>NC_134175.1:25122272-27522272 GCF_964188355.1 Buteo buteo
TTAAAAGGAAATCTACTTTCCCCTCCCCTTGTAGTCAGACCCATGAGCAGCTGTATTTGATTCTATGGTATGTGGGGCACTGCCTTGCTAGAGGTCGGGACCAAGCTGTCACGACGAAGTACGTATCACTGAGGGTAAGGGAAGGTTCAAAGTGCAAAGTATTAGCTTTAGCAACCCCACATGCGAAGGCTCGGTGTTAAAATCTCAATCCTCTTCCACCTTCCCCACATGATGCTGAGATTTGACAGACCGTGCACACATGCTCAGGGAAAGTGGCCACACAGTCACCCATCTATGGAGTGATCAACAAGTAGAAAACTGTTAAAGGCTATACTGGCAGAAGCTTGCCAGAACCAAAGCAAATTGCAAAGACCCAGCTACCATGCTACTCAGAACTGCAGTGAAGCCAGATTACAGCCTAGCTCTGAAAAAGCTATTTCTGTGCCCATTCAACTGTGCTCCGAAGGATAAAAGCTGCAGAGCTGTGGCCTGTCTATGTGCACGAATGCAGTAACTGTTCAGTGTACTATATAGCATGGATTACCTGTTCATGAACCCCCCTCATCAATGTTATTACCAATTAGAGGTTTGTTTCTTACCTCCCTAAACATATTGGCAAGTTAGGAAAAATACATACAACAGAAAACCTCTAGGGCCCTTCATATCATATCAACATAATCTGTGGCAGCTGTCATGATCCCTGTGATGCCCCACTCAAGTTGTCCGTTTGGGCAACATCAGAAGAACCTCTCCTAACTGCAAGGGACACGACCGCTGGTACATGTGTTAATGTGGAACCTCTCAGTGCTGTGATCCTGCAAGGATGGCCACAGCCTGGCAGCACCGCATGTTTTTGTCTGATTTCCTTCAACTACTTGTATAAAGTATGAGAAATGCTTAGTGTTTGTCCTCCTCAGAATCAACCCCCTGCACTGAAATACAACAAAAAGCAGCTGTGTGATGAGGTACCTTGTGGAATAGATGGCATCATGTATTTCTGGAATTCACTTAATATTGTAGGGTATAAACAGTACCAGTGGGCTTTGACAAGACGACTTATGGCACCAGAACCATTTCCCTTGGTAAACAAGAGTGTGTACATAGTGTTAGCATGAAGACATGAGCATTTCAGACTCCCCTCTGGTTCAGATAATCTATGCCAAATTCAACCTTTGTGTAAGTAGGAATGACTCCAAATAAGTTATAAGAGTCACTCTTTATTACTAGTATTAATGGAATTGAATTTGGCTCTCCTTGCATGTGCCATTTGGAATAATTTATTTTTCACATGGGGTTTGGCAGGGATTTCCCAAAAACAATTTCCCTCCAAACCTACCCCCAAAAGCCAGCCTTGTAAATTTCAAAATCCCTCTGCTTAGTTTGAACAGCTCTCTAGAATACACCCTGATCTGAAACCTTCATTATACAGAGATAAGTAGTGACAATAAAACGTTCTTGATTGGTAAGTTAATCATACATCCTAATAAAATGTTTTACATACTCTCTTAATATTTTAATCACATATACACAAATACTTCTGATCCATGGTTTGCAAAGCAGCTATACTTTAAGTAAGTTATTGTCTTTTTAAAAAAAAAAAATTAAACATTTTCTACTAATAGTCTGTGGGTTCAGAAAGTCTGGAATCCACAGCAGTTTCTGCTATATGGTTTTACATAGTACATAAAATTGTCAGCTTCTCCCATTGCGCTAGAAGACAGGAATGTTATTATTCTAGAAGTTGGAATTTTGGTTTCTAACCATGGTCCAACACAAACGTCTGTGCATTTTGGGAACCTAACCTATTTGAAATGCAACATCCTGAACCTGGAATTAATTGATCATGAAAAGTACAAACAGCTCCTTATTCACCCTGAAGCAAGCATAGAACCCTTTGACACATTATGGAAAAATAATGCAGTTCTTAATGCTCCTTTTTTTGTTCTGGTTGATTTTTAGACTTGGATCCCTGCCAGGCACACAATAAAGTACTTAGCCTTTAACACAGACAGGCATGATTCTCCTTTCATGCTCTCAACTGGGAACTGACAAAACTCAGTACATTACAGATTTGTTTCAATCGAAATGTTCACAGCTAGTATCCAGAGACAGGTTTTTTTATATCTTTAGGTTATTTATCAGCTTGCAAATCTGATCTGCAAATATGGAAATGGCTTTTAGAACCACTTAACCTAAGGTTTGGTACAGTGAAGCTGATGTGGTCACTAACAGGTGAAGAACTATTTGCAGCGTGGCTGGTGTTACATGCAGTCCTTGAACGTACATTAAAAAGATAAAGTTTCAAGGATTTACTGCCATCCTGAAGGAAAGAATTGATGTTTTAAGTAACTGGATTTGTACAAAGTCTGTAAGACAATCCAAGTAAATCCTCAAATAGATGATTAATTCCTCATTATTTAAATGCCCTTAAATACAAGTGCAGATGCTAACTTCACGGCTTTGTCTTGACAGATCCTTCGCTGTTTCTCATGATCTGCTATTAGTCTGTGACTCTAAAGCCCTGAAAAAGAGTGCCCCATGAAAACACCCTCCAACTCCTAGGGAGACTAAGTTCTTGGAGCTTATTCCTTATGTAGTTCTCTCAGGGTCTGACTGATACTGCAGTATATAATACTACATAAACATATTATACCTCTTTCTGTAGACCTGGATTAGGTTTGTATCAGATACGTTCATGAGCCACTAAGACAAGAGTATGTATGCACATGCCTAAACTCTGTCTTGACCTGATACTTCCCAATATACCCTAGCTGTCAGAAAATTTTAGGGTAATCTCACATTATACTGACAACAGGCACTCATTTTCCTAGAAAGTATTTATGCTTACCATCAGCCTGCCCTTTGGTTAACAAGCTGAGGTTTACTTTAAGCCTTGTGATCCACCATAGAGAATTTGGCTTATCATTTATCCTAGTTATAAACCTGAAAGGGGGGGTGGCAGGGGTGGGGACGATTCTAAAGGGTGCAAAACTCAACAACAAACGAAACCACAAAGGAAATGGAAAAGAATTTCAAAGGGTCTGGCTCTATAGCACAAACGGTGCTATATACATGTGTCTGTTTATGGAGACACAGTAAACTGAATTATTCAGCTACTTAGAAAAAGAAAAAGAACAGACTGTGGGGAAGGGAGAGGAGAATGAAGGCGCAAGAGAGAAAAAAATTCACCCAGCAACAGATGAGAAGAACAGAGGAGAATTTGAAAATGGATGCAGGGGGGAGGAATGGATGATGAGAGAATAGCAGGCCTATTTAAAGTGAATTTTTGACCTTATTTTTAAAACATTTATGGATCCCAATTGCCTGTCATGAGATCATTTTCCCTTACAATACTAGCTTTTCAGCCGGCTCTGCACTTTAACTTGATTTATCCCACTTTAAAAAAAGTAGATTGTTAGAAATACCCCTTCTATTAGAAATTCTGTCCCATTACAGTTTCAGCCAAAGGCCACGTGTCAATGTCAGCTTTATCAGATAGAAATTTGCCTCATGAGTTCTCAGATACTTTTTTGGAGGACAAGACCCATGGTCCATTTCTGAGGCTGTTGATTTGCGACAGGATAGTGTCTTCTCAAATTATCCTCTGTTATTTCCCAACTTATCTACGTGTTTCATGAGATAGTGGGAAGTGATTACAGCAGCTGCTGTACATTAGAAAGACATCTTATAGGAAAGCTGGCTTAGGTAAAACAGCTGACTGACAAAAGCATAGAAAGAACTAATTGAGTATTAAAAATACATAGGGAGATCCAGCATCTCCTTTCCAGCTGCAGCTTCTCTGGTGCCATAACCTCCTGTGGGAAGGAAGAAAACTTACACCAGAAGGTTTTCCTCCTCCTCAGCTGTCTGTCGACTCTTCAAAGAAAGACCTGACATCCTGAAGATTAGAGTAAGTTTTTATTTATTTATAATTATGCAATTAGTCATCAGCATGTCTCTTCACTGATGAGTAAAGGTGGAAAAAAAATCAGCTGTTTTTCAATCTGTGTTACCACAGTACTGCTGAGGGTCAGCAGCCCGAGGTGGGAAAGATGATATTGCTTAAAAAGTATCTTGAGGACTCTCCTGGCAAGATGCTTTGAGACATTTGTTTTCTTTTTAATATTTTGATTCTATTTTTGCTCCTTCTTTTCTGTCTGAATGGATTGATATAACATATGTATTTTAAGGGTAAAACTACATGCAAGAGTAGAAATTTCAGCCAGGAGTTGAATGAGAGCAAGCTGTGGCCACAGTATTTTCCAGACTGAAAGACAGTGCCTAATGAAAGCAAGGCTGGATGGATCAATGGATGATATTGTTGCAGGGAAGAGACCAGAAGTCTTTGAAATTTGCGAACCACTTCAGCAAGAGGAGCTGTTGCAGCAACAAACTTCAGCATATTAAAGCCCTTAAGGTAAACTCTGATTTTTGAGCAGACTGCCATTCCTCACAACAAAAACATTTAAAAATATTCTGCATTGGAAGTACAAAAAGAAACAATCCTGGTGCCACTATTATTAATCAGCTCAAGATTGAGATACTTAAAGCTCCCTTTCAGGTGCTCTGATTAAGGACAACTTGCCTCACAGGAAAAGCAAAGCTTTGGAAATCAGTAATCTTTGGGCATTATACCTAATAGGAAAGGCTTAGAAAGGATTACCTAGAAGAAACCTTTGTGAATCTTGGGAAACTACACCAGACCATAAATCTCAACCTCCTCTGAGGATTAATAAGGCTTTATCAGTTTCAGATAAGAAGTAGAAATCCTCAGGCTGCTGAAGAGGTACCACTGGCCCAGTCTGAGGCCTCTGTCAGGACACTTATGCCATACAATTTCAACAGAAAGACACATTTGATGCATATTCTCATTTTAGTTTACAAAAGCTATTTGGAAGAAGAATGGCAGCTACATAGATTCACCAAATTTGGGTCACAAAATTTAAGGCAGTAGATTAAAGTTAACTGTTCTAAGGAAAGAATTATTTTGCTGAAGGTGACACCTTTGGTAATTGAATCAGAATAATATATACAACAACATTTTTGGGGTTAATGAACAAATATATATGATAATTTATGTAAAAACACCCCTTTTAATTCTATCTCTCTGTGATTGCAGTAACATCTAGTCTCACATAGGACTTTTTTTGGACTACAAGCCCAATCATTGAAGATTTCACTTCAGCATTCACACTGATAGTTTGGAGGACTTTAAAACCAACAATGTTAGTTCAAACTTCAAGTGTATTTAGATTCTTAAGATTTTAACATAATTCTGTCTCTTTTTAAACTAAAAGTTCAAATTTGAATGCTGGTTGATTATAATTACTTCTAAAGAGACAAAGTCCAACTCAAACTGCTCAGGTGGAGCTCTTGAGTACCACAGTTGTGATCCCATAGACTATATGCATTTATTTAACACATTAAAAAATCTGGCACTCTTGATTTAATCTCTGATTCTACCACAGGTTAGTCTTTGGTAGTGGGGTAGGTAATACGTCTCTGTGTAGTGTGACTCCTAGATGTAAAACAGGGAGTACAGCGTGTCTGTAACAGTTGTATAGTGTTGGTAGAATATTTTAAGATCTTTTGATGGGAGAGGAGCAAATTATTCCAGTTTTCACTTTACAGAAGTTACTGAGAATGTATTGTGGCCAGATTGCTACTGTCCAGTGTGCAGAAGGAAGGGCGGGAGCAGACATGCCTCTGTTTCCTCCCTCCCACTTTGCAGCTAAGCACAGTGAGAGTCTGCTCTTCTAACACTCTTGTTAACCCAGGGAATCACTGGATGAACTGCCAGAGTAGCATAAATCCTGCTGAAAAGCCTTGATGCTACAACATGTGACAAAGTTTGGCAATGACTGCCTATCTTGGGCCTAAAGAGAGGAAACCTGGGCCTAAATGAAACACAGTGAACAGTCAAGTTATTTTTAGCCAAGTTTTCATGTTATTAATGTTTCCTTTGGTGGGCTGGCATTAAGGATTTCTCCATTTCTACAAATGCCCCAAATTCATAGTACGCTGACACAGAATTTCTGGAAAAAACAAACATATCAGTGCCTTCTGCTAACCCTAAATGCTGCAAAAGCACTTTGGATCACATTGTGGACCTACCCAGCGCTGGTCGTAATCAGACGGCTGTGTTCTTCCTTCGTCGTCCTCATAGAAAGGTAAGCCTTCTCGCCTGGCCTGATGGTATTCCTTCCGTAACTTCTGGATACGATCAGCGTTCCCACCACCCGTGCAGCCACTGAGAAAAATAAAAAATGCTAAATAAAACTCATATGTACACGCATATCTAACACTTACCAGGTACCCATATGAGCACACACAGAGAATTGTCACACCTGACACAAACGTATTATGAACATTTGATTCTCCTGACTTGCATAGTGCCCACTGGCCCATAACACCCTTATTTTTGCTTTCTTATATTAATAAAGCTGCTAATTGTGAACTTGATCCCCATTTTTAAAAAACGTTGTCCCTGTCCAAAGCACTTAACAATTCTAGTACAAGACAAGAGACAACAGATGGATGCAGACAGATGGGGGAGCACGAGGAAACTTTTAACATTCCTACAAGCAGCTATAAATGGCTATCATATTTTAATAATAATGATGATGATGATGATAAGCTGCCAAAAAAATGTTTCCTTTTGCTCCCACGCTGAATGTGGAATTTCCCTAAAATTACATTTGTTCAAGGTAAAGAATAAACTATATTCACAGAGAAGCACAGAAAGAAGTTTTATCTCATAAAAACCAACCTCCTTCCCAATTACACAAAGAACTATAATATCAGCCATGAAAATACAGGGGAGGCAAGAGAGATGGGCAAGCACACTATCAAATCTTGACACCATTTTTTTAAAGCGGTAATTAAACAGTAATCCACTTAGTAAACCACAAAGACTCACTTGTATGCAGAACCACATACACTGCAAACTGCTGTGGATAAAGCTAGTGGAGTTGCTTAGTTTATCAAGTTAAACACATGCTTGCCTGCAGTTTTTGACCCTGGTGAGCCTTCCAAAACCATACCGCTGGAATTGTACAACTGTGGAAGCTCAAGCTATACCTGGAAGGATTAAAAAAAAATTCTGAAAATGCCTAAGAGTTAAAAACAACACAGCCACATTTAAAATGAATAAATTAGAAAGTTTCCTGCCACTATGTCCAGCCCTGCTCTAGTCAGCAGTGGTGTGAATACTGACTGTATGATTCAGTGGCATTTACTGGCATTCACAGGGAATATCATAGAATTTATTTGTGGCCACTCCTAAACTCCAACCATTGTTTTTGCAGCATATCATCATATATTCTCTTAATCTGCAACCTTAACTCTGCCTCACCAACAACGGGCTATAGAGATACAGATTTATCCACATGAGCACAGACTCTGTGGAGCATCTTGTCACACTGCACTCCAGTATGAGTACGCCAGAATCTAAGGAAGCCTTTTATAGGATTTGCATAGCAAACTGAATTTGGAAAGCACGTACAAAAGGTTGGACATAAACCTATCAGTTCAATAATAAGTAGTTTCTAGTGTCTAACTGCAATCTACATTGGTTGGAAATTAATTACCAGTGAAGGGAAATTCCACATAGGGTGCAAATGCAACTGAATATGCAGCCAGGATTGGAAATGTTTACTTGCAGCATCAGTATGTTTCCATGAAAAATCAAACACTTAAATTACTTGCCTTCCCTGGATCCTAAGTTATCCAGTGCCCCTCTATTCTATAAAGTCCCAGAGGTTTCAGGCTCCTCTAGCTGACTTACTGAACTCTTCCAGAGCATACGTATTTTTTCTCATGATCTGCCAAGACAATGCAGAAAGCTTGCACAAACTCTGTGGACTACTGAGAAAAAAAAAAAGTACCTTCCCTTTTCCCCTTGATTCCTTCCACAGATAAATGCCTCTCTTCCTTGCATGAATTCTTGTCAAATAGTGGAGAACCATTTCCAGTTTGCAAAGCACTGGAATTGAGGACTAGCTAATGGGGGCTATCACTTAGAACAGTGAAGCTTGGTCCACAACTCACGAGCTATACAATACCTGTGAAATCCTCTGACTTTACTTGTGAGCACCAGTAAAGCTTTTAACTAGGGCTGCTAACATACACATAAGGCCCAAAGTATTGTCCCTGTTGCTCTGCCAACATCATTACGCAAAGCAGCACTAGCTAAGAGACAAACACTGAAATACAGGCAAGGGGTCTGGTTCGATTCCAGCTGATCTGGCTCCCCACAGCTCTCTGCAAACTGTATTAGCACCTGCCACCAGTGGCCTAATGGCCACATACCCACTTTCTACCTCCAGGTAAGAGGTAATCTGAAAATACCATACAGTTTTGTTTTTTTGTTTTTTTTTTGTTTTCCTTTTTAAAATGGAATCTGAGACTGATATATTGTAAGAGGCAGTAACAGCAGTCTGTGCTCCATTTACTGCAAATCTCCTGCCAGTGAACTTCCTTCTGCTTAAACCCATCTAGCCAGCAAGTGGAAGTAGGTGCTGCAGAGATCAAGCTGATTAAATATATTAAAAGACGGCCTGACAGTTTTTTCTTTGGCAAACCTCTGCTATGCCATATTAAAGTACAAACCCTAACCATGAGAATGAGTAGGAACATTTGAATGAAAGATAGCAGCACATGGAAAGTTATCCATCTGGATTAGTGTGAAAACACAAGCATAATCTCTGTGGAAACAAGCAGCTCCGTGAAGTCTGATTTCCTTTGCTTCTCTCCTGTGGGTTCTCTGGTGTCCGATAACGGGACTGAGTTCATACTGCAGCATTTCTCTCCAGCAAGGGCATTTGTTTGGGCCTCTCTAGCAGGCTGCTTATTTTCATGAAACTTAGTGATCCCGTACCTTTTGAACATGGAATCACCTGTCAAGTCTGGTCAAAAATGGCCAGCAGGTTCAGAATTTGTTAGAAAGGTGGGGAGAGCAGGTTGGAAGAAGGATGGTCAATACATCAGCTTAATTTTTTCAGGAAATTTTTTCAGTTTTTTTTTTCTTTTTTTTCTCTCCATCACTGTTTATAGGCACAAACGTAAAAGACAGGCTTTTGAAAGAGCTGCATTCTAGCTTACCATGAAAGTTTTACCCACTCCTGAGTAATGCGAGATGAACATGATGCCCCATGCAATGCTCATGAAACAGTTCTGAATTTCAAGTTGGCTCCTGACAATTATGTGAATATATGAACCACATTCAAACTCACCAGATGAATTCAATCAGCACTGTGCAAATATCGCATACATAATCTATTAGTTTACCCCAAAGAAACTGAAGCATTGAATTCAAACAGAATGAAGTCATCAGTAATAAAAAAAAAGAAACTGATAAGGCAATATTAAAAAAAAAAAACCAACACAATTTTCCAAGATTTGCAGAGAAGATCATACATTGACTGTAAACTATTCTCCCATCTGCCTATAAATACATAATTAAAAAATATTGGTTTGATCAGATAGCAGTTCTCAGACAGGGAAACAGCAGATGAATACCAGTTCAAATGTTTCGGATGCACGACTATTTATACTGAAAAGGAACCTGAACTTACAGAAGAAATATAAAAACAATACTCCAATCAAAGTCAATTTATATTAAGGAGACTTACTGAAGCTTTTCACCAAGCCTAGTAAGTACAGCAGACAGATTTCTATTACAGTAGCTTTACATTTAATGTAGTGCTCCCTCCTTGAGGAGATTTAAATATTACAGTCCTTCATCATATCTACAATTTTGTGCACAACACACTTCCCTGACATGGCTCCCTGTGCTGTATATTCTTCAGAGAACCGTGCAACCACACATTTGCCATTCCCCTCCACCACCATGTGTTCCCAGGCTCTAACATATAATCTACCCATGGACTTCTTCATTGTCACGACAAGACTGTAAGAGAACCGTCCACTCTGCATTTTGCAATTGATTTCAGAACAATTTCCTAAAATTGCGCAACGTGTAAGGAGACTGATTCAGCAGCAGCTGATACTGGCATAGAACCTGAAGCTTTTTGGAGAAGTTTTTAAATACTGTCTAGGTAGGGGGAAAAATCTCTGAGAAACTTTACGAAGAGTTTAGTGAAGACTCAGATGCTGATTTCAAACAACAGTAACAAAACCTGTCCAAAATCCCACACCACAGACGACCTCAAGAGAAGTTCAACAATTCTTCGAATAAGCTACACGCACTGCAAGGATTTTTTTTTTTTGAAACAGAAAAAATAAACAATCTTACATGAACATTCAAAAGTGGAAAAAGCACATTCCTGTCAGCTATTCTGTAGCTTTGCTAGGTACAATCGTTACAAACCAAAGCTTTTTTCTGGCCTGGGAGAAGATAAAAAAAAAGTCTGAGTGATCATTCTAACCCATGCTGCTGGGGCTGTACTACCAACTAGATAAACAACCACCAGAAATCACCATCTTCTGCCCTGTGCCTGAATCTGTCAGAGGCACTATACAGGTTCCACCTTGCCTACTGCGACTGTAAAGGGACCTGCGACGAAATAGCCACCCAACCGATACAGTTGGAATAGGCATCCCAAAACAAGAAGGAAACCATAATTTGGCACAGACTTAGCTTCAAGCTATCTCTAACATTATATAAAATATGACAGTGAAATTTCATTCCATCATCTCTGAGGAGATAGATGAACAAGCACCATAGCAATAACATTATATACCCAATATGACAGACAAGTTATTTTTTTCAAAGAATCAAAACATCATCATCAGTATTTGATACATATGGCTGAGGTTTTGCACAGTAAAATCTCCCCTCTGTTCTTCCTCTGAGTTGCTAATCTGGATTTCAATCATTCAGGTTAAAAATGTCAGTTTTTAAATTAGTGACTTCTTATTGCAGCTCTCTAGATAATAAGAAATTAAAAACAAGTGTTGCACGTACAGAATAAGATGAACCACTTAAAGCTGTATATAAACATACATTTAAAGAGGCAATAAACATTTTGTTTCCAGTGGTTTTCCTAAACACATTAATATTGCACAGGGCTTTTTTGCCAGCCACTTCTTTCAAACTCTGATTTCACCCAGCTGACTGTCAGCCTCTAAACAAACAACTGGTGCTTCCAAGTTAAAAAAAAAAAAAAAAGAAAAAAAAGAAAAAAAAAATATTCTTTTAGTGAACTTTCCATTAACAAAGAAATCCAAGACAAAACGTGATTCACAGACTCAAGAGAATGGACAATCTCCCATTCACAATCTGCTATAAAACAAAGCTGATTTTATACACTGAAAGGAACACAGTGGTCTGCAAAGATATACAGTCTAAGAGAGTCCAACAGAGCATGTAAAAGTATCTTTCACTTAGGATAAAACTTTCATTTTGAAGTTATAACAAATAAGTATTTGAGTACGTTATTCTCAGTTCCAGCCCTTGTCTTTCTACCCTGAAGTATTACACTGCTTATGAAGATATTTCTGCAACATCAATAGTAAGAGGGAATAAAAAGAATGGTGGGAAGCGATAAAAAGAAAATCAATGATAAGAACATAATTCTACAATATTTCAGCTTTCATCTTTGTCAACCACCAAGAGAAAGAGAGTTTAGGAAGAAATGAACATTTGTTGTTTTCATATGCACTTGAGTAAATGAATGATATTGCAATGAAAAACTTGTCAGAAATACCTTGTTGACATCACTGATATTGCCTTGCAGGCTCAGGAATCATCTTTGATGTTCAGCCAGAGCCAGCCTGGATTTTAGCTATACACACCCCATGCTGAGGACCCAACTTAAGAAGGATGTCTTTCTAGCTACTGGAACCATGCAAATGGTTTTATTGGTCTCCGTAACACTTTCTTTCTTGCTTTGGGCAGGAAGATACCCTATGTATACACAATTACCATCTTTATCAATGGAGAGGGGCCCCAGTAGGACGCTTGATTTGGAAACCTGTGCAAAGTGACGAGGAGGAAGACTTTGAGCCCAGTTCCATTTAGACAGGACTATTCTGAGAGGGTCTGTATAGATGGGCTGACATGGAAGCACTAGATGGATATGTTTCTCTGTAGGTACATAAATACATATAAAGTCAAGAATCATAAATAAACTTCAGGAAAACAAACTACACTGAAAAAGCTATTTACACTTATTTGAGTTTATTTGAACTTGTATACTAAAGCCCCTGAGTCTTAATCTGCTTTACAATATTTAAAAAAGTCGTAACTGTGCTTCAGTGGAACATATGCTGTCACCTTTCAATTCTTTAGGCTAACATAAAAGCAGTACAACCACTTGCGTCCAAAAGGTCAAAGACTCCTAGGGCAGCACATGACTGCCATTTGTCTGGATGTAAATTGAGTCCTATTGACCCTGTAACATCACTACTGACCTCTTGACATCAGGAGCTTAGTGGAAAGAGAGAAGATGATATTCTTAGGTTCCTACAGACTCATTAGGAAGAAAGAAGGAAAGGGAACCTTGCATGATATGAATTAGCAGTGTCATTAACCTTTTCTTTCCCTAAATAGCTCATAATATGTTTACAGAAGCCTCAAAAGAATGATTTGAAGATTGAGATCAAAAGATTTGTATCACTTGCAGTTTCTCCAAACTGTTTATAAAGTATCTCTCAGCGGCTTGACATAAAGCATCCTTTTATGTTTCCCTCCTTTCACGTGACATACAACACCTTTTCCTGTTTGTCATGGCAGATGGCCTAAACATTCAGGTGAGTGTCATCTTTTCAATCCAGGCCACTTCTCATCTCCATTACAACTTATAGTCGACTACAGCTGGCCAGAAATAACGGGACATATAGCCTAATTTGTTGCTTTATGGAAACAAAATTGGCACACTGAGGTTTAACTTCACCCTAACAGCAGATATAGGATGTGCTACTCTAATGGAAACAGGTTATTTGCAATCAAGTAGGAAGGAAAGAAAAAAAGGGGACATTTTCTTGTTTGTAGCCAGCTTGTCATCTTTACTTCAAAGAAAATACTTTTTTTTTCCTTTTTTCTGCTCAATGTACTGTGGCTCATCAAGGAAGGCAATCACCAGATTTTAACTAATAATAAAAAAGAGATGCCTTACAGTTCAGGCTGGTTAATGGCAATGTCTGTTTCTGGCATGTGACCAGTTTACTGCTGTCTTGTTGATCCGAGATGTGCATGTGTCCCCAAAGGGCTAGGAAAGCAGGGAGATCAGGGACCCAGCTGCTGACAACAACCAAACTCTATAAACAATACACAATGAAAATAATGAAAAACAGATTTTCCTGGTATTTTCAGTAGCCTCTAGACAATGCAACAGTTTCTGATTTCTGCACTAGAGATGATATCAATTATGCCTTTTATCCATCATGCAGAAGTCACGTGTGAGGCATAATTGAGGGCCTTCTCTCCAAGGTAATTTCTTCTGGATTTACACGGCAAAGTACTTAAATTGCCTTTTTTGGCACTTTGTATTACAACATGGCTTGGGAGGGGGTTATTTTACTTTACTGATGTAAAGCAGCTGGCATATTTACAATAGATAGGTCACATCAACACAGAGCAGATTTTCAGCCCTCCAAACTCCATTTACAGCAGCTTTAAAAATTCAACAAAGCAAATGCTGAATGCTAAATTCTTGTGTGGAAATGTAGCTCTATTTCTTAATGGCTATCACACCTGCCTGCAACTGGCAGCTAGTTTTTCTTCACTTGCAGACTATTGCTTTTTGCACTACAGTTTATTAAACTTATTGCTAAAGCTGAAATAATAAGTACTTTACAGACTTCCAATGAATTAGCCATTCAAGAGTCCCTCAGGAATTCCCTTCAGCACACACAAAGCAAAGGCAGGAGGGAGAGAAGGTGACAATTCAGTGCAGTCTTAATTTCTGCGCTCCCCTGTGAGGGAAGAATCGAGGATCTAAGAATTTGCTCACAGTAGATGCTGCTGCCCATTTCTAAAACATGTTTTGTTGAAAACTACAAAGCCCGGAGTAACTATCCGTTTTCTCCCAGAAATCACCTCTCCAAGTTTCACACTAGACTATACCCTGCTTGTCCTTACACACATGCAAATCTATGCCACTGGCAGAGTGACAGCAACTAATCCTCTATGTGGTTTGTTTTTATAATACCTGGCCTAGGTAGAAATGAGGTAGAAATCTCAATCTCAACTCAAAACAACAAAAAGAAAAAAAGTCTCTGTGTCTGTAAACCTGTTACAGATACAGCTTACATTAAAAAAAAAAAAGAATTAATTTATACCATGTGCAAAGCATCAAGGAAAAGCACAGATCTCACAGCCAAAACGCATCCTTACTATGAAGTTGGCTTTTTGTGGTGTTTCTAATGAATGGTCACTATGAGGATAACATTAATCCAGCATTAAGACTTTTACGGGAAAAAAATACAAATGTAATTTATCTTTTTTAACTGTCAGCTGCATTTCTAAAGCTTTAAAGTCTGTGGCTTCCAGCGGCCTTTTGTCTTTCTGCCATGGCAGGAATATCTTGGACAGCTGTAAGAGCTTTGTAAGCTATCTTTCTCAAAATCCATTAGCTAATTCAAGGAACCTAATTAGAGCTGCCATTTTGATGGAGCACATTGAATGCTCCGTATAAACTACTAACACCATCAATGTTTATTAAAAATTGTAAGAACCAAAGCTCTCAGTTCCATATTAATATTAATGGACAGATACGCAATACTTATTGAAATATAGACGGCGTATGTCCACAGAAATACACACAGGTATACCTACAACCCAGTGTGATGCATTTATTCACAAAGGCTGAAGAACAGAAGCAAAACCTAGGGACGATTTTACACAAACTGTTGAAAATTGACCGGCTTCCATTTACACTATCCTTATGTGCATTAAAGGAAGCAAAGCACACTAAAGATGATTTGTTTCTTGTGTTTTTCCTGAGTAGTGTGCTGACAATTTGGAGTGTATTTTGAGCTTACCTCAAGAATGCACTCCAGCTGGAACCGTTTTATAGCTCCTCTTAAACCAGCCACTCCAATCACTGTACTTTGTAGACATTTACACATATTCCAGTACTACACTGTTTAAGGGCATCCAAAGATTCAAAGGGAATTTGCACTGTAGAGCTAAAACTCAAATTTTGCTGTAGACAGCAACAAAATTCGTGAAAGGAGCCAGACATCTGGAGAAATGCTCTCCTACATTCCGCTGCGTAAAAGCCCAAATATAAAGAAAAAAGCAACTTGCAGACAATGATACAACACATGAAATACTGACCATTCGAAGAATATATCAGAGACCTAATTAGGTTAGGCTGTACAAGCATATGCCTTTGGCTGCAGAAATAAAAAATTTTCTAGCTACTTCCCAGCTTCGTTTTTAACTTGATACTTCATAAATGGAACTGCAGAAAACCTTCTGTGTAACCATTTCAATCTCACATACACTTTCATACGCATCTAACAGTGCCTGGATTCTATTTATACGTACAACTAAATATACGTGCATAGAAAAATCATCAGATTTGCCACAGAAAGACAGCAGATGTTCTTATTAAGCCACTGGCACATGCAAGGTGAAGCATGTAAGCCTTATAAGGAAAGCATTTAACGTTCCAACTACAAGCTAAAGAAAAGCAAAGACAACAAATGAAATTATTTCTAACGTATTTTACTAGCTGCGAGTGCAAGGCACAGCTACATGAAAGCACCGCTGAGCATGCTCGAATGACTTTTACAACACATGGGGCTTCTCACAGAGGGGAGTATAATCCATACGCACTCTTTGGAACATGCTAACTCCAATTTAATAATCCAAAGTTCACTTATTCTGAATATATACTAAAATGACACATGAAACATTTAACAGATGTGCAAGAGAAACAGGCTTAATAATATTTTCTACACTGTAGTAGTGCAAGGGGGTAAAAATTTTATGACAATCTTACCATGGGGACAACCCTGAAGGTAAATTCATTTTAGTTCTCTGATAGGGCAGTATTTCCAAACTACAACTGAGATCTGAGCAGTTTCACAGGAACACGCTCAAAAGTCAAAACATCAGTTACCACTAGCTTCTCTCAGGAATTATATATGGCAAATTTAGCTTGTGGTTATTGCTCAACAGAAACCCTGCCAGATGCTGAAGCGGCTGATGGATTTTGCAAAGTTCTACTGCCTTCAAGGCCACCCTGCCTACCCTTCCAGCAGCCTCCCTCCTCAGGCACCTCTCCCCCGCGCAGCTGGGCTCCGCAGAGCACAGTTGTTTTGTTCCTATTCACAAAGACTGGAGAGTGCACATTCCTTCAACTAGCTTTCATCACAAGCTCCACATCAACAGAATTAAACACTTTATAAGCCGAACTGCATTTCAGAGAAATATTTCTGAACTCAGGGGCCTAAAGTTAGCAGTGTAACTTTATTACTTTTTATTATGCAGGCAATGGAAGCTCCTGGACTTCCAGACATGCACGGCTTTTCTAGCTCCTTCTTCTTATGGCTGCAGCTCCACTGCACCTCTGAAATTACTCCCACTTTTCCACTTGGAGAAGTCAGGGATGAATTTCAGGTGATTAACGTCGAAGGTAAGCAGTACTCCTTTTCAGTAATTGTTTTGAAAAATGTTACATTAAAATGGAAGAAACGAAGTAATGGAATCTTCAAACTACACACAATCTCACCTGGAAGAGGAAGAGCACGCCCATCTCTCTGCATTTGGCTGGGAAATCCCAGAAATGCTAAAGCAAGTGTTCTGGTTCAGACTCTGACTCTACAGAATGACTCTCATATGGTTTCAACTGCCATGTTTAGAGACACGCCTTACAAATCCTTTCACATCTGTTTTTGTCTTGCTCCTTTCATTCCCTGTTCTCATCCTGATGTTAGGAAGTCTTTCCCTTCACACCTTTCACCCAAGGATGCCAATTCCTCCACCCATTTGTTGGCTTCCCATACAAGCACATCCCTGTCCCACAGGCTGCTCTAGTATAGAAACACCTCCTCTGATGCGCCTAGGTCAGCGTCTCTCCTTCCAGCACTCCTCGAGACCCATCTCCTAGAAGCGTTTCACAAAGCAGCCTGCCCGTAACGATGAGGCTGCAGGTGCCGTGGAACACCCAACAGCACTTCTTCCTTTCTGCACTGGTTCAAATGAGTGGGCTCATGTCTAACACACTAACAGCGCATTAAACTTGCAGTATTGGTAAACTTCTCTCTACTCTGAAGCACGCGCTTATGGTCCGTAACTCTGCCCTGACCCAGCACCCCTCCTTTATTCTCCCCATCCTCTAGCTGCTCCAGCAATTGTGTCTCTTCTCTGTTCCTATTCTTGTCCCACCCCACCATGGCATTTCTTAGGATTTTGCATTCAAATCAGCTCACCCTTTCCCTCCCTGGAAGGTGGGGGGTAAGGGCAAGTGGGCACTGATCATGCCCCATTCACCTCATCCTTCACTCCTGCACCAGGAACCTCTGGTCCCCGCAGCCAGGAGAACCTACTACTGGAAAAGCATGTCTAGGCTCTGGCAGTTCAGGACGAGCACTTTTGGTGAAGTCAGCAGCCAAGTTTCTATCATGTGTGTGGGAAGTACTTTAAATCTTATAACTTAGTCAAATTGTCAACGTTCAAGGGGTGGTAAAAGGCACAGTCTGGTATAAGTCTAGGCTGTGTTCCCTTCCTAAATATAAAGCCCCCGTTCCAGCGTATGGAAAGACTACAGCTTCTTATTAAAAGAATCACAGGCTGCTTCTTTTTACTTTTTACACAGACAAAACAACCCCTTTTCTTCTCCCTCCAGCCCCCCCCAAAACAGCTGTCATCATGTTCCATAAAAATTCGGCTTCAGCACACCTCCTACATAGGCATTTTCAACCCAAATGGTTGAAGACTGGTTATTAACAGGTGGAAATACAGTTTTCCCATGGAAGTCAGGCCAGCAACTCCCCTCACGCAACTGGCACAGTCTGGGTTTGTATGGCTGTCCCCCTCCCCGCCCTGAAGGACTGCATGCTCCTGGTGCAGCAGCTGCCTGCCTGGCTGTGTATTCCTGAAGGCAGCATAAAGCTGGTTTGCTCCTGGCATCTGCAGGATGAGGACTACCTAACAACAACCTCAACACCTTTGAGGTACAGCCTGCTAAGCACATAGTACTCCTGCATGTGCTCCAGATTAAGCTGTAGTCAGCTTAATGAGAGACTTAATTGATGAGTGCTACTTCCTTCACTTGTCCATTAAGATAAGTACAGCACATGGACATTTCAACCCATGAAAGATGGGAAAATGCATTAATTTTGGTTTTCTTAGAGCTGTTAATAAATCTGACACTGTCTGGCAGTTTTCTTCATTTCCTACCATTTGACAGATACTGTGATCACAAGTTACAGAAGATGTTTTTCTTCTGAAATTATCACTATGGTAATACAAGCCAGAAGGAAACTTTATCAAGATACCAAGAAGCTGGGTATCATTTTTATTTTTAACTTTATGTGGCTGGTTTGTGAATATCTCAATGTGGTAAAAAAAATAAATTCCATCCGGTACTATTAAAAATACATACACACACACACGTTACAAATGACTGTATTACAGCAAATAATCACACTGTGTATTTATTAGTGAAAGTCAGTATTCCTCTCTAATAATCAGCCTGGCTCTACTTAGAATCCTTTACTATAAGAACTCCTGCAACTGTTTTCTTCCTCTTTCTCTCAAATTGACATTTGTATGGAATCAAGAAAAATCTTCCTTAATAATTTTTCATTACTAATGGCTTTTTTTGGTATGTGTATTTGGGAGGAGGGAAGGCAAAGGGCAGGAAAAAGCAGCTTTAAGTGCTCTGCAAATGATCCTCCTGAATCTGGGCCTCATAAATCCTATCAAATGTTATATTTCATCAATAGGCTGGAAAAGCTTTTTTCTCTGCAATGATGAAGCCTGGCTTTAAAATTTATGGTTTCATTTTAGAAATGGACTATAAAAAGAGTCTGACTTAGCCGTCTATCAGCTGTAGCTGACATTAGCAAGTTAGGTGTGGACTTTCAAAGTGTTATATGTATTTTTTATTTATTATACATGTACATACATACATATAGAGATATACGAGGACATGTATATCACTGTAGGTTTGTGCACGCATAAGTACACAGCTGGCTTTTTCAAATATTTTGTCTTAAAAAACCATTTTCTTCCAATGCAAGAGGATCCCAGATATTCATCAGATTAGATTGCGAAGTGATAAAAGTGTCCAGACCAAAGTTGGCTCAAAGATCTGCAGCAACACAAGCAAATTGCATTCTGCTGCCCAAATGATTGAGATAAAGTAGTTTATTTTGTTCTCATTTGTGGGGTGGCAAAATGCAGTTCAGCAATGGCAGAGCAAGTTTCAGGAGGAGGCAGGGAAGATTTCAATAGGCTGTGGAGACAAAATGAGGAGGAGGGCAGGGAAGTACCAAAAAGTTTTAGGTGGAGGAGGAAAATTAGTGAAGGACTGATACATTGGGGAAGAAGGGGGTGCAGAGCTTCTGCACCTCTCATGCATAGGGAGGCAGCAAGCCTCCCCTGCCTCTGTGCAACTCTCTACCTCTATCTACTCCCTTCCACAAGCCCTGGAAACAACTCTGCCTCCCCAGAGAGCCACTCTACTTGCTCTCCTGCGCTCCCTGGGGAAAGAGAGCACTGGGAATATGGCTCCTATTCCTGGTGCTGCTACCACTGATGGGAGCCATGTGGGTGCCAAAGCTGTCCCCTACAAGCCCCAAAGCTTCCTCTGGCAGCCACAACAGCAGCTTCCTCAGAAGGAGGAGACAGCCTGTGCATGCTGCCGACACATCCACTCCTCCTCTCCTCCCTCACCACCAGAGCTGGAGGTCTGCAGCCAGTGACTACTACTTAGTTCCCCCTATGCTTAAATGCAGCCTCAAAGGTAACTCTTCTAATAGAAGCATTACTGCTCCCCCAAATCCTCATGCTTGAAAAAGCAAACCACGTTTAAAATAAAAACCAGATAAATAAAGTGACATTGCTGCAGTCAGAGAAAGTGAAGCTCCACTTTGAATGTAGGGGAGCACATCTCTTTGCATCCTCTACAGAAGAACCTAGTTTCCTAACTCAGACAATGAATGATGGATTACGTGAAAACAGCATATCAGATCATGCTGTTGAGGCATTATATGAACTAAACAGAAGAGCAGTTAATCTAAATCTTATGTGGGATGGTTATTATTGCCTGTCGCCATCATTGCTGCTGAGTCCGGCTGTAACATCGGTTTTAGTGGCAACACACAGAAAAACCTGAAAGTCCTGTTCCTCATTATAAAATGAGGAGAAATCTCACCCTGGGGAAGATGGTCAAAGCTGACAAGTGAATACTACAGAAAAGGTTGGGCAGGAGCGGTTAATGGTAAAGGTATTCTGAGTCAAGACCAAGAAAACAAATGTCTTCTTCCATTGCCTCTATTTTGCAACACGAACAAGATGAATAAATAAAAGAACCCGTCATCGATGCTGAGGGCGTGTGTATACTGTAGCCTCAGATCACTCCTGAAATGCCCCATTGGAAGGATATTCGCCAAGGTTCCTATTGCCAGCCCCACTGGGGACAGCGGAGGGAGGCACTGCACCAGCGGGCAGCACAGAGCAGGACCCCAGCTGCGGCTCCTCTAACACATCCGCTGCAGGGGCCTCTTCTGGCTACTGAAGGGAGCTGGCTCTGCTCACTGTGGTCAGCGATGGGATGGATAATCACTCACTTGGTATTATCAAGCAGGGGTACAGGTAGGGGAAATACCACCCATCCATGTTCTGCAAATCGAAATGTGTTCTGCTTCTAGCACCAAGTTTCCACTTAAGTATACAAAATACATTGTGCTTACACCAATTTATGGAAATGAGAGGAGCTGAAACTGCCTGTATTTTCACAAAAGGGTATTTGTATTAATGAAGGGTAACTTTATCAAACCTTGATCTACAGACAGTACATCTCTGGAATTCTACATTTTTTACTGGAAGGAGGCATATAGCAGCATCACATCACATGAGCAGAAGTGACTTAGAAAATCTCAAAATGTTTCAGATTCATACAAGTTAACCCCATTTAACAATGAAATTCAGGACACTAAACCAGTGTTAACATGATAGTGTTTTCAAACAAAAACACACTTATCTCACAGCAGACCAAGAATATTTCTAGCAGTATTTTTTTTTCCATAGTTCTCCTATATGTTTCTCCTTGAAGGTTTCAAAATAATCAAGGAATTCAGCTTTCCCTGTAACTCTTGGACTTTTTCAAACCTGAATTAACTCTCCTATATACAAACGTCTTTTTGGTAGTCTGCAAAGAGAAGCTCCTGGCACTGTTCAAATCCTTTACGTTTTCCCTTTTAAAAATCTTTTCATCTCATTTCCCCCTCCCCCCAAAGGATGCTTTTTTAGTTTTGTTATTCCTTCTTCTTTCCTTGTCTCCTTATTTCCCCACCGTCTCCCTGAGACTCATCTCCAGCTTTACCTTTTTTCGCATTTTGCTTGAGCTCTTATGAAACCCTGACCTCTTTACAAAGAAAAACCCACAGAGCTCAAGGGCTAATGTTTTACCCCTTACTCACCATCCCGTATCTGGCTGCAGTCAACAGTAACCAGAATTCATCATCATCAATGGATTTTCAGTGACATGCACTGTATTTGCTCAGATAATGGCCCCATATATTGCCTTTGAAATGAGGGTGTGACCGTTACTTAGGGATATTCTCAAGAGTCAGTAATTGGCATTGCTGCGGGACATGTTTGCTTCGTGTTTTGAAGGCAGACCTGCAGAAAAGTGAGCTTTGAAGCTTTTTTTGGATGGTACTGTGCTCTCAGAAGGACACACCAATATTAACCTAAGCACATCACCTTTGGATTGGAGCAGGCCATTTGCTAGATGGTTTGGAGAGCAGGGGAGAAATAGGCATATGCTGCCTCTGAAAGGTCAGGCAAACACATGAAGGTACGGATCTTTCCGAATTCTGTAGTGAGAGCCAGGCTAAACAATGTAGGCTGGAGTGGCTCACTCCAGCTTCTGACAGGTATTTTCCTTACCTCCACATAGTTTTGAGATGGCCTTCAAATCTTTCAAGACCGCCTCAGGAATACCTGCAGACAAACGACCACTGCAACATCCCTGCCAGAGATACAATTCTCCCTGCAATAGGCTCTGCACAGATGCGTATTAAAAAGACAGTCCTGTTCCCCACACACAGCAGAGCCACGGAAACAGTAAAAGCAGGTGGGACAGCGCAAGATAATATGGAAACAATACTGGTCCACAGGATGCAAAGACAATTTCAGAGTTTATGAGCCTCATTGCTATTTAAAGTCACTACAGACAGACAGTATACAATTTTTTTGATTTAAAAGAACTAACAACTTGATAGAGCTACTGGACAAACAGGACCAAGCAGCTTTGGTGGCAGGTGACTGTAAAACGTATGTACAGAATACCCGTGAGACTGCAGCCTCCAAAACTACTGTTTCCTGTGTAGGATAAATGTCCATCCACTTCTTTAGTCCTCAACTTTATAAGATTGCCAACTGAACACAAACATGGATCACAGCCTCCATTCCTGAAGCAGGAGAGAGATGGATATGCTGTATCCAGTCCAGCTCTGTACACGTGTCCCACCTAGAGACAGGAAAGCAAAGCCAGCCCACCAAGATTTGGGAGAAGGAGGAGGAGAGATCGCTTCCATCTGTTGTATTTTTTCTGCAATGGCTAAGGTTTAAAACACCATGGACGTGCACTATCACTGACTTAAGCACAGTGACCGTAAGATTTTTCCTTCCCTCATTTTCTCCATTCAAGTAAATTCTCCATTAATGCACAAAATTACCCGTTCTTTTCCTCATCTAATTCACTGCTCCCCATGGGATAGCCATTAAAATTGATTCATGAATACACCACATTTACAGGCAAAAGTGGGAACAGAGAAACCCCCTCCTCATCATGCCCCTCTCCAGGCGGGAGTTTGAGACACATTGAACAAAGAACCCTCAAATCTTCTGGTATACAGCTTAGAAATCAGAATGTCATTTCCAGTCTGTATGTCTTGCTTCATTACAGAAGATATGGCCCTTAAAATAGGCAATTGGCTTTGACCAGTAATGTTTTAGGCTCTAGCTTTTAGTTTTGTTTTTCTGTAGATTCCACACTGCAACAGGCGGCTTCCCTCCCTCCAGTTCTGCCTCCCAACCCCAGCTGCAGCAGTGAAGATACGTAAAGGGCTCAGGCAGCTGGAGAAAATGCAAGACCCCAGCTCTTGGGTCTCACTTGTGTTTCACTCCTTTCACTCCTGAACATACATGTGGATTTGACAAAGTCATGCTTATCAGATAGATTAGCAGATAGTCTGCTATCTGTGTTGTGGTGCAGAATTAGGTTAGAAGAGCACTCTGCCAGCTTGTGTTTTGCTGTTTAATCCTGCATAGAGTAGTTGTGGAGACAGCAATAAAGGACAACTCATCACACTAACCAAACTCTTCACCCCCTAATCCTGGTCAATTTTCTGACCTTGAGAGGAAAATGAAATAAAAATCATACATTACTACTATTTAACTGCATATTCCAATAGAATAAATTTATGAGAATACAACTGAGGCCAGGAGGCAAGTTTATTTTATGAAAATATATCATGTTTGAGAGCAAATTGAACATTATAAAAATAAAGTCTAAAGAATGGTAGTTCTCAACTTTTAAGCTGTCGTCTTCTGCGATGCCATAGCTGGGTCTTCCAGCCAGCCTCATCAGATGGCCACATTGGCCACCATCAGAACAGCAGTCTGGAAACAAGTGCCCTACATACAGCCTTACCTCAGCATCTTGTCTGGAATACACTCTGAGGCACCAGTTCTGTACTTACAGTTCAGAGATACTCCCAATACACTTGCTTAAGAATTCCTGAAATTTGTGAAGACATTAAAGCCAAACTTCTGGCCCCATAGAGGCCAGGGAAAATAACAGAATGTACGTTACTAGCTTTTATATGTTAATCATCACTATTCACACTAAAACCTCATTACACTAAAAACAACCCCTCCCTACACCAGCACACAGTATGAAAACCTACTTAAAAATAGTATAAAAAAAAAAAAAAAAAAAAAAAGGAATTTTCTCCTAAGCAGTAGGCAAGTTCAGCTGCAGAGGATTCCAGCACCTACATATAGTTTTTTGTTTCATGGAGGCTGTGCAACCATTCCTCCTCTTACATACAACTGTGCAAATCACTGTATTAGTGATGCTTTTGCAAAGAGGGTTTGACAACAATAGAGAGTCCCCAGCCTGCTAAATAAGAAGTGACAACTCCATTTGAAAGCTGTCTCTGGATGTGTTTTATGTGCAGAAATTATCTGTGACAGTTCAGATCAAAATAGAGTTTTCATTTCATGTGGGAAGTAAATGGACAATAGAATAGGTTACTTTAAATGCTGTAGTCTAGTCCAATTAATGTTTCAGACCTTCTTTGTATGGATTTCTTCTGTATTCTATGCTCTAAACTTTGGGGTAAAAAAATGTAAAACTCATTTTGTCAATAGTATGATGCAAAGAACAGGCCAAAAGGTAATAAAAGCGGTTAACAAAAACAGTCATGCAGAAGTATGGCAAAAAAGCTCAAGTTACAGTGATCTGGCTGTGAAACTAACAAGTATAAAACAGAAAAGAAAACATCACTTCATCATTCTTTCAGGGACAACCAGGCAAGGGAATCAGTTCTGATTTCCCGCCTCAATCAACAGAAATTTTGCCACTTACTTTGATGGAAACAGGACTTGCACATCAGTCTTCTTTCTGAGCAGCAGATACAAATCCACATGCTATCATTTGCTTTTCAGACTGTGCAACATAAATTTACAATTTCTAGCTTATGTAACTATACCAATGGCACAACTTGTACTTTAAAAAAATGTCAGATCCAAGATACTGCTTCTGCCTCTGATGCAAGGTTGCAGATTTTCATGTTTTACAGAACATCATACCTGCTGATTCTTTCAAAGATCTGCCCCATTAAGTACCAGGCATACTATGTTACCGGAAATAAGGCAGGATACAATATGAAAGCATTAATGATTTCATCTGTTCTTGTACCCTTTTATGTGCTGTGGCAACTGCTACAATCTTATCATATACAGTGACTATCACATGTTACTACCTACATCCACAGAAATGAAGCATCCACTACCAAATTTATGTGTTTATCTAAATTCAGATGTGAACTGTCACTTTTCTTTCCAGTAAACACACATTCACATTTGTTACCTGTAAATCAATCAGTTGTTTCCTGACCCATTTTAAAGAAACACATTTTCTTAAAGGTCTGGAGCCACCACTGTGTTACTCAAGCACAACAGTGGTTCCAATGTAGAACTGATAGGAGCTGTGCCCGTAGCTTCCTAATTATCTTTTTCAAAGTTGATGGGGAAACCAGTAGTTCATACGTGCTTTTTAGATGTAAGCACTAAGTACTGTTAGTAGAGAAGCTACAGACCCATGAGAGAGTGATCTCATCCCAAACAAGGGCCTGCAAACCTTACATAATCTATTTTGTTTATGCCACACTTTAAACAATGCATATTTTGAATCTTTTCTGAAAAACAGCATTTTGCTTGGCACAGTTTTCAATTTCCACCCCCTTGGACAAGCAGGTGTCTTTGTGTATCATTTCTCAACCCTGGGAATAAAGAAAACATTTAGAAAACATGTTAAAATGTTTTCTTAAAGTCAGGGGATATTAATTTAAGGTTCCATGGGCATTAAAGAAGAACAGACCTCTACTATAAATGCACTGAGTTAGTAGAAACACTAACTGAGACAAAGCATTCAGGAGATACGAGACCTCAGTATCTCTACCAGCCAAAGACTGAACACTGGTAATCTTATTCCTCTGAGGCAGGTTTTAACACAAAAGAGAAATTAACATCTATCTATGCACTAGAGTCTTGAAAAGAAAAACAACAGAACAATGAAGCTGCTCAGACATCTGGTATATTTGCCACAGCTAATAGTAATGAGATAGTGGGCAGAGTGGAGATTAAAGGCGAAAAGGTATGAAGGAATACTGTTAATCATTTCAGAAGCTACACAGACATGTAAAAAAATATCAGTACTCAGACTAACGAGTCTAGATTTTGGGAGGAATTCTCGAGCACTTACCATATTTAGATTGATAATCTATCTGTAGCAACGCTCAAAGAAAGAGAATTAGACTTCTGCCTGTTCAGTTTTGAAGCCAGAACATGTCACTAAGCACAAGAGACTTTTCAAGCTCTGTAGCAAAGAGGTCAAAGCATCACCACTGATGCAGACAGTGGTATTTACAGAGAAAAGGAGGAAAAGATCAATCCCTTCCCCCCAGTCCCCTTTACTCTCCCTCTCTGAAGCAGCTGCTGCTTAAACATTGCTATTGTATACAGAAGCACAAAATAATTGCCTCCTGTTTTTTTTTCAAATCAGGGACAGGGACGGCAGATGATGTTAAAGGAAGAAAACAACACCTTATTCAGGTGAAGGACTGCAGACTGTCTGCTTGTAATCTGTGTACTAACAATCAATAACAATTAGGAACAGGTTTATTGCTGTGATGCTGTTCCCCAACCCTTCTCCACAACCTCACGCCCCTTTGTCATGTTATGGAAGTATTGGCTGATATGTAAAGCAGGGACTCCAGCCACAGAAGGCCTCCTCTGTCATTACCTGAGAGCAGAGCAGAAGCAGTCCAGGTCCCCTGGTTAGCATCACACTTACAGCATACAAGTGCTCAATTAAAGCAGTCCTTTCAGACAATTAGTGAGCATTATGGTGACTCAGGCATAGAAAACAGTTGCCCTCTCGCCACCTCGCTGTAAGACAGACCATGTATTGAACATGTTTTCATCCCTCTGAAGGTGTGTTGTTGCTCACTTTTCAATTGCCAGGCCATGTACAAAACTTGCATTAGAAGCACGTTCTATGCTTAAACTTACAGGCCAGTCTCAAAATAATTGTTTTCCATGCATTTTATGTAAATACCATAATGAACATTTGCGGTTGATTCCCGTTTACAGGGTAATAACCATATCCAGGACTAAGTAGGCGTCAAAGCCTAAGGGCAGAAGTGTTTATAACAGATAAACTCCACAGCTGAAGGACATATTCTAGCTAATACTGGTTTGAGAAGAAATGCCCCTAAGATACTACTATGCTGAAAAATTTTATTTAAGATTAAAATTTTAAGTGAATGAAGAAATTAAACCACAAATATGGGTCAAAGACTGAATGGTAAGATGTTGTTTGAAATGTTAAAACATTAGTTGGACCTTTCTCATTTCTCCTTACTGCTTCCAAGCCACTGGAGGGAAGGGACTAACAACCTCTCAGAGTACAGATTCAACAGAGGACTGTGACACTGCAAAACTGTCACACTGACCTACTGGTACACAAGTAGGAAACTGGAGAGAAGCAAGAAGGGGAAAAATAAATTAAGAGGACATCTATTGCTCTACAAGTATATTTATTTCATTTTTAGCACTTTCTAGGGGTCTCACTCATTCCTCTTGCACCTTTTTTATTGTGAGTTGTTTTTTGTTTTTCTCTGCTTCAGCTTGATGAAATGAAAAAATGAAGGCAGCTTCCTGTTTTGCAGGCAACTTAAGAGTATAAAATCTTTCATGCAATCACTCTCCACCACTTTCTGAAAATGGCCTCCAGACATCAAGGACAAGTTAGTGATAAAAAAAGATAACCAGTGTGGTTATCTGAAGCAACATCATTTTCTCACGTCCCTCTGTCCTAACAGATGCAGGCCACAATGTAGTTTAAGACAAGTTATTTATCTCATTTTCTACGACAGTCTAACATCACTCTCCACAAAAGAGTCACAATTCTCTTAGACCATCCCAAGATCAATACCGATACCTTGATCAATGTCAACGCATGCTCCGCTGCTGCATGGCCTGCCAGAGAAACTGCTCCTTAGCCACAGTACACCATATGGGCGCCAGGTCTCCTTGCGGCAATGTAAGGACAGTCACAGAGGTTCAGAGTATATACCAACTTAACTACATCAGAAGACTTGAGCTGATGAAACAATAAACTATTTCTTGGCTCACCATGACCCCTTAGATTACTGTCTGTGCCAGTGGACTTGTGATCATGGATTGAAAACCAGCACGTTTTAGTTTGTCATTAACTGTATGCTCTGCACAGCTGTCAGACAATAATCACAATTATTCTTTCTTTATTCAGCATCCTGTTGCTTATTAAGCCATTTCCATCACATCTCATCAGTCCTCCCAATATTTTTGCTAGCACAATATTGAGTGATTTTCAGCTTTTCAAACAACATCAATTCTTGCAGTTTTCTGCTAACTGAAAGATCTGGTTCATGCTTCTGCCTATACTTGCTGTCAGCAATGCTGCTCACTAAGTGCTTGGGTAACCTTTCACCGCTGGCATCTTGACACAAGCAGGGAGCAAGGTCCTGGACTCTTTTTAGGAGTAGTCCTTTTATCCTGCTATTAGATGCCTGAACCCTCCAAGAGAAGGTTCCCATTGACTCATTCTGAGGTCAGATCTGTGGCCCTGTTACATCTTTTATATCTTATTATGTTGAGAGCTAAGTCACTCAGTGGAACAGAATAATTAAGATTAGCAGAAAAATCTTAAAGATCTGGCAGTGTAAACACCAGGTAAACTGGGACTGCAGAAAAACCAGTGTATGGCAAGAATTCCCTACATCTTATGGATGCGTAGAGATGACAAATTTCTACCGTAAGGTTTCCACTACACAGTTAAGCTGTATGAGTACCATACAAATCTAAGCACTTTGCCTGGACATGAGCAGTCATGCTGAAAAACCCTACCAGAGTTACTGCATTGCTCCTGGTGGCAGCATAACCTGGCAATGCTACAGGTCTGAGGGGTACCCCATGGGCCCCTGTGCTGCAGTCATCTCAACCGGTGTAAGAGTTTTTCCTGGTGAGCTGGGAAAACCAATGGAGTGTTTATTTTGAGAAGGTATGAGAAATTGTGGGATGCTGCCTGAAGACTCTCAGGACTCAGTTATGCTCCTCACTGCTTAATGAGGAGGAGGGTTGGGGATTGCTCTACCTGTAGCTCAGAAGAACCTGTTAGCACAGGTCCCACTGACCATGGATAACTTCACACAGAAGTGAAGACATCGAAAACATTTCTCATGGTTCCAGTCAGTCTACGTCCATTTTCCCTGCCACATCTAAGAGTTACTTCTCCATCCTTACTAGACAGATATCACTGCTCTCTTAACTGGAGCTACTCAGCATTTTGAAGCAGTCCAGAGATAGCCCTTCTTCCCCCTCCTCCAAACTTAACTCTTTGTCCATTACTTTAAGATTTCTGGGAAACGATTCTTTGTCTCCCACTAACTTTGACTATTTTTCAAAAATAGTTTGGCCAGAAGCCACTAATTTATCTCAACAAAGTGAAAAGTCAGGACAGAGCTTGCTGTGAGCTCATGTCATCACCCGGAGTCTGAACATACAGACGCTCCTACACATGAGCTGGTCTGTGCTCCTCATGTGCAACCTCTTCCACCTCCAAAAAAAGACAGACTCATAGTATGCACAGACTTAAAAGTCCAGCACAACAAAATCCCATACCCTCATCTACTGGTCAGTTTTACTAAACCAAGATTATCGCTACAATGGAAGAAAGAATCCCTTTCTTCCATTTAACCAGTAGCAGCTAGGAAAAAACTTCGGAGAAGATTTTTGAAAGTCAGTTTTGGATAGAGCATGAGCTCCCTGAGGTCAGCAATGTAGACTCATCTTACACTGGGCTACACAGCAAAGCTTGCACAAGGCCAAGGCACCAGGGCTTTCTCTGGAACTGCGTGCATATCCAGAACCTAGGAGATCGTAAGGCAAAATGACTGTGTCAATAAGCTGGGGGAAAACCAGCAGATAGTTAACAAAAAGATTGGAAATTGGGCTGAGAGAAAGAGAAAACAAAAGAAAAACAAACAGTTTCTTGGCAAAGGACTTGCTGGAAGGACAAGCCTCACAACTGTGAGCAGCATAATGACCTTCTGCTTGTTGTTTCTCTTCAGTCAGGAAAATGGGACTAGGTTAACATTCATCATTTAACCAGAATTGCAGTACAGAATAAACCTGACTGAAAACACACCTTTTTTTTTTTTTTTTTTTTTCTTAGCTAGAGCAACTCTGCAAGGCTAGTGATGGGGCCAAAGAGACTCATTCTGACAGCAGACAACCTGAGGCAATGAAAAGCTGGGCATTTTGAAAACCCTAAAGCGTATGAAGTAGAACAGACTACTGGAGAATAGTGGGAAAATAGAATCACATCAGATTTAACCATGTCCCTTATACTTTAATTAAAATAAGATCTAGCAATTTTATTTAAGGTTAGCAAATTCTCAGAGGAAATGCATTTCTCTGTACTACTACCAGACAACTATTAATTAGGAAGAAGAAAACACAGTACACAATGCTACATCCATCCATCCATACTGCTTATCGAGTAAGGTAGCCTTCCTTGTTCAAGGAAAATATCCTAGTTACATTGCTTGCCTGCCAAATGGAAATACCACATGCTATTAGGGTTTGCACTTTAAGTATGGAAGTGACTGGCCTATAAACAAGATTTTAACAGCTTCTCTTTTGAACAACTTTGACTGTTTAAATTAATCTTCAGCCATTAACCATTCATTTAAAATGCCACTTACGAAATCTTAATTTTGCACATTATCAGCTGGTTCACAAATAGCTATCTATGAGCAGAAGTGTAATGATCTTCCTCTCTCTTTCTTGGAGCTTACCAGCCTTATAGTCAATTCTAGCTTCTTAATTAACCACACACACATATTAGCATTTAAAATTAAATGGTGTCTTATTAAAAAAATATTGTGCAGAGAAAAGTTAATACATACACACATTATTCTGCTACTGATTAAAGGAGCAAGTATGAGCTTTTGGTCAAACAACATCCTGCATAAGACAGAATTTAGCATCTCTTGCTCACACTAGGAAATACGCTATGGCAGGAACACATGCAAGGCCATATGATTTCATTCCAGCTGCATGGACGATCTCATTTTGTCTTTATTTGTACATTTAAGAGGCTGACAACACCATCTGCATTTCACTCTGTATCCTCTGGTATGGTCTCATCTTCCAGTAACAGACCTGCTCTTTCTCCAGGGACCTATCTTTTGCATTTGCATCCAAACGACTGAAAGAATGGGACACTACCAATAAATAGGCAGAATGAACGTAAAATAATTCCATGCAATAATATATCACATAAGAAAAGACAGGGCTGGAGGGGAAAAAAAAACCCCAAACCTGAATGCTTAACACAGCTGCCAAAACTCAGGCTCACGAGCATCTGCAGCAGGACAGTCACAGGGGAGTTGTGGGAGTGCAGTATATAAAATTTTACACATCTGTCAATAAGTGAGGTGATCCAAATGCAAACCCTAGCAGGCAGGATGCACGCAGGCAGATTTGTGGCTATTCCTGACAGAATTTATTTCTGCTGAAGAATGCATGGCCTCGAACAAGTATGCACATATTACATGGCAGCGGCAGCTCTGCTCTGGTTAGTTTGACAACTTCCTTCTGTTTAGACACGCTCTAAAACGCTCAGGGTCACCCAAGTTCCATGAAATCTGGGGGTTTCCATGAGAAGTGAATGTTAGGGCTAGGGTCCCAAATTTGGAAGGATCTGGGTGAGGGGTTCCTGGGAACTAGCATTTTGAAGTCTATCTGTAAAGTAGTTTTTCTTGAATGCTATAGGTAGGTTTTTTGGTTTTTTTCCGTATAGGTGGGAAACAAAACCAGGGCTCATTTAAATGTGTGCCAGGAGGTCCAGTTACTCAACATTTTCCCTAGTTAGCACAGTGAGTATGCAGCCCCCATTTGTCCTTGCTGAGGAAGAAAACTGCAAATAGTATCAGGAGCAAAAAACACAATACAAGCATAACTCCAATGGCACAACCTACACCCCTGTGCAACTGGTGGCCAAAGGCATTTCTGGACTGCCTGCTTCCATGAGCAGGATGGCTCTACTGAAAGCCCTCAGGAACCACTGAACCGCTGCTGTACTTACCAAAGCCAGTTTGAATTTAACTGTTGTCAGAAATCTATCAGCCATGAAGGACAGCAAATTGCCAAACATTAAATTTCTGGTTTCAACATTATGGGAAACAGTGACCGGATCACAGCCAAAGGTTCAGAAGGCCCTGTGGTATGTTTCAGAAAGAATAAATTCCAGAGGAATCAGAGGAGAGTCTCAGGGGATGTAGGGTAGTATAGGACAGGGAAACAGCGTAGATGATTTTAGGACACCAAGCAGAAGAGGCTATATGGTAAACAAGAGTACACGCCTTGCTTCTACTTGTCACACTTTGTAAATTAAAATATTCCAATGCATGACCATAATTCTCTTTCCACTGTAACACAAGGTAGAGTGGCAAAAGGTATGTAGATATTACACAGTCTCATTCAATTTCTACCTTGCCTTTATGATATCCATCTTAAAGAATAACCATTCCTGAGTAAAAGACCATCCACTTTTACAGCAGTGGATTGCTTTTCTGCTAGTCAGTGATAAAAAGTGTTGTAAATGGACGCACGATGAGCAATGCCCACAGTACTTTGAACTGAGAACAAAAAAATTCAGTTTCTGGCTTACAGGGGCTAAGTAACATATCTGGGCAACCCTAATTTGCCCTTTTTGAACAAAGCCTTTTCTGTGCAGCTCTGGATTCCTACGGCCTTGGACTAAGCAGGATCGGAATGACATACGCCTGCCCCAAAGACAAGCATTTAGCCTGCTTTTTAGTAAAAAATGCTCCCTTTGCTAAATTTCAAAACTCCAGACTCTTTTTACTCTCCTCTCAGGCTTACACATAGTTTACATTTGCCACTTGGTTTCTCAGGACACGGGTAGCAATTTTTTCTTTTGATCCTTTCCAGGGAGAGGCAGATGGCTCAACGTCTTGTCCCTCTCTCTCTCATTACTCTGGCCAGCTCTGAGGGTGGGACGTGAGGGACAGAGTTAGGGTTGTGCAGAGGTATGGGTTTCATTTACCCCTTTTCAACTTCGTACGCTGCTAGATTGAACGCTCTGGAAGAGTGCAAGTTTCTATAAGGAAACTTTCACCCTGAAATAAGGAAGATCCATTTTTCAGTTAATTAATTAACATTGTAGAGTAGAAGATCTTGCACAGTGGGACCCAACGTAGCATCTCCAAAAATGGAAAGCTGGATCAGACTAGGGCTTTGGACTCTACTCCTGTGTAATAAAACAATGCTGGGTTTTTTATTAGTATTTTTTAAAATCTGCAACAAGATACTGCTCTGAATCTATTCTCACTAAACAAAGGAAAACTGTATGTGTTTTTGTCAGACCAGCACTTTGAAATTCCCCAAGATAAGACACATAAATAAATGAAGAATTATACTTGGCAATGAGTTTGGCATCAGACTTTAAATGTTTCATAGTTCTGGGCTTAGGAAATAAGTTGAACAAAGTCTCCAGAACCTTTCTGGAGACGTACTTGGGGTGTTTGGATATACTTGACAGCACCATGTTCAAGGGAGGAAAAAAAGAGGAAATTGCTTATTCGAAACGTGAGAAAGGGTTGCACCATGTGACATGCCTGACATTTAAGTGATGATAGTGTTATGCATATGCTCTTTTGGCTTTGGTCTGACACCTAGGCTCTGCCATGGTGCAACTTAGCACTGTCATGGTACAGCCTTGATGACAAAACTCAGAAAGATGTGACTTACAACTCATTTCAGGAACATATGGGCCACAGATCACCCAGCCTCTGCCGCAGGCGGGGAAACGTACAGCATCTCAGGCAAAGACCCTGCAAAGTTCCCCAGCTGCATGAGGTAGCTGTGCAGGCTGCAGCATCCTTTGGGATGCCATTTGAATTACAGAAGATTGTGGCTAATTAGAAATAAACAGGAAAATGCTTGATTTACAGAGAAATGTGTGATTCTGCCAGCTAATTTTTTTTTTCACTCTCTTTAACTTAACATTCACAGAATACACTGATCATGCTAATGCTTTCACTATATTCATTAATAAGGACAATTTACATTTATATAGCACCTCTCTTAGTTAAGAATTCCAAAGCTTTCAGCAAAATATACACAAAAAATTACTTCTATTTCACTGAATATAGTCATCGTCGGAAGGAAAATCAACAATTGTGAAGCAGTGTAGAAGAACATTACACAACAGTTTCAAGTAAGACACAAAGCAAACCCCCCAAAAACCCAAAGCAAAAAACCCCTGAGATGCCAGATGCAAGTGTAGGTAAGGGGGACGTTCGTATGCAAGCAGCAGCGTGAAGCAGCTCTGTGTGTGCCCTGAGGAGCAGTGCTTGGAGGCAGCAAACGTACTTCATAATGATTAAAGCAACAGACTTCATACATGTGCAGCCTATTGCGTTCTTGCATACTGAGGGAGATTCTCAGTTTAAACTGCGAATCTACCGAGAAGAGCGAACCAGGAACGCTTATTCTGATGACAAGAAAAGGGAAAGTATATGCAAATTGTGACCAGCACTTATCTGACCACTAAGCTTCTTACTTTACAAATGGTCTCCAAATTTTAAAAGGCATTAATTATGTTAACACACTCTTCTACAAAAACAAAATTAAAAAGAACTTCTTGTTGCAAGTGATGAGTTTTAATTCTCTGTCATAATGACACATAACTGGAATTCCCAGACAAAAATGAAATAATCTATTCTCTTTGTGTTCAAATCCCCCTTCTACCCCAAACCCCATTTACTTTAGTCACTGATCAAATCTCCACACACTATATTACAAGTTGAGAGTCAGAGGTGGGAGAAAAAGCCATCCATCTAAAGTAAAATTAATAGCAAAACTTTGAGAGAGAGCATGCATGCGTTAGCAAGACCAAAGCATGAGCTATTACATGACAAATGTGTTGATAAATGCTAAGCCCTGCACACACAAAATAACTTTGGTTTGGCTAATAAGCATCCATTATAGCCCTTTCCCATCATTTTGAGGCAGACAAGGTAGTTTTCATACTTGACCCTTGAAAGCAGATTTGTTTTTGTAATTAACATGTTATCCAGGGATTTTTCTTTCCACTTCTCTTTCTCCTTTCAATACTCTCCCTCTAGCATGGAAAGATTTCCTTGCCTAAGGTTGCCACTATATTCAACAACTGCTGGCTGAGACCTCACGACCCACTGCATAAATTCACATAAAATTATTCACATTTGGCACATCTCTGCTGGTGAATAACAACCACCTTTTTGTCTCTGAGACAAAGGAAAGAAAGATTTAAAAAAAGAACAAAGGCAGCCTAATAAGAATCCCACATTTCCTATTTTTTCCGAATCTGGTTAAACAGCCTCTACAAGTCAGAGAAATTCAACAAAGCAAACTTGTTGTGGACTGTTTGTCTTTCAGTACAGAATCAACACAGATGGAACAGCCTCTCAGCATGACTTCTGATCACGGGCTTAGATATGAGATAACTTTTCTTGCCTGTTAGATGTTTTCATTTTAGTTTTTCACTAAGTTATCATGCTATCATGCAATTACAGCTAAATCCACACTAAAATCCAGGATTCCAACACCAAGTCCAAACCTGGTTGGGACTTCAATCTGGTCCACATAGCAAGTCAAGAGTTCATTCAGTGTAGTTACAACCACAATACAAACAATCAAATAAAAAAGGCCAGAAGGAAAGACTTGAGCATTTCTTTTTGCTGCATGGAAAAACAATGTATAGACCACACTTCAAAACTGATCACATTTTTAAAATGTAAAGCTATGAAGTCCTGTTAAAACTGAAATTATGAAACAACCTTAATGACAATGTCTTACTCCAATTGAGTTACATCTGTATATATTTATATTTGAAAAATACACATGAACCTGAATTTCAACTCTCTCCCACTGGGAATTCTCAGATCTTGGTTTACTGAGTTAGTATGAACTCAGTTTCTGATCCCTTCGCTATATACAAATGTTTGTGCAACTTCAGTGACAATTGCCTCAAGACTTTTCTGGTAAAGCAAAACCTGCTACATGGCAAAAAGCTGCGATCACTACCTCTTATTTTACCCTTACGCAGTAAGGGAAGGGTTAATAATATGGCAGAAAAAAATTAGCAATGTCATTATGTTTGGAAAGATCTCTACCATACTGTATTTAGGTGAAAAAGAGAGATACTTGGCCCATTCCCAGCTACAAACTTCTGATTTATGTCAGAAGTGTTTTATTACTATTTATAACAATGACTCAGTAGATGTTTTTAAAGCACTATGATGCCACAAACTGAAAATACTCCTACTTCTGTGCTCGCATATTTCTCCAAAATTAACAAGTGTGGTATCACATAGCACAGATTGAGGCTATCGGGAGACACTACAGGTTGTATTATGAACTCAAAGCGTGAACAATTCCTCAAGCACCCCATGCCTTACTCTGTCATCTCTTCTTTTCACATAGACTTGTAGATCTTGCCTACACACTCATACGTTGGTTTGAAAAACCCAACATCAATATATTAACACCATGATAGTAATGAAGTCTTACATTCTTTTAGCCCCAAATTCCAGAAGCAACTAGTTTTAAAATCATCATAATGATGGGTACATCATCAACTCAAAGGAATTTCTCTTTTCTTTTTAACCCAGTGAAAAACTTGACCATCTTTCTTTAATGCTATCAACCTGGAAGCTTGACAGTAAGGATTAAAAATTGCTCCTTCCTTCCCACTTGGTTATTGGAAAGGCTGTGAAAGGCAATCAGTCTTGTGAAGCCACACTTCACAGTCTGCATAAAAATGCCATGATTCCCAGTCCTCTCCCCAACCTAATTGAAAGTGCGTAATATTACACAGCTGGGGAAAACTAAACCATAAACATATGCAATACATCATGCTATCATACAAAACCTGTTACTAATAGGCACTTGATGATCAGCAGGATCGAAAGGGATCTGAAAACAGAGATTATTTTTGCTGCAGGGTAAGAACTTTTCCCGATTGAAAGAGGAAAAACACTCTTCTCAGCAGTGCAAGAATTGGACTGGAGTCAATTCATCCATTCTGTTTGTGAAATATGGACTTTTCCTTAATGATTTCTGTTTGACTGCTGCCTTGCTCAGATGCTTTGGGGGTACTGCTGCAGCAAATCATGGTTTTGGTTAAGAGGAAATCCATGGCTTTCTAGTCAGTAAATACAGAGGTCTGGGGCATCTTAACAGCCCCCCGCCCAGCCCCAGGCTCCCTCCCCACCAAGCTATCATTGTTTGTAATTCTAGGTGGCAATATTACCTGTCACCAGGAGTCTGTGGGTAGTGCTGCTTGTTTATTTTTGCATACAGTCCTTCTAAGTGCTCCCTCTCCATTGGTGCTGAAGGAGAATCACGTGGGTATACAAAGGTTTCTGCTACTGCTGGTGATGATGGCCTGTAGATGCTTGCTGCTGGATAAGCCTCTCGGAAGTGGTTTACTCTGGCATAATTTGGATCCACCTCATCATCGTCAATGTCAGGTCCTCCAGGACCAGTAGAATAATCACTCAGGCCTCTCAGTTGCTTTTGCCGTAACTCCTGATGCTTTGCACCAATCCTAACAACAAAAAAGAAAGAACAAATATACAGTTGGATCTGCTTCAACAGCAACGGCAGATGCTGATTCATCACACAAATTTGGAGCACCAACCACAAACCCAACTGTTTAGATCTTCCAGTACACTGTGAAACCGGTGCCAGATAAAACAAAAAGGTACATGCAGCAATTTTGTTCTTTATCTCTGGCAATTACCTTTGTAACCAAGTTGCTCATCCTTCTGATGAAAAAAGTTAATGCTGAATATAGTGTGGCTTTTCACAAGCGTGTATGCACATGTGCGTACACGTGAACTCATACAGTTTTAATTCTACACCTATCCTCCACTTTGCAGTTAATATACCTAACCCAATCCTGAAACTTTTAATCTAAATTAGCCAGTAAAATTGTTACTGCCCCTTGGCCACTTGACCCACCTAGATTCTCCTAAATACATTAACTTGTGAAAAGTGGATTAAATGTGAACGTAAATGGAAAGATGGCACAGTTGTCTCAAATCAGAGGACCACAGTTAATTCGCTGAAGATTTAATTTTTTTTAAATTTTATTTTGGCTACATAAATGTGGAAATCATGCCTTATTATATAGGGGATAGGGACAAAGTAAAACAGCAAAGAAATTAATAGAAACCTGACAGAGATGAATTGGTACATATAAGTGAATTAAAGACTATTACTGGCAGTACTCCACTGTGATAAAGCCTTAAGTGGTATTACAAAATGCTGCTGCTAATCAGGGGCATTGTGTAATCTCTTTGGAATAGTAGAACATATTCAGGTAAATTTCAAACTCAGCTGATATTCAATGATTCAACATTCATGCTGGAGAAAAAAAACCTACAGCAAGGCTCTGTGAGCATGCAACTTCTGTTAACTGCTCAGCTACTCTTCAGCACAGGGTAATTAAATGCAGCAAAATGGATCTGGCAGAATGCTGACCACAATAAATAGCATTTACGGAAAATAACGGAGCATGGAGGAAGAAACAAAGGACGGAAGACAGATACAGAGATGCAGTGCCTGACAGAAGTAGTCAACATTTGCTGTTGACTGTATCTGAACTCCAGGAGCAGCGTAGAAAGAACAGTGCAATTTGTACCATAGGAGACAAAGTAAAAAGGGTCTAGCAGACTTTGTTACCCCAGTAGAGCATAATGGCCTCAGGACTTTGCATAGTGAAAAATGAAGATGTTCTGGAGAAAGTCTTTAAAAGGCATGGAGAAAATGGTTTCCTAAAGAAATAGATGAGCACATTGGGAGCTTCCAGTCAGACAGACAGGAGCTATTAAGTACAGAATGGGATTCATACCATTTATTTTGTTTCATTAGAATTGTATCATCAAAATAAATGCTAATACTTTTCAAATAATTTGTAGCTCAAAAGGCTTACGAATAACTCTAGTGAGAACAACATGCCTTTCTACACACATACTTGAGTACATCAATGTGTATCACGCATGCTTTCCAGTTACACCTCTCCATTAACTGTGCTAGGACACATCAAGAGGTGATGCTAGTTTTTAACACTTAAAATGTAGCCATACTTTACAGCGGGATGAGCTTGCATATGATATGCTCCTTGACAGCTGGGGGGTGCCCACTGTCCACTCTGCCTTCCCTCAGTGAAGCAGATGACCTTTCTCTTCTCTAGTACTGCGTGCCCCACCTCCAGTACTGTGTGCGGTTTTGGGTGCCTCAATACAAGAAGGACATCAAACTATTAAGAGTGTGCCCAGAGGAGGGCGACCAAGATGGTGAAAGGCCTCAAAGGCAAGACTTAGGAGGAGCGGCTGAGGTCACTTCAGCTTGGAGAAGAGAAGGCTGAGGGGTGACCTCCTTGCAGTCTACAACTTCCCCAAGGGGGTCAGCAGAGGGAGAGGTGCTGATCTCCTCCCTCTCTGGTGACCAGCCATAGGACACAAGGAAATGGTATGAAGCTGCGTCAGGGGAAGTTCAGATTGGACATCAGGAAAAGGTTCTTCACTGAGAGGGTGGTTGGTCACTTGAACAGGCTCCCAGGGAAGTGATCATGGCACCAAGCCTGTCAGAGTTCAAGGAGCGTCTGGACAATGCTCTTAGTCATACGGTTTAGTTTTAGGTAGTCCTGCAATGAGCAGGGAGTTGGACTCTATGATCCTTATAGGTCCCTTCCAACTTGAGATATTCTATGATTCCATGAAATATTTGACTATATAGACCATGTGAGAGAATATCTTCCTAACACACCATTTCTACTTTTCCTCAAGTTCCTGATCCCAGCCCAGTTAGTTAATTTTCTTTAATTTTTCTTAAGATATTATTAAAAATACTCACAAAGCCTTAATGTAATTTACTACAGTAGTTCTTAGACATGAAAGGATGATAAGAAGAAATAAGCTACAATCTGTCTACATCCTTAACACCTCTCAGGTTTCTACACTGAGGCTTCCTAAGAATTCCTAAGAATTGCTCCTTTTTTCTTCCCAGTGCTTCTCTTCCCCACACAATCACCTCCTCCTCCCGTAACCTTCACTCCACTTCTCTTTTGCTTCACGTTTTCATGCCACACACACGCCCTATTTTGAACTGAAATGGTGGCCCAGGTCAGGAAAGGCACTATCCTCAGGTGCAACCTCACCCAGAGTAATGCAGTGTCTTGAAGAAGTCGCAGACTTCAAAATGAGCCTTTGATTCTGCACAATTCTGACTATCCACAAGGGAGATTTTATTGGAGAATCTTATGGAGGGCACAGCCTGGTGTCAATATGTGATAAATTCAGTTAGTAAGGCACATATTCTCTCATTTTACTGCTGATTGCACTTAGCTAGCTTATGGCTTCTTGGGACAGTGAGAGTTTAATGGCATTTGCAGAACAATGGGACATACAACTTATTCTTTGTAAAACTAATGGTGACACTGGTATAGACCTTGGTAAAAGTCACGTTTTTATTCATAAAGCAATGGGCAGTGGCATGGGAAGAAAGTCAACACTGAGGAGCTGTATAGGAAAACGGAAACTAAAAAGCAGTGGTCAGCTTGCATTTCTGTCTAAACCACAAACCATTGCTAGCAAATGAGTAATCATTAGAGAGCAGCTGAAAGCGTGCAAAGCCTTTCCAAGGGTTTGTAAATAAAGATAAAGGAGAGATTATGCAGCAGGGAGTGGTGAAGGGAGCCAGTCTGCCCATGTCCGTGAGTGAAACATCACATTCATCATTCACATAAAGGAATTTGGGGCAAAGTTACCACTTGGTCCATTCACATAAAAAACCTGTCTTTTCAGGTAGCTCATCATCTGAGAGCACTTGTACTACAAGGACAGGGGTGGATTTCCATTGCAAATAAGGCCTCAGACATCAATGAAGCAGGGAGGGAAGTCTACATTGCTGTTTTCCATCTTTTATACATACAGGCACTTCAAGAGAAACCCTCTTGCAGAAGGATTAATATTTTACATGTCCCACATGGGATTATGTCAGAAATGTAAAAATGAGGGCGCTATCTTTGTTTAAAAATAAAAAATCACACAAGTAACTGTTAGCTCTTGCACCCAATAACTGTCAGTTTGGTAGTAGTCTTTGCCTCCGATTATTCTTCTATGAAAATGCATAAAGCACTTTGAGATTGTTGCTGTCTACCAGATTAACTCTGAAAAAGCATTGAATGTTCTTAAAAACCTGGGAAACTGTGGAGGGCTTCACCCTCAATTAGTGACCAAAAAAGCCTAAACACAGACTTCAGTGCAGGAATATATCATATGAGGTACAAGCTTCATGGCACACGCAGGTCCATGTGAGATGACACAAGCAGAAAAATGGGAGAACACTGCATTTCAAGGAATGATCTCATCACACATCAGTGCAGAAGACATGGCACACAGTCCTGAGAAGAGTCACAACAGTTTCTCAGAAAATGATGAGCCATAACATTCTTTGGACCAATACATCACCTGTCCCCTAGGTATTTAAGACCTACTGAAAGCAAGAGTAGTGCAGCACAGCAGCATCACGTGAATCTTGCTTTCATGTCTGGCAGTGAGAGTAATTTGTCCTGCTATCAATACTGGTGTATTCTGCACAACAAAAGCCGTAATTAGGTCACCACAATTTTCTTTTGTTCCTGTGAATAAGCCTAGCTTCTTCAACTTCTCCTTCTGAATGCAATCTTCAATCGCTGCCACTATTACAAGTCGAACCTACTCAAGAACAATTATTTCTGTTCTATATTATATGGACCAGTCAATATTAGGTTATGTGGAATTCTTCATGATCAATGTTTCATCTTTTCAATATGGCTATTATAATTGCATTAATATTTCTTGTTTCCTTTTTACTCTTCCACACAAATCTATAAAATTTGCTCAGTGATCTCTTTTTCATTTCAATCCAAATGTTCACATTAGGGAAACAAACTATCAGATGGCTGTTTTTTCTTTCTTTCTATTTACCTGTCCTTCCATGCCTTCTCTTGTGTTTTTCACCTTTGAAGTTTCTTCACATTTTTGTGAAGTTTTAAATATCCTCACTGTATTTCAGCATCATGTTTTCACCCAGTTTTAAAGCAATCTTTTCTATAGCACATCCCAGTAGGTGCCCAGGAATTCTTTACTAAGGTACAAAAAAAGATGTGCTGTTCTTTCTATCACTCCTATAATGCTCTGCCAATCCTGCTAAGCAGGCTACTTCTGCTATATCCCACTCTAGTCATTCACCATTTCTGCACCTCCCTCTGTGTTTCTCCTTATCTGAAACAGCAATATCTTTACTCTCCATCACAAAGAAAAAAAAAAATTCCAAATCAACACAACTATCATAGCAACCAGCTTATTGAACAAACAATTACTACAAGAGACCCCCAAACTCGCAGCACAGGATGGGTCTGGTTAAACAACTGGTGCAAATTTGTGACAAAAGATAAAATGTCACTCAGCACCACAGTGCTGGCAGTGAAACCAGAGATGAGGAGAGGCACAGGTCACCATCTGAACAATTTAGTGTAGCACTAAAGTTTCTGCAAACTTCCTGATGAGGGAAAGGGAAAAGAAAAACTCGCACAGAATGAAGGGAAGTTAGATATATTTCCTTTTGGGTATCCCATATCAATCCTGCTTGCTCTCTTCCGCCACCTGAACACCATGCTCTCCAGTTAAATTGCTGCACGACAACTACATCAAATTCCCGTAGCTGTGTTTCTGTAAAAACACAACCTTTGCACACAAGCAGCCAGGGGACAGGCAACAGAAGTGCCGTATCAAGCAATGCAGTTATTTTTCCTGTGACTCACCTTTTTCTCAATAGCATCTAAACACATATCCTATCCTAATCTTTTTTGTTGCTTTCAAGACCCACTAGCTATCACTAGAACACTTCTCTACAACAAATAATTTCAGAAAAAAAAATAGTTTGATAAAATATATAACCTCAATAGAACTATAAGTAACATTTCCAAAACATGTGGCATCCTATTTATATAAGTCAAATTATAGACAGGATCCTATATACCTAATATACTTCTGGAAATGGGACATGGTATTTTTAAAATGCTTCTCTACACCTCACATACTGTTCACTAGCACACCCCCAGAGCTGTGAATCTAGGAAACACTCTCATTTATCCTTCAAACAACCTTCCTATCTGACACATCCACACAAATCATATATGGTGATTTCTCATGTACTAACACATGAAAAGATGCATAAACCTAGAGCGCAGCAGCCATGAAAGGGTTAACAGCCCAAACAGCTCCTTCCAGCTGCAGCTCAGATACACCAATGAGTTACTGTGGCTTAACAAGTTATTGTGTTTCTGCTGAGCTACTGTCAATGACCACATATGTATTCCCTGCCTGTGACAAACACAATGTAAAACGTTTTAGCCTGACATCAGTGACAGAGATACTGACAGGCAAAAGCTGGCTTAAAAGACTGGAGCACGCACAGAGTGAGGCAGCTGCAGGAAGGGATATGGACCACCTCAAGAAAACTCCAGAAGAGCTGAGCAGAAGTGACTTTTGGAGCAGACTCAGAAATGCTTTTGGGAATGGAATGAGAGGGTTAGGAAAAGCCACAAAAGATACTCCTCATCTCTTGGCCCATCAGGCAGAATCTGGGCGGGTGGTTGGGTTGTGAGTGGGGAACGAGAAAATACTGAAGCTTCCAAAACCAGTGCTCTAAGCCTCTGTGAAAACTAAAACACAGGACTTGATGTTACCAGCACAGTAGCCCAGAGAAGGCCAGGGTCATTCAGAGCCGTGGAACCCAAAGACTGCCTTCGATGGGGAACAAACAGCAAGACACGGGATGCCGCCCAGCCTGCAGTTCTGGAGGCCCACCACCAGGCCTAGCTCAAAAGGAGCTTTGCACAGCGAGTCACAGTCCAACAAACCATCACCTTGGAGCAGGACAAAACTCGAAGCAGCATGTCCTCCTGGCTCTGCCACCCCCAAGCAAGGGCCAGGGCACCTGCTGCCCAACAGGAGACATGAGAAGCAACTCAACGGCACCAACAGCTACCAGGTCTGGCCACAGTGCAAAAACTGCAGGTGGGAAGCTCAGCCCAGGAGAGACCGTGGGCTCTCTTACAAAGAGAACTGCAAGGTTGCACTTCACATCAGAACAGTTTTAGATGGGGAAAACTGACCAAAATAGACCCACAACAAAAAAGCACAACCTTTCCTGAGGTGTTTGAACTTCTCCTCCCTTGCACTCCCCATGAGCTCCAGGTCACCCTGTTTCTTCTGACTTTCTAGGGAAAGTGCAAAAGCGATGCAACATTTTTTTATTTATCATGGAATGATTGTGTGCTTAGCACTGAGCAGAGCACAAAGAATGAGATGGTTTGAGCCCTGAGGTGCCTATCTAAGAAGTCAAACACGGGACAGAAAAGGCAGCTGCTGACCAATGACAGCATATTTCACAAAGGTACCTTGTTTTATACTTCAGATGAATACAGCAACATTTCTTGTATGGTGGATTGAAAGCATAGACTTTGTGGAAGCGCAAACAGGTACATGAATGAGCAAGATGCTGGCTATGTCAATGAAAGATGTTCCCAGGGGAGAAGTATGAATAACAAGCAAAGACAAAATGTGTAACAAAAACAGGGTCATAGGTCTTTTAGGATAATTTCTATTCTGTTCACAGTAAGAGAAGCAGAATAAGAACAGGTAAGCGAGTGTGTGTACAATCAGTTTGAGGTATACCTAAACTCTGAAAAAGGACCTGATCCTTTAAGTCTTTTGAGATCATTGAGATGCTAAACATTCATCGTCTCATTTAGTTGTTCCTTGTGAACAGCAGAATAAAAGCTGCTGCATTGCTTTTTTTCCCCACTCATGTGACTCTCCACAAGATCTACATACTGCAATGATTACTCAATTTACATCTGATTTAGTATCTTAATACTTCAACTGTGATTTTACATAACATTTCTGCTTTTGTCTCTCATTTACCTAATTCATACATATATTGAGTAACGGGTTGTCTAGAGGAAAGCAGCCTATTTCTGCAGGAGGTCACTTAGATTTCCATTGGGTTTAATGTTTTAATTCCTTTCTAGCTGCTAGCAAAATATATTTTGCTAACTAAAATCTTGTATTTTCATTCATTTACATAATAGTGGACTGAATACATCCTGCCTTCAGATATTTGTAAGCCATAACCACTGATGAGAATGGGCATATTTCACTTGAATATCTGAGGACATAATTTCAGTACAGTGCTTTAAATTTTTTAAATTTCATAATAATTTTTCAGACAGACATGGTCTATAATGACATTAACAATCTTATTCAAACCTACATCTTTTATCAGGAAACGGTTCATTTGTATTTTTTCAACCATCACCTGGGAAAACTGCAGAGGCAGGCAAGTCTCATAGCTAAAAAAAATAAATAAAATAAAAATCCACCTCTTGCCAGTAAATTGAGGACATCTGATACAACATCCTCATCAAGACTCAAACAATATCTAATTTAGTATCATCTTTCAGGGTATTCTACTGGAGGCGTATTTGTTGAAAACATCTTCCCCATAAGCTATGCAAGTGTTTCTTCGTTTCAGCTCATTCTATTGTGCTGGATTTGAACATCTTCTCCCCCATAATTAGTATCTGTAATTGTAAACAAGAACAGAAAGTCTCGGAAATAAAAAAAGACAAGCCACAAATTCAAGGGAGTAAGAGACTGTAACTCAGGCTAAACAAGACAGATCTTGTAACAGCATTAACCAGCCCAATAATAAAAATCACCAGGGCTAAACATGAAATATTGCCTGTTATAGATAAATACCTCATATTCATATAATGCTGAACTGACCAAAGTAGCTGCCTTTGAAGGGTTGTAAGTAAAGAAACAGAGGAAAGAAAAACTTAAGAAGCAGATAGAGCGACACTGACCTTAAAATTTAAGATTATGACAAGCTGAAGATGAAACATAGCCCTTTTGTACCACAAAATGAGGAGTGTGAGCTTTGGATAGACAAGACTGAGGTCTTAATGTTCTTCCATTTATTTCAGAGGTGACAGGGAGTGATTACCAACTTACACAGAATCCTGCCCTATAAAGAAAATCCTGGTTCTAATGAGGTCATTACATTTTCCCCCACGCCATGAACTTCAACGAGAACAGGATTTTACCTTTGCTGTTAAATCTGAGGAAGTTTTTCTGTCTCTCTTTTGTCCACATTAGTTGTACACTGGGGGAAATGCAGCAGATTACAGAAATCCAACTATTGGAAAAGCCAAGTATATTATATTCTGTATTTTACTACATTATGCAATTTTCTTTACTCAGAATTACCCTGAGTTATTTTTTGAAGTGACAGTATCAGAAAAATTTAGGTTGGAAGGAACCCTCTGAAGGTCACCCTGCTCAATCGCCTGCTGAAAACAAGGCTGACTGCACAGATCAGGTTGCTCAGTCAACAGGGTGTGCCTTGTTTGTGATAATGTGGATTAGTGGAATTATTCCAGGTTTGCCAAAATTACTTTGGCATCGTTCACCTGAGATGTTCTGATGCCTTTAAAAGCTCCAAGCTCCTCCTGCAAAATGGACTTGAGTCTGCAGGGACTTTGCAGACCATAGGTATGTTGCAGGCCTAGTTCTCAACATTGATTTAAAGGAATTCTCAGGCTGCTGTAATTTGTACTTTTCCATTAAAAAGATAAGTGAGATGCTGTGCACATCATACCTGAGTCCCTTTTGCTAACATTAGCTCATTGTGGAACAAATAATCACAAAAAGAGAATCAAAAGAACAGAATACTCCTAGAAAGCAAGATTTAACTTTGCTTATATTTTAGTCATTGGGAACTTGATGTCAGGAATGGAAACAATACCAAATGCAGTCAAAGCCACAGATTCACCTATCCAACCAAGACATCAAGCAAATTATTTCAGAGAAGATATTTCATCTTCAGATAAGCAAATTATTTTATCATCAGATACAGTGAACAAGTATAAAGTAACTGCAGTATACCTGCAGAAAAACTATGGCGAGACAGGGACATCAGTCTATGAACTTATGCATTGCCACTGACTAGATCAGCTCCAGCAATTGCTGTAGTAGGTACCAGTCAAAACCACTGAGGATTCTAACACCATCTTAAGAAAAATACCAGAGACACTGTAATGACCATGGGAAGACACAACATTGATTTGACACCTCATGAAAACCCAACATCCACAACCACATGCAGTAACATAGCTCAGAATAGACACACGAAGACTGACACCTACTGAGTCCCTGGGGCCTCCTCCTTCAGTAAGTGGGTATTCTTGGAACATCTCCCGCATAGATACTTGCCAGCCCCACTTAGCTAGTGAGACCTCATGAGTTCGCACAACCATCTCTGCAACTGCTTAAACATTGTGCCTTCATTTGAATGGAATCCTAGCAGTGGAAGGAGCAAGCCTAGTTCCGTGTGATACGATATTCCACGCACATTTCTTTATTGTACACATAGGACATTGAGCCTGGAACCTATTGAACAGAATCTCTCTGTTCAAGAACAGAACAGCCTCCATCTGTTAGTCTGGGACTCACAGGTTGTTTCTAATTAACAATTCTGGATTAGAAAGCAAAACTCAGCTTTGAGGAGACAAAGCTTTAAGACTTTCAGGTATTTTGGTTTAACATCACTATGGATGAGAATTACACATGCAAACCAATTTCCTGCCTGACTGTCTATCCCCACAAGTTGTATTCTCATTTTTATCCCATAGGTAAGGGAGTCTGAGAACAGGAATTCTGTGCTGTGGCACTACTTCAAAGTACATGCCAAAGATTTATGATAGACTGTCATAAATCACACATGGAAGGGCAAGGAATGAAATGCAGCTTCCAAGTCATTCTTATGCCCTTATTGATTTTGCGGTAGGCAAGAGCTGACCTACATTCAGTACTGCATCAAAGAAATCCCTAGGCCAGATTAGCCTGTGTCTTAGAAAGCCCTCTATTACCCAAGTTGGCTAGTACACTGGCCAGTTTCACTTTACTAGTTTGGCCTGTAAAAGTTTCTAACAGCAGTATTTCTGTTTTACAGTGTCATTTTAAAAAACTTCAAGTAATAAGACTCTGATATATACAGAAAAGAACCCCACATTGGCCCATTTATGCAAGAAAGAACCAGGCCATTGCCCCTGACCTGCTCTGACCTTTTAGGTGGGCAGGTTTCACAGCTTGTGAAAACCGGTCTCCAGAGCAAAGTGAAACTAGTGCCTCAATGAAGGGCAAACCGAGGACGCTAAATGGCTTGGATGAGAATTTGGGTGCTTAAATTTAGAGGGCATGGCTATAACACCTGGAAAGTGCTATTCCCATCAGTCTCCAATACCATGAATAGTACTGAGATAGTTAAAGAAAAAGGCCAATTCCATGCGCCATTCTGTTACTCTCAATTCTTAATGTTCTTGAGCTAGGACAATCTGGGATCAACTCTCAGCCTAATGTTGTCTTAAAAATGTCCTCCAGCAGTGGATTAGCCACATGAAGCAGCTAAAAAATTGCTATTTGGTTCTAAATGCCACATCACAACCTGTGAAAGGTAGTTGAGACCCATCTACCTCAGCTACTCATAACCAAACATCAATCTCTCAGGATTCCGTGGTAGGCTTTTATTACATGTTCTGGTATGCAGAGCAGCAGCAGATCTAAAATGAGAATCATTCAGAATCAATGGGTTGGGATTAATCTGTCCTCCTGTCCAGTGCAAGTGCTGCCACAGTAATAAACAGAAATCTGATAACTTCATACTGTCAGCACAAAATGAAACTATGACCTTGACCTGTGCAACATCACCCAGTAATTTTTTCATAACTTCAACATACCATACTACACGGCTATGATCTAATAAGAATCTAAAAGTAATTAACTGGAATTTTTGAAAACTGAAGCCTTAATCAAATATGTATTCTTATCAGGGTTGCAAGCCAGCAATAAATTGGGACATTTAAAAAACTGGGATCCAGTCCAATCCGTGATCTGATCAGGGTTCAATGGTTATAATAAATTGGGGGTATTAAAACTGGGATCACATCCAACACTTTGTCTAAACCACAGGACCTAGCTGTGCTGCAAAGTCACGAATATTCAATGAACAGATATACCATGTTGGATTAACCCTTAATAAATAAAGATGCACAAGCTCAGGAGTCCCAAAACCATGTGGTTTAGCACAGAGCTTAATGGCGAGAAGAGCAATTACTAACATTCTATCAGAGATCAATATGAACTATAAACAGCCATAATAGACCTGGCAAGTGGGTAACAGGCACAAAAGCTACATGGGGCTGGCAACAATGTGTGTGTGTATGAGCATGCTCTAAGATGTACTATGGATTTAAAAAATCATACCTTGATTTTTGTAAAAGTCTGAGTTTCAACTTTTGATTCAAACCAATTTGGCTCTTCTACCATACTGCCATGTATGCAGCTATTCTTGTTTTCATTTTGATTTCCAGTAACATACAAGTTGTTTGTAATTAAATATAATGAAACAAATGCTGACAGAAATGGAGTTTCACTCACAAGTATTCTCTCATATATAAGTGGTCTCTAAATGTTTTTCTCTAAGATGCATTCCCTTCATACAGGGATCTTGCAGCTGCAAAATTAAACCTCTGTTTGCCAAATATCAAAAACATATGTACTGATTTTTTAACTATGGGAACAGGCGACAGGCATCAGAGCTGATAAGAAAGAAATGCTCTTCAGTTGCTGGAAGGTTTCCGAAAAGTAAAGGAAATTCAGGCTTTAATATAAAAACTGAAACCATTTAATTTTACCCAAATTTGAGATTCACTGTAACTTAAGCATTCAGTTCAGATGTTCTGAAAGCAAGGGCCAGATGTTCCTTCTGCTTCTCTAACACTCTGCTCAAGAAACTTCATACTATTAAAAAAAAATTCCGCAATTAATTCCAAGGAGAACTACAAAACCAAGACTGTTTTAACAAAACAACAAACTACTACTCACACAAACAAGTGGAGAGTATTACTTTTTTAGAGAGAATGCCTCCTTGTTCACCAACTCATATGCTACTTTTTAAAAACACCCTATTTTCAACAAGGTGCTTCATTTTGTGGAATTTTATTCTAATGTCAAGGAAATGTTCAACTCTGCTGGAAGAGAGACTTTGGTCTCAGCAGGAACATTCCAGTAAAATAATCCTAAACAAATAGGAAAAATAGTTTTCTTTCAATTGATAGTCACTTTATTTGCATTTGAAAGGCAAACAAATTATTATGTGTAAAACTCAAGTGACTAATATACTTATCCAGTTTGTTTTACAATGATTTTCAAATGTTAGAAAATTAATAGGCAACCCCAAATGAGTGGGAAAAAGATGGAGGAAGGGAAGAAGAGAAATCTTGTTTTGAGGGAAAGAAAAGAGAGGATGTCTTCCAGTATTTAATAATGTAGTGAACATCTTGTTGTTAAAATGACAAATTCTGAGTAATTTACACAGAACACACTAAAAATACAGATTTGAGTCAGCTTGATCAAAATAAACCTCAGACACAGCATTTGCTTTTTCCTTTTATGGGCTGATTCTAGACCTTTGGAGCACATGCTTTATTACAGCCAAACTCTTTGAAGCATGAACAAAATGATGAGTTTATTTAAAATAGGGCCCCAGTCCAAGGAACCACTTGACTTGTGTCAGGAAGAACAAACCACCACCTCAGAGAACTATATCACCAGTTAAGTCAGTCCTCCTGAACTGTCACGAACTTCTGACTTTCTCCAGTCAAGTATCAGTGACATTGCATTGCTGTGGCACAAGGAAAGCTAAGGGAGGTAGGGGGAGAAGAGGAAAATAGTGGAATTTAGAGGAGGTGCCGAATTCATTCCCATTGGACACAGATACGGCTATTACTAAAGAAGGAATGCCTAACATCCTAAGTTCCTGTTAACCACTTGAAGCCTGCAGAAGTAGTAGTCATGTAATGAAGTACTGGCTTTGAAAAGAAAGGAGGCCTGGGCCTGAGGTCTGGAACAAAGTCCTAGCCTGACAGGGACTTTTTAGGAATCTGGACAAGCAGCTGTGCTGCCTGCATGTCAGATTACCACCCACAGGACACTTTTTTTTTTCCCTGCCAGATTTTCTCTCTTATACCTCAACTGTAAGTGCTTGGGGTCAGGCCCAAGCTTCCCTAACAGCAATGAGCACAATGAGACCTTGATCTTGGTGGGGATTGCTAGGGAATACAAGCAGTAAAAAAATAATGATGTCAGCATTTCAGTGCAAGATGTGGAGCTGCTTCAGAGAACTGCAGCTACAAGGCAGCACAGAGAGTTGTACTGAAAACTGAGAATGAGACAATGTGGAATGGAAATAGAAATTACTAGGCTAGAGAAATACTAAATTTATTTTCACTTTTTGAGGTTCAAATCTGAAACTTGGCAGCCCATAAAAGGAGCTGCCAGGCAAATCTATGCTGAGGACCAATGTGCAAGCAAGTCCAATCCTTTTGGGAAGCATCTGCACTACAGAATGAGAGCTGTATACTCCATCTGCATACGCCTACTAGCTCTAACACATTCTGGATGTGCCAGACTTGTTGCACATGCACTGTACAATTCCTTCTCTGTGCAAGCAGGAAATCCAACCTATTCTGAGTATGATGGACTTACGCTCATGCAGCACACCTACGTAAAATCTGATGTTTCCTGTCAGAGCCAGAGTCACTGAGTTTGTACTGCAGAGCCAATCCACAATTGTGCAGTGAACACATCTGACATTTCTGCACGTCTGTAAATCTTGTCACAGTTTCTGGAAGAAGGCTGCATCCTCTACAGAAAGCCTATCCCTAGAATTTTGTGAAATATTATTGTACCTGTCCAATACCAATCAAAAAACTCTGTAAAACTCTGAGAGATGGCCTACTCCTGTAAGCTGGAAATGCACTTCCTATGGAAAAATATTTCTCAGCTGAGATCTTGGAACAGTATTCTGTTTTTTGGAGAGCTGCCAAGCATATATTGCATGCAAAACCAACATCCAAAACCATACGAGGTCCACAGCTGCTAAGATGCTGAAATGCACTTGATCATTAATCTTGTCACACCCAGCCCAAAAACCAACTACTCTGACCTCTTCCACTAGTGTCAAAATAGACAACTTGGCCTCTGAAAAAAACTGTCAGGTGAAAAATCATAGTATCGGTTAATATGGCAGATCCTGAAATATTTATGCAGTCAGCATTTAAGAAAACTGAAGTTTAAGCAAAAACTCTGACTTTAAGATTGTAATAATTGGATTGAGGATCTGAACAAGAATTACTTACACAGCTTATCTTGGAAAGGTAAAATTAGGTGCGTGTTTAAGTTAATTCTAGAAAGGTTAAATGTTAGAAAAGCAATTTGTATTTTGTTCAAGCTGTTAAATACAGGATTTGTTCACAGGTATCAGGGGACAAAACATGCTACATTTCTATTGACAGTTCTGTAGTCTGTTCTACTATTACATCCCTAGTAGTTTTAACATATACTCATTTCGCTCTCAACAAGAACAGATTTGAAAATATGCCTATGTTCTAGTAAGCTTCAGTGAAGCTTGGTTTTATAAATATGAGACCAAGTATGCAGGATTGCAGCTAGTGAAGTCATAGAAGCATAAGATCTATGGTGTGGATGTGCCACAAGGTTTTCTTTGCCAATATGTGCATTAAAATCTTGGACTTGAATTACATTATAGAATTACTAAATCTTGGGACAGAGCTATAAAACTTGTCTTTTCTGTCTTACTGAGCATCATCACTAGGTGAACAGTCAACAACTAAGCAAAAGGACTGAATTACCTTCAAGTCATGCAACGTTTCCTTCCACTGATTTTAATCAATTTCCCAAACAGTTCTTACCCACATATGAGAACTAGCTTCCTTACATGATTTTCCTCTAGGAAAGATAAAAGTCTCTTCTGTTTTATGATCAATTCAAGAAGGGTTCAATAGTCAGGCTGCAGATAGTCTTATGTGGGCAAACATATACAGCCATGCTCTTACTTCATTTAGAAAGTTGAAGCAAATTGCTTGTTTTTATAGCATGTATTGCATTGCATTGAGGATAACATAGGGAAAATATCTTTGCTCCTCTTATTTTTGTTTTTTAATTTGAATCCCCCAAACATATAAGATGTATTACCTGATAAAAAAGTGTGATTTCTATTCTTGTGCATTATAGAAGAAGAACCAAATAAGTGAGTTAAAAATATCATCTTGGTTCATCCACTTCTCAACACACCTGCTGTTCTCCATTTCAGTCGCAAACTCTTCCAGGTCAAAACTGAAATCATTACTAGAGAAACCAGAATGATGAAGACATTGAGCTGCCAGTTTCTAATGCAGCCTTACCAAGTTACTGTCAATCAGTGACTGTAATTTAAAAAAATAAAAAAGCATAGAACACTAAAGAAATATTAAGAACAATTATCTCGTGTCCAATTGGAACGTTAGACCTCTAGACAGAAGGGTTCATTCCTTGCAGCCTGCCAACATTTCAGTAAATGACACTGGCCCTTTAACAGATGGGATACATGCTTCTTAGCTTGCCAGGATCCTAATAAAAGACACTGGCTTCTTTAAAATGAAGGACACATACCTCTCAAATTGCCAGTATCCAAATTGGGAGTCAGCAGTTTAAAATAAAGGCACTCATCAATCTGGCAAAATCAAGGACACGGCACAGAAATTTTAAAACAAATGGTACAAAGTTTCTCCTGACACTACTTAACTTAGATGAACTAAATACTTAAACACTGGCTAAGTGTATCCAGTAGCAGCACTGCAGCAACTGGATACCTTACTAGCTTTTATAACAGTAAATATCAGCAGCAGACTTCTTCAAGGGTTGGATTTATTTTTTTGGATTTATTTCTTTTCCCCATCAAACCCATTAGCTACCACTTATAAGGCTGACCATGCACTGCATGACTCGAAAGCAGGGTGTTTTTTCCCTTGACATCGACCAGCACCACCAAGGCTGGCCTGTGTGGAGAGACCCTGCCTGCTCAACAGGAACCATATCTGCTTCCATTCCATCTCCCAGGAGCAGGATGCTTCAGTGAAGGAAAGAGACCTCTGAAAGCTTTCCCCATGCTCTTATAACCCATATTACTACAACCTGGAAAGTTTTACAGTAACTGCAGACACCTCTTGAGAGCTAGCAGGTATAGGCTCTAACTTTTCTGTTAGCAGCCATCAGAGGGAAACAAAGACCTTCAGCATATCACGAAGTACATCTGGATGAGTTGGGGAAAGGGAGAGGGGAGTTTGCTGAGCCTTGTCAGCACTTACAAACTGTCCCTAGTTCCTGAAGGGCACACATGGGGGAAAGCCGAAAACCATAAATTCTCTTTGTCTGGAAAGATAATGAAGTTGCTAAGATTGGGCATGAAAAAGGAGTATTTTATGAATAAGACAGAGAACTGGGCTTATTCACATCAGTGGTTCTTTTCATTTCAGTCTCAGAGCCTTACCTCAGAAATATGGCAACTGATAGCTGGCACACACCCAGCTTCTTGCCTTGGCCATCTCACCCACCTTGCTGCTTGCAGACCCCTGCCTCTTCAGACCGATTTTAACCATTTAAACCTGCTTTATTCCTGGTGCCTCTTGGCATACTCAGCATTTGTTGAGTAGATATTTCTGCAATGTGCCTAATCAGCAAATGCTGTGCAGAAAATACCATACCTAAGTACAAAACCTTCCATTTGATCGCACAGCCAGCTGAAGCCAAAGAGGTCTGAAGTGCTGGAAACATAGTAGAGGCTGTCAGGAGAGAAGGGGAGGGGTTCTTGCTTTAAAGAAGTAGAGGAAAAAACCCTATTAAGTCAGCTAGTCTTGGGAATGGGCAGAAGTGAAACAGGTTTTGAAGAAATTGATCTTCACCAGCTTAGCAGAAATTGGGACCTGAATAGCAGCTGCCACAGTGCACAGAAACTGCAGGAGACAGACAAGCTCCCGTCATACAGCAGCCCTAACTCAGCCAGAAGACTGGCCTAAAGCTCTGCACTGCCTGGACCTAACTGCCAGCAGGCATGGTCTGGGACATCTCCAGCCAGGCTGGCTGGCTGTCCCTTCAAGCAATCCCTTGTTTTGAAGTTTTTCATCTGGTGAACAAAGATGTTCCTACCATTTACTAACCTTTCACGTTCATCTTTCATTTTCTCCAGCTCCTCCTCTTTAAGCATGCCTTGCTTTGGATTCCCCTTCTGATCTGTTTTCCCACTTTTATCTTCTTTTTTCTTTCCAAATCTGTTGAAGATATCAAGGAAGGAATCAGGAGGAAATAATTACTAGAAGAAAAAACAGTACTTATCTATGATAAACCACAGAAATTTTAGGCACTCAAAACACTGTGAGTTTTTATCTTAGTCACTCATATATTTCCCACATTGCAAAATAAGTTACCAGTATTAAATAGGCCACATGCCATAAGAAGGACTGGTTACAAATTGATTTGGACCCTGTACTTTCAAAAGCTATTGCTTGAAACAAAGTTGAAAAGCCCCACCAAAGCTGAAATGCAAAGCACTGGAGGGCTGGACTATCAATACAGCACATGTTAAAGTGGCTGAAGGTTCTTCTTACCACAGGACAGTTCTGTGAAAGTAATCTGCAGTGGCTGCGGTGTTAGCACCCAGACTGTACCACGTGCTCTGCTCTTATCAGTAACTGTTGTCTCTCACTCATGTCTGGCCTTAATTTATGGATTTGTTCTTTGTTTAAATGAGGATGCAACCAGGAAGAATAAAATCTTGCTCTATACACTGTACAGATACGTGACTGAACTGGGGTGGTACATTTAATTTCTGATGGAGCTAGGCAGAATACTGGGGTCAAGTATGTCAAATATGCTTATGAATTATAGGCCAAAAAGTATAAAAACCTCCCCTCCTCCTCCCCAATTTGAAATTCTCAGTTCCACAAGTAAATGATCAGTTTGTGTCATCCCATGCAAATTCATGTGTCCTTGCATGCATGACAACAATGTAAAGAAAAGTAACGATTTCTTCGTTAAATATACCATCTTCCAAACGAATTACTCTGACTCAAAACTGCAAACCCTTCTGTGGAAGTCTGCAGCATTGCCTTGGTGATCTTTCTTTTACCCTTTTTATTTTTCATGTCAGTCCAAACTGCCTCAAATGGAATAGCTGTACTACTGTGCATATACTTAAGCTGTAAATCATTGACTTTAGGTTTCTCCTCTGACAAAAGCAGAAATCTTGCAAATACTCTGACAGGCTCATAAGTTAGTGATCCAAATTTTTTGTGAATTTAATCAATAATTCTGAGTTTGTGGTCAGATGAATTCTTAGGGATGCTGCAGCCAATCTTCCAGAGAATTAGAACTTGGTTAGGAAGAGAACGATAGGCATGGGAGACAGACACGTAGCGTGTGGTGCTAATGAGAAGAAGAGCAAATACTACAGGTAATAACATGAGATGCTTTATCATGGCTCTGCCATGGACTGCACTGAGGAGTAGGAAGAGTTGTATCTCAGTGCATGGTTTTCTCTTTCTTATATGCGGCAACAGAGGTAGATGGTGTCTTATATTCTTTGAGGGATCCTTTGATCAAAATATACATACACCTCATCTATAAACAATCTTAAATCCTATTTTTATGGCCCCTACTCATTTCAGTGCTTCCAGAAAGACAGCACATATTTTCCATGCTTTTGGCTCTTCTTGAGTACAGAGCAGCACACTGATTCCACTGCTGCTTTCTGAGTTCTAGCAGTCCCAAGACACTGTGGAGCCACAAACCCTGTCAGAGGGTGGTGGTGGCAGTGAAGTCAGCAGTCGGGAAACACAAGAGAGAGACAGAGGTTGTACATACAGAGTGAGAAGATACAAAGTGAGAAGGGCTCACAGATATGAGATGACCCAGGTGAAAAAGAAAAGCTAGAGGAAACTCTGCACATATTGCTCTCTACAGAGATGTCAGGCAGCCAAACAATAAATCACCTGGGGATGAGCACCAGCAGGCTGCACCTGAAACACCCCTGCTTTCTAACACATGCTAGGAAGGTCTTATGGCAGTTTTCTCAAGAGAGGCTGTATTAGCACTTGCATCTTGGTCATAATCCAACTCTGGTACTTTGTTTATATTCAGGCTGCTGCTTTTCTCCCACAGTTTCAATTATGGGTTTGTGGAGTCTCATGTTCGACTGTAGCATGTATTGATTTTGAAAACATTATTCTTGGGCATTTTGTATTGCTGCAGGGAGTTAAAGTTGGATGTGTTGCATACTCGAGAGAAATGTAAAAAAAAAATAATCTTTAACATACGTCCCCTTTCAAGTCTAGGTATTATTTCTTGCTTACTGGGGAAATACATTTTAAATAAAGTGACAATTTTGATTGTAATAACTGCCAATGTGACAACTCTCAGCAAATATAGTGCTGTTTGCTGGTAGAGCTGTTCTTGCCATAAAATTGGCAAGTTCCAGTGTAATTATAAATTGGGAATAGTGAGTTGGTCTTGATGAAAACAACCTTTGTTTTTTTGCTATTTTTGGCTTCAGATGGGATTTGTGCAGGCTTACAATTTTTACCTGTTACACTAAGTACACAGCACATAGCTCAAGGCTAGGGAAATGTTCAGATTTTTGGCCTCTTTTGCACATTGCTATACCATAAAAATCCATTCTCTTTTATTATTATTGTAATATATTTTCAGCTCAAAAAAAATCTTGCACAAACATTAAAAAATAAAAGCAGAAAAAATTTAATACTGTTAAGAAAAGCAATATAGAGTAGACAGCATTAAACCACAAAAAACCCCCAGTATCATCTCTGCCTGAATTTATACACCTTGTCCTAAAATTTATGGTCTGCTCACTGATGCTTTCTAATTGCCATGGGCTTCCGATGATAAAATTAACTTCCACCCATTGTAATTTTGCATGGGTTTGTGCACTACAGGCTTAATGGTTCCCTACTGCTTATAGGAACAAAAAACCAAACCAAACTGAAACAAAAAGACAAAAAAGAGGTAAGAGTACTTGCTGCCCAACTTGGTTTGACCATGTTCTCACTGATATCAGTGTGAAGCCCTCCACTGATTTCAACAAGGACAGGATAAAATCTATTGTCAAAATTATACTATGGAATTAATCAAATCCATATTAAAATTCTATGAAAACTGAATGGCCTTAGGATTTGAAGTTTCCAATTCTCCAGGCAACAAATAATTGGATTGTGGTAAAATCTGCCTTTCATATTAATACTATTGTCAGAAGAATAAAAACATTAATGAAAAAATGTATGGCACACTTTTTTAAAAGGTCTGTTTTGCTATACTGTGCACAGCAAAATTCTCTTCAACATAATATCTGATGGAATTGTTACTCTGAAAACCTTATGTAACAAATGGAGAAATATAAGTAGAAGACCTGAAAACAAATGGATCAGCTGCATCCTCTCATTCTATATCCATCTATAATCAATTTATGTAAAATGAAACCACTTGTAATCATAACAGTAAGGAAATAAATCCGTATATTCCCAGGTTGAGTGACTGCCCCAGTTCTCTGATTATCCACTGTAAAAGCCTGGGAAGTACTGTTAAAGAAGTTAAAACCCTAATAACTTCAGTATACTTTTCAGTTGAGAAAATTAATATTCCAACTACTGAGAGCATTGTCCTCCTGTAAACAAAAGCATAAAGGGATTTTCTTTATGTGATCAGATCTCTGAGCACTTCATCCTTATGGGAAAAGCCCATATGCAACAGTTCAAAACATGCTATGCAAGAATGAGGAACTATCCTATTTTTATTAATTTCAAGGGGTGCCCTGCAAATAACTAAAATTTTTCCCCTTAGAAGAATTAAATGACTGAAGTCTCTGAATACCAAACGTGTGTCATCTTCTTGCAGTATTACCATTCTATTGGCTATAGCATTAAAGCATATGTGTGCTTCATTTCAAGGCTTCCAAGAGATAAAAATTAAAACAAATCTCCTATAGACCTGCTCTGTTGTACTTGGGATAAACGTCTTACATGCAAGACCTAAAGCTGTGGTCATGGCAACACTTTGTTTCCATGTGGAGCCATGAGCTTCCAGATCTCAAATGTGTTGATATTTGCTTCAAGGATTAAAAAGCAGGCAGGTCTATAAAGTCTCAGACATCTACGCAGGAGAAACATCTGGTGAGTGGAACCCTAAGCAGCTTGCTGACCAAATTCAGCAATTTGGATTTCTTAGTTAATTCAGTTGCCCTAGATGAGTAGGTATCACTGCAGCTAACAGGGTACATAATGGAATTGCAAACATCAGTGGGGAAATAATTCAACGGGGCCTATGACGCAGCCAAGCAAGATACAAAGCCTAACAATGTCATAAAATCTTGACATCTCCAGAAATGATCTGTAAAAAACACAGAGTGATTTGTAAAGTACATATAACAAAAGCTCTGACTCCTAGTCATTTCACAGCAAATGGGGAAAAATGCAGAGATTATTAAAGCAGCTCCCTTATGAAAGACTAGAAATAACCCTTAAAATTAAATTTAAATGTGAGTAAGAATGAATGAGTGAGCAAGAAAGATAAAGATACTAATAAGGTATGATTTTCAGGTCCACACAGGGACTATAAAAAGCTTATTAACTGCTACTACTGCCGTGTGTTTTAAGTTATTTTATCACTCAGCTTTACAGCAGAAGAAATACTTTAGAAGCAGTGCTGTGCTTTGATTAATCACTTTCATACATACACTTTTACAGAGCATTAAACATTGCCGTAAAGATCCTTAGTGAGTCAGACTTGTTGGTGATTACAGGCCAGGCTCATTTTACATTTATGTTAATAGCAGCATTAATGAAATACATCTTTTACATTTTTAGTGGCTCTCTAAATACCTAAAAGGTTTATTATTAAATGTTTACTTATTGGGCAGAAGTATGCCATTGAGTATTACACCAGTGGGACCAAGAGCTTTGCAACAGCTGAAAAAAACTACAGAAAGAAGATTTTGGTTAAACATTTCGACATTTTGAGAACAGAGCACACACAGCAAGGGCTGGGCAACACTGTTCAAATCTTCACCAATATTCAAGAAGATTAAAGTACCTCCACAATACGAGTCAAAACTTGTGGTAAAAGGGTAGCTCTGTGCAGGGGTCTGCGAGCCAGGAGGGGTGAGCATCTCTTTTCCTTGCCCCACTACCAGCCCCCTGCTCCCAATGAGTGGATCCCATTCCCTCTGTGGAGGATTTAGCCCCAGCGACATCGAGATGCCCCAGTGTACGAGACCTATTGCAGCAAGACCTCCTCATGACAAAGCCTCGCCCAGGAGCAGTTTTTGACACAGCCTCCCTGCTTCGGCAGGGTGAGAGAAATGCCCCGATAAGATGATGAACACAGGAGAGGGCCTTTTCAGCCCCTTCTGCTCCCTGCTCCCGGGTGGGTAGTGCCTCCAGCTCTGGGGAAAGGGAGAGGAAGGGGTAAAATGGGAACACCATTGCTGGGCTGGGCAGTGCCATGTACACCACCCATACTGTTTGGTAAGTTGGAAAGTAAAGAAAAAAATCCACTTTTAACTAGATTTGGTGAGGCTTGCTTGCAGGAAAGAGTTACATGGCTAGCCTGGTGCCTCCCTGCTCTCCCACTGCTGGGGCTCACTCCCAGGGCAGCACAAAGCAAGAGGCAGGCAGCAAGAGGAGCAGCTTTCTGTAGTGAACAGGGCAGCTTAGGCAATCAAAAATAGCTCCCATGAAAAGGGAGAAATGACCTAACCTCCGATTTATTATATCAATGGAGGCACGTGACAATTTGTTAAAATGTCCTGTGCTACAATTGCTATTTGTTTTTCGCAAATGTGGCTAAACTTCATGAATATGAGTATCCTCATATGTAGCCATCTTCAAATTATTTGGGGAGATAATCCACATTATTCCAATACTGCAATCAGAGTTTAACTGGTTATGGTCTGCAGCAAAAGAGAATGTTATGTAGAAAATGCAAATATAAAGAAATCCACATTATTAACACCAATATATGTTGCTCCTGTTATGTCAACATTAAGTGAACAAGTGCCTTTTTTGTATTTTTTTTTTTTTTTAAATTTACTGTATCAGGCTGCTAGAGCTAGACTAAAATGACTGAGCTTCCAGATCCAGTCTAATGGGAGTAAAACTTATCTTTTTCACAACTCTGATTAAAAACAACCTCCCTCCACCCGTTTATTTCTTTGATGCCCAAATTAGCATCTTTTCTGCAGCATGCTGAATTAATTAGTAGAGTGACAAAGAATTAGTCCAGATAAGATCAAAGCTGAAACCATATTTATCTGGAATTTGAAATTAAGAGCAGAGAGTATTAACCCTCAGCACTTCAAGGAGCTTTCCACATGGCATACTTAGTAAGCCTTCCAGGAGTTCATTCAAAATAAATCAACAGTGCAATTTCTTTTCCCACTGAAGTTTTGCTAAAAGGAAAATAAATTTGCCATGAAGCCTGCTACAATGGGGGACTGCCTTTAATGCATACCCTGTACATGCTACTCATTATGTAACTTGTAGGCATCAGTAGAACAAAGCAAACAAAGCTGAGAAAAGACAGTTAATCACATTTGTATTAATGCTTGGATCATCACATTGTTCACAGACTTAAGGGCTAATGAAAGAATTCCCAGCACCAAATCTGAGAAGCTGCTTGCTGTAACACCTCACAGGTAAATAATCTATAATCTTCAATAGAGAGGGTCACATGCAGAAACAAACTGTCAAACAGAAGCCCTAAATTACACAGTGAAGTTTATTCTGAGAGTATCAACCATGTGGACAGCAATAAGAGAAAATCTTCATTGCTGGTATAATTGTCTTGGATATTATCTGTGTTTCAGTATCAGCTAAAAGACTGGAGGCTGTTTGCCATGTGAAATGCAAGATGTTGCACTTCTGCCTAGAAATTGCAGAACAAAGGCAATCTAAATAATCACCCCAAAATCTTTTCAACCATCATCTTCCCTAAGCCTTTGAGCCCCATATCCTTATTTTTAAAATGTAGAGCTTGCTCTTAATTTAGATAGAAGTGAGTTACTGTAACTCATTCTGGTAATTAGGTATTAGGAAATCCCTACCAGTGGGGCAGTTCTGTCCATCTGTACCACACATCAAATCTTACTTCTGCAGCATATGAAATGACCAAAGACAAAAACCAAGGACCATGATGGTACCTTAAGACTTGGGCCACCTGAGTTAGAAGTGGTTGCTGCAAAACCACAAAGTCCATCTACTGAACCAGTGGAATGGAATAACTCTCATCGGCTACTATGTAAATATAGACAACAGAAGGCAGCTATGAAGAGTCATCCTTCATACTTCAAGGAACTTATTTTTAGAAAACATGCTGAGGTAGTCTGAGTGTTAGAGATAGTGTTTATGAAGAGGGGTCACCATATTATTATCTGACCAGGAAAAACGTGATGTTGAACAGCAGCTATGCATCTGTTTCCATGAAATGATGCTTCGATCATCCGACGACCATGTTGCTGGTCTTTTTGGTCACCAGTACAAGAATTCTGCATCCCACATCATGTACATCAAGAAAGAAAAACCTAGTAATAGAACACAGCTGTGATTTACAGGTTGATCAGAAGAAGGAAAAAATGGATTTATAGTCTGTCCAATGCAACAAGCCCTGCCTGCTTGTCCACCAGACTGTGGAATTACCCTCCACCCAAGTAAGGAATTATTCCCGTATAGTCTTATTTTTCTGTACTTTCGTATAGCATCAGCCATTTTCTCTTCTTGGTTTCACTGTACCGGCAAGCACTTTCTTCTGAAGTGAATAGTAATTCTGTCCCAGACAGCGCACAGAAACATAGCTATGCCTACTCTGTATGGAGTCTGTGAATGCCAGTCTGCCAACCCCAGGGGAACATGATAATCACATCCATGTCTTGGGCATGGTAACTCCATACTCAAAGCAAAGGAAAAGGACCAGAGTATTAACCCCTTGACTGTGCTTTCTTAATTCCCATTTCATAGTCACGCATTTTCTCATCTCTCCACAAAAAGAAGACATAAGCAGAATGTTAGGCTAGCTACTAATTTTTCCAGGAATTTCTTATTCTCTGTCATGCAGAAAAGAGATAAATGCAGTTTCTGACTGAACCTATTCCTCTAAGGTTCAGTCAGTAAGACAAAATAGGAGACAGACACTCCCTGTGCAGTCTGCAAATGTTGCCAGCAGCCCCTCCAGAACTACTTGTGGACCTTGTGGTTTTCTCAGATGTGGGCATGGAAATTTTGCAGTCAAGTGAGAGCCAGCATGCCTCAGTGTCCCACCAGCACCTCCAGCCCTTTGCAGGTAACTGAGAGCCACTTGAAGGTGGGACAGGGAAAAGACCAACTGAAGGGAGATAAAAGATAGCTCTTTGGGTGCCAAATTTGACAAGAACAGGCTGCTGAGTTTTTTCTTTTCCTTTTCATGCTTTCTCCTCAACTGTTGTGGGTCTCTTTCCCTTATTACTAGCCACACAGCCCCAGAATTCACTGAAGTATCAACTACATATGCATGTATAGTATATGTATGTATTATCCATGTATGTAAGGTGAAGGACTTTTCATTTTTCTCATGTCATAACTCTCATGGTATTTGGTGCATTTCAGCTACTAAGGCACCATATGAGAATCTCTACTCACACTACAAAACTTTTTGCTCACCACTTTTGGGTATGGAAAAACAACATGCAACTGTGACATTATCAGAACTGCAGATACAAAACTCATGAGGCAAACTGAGGTTCAACAAGGCCAAGTGTCGCGTCCTGGACTTGGGTCACAACAACCCCCTGCCGTGCTACAGGCTTGGGGAAGAGTGGTTGCAAAGCTGCCCAGCAGAAAAAGACCTGGGGGTGCTGGCTGACAGCCGGCTGAATATGAGCCAGCGGTGTGCCCAGGTGGCCAAGAAGGCCAACAGCATCCTGGCCTGTATCAGAAATAGTGTGGCCAGCAGGAGCAGGGAGGTGGTTGTTCCCCTGTACTCGGCACTGGTGAGGCCGCACCTCGAGTCCTGTGTTCAGTTTTGGGCCCCTCACTACAGGAAAGACATTGAGGTGCTGGAGTGTGTCCAGAGAAGGGCAACCAAGTTGGTGAGGGGCCTGGAGCACAAGTCTTATGAGGAGCGGCTGAGGGAACTGGGGTTGTTTAGTCTGGAGAAAAGGAGGCTCAGGGGAGACCTTATCGCTCTCTACAACTACCTGAAAGGGGGTTGTAGTGAGGTGGGTGCTGGTCTCTTCTGTCAGGTGGCTGGAGATAGGATGAGAGGAAATGGCCTCAAGTTGCGGCAGGGAAGGTTTAGATTGGATATTAGGAAAAATTTCTTTACTGAAAGGGTTGTCAAGCATTGGAACAGGCTGCCCAGGGAAGTGGTGAAGTCACCGTCCCTGGAGGTACTCAAAAAGCACGTAGACAAGGCACTTCAGAACATGGTTTAGTGGGCATGGTTGATGGTTGGACTTGATGATCTTGAAGGTCTTTTCCAACCTAAATGATTCTATGATTCTATGAAATTAAATACATGGTATTTGCAAAACAAAACTGAAAACCTGCTACATTGGCACTCAGAGCCATGATACTTCAAGGTGTCAGACTTGCTAATCATCTCACCACTGCAGTACTCGCCTTCTCAAGCAAACCACGTGCCTTCCTCCCATTACATGCCACACTGGGGATTTGTTAGGGTTTATCTGACTTTCATGAAGTGAAACTGCTCATTGCAGGTTCCAATGAGATCTCCAGGAAAAACATGACCCTTGAAAAATATCAGGAATACAAAGGACTCCTCTATGTTTTGAGTGAGACAACACCCCAGACTTCACGAAAGCTCCATTCTCTATGGGAATGTAGTGACTCTCTAATGATCAATTAATATTGCACATATATCATCATATCCATTCTACAAATGAAGAAACTGAGGCATGAAGGGTAAAAATGACTCGCCCAGTTAAAAAGGTCCTATTCTCTTTCTCTGCTGATCAACTCAGAGCTACGATTACATTATCACTGCGTATCTACCTGCCTCATTCTCCAACCGGTTTGCTATGATGCTTCTTCCCCTTGATTATTTCCCCCTATCTCCTGTAAGTTCTCTCTTCATTCATTTCCTCCTTCTCTCCTAACACTCTCACTCTCCCCCTCCTTGCTCCACACTCCTTTCACATGCTCTACTGCTGCACTGCTACAGAAATACCTCTTCCCAGAGATTTCTGCTGGAGACTGCATGAAGGTAACGTGTCTTGGGAACCAGCACTCTTGCCTCCAAGACACTGCACAGCAATACGCAGGGAGACATGCAGAGATCTCTACAGTAGCTGAGCTACCAACAATGGTATCCACTCTTTCTCCACAGGATGCATTAGCCTGTATTTTGAGCTCTGTACTGCTCAGAGTGCTTGAGAAACTCTGAATAAGAGATAGTACACAGTGAATAGACTCTTTCGAAGGAAGACTTCTAAGAGGGAGAGAGAGATGGTTCTTGAATAGGAAAGGGAGGTTGTAAAGGCAAAGAGAAAACCTAAGATGACTTGTCTTTAGGTTCCACCATGAACTTCTAAGGTTAAAGCATCACAAATTCCACCTCTGCGCCGCTACTATAGCTGACATTTTTACAAAGCAGTAACATTCAAAAAATGCCAAAATAAGAGCGGAGTTATATATACTGTATTTTGAAAGATGTGTTTTGGCATAATAAATAATAGATGGTTTTGCAATAATACCTTCCCTCCCTGGCCTTGGCTATTGTACATTACTAATTAGACATAGTAGATTGTGGTTAACATCCTTCCCTACAGATTTATTATTAGCTTGTATATTCTTTTCAGTAGAATTGTGCTAATGGTAAGGTCTGCTGGAGGCCAACTGCATGAAGCCACTGGGAGGAGAAATTTGTTTGCCTGTCAAAACAGTGGCTATCAATTAGAACTGTAAATGTGATTCCTTTAAGTGTCTTGGATGGTGGCAGAGATTTCCAGTGATGGATTAGGGGGCTGAATCACTTTCCTATTGTACTAAAGCAAGCTTTCAGACAAACAGCTGTCCACATGAAACAAATTTACCACCATTTTCGAGCAAGTCCAGAAGAACCAGTCTGACCTGCCAAAATTCCCTCTGCTATTTTCCCCAAAATCCCAGCTTTAGAGCATTTGATGTGGCATACTAACAAAACTGATACTAGATTATTCTGTGGTTTTCTTAGGAAAACTTGGTTTAGGATAGCTATAGCAACAGGAGAAAAAACAATGAAGTTGCTGAAAGACATGATGCATCAAAAAAGAACCAGTGAGATGATGCAGTTCCACCCTTCACTGATTCAGGATGCAGCCCTGGCACACAGATAGCAATTTCCCCTTTGATACAAGCACCCAGCTCTCACTAGCATCCCTGAGTTGTGTGGACATACTGATGGGAATATGTTCCCCTGTATTTTGCAAGAAATTAACACCACTCACTTGAGGACTGAAGGAGGCACTGCCTGTCACTCTGAGGCAGCCTCTCTGTCAGTTAATTAAGCAAAAAACCTCTGCCACAAATCTCAAGAGGAAGCTCTTCTCTGTTCTCCTCGGTACAACAAAACTGATACGAAGCAAAATGTCAGGAGCAGGAGCTGGGAAGTGGTGATGTTCAGGGAAGATGAACTTCAGCCTGCCTTTGCCAAGATCTGTTGCCACTAGATTTTTGTGGATTTTGAAAATAGTTATTAGAAATCAAATTGATTAGTTATAGCTGAGTTTAAGCCTTAAGAATGATTTCAGAAAGTATTTTCAATTCTCATGCATTGTGGCTTTTGGTTACTGGTTATTTTCAGCAGAGGTAACCCCAGATGGCATGTATGAAAACAAGCCAGCAAGACTGCTAACCCTCCAGGACTCCACTGCTAATTTCATGCCAAGAGAGTGACTAACCAATACATGAAAAACCAAAGGACTCCACCATACTCACAAGATGTCGCTCTGGCAGCTGAAGGACAAGGGTTCAGGATGAGGAAGGTTTCATCCAGTTGCTACACAATACTCTCTCATCAGGATGAGAAACTAGACTGAATGTATTAAAATCTTTCCTCAGTGCCACTTTATAAACAAAGAATAAACATCAGAACTAAGTGACTGAAATTTTTAGTCAATTACATGAACTACACAGCTTTGTCATACCTGCTTTCAATAGTATTGCTCATGAACTATGTGCCAGAAACTTTATAAGGTTTCAGTGAAGACCTGGCAAACATTTCCGTTTCTTGAATCTTAAAAGCAGTAATTCTGGAGCAATCAGATAGAGAAAGACATTTTACTGGATAAGGTCAGAGAAAATTGCTAGAACGGTGCTTAAAACCATGAAGTACTTCCATTTTGCTATTACAACCACATACCTTGAAGTTGCAAACAACATAAACAGCCCAAATTCCTAAAACTTTTTCCTCCTTGTGTATTTCTTGCCTTTCACACATTGACTTCCTACCACAGATGTTTGTACACTATTTTTAGAAGAACTATTTGCTATTGGGGTTTACAGGGCCAGCCCGTTAATTTTTGTGTAACAAGGTAGGGAAAAATCTCTCTGCTTTCTTGTTCAGATACAGTGATACTTTGTTCACCACACAAAGGCTCTGACTTCTTTTCTTACTACCCCCCCAGTTCCATGTCCTAAGGTTATGTTCATTCATTCAACTATTTGCAATACTAAACCACTGGCACTAGTTTTACCTCGTGACCAAAATGAGCACAGATACCCTAAAAATTCTGCATGTTATCATCTCAGCATAAAAAAACTAGTCTGAAAAAGAACTTAATTATGAGGGTGATAAAACAAAAGTTAAATTCAAAGCCCATAGCAGTGTAGAAGGCTAAAGAACACAGATGAGGTCTGTCACTCATTTCATTAAAACTTCTGCCACAGGAGCTGCCAGGAGAAAACAGTATCACTGCATGAATAAAAACTAAATGGTGTTGATAAAAAAACTACTCCAGTGTGTGTGGTCAATGAACTTAACTCTTCTTTGTTCCCAAACTGTGCATGATTCAAGCCCAATTTATCCTGAACATATTAGTTATTAGCCATCATCCATCAAATAATTTGTAAGGAAAAACTCTGGCTTACAGGTTACCCATGAATTGAACACAACCAGTATTCATTACAATGAACACTCTGCTTATTCATTATGAACTGCAACTGTTCACATGTATTGTTTCTATTTCTTAACTTGATAACTCGTTGTTTGAAAACTACCTTCACAAGCAGAAGGGAGGAGAAGCCACTCTACACTTCCTGAAAAACATGTTTTGGCCACGGGCCTAAAAATTTAATGCATAACTGCCCCCCCCCCTCCCCCAACTGTGTGAACACAAATTTCACCACGCGAGTGCTTGCAGTTGGTGAGTTACATTTAGCTGAAAGTATTTAATCTGTAAAATAAACTAGAGACCTGACTGTGAAACGACTTAAGCATCTACATTTCCATTTCTTTGGCTGTATCCTTGGTCTTTTATCATGGGAAAGAGTGAAAGGAGTGCCTAATTTATCAACTATATAGCACTCATTATTTGATCTCTTTATAACCCTACTTCTTTTGATTTGTTAGATACCATTTAAACCAGATTTTTTGTCATGATAATTGAGTTGTATTTGTACTCTCATATTATTGTTGTGCATGTAGACAATGGCACCAAAGTGTACAGAATTTTAGATGAAGCTGCATTATTGATTTATAGTGCCACGATGTTGTTATTTTGTCATGGTCTTGTAACTAAAAAGCCCAGTTGCCTAGCCTCAATTTTGTTTTTCTTCTCACGTGGGGAAATGAAACCCTTTTACCCCTTTCCCTTCAGTCATACAATTTTCTGCCATCTTGTCTCACTTGTACCACTGTCTCTTTTCCAGCTGCTGCTGAATAGACAAGTATTACTACAAATATAGCCCACTGATCTTTGGAAAAAAGAAGCAACAGGATATAAGAATGTAAAGCAGAAATCACGGTCAAATGCAAGGTCCTGAGTTTCAATAACTGGAAAGCTGTACACCTGGAAAAAACATTCCTCCAAGTCCACTCACAATATCTGGGATTAACAACTACATCTTTTGTGCTGTTAGACATACTTCCTCTAGCAATTAGCTGGCATATTCTCTAAATAAGCAGAGTAGTAAAAGCCAGTTAGTGCCCCAGTGCAGCTATTGGAAATCTTTAACAAAAATCGCTAGCATTTAACAAATTGGTTGAAATCTGGTTTCAAATAGGAGACTTTCATGTTATGCAGAGGACAGTGAGAATTTATTCTTATATAATGTGGCTAGTACTGTTTGAAACTGAAAAGGGGAAGGTAAAGAAATAGAGATACCTAAAGGTTCTCATCTTGCTAAAGAAATATCCAGAAGGTGGAATGAAGAGTCTGAGAAGCAAAATGCCTGGACAAGGGAAGAAAGTAAACAATGGATTTAACTGCACTAGACTGCAAAGTATTTGCTTTTTGCTGATTTGAATACAAAAGAACCCAGATGTGGTATTTAGGCTTAAGCAAAAAAAGACAAGGAAAATATACACAAGGGATGAACAAGCATCAAATAGCTGCATGACTTCTATTTTGGAGAAAGATCACTGGGGAAGAGAAAACACTAGTATCAAGATAGATGCCCAATATCACTAATGTCTGTGCATTAAATATCTTGACTTGCAAGTTAATTTTATTTCTCTTAGCTACACTTTTAAAAAAGGTATTTAGTGGACACCACATTCCAATTTGTCTTATCAGCACAACTACTCAAATCCAAATATACAAAGAGGCCTGAACAACACCCCACCTGGGAAATCCCTTCTCTTTCCAGTAGTTACTCCCCTGAATTTCAGCGTGGCCTAGGAGACAGAGCCTAGGCTTTCTGTGTCCTTGTGGTTCCAATCACAGCACATTCTAAGGAATGTTCACTTCCCTGAGACAGGGCCAAAGGAGAAAGGTCTATTTCTCCCATGTTTTTAATTCCCCCCAGTTGCAGTGTTTACTATTTTACAGAACAGCTGCTTGGAACAAATGCAAACACAGTGTTTGTCCTGTGGTATTGAAGTTATTGCACCAGAGAAACTCCATGTCTCCTTTCAACAAAAGAAGATATTTCTCAGATGCACTGTTTTCCCAAATATCAAACACAGAGAGAAAACTGGTTGAAAATAATCTCAATACAACTTTATCAAGACATGGAAAAGTCCTTCTAAAAGGAAACCCATTAAGATAAATAAGGAAAGGCCTCTCTTATCATTAAATAGTAATTTAAGCACAGGATTAAACTTAGCCACATCACTTATGCTGTTAATGACCTAATTTTTTGAACCAATCTTTATGCTATCCCTTGATGTTCTAGAAATAAAGCAAGCTCTTAGACCCCTTCTCTCCTGAATTGTAGCCCTTTCTGAGAAACTGGTGTGTTCCTCCTTTTCTGAACCTTATACCTAAGCCCAAATCAGGACCTCAAAATAACTCAGCAACCCGTATTCACAAGAGGAAGAATCGTGGGTTCTACTTAAATTCCTTTTATCACTGGCCTTCACCATTAGCCTCTGGGCCCTTTGACAGCCAGCAAGAAGCTCCATTCTTTGAGCTCTCCTTTCAGATCCAAACCATAATCTATTACTAAAATTATCCCACCTAAACCTTTGCCATGTCTAAGCCATGCCACTGCAACACTTCCTTGGGCAGCATCTATAGAAGTCAGCTGGCATAGAGTTGAGTTCATTTGCTCACCCTTATTCTTGCATGTGCCCTTCAGGCTATTGGCAACTGTTTCAGGCTGGGAGCATGGCCGTCCACTAGAATACTTTTCACCTGATACCTGGTCATCATGCTAAGACCGGTTGGGATCCTCCACTATGAGACTGACTGGAACATTTTCTTACTTGAGGACCAAAGTCTGATGAAACATACCGAACTTGGAGAACTGTCAGGTCCAGAGTTCAGTGATGTTCAGAGAAGAATATTTTCTTCAATTTTTTTATTTGTATTTTTGTGTCTGTGGTAGAAGGCAGAGAGGAGGGAGAAGAGGGAGCTGATGCAGATTGATATTATAGTCAGAAAGCATATGATGACAACTATGAAGAGGTTCAAAGCGCTCTAAAATTTTATAGGATGAACTATATAACAAGGTAAGTGCTTTAAAACAGCACTAATTTTAAAAGTGCAAGCTGCCCCCTTATTTCCTAGAAAGTCATCAAACACTAGGACAGAAAAGAAGGATGAACTCAGTCGGATAGCTCAGCGTTAAATAAGAACTAGTCTGGCTTCTCTCATGAATTCACTGTCATGTAAACTGCGCGATCTCTCCACTCTACCAAGAGAGCAAAAGTTTAACCCATGTGATTAAGTTAATGTGTCAATTTCTATGACTCTCTAAAGCTCATTTAAGCTTGCAAAACTAGAAAAACTGATGCTTTCAACAGGCTTTTACCACTGGTGTGAAACATGCCCCTCTCCCCACCCCTTCTTAATTTTGCTTATATAGGGTGATTTCCAAAAGCACAAAGTTTGGCCTCCCCAAAGCTGCAGAAGCTGTCAGTTCTCTCCCACTGCCACATATGCTTTTTAAGCTTTTGCACCTGTTTTGGGTTTGTGTGTTGGGGTTTTGGTAGCAGGGGAGGGGCTGCAGGGGTGGCTCCTGTGAGAAGCTGCTGGAAGCTTCCCCAGCTCCAAGTCGGACCCGGCACTGGCCCAGGCCGAGCCCATCAGTGACGGTGGCAGCGCCTCTGGGAGAAGAGATTTCAGACGGGGAACCTGCAGTGGAGAGTGGAATGTGAGAGAAACACCTGTGCAGACACCGAGGTCAGTGAAGAAGGAGGGGGAGGAGATGCGCCGGAGGAGGGGATGCCCCTGCAGCCCGTGGTGAGGCGGCAGGCTGTACCCCCCAGCCCACAGAGGGGAGCAGATGTCCCCCTGCAGCCCAGGAAGGAGCCCACGCCAGAGCAGGGGGATGCCCCCCAAGACGGCCATGACTCCATAGGAAAGCCCGTGCTGCAGCAGTCTGTGCCTGAAGGACTGAAGCCTGTGGAAAGGACCCACGCTGGAGCAGTTCGTGAAGAACTGCAGCCCATGGGAAGGACCCACATTGGAGAAGCTCATGGAGGACTGTCTCCCGTGGGAGGGACCCCATGCTGGAGCAGGGGAAGACTGAGGAGTCCTCCCCTGAGGAAGAAGCAGTGGCAGAGACAACGTGTGACGAACTGATCCCAACCCCCATTCCCCATCCTCCTGCACTGCTGCAGGGGAGGAGGTAGAGACAACTGGGAATGGAGTTGAGCTGGGAAGGAGAGAGGGGTGGGGGGAAGGTGTTCTAGGGTTTGGTTTTACTTCTCAGTATCCTTGTTTTGATTTGATTGGTAGTATATTGAATTGATTTTGTTTCTTCCCCAAGTTGAATCTGTCTTTTGCCTGTGACCATAAATAGTGAGTGATCCCTCCCTGTCCTTGTCTTGACCCATGAGCTTTTCTTTGTATTTTCTCCTCATCTTGCTGGGGCCGGGGGAAGGGAGGAGTGAGTGAGTGGCTTCATGGTGCTTTATTGCTGGCTGGGCTTAAATCACAATAACACCAAAGCCAGAATGAATTTTCTCCTGCAACATCTTAGAAAAGCGATTATTAAGAGAACAGTGGCACTTCTGAACTGCAATGGATAGAACCCTATAACAACAGATCCCTCTGTATTTGGGAAGAAGCCTCATCAGCAAAGCAGCAAAAAAGGCAAGAACGGATGGTGGAAACTTCTTTAGCTGCCTGGATCCCCACAGCTCTGAATTCCTCCTGTTTGTGCCTGTCACCTTCTCCCAGAACAAATTAAAAACAAAAAAGAAAACTCAAGACTTGCTGTGCACAAGATTCAGCAAGACTCCTGATCACCTGAAGAATGTGATAGCCCATAGGGTTAGGAGAGAGACAAAGCCTAGGGCTCCAACTGGAATGTGGCAACAAAGGGGCTGCCAAGGAAGTAGAAGGCTGCAAACAGAATCTTTCCCTGAGAACTTGTTCTTCTGGGCAAAGGCTGGAGGTCTTGGGCTAAAGCTAAGGTTGAGGTAACCAGCTATATTAGCTACTATGAGATTCACAAATTTTCAGCTATGCTGCCTGCATACTGATAAAAGGTTATTTCCCCCCCTGCCTTTATCAACAAAAATAAGCCAGTATTGGAAGTAGCGGAACTAAAATCAGAATAAACAAGACTATTTTGATCTGACATTAATTGTATGGTAGAGCTTGTTTTGTGCACTGAGCAAACTGTGCATGCCAAAGTTGAAGAAAAGTGAATAAATATAGTCAGAACTTTTTTGTTCCTACCTACTTTTACGTCAAGAAATCCTTAGAACTTCTCATCTGAACTCTTAAAAAAACCCAAACACAGATGCAAGACCATATCTTGTACATTAACACACTGAAAAAGGATGTTGCAAGACTGCTGCCCAACTTTCTTTTTCAGCATCCCTCTCCTAGGCAGACTGTGTTCACAGTGGAAATGCCATCACTCCACTTTTATTCAATGCAAAAAATGTACCTATGCAAACCTAGAAGTCCATAATACTCTGATAATGAAGCAGGGCAGGCAGACTTGACTATATTCCATAAATCTAGCCTAGCTAGTATTTTTCCCTGTTATTAACTCATTGGCAGTGTAGATTTTTCAAGAGCTGCAGAGAATCAGTTGCAGTTGAATAAAGGAGATCAGCACTAGTCACTGCTGGGGATCTCTGTCCCAGTGCTGTCCCAGGAATATATTCCTTGCAGCTGCCTCAGATATCACTGTGCTTTGCCACTGCCACAGTTGCAAAAAAACTCCATCCAGATTTTTCCCGTCCCTATAATCTCAGTATCTCCCCCTTTACATCTCAGCTCCGCAGCCAGTAACATACCTGAGTTCCTCTTATTAATACTGAAACTTGCCTTAAATACTTGACCTTCCCTTCAAAGGATTCAAACAACCACCTGTCTGACACACATCTCAAGCCATTCTGCACAGCTCCAGCCAATACATGGCTCAGCACTCCAAAAATCGGGGCTGGCACAGCAGCACTTGCATGAGCATAAGCAAGCACATGAGAGCAGGGCTGCCAGCCAAGCACACAGTGTGGCTATAGCCAGTGACCAGCACTATCAGCTCCGATCAACAGCAGTGCATATACAGACATCTTGAACCAAGAAGTGCACATGTAGCCCAGCTGCAAATGTATCCTTTCTCAACTCCCTTCTGAATTAAAAGCAAACCAACTAGCCCAAAGCAGGCTCTGGGGAGAATACAACTAGAAAGTTATCCCTTATGAGTGTCAGAAACAAAAAAAATGGCTATCTTTCAAAACACCATTATTATCTCTTAGGTAGTTAGCCCTGCCTAATATCAGGTACACAGGGAAGGATAGTAAAGACTGGTTTAGAAACTTACTCACTTCTGCCTGTCTAATTAAGAGTCAGTTAGTAACCGCTGAAACTGTAATCTCCCCTGACCCTCACAGATGCAGAGCACAATAAGGCAACAGAAGCAGGAGGAATGGGAACCGAGCCGTGGTGTTCTCCATGGCTGGGAGCCACTGGCTGGCTTGGAGGCACTGCAGGAAGCATCTCCCGACCTTCTCCAGCCAGGCTCCCACCACCACAGCACAAGGAAGCCAGCCACCTAGGAACCAGGCCCTCCGTGGGGAGGAACTGGCACTTTTCTCAGGTACATACGTAAATGTTTGCCTACCTAGCTATAAATACATTCAAATATGCACATAATCATACCCACATGTAAATACCCCACATTTTGCAAGACACACTTATTTAAATATGTACATACTTAAATAAGAACCCTAAGTAGGAGACTAACTTCCCTCCTTCTCTCATCAGTGTGGGCCCAGCCCAATTCCTGATGAAACAAACAGGAATTTGTAAATTGTCTTCACTGAGCATTAGATTAGGCCTCAGAAGTCCCCCACAGCTCCCTCCTGTACATACACTATCAAAATTCTCTAACAGCTTAATATTTCCTGAGGCCACATATTACAATGATCAGTTCAGACAAGGGAATATCAGGACACTGAGGCCTTGTGAGAAGAGAGGTCTGGGAGCTTCGAGCTAGTGAGAGAAATCTCTTCCTGTGCTCCTTTCAGCATGTACTTTTTCATCAGATAAATATAAATAAGTAGTACAGCAGTTGTTTAGTGAGCAGCTTAGGGACATATTGTTCCCACTGTCCTAATTTTCCTGACACAATTGGTAAATTTAGACATCTAATTAACAGTCTGTGCCATTTATCAGGTTACTCGTTGCTAGGTTTTTTTTAAGGCCGTCAATTAAGCTTTCCATACCTTAGACATATCCTCCATCTCCAGACTGAGTCCTAGGCCTCTCACAGAACGATTATAAATGCCTCTAACACATCCCCATTCTGTTTATATGGGCTTTACACAGCCCCAGGGAGATGAACTAGGGTAATCTCTAAAGCTAGTTTCAAAGTAATACTGTAACACCTGCATGTGTCAGATGGAGCAGACAAAGCAGGAGAAAGAATGGAAGAATTTACAGTTCATCTCTAAAAAGTCAGCTGGGGTACAGAGTCATCCAGTAAGAGCCATATTATCAAACATTTGCATATTTGTTGACATTTTCATAATTATATGCACAACTCTTACTTTGTAGGCCTTGCTGTTCTAGGTTTATAAATGCACATTTTTACCTTTGCTTATTTATCTTCTTTTGTGCTAGTAGCTCTTACCTCTAACATGTAAGATTTTCCATAGTGAAATATTTAACCCTAGTAGTGACACTATTTGATTTCAAGTCCCTTTCATCACAGAAGGAGCAAAGAAAATTAAGAGTATTTAAATACAAAGGAAGATCTTTTACAAGTTTATTGCCACACACAGGTACAAAAGCAGCTTGCAATGCTATGACAGATATACAAGTTTTGTTTGCAAAGAGTCTTTGACCAGATCAACGCTGCAGGCCTGCACTAACGTGATTCCTCTTTAACAAGCTGTGTATTTATTATCACTTCTTTACCAAAGAATAACAATCATGTAGTATACGGAGTACACCCTCTCACTCGCTCTCCCCACAAAGGTAGGGTAAAATAGGTCTTCTAGTTTATGCTTAGCTAAAAAAAATAAAGCTAAATGTGTGTACGCATCAAATTTCTTAACGATATTCCAGTCTGAGAAAGGTAGATGCAGCGTGAAAAAGAAAAGTCCCAAGAGAAAACTAGGTTGTCTTCACCTGTTTTTCTGCTCCTGGACCATCGAGATTATTGTCAGATAACTACTACCAGAAGCAGGCAGAGGAAGAAAAAACTCTGCAGAAGTATCTATTTATGCCTGCCTAGATGAGACACAATGCATTTCTTTTCTCTGTCAATAGTAACAATTCAACTAAAACCACAAAGGTAATACCTTCAGGGTCATGCCTTGACCACATGAAACCTGTTTAAAGAAATGCAGGGCACTAAAAATCAAAAATGCCTGGAATCAATGTTTAGTAGGCAAAGACAATCCATAACATTATGCAGTTCCAAAGAAAGCTTTGCTACAGCTTTCTTTTTACACGTGCTTTAAATGATCAGCTTTTAGGGTGCAGTTGCTGTTTGCTTTAGCAACTTCTATGAAGAAGATAGGGCATGCAACCCCATGTACAACTAGAAGGAAAAATTCTGGCAAAGTTTTCTAAGAGATTAAACACCTTGTAGTGAAAAATCCTGTCTGACACCAATCTAACATCAAGTAAGAAAGGCCTCCACTATGCTGCTCAGCAGCTCACCCGACTTCCCATGAAGAAGTCTGACCTGACTGTAGCTCCGGGGCAGCCCAGCATTTCTGCTCTCCTGGGTCCCAGAGCCTTGGAAGGACCCGTCCAGAGCAGTCTCCAAGCAGTCTGCTGAGGAGTTGCCCAAGGGAGCCAGGAGGAAACCCAACAACCCTCCTCTCTCGCTTGGCTCTGCTGTTACTCTGTGGCAGCTGCAGCCTGCTGGGAGATGCCAGGGCTTCCAGGGTCCTTAACTCCACAACAGCTGACCGCTTTGAGCACTCGGGGCTCTCTGGAAAACAATCTCAACGTCAAGGCTGGGTGCTCAGGGAAACTAAACTAAGTTTTCAAAAAATCACTAATGTTTTTCAGTGCCTTCCTCAATCCCTCCCTGAAATTACCTTTAGCGGGGTTCCAATTTCTGTATCCTGCCTGGAGATGAAAGGAGGGGCTCTTGAACATAATTTAGTAATAATAAACCAGGCAACACATGAGCTTTAAGGCTTTCTGCTTCAATTCTTTTCGTAGCTCTTTCATGCCATGGACAGATTTCTACAGGAAAAGCAGTAACCCGAATTTGCTGGAATTGTGTCGCACGCATGCTTGGAATACAGTCTGGCTGATACAAAGAAATTTGCAGCATTTCCTATGAAGATATTCACGTCAGAGATCATCACAGACCTCCAGAAAATCAGGTCACAGGGAGGTTATTTTTTTTCTGAAAGGCATAAAACATTTGGATTAAAAATAAAAAAAAGCATCTTAAAAATTTTAGCACAAGGTTGTGACCAGTGGCTAGTGAAAATCTACAAAATGTCTGTGAATAGAATAATTATTACTGGTTTCCAAGGTGAAAGCTAGCACCTTTGACTGAAGAGTAACAACTAACTTGGGTTAGCAAAAACCTTGATTGAAACCATTGTGTTTCACTCACTCTCTGTGGTTGATCATGCCTAGGGAGACTTCCTTCATTATATAAAGCGTGTAGGAGATAAATGGAACAAAAATCTCTAGGATAGTTAGGTCAGACGACATACACCACAGTGACACGTTTTCCTCTATGAAGCCAGAAATTTCCAGTCCTCAGACGTGACAGATGTGTCAAGTTTACTTTTCAGGGAGAAAAAAAGGTGCTGTTACAGTTCTGGCTAACCTTTGTAGAAACCCTTAACTCACAGAACAAGTGTGGAATCTTGTCTGGGAAAAGCTGATCTCCTGCTTCATGCCTTGAAGCTACTACATGCCTTAAGTACCCTGACAAGATTTTGAATCAGACAATAAGGATGAAATGGAGGAAGAGAGTCTGTTGGGACAGAGAGGGAAAGGGGATGTGTGTGTGAGAACAGCAGATGGTAACATTTGTTATGTTTTGCTTTTAGAGTCCAAATAAGTCTAAAACCCAAGGCAGCTATGCTGCTCCGATGTAATTAAGTGCTTCACTAATGTGAAAAACCTTTCTTTATGAGACACAGCAGAGTACAGAAGGAGGTTGCCTCTGAACGGCCACTCCTAAACCCACCCTAATCAAAGACATTTGGCAGTCTTATCAAATACAGATGCACAAAGTTAGGGGCGGGAGAGCATCTCTGTTAGCAACAAAAATTGGCAGTAAGTCTTGGGTAGATTCAAGTACCTTAAAACAGAATTCAACTCTTCATCATACAAAACCCTAAATAGATTTGGAGGTTCTTCAAAGTTGAAACACATAGAATAATGTTGAACACATGTCTGTCTTCATTGTACTTTTAACTCAAATGTTTAATAAACTAATCCAGAGTAACACTCCCTAGTACATGAGAAATGAGTATGAATAGTGGCGGAGGAGGAAATGCAAAAGTTGAAGAGGATCCAGCCACATTTTACCTGCAAAGAAATGCCCAGCTCCCGCAGCTGACTGTTAAGATCCTGAGAACATTTGTTTTGTAGAATTAAAAGCATGTTCCAAAAACTTACGAGGTGCTGCATTTACCTCCATACTAAGAAAATCCACTCTTTTCTTTGGCAAAGAAAACAATAAACTCCCTTTTCTAAAACACATCTTGGGCAAGACTTCATTCTATGTTATCTGTGAAGAATTAAGTACGGCTACCCAGAGCACCGAATGTAACTCAAAAGTAATGGGCTCTGTGATAAATTAAGATGTTCCTTTCATAGATTATAGTGCATTCCTGTCACATTAAGGCATTTTGAATTACAAAGCCAACCTAGAGATTGATTGGACTATTTTTTCAATAACTGAAGGGATTATGTGCCAACATTTATATTCCAAACAGTTTTCTTAGATGTTATTGAGTATATTTTTCTGAATGTTAAAATTAAATAAAATCAAATTTATGATTAAGCACTGCATTACTGAGCAAGTTAAACTTTGGAGCAATGCTACAAAGCAAGAGGAACAGTATGTGTAACTGACTTGTGTATTTGGAAAAAAGTAAAAATTACACCACTATAAATGGTAAAAAGTAGTTTGGGTTTTTTTTTAATACTTTTAGGTTTTGAGTATTATTCTAAGACATTTTTAGAAACCCAGGTAATTCTTATTATTTTTTTAAACATTAATGACACGGAGAGATGCAATGACTGCAATGATTTTTTTTCATGAAGTCTAAAACCCAACCAACTACTCAAGCCTTATTTACTAAAAGGGGATCAAGAATCTCTTCTGTGTAAAATAACCTGTGACTGAACATACAACCAGGAACCTATATGTTTTAACTTGGTTGCAGGTCCCTATCTTCCCACAGCTCAAGGTCTCTTAATCCACTGACCAGTAAATTCTTGTTAATAAGATGAGGTTCTTGTCTGTATCAGGCTGCTTTTGTAGAGGTAAACAACACGACTGGCTCTTCCTCCCCCCAACATTTAATAAAGGTCTGCAGATAGTTAACAAAAACCCAACTCAAACCAAAAAACTCCAAACTGAGATGCCACAACCCACTCCCTCCCCAAACCCCACAACACTGGACAGCTAGACTCAGTCAGCGATCTGCAACCGGAATCTTTCCTGACCTCTTCTGAACTGCACAACTACACCTCCCTTGCTACCTTAGCTAGGTTTGCCTTTTACCTTGGCAAGAGATGGGCAGCCCCCATCTGCCCTGGCCCTTACATGGGGAAGATATTAGTCCCAGACGAGAGCCTGGACACATGCTATCTATCATCCAAGCTACCCTCAAGGTCAACAAGATGGCAATAGCAGAGTCCATCCTCAAAAGGTAATGTCCCTATCCCTGGGGGAGGATTTCCTTGCTCAGATACCAGGCCAAAACTGCTACCAGGCCACTTGGTAGCAGAACAGCCCAAACGTTCAAAAACTCCTTTGAATCCCTCTACCTCCCAGCACTGTTTTATTTATATATCATCCATCTTATGTACTTACTCAGACATTGCAATAAATGGTGTTTATAAAACGGTATACTGATACTTTTTATTAAAATTATTACAATGCTCTCCCCAAGTTAGATTAGTTGAATCTTAGATGTGACTGAAAAACAAAACACTATATAAAACTTACTAGATAGTTGTTTGCTCTTCAGCCCACTTCCTAATATTCACTAAGAAATTCAGCTGCCTGACCTATGCTACCCAAGTTCCCTAAACGCGTACTTGGGAGAGGCAAATAAACAACATAAAACAGTAAAGCTAAAGAGATTACCAATTTCTCTCTTATTTCCTGCTGATCATTGCCAGACTATGTTTCTGCCCCAAAGTGCAGGCTTCATTATTAAAGATGGACAGAATACAAGTATATTCAACAGAGGCCGGCTGTTCAGGAAATAGCTATAATTTGGTAAATAGCATAATAAACACTTGAGCATCCTTGATGCAATGGGTAATGAGCCAGTGCAGTCGTAAGTATGTACATAACAATGTTAAGATTATACTGTATTTCACATTATATATCTACGCACACACTCATGTAGGGATGTCTGTATAATATTTCAACTATTATATTTGTTTCCCTCCTGACATAAATTTATTATTTTTTCCTCCTTACTCAACTAGTCACTTGTAAAAGAAAGTAACATTTTACTTTTGTTCTTTGCTCTTTCTCTTTCATTTTACTTCTAGTATGCCTACATAAACCATCAGAAGCTTTTGTTCATCATGGCAACCAAACGCATTACACTCTGAAGCACCAGAGATCCTGGAACTAAATGCAATCTCACAGCAAGTCATCAGCGTGTCTATAGCTCATGCAGTGGAAGACGATTTAAATCCCCAGTCTGTTCTCCCTGCCACCATGGAGAATAATGACAAACCGTAACATATCCCATTCATCTAACAGCTGAGAGGGTAATGAATTACAGAGATAATTCAGCCACTCATTATTAAAAGATTACAACATTAAAAATAAAGTAGGTTGTGTTTTTTTTTTTAAAAAGGCAAATGATCATGTTTTCATATAACGTGAGTGAAACAGTATACAGTATTATTGATTCCCAGCTATATTGTAAGGGTCAGCTTGTAACAAAGCCCTCAAGTTGAATTAGATTTAAAGTTAGCACTTCTCTAGCCTGAAACTCAATCCCAGTTCATACTGTTTTACTCCAAATGCTGAAAATATCAGTATGATTTAACAGGAGTCTCCAGAATTTCTTGCTATTTTTCTCCGACAGCATTACCCGTTTTTAATGAAACTGCAAGTGCCCATAGTCGATCTTGCTTAATACCATTCTTGGTCAGGGTTTAAACAAAAAACAAACAAAAAACCCCCAGGAACAGCCCTGCTCCAAATCAGTCTACATTGCATGGTGGAAGCTATGAAAAATCTAACTGGAACAAAGTCTCTACATTACATGCTGGGCTTTGAAGTCTATGCAGCTTACAGTTCCAAGTGAAATATCAGTGCCTTCATTTCAGAGCAAACCTGTTAAGCTTTAGTACTAAAAGAAAGTTCTTTATCAAACAAGCATCAAGCCAGCCCTTCCATCCAAGGGATCTGGTTACCCATAGACTTTTCAGGTTAATTCAGTGACAGATGAAATATGTACATAACTGAAACGGCTCCGTATGTACTACGGGTAAATGCATGTTTCCACAGGAGACTACTCAATCACTAGATGCAGGACACAGCATCATCTAATATAAAGAGACTTTTTAATATAGAACATCTGCAACCTTTCTATCAACTCCATCTAAATGTCTACCTGGGGTCAATTAAAAAGTACCTCAAAAGTTTGATTCATGACCTTTTCACTTTCCCAAATATATTTCTGTTGTTTGCAAGGTAAGAATTGGGAGGTGGGGAGAGGTGGGAGGAAAGAGGAAGGTCTACAAGAAAAAATAAGTTGTCAGAAAATGTCAATAGTCACAGCAAATCTTCTGTAAATTATTTTTGAAAGCCTGTTTCACTTCATGTATAGCTGAACAATAACAAGTACAATGCCAACTTTCCTTTTGGAAACAAGCTGTGAAGGGCATCCGTAAGTGGACACAAATTGTAACCAGTTAAGACAAAGAAACTGCATCAGGACTTCTATGGGGCAGACTGGGGAGAAAGCACATTCTTGGCTGGCTTGGGCAGCGGAAACCTGGAAGGCTACTGCTACAGGGCTCAAAGGAGGGGAATGAAAAGTGATTATTATATCTCTAACCGTATTTCTTTTGTTCATTCATTCACATTATTTGGCAGACTTCTTTGTAGTGACTGGGAAGCGCTACTAGAGGGTTGCTGCACTTCTCTCGCCGTCCCTTACCCAACAGCACGGGGCACTGTTGCCACTCTGAACACAGGATGGGGGAAAGAGGGATCCAGAGGAGAGCACTACTGGGGAAGCTCTTAAATTAGTATTCTTCTCTTTAAAGGAAGAAGACACACAGTATCAGCTCCACTTTTAACAAAATAAGAGGCACAAAGGAGGGCAACGATATGCCATGATTTTCACGTTACTATTCCCTCTCCACTCCTGGAGAGTTGCCATTATTCTTTATTACTCATTTTCATCCTATAACCTTTCAGCTGAATGTGCTGACTGGCTTTCTTATGAGTCTGTCTATTAGCCCATGATATTTGGTTTTTACTTTGAGCAGGCTTCTTACTTTCCTCAGAACACTTTCAGTGCCACACTAAATCCTACCAGATCCTCACGGGCTGCAGCAGGGACTTGACTCACCATCACCATCTGTTCCTCACAGCCATGAGTCAGTGCCTTATCAGAAGTTTATTACTACTACTATATACATTTTTAGATCATGAGTTGATTTCACTTGAAAGTTCTTTTTAGCTCTGCTCCATGTTCTAGTAAGGTCAGAGGCCAGATTTTTAGAATTAATAGCAGACTATATAAAAGAGGATACATTTTTCAGTCACATCATGCACACTTTTTTATGATGTTAAACCTTGAGTTCAGTAATCACTATGGTCATTTTCCTAAAGTACTACAAAAGACCATTCCTCTTTTCTAGGGTGGTAGATTTTACTAAACAAGCAGACTGTAGAGGTTATCAGTTTTTTGTTTGGTAAGCAATTTTTCATTGTTTTTCAGTAATGTCACAAATTTAAATTGTCAAGTTTTCTTGTATTTTCACAGGAAGCTATTAGGGATTTTAAACAAAGTGGCTCTTCAGATTAATATCCATCTTAGTCCCTATTAAAAAGCTCTAAAAATGCAAAGTGAGAATTAAAAATAAGTATTTTTAACTGACCCAACCTTTTTCTTTTTCAGAATTATCCCATGAGGAACGTTTGAGTTTTGCAACTGTTGTCTCAACCTAGGCAAGATATTGTATGAAAATCTAAAAATTCTCAGGGACAAAAAGCATGCTTCCTCCCCTGTGCAACACTGAGTGCTACGCGGCAGAAATAGTACTTCACAGATCTGCTTCCTCTGGGAATTCAGCCATATATTATTAAGGAAATAAAGTTAGTTTCTCCCACTTTTTACTCCTTTTAGCCCTGAACAACCAGCAAAGCTAACAGAAAAAACCCTGAATTTTATTCTTTTTCATGAATTACAAGGCTAAATTCCATCTGGAATTATTCCTGTGAAAGACAAGTCAAAAGAATGGGATTGTAAAGATGCAGCTAAAGGAAGAATTTGGTCTCTATCTTTGCATACCAGTGAGAATAAATGAGTAGCAGAAATATCTTTAAGTTTTGACTGCAGTTTTCAGGATTATCAGTTAAAAGGTATTTCTGAAGGAAAAAAAAAAATCTGACACTGAGTTACTGAAAGAAATACAGAACCTCAATATACCATTTTTAGGTTCATTACTCAGGGAAGAAGTGGACCTTACAAGCTCTCAGTTTCAAGCTAGGATGGCCCCAGCAAGTGAAAAAACATTCATCACTGAAGCCTACACAGAACTGGGACTAGACTTAATTCTCCTATACCCTTATAACCCAAAGGAAAAAAGCATTAGTCACAATTTTATACCAGCTCACTTCAATCTCACAGTTGTATGTACCGGGAACACTCTGTGGGTCTCATTCAGTACAAGACTTCCATGAAGTTCAGCAAGCTTTGACTCAGGCCTGGAAAATTTTGCCACAAAGCCACTACTACGCATTTGTATTTCTGTGGTTTAAGACCAATCCATATTGCTTTGAAACATCTGCTGTTTTTTATTTCAGGAAGACTGACAGGCTCCAGGATGCTCTCCACTGTTTTAAAATAACCGTTGGTTATTTAGGTTCCCCAAACCCTTCCTTCTGATCACTCTGCTCTGCCTCAGTTAGTATTTCTATTTAATTTTCTGCAAACAGGTCTGATCACTTGTGCAGCTGATCCCTATTCCTTCCACTTTTGCCATGAAACAATAAACATTTTTACCTTCAATCTCATCGCTGCTCATGCAAATTTAGTCTGAGCTTCTGGAATTTTTCTGTTGTCATTTAAATGCACAAATGTTAACTGTGCTTCGAAAGAAACAGGTTATAAAACCTGCTTGTTACAGTACTCTCCCAGCTTTCTTTGTTCTGTGCTTCAGAACTGCTACAGTATATTGACTTTAATAAAATTCTGTTTTTTCAAGAGACCAACACAATTATTACAAGTCCAAGTTCCAAAATGGACAGATACTGAACTGAAGCTGCCGTATTAAAGGTCTATAACGATCTTTCTCTGCTCAGCCAAATGGATTGCCATCTGTGTTGATTCAATGCAACTTGTCTGTGCCATTCAATACAATTGATCACGAGACGCTTTTATAGAGCATTTGGTTATCCTTGAAATTTGGTACCCAGGGGTCCTGGAAAATGCCCACAGCTTGAGCTGTTCTTCAGTGAATACCTTTCTCTATAGCTGATAGTAAAATTGTTCTTTTAACTTGCTCCTAAAATTCCCCACACACATTCAGAGAAATTCTGTTTAAGCCTCACTGTCTCATTCTTGATAGCAACATCCACTTGGTAATTTTAATTAAATCTCATGGCTTCAATTATCTATATGCAGGCACTATATCAATTTAAGTTGCTTTCTAGGTTGGTTTTTTACCTCCTCCCTGATGTTTTATTTTGGTCTCCCTCTATTCTGTTTGGTCAGCCTTTGAAACTGGGTCCTTGAGAAGGCCACCAACAACAATTTGGGTTTATTTTTTTTGTATTGCTTTTTAAAACTCATTTTAAGTCAATATTTACAAACAGAGTGAAAACCTCATACTTCAGTGCTTCATTTACAATCTTCTCCTTTTAGCTTGTAAATTAGCATGACATTTTATGCAACCAATTTAATTTTGTATTTTAATTCCTCCTCTGATCACTGCTGTATATGAAATTTCCTCTAATTTATATTACAGATTTCCGTATCAACCTTTGTATTTGTAGGCTAGTTTTAGGTCTGTGTCTGTATCTGCCTTGCATGGTGGTTATTAAACAAAAACCTAGATGTTCAACATAATTTTCCATTTAGCTTTGTGGAAACTTAAGGATGGAGCTGGTCTAAATGCTGCTGGACAACATAAAATGTTTGCCCCCCCTAGACAAGGATTTTTCTCTACAGAACAGAGCAGTCCCAGTTTCAATCTGACTGGCATTTTCTAAACACAACACATAACATTCCTCACAAAGAAATCTGCTGGAGTTAATGACAGCCCAAATTCACCAAGCTGACATCTACCTGGAACAGCTACACTAGAACCTTCTATTGAGCTTTAATGATTGTGCAAAGACATTACAGTATTACTGCAATAAGTACGGTATCAAAGCCAACAGAAACCAATGCTATCACAGGCAGGCAGCCTCATGAGTGACTTAACCTTTGACCAGTAAATTTGATCTATTATAGGCAATTTGTGTCCCAAGGTACTCAGTGAATGGCTGATGTACACAAAATAAACAAAGACTGAGAAAGACAATAAACTGACAGCCAAGATCAACAAATGGTCTTGGTATCCCATGAAGCCATTAATACAATACTCTGTTAAACATGCTTTTCTCCAGATGTGGGCTGTTTCAACATGTTTGAGTGCCTCTGTGTCCTTGAGAAGTTGAGCGAGATATATAGTGATGTGACCAGACTATTCGACTGTAAAGAAGCTCCTTTTAGCTTATGTAGCCCTTGAGCACCTCCTTGTTCCCCTCCCCTAGATTATTTATAGTACTTGAACACGTAAATCCACCACCTCCTCTCCTAACCTTTCACTGTTCTCATTATACAGACAGAAACAGCCTGTCAAAGAAAGAGACCCAGCCTTTACTTGATATTCTGGAAATTAATTATACAATACTTTAAAAAATTTATGTGCTAATCCACCAGTTCCATAAAAATACAAGAACACAGGTAACAGCTTAGAATAGCAAAAGTAGAAAAATTTGAGTTTCCATGTGTGATGTGTGATTTATGCACACACACACACAATCTATACACATAATCAAGACACTTCTTAAAAGTTACCTCTGTATTTTAATTTTAGCTCCACTGCAGCCTTTTACTGTAGTGTGAATGCATTATTTTAATAAAGATCTGGAGCAAAGAAGATAGAAGCGTATGTAATACAGCTGTAGTTTATTGCTTTGCTCTGCCGGACTGAGGCCTCAAGAAGTTATTAAACTGCTGAGGTGAATCTTAACTATTTAGTTATTTTGAACCTTCCTTTCCACCCCCCGCCCCCCCCCCACTCTAGGATTATTGGTTACTTCTATTTCTTTCCTTTTTTTTTTTTTTTTTTTTTTTTAATCTTCCCCAGTGAAAGATCATCTTGTCTGTGTTCCACTTTCAATTGCATACAAGTGCATGGACAGCAGTTTATGGTATAATGCAAGTTTTCTGCAGCAGGTCTAGGGCCAGTAGCAATCTTTCTTCCCACTATGACAGGAACATCATCTTTCAATTTCTTTAAACTCTAGCCTAAAACCAAAAAAGATTAAGCTCATTCTCTCCAATCGGAATATCCCCACAAGATAGAGGAAGCTGGTATTTAAGTCTGATAAAATGTTAAGGATGAACTAAATAAATATACTGCTATTAGAATATTTTTGTTAGCATAGTATAGACTGCCTAAAACTTGGTGGGCTTCTAATTAGACCACTAGAGCACGTATTTTATATCAGTGTGGCTTCCTTCCTCCCCTCCAAGCATGCAGAAATGTGTAAGTCTTTGTAAAACACTGAAATATCTCTACAACACAGATTTTTAATAGTAATTTCCATGCAGGAGATGCAATAAAACCAAATTCTCTTTATTACAGCACTGGGGACTAAAGCCAGTTATCCACTCAGAATTAGCAAGCTTGTACGTCAAATCAGTTTTCATCACTCACTGGGTGCAACATGCTTCACAGGCAAATCAACAAATTATGCAGTTTACAGAGACCAGCACCACAGGATTTACAGGTCTCATCGACATCGTCAGCATTCATATTACAGATACATAAATACAACTTCCACTTTGTAATTACTGAAATTAGCAAGCATCTTGCATGTCGGAACAAAGCAGCTAACACCACTGCTATAGGCAGAGAGAATTCAAAGCAGATCTATACCTAAAAATTTCTCTACATATCTTCCCAAACCATTTCAGCCCAGAGCTCCTGGAGCTCTGCCTGAGCCTGCCTACAGCCCCCTCCATTGCTGCAGATGACTGATGGTTTGGGAAGCAACAAATGACAACCAAGCTAAAATAGCCTAAATAGGAATTAATTAAGAAAAAGATGTGGTAGAGGTCTTCAGAGATGAAGAGGTACATTAACCTATTGCAGCACTTAGACACATAATAATCTGCCTTTTTAAAAGAAAGAAATATTGGCTAATTTCTTTTTGAGTAATTTAGATCAAGTCACTCACTATCCAGTGTGTGTGTGTATATTCTAGTCATAGTAAAAATGATCTGCAGCTGTAAAGTGGAAATTTTTTCTCAAGAGCAGTGCAGTTTGGTTTTGTGAAATCTTCACATTTTGACAAAGTTTTTATATTAAGAATTGTATTTTGCAGTGCAGACTGCATCAAAACAAACAGACAAAAATCAATAATTTAAAAACATGTATTGCTAAGAAGATGAAATGAATGAAAGTGAGCTTCCTTGACAAGTCTTTCCTTGCTATCTGTTAGGGAGTCTGAACAATTCAAGAACATGTGAATGGAAACAAGCACTTCCAAATGCAGACGAGGATATGGAAAGCATATTTGGGGCTGGGTGGGGGTGGGGTGGGGAAGGAAAGCTAACTTCTTTGAATTGTTTATTTCCTCAATCTAAATTTAATTAAAACCAGAACATTACATGTCTGTTATACTAAGCTACTGTAATACAGATTTCCACATTAGAGGATAAAAGCTAAACAAAAAGACGACAGAGGTAGAATGAACAGCGCCCAACTCATTACTCACTAGGGTTCTTTGGCTAGAAAGAAAATAGCAGACAACAGTGGTAGCCTTCTGTCACCAGAAAATAGCTTTACAATTCTATTTACGCATTATTACCAGCCAAGCTGATAATCTGGGGTTAGTGTGAGGCCAGGTATTTGCTACTTTCGAATAAGGGACAATGAATGGCACAGGCATACAGCTCATTACTTCAGACCTAATACTGAAGTTAAATGCTAAAGAACTATAGCAGACCCTTAGTGGCCTGGGTATCTTGTACTACATATACACACAGACAGTTTTTCACCTTTTGACTCAACCTTTAAGACTTGAATTTTTATTTTTTTTTTAATTCCTAAACCAGTGGTGACACATATCTCTCAGAGTTTATGTAATATATACACACACAGAAAGGGTGATAGTTTTTTTCATGTGAGCATTCGGCTAACACTTTATATTTGCCCAGGTTCCTTTTTAGTCATTCTTTACTGTTTCTTCTCAACAATAAAAAAAGAAATAGGACAGAAGTGGGAAGTTGCAAGAACATAAAGGGAGAAAGGGAGAAGATATCTTCATCTTCACCACTAAGAACTATTCAACGACTTCTAAAGAGTAAGATCAAATTCTCTCAAATGCCCATGGTCCAAGCCAAGACCCTAGAGACGTCATTTCCACTGAATGAAGGAAGGAAGCAAGCATGTAAATAAAATTGAATGTAAATATTTCTGAGGGGAGCACTCAATAGCATAATTAACTCCTACGGTAAACGCCATGCAGTATCATGACCCCTGAGAAATCAGAGCAGTTGCTCCTCATGACAAGGTACGGAGTAGAAGCAACACACACAGAGGGCAGAGCCCGAACTAATCAACTCTGCTAGGCTTACATCAAGGCTCTGCATAAGCAGGGTGACAGGCAGGACAAGAGAGAGCCCAGGGCTCAGAGCGCGGTAGAGAGAAGGAGAAAGTAAGAAGGGCAGAGAAACCTGGTGACAAACAAGCATTGTCAGAGGATGGAGGGCTGGAAGTGATAAGAGGATGGAGTTAACTCCAGTTAACTCCTGAAGTTAACAGCTGAATGAGCAGGAACTGGTGGGTAAGGATCAATCCTGCACCTTTTCATTCACATCTTAACAGATTCCAAACAAATGAGGAGAGGTGGAGGTGAATGGGACACAGCCAAATGTGGTGCGGAGCACGAAGCTGTAAAGAGCTTTTCTTACTACTGGTGGACAGAGACATAAAGTAGGAGCTGGGGTGGAAATGATATAAAGCCTTACTTCATTACTCATTTAGTCCTGCCAACATTTATACACATCATGGGAGTTTTACAGCAGAGGCAAATCTTAGGGAAGTTGAAGGGCTATGTAAAATACTTTCTGCCCAGACATGCTGCAACATGTTGCAGTAGAAAGTGTGCTGCTCAGACAGGCTGCCTGGGAAGTGTTCCTGGCTGCTCAAAGCAGTGCGTTACCACACCGGTCTGTTTAAGGTGGACCAAACTGGGAAGGAGACAAAGTTGGGGCTGTGCTGGCAGGGGCAGGCAAGAGTAGTTGGAACAATGACCCAGCAGTGTGATCCACAAGACAGACTGACATAATCTGGAAGCAACAGAAGTCCAAGCAGAAAGGGAAGAAAATTCTTTTGTGTGGTCAGGTCTTCAGTGTGTTGTGTAAGAATTGAGCAAATTTTAGACACTGATCCACTGAGTGGGTTAAAGGTTCACTGAAAGATGACATCCCATGTAGGGGCTTTTGTAAAAGGTGGAAGGTGCTGCTAGTTTCCATGATGACAGGGTACGGACATAAAGAGGAACAATCTGCAGAGAAAAAATGAGTTTGCCCGTGTTAAATTTGAAATGACAAATCAATTTTTTCTAGCAAGAAGGCATAAAATCAGGGTAAAAGATAGAAGGTCAACTATAATTCTGAGGCATTATATTCCAAACTGCATTTCTGAAGGCAAGAGTATCTGTAGCTAGGGAGGTAGTACAGAGAGGAGAAGGAAACCCCAGCTTGGCACCTCACACACTAGCAGGAGCAAGAAGGCGTAAGGGTGAGCAACCCAGTATCTGTCAAACAGTTTTCAGTAACAGTGCAACAGCAGAAGGTTGAGCTTGCAAACTAGGCTAGGCTTGCTTCATATTTTTTTCCTAAGTTTGATAAAAATGCATGGGAAGGTAATAATGAGACAAGGATACAAAGAGAATGAGAGATGCTATGTGGGAATAAGTGGGCAACAGGAGATTAACAAATGAGAAAAAATTGGAATTACTGGAAAAAAGTAAAAGGAAAGACAGTAAGAAGTCCTCAGACAGAGAAGGAAGAATCCTAGAGATTAGAGGAAAATCAGTTTGAGAAAAATCACACAAAAGCTTACTACTTTTTCATTTTCTTAAAAATAAAACTATTGGCCTACTATACTTTTACAGGACTAGCCAGACTAGTTTTTAAATATATTTATTTTTTAACAGATTTATCTGAGTAATGATCACATGAACCTGGAAAATGCTGCTATTTTTAATTGTTATAAGCACTCAGGATAACTTTTGTATAAGGACAACCGTGGGTCAGAGCAGCTAAGTGAGTTAGCCAGTGCCACCCAAGAAAACAGTAGCAGAGCTGGCACTTAAAACAAAGCCTCTCTCAGACTATTTTCCTACCTCCTAAACCATCTCTTGCCCATTTTCTTTCAAAAATCCTGTGTGGAAAAAAAAGAGGGAAGAAAGAAACAGAGTGGTTCAAAGGGGTCAGTTTTTTTCCAAAGCAGCATACTTCATATGCTCTGAAATTGTGACTACCCCAAAAGGAGCTTTGTTCCTTTTATATGTCAGCAAAACAAAAGGTCAGCCTATTGAAATATTGGTTAGGTCTGACTTTCTTCTATTAATAACAAGTAGAGACACATTTTTTAAAGTAATAGTTAAATAAATGGCTACATGTCTGCAATCATTTCAACTTAAAATGTCAACTGGATTTGAGATGCCATGTGCATTTAATCAATGACTCTGCATTATAATATAAATATTACTCTGGTTTGACTGCTTTGTCTGGCATAAATCATAATTCAGTGAGATGAGTACATTTCATTTTCTCTACAGATGGCTGTTAATGGCAATACCTATTAAACTGGCACTTGCCAGCACTTCGTAGTTAAGGAATCTGTCAGGAGCCCCCTTCTGTATAATTTCCCTGTTAATTGTTCGTCTCTCCCCCTAACCCCCCATTTACCAAGTTCATGTTTCAAGAACTACTGAAAAAGAAAATCAGCAAAACTGCTGGGTTTTTTTTGTCTCGAGGTAGAACTCATATTCCACACTGTATTCCTGAGTAAAATATTTATTTATTGGTTACAATGCAGCTCAGGAAGCCTTAATTCAAACTCTTGTGGGCATGACTTTAAAACCTCAAGGATCATTGACCATAATGCATCCATACTACATACAGAAATACCCAACGTAGCATAAGTTGTATGGAAAACCTGGAATTCAAGTTTTATCCTCAGATAAGAGATGGATTTCAGAACAAGTAACAGCCAGCTACAGTGAATGAAGGATATACACACTGCCACAGCATTCAGTATTCATCAAGACTACACTTTGCTTTCCAGGACTTTTTTTTGCAGAAGGCAGTTCTTGGGAGAGAAGAGACAGATGCTTAGAAGAAATAATGACGAGACTCCAGAAAAGACCTGGAGTTTACTTTTATTTTAGCAGATGTGGCATGCACAGAGGTCAGTATCAAATAGGCAAGTAGATATTTAAGTAGACGTGTCACAGAATTTAGTGCACAAAGTTAATCCTTATAAACAAAGCACGCTGCTTTTTTTTTTTCTTAGTAATGTCTTGAATAATGATATTTCGACTTGAAGTGAACATGCAACTATTTCACAAAAAGCATGCTCCTTGCAAACAGTTTGTAATTTCCAGTCCTTTTAAATAGTCAGAGGGAACTTTCTGCTCTGATCTGTTAAGTAAATATAAATCTTGTTATCCAAGTTCAGTAATGAGAGTAAGGGGTCTATTATTCTTCACTGCGCTTGCATACATTTAACGTTAATGAGATTTATGCATGCATATTAAGAGGAGAACAGATGCTTAATTAAACAAATAAGCCTGTAGTAGGCAGTCCACATGATCGTTTTTAGCACAACCCGCCCTTATTTTCTCTGTTTTAGTCTATGAATGCAGCCAAGGAGGAATCAATACAGTGGAGGAAAAGAAAGTGATACATGTAAATCGAAGTGTTTGTCTTTTTTTAGTTTAAAATACTTGACAAACTCTAGATACATTAAATTGATTAAGTATCCCCTCTCTCTCATACTCTGGTGCTCTTTAAAGGAAACAGGAGTTTTATTTACTAATTTACCTATTTGAAAAGTAAGAATTTTATTAGGCAAAGGGAAATCAAGACCTCTTAACTCATCTGCCTCATTAACTGATGCTGTCTGTCAGATACACAGGCATGATCCATCTCAGATCATTTTGCTATTGAGGACAAAAAATTCTAAAATAACTTTAGCCTAATTAAATTATAATTTAATCTAGTCTTGTTTTTTTTAATCTATCCACATCCATACTGATTTCCAGGATCATATGTACATACATTTAAATATATTAAAAAGTTATATACACTCTCTCTCTCCAGCAAATCACATCTTCATCATTTGTTCTTTCTTCATTATATTGCTTACTTTTCTTCTACAACACTCAACTACCCAGGGCAACACAGAGCAGAAAAAAAATATCTCCAGAAGCTATCGTAGTGCTATACTTAATGGAAGTCAATATCTGTATATTATGTTATCTGCTCTGCAATACTATTACAGGCTCAACAGTGCTGGTTGTAAAAAGTATCATTCTGAGCACAAGGCCTACAATAGTAATAATGAAAAAAGGGTGATTTCTGTCTTCCAACTAGAATGAAAAATTAAAATCACTAAGGCACTTAGCTCAAAGGAAAATTGGCAAATTAAGGGGACAAAAAATAAAATATTCATGGCTCATATTGCGAAATGAAAGGTAAATAATTTAAGATGAACTATTATGTGGGAAAGTGCACTCTTTCTGAAGAAGAAAAAGCAAATGTAACGAATATGCACATATATATTTCTGCTTCCTAGGCTTGCAGTTACATGTATACATACACCAATATGCAAGTCATGGTCGATGTGCAGTATTTGTGAGGGATAGACATTTTCTCACTTATACTAATTTTGAAAATATCTGCTAGTGAACTAGTAAAGTCAAGTTGAGAAGAGTTGCCTTATAGGAAGATGGCTGGTTGTTTTTTTTTCCTGAATCCAGCCTAGAAATAAAGACTGAATGAGAGGGTGTTCTCCCACTGCACTCCAGTTTGGCAAAACTCTTTACTCTGAGTCACCAGTTACATACTTGGTCTTAGATTTTTATACCTACTGGTCTCTGCCTGGGGGAGCTACCTATTAAAATGCCATTGGTGTGGCTGCAGTCCATTAGCTAACTTACCTTCATACCCATAAAGCTGAAAGAGCTGCCCAGAATTTTTACAATTACTAGGTAGTGAGAGACCCATAGACTGATGTTTATTATACACCAGGACTGTAACTGCTATGGGATTAGGATACAGAGCAGCACCGCACAGCAGAGGTCACATTTCCCTGGTGATTTAAAGGTTTAGTCTTGCTCCAGCTTAATTTAGAAACCAACAAAGTCTACCTGTGTTAGAAAAGAATATTTTTATATTATTTCAAAGCATGGCAATTAAATAACTATAGACCACAAATTTAAAATCTAGAGTTGATCACCTAGCAAACTGAGGAATAGTTTTGTTTGTGGGTTTTTTTTTTTGTTTTTTTGTTTTTTTTTAACCTCATGGTTAGATGAGCTTTGCATTCCCAGTGCTAAGTGATAATGCGTTTTGCATTAGTGCCTAGCATCAGGGATTTCTAACACCCTGCACCAACAGGTTAATTATCCCTTTCAAACAGCCTACAGAGCCACCTCACTAGGCTTTTGACAATTCTAAACCAATGACACTACACACTACCTTTATTCAAAGGCACAAATATGCTGCTTCACTATAGTGTTTCTCATGAAAATACAAAATACCTTCAAAAAGAAGTACAGGGAAGGTCATCTGAGGTCCATCGGTTTCCTCAAGACTCGCCCTGCCCTAAAAGAATGTCGGCGCAATGTAAGAAAAGGGATGAACCAAGAATTGAATGTGGCATTGTATAATGAGTATTATTTCTGTTCCAAAAGAATTTCAGCATAGATGCTAGACACTGACTTTTTCCTGAGACTGCAGTATACATTTAGTGACAGCTCCAATAATGAAAGTATTTAATATAGTTGTTTTCCTGATACACAATATCAATCTACTTTGCTGTCTGTTGTCTACTGGTGGGTTATTTAGTGAGCTATGATGGTGCCACGTGCCAGAAAACATCAAAAAGTAAAATACAATGCTCCTTAGCCAATGTTACATACAAACACGGTCAACTTCTGTTGTTCTTTGGACAGCACATATACACATCCAGTACTAAGGCAGGCAGTATATGCATCAGAACCAACCAAACAAGAGAACAAAACACTGTGCAGTCTGTACCACAGTAAAATGGTCCTTTAGATTATAGAGACTTAACTAATGAGTAATAACCAGTGTCATCTGCATTACAAATCTCCAGTATATTAACCTACTTTGGTCCAAGTGCCACAGTCATAAAAATGCTGCAGTCAAGAGTTCCAGTTAATATTGGGTAAAACAACAGGACTTTTAAAAACAATGATTACAAAAATAAAAGCATGATTTCTTGATGGTCTCCCTAAATCACAGTCACCTAAATAAAGCTTCAATCCAGGAAAAGCTTAGCAGGAAAGCAATCATTCTTTTTTTGTATGTGTAAAAAAAGACCAGGAACTACAAGTAAATAGCAGCTGAGCAACAGATGAGGCACTAAGTGAAATCTGTTAGCAACTGCTAACAGCTTTGCTATTTTCTGTTGTTAAATTAAAAAAAAAAAAAGCAAAAAACCAATGCAGTAGCAATTCCAATATGTTCAAAAATCTCAGATGCAAAAGACTAAAGCTCAATGCTTCTTGTACTACAGATAAATACTTGCGTTTGGTTTTAATATCTTGAAAAGCTTTGTTATTGATTATAAGGCAGAAATAAGCCATTTTACATGGACATACTATCAAGATAAAACTTGTTATAGCTGTATATGTGACCCAGCAAGTATAGCCCAAAAATCCCACTGTAGACAAGTGCGACTTTTCCAGTAGCTGTTTTAGCCTCAAATTCTACTTTTCTCTGTCCTTTACATCTGACCCCTAGTCATTCGCCAGAAAGTGCATGTCTTGATTAGCACTGAGCTTTCTGGCAAGATCTCAGAAATATTTTCATTGTCCTTCTGGTCCTGGAGCTTTCACCACAGGTGATCATTTCCTACTTATCTCAACCAAATCTTGACATGGGTTCAGCAAGTCTGTTGCCTGTTTGGATGCACCTACACAGCACAGCAGAACTATGCAGGCACAGCTGAAATAGCTCTGAACAAAGCAGGCCACAAATTACAAACAGTGTGAACGTATCAGTATGGGGTGCCAGCTCTCAGTAGGATCACTTAGTTACATGGCTGCAGTCGCTGGACTAGTTTAAAAAATTCATGGCATCACCCAGTCCCAGGCAGATATATCCTCTTCCCACTCCTGCCAGTTGCTTGCTTAACTTATTTTCTCTCCTGTCAGTCTCCAGGGGCTCTGTTCCATGTTCCTCATTTTGGTGGTCTCCCACATGGGGGATCACAGTACAAACACCATCATAACTACAAAGACACACTACAGATTTCCTCCTCCATCCAGCTTTCTGCTCCCTTATGGTGTTTACATTTCTAATGACTCCTATGGCAGGTTCCCCTTCCAATTTAAACTCAGCATGTAAAAAACTGAGCTCATCTCTATTTCTAAATACTTCTCTCTACTTCTTTTTCTTAAGCTACGAAGAATTAGTAGTCACCTTGCCTCCTGCAGAATCTCACAACTTCGTCATCTTCAGCTTCTCTTCTTCCTCCCACAGATGTTCTACCAATACAACATGCCAGTTTCATTTCCACAATGCCACAAAAAATCTGGCTGTTTCTTTCCATCCATGCTGCTAAAATACTTGATCATTCAACCCCTTTTACTGCAGCCTCCTCCTCCATAGCCCCTCCTGATACTCACTCCTCACTCTTCACATCAGTGCAAAACTCCAGTTTGCAAAATACCTACTGAATCTAGTATTTAGTCAGTATTTGACCCTGTATAAATTCCCCCATTAGTTTCCTATTATTTCTTTTAAAAACATTCAGATTAATTGTTTTTGTTTTTCACATTATTCACAGCAGTTTCTCCCTGAAAAAATACCAACCTGGTTTTGCTCATCTTGAGCAGGACACATGGTCCCCAATTCTTTTGTAAACTCACACTGTTTGCTCTTGTTCAATCTTTACAGGTCATCACCCTTCTTTCACTTTCATCATGGCTGGGACTCCCTAGGACTCTCACCTTCTCAGGAAGGAATTTCTTTTCAGGAAAAATTTTATAAATTCTAGGAAGAATTTATATTATCCTGACAAGGATACAGAACCTCTAAAAAGCTCCCAGCTGAACTGTTAGCTCTTACAAGCAACTACTTCTCTGTTCATTATAACCGGTTGCTTCCATCTTTGTGGCTTTGTAGAGATTTTCAATGGTGTGGGATAGGAATTCCCATTCTGTGCTGCCATACAGATAAATATTATTAACAATTACTGTCTGCTGGGAAGACTATCAATCTAAATAAAAAGGAAGCTTATGAAAAGAAGAGATGTATAAAGCTGGTGTACAACCAAAATGTGAAATATATTCTGAAAAAGGGAATTACTAAAAATGGTAACCTATTGTTCCCAGCTTTGCATATTGATCATTATCAGATTTTTTTGTCAACTACAATCACTTGTTTTGGATTCTGATATCACCCCATGTTCTTTCTGGCTCAGTCATCACACCCCCGTAAGTAAGCCTTTGCACTTCAAACTTCAAATCTGCCAGTGATACATGAAAAAGAATACTTATGCTTTTGTCAGACCTCTGTATCAGTCCCCTCCTCTTCCAACAGCCCTATTCATGCCAAAGAGTTAAAAAGAAGAATGAAAATAGACATACAGCTTAAGATACACAGGAGAGTTGTTGAAGTCACCCTCCTAATTATTCAGTGTTTTGACTACTGTTCCATGTTAAGCCCTATTGCTTTAAACAGTATGAACACAAATGTACATGCAATGCACAGGTGTATGTGCCTCCTCAGCATTCCTAAAGAGCCCCATTTGAATGCAGACTGGTATATACACGCACCTTCATCTTATGAACACTAACAACTGCTGAAATCATGCAAATTTGGCACATAAGCATTTCTGTATATTTTTGACAGTATCTCTACAGTGTTCAAAAGTTGATAGGGCAATTTTGAGGATTCCTAGTGACGATACATGGAAGAAAGTCAGCTAAAATCTTCCATGTCAATATAACAGAAGCCATTTGACTCCAGAGGACGTATCAACAGAAAGCTGCAATGCAAGTTCATATATCACTGTCCTAATGAATATGATTGTAAGTGAATGATCTTGCAGCTGAATTTCTTAGATTACTAGTTAAATGTATCTTTGCCTAAGAAATGACTGTGGCTTTTGTATGTATCTGGCTTGTCTACAACACAGCATTCTAAGAAACACCAATAGCCTCCTAAATCTAACATTAAGTGTTCAGTGCCACAAGTAACTGCATGTTCATACAGTCTCATCTCCTCCAGGCAAGCATTAAAATTTCATTCACATACCCTATATTAATTGCAAAGATCTACTTAAATGGAAACACTTTGATCCTCAATGAGGTAAACAGGTACCAGAAGCAGGGGTGATAGCAACCAGAGTGCCTACAGCACCAAAGGCTCCCACAATAGCAAGGAAATGGCCTGAAGAACTTTGTCTATTCTCTGATGATTCCAGAGATGCAAAACCAACCAATAGCCACAGAAGAAATCCAAACATTTGCATGCTGCGCAGGAAGGATGGTGAACTTTTGTGCACTGCAGGCAACGGCTGAAGCTGAGAAGCAAAGATTTTATCATAGCTAGTGGTTTTCAGCAACTACAAATGTTACTAGACTGTTTACAGTAACATTAGCAATCCTGCTCTCCCCAAAGCTTGTGAAGGAAGCAGATAAGCAAGGGAAGAGAAGGCAAAGGTCTGAGCGTGGGAGCTGGTCATGTATTACTCAGAAATATTCCCCACAAAGCCTCCCCCACTGACACACGCTTGTTTTTAGCCTGAAACCTTGAATCTTTTCTGACATATGGGAATGAATTTCAAAGGCACAAAAAGACATTTTGTCTGCCAAATATCTTCTGCCTCAGCTACAAGTTTGGTATAAAAGTATAAACTGCTTTCTTTTTAAATAACATAAACATTATTTTGAGTCCAAGTAAAATAATTTTTCTACTACTTTATGAGAGTATCAGTTGTTTCCTATGTTATAATGAGAATGGGTGGCTGTTCTGCTTTGTAAAATGCTGTACCTCAACATGACACCAAAGCCTTTCTTCTTTTTCTTTTCTGGATCTTCATTTTCTTCCTTCCTTTTCTTCTCTTTGATTTTAGATTTGCCCTTTTCCTTTTTCTTCTCTTTTTCTCTATTTTTTTTGTCTTTTTTTGCTTTGGTTTCTGCATCTTCTATTTCAGGGTTCTCTGGAGGGGCTTCCATGTTCTGAGGTTCTTGACCAGAGTAAGAGCTCTTATCAGAGAAACCATCTGCACAGTATGAAAAAGAACCAGTGAGGATGGCTAAGGGCCACCAAAATGCAAACACATGAAATACTGCATGAGTGTCTACAAAGCACTCAAATGACTCGCAACACTTAACTCATTTAATTGAATAATTTAAAAAGCAGACTAAACATATCTAGTGAATTCAAGCAGATTTCTATTGTAAATTAAATACTGAGTTACTTTAGTGACTTGTTTTCTAGTTATTATTCCTGATACAAAAATCCTGACATGGTAAAACACTATTCTGTTTGAAATCTAGTTTGTTAACCTCCATCAGCTCGAGAAAACTGACATGCTGGGATGCAAACACTGAGAGGTTACTTCAACAAGAGATTCTGGCAACTGACGTAGCCAACCTATGTAACAAAATGATTTCATTCACTCCCTGGAATCTTTCTATTTTAATGGCTCAACAAGAAATAGATAAACTGTTCTGTCTGGTTGAAGAGCTGTGTTGTTTCTATTTGGGGGGCTCAGGATCCCGGCACAGTTTTATGCTTCACGCTGAAGAAGACATATTTCCAGACTGGGGTCTATAAACCCATGGTGACAGAATGAGCAGCAGGGTGCTATCAATACACTCTGCCTTGTCTATAACAGGAAACAAACTTCCTGGTTGGAGAAGGGGGAATTGTAGACAGCTCTGTAAAACAAGCAAGATAATTTTTAATGTAATCTGAAGAAGGCAGCTGCTTCTTGAAGTTGAAAAATATAATTATTTAAGGATTGAGTTCTAAATCCTCCAAACCCATCCCTGCCCCAAAGGAGATCAGTGAAAGACTTTACACTAAACCCAGTCAAGGTTGGATGGGGTACTGCAAAGACAGCTCTATTCATTGGAAGACATAAGCAGCTTTTAAAATGTGATCAACTTCAATTGGACTAAATCACTTGCTTATGTACTTTATTGAGCTGGCCCTCAGCAGTACTAAGTGAAGGTGGCTCCCTCAATATGTGCCATTAGCAACATACCCTCTTCTCCATCTTCAGGTCCATCGTAAGACTTGTCAATAGCAGCTCGGAAACTCTCATTACACCCCCGACCACGGACCACGTGAGGCCTGGGTCTGTGAAAAGGGAGTTCGTTCTTCCTAACCTCAGCCACAGCAGTCTGAAGACTCTCAAGAGAACTGGACTTCTTCAATCCCAGTGTAGGACCGAAATCTTTGCCAGATGAATCTGGAAAACAAATAGTTACGTTTTTGTACCTAAAACCACACAGAGACAAGAATCTAGTCAGCCAGATACATTTAATTGTGTACTTTATTACTTGGGGCCTTTGAAATACTATGCAATCAATGTAATTTGTTCTAAAAATAACATCAAGTTAAACCTAGTTCAGTAGATATCCCCGTTCAGCCTTGGAGGGACTTGCATATAATTTACAGACCTGAAAACAGTGACGGGCAATAGCTGGCTCGCTCTGTGTCACTTTAAAGCCTGCACCAGTGATAAGGATGGGGTTGCTTCTTCCCCCTTTGACAGCAATGTCCAACTGGACACTGCTAACAGTCTCAAGGAGAACATTATCCTTAGACTTACAAAACCAAACACTGCTACACAACAAGAGTTTTGGTTTTAGAATGAGTCAGGTTGTATGCATGGTTCATATTTTCAAATACATTTCTCCTGTGACGAGATATTATTAGTTGTCTCAGTCTTATCCGACCTTTTTCTTCAAGCTGAAGCTGGTGCTATGATATCAACACACACAGCAGGTTTTTCAAGAAACAAATATTTCCAGCAAAGTACAGCTTAACATAAATGATGTTGTTGCCTCCTTGCTTCTATGCATTAGAAAGCACTTCGTACAAAAAAAAGCAAATACCTTCCCATGTCTCCCAAACCTTTCCTCTCTTTGAATGCTTGACTATCTGACCTTAGAAAGGCTTTATTTTGTGGCAGCATTAGTGTTAATTAGTATTAATATAATGATAGTAGAATAGATAAAGAAAAAAGTTCAACGAATACATGCATACCAATCACTGAAGAAATTCACAGCTTAATTTAAAAGCCTTTGTAGCATCTACTTAGTTTTTATATGGCAGAACAGTAAATGTGACATATAGACACCGCAGAAGAGACTTTGCCTTGCAATATGCCTTCTGTGTTTGAGAACACAAATGCTTTTGTTTTCAACTTCTACGTGATACTAACGCAAGCAACAGGAGAATGTAAGAACAGAAGACCTTCACATACATGTCCATACACTGTCAAGCCTGAAGAGATTCAAGGAACACAGAAAAGACAGGTATGTTAGTACTATATGCTGTGATTTTAGCAATCCTAGAGTACAGGTATTTCTGAATTAATACAGTGTGATCAGTGAATGTTAAAAGGAAAATAGCTAAGAATTGGCACCAAACAGAGACTCATTGGTAGTGTCTACATGAAGCAATTTACAATTCCATTACCTGCAGACTGCTATGTGGCTGAAAATAAGGTGCCGAGAGGTGTGGAGACAAACAAGTTTAAGGGAAGCCTGGTTGCTCCATCACACAGTGCAATCTTCTTTTGCTCAATGATTGCCATTCTGGAGACTACCATTATTGCCAAATTAGCAAGTGCTAAAATGGCGTTAGAGCAACGACTTGCATACAACATAAAGGTGCTTAAAATCACTAAAATCTTGTGCATTAGTAAGAGGCATCTCAGGCTATCTCAGGCTGAGAAGGAGCAAAACCAAGGGAAGCATAATCACTGTAAAAGGTGGCAAAGTGAAAGCCGCTCTGATTAGCAGAGAAAAAGCTTTCTTGTTCTGCAGTCAGAAAACAGCTCCAACGGGTTGCTTCTGCAGAAGATCCAGGGCACCGTGGTAAAACTGGCGGAGCGTGGCCGGCTGCAGCGGCCCAGGGAAAGCGGAGCTCAGCCAGGCTGGGTCGCAGGCCTAAGCTGAGGGCTGCCCGGGCGGAGGTGGGCGAAGGCATGCCAAGGGCTACGGCTCCCACCTCCGTGGGCAGCTGGCACCCAGTGCACCGCCTGCGGAGCGGAGCCTCCCGGGTTTAAAGGCGACTACGGCGCCTTCGAGGAAGCGACGGCCCCAGGCCCACCTCCAGAAGCAGGCAGTGCAGTCCCAGGGAAGGGCCACACACAGACCGCAGGGATCGGCTGGTGCCCGTGGCTCGGGCGGTGGGGGTGGGTTTGCCGCCAACGCCGATTTCCAGGTTGCTGCAGCTACCCATCTACCCGAGACAGCTATGCCAAAGCCAGCGCAAAGGTGTTTATATACACATCCCAGTACAAGCTGTACTACATCAAATTAGTGCCCTAAGCTGCATTACCTGAAAGAAAGTCTCAGGTTAAATGCCAGTTAGACTCTGTCTCAGATAAAGCTAAGGCAATTACTCAGACAGGAAGACCACTCTTCCCATATGAAGGCCATTCCTAAGAAAATCCAAGCCAACACCTAAGGTTTGGAGTGACACACTCAAATGTCACATGTACCAGAAAGCAAGCTGTCCGCTCAGCCTCGCTGCAGCTTCCCCGGCACACAATGTGATGCAGTTTTTAGGCACCTGGTCACATACTACATAGTTCAGTCAGGATCACCAAAAGAAGGTTCTTTGTCCAATACTGGTCTCAACAATTGCGTGGGAAACTCAGAGTTATTGGCAAAGCATGTTTCTTTCTGTATAAATAGCCTTTATTTTGCTATTTTGTCCTAACATGAAAGTCCCCCTGAGGAATTAATTTTAGTAATAACTAGCAATAACTTCCTGGTTTTTGATATTTTAAAGAGAACACTTACAGTCACTTTCATGTAGTATTTTCAGTTTGACACTAAAAAGAGGAAAAAAGAAACTAAATGGAACGTTCTTTAGCTACCAAGTAAATTCACAACACCACTACCTTGGGAACTGATTTTTTTTTTTTTTCTAATGCTCTGAAAAGAAATAGAACTGGATTGTGGTCACTTCATTGCCTAACATAAAAAAATAATGTGTTACCTTAAAGGACAGTATAAAATGGCAAAGATTAACTGTATTTCTCCCTCACTGGCAAAGAAAGTTAAATTTCACCTGTGATCGTCCTGTGTTCTAACATTTAAAAGGTGTCTACATTATTCAAAAACTTACCAAGAGCCTTCAGTCACAGATCAGTATTAAGCCTTTAGTTGCCCCTTTCTAAGGCTGTGACAATTTACACTGAAATTTCACTGGCAATATTGGAAGTTTCTCAATATTACCATCAAAATCCACCCATGAAGAAGCACCTGAACCCAGGTGAAAAATAACTGATTTTTTTTCTTACTGATGACAGTAGTAGCAATGAAACTTCATTAAGAAAGGGAACATTCAGTCAAAAAGTTTACATCCTTGGACATTCTCACCGGGGTTTTCAGTGAGAACTTAATATTTTTGCTAATCAGCTTTTATTCCTTTTTTTTCTTTCATTGTAAGGCTACAGCAATCACACATTAGGGCACAACTAAAGACACAGGAGCTGAGGAGCTTCCCTAAGCAGGGAGACCAGCCCCTTCCTTTCACAGCCAGCATCTATTACTGGATGCTTTACAGAGAAATGCACAAGACTCTGTAATGAACAAGAACCAAATCCCAACTAGCTATATTTACCTCTCCTGTCCCCCGCCCCCCAGTACCTTTTGCATTTCTGGACTGCTGCAAGCCTGAAAACATGAATTTTTCCTCATGGGTAAAAAAAACCCAAACCCAACAAATAACAAAAAAACCTTCTCACCTTTTACAAGTTATTAACAGGCATTTCTGGGGGTGCATGGTGTGCATATGTGTGTCCACATCTAGCCCTACCCAGATTTTTAATACAAAAATACAGTTTGGCAATGAGAGATTTCATCGTTCATTGTGTAAAAATGTTTCTTTTTATGGATTTTAAATTCTTGAGCCCTCATTTTACTGCTTCTTGTAGTACAATGATAAAAAGTCAACTGAAGCATACACTTTGGGTTTTTTTTATATAAATCGTGAATTACTTTATGCATCGCTAATGAATTTATGAGAGAAAACAACAACTGACATCAGTACCTGCCTATGACTGGCTGGAATCAAGTTGCTGGTTCCTAGATGATACCTGTAATGATCATCCTTTAACTGAAAGATAGTATTACACAAACCTTAATTTTCTGCTCAATGCCAACATGGCTACCGCAGATTTTTTTTTCTTAATGTACTAGTAAAAGCAAACCTGCTTTCTGTTCTTTTATTATTATTAGTTTCAGGTATTTCCAGGCTTCTCTTTTTCCCACATCTGCACACTCCTTTCTTTTTCTACAGCCCAGCAGAAGGAAACATGCCAAAAGCGTGATGTGAGTCCTGAAAATCAAAGGGAAACAAATGACCCAACCTTGTGGGCAATGCAAGCCACGCCAAAGGCATGTGTAGAGAGAGTGGAACTGAAGAGAAGCCATGAATCACTGCCATTCTAAATGAAATACAACTCCTAATACACCCTAAACAGTACATGTTTTATATATTTATCATTAATTTTACTTTTTAGATAATGTTTCTTCTCAAATACCGAAACTATATAAATATGCCTAAAGGAAAATATTCAGAGGAACCTATCTGTGTGAGCTAAACTAATTTAGGTTTACATTTTGAAAGATATAGTGAGGTAAAAACCAGTTATGAAGAGAGAAAGAAGGGAAAGTGTCACCGAGACTGAGAAACTAGAGCAAACACAATAGATTATAAATAGTCTGGCTCTGTATTTACCAGAGCCCTAAACACACATGTTCCTGGTTCCTACTATGTTGCACATGATGGAGGTGCATGTGTTACTAGGGAAGAGAAAACGCTGATGAAAACAATGCGTCTTCTATCCTGTGGGTACTGGGATGGTGAAGATAGCACATGAGTGCTTTTAGCAGGCAAACAACTGTTTGTTCATGAAACACCAAGGCTGACTTCTGTTGTGGTAGGACTTGGAGTGAGATATGCCAACAGCTTCTGGGGAAGCAGCTACAGCCCAGTGCCTGTTCTGCTTTGGACATACACCTTGAGTAACATTCATGATGCCCCTTAGCCTCACTGAACTTGAACCTACTCCAACCTAACTGATCTAACTGCTCACTCTATAGTTATCTCTTCTCTAAAGGAACTGGGGCATGTTTAAAAAATCTTTTGATACATATATGTTCCAGTGATTTTCAAAATACAATCAATTCATTGATCACATACATGTTTGGGTTTTTGACACAAATTAATGTATTGCTAACCTTACATTGCCCCTGCAGAGGTGAGGATAGCAAGTATGGTTTCAGAAACACCCCAACTTTTGTTCAGGAAGGAAAAATTCTGTTGTACAGAATCAAATGATATAGTTATCAGGCTGGTACAACAGGCCCCTCAGCAAAATTTAGTCAAAATAGATCCCTGCTGTAGGGAAACCTTTTGTATGAGAACGAACCAAATCTGTTACCCAAGTGAAAGAAATCCAAAAGGCAAGAGACAGTAAGACTTGACTGCTTTACTCTCCCCTTAGCTCCTTTTGGAAATTTACCTCTAAATAAATTAGTGTGTAAAGTGAAAACTGTGAGCATCTTTTAGTAAGTGTAAGGTCGAAAGATAAAACATTTGTCATTATTACCAATCTCCATGTGCCATAAACATCAGAGAATAGGTAGACAAACACGGTTCTTACCTACAGGGTTGTAATATCATATCGTAACTTTAATTAATTCATATTCAATTCTTTCTGAACCATTTTGTTCAATGCAGTTTCATTTATTTCTGATAGGATTCACAGTATGCACAACTGCAAAGGATTTTTTTTCTCTCATATTTTTATATTCAGATACTTCCTCAATTGCCAACTGATTCAATGCAGAGAATAATTTAGGAAGGAGGAATTTGAAAATCATTACGTCATTTAGCTTGTGATTTTCAAATGAAGAGCTTTAATAGGACATTTTTGTAGAATAACCTTATATCATACTGTAGCCTTTTCTTCAACACTAGTTTATACAGGTAGCATAGAAAAGATTATGAAGGGCTTGATAAAAAGCAAGAGAAAAATCACTATCTTGCACTCACATATTAAAGACAACATGTATCAGTTTGCTCATTTTGTACCTCAAACCAAGCATTCCAAATTAGAAGCAGGAATACTGAACACAGAACAATCCCACACCTGACGGGGAATAGGGGGGGATCTAAGAAAGAGAAATCAAAGCATGGGAGAATTTAACAAGTTCTCTGATTAAAAGAGCCAGCTACAGTCTTCAGATTTACAGATATTTCAATCTATTTTACTACATATAATGATTGCAATTTAGCCCATATTTGCACAAACTGCAATTTCAACTACGAATAATGGCAGTTCACAATTTGTAGCTAGAAGGTACACTAAGCTTTAGCCAACTGAAGAGGAAGGGCTTTGAATAAGGCAGCCATTAGGCAAGAGGTAAAAATGCACTACTGTCATCTTGGAAACATATGCTGATGTCATCGTTTTCTATAGTCTTATTACTAACAAAAAACAACACTGCAGAAGAACGTGTTAGTATTTCAAAAAGAATAATACGTACAGCATTAAACATCTCAAAAATGCTATTAAGTTTCAGAGTGCAACAATATTAAAGCTAAGAATTAGGAGCAAAAGAAGAAAGAGATTCAAACAAAAGCACTCAGAGAAATGGCACGCGCATTTGCTAGGTTAGTGCTGAATGTTGGACAAAATGTAGCCAAGCCTGTCTTTGCATAAAAGAATGTCTAATGTTATCTGTTGAAATAATTAGTTTTCTCCATTTGTTTACGCGTTTGACCTCTCACATAACTTTCCACTTCACAGTATAGCTCTGCATCCAGTGAAAAGTTTTCCTAGACATTTGAATCCCTACTCCTCCAGCAAGCTAGTGTTCTCTCTCTAGTTGGTGCAAACTGAAGCACTTACCCTTCAAACAGGTCCCAGTATAAATTAAGCTACCTGACCTTCTACAAAGCAGGAACTTTCTCCTCAAGGATATTTATGTATATCAAATTGATTTTAGATATAGCTGTTACAACCTGCTAGAGGAACACAGCCATAGGAAAAGCAATGCAGACAGGAAAAAGTCCAGTTTTTAGAAAATATGATTCCCCAGTGATTTCAGGCACCTTGTAAATTGATCAGTCTGGAATTGAATAGTAGTAAAAAAAATATTCCAGTGCCCTGTGATTGCTTTATTTCTACTTCCACACCCACTCTCTGATAAGGTCAAACATTTCAATCTGGCTTTAAAAAATTGGGAAATGTGATGCCTTCTGAGATTAATTGATATAAATTACACTTCTCAAACTAAACCAACATTTTTGTTCCCAGCCCAAAGTTTAACACAAAGTGAGAGTCCCTGCACTAATATTTAAACAAAGTCACTTTTAATGGTATGAGGCTAACATCTAGAGTGTTACCTTTGACCTGTAGGGCAGAGAAAGAAACTTCTTCAGTAGCAGAACAGAAGAAATCAAGCCAACACTTACGTTAAATTCATGGTTATGATCTATTTTGTTAAGCCTTAAGGCTATTTTAAAATAAGCTGCTGAATTATTACTCAATCTCAGTCATCAAGCCTGAAATCATATTTTTAAAAATGACTAATTGAAATCAGAAGTAACAAATTAAAAGGATACAAAAAGTTCATGTTAAGCTTTCTGTTTTCTTCACTAATTCAAAGCTTTTTTTGAGTTCTTTACATGTGAATGCAGAAAGAAATTCTCTCACATCAACCATTTTATTCACAATTATTTTCTTTTTTAAAAAGTGGTATGTTATTTTTACAGATCAAGTTTTGGCCTGGACACATTTTTACAAACACTCACATAAGCTGCATGTTAAAGATTCCTTTAAGCGTCATTCAGGGATTAATTTAGGCCATTACAACAACATGGAAGATTATTATTATAAAAGAAAAGCCAAGCCAAGCCAAGGCAACAAAGAAAAAAACATTTCAATTTCACCAATTTAACTTGCAATTAAAAAATAAATTATATAAACCACTTCCTTTGTGTGTGCTTTTTTTTATCTGTGAACATTAAGACTAAGGAAAAAAAGGCAGATTTTTAACAAAATAACCTGGGAAAAGGATACCTTTTGCTAATAACGGCATTGCTTTTGTACACCTGCCCACACTCTGATCAGTGAATCCTACAAGCTTGAGATATTTATGAGCTCTCTTTATTGCTACCCGCCCCCCCTCCCCCCAACAAACTGCCCAACAGCCGCTCTAATTTAAGATGCTCTAAATATTGTTGCCATGGGTGACACATGAACATGAGTAAGGCACAGCTCTGCTAATAAAAAGGCTTTCACAGCATTTCAGTCCTTCCTCATAAGTAAAGTTAAAATTTATGGCTTTTAAAATACTGGATCTGAGAGAGGTCAGGTGAAATGGCTGCTAGTAATAAAAGGAATCAATATGCCACAGCATCTGAAGCAGCCAGCAAACTAAATAAACACTTCATCCAAATCCACTTGGCCCCGAATTAAAAGAACATAAAATACTGTATTTATTTTGTTTGCCCTCCACCAGTCCATGGTTTGCATCACTACATCCGCTAGAATTCTAGACAGAGTAAGCAACAAACATATGTTGGCCAAGTAGCAATTAAACTGTATGTCAAGGCTAGGAGCAATTAACTGGGCATTAACCTTATCAGGGAACCACTTCTGCATTAGCCAACTACAAACAGGCAAACATCTCAGTCTGGGAAGATTCTGCAATGTGTATTTACAAAAGCTTCAGAGGACTCAGACTTTCTGTCTCAGGCACATACAGAGTAAATGAGCCACTTCCAATAATAACCCTTTATTCATAAACCCTGAACAAAACCAGAATCACCTTTTCCAGTGATTAGCGTGTCCTATTAGCATAGAAATGCAAGACAATTTGTTCCTTACAGTACTTTAAAATAAAGCAGACCAAAAGAAGTAGTGAACTCACATCTTTTGCTCCTAATCTACATTTGGTTCAGTTTATAAATTGATTTCCAGAAGAAGTTATGAAAACCTATTTTCTTCTGTTTATTTGTACATATTTAAACAGAAAGTGCATAGGTTAATTTTCAGTTTAAGAAATTAATGCACATTTTGCTTGAAGTTGCCAGTAGATAACCTGTAAAAAGGTACTTATGCACCTGTAATCAATCTATATATACACACACACAGAGGCCATTCAAAGGCATGCATATTTTTGGAATTGCTTTGTTTATGAGTTTAATAATATTTATCTTGAAACAGTTTTGAAAAGTTGATGTCAAAATCCAACTCTTGAATAGGAATATGCAGAATTTTGTCAAACCTACTATTAACTAAGAGAAACTGTTATCTGGCACAGCTCTGACTCAAAATCCCTACAGAATTTGAAAGGATTATGTAGGTTTTCAGCAAAAGCCCTCAGCAATGGTTCCTTTTTATTTCCTAGTGAGATTTTTAAGAACATTTGAATGCTTAAAAATTTGGTAGCAGTATTTTATTAGAGATTCCTCACAGCTGAATCCACAGTTGGAGTGATATTGGGTCTTTGACGTAGCTTTATTTTACATGCTTCACATTTTTTTTTTTTCCCTTCCCTTCTTCCTTAAACTATCCTCTGTACTGAAACTTCTTTGCTTGGTCTTATTCCAGAGTCGAGGATTGTTTTTAGAAAAACAAAAAACCCCAAAGAATACACCTCCCTCTTGCCATATCTGAAAAACTAAAGAGTGGGAAAAGTACATTCTTCCAGATCAGTAATACGCCCTCCCTCCCCCCGCCCCCATTCACCAATAACTTAAAAAGGACTGAAAGGAAACCTTTCAAGCTTTGCATCCAAGTAGGCTGTGAACTAGGTCCTTCACCATAGCTTTTAGGGAAGTCAAGTTTAATTTCCATGTCTAGGTTATTTCCTCTAACATTAGTTGGATCTGGGTAAACTTGGCCATAAACTTATGCCTAAAGTACAGAAACAGAAATACATATGCAATCCCATAGGTACGTGAGCATACAACGATATTCCATGTGCACATTTTCAGCAACTATAATGATCCCATCTACTGACACACCAGAAGCTAGAAAGGAATATTCACACATGCTCCTCAGCCTACGTGTGTAAATAAGTTGCAAAGTTTAATAAGAAACTCAAGAAGGCAGAGGGTCATATGAGCAGAGAGAACATATGTAAAATAAAGAATTTAGTATTGAGAAAATTGTTTTGTAGGTCTTAAAACAAGAAAAGTATTTTCAGGGCTTTCTTCCACAAAACTGAATCGTTAGAAATATCATGTCCAATTCATGGAACAAATGGCAAGGAATTTTCCTTCTAAACAGCTGCAGTCAAGGATTTTGCTAAACTGTTCTGTAGTGTGCAAAGACACAGGCTTACACCCAATGACATCTGGCTGTCTTCTGGGGTCTTAACAGACATGATTCACAACTGTATTACAATCCCAGCCTTGCTTGAAAATAAAGTCAAAATACTACTTTAGTTATACTGGTTAACTCTGAGACACAGTCTATATGATTTACTGCTTTACACTTTACATTTGTTTGGGCATGTATAGTACAACCTTTCCTTAAGAGGTTTGCAGTTCCCTTGCTAGATATATCATGATGTGTCATCTTAATGAAAAGGTTATTTTTAAAAAGTAACTGTCAAAGCATGTGAATGAGAGATCAAATAAAGCTAGTTTTGCAAATCTGATTTTTTGGAAAACTTGTTACATTCTTAGATGTTTAGCAAATGTGCACCTAGCCTTTAATATCCCCCATGGAAAAGGGAACCTCCTCAGATCTCTAAGTTTTGTTTCCTCTGCAGCAGTTTTTAGTATCCTAAAGAAGGTACTCTATTAATTACCAAGTTATGTGTTTAGGATCTTTTCAATATGCAATTTTGCACTGCTACAATGTGTTTAAATGGCAAATTAGAAAAGCTAATTGAATTGCTGCATGGAACAACTTAGAATATGATTTAACCACAGTAGCAAACAAATACCAACTTTTCTTGAGATTTTCTTATCCATTTTCCTTGCCTATGTACAAATGACATTACCTCGTTCTCTTTCACTTCCCCAATAAGTGGAGAGTAGATACAAATACGCTCCCAAACATAATATTGTACCAGACTGCAGAAGTGTAGGGTCAAAAGGGTGATTCCAATTCTTGGCAACATCCCTCATCGACCAATGGGGACATTTCTGGAGAAGTTAGTCAAAGCACTATCCTAAATCATGATCAAAAATTCCAAATTTATCCAGGTTCAACAGGATGGTAAGCAGCCGCCACAGTGATACTGCAACCAAGATAACTGGATACAGGTTAAGCCAATCAAACAACATTTTAATACAGACAAATCCAAGATGGCTTATCCTAGAAAAATGAAGGTTTCCTCTAAGCTGGGACTCAATATTATTGGAAAACACATGATTCTGCTCAATGACTCCATATACTCTTGAAGCATGAACCAGGATCTAGCTACGAGTAGATCAGGATGCACTTGGATAACCAGACTTTTAATCAACCATATCAGAAAACCAATACATACCATGGATCAGGTGCAAAGCTCAGTGCCCAATTTGATCTACTTCAGCTACTTGATGGTTGGATCCTTGGATGAAATTTCAAAATCGGATATTACAAAGGCAACTGTTCTTCAGGAGCAGTCAGTTATTTCAAATAGACAGCAAACCAATCAAAATACATCAGTGCAATGAAATATCCTAAATCAATACTGAACTGCAATCTTTGCCTAGAGCAGGGTCGTAAGCAATTGATAGCAACTGCAACTTTTAGGAGCCTTACTCTAAGATCAAAGCCTAAGTGTACTCAAATTATCAGGATTCTAGAAATGGAACAAGTAGGTTCGTTTCCAACCTCGTTCAAGCCTGGGGGCCAAATCCTCAGCTGGAGTAAATCAACACTTTTCCACTGTCTGCCAGGTTGTAACAACTGAGTATCTGTCCTTTGATCTTTGTACTCTGTTTGGCACCATACTTTGGCATTATACACACCTGCCCACAGAGAGTCAGACAATGTTAACTCGTTTTACTAAGTTACAGCACAAGTGTCAGATGTTAGCCAGTTCAGCCTGTGGTGGATTCAAAGTAGTGATTTGTAGCTTAAAAAAAGCTTTTTGTGATTTTAGCAATCCAGAGAGCCATCTTCGGTTGCCCCCCAGTCCTGCTAAAGGAGAAAGAAGAAATGAATATGTTTATATGCCTTTCAGCAGGAACCTGTTTCCTCTTTGAAAACTCTGTTTCTACTTATTCAAGGAATCAAAGGTCTGGAAAGAAGTAATAGATTCAGAAGTATAAGCAGGACAAAGATGCATCATCATAACTATCAGTAGTTTTGAAATATTACCTCATGCTTTAAGCACATCATCATGTGAAATTTCTGAGGTAAGAGCACCTCTGCTAACTGCAGCTCACAAGAGTAGCTTGTGCAGTGTTTTCCCCGGGTTATTTTTTATCTTGTGTGTGTCCGTGGTGAGTGCAGTCCAGATAAACCCAATTTTCGAAGTCACTTCCTATGTTACAGCAAATTTTCACTGTGTTCTTTTTCTAGTTATATAGCATTTAAAAAAATGAACAAGTATTTACATGTTTTTAAAAGAACACTTTCCAAGTAGTGTGTTTTGATTTGTTCTTTTTCTTATTTTAAGTAATAGCTTCCTCCTCTGCTGATGTTTTGCTGGTTCTTTGGTCAACATTGATGGAATCCATCCAAAATACAGTGGACAACGCTAACTTCTGAAATACTAATCTGCAGCTTTCATTTTGCTTGAGACTGACAGCTAACTTTAGTAGGGCCTGACCTCTAGCCAGAACACTTCCACGGAGACAAAGCAATTATATTAATGTGCAAAGCAGGAGTTACTGTTGATCATCAACCAATCAGGAAATAAATCTGCGTACAAAGAAATGCTGTCAGATATACAGCACAAATAAATAAAAAGAAAATGTATTTTTGTTAACCCTCTCCTGTTATGCTAATTTGAGAGTCAGCAGGTATAAAGTTTTCAAATTCTAATGTTATATTGCAAATGACATATTGCCATTTAATGCCCTGAATCATTTGCAACAATAAATGTCTTCCTTTCTAGTAATCTCATTTTGAATTTTATATTTGGCTTATTTAATACTAAAAGGATAGCACATTGATCTCTGACCCCAAAATCCAGATACTGTCCATAAACACACAGTTTACTTATACATGAAGGCAAATATATTTGGCTATATATACACACAGTCATACAACATAAAGGTATAAAACTTCATTCTTGCAATTATGTTGCTTCTCAGCTACATTTCTAAATGCTATGGGGATATAAAAATTAGATACTACTACTTGTGGCCCTTCAGTAGATTCTTGAAACTAAATAACGACTTGTCGTGGTTTAACCCCAGCCAGCAACTAAGCACCACACAGCCGCTCACTTACTCCCTCCCACCCAGCGGGATGGGGGAGAAAACCGGGAAAAGAAGTAAAACTCATGCGTTGAGATAAGAACGGTTTAACAGAACAGAAAAGAAGAAACTAATAATGATAATGATAACACTAATAAAATGACAACAGCAATAATAAAAGGATTGGAATGTACAAATGATGCGCAGGGCAATTGCTCACCACCCGCCGACTGACACCCCGCTAGTCCCCGAGCGGCGATTCCCCGCCCCCACTTCCCAGTTCCTATACTGGATGGGACGTCCCATGGTATGGAATACACCGTTGGCCAGTTTGGGTCAGCTGCCCTGGCTGTGTCCTGTGCCAACTTCTTGTGCCCCTCCAGCTTTCTCGCTGGCTGGGCATGAGAAGCTGAAAAATCCTTGACTTTAGTCTAAACACTACTGAGCAACAACTGAAAACATCAGTGTTATCGACATTCTTCACATACTGAACTCAAAACATAGCACTGCACCAGCTACTAGGAAGACAGTTAACTCTATCCCAGCTGAAACCAGGACATGAATATCACTAATATTCTTGAAATTATAAGCTTTTGCTCCAACTACAATAAAAGCCGGTCTCATACACATTAAGAACAAATGCACGCAAAAATTTTTGAACAGTTTCAAGTATATTAAATAGCTCTGCCATATTTCTCTAGCAACATCAGAACACTTTATTTTGCCTTTTTACAGTGGCTAGTGCTGCAGTTTAACTTTTTCAGGTTGACCAACAGTACAAGAACATAGCTCTCGTGTTCAGTGATTACCTTACATAAAAAACTTTTAGCATCTATATGGTTATACCAACTTTTTGTTTCTTCTGTATCAAGAGTGAATGCTTGCATCTGTATTCTGCCCTGTATCCTATTTTTTGTGAAATATTTTTGCCTTCTTTAGTCTTTTTCTGACTGTGGACCAGTATTTCCTCTGCATTAAGAGGGAAATTTGGTTAATCTGTGAAACGCATGCCATTCCATTTCCTCAAGAGGACAATGCAAAACAAGCCATACTGTGGTTAGATATAGACTTATGGCAATCAATTATTTCAATATTTATATAATTCGTAAAACTGCATGCATATTATCACACAGTTAATCAGAGCTGCTTGGCAGCTTCTTCCCTCAACCTTTAATGAATATGTCCCTCATGTAGGACAGTGATACATACTAAGGAATTTACTTCAGAGCAGAAAAATATATCAGATTTTGAAACACTGAGGTTAATGTTATTAAAGTAAAAAATGTAATGGTTCTTATAGCATATGCTTAATTGTCCCCCCTGCAAAAGAAGCAGTCCCACAGGAAGGAGCAGGAAGCTACTAGTTGGGTTCATATCTTGCTGTAAGAGAAAAAGAAAGTAATGGGTAATCAATCATAATTTCTATTCACAGCAACAACCCTGATAAACATTTATGTGAATAATTTTTTTTTGTTGTGGATACTAAGAGTTTACATGTGTTCAAAGGGAAGCAAGAAAACTCAAGAGAAGCAAAATCTATCGAAGATTAGCAGATAAATAGAAACTATTCTTGCCTTCAGTCTTTAAGTCCATGAATATTTGAAGGCAAGGAATGCTCTTGGAGAAGCAAGATATAAACTTGTCATATCCTTGCATTTCTTGTTAGGCATTAGCATTTGGTAGTATCAGAAAGAGGACATGGGCTATATAGACTTTTTGTCTGATCCTGTATGACCACTGTTATCTTCTTGGGATGTGTTACAGGTGAAAGGCGTCCAGAAAAACAAACAAACAAAAAACCAAAGCCCCAAATAAGGATGACACTGCTTCCTGTTCCTATCAATTCTTCATTAGTTGCATTATGAAAGCACACAGAACCTCTCTAATCATGGGCCAAAACCTCGCTGCACTTGGTGTTATACCAACTCAAAACAGAATAATATTCAGTACCTCTAGTAATTTTTGATCAAGCCTACCTGTATTTCTACAATACTGTCTCTTTTGAGTGGCACAACTATAGATCTCTGTTTCTGCAGTGATTTATTTATAATTTGTCAACACTTTGTAAAGTGCAGTTCATCTCCTGCTGCATTCCCTTTATGCTCCTATGCCTCAGATGTTTTCTATTTTAAACAGAAAAAACAGATGTTTTGGCACAATATTAATTTACTCAGATTTCACATTCAGATTGAACCTGAACTGTTAAGATAAGTACAGCATTTCAAATGAATGTTGCAAGCATCAGCCCATAACAGAGCTAATAACAAGTTCCTTCCTCACCTTTTAAAGATGACATTAGTGGTTCATTACTTCTGAACAGCAATATAGAAGAGATGAGCACAGATTTTCCTGATATTCTCTTAAACTGTTTTTGCTATTTGTTTATTTCAAGTCAGTTCTGACAGAATGGTCCCTTCTTGCTTAGGTGCTGTTCACAGAATGGGTTAATTTTTCTCCAAATAGCTTGTAAAAAAAAAAAAAAGTATCCGTTTTAGCACAGAAGCTCTCTGATATGGAGTTGGTATTTTGTGACGGCTTTAATACAGTCTTATTGCCGACTGTCATTCTTCAATGTCTGTGCTCTCAACTCTTAGAAGACTTAAATGATATTCCTGTACACTAAAGAACATTAGAAACATACTACCTTCTAGTTAATTCAGTTTGATCTAAAACAGCTACCCTGAGTAAGAACTAATATTGATATTGCCTTATACCTTATGACTGCTAAACTTTAATGACTAGGTTTTCTTAGTCTGATTATGCAATTAAACTGCTTAAATGAAAACTACAGGCAATTGCTTAAATGAAAACTACAGGCAATTGATTTATATGAAGGTACTAAGGAATTCTATTTGAAGTTTAAGAACAATTCTCTACCAAAGATAACAAACATATGAAAGCTCAAATTGCAAAAGCATATTTCAGTATTAGTTGTTCTAGTACTGTTGGCCTTTTTGTTGTTTATTGATTCTATTTACTGGAGCAGTCATTCCTGGTTTCCATTTTCTAAAAATCAGTAACAAAATGGGCACTCTGTTCTGCTAATGCAAATTACAGTGCAAGTAAAGACTCTTCATACATTGTAAGTGTAACTCATCACTAAACTAGGAGAATTACTGCCTATAAAAATATTTTAGCTATAAAAACTTCCTTAAAAATGTCTAGGGTCCCTTCTTTCAGTTTGGATCATAAAGTATTTGCCATAACAAGACAGAAGGAAAGAGGTGGAGCTTTTAATGCCAAGTCATGTAGGTTTGAAAGGAGTTACTGTTGCAGAAACATTCATTGTTGCTAAGGTTTGAGAAGCACTGAAATGAACAGGACTACCTGCAAGGTAAGTAACTGCTCAAAACAAACAACAAGGACAGAGTTCGCTCTACATTTGATCAGCTTACTGTTTCTTTTACTCTAGGTGAGTATCAGAAGATTCTTGCATCTCCAGTTGAAATTAAGTACTAAACATACAAAAGGATGTCAGAACCTCACTAAGACTCCCCTAAAAAACCCAAACAAACCCAAACAAAACCTAAACAAAAACCAAAACAAAACACCCCCCCCCCCCCAAAAGAACACCGAAAAACCAACAACCCCAAAAAGCAAGGAAAGAGGGATGTGTTGATCTGCTTATATGGTGCTAGGAAGCTGGGGTTTTTGTCATCAAACAGAAGTTAAGCAAACATGTTATTTTGGCTTGAAGCAACCAAGTACATATCTACATCTCTCGTCACTAATAACATTCACTACCTACACGTACTTTCTCTGTTGCGTCGGCATCTTGCAGGGTGAAGGAGCAGTATAAAAGACAGGTAAGCTAATCACAGACATACCACTGTGCTGACTGGCGAGTGCTCAGGTCAGAATTTTAAAAGATTATTTGTGGGCTCTTCCATGAGGGGAAGAAGAAGGGTAGAAAATGAAAAGGGAAGCTAGGCAAGCAGAGAGTCTATATAGGGATCAGATTTTATAAAATATTAAGTACTTGCTCTCAGAAAATGAATGCTTTAAGATTTCAGCTTCAATCTTGTGGCCTATAACCCATGGCCCCCCATTTTATTTACAATAGCTGAGATACTTAATCTTTTTATACTACCACTCTATATTGTTCCAAATCCAGAGGTTTAGGCCCAGCACTAGCTACTTGAAGTCAAAGTGATTCTTAAAGCATATGTGATTTGTAGACGACAGTGGGATCTTTCTACATAGTTTGCTATTTTAATAAAGAAACATTTTTATTTGTTTACATATACAGTAATACTGTATCTACTACATACTAAATAAAATGCATTATTTATTTGCATTTTCCTGTCTGATTTTCTGAAAAGGCTCATGAAATTTTAATGGAAATGGTTAAAGCAACAGACTATGTATTAAAATTATATACAAAAAATGAACTTAAAAGAGTACTATTAACATTGCAAAGTAAAGTGCTTCAGCTTGGAGAATGCCACAGCAGAGGTGTCCACCATTAACTTATTTTATGCACTCATTGTAATAGACTTCCACTTTATGTCCCAAATACATTATGACAATTTTATTTACAAAACCCCACCTTCCTTCTTTCAGGAAAGATCTACAAATATTTTCTTCCACATGTACAGCAATTAACTCCCTTTCTTATTCAACACACACTTTAATCTGCTCTGACATCAGCACTAAACAGTCCTTCGTGCATCTTTCTCTGAAACACCATATAAAGTACTAAGTTTTTTTAATAAACACTGATGACATAATTTTAACAGAAATGGTACTATCTGTGTCTCAGGGACAAGAAACTGAAACAGGATGATTAAGATCAATTCAGGTTACCATTTTAAGATTCTCAAGACCTGATTCCTCTGCCCTCCACTCCGCCTTCTGAATACTTAACAGCTAGCATTTTCTGGGCTCACAGCACTATTGTCACTGACTTTGTTTGCAGCCTGAATACGTTCAGCACTTCTGCAAATCAGCACACAGGTGGGTCAGGCAACAACAAGGTGAAGAACACACTATCTCATTGCGTGTGGTTTAAAGACGACACCTCCTCACCGCCAGCAATTCTAAAGTACAGGCGCAGCTAGAAAATAATTCAAGCAGCATTTAATGCCTAGAAAATGGAAGAGATGTTTCCTTTTGCCTGAGATCGCCTACACCACTAACATCTGATCCTCCAAGCAGAAAATACCAAACAGGTACACACCTTACAACTTCAACAATAAATGAGGGGAGGGTTGGGCCTTACACAACAGCCTTCATTACCCTTAAGCAGATCCCTCTTGTGCTCTGAAAGTCAAGCATTTGGGAAGAATTATGCTTTGATTATGTAAGTCTCACCATCAGCATCCACTAAAAGGGTTTGAGTTGCCTTTGCAGACATCCTTACAGCTAGCATTTCCTACTTAAGACACCTGAAACCTTCAAACTTACATTCTTTTAATAGAGTTTGTATATACAGTTTCCTAGATGTGGGGTTTTGGTGTGGTTTTTTTAGTTTGTTTGGTTTTGCTTGTTTTAAAGAAAAGCAGAGTTTTCTTTACTGCAGTGCTGGCTGCCAACCTTTTCTTTCCTTTTCCTATGGGGTTTCTGGATCCACTGTCCTAGATCAGCACAAGCTAGTCTCCCCCTCCCCCTCAGTTATGCCACCCTCTCCCACACTGCATCTTCTCACTTAGCCACATGCCCAGTCTGCCTTTTTCCCCCATCTCCAGCATCCTTTTCTAGCTTCCCTGCCCGCCCCCACTAGCTTGCTATATTCCCAGCCTCTAGCCATATATTCTTACCTTTTCCTCTCCTAAATAAAAACAAGTATCAGAGTTATTTTAGGAGACAGTAAAAGAACAACCTCTGTCAAAAAAGCAAATAAAACCCATGCTTCAATTGACACTTGAATGGAAAGTTTTACTTCAAACGGCTCCAGTTTCACAGAATCTGTAATGGGATGTGTCATGCATGACACTTAACAGGCAATAACACTGACTACTGCACACTACATCCATGCTTTATACAGAAAAAGAGAAAAGAAACACAAACCATGAGTACAGGAGACCAAAGGTTTTTCCTGAGACTTAATGATTTACCTGTATACCCTACAGGATGGCAGAAAAAGAATGATTGTATGAGAATTTTTCTCCTGTTTTTTTGTTTGTTTCTTTTTTTTAATGTATTTGCTCTTTTAATATAAATTGAGACTGAGAATTATTCTTTGTAGGTATTTTGTGATGTACATTTCAGTAATAAGTAGTGAGTTATTTGATGCAACAGCTGACAAAATTTAGTCCTGAATGTAATGCTCATTCTTTTTTGTATCTTTAAAATTAAAACCAGTGAGCTATTTTTTAGAAAAGAATTGAACTCTAGAAGCTTCGATCAAACAATTTTGTCTTTTTGTTTTCAGAATTAAGCATCTGAGCAGATTATAAAGCAATAAAAAAAATAGAGGCATCTGAATAACTACACTATATTGGATTTCTCTTTTATAACATCTCTGTTTGTCAACTGCAGTATTACAACTGGCAATCAAAAAAACCAACCCTTTTTTTGAATACAGGAATTTACGCCAACTGCAGATAGCAACAAAAATCGTAATTACATGAAAAACCCAAACAAATCAATGCCAGATCCTCTGTTCTGGTCCTACTGCACAGAGGCTTGAAAACTGCCATAGCAAGTCAACTGAGGCTTTTGTTTGAAACCTTTGTAAGTGCAATCACCCTTCAGTAACAGATGCAAACTTCTAGTGCCAAGTTCTAGCTCTGTCCTGTTTGTCCCCCCGATTGCCAGGTCCTGACTATAGCACTGGAAGGGAACTGATCCCCATTTAAGCTTTCAGTGCAGCAGAGTCAGGCTCTTATGGATATATGGCACTAAGGAAACTATCATTCTGAAATTGGGTGAATTGTAGAAATAGGGTCTGCCTCTCTCCAGTGAATTCCCTGCTTTGCCCTAAGCCTACTATTCACACTAGACAGAATGGCTCCTTCCTACTCCCTTCAGTCTGTGAACTTCGCAATTGCAAGCAACAATAGAACAGGAGAAGGAGATGGTCTCCCAGGAAAAACCCACTAATACTGAAACATGCTGTGCAAGCAACTATCCCCAGGACCGGACTATGCCCTGCATGCTTTCCTGCCCATGGGGGACAGAGGGGAACCACAAGCAGAACCGTAAGCAGAAAGCTCTCCATGAACTAGTACCAGAATGGCCAAAAGAACACAATGAAATTAAGATTATGTAGATATAACTGCACCACATCTGCTAATGTCCTTGAAAATCTGGAGGTGAAGCTTTCAGGTCACAGATTTGCTCCCCTCCCAGACAGATATCCAATCCACAAAGGTTTCCTTTATATATAAGGCCCAGCTTGAAAAGGAGGGAAGGATTAAAGAAAGGATTTTCACAACAGAAGGTGAAGAACTAAAAGGATAGGAATTAGATATAAAATAGCCTCAGTATAGGTGCCTGAGTATTTGGGGAAAAAAAAATAAAAATCAGCATTTAAGTTTCTTTAGAAAAAAACAACCAAACATAAATAAGCTTGGTCTCATGCTAATAGGGATCTTCTGTGCACTCATAGGGTTTAGATAACAATCATACTTATTACTTGTAGACAAAAATGAAATTATTGGAAACTACATCACCCATGCAAGACTAATTTAAGTCCAATGAGAAATTTCACCTATCAAGACATCAGGCAGAAAAAAAGGTAAACACTAGAGAAGCTCTTATGTTTTGAAAGGGCAGCATGGTGCCATTCCCTGAGGTAGGAGGAAAGTATGAGCTGGTAGTCGATGGTAACTCAAGGAAGTGCTTTCTACTCTTCTATGAAATGATTTCCATTTGGGTTGCCACTGCTATGTACAGAAAAACTCTCCCACTCTGCTCTTAGGTCAGAAAAAGCATTTCAGTAGGACACTTAATTAGGGATGATATTCTGGGTACTTTTGGAGTGCTGTGTAGGTAAGTGCTAAGTAGCACTGCTGTATTGAAAGACCCACTAAAAATAATGCTGTTTCATGAGACATACAAATAGCAATGTAATTCTGTTCTTCAAAGTTAATTTCTGAACCATATTGCTCTGCATAGCTTTTATTATACAAAGATGTGTATTAATAAAATGCGCCACCAACCCATTTTGTATAATAAAATCCTATTTCAAATGTTATGGAAGGCAAACACTGTATAAGATACTATTCCAGAAGTGAGCTGGAGTAGAAATACCAATTATTGGTAGCTACCCTCAAAATCCTTCTTACTGACATGGCAACATGATGGGACTTCAAAAGAAAAAATGAAGGAGAAGAATCATTCAAAGTGGAGAATTATAAATGCTTCCCTGTCTATATTCAAGCCTTAGAAGGTAACGTAACTGGCAAATACATGATATTACAAAATTAAAAAAAGAAAAACCACCAACAAAAAAAACCCACAAAACCAACCAAACAAAACCTCAAACAAAACCAAAACAGTTAAATCTTCTGTGAGGCGACATAATTTTTAACTTTCAGTCAACTAGTTTAAAAAAAGAAAAGTGTCCCCTTCCCCTCTTCAGCCAGTAGCTCAATTTAGTTCAGTGTTCTTCTTTCTACATCTCATACTTCATACTCCAATATGTAAGTTAGAAGGCCAGATGTATTATCTGGGAAGCTCTCCAAATTCATTAACTCCTTGGCACCAATGACTTCAGGATAGCCACTGCCAGCACTGAATATTATGCCCAGCAAAAACCCAGTTGCTGGAGGGAAAGGATTAATCAAATGAGGCATTAGGCAGTGGCTGTTGGTCTCTTTGGTCACAACAAGTAACTAAAAGAACCACAGTAGCTGCCAACACTGACCACAGCCAACTTTTCAGTACCTAGTATTCTGAAGGTCTTTCCTGAACATCTGCAGATCATTCACCACAAAGCTTGAAAAATGTGCAGATTGTGCTTGAAGGAACATGAAACCAATAGTCAGAGAAAAGACTGGCAGGAAGGCTGTGACTCCAGTTCTAACTGCAAAGCGTGGTAAATGTTACTCAGGGGTGTTAGAATGGTATCGGCACTTTCTCTTCAATTACAGGAGGTGCAGTCTGAGGCAACTCATTTTGCTTTCTGAAATGGATGCAGTCTGGCTGTCACCAGCTAAAGGGCTGATGACTGAGGAGCTTTATAAGGCCCTAAAAACGCAGGAGACCTGAAGGATCCACTTGCTGTTTTCAGCTTTCTTCTTAGGGCCAAGGGGGGAGTTCCATGAAGGAAACCAGCTTACTATCAGTCATGCAGGCACTTTCATGAGCCATCTGTTCAGGTACCATCACCAGAGAAACTCTCCAATTTAAAGATCAACATACAGCAAGAGGTCCCCAGGATTTTAAACACTGAACTTGTTTTGCTGGCTGCTGTGCCTTAATTTGAATCTCCACAGCTCCAATAAAAAGCACACCAAATCCTTTACATTCTTCAAACTTCAATTTTAGCTTCTTCAAACTTCAAAGTTACTATTTCTTATTCTTTGATTAGGCTTAATGCCAGCTTTTGTGTTTTATTGCCATCTCCAATCACTTCAAATTTAGTAATGATTCTTACCGGGCATGATATTCCAGGATCCAGAGATGCCAAGATCTCAAGTCCCAATAATCACTTTGCAGAATTGCAGTATCTTTTATCCTGTGTGAAATTCTGCACTAACACAGTTACACTGCTTCTGCTTTCAGAGAAGGCTTTATTCTTGCCTGATATAGCACTCCTCATATTGACATATTCACCATATTTACAAGCTCTCCTACCCTCATGTCAGAAAAAACCTGGAATACAAAGCAGTAGGAAGCTCCAACTCAAAGCAGAAACTTTCAGCAAAGACATGAAATCTGGCAGGCTCAGCACAGAGTCACAGGGAAAAGTGTCACCAGGTCTCAGGAAGAGAATGCATGCCCCAAACAGCCTACAACTGATAATTCCTGCCAGCACCACACCATTTACTAGAGAGAGAATTTCAGTGTGCAACAGATACAGACTCCTGCAGGCATGCCTCTCCTTCAGTCCACTGCAAGCTGACACAGACAATGCATTTACCACAGAAAGATGACCACTTATGTCAATACTAGCTGGCCTTACAGTAAGTGGATGCATTCACTTCATTTCATTTCATACTACTTGAATATTCTGGGGTTTTTAATACTCTCTTGACTTGCTTCACTGAATCCTGCTGTCTTGGTTTAGCCCCAGCCAGCAACTAAGCACCATGCAGCCGCTCACTTATCCCCCCCCCCCCCCCCCCCCCCAGTGGGATGGGGGAGAAAACCGGGAAAAGAAGTAAAACTCATGGGTTGAGATAAGAACGGTTTAATAGAACAGAAAAGAAGAAACTAATAATGATAATGATAACACTAATAAAATGACAACAGCAATAATAAAAGGATTGGAATGTACAAATGATGTGCAGGGCAATTGCTCACCACCCGCCAACCAACACCCAGCCAGTCCCCGAGCGGCGAATCCCTGCCCCCCCTTCCCAGTTCCTAAACTAGCTGTGACATCCCATGGTATGGAATACCCCGTTGGCCACTTTGGGTCAGCTGCCCTGGCTGTGTCCTGTGCCAACTTCTTGTGCCCCTCCAGCTTTCTCGCTGGCTGGGCATGAGAAGCTGAAAAAATCCTTGACTTTAGTCTAAACACTACTGAGCAACAACTGAAAACTTCAGTGTTATCAACATTCTTCGCATACTGAACTCAAAACACAGCACTGTACCAGCTACTAGGAAGACAGTTAACTCTATCCCAGCTGAACCTAGGACACCTGCTCAGAACAACATTTAGCAATACTGACCAGGGGGAGAAACAGCAACTATGACGTGTGAACACCGAAACACTGCCCCTGCCCCCAGGCCTCAGTTAATGTAACAATAAGCTCAGAATCACTTCAGGAAATTAAAGAGGGGGGAAAAAAAAGGAGGTGGAAGAAATATGAACGTATGAGTGTCTTGTCTGGAAAAAATTCTTGTGTGTTGGGATGTTTTTTCTTCCTAGTCACTTCTCCCACTTCTATATCATAAGGGAGCTATAACATCAGTTAACTGCTGAGCATGAAAATTCCCAGGTCACATTAAACAAAGTTCCTGCCCCTTTCTCTGCTCCTGGAGCGACGAATGCTCCCCAAGGAAAAAGGCTGATGGTTTGTAATCCCTGGATGCCAACAATTCATAGTGGGTAACACGTAATTCCCATATTGTTGAGATGTGATGGAAAAGAAGTAAATCTTTCACCTTTATCAGTTATTTTTGAATACGGCAGTTTGGATATCTGCCAGACCAGGTTTCTCCTCTCCGAAAAGGCCATCATTACTGCCATGCAGACTTGCCACTCCAAGTTTACCCCCCTGTAAAAATGAGGCATCCCTAGCACACAGGATCACACTCCAGCATCTTGCTCTAATAAACATAATATTGCAGCTTTAGCAGGCATTTCCCTAGCTATGCATTCACAGGAGCGCTCTGTATAGCTCCTTTCTCCAGGAGCTCTTAAGTTTTACTTCATGGGGGTCAGATTGAAATATATACCTTTGGTACACTTTTAGGGCACAAGCTTCCTTCACAGAGAAGTCCAAGTTGTTCAGAACTTTCTGGGAGATGTACATGCACTTTTGTTCTTAAAGTGGGAACATGGAAAGGGCTTTGCTGTTGAAGCTAGGGTTGTTTTACTATACGTCCGTAGCACAGAAAATTCACATTTGCCGGGTGAGACAGAGTGAAATAAAAGCTTCTGCTCAACTTACGCTTTTACAGGGTCATTTGTTCTCTGGTTCAGCAGCTTTCTGTGATCAGCTGACTGAAAGCAACCTTACCCAGTCCCTGTGGTTCTTAAGGAAAATTGTCCTTTCTGTCTGAGCTGCCTGTTCACTCCATCTGGCACTTATGAAAGCTTCTCCCTGCTTGTCAGACTCAGCTGCTCCCAAGAACTGTTCAATCTTCTCTCACTCCTTAGGACTGTTCAATCTTCTCCCACTCCTTAGGACAGGATGAGACCCAGAGTGTAGCAGCCCAAACAAAGCTAAAAGACAGCCATAGCCCTTTAACAGCAAGTAACATCACACAGTCAAAAATACACAAAACCAAGTTTCGCTGGCCATTAAACAAACCCCTCAGAAACTCACTTTCAGTTTAGTCTTCAGGACAAGAAATAGACACTCAAACTTGCTCCCCCACTTCCTTTGTTCCAGCACAAAGATATCTGAAGATCTGCAAATCTTCTTTCATCCACATTTTCTCCCTCAGATGTGTCTGTCTATCCCCTCCACCCCAGTCAACTTCCTTCAGCTCAGGCTGATCCTGGGATCAAAAACTGTCAGTTACAAAATCACTCTTCTCCTGAACTTTCTTTTTCTTGCTCCCTTGGCTAAACCAGAAAAATACTATTCTTTTTTGTAGAATTATTTTTTTCTGCTAGGTTAGGTCCCCACAACAGCTCATCATGGAATTATATGAATAATAATGCTGGCATAGAGAGAAAGGGGGCAGAAATGTATGGTTAGGCATTTATGAATACAAGGGTATCATGGGATGCTCTTCAGGAGACAGGAAAACATTAAATCAGCTATGCTATGTTATAAAACCTCAATCACAGACCCTTGAATTTGCATCCACGCTGCAGTTGGCCTATGTTCAGCTCTGCTCTAGATCCTAAATATCACATAAGAACAGAGGGAAATGGGTTTCTCCTGCAAATTTGTTATTGTTCTCAGCAGATCAGATCTATTCACTTTAATGACTGTAGTTCAAAGAAAGATCAGTGGGCACTGCTCTGCCATATCTTAATACAATGCACACTAAGAGCCAGTCACAGAACACAAAGAATTCATAAAATCAAAGTCAGTAAGTGATTTAAGAAAAGATTCTTGCAATTCAAGGATGAGACAGCAGGGATGCTCTTCTTCAGTTTGCAGAGGTTTATTGCCATTTTTTTGTTCCTTGCTCCTGCCACTGGGAAAGTAATTTTATCCATGGCAAGTAAAACAATCTATGTAAGTTTGGCATTTGAATTTAATAAGGATATGGTATGACATGGCAGATAAGGTGATTTAATAAGACAGCTGCCTCTGAAAGCCACAGTTCTCACATCCATCTGCTTGCTGAGTTTCCCTTCTACTGGCATGCAAGCTTGTCTCTCTCAAATGAATGGTTCGAGGAGATAAGCTCAGCACTATTCACTTCTGTCTGTCTTGTTTTAGTTTTTGGCTGGTTTAGCTCTCTCAACCATCTCACCAGCAAAACTGTGGGACTGGAATAGAAGTAGTAATGGGAACCAAGCAGCTGTGGGTAGGAGGTATGGTGACTAAGACTGCCTTTTTCAGCAGCAGCAAGCTTTTAGATCAACATCGTAACATCAAACCACACCCTCAAGCGAGGGATTTTTATCAACAGATGACTTTCTCAGGACCTAACAAAAAAGGGGCCACAACCCAATCATCATCACACAGCTAATAAAGTCTTCAAAAACAAGAAAAAAAAGCTGTCAAAGGAATAGTTACAGCTGGTGAGCTATTGGGGGCATAAAATGATTCTTCTCGGAGTAAAAATGAGAGCCTGTTTCCCTCTGTAGGGGAGAACCATCTAACTAGGTTATCCGTGAGAGCTGTTTATAAGCCACATAGGCCGGGCAGGCAAAGGGGACTGTAAAGACTGCCAGCCTGGCATTCAGAAGACATTTTGACCAATAAACTGCTTTTCACTCAAATTCAACAATACAGCAAGTTCTGTTAATTTAGAATAATTGTTTGAAGCAGAGGAACTGATAAGTGTCCAGCCTTTCTTTTCCTGAGTCAATGAAAAATCAAACTTCTCATGCAGAAATACATACAATTTGATAGGGGGTTGGTGGTGGTGGTATGGGGAGAAAGAGAGACATTGCTGTATCAGTCCCGTTTTTAATAGCCTCTTAAAAATAATCAATATCTAGAATGTCCAGTTTGAGCTTCTCTTGCTCAAAAAAAAATAAACTAGAACTTGACAAGAGTTCTAATTTTGTTTTCATCTTGTTTCAATACACTTGCCTATGTCCAACAGGTTAAAATACTAAAATACATGAAGTTCCAACAGATAAATGAAAGTTCATCCAACTAAACATTCATACTTTATATTTAGCACTTTAAATATTAGATGAAGTTAAAAAAAAGCATTTTTCTCAACAGTAATTCTTAAGAGTCAGCTCATGGAAGCTGGAGGCTCAGGATTTATTCCTACAGACTTCCAGACTTTGACCATTATGATGTGAAAAAATCCTGCAACCCAGCAGTTCAATATTGTGCTGTCCTGTCCCATAGGCTTGCTCACAGCATAGTTTTGGTTCTTGTGAAACTAGGCAGTGCTAAACAACCCCCCACCACCACTCCCAGCTCTAACCAATGTAGGTGGTTAGAACAATCTGTAACATGAAAACTATTATACATATTAAAAAAAAAAAACAAAACAAAACTTAAAAAATAAAATCCACTAAAAAAAGGGTAGTAAAGCCATACTGGCATAGAGTACTAAGTAAATTAATGTATCATCCTAGTTTCACTAGACAAGCTGTGTTTGAAGATAAGAAAAAAAACAGCAGCAGGCAGAGATTCAATGAAAGCTAAGCATTTTAATTTTTGGACTAGAAATCCTTGTAAACACCAAGAATATAATAGATTCAATGTAACATCTTTGACTTTAGACCTTACCAGGTGTAAGTATAGAAGAAAACATTAACTCTGTAAGTGACCTGCAGGAAAAGGGAATCTTATTTTTTGTTTCTTGGCAGCATGAGTCAGTAGAGATTCTCAGATGACAACTTATTTGGAACTATACGGTCCAAGGAACACTTGCTTGGAGAACCATAATCCAAGTTGATGATAATGATAATAATGATGAGGATGATGATAATAATAATAATAATAATAATAATAATAATAATACCACCACCACCAGAGAAGAATCATCCAGGGAGAGAAGCCCAAAGTGAAGGTAACGGTAAAAGAATGAAAATCTTGCAGAAGGTATTCTCAGCAATAAAGCATCAAAGTTAACCCATAGCTTAACGATTCAAAGCTTAGAGGCATGCGTTATGGGTAATATGGTGTACTGAAGCATCATAGAAAGATACTTGCATTTGTTTTTGTGTCAAACTGAAATAGCACCAAGCACTACACTGGCTAAACTAAGGGTAAAATCACACTGCACAGCTTCCAGTGCTGCCACTGTTTGCTTGCCTCCAGTACCCAAGCCAAGATATATAGGTTAGATTAGGCTACATTGGTATTGCTAAGGTATACTGCAGTCTGCAAAGTAGGCAATTCCTCTTCACACTTGCAAGAATGATTGACGCAGCCAAGTATTACACACTTATTATCAGAGAAGTAAAATGAACTCAAATCAACCTTTTTTCTCCTCTCACAAATGCAGAGACAAGTGTCAGATTCTATATGCCACATGCTTTCAGTTACGTAGTGGTAAGGTCTTTGTTTGGACAGGTACTTCACTTGCATATGCCAGGCAGCTCAGCCATTTACATGAGTCTTTTCTACCGTGGATCTAGTTACTACATAAATCCTTATGAACTCAGTACTAAACCCAATGCCCCCTTTGAAAAGCTCAGCTTTAATGACATCTACAGCAGTGAGAAGGCTTGTTTAATAAAATTATGAGATCTGGCACAAGGAGAGGAGAACATCACTTCCCTATGCAGCTCTTTGGCATAATTGTGTTACCTGGAAATCAAAAGCAAAACAGAAGCCCATCTTGCTACAATGGCACCAGTCTCAAACAAGCCTAGCTGCATCCACTAAGCTTTTTGTAGTCCTTCCTAAGCCCACCATTAACCCCCAACAAAAGCCTTGATTAAAAGAAAGCCTTGTACATAAACCACTGGATTTTGCTGGTGTTCCAATATCTCAACCTTTGCACGATTCCTCCAGTTTAAAAAAAAAAAAAAAAAAAAAAAGGTTCTCCCGTTTTGTCTGCCCTTCCAAGTCTGAACTCAAGTTGCAGCAATAAGCTTAGCCTAGCCGTTATTCACACTTTTACCAGAACAAACTTTAACACACTGGATTCTGCCTGCACCAGACCCTACTTCGTCCCTGCAAAAAACTAAGCTTGAGCTCTTGAAATCACAGGTTATGTTTATATTTGCAAATTTAGCTAGCAGTGACTGCGCACACCTGAGTTCACTAGAATGCAATCATCTACACTATAAAAGTGTTATAACAGCTCTTCTGCTCTCACAAACACTTCCTAGAAATGGTTCAGGAGCTAGGGTATACCAGGCACAGCTTTCAGAGGCAACCTGAAGCTATCTTACAATAGAGGCTCAGAGCACAGATGGGGATCATCCTGTGCCACTCAACTTTAAAACTAAAGGGGACATTCAGCTTACACTCATATAGATGCAACCTTAGCATCTCATAGACCTATTTCACCAACAAATGCAACCATGGCTTTCGCCATAGGCTGGAGAACCTTTCCTGAAGGTAACAATGAAGCTTAATCTGTTGCACTTTCCATATGCTATTCCAGTGGGCCATATAAAATCTGCCAATAAGCCTAACTTTTCAACCACTTCTGTGTCCTAAACCATAATCTTAATCCTCATCCTAGCCTTAATGAAACCTCAGTAAAATGTATTTAATGCAGAATACATCCTGGCGTTAAAGGATGCAGAGATACAAGAAAACCTTCAACCTACCTTATTCCAAACTATCTCCAGTCCCAGTCTGAATCCCAGTTTAACCACAACTCAGTTACCCATACACGAAGCATTAGAGACTGGAGGTCTACCATGCATGTTGGGACTCAGAACTCATCAAAGCCCCTGACCTTGCAGGATTTAGCTGTACACCTTCCTCTTCAAGCCTTCTTTCCCAGAATACTAATCGTACCCACAGGCTGAACAGTAACCTGGTCACTGCACTGTCAGCAAAATTAACAGTAAGGGGCAGAACTTTACCAGAACCATCCTTCAAACTATACCAATGGGCCTTTTCCTACTCAGGTCCTAACCCTATCTCTTGCCATATAGCATCAATTCAAATTCAGCTTGGTAACAGAGCTACCCCTGTATCAATCTTGCCAGCACTAATCCATAGCCCAGTCACATGTTCCTCACATAGCAGCCAGCAAGAAAATAAGATCTTCAACTCATCTTGTCTCAAAACTGTCTTGAAACATAACCCCAGCCAAAATCATGGTCTAGTGACATTAAAATAAAAATAGGAAAGCTTTTTTGCCCATTTTGCTAATTAATATGTCAGAGCTCATAAAGAAAGACTCATCAGCTTTTCTCCAGCACTGCATCATCTGAAAGAGCTGTGTCAGCAGAGACCTCAGCAGACAGTCAATACATACTAAAAGTGTTCTAAGCAGTAAATCAGAACACAAAAAAAGAATTTCAGAAAAAAATAAAAATAGCTACAAAGAATCCAGTACTTTCCGTATTTGATATAAATCTGATTATATTTGATGTACCACAGTCTTGCCATTCCTTATTGACGGGTATCCTCCTAGCCGTCCTGGAATTGCTTTTCTAAAAAGCTAAAAGTTCATGGAAAACTGAGCTAAAGTTTGCTGATTTTTCACCTTTGTGATATAAAATTTTTCTCCTGGTTTACAATAGAGGCACCACTTGTCCGCTTCTCATTCTCGTTGGAATTGAGTTTAGGGAATGCAGACACACCATTGTTGAGTGCACAGGAAGCTTACAGAGGACAAAATCCTCCTTAGAGGGTTCAGAGAACATGCCTTACACACACACACACACACTCTCTGAACTCCGGTCTTTTCCAGAAACGGCCAAGTAGGCTGCATCAATACAGCACTCCAGTGCTTTTGCCATTGGTATTGTGGAAAACATTTGCAACACTAAGAACACCTGTAAGCACTGCAGGAGTCTTCAATCCGTCAGGATGAAGGACAGGCCAGCTATGAGAACCAGAATTCACAGATGCATTTCTGTGAGGATGAAATACAGGAACAAGTTTCCAGCTGTCTTCCCATAGAACATGCTTACAAGCTCAGGATGTGTCCAGGCATGCTTCTAAAAATCATATCTACTTTTTTAAAAAAAAAAAAAAAAAAAAAAAAAAAGGAACTGCTGTTTGTGGGTGCAATATATAAAAACACAGAAAGATGGGGCTACAAGCCACAGATCCTTTTAATGCTTTGGTCTTCTGCAGAATTGTGATAATGCTTTTTGAAATGAATACACACTAACTCCTGCTGCTGCTCAGTAACATGTAATATGCAAGGGATACAGTAGCTATACCAAAAGCTGAGACTAAATGCTTGAAGAGTCACTGCCCCAGAAGGAATAGAAAGGATATTTCCCTAGAGAGAATCACTCAATTGCGTATTTCATAGAACAAGTCATGTTGAAGGAGAGAAGCGATAATTGCATTGATTGTTAGTAGGTGATAATTAATTCTGTAGAGAAATATGCTTAATTTCCTGAAGGTTAGAATAGGATGGAAGCTCGTCGTTCTGCAATAAGAAAATAAAGGTGTGTTGCTCCCAGCACAAGCAGCTGTAATGTCTCTCTTGGCATGTTCTTAAAAAAGGTACCTATAGGAAGGCAGCACAATGAACGATGTTAAAACAAGAGTTCTGTGATGTGACTGAATGCCAGCAAAATGCATATATGATATATAATTCCAAAAAGCATACAGTAAAAAGAGACCAGAGAGAAAGAACACCATGTTCTTGAACAAACCTTTAAAATAAATATTTGAATGGAACAATGAGAAAGCTGAAACTGCAGCTTGATTTCTCTTTATGACAGGTTAGGAAATGGAACAGAGAGGGGAGAAACATTTTTCAACAGTAATTGAACAGTATTTAAAGTAGACAGAACCAAGAAAAATCATTTACACTCCAATATTCTCAGAAATTAGCCAGCTCCTTTTATTCTGAAGGGGAAAAAAAGAAACAACCTGTAGGATCTTTCTATCTATTCCTTCAGTGATCTGTTGACCACTGACTTTAGTCTATGAAAAAAAGATCTTAGGTACTTGTAAGAGGTCTATGAAGGATAAGTAAAGCAAACAAGCCAAAGTTCAATAAGCATGGGTCCACATTTTCATATAAAATTTGTAGGTATCTTCAAATAGAAAACTTTTCAAAGCCACGGTTTTCAAGAATCTGGAGAAGTGTGCCGAAGAAAGATCAAATGCTGCCAAAAGTGATATTATAAAGCTTCATGTACCTATAACAACTGATTGCCAAAGAGTTACGATCTCACCAAGTCTCCCTCCAATATTCTTTGATAGCAGTGAATTCCACTGATCTTTGGAAAACTGCATGATGTTGCAATGTTTGTAGTAATTTTTCTGCACAGGAAAAAACCCAAGGACAACACCCCTAGCTTCTTCAAGTTGACAAGATCATTTCTTTGAAGCTTTCACATTCCCAAAACAAAAAGTTGAAAGAATTTTTTCCTCCCCAGGAGTGATAATGTTACCAGACTTATGAACTACCCCCTGATTCAGAAAGAGAATCCAAGAAGTTCACAGACTTAGGAAAGATACCAGAAAAATTTGAAAAGAGTTTGTCTACTAAGTTCAGGAAAAGGTCTTCAGTTAAGGAAAAACTACACCAGAGAATTAAAGGAGGACACTCAGTTGCACAGAGAAGGAATACCATAAACAATCAGGAATATCATAGTTTACCTTCCTTTACATGAATTCAGCTTTTTAATTCTATCAAAGAACTGGAAAAAGGCAACATGTAATCATGCTACAAAGTGGCAGCCTGAAGCTTCAGGATTTTCTAACATCAGAAGAGACTGCTGAATAACTTGAGTTTTCTAGAAAGTTTAAGGTTTCTTATGTCAGCTTATCCACGGCTTGTGAAAAATTACAATATTATGTGACATTTCCTTGGAAGTTCTTTTAATACAAGAACTGCAAATTGTACAGTCCCATGGTGTGGTTTGCAGAACTTATTTAGTATGTAGGTACAGTAATGACAGTAGTATGGACTCTTTTTTTTTTTTATTATTACTATGGGCTGAAAAGTTTAAGAAAAAACAAATTATTTCTACTGCACAAGCACAATGAAAGGAAAAGCTTTGACATTCTTTTTTTTAATCTGTAGAATTTTTTTAGTGTTATCTTCAATATTCTGGGTAATGGAAGTAGAAGTCAGAGGAAAAAAAAGCAAGAAATATTTACATTTTTCAAAATGTATATTGTCTAAGTCTCCACATTCCACAAGACACCTTGCATTTGCCCTTATTTGAAAGGACATCTTCTTCAGTTTACACCACTTGCACTGAAAAATAAAGTTACAGCTCTTCCTGCAAATGACTCAGCTACATACACTGTCTGGCAGAGAACAATCCCTAATTCATCATTGTACAACTTGGAGTCAGTGCATACAAAGTAATGCCTTAATTTGCAGCTCTCTTAGTCACCACAATTTCTGTAAGCTGATTTCATTTACTGCCCATACTACTTTCAAGTTGCTGACTTTTCCTCCAAAATAAGAGAACAGCTTACCTGATTTGTGTCCGGCCAACAGACCAACTTTGCTTTCATCTGCCACTAGAGGAATAAGAGAAAAGAAACAAAGATCAGAAACTTACTTAAATTCACAAGCCTTTGAAACAGTGTCAAATTATTTCAGACACATAGCATCCTAAATCTTTAAATTAGAATCGTTTGTAAAAAGCCTTTTTTTACCCTATCCACCTGGGGTGCTTCAAAGTCCAAATATCTGAATCAAAGCCCACTGAAACCAATAAAAGGACTACCAGCAGTCCTTGTGGGTTACAGATCAGGACCTCAACACTTACACACTCAAAACTGAGTTGTCGGAAGAGCAATTGCATTTGTAAATAACTCATCTTGCCAGACAAATCACAGGGCATAGGAGAGTTGTAACATTTTCAGATCAAAGACTTCAAATGTAAAAAGAATCCAGATGTGGAAACCTTCCCATCTGCAAGACATCTCACTGACTCACAGGACCCTCTCTGCAGACAATGAGGTCTCCCAAAAACTGATCTTTTGGAAGGCTTATGCTTTTTTGTATGTTATGAATTACTTTATTTTACCTATAAATTGTACCTTTGTAGTATTTCACAACATCTTATAAAGAAAGATGTTTACAGTAGTAACAGTTTGCAGACAGACTAGTGGAAGAACAAATTCTGAATGTAGCAAAAACTGTAATTTTTCTTCAGTAACTGTACTTCAGTTTATTATCATATATCTCAAGAAACTAATTAAAATACTCTCCCAGAGGGCTGAGGGGAAGAACCAATCACCATTTCTTAAAATGAATTCTATGCAAAGAAACAGTGCTAATGTAATGTTAGGGATGATAAAACAAGCACAGGAAATGAATGTTACATTGAAAGCTTATCCTTCAACTCTGCCTGCCCAAGCACTCCCTTATATTATGCCTTAAAACGCGATCTCTTTATACGATAAAATAAATTGTCCACTCATACCAAAAATACTATAAATGGGAACTTACACAAGCTTTGCATAGTGATCACCATAAAAAGTTTACATACAAGGTTTTCTGCAATGATACAGGAATGTGCTATTTTCTACCCAGGAAAGAACAGTGCAATAGTCATTGACACTTAGAAGCTACTACTGGGAAAATAATCACAGTAAATATTTTCTTATATTGCCTCCCCACTTAGGGAAGCTTCCCCCCCAAGCATCAGATTCAGGACTGGGACTTACAACTGGAATCATGAATCTACAACTGACCGTTCCATCTCTTCTCCACCTTGTAATCTGATTGTCATCTGATTATCAGTAAAATTGACACAGTATAGTTTTGTTGCGGGATGTATATCTTAATAAAGTAAGACTAATACTGTTTGCAGCGTTATGCAGAGATGCTGCAAAACAAAATGGACTAGTCAAAATTAGAAGTGCAACCAAAATTCAAGGCAGTTCTGTACTCCTTGTCCTTTAACCTTTCTTCTAGTCCCTGGAAATAATAACTATTTAGCTCCTTGCTATGCAGTTCGATCCTGTAACGCAAAATGACCTGACAAGGATTTGCTATAAGGATAGTTCAACCTCCTTTTCCTCCTCCCTCACACCAAATTTACCTCTAAGCAGAACCGCCATGGAAAACTTTAGTCCCAAAGGTTAGTATTTTGACAAGTTATGACTGTGTGAAAACAAGGGATTATAATGGAAACTGATTTGCAACATTAATTATAGCAGTCACTAATGGCAACCACTATAATATATGATAATTACTTGGAGTAGGTTACATTACAGTACACAGGAGCTTTAAAAAACAGAGATACCAAGGTTTATGGTATTTTTTTAAAAAATATGCTGATGACTTGGTTTGCCTGAAACTAAGTTTTACATTATTAAAAGGGATAAATCCATTTAACTTAATCATACTTTACACACCAGCTTCACACACAAAAATTACATTTTAATACTGGAGGGAAAAAAGGAAGACTAAAATGATTAGAAAATGAAAAATAATCTTACAAGAATACAAGGTTAGCATTATGAGTTTAAGGACACACACACAAAAATTGGGAAATGCAAAAATTAAAGTTTTATGTCAAACTTTCAGCAAAATATGTGTGCCCCTCCACAGGGTATTTTCCATTTCATGGGATATTATGCTTAGGCAGTCACTTCTAGGCTGGCCATCTTTCATTAGACTGAACATGAGTGGCACAGACAAGTCCATTGCACGAGAATCCCATTCCACCCCTTGTTTCCTCTGGGAACAAGGAGAAGACTACAGGAAAGAAGGAGAAGGCTAACAGGAGATAAATACTTTTTATGCCAAAATTGAAAACTTTGTAACTGAAGATTTCATTTCAGAAGTATACAAGATGTCCTGTTCCACAAAATAGCATTTGAATACACTACTCTGCATGTTGCTAAAAATTCATGCAATCATTCAGTTATGACAAAAATAGTATTTCTCTGGCTATCTTCCTTGGCTTTTGAAAAAAGCAAGAACTAAGTGGAAATTTCTTTTCTAAGATTCTACTAGTGTTGGCCTATCTTTGCAGAAAGGCACCTGAAAGACTTTAAACAGGCAAAAAGTACTGTCTACTCTTAAAACTCAAGTAAAAAAAAGAATTATTTTTTTATTGCAAGATCAAAAAGTAATTACATTGCAACTAACTGTGAAAAACTTCAGCTCAAGAGGATCACACTTGGGAATGTGCAGTGCCAGACTGGAATATGTCAGGAAAATATTTACAACAAAATTTCAACTGTAACTATTTCTATGAAGACACTAGAAATACTAAATATTCTTGAACAAGGATTGTTAAATGCAAAATATTTCAAAAAAATGAAACCACCTAATTTGGGGACTGTAAACACAAACCTCAAACAAAAATCTGGGAAGGATCAATGCAAGGGTATAAATACATTCACAAACAAGAAGACACTTCTCCTTAACTTGTAAATCAAATAAATTCTTTACGTCCATGTCCCTGGAACTCCAGGGGATGTTAGTTCATGAAGTTATTAATGTTTGTCAATACAAAACATGCTAGCTCTTTTAAAGTAACATCTATCATTTAGGAACCACATTTTTAGTGCAGAAGCCAGTTACGTATTCATTGTCAGTACTCTAAGTAATTGCGGAAATAAAAGTGACAGAAGTTCTACAACTATTTAATAAAAGCATGGACATTTGGGGGACTAGCAAAACCACAGATTATGAATGATGGAATACTACTAAAACAAACAAATCTTTCCAGCTGATAGCAAACAACTGATTTTTTTTTTTTTTTTTTTAAACTATGCCAACAACCACAACAAACAGTAGAAAGAAACAACTCTCTATGCCATGAATAATCTAATGTATTAGAATTTCCTATGGTAATATTCTGGAGTGCTGTTTTGCTTTAAGAAAGTAAGTAGCATTGTTCAGCAGCAGTAAAAGCACCCAACAATGCATCCATGTCCTTCCACATAATCTTTTGATTGCCATTTGTGTGCCCTACTCAAGACAACCAAGGTAGCCATTTTATTTGAACTGCATGATTTTCAATGGCTTAGTACACAACAAGCCTTCTGTACTGCCTCAAAGTTTGCATCAAAATACAGTCTGGGTTTATTTAAAGGTCAACAAACTACTTCCCAACTATGGTTTAGAGAAGCACAAATCAATGCTGCTGCCAATCGTGATAACCAGTTTCCCTCCTTTTGCCCAGTTCAATCACTGTACCTACCATCATATCATTTTTCCCCAAAACAAGCAGTTACTACTATTCACAATATAGAGGGTACTACTATTCAACTTAGTGCCTCTTTTCTGAAGGATCAGTTTGGCACATTGACTAAGAGCTACTTAAAATCTTCTAAACATGTGAAAATTACTTGTATTTCTGCTGGACAAACTGACACGTACCTTTGAAGACCAGCTGCAGTTCTGCACTCAGAAAAGAAAGAAACAAGGAAGAAGCAAACAAGAATTAAAATTACAATTAATGAGAAATAATAAGAACAGAGACTGAAACACCAAAGAATTTCCTAGAAAACAAATTTCCTGATACCTTTATTAGTCTACAGGAAGCCCAATATAAAATTTTTTATTATACATTAGTCAATTAACAAGGGCTCTATTCCCAAACAACATATACAAATGATGCTTCTGTGCTTTTTAGAATCCATCAGTTTCTATGGTATAAACACATGAAAATAAAGCAAAGCTACAAATTGGTCACTGTTTTTTTCTGACGAACTGTAACCTTATCCAGCCCTTTCATCATAATGAAGGCACTGCATTGTCAATTAATTTTAGTCAATGACAGTGCCAATGACATATTTCTCCTGCCATCTTTATTTTTTCTTGGTGAAGCATTTCCCCATCTAGGAATGGCATAAATCACTCAGAAATTGTGCCAAATGTTTGCTCACAACCATCACTTAAAAAATGCTGCTTGCTGTTCTAGGTTTGCCCTGTAGTACTGGGTACAAAGACCACAGGCTTTGGTACCAAAATCTACAGAAGCAATAAAATGTGCATATTAGGAAGGGTAAACTTGCACTGTCTTAAAACATTTTCCTTCAATTCCCCCTCCCACCCTCTCTAGTGACAGTAAAACTTCTCATAAGGGCCCTGTCTCTCCTCTTCTGGGGTCACCTGGTTATCTACCAGCTACTTATGCTTGAAGGATTATGAGTCCTTGATAGATTCCTGTTCACTTCAATGTTGAAAAGCAGTGAGACTAGCTTTTTTTTTGCACAAGGACTAAGGATAAATTATACTTATGCGGTAAAAAAGGTAAACCTTTTCCAAAATGGCATCTAACACAACATTTGGGATGCCCTGTTCAGCACAAAGACAGGAATAAATCACATCCAAACCAAGACTCTGGATTCTTTTTCTCACCTGTACAATGTTTTCTCCAATTAGGTTTTTCAGAACAATTTTGTTAGAACTGATTGAATACTTCAACTGTACTCAGAGAAGGTCCCCAAGGCATACATCTTGTGTGTCAGCACATGAAAATGAAAATGCCTAGGCTTGCATTCACTATTACTACTACTTGTTGAAGAACCAGCAGTGCAGTTCATGCTGTCCACTAGACACATTTACCTTTAAATAGAAGGTTTTCTCCTGGCAGAAAATAACATTAGTTTACAATTTCCCAGCCAGCATGATATAAATTTCTTCACATTCTTCTAGTGGCACAATTACTCATTTTTTGAAGGTTACACTGCTAATTGAGGCCATCGTGGCTTCCTTTACACATTTGTTGTCATCTTTAACCCTCTCTCACCTCTGTTCCAGAGAAACTGTACCAGGCTAAAACTGATCCAACTGCTCTGCTACACATCTCCTGCATGTCATTAACACTTTCCAAACTCCTAGGGTTAAACCCCAAGTTCCTAATTTAACCTGTCATTCACTGGTTGAAAACATTGATAGAGAACAGATTTACAACAAAATGTTCTTAAAAGTTACTTCATTACCACCTGTACTTTCTTTCTCATAGTAGCTATACATTAACTTAATTGCTATTTTCTCCCCCTAACAATTTAATAATCTAAGTGCATTAACAGATCAACTCACTTCAAAATTAAAAGCAGCTTAAGAAACTACCACCTCAACCATGTGTTACCATTTTCTTGGCTCTATCATCATCACAGCTCATATCATGCTCCCAGTCTGCTCCACAGCAAGCTTCCTTGAATCTTAGGAGATTTCTACAAAACCAGTCCAAAAAGTTGATATTCCTGCCCACTTCTGCCATTATGCCACAGCTCACCTTCCCCTCAATTGCATCAACACAGATGTGGTGTAAAACTGAGTAACAGAATTGACCTTGTTAAAAGCCTTTCTTTTCATACAGAATAAACCTAATTTCAGTCTCAATTCAATTCACAGTCTCCCTATCACTTAATAAATGATTTTGTTCCATTCCCTGCTTCTAGATCTTACAAACAGAAATTTGAAAGTAATTTAAACTAAGAAAACTACGTTGTGTTAATTTTTAAAAATCTATTCTGCAGAGTGACTTCAGAAAATATACATCTAATCTGGCAGTACTAGAAAATTACTCATGACATAAGCTAGAATAATTTTAAAATCTCTCTTGGCCTTTGATCTCAAAGACAATCATAGCTATAAGCAATATAGTTTTTCCTAAACCCATGACATTTTTGGTTTTGAAAAGTCTCTCTTCAAGAGATGATTTGTTAAATTACTGTTATAAGCCAGTAACATTGAAAGGTCTGTTAGAATTCTGGGTAACCATCATCTCCATTTCCTCATTACTTTTCTAATGAACTTATCCAGCTCCTAAGTGTAGTTCTGAAGTTGGTTTCCACCCAAAGCAACCCGACAAATATATTCCATACATACATGGTTAACCAAATAATGATTTTAAAATACCAAACCACTTTTTGTCCCACTAATACCATAACTCTCACTAGGCACCTCCCAAAATATATTCTTTTAATTGCATCTAAATCAAAACATTGTTTAAATCGAAGAGTAATCTCCATTAGCTCTGCCTGGTCCTCATTTGGCTACAGTTTAAGATATTTATTTCAATATCCAAAATTACACTCAGAATAAGAGTAATCTGGTTCAGAGCAAACCACGAAGTAGCTAATACCTAGTAGAATCCTGACTGCATTTTCTACATCCTTCTGGATGTGAAACACTGGTTTCTCTTTGTTTTGAGGTGTTTTAAAAGTATGAACTGTAATCGAATGCATGCCTTCACTAACAATGAAATTAGCATTAGTTAAATATTGGCTTCCTTGCAGAATACTCCATACCTCACATCTTGCATATTCACTTGCTAATTATTCCTAAATACATAAATAAATTGGCCGATATCTTTAATAAATATGCCCCAAGGTTAAGGGACTCTGAGTATGTCTAACGATGTTTTAGCAAGAAATATTTCACTCACATTTAAAATCAAGTAAAGAACATTTCCATTTCTTCAGGCTGTAGAGCTTAATCAGTTAAGATCTATGGGTTTTTGCTTTTTATGGGGAAAGAAAGGGAGAGTGGAGCAGTACCTTGGGTCATGGGTTATTATACCAACATCCTCAAATATAAATCTACGCAGTACTTTGCCTGAATTGATACACAGCAAAATTGCTATATACTCATATGATTCAATTTCACATTGCTTCAGGTTAAAACAAGCCACACTTTCATGTGTTTGAATACAATTCCCATGGCTGTAGTTTTTACAGTACATTTATGCATAGCCTAAATCATGCCTGTGCATAAAGATTTATGGAAAATAAGGGTGTTGGAGATAAATAATAAAACACCTTCTTTCCTTTCTTTTTGTTAGGGCACACCGATTTTCACCTTCCAATAAAACATTAAAAAAAAAAAATCCACGTTGCCATTCACTCTTCACAAAAATTACCTTTTTAATACAGCTAAAAGAAGGAACAGATACTACTAAAAATGGATTCTGATGAATTATTATATAGAAATTCTTCTCTAGACAACTGTGGTAATGTATGGGAAAATGTGTGTGTATAGAAAGTTGTTAAAGGAAAGGGAAAATCATCCTTCCTGTGACTTCTATAGAAGCCACTGATTTCTTCTTCATTTTCAATCTGCCATTAAGTTTCAAAAAAAGTGTACCACTTAAGTGGGAAGGGACAACATGACATTAATTTTTAGCATTTTTTAATTTGTTTTGCTTACTTTTAATGCTATGCTATAAGCACATGTCCAAACTTGCATGTGGTCTAAATTGGTCAGTACAGGCGTGCACTCTAAGTCAGACTTCATTTGGCCCTGCACAAATTCTTGAAATGACAGTATGAGCAGAATCTTTTCTTTGCTAACATATCCAAACACCATCATCCATAACAAAAAAATTTATGCAACTGAGTGGATGTGTCAGGTGCCAGGATCAATAGAAGGAAAGGGGTGGCTGCACTCTTATCACCCAGTTCAAAATAGAAGTAGACAAGGCAAACAAAAGATATACCATAAGACACAGGATATGAACTCTACCAGTGATCCAGAAAGTGCTGTCATTATCTCAACAAAGCAGCAGGGAAGAACATTAGGACTTACAGCTGATATGGAACTAATCTGTACCCTATTACTCTGAATGAAGCTGTAAATTTTGAGAAGCCTTTGACCACTGTGTAAATGATGGATGCTAAAGCAGGGAACCAGTCACCCTGCCTCCATACACTTTGTGCAAGGACATGTAAACATATAAGGCAAGGTTCTGCTCAAGCCTGCAAAACCAAAAAAATTATCACTACCACTACACTTGCCTTTTTGTATTTTTATTTTTAATTTCTACGACAGTAACTCACAAATGCCACTAATTATTTTTTTTAAAGTAGATTCAAGCAAAAACCAACTCATCTGCAAATAACTTGAGTTCTTCAAATACACCAGCTCCAAACAATGCTACTTTTAGATTCATGCTATTAGTGAATTTAGCAGTTAAGACTTGTGTCAGTTCATACAACTCATGGCACGCGCATGATGGCTTAGAGCCCTGCCTAAACAACCAGGTGGCAGTGGTTCATGCCCTCTGCTCCTGTCCAGCTGTCCAATCAACGATACAGAAATGCACCAAAAGTCAAGAAATTAAACCATGTCTGCCCTACTGGCAAGTAACCTACAGCTTTCGCCGCATGCGCTAAGTTCCTTCTGTTACAAGATTTGCTCAAGAGGCACAATGACAAATTGATGCAACATGTTAGCAGTACTGAGCACTTTTTGATCACCCATCCTTATTTCCTGACATTATTCACTAAGGATATTAATTTATAATTATAATAATTATTATTTTGTAAATAGATACAACTGCAAAACAGATTAAGCACTCAAAGGTTTCTGTGCCTAAAATATATAAAACTGAAAAGATAAACATCAGTGTTAAACGGGTTTCCATTGTGAATCTATGTAATTATAGACTAGTCTTTACTTAACAGATTTGCTTCTTGTGTATACATCAACATCAACTCACCAAAGCCAGAAAAATTCTTACTATACAATTTCATTAGCTCCCTAATTTAATGAATTTACTATTTTCTCATAAGGTTCACAATCCGTAGCAATATCTGGATTCTCGGGACTCCTGTGTTTAAAATCTTCTATTACCTGCCTTTGATGATCCTTCTGATGGTGATGCCATTATGTAATCCATGCCTTTGTAACCTTGTAATTAGGCAATAGACGCATTATACATGTTTCAAGGTAAAGTAGAATGTTTCAAAAGTGAATAGCAGTACGGATTTCACATTTATGCCCTGTATTACACAAATTCTGTTGTCTACTGGGTTCATGGCATTATTCTGGTTTAGAGACACACAGGTGATTTCTGGACCTTGTAACCTGAAAGGCTGGTTATGTCTTCCCAGATCTGTGGAGACACCCAATTCAGAGACAATTTGGTTTAAAAGGAAAGAAACTGCATTTAAGTCACATTTTGTAAAGTCTCAGAGCTCTCCTCCTGGACTCTAATTCTGTGATTTTTCTGTTCACCGTGTTAGATGTATTTTGGAAGGGACTGGCAGAACTTGAGAACAACAAAAAAAAGTACTAAGTGGACAGCATCCTATGACTACTGGAAAAAGAGGGCCTAGCAGTTACACAAGCATTTTCAGATAGGGGAATCCTCCTCTTTGTTACCAAATCTGCTGCACAGCTCCTCTGTGGTGCTGAACAAATCTCTCTCACAACCTCAACTCTGGGTCTGGAAGATGAAGACAGCAGCACTTCCCATCTTTTCTTTTTTTTTGTGGCAAACAACGCACTGGAATCAATAATGGGTACACAGCTGCATGTTGGGATGAGAAGCTACTATGGGTCATGCCTGCAGTTAAGTAATGAGCGAAATATAAAAACAAACTAAGAAACAATTTTCCTTTCCCCCAAATCCATTTTGGAATGTGCATTATATGAATGCTCTATTTGGAAGCACAGTTTTATATACCAAATTATTGGGATTTTATTTGCATTAGAAGCATTTTATATTGCAGTTACTTCACTTAAGATTTTCATGTTTCTTTTCCTTTTACCCTTCCAGTCAGAACCTTCTGCTTAAAAACTTTCAAAAGGTGGAAAGTTGAATATGGTACTGCACTGCTTGCTAGAGAACGACTACAAAAGGTCCTAGCTTTCATCTTTCTCAGCTTCTTTATTTGCCAAGCTACATGCAAGCAATTTTACTTCATCCATTGTTATTTATATAACACAGGATGGGTGCGGGTCTTTCACAGTTCCTCCTGTTCTTTAAATGACTGTCTCAGGTAATAGGTTTACCTTCACATCACCATATATGAGAAGGATAAAACATTAGGGCATCACATTAGACTGATTATTATCCCTTTTGTATTTTACTTTCATAGCAGAAAGGGTGTTTTCAACAGTTACCTTCTATGAGCAACAATTTTTGGAAGTTCTTAAAGACATATTCGTACCCAATTTTTATTTTATTTTTTGTAACCAATTTTATTTTATTTTTTAAGCACTATGATTTAGTGACTAATATACACATTCTCAGAGCATTGTTTCTGGGTGTCAAGAGCAGATTGCTTATACGAATTTGAATCTCACAATATAAATGAACACAAGCCAGGACAAAAGGAAGTACAAGTTACCTGGTAGTTCTGAATATGCTCTGAAGTGCACTCCTATTGCCTAATTTTATATTGGTGCTTGCGAACATTCTTTCTAGTGACTTCTGTGGGAGCTGTAAGTAAACGTTTCTAAAAGAAGATTCAGTAAAGTTGAACATTATTTTTTTTAGTAGACTACATACAATATATGTTTTGACTCAAGTTTGTAAACTCATTCCTTTGTTGAGGAGCATTTCCATTCTTAAAAAAAACCCCAAAAACTAATGCATTAACTCTTTGTCAAAACAGTGGAACAGAACTGCAAAAGGATGAATTTCTGGTCCAGTCATGCAGTAGCTTTAAAATTCTGCCTTAAGAACTCCCCTAAATGAATTCTTAGCCATTCTTATCCTAACTGTTTGACTTTCCTTACACTCCATTAAAGGAGTACACACATTCTATGTTACATTAAAATATTACATTAAGATGACAATAAAAATCCACAATACAAAAACTTAGACCAATCTAGAGCATTTCAAGAAAAAAAAAATTAGCACCACCACAAAGCTACCTTGAAACTATATATAAAATTAATCATTATCTATTAATGGTGTACAAAATCCAATCCAAGAAAACACACACATCTATGATTAAAGACAATCTAATGGCAGGTCTCAAAGTTACTCCATCAAGAATGAGTGCCACAAAGAAGAATTAGAAGGAAAAAGAAAAGCTTATTCAGTTTTCTTTGAGGTTTAAGAACTTTCTGAATTTTTCCTTGAACTGTCATTAAAACATGACTCTGTTTTCAACCGCAATAAGCCTTCAATCTTCCACTTGCAAATGCTTTCCCAGTACTGAAAGAGCCATTTACTTTCTGCTTCACACACTCCGCAAGAATTTCTGCCCAGCATTGATGGGTAAAGGACCATAACCTTACCACTCTTCAAGCATTTATAAAGATCTACTGCAACACTTTGATTGCCCGCGTTTGTCATTGTCAATGAAGAAATATACAACTTGTCTTAGGAAAGTTAGCCGTTGTCCAGTGTAGTTTTGCAATCATTTATATTCTATAATAAAATGACTTTTGTTATTGCTGTTTTGCTATATTTTTTAGACACATAAAACTAGTACTACAATTCTTTCTGCTCATTTTTACAAATGCTCCCTCTTCCTCAGCTAAGATTTCAATACAATGGATAGAATGGCCTTTAAGAAAAAGAAAAGAAAAAAAAAAAGACCTTTCTTCAGCTTCAATAAAAAGTATACTTGCAATTAGATGCTACAGGGGGCTGACCATTGTCCCCATCACCGTACTTCCTCTGCAGAACTTAATCCCTGATGTTTGTGTTTAAGAAACAAAAGCAAGAAACAGAGATGGTGCAGATGGGCTAAGGCTAAAAAGCTGACCTGTATGTCACCCCACCCCTTCTTACCCAGATCCATGCTTTTTGAGGCTTTCAGATTAATTGATTCAGACTGCTTGGCTGGTGTCAAAGATCTGAAGTTGATGTGCTGATCTGCTAAATGCACTGCTGAATTTATGATAGGGCTGCAGGGAAAAAAAAAAAAAGACACGTAAAATAATTAGATACTAGTTCAAAACACAAGTCAACTAAATAAAGCATGCACAAATATACATACATGTGTTTCTTTCTCCAGTTGCTCACAGCCATGCATTTTAAAATAAGTTATTGATCCTCAACTTCCTTTTTTAGAACTTAACACCTCCAGTCACTTGTTTTTCATCATGGGTGCAAATATAAATGTAAATGCTTAGTGATAATTGCTTTTAAACAATTCATATTTTATTTAGCAGAAGAAAAGAGGAACATACCAATTTTTTAAATTTCTTTTTTTTTAAGCATTTTGCTAGTTCTATTTAACCAGTGCATTTCCAAATAACATGCTGCAGCAAGTTGGAAAAATATTACCAATGCATCTGGCTCAGTTCTACTTCATCTGCTAATATAAGGTGATTTTACAGCCTTGTACCACTTCTGTAGAGGCTGGAGCCTGGAGGTCTTATGGAGGGTGCCATAACACTCTGAAGAATTTCAAGGTATTGTGGTTTGGTTGTTTGTGGGTTTTTTGTGGTTTGTTTGGTGGGGTTTTTTTTAATTATTTTACTTCAAGTTAGGCAAATATCTAAACATTTCAAAATTCCACCTGAGTGAAACTCAAAGTAACTTTCACCTGTGAGGAGTCAAAACACCTCACTGCAATGCATTTGAAATCTTCCATGTCTCTTTTCAATTAGAAACACATATTATTATTTTAAATGCTCTAAAACCAAAAAGCAGTTCCAAAATTAAAAACATTTATTTCCAAACTGTTCAATCAAAAGGTTTAGTTTTACAGTGCCACAACACTTTCCCCAGTTTTTTGCTGAAATGCAATTTCAATGAAATCAGCGTAACTTGACACAGCAATTCAATTTCGACAAAACTTAAGTTCCAAACAGAAAACCAATACAACACTGGAAAAAAGTCAGGGTGGGAGAAAGGGCCTGTAAATTCATCATCATTTTAATACATGGTTATCATTTAATGTTTTTGCTCCCAGCTTGTTGAAGAATTAGGAACCAATTCTAGCAAACAACTGCAAGTGAGAATTTAATGCATAGTTCCATTAGTCTATGTAGACTTTTGTTTGTTTGCAATGTCATACATACCTGCCTGGCAGACCAGATATTATAAAATTACACTAGTGAAATTACTCTATGTTAGCAAAAAGAAAATAGTTACAAGAGTCTTCATTGCTTGAAGAATTCAAGGTATCCATAATAAAAATATCCACTCTTTGATATTACATGCAGCCTATCATTTACAGGGTAGCTTTTAATCACATCCATGCACACAAGGACAGAAGTATGGCTCAGTTTTCAGTTGAAATGTATACTTTCCCAATATCTTTACAATAAAACAGTTGCATGACTATCAAAACTGAATACACACAAAATGAGTAAAGTGTTCAACATTGAATTTTCAGCATCAGAAGTATGATAGGTTGAAATGATACTTTGATTTGAATCCTGTGCTGCTTGAGACAGACAAAGTATATGCCATCATGAACTTCAACATGTTTACACTTTTTTCTGCACTTCCAAACTTCCGTATTTACTAAGGAAATTAAAGCTTGTAGCTGCCATCAAACATACCAGTCTTTACAAAAGGTATTCTTAAAATATCTGAAAAATCTACCCAGTGCATTTACAACCGGTAAAGGGTCCATTTGTTTTTCCCTTACACACTTCAATGTTTGAACTTACTGACGCTTCATTTTGTAACCTCAGGAATGTCTTTGGCTGACATGCTGCATAGGAAGATTCAGTTTCCTACAAACTGAATTTGGCTAGGACTTTTAAAGCTTTAAGAGACTTCAGGCACTACATCTACACATAGCACCTATTGGTATAGTTTTAAATTAACTTTTTTTTTTTTTATAAATTGGGAGATTGTTTTGGGATTGTTTTTGTTTTACTGAACATATGCTGGGTATTGTGATCCATATACCATGGATAGCAGGCATACTGCAGCTTATGAACAATTGAAATGGATGTTGCACTAAATGCTAAAATAACATTCCCAGCTTCTATTAAATGATCATCCAGGCAACTAAAAATAGTGGTACAATTTTTTATAAAATAAAAAGTGATTTTAAAATCAATTAGAACTACTTTCATAACCACTAATGAGCAACTAGGGCTGTAACTATTAAGAAAAGACAAAGTCCAACCTATGATTATAATCCTCATTCAGCAGATCCTCACTGGGATGCGGTGGGAGAGGTGGAGGGGTTTCGTTTTCACCATTGCCATGATCAGACACTGGCAACTCTGAAATAAAATTGAAAAAGAGGTTAAATAAACTGCAGAAACAAGTACATTATACCAGTTCACTCATCAATGACTGGACTGGAAGGCCTCAAAGCAATACTGAAGTGAGTCACAAATTATTCAAATCCCTAAACTAAACTAGAATTAAAATCACACCAAGCAGAAAATATACCCCATGGGATTTCCTGAAGAGCTGATTTTCAGATTTGCATATGCATAATTAAAGATAAATATAGGGAAACTTTGTGCTTATAGTGAAGTTGAGTGCAAGGTACAAATTGCTTTACTCCATTTGAGTGGATTTTCACTTCTACATAGCTGCATCCTAACTGATTGTAGGTTCATGCTTTCATTCCCTTTGATGGGGAGCATTTACCTTTCATGTACAGAAGAGAACCACATTCTCAGCAAAGAGTTAAGAAAAGAAAAATTTCTGTTATCCCATGGCAAGAGAAGAAAGACGCATTTCTGAATTACAGTCTTCATTTTCCTACCATTAGGGTAATTCCTTCTTTACCTTTACAAAAGGCATTCAACTCACACCAGAAAATTACTTTGGATGAAAAAAATCCATGAACTACTCAATTAAACCATTCAGTGGTTTGCTAAGCAACAACACTTACATACCTGCAGTATCTAATATGATTGCTGTGTCTGCTGTAGACCAGTTCATTATTGTACTGTAAATTCACCTCTCAATCTAAAGCTCTAGTCTTGTAAGAAGTCCCTACATTTTTCAATATAGAACATGACTTCACCCCTCCAAAACTTAACAGGAAATATGGACACTTAATAATTCTTGGGCTTCAGTGGCAGGTAAGCGATTTAACAATACTGACATAGCACACTGCCACGTGACCTGTTCTGTTGCATTGAATGTTGCTAGTCTTTTTGCACAATCCTGCGTAAAAGTACTAATCTCACCTGAGAGAAAAAGGGTTTACAAGGAGGGGATCAAGGCAGACCGCAATAGATTATATTTATTAGGTAAGAGCACTGAGATAGTTCCCTAACAGCAGACAAACAAAAAAAGACCAAACAAACCCATGCTATTAGCTCAAGAATCCTATAAAACTCCTATTGGCTGGATAGCCTCCTAAAGATCAGAAAGATAAGAAATAGTTCAAACTCTGTCAAAAGTGAGAATGTCATCAGAAGAAAGCAAAGGTGAGCAGATGAGGAGAAAAGTTCTAACAAGACTTTAGAAGTATCTATTGCCTGTCTGACACAGAAAACAGGTATGCTACCTAACATATATGCACACTGGCTTCTTGCATTACGATCACATTCTTTCAGGTTGCAATTTACGGACAGGGAACAGAGATGAGGAGTAAATGGCAGGTTCTGACAGAAGAAAGAATTTAGAACAAAGGGAAACTCGTACTGTTCAATGTAATTAAATGATGTGAAAGATGAATCGGAAGATGAAAGAATTTACTCATGTGAAGACACTCAGAACTACCAAAAATAAGCAGACTATGAAGCTCTGCAAAAGGACTGCAGGATATTAAGTAGGAAATGCAGGTGAAATTCCCTGTCGGTGACTGCAATGTGATAAACATGGGGGTAGGGGAAAACTCTTGACACATACACAAAGGCTATTACTTTAGCAATTACCACTCTGGAACAACACAATAGAAGTGCACTGGACTGTTCTTTGAATATATGCTTAGTGAAGTCAAGAGGAAACGACATTTAGAGCCTCAAGGAAAGTCCAAACACTCCATCTAGAACTCAGAGTTAATGGTGTGCCTAGTTTTTAAATAGCATCTAAGGTTTCATTCTTCCTATCTGAAAAGGGATGTAAAATAATTCAGAAACCTATTGAAAAGGTGGCAAGATAGTTGGACACACGTAGAAACATTCCGAACAAGGAATATGGACTAGGATTCTTTGGTTTACAGTAAGAAGCAATAAAAGGGGATACAAGAGGACTCTATGAAATTGTAAAACCTATGCATAAGGTGAAAAGGAAGCTCTCACTGACTGTCTCATACACAGTAACTAGAAGGCACCCAGTGTAACTATCAAGTAACACACCTAGGACAAACACAAAGTAGTATTTTTTCCTGTGCAATTAAATCATGGTACTCATTGACATGAGGATGTTTTGGAAACCAAAATTTTAAAACATATTAAGAAATGGACTAAAAGCTAGAGAGGTATCAGTGGCACAATGGTCCAGACAGAACCTTTGATTTAGGAAGTCCCTAAATCACTGACTACCCTAAGTAGGAAACAGATGCCTGATGAAGGGGGGTGGGGTGGGAAATCACACCACACCCTACACTGCACCTTACCCTCTTCGTGCAGCCTCCAACAGCCACAGCAAGAGATTGAGCATATCGTGTAGTTATATTAACTTTGATTCATAGTAACTGATACATCATTTCACAAAGACTGTTTGGTGCCAGGTTACCACTGCCATTTTTCTGGCAGTACACAAATGGTACACACAGAAAAATGATACACTCAGAAAAAAGTCAGACTTCCTGAGCAAATCGGAAATGATCACAAGGGGCTACAGATCCCAGCAAAATGGGAGCAGGAGCAAAAGAGTGAGGGAATTTAATGTAAGAGGCAGTCACTGGCTCCATGTTCAAGACCTCACAAAATGATCTTAACAGATGCAGAGAGAACAGAGGAACAGCTAAGCCACTAAACAAAATGTACTGAATTTACAGTTTAAGAGAGCAAATAATTGAGTCTGTCTATAAGATATATATAGTGTTTACAAGCCAAATTTAAACATTAACTTAAAATTTCACTTCTTAATTTTCTATCTTGACATTACCACACATGTATGAAAACAGAGATGCTTGTACAACCATGAAGACTTGGCAGTCTACGGTAGTAGAGAGAGTTTATGATTATTCTACTACTTAACCAGAGAGATGACAGCATTTCCCCTATAACCATTTATAATGTAGGGTTATAAGAAATATATAAGAACCTCTAATGAAACACATTCCAGTAATCTTTCAACACCAGGAATGTAAAGCTGCTGGCACTGAAGTATCAGTTCTCAAAGAGGTTGTTCTAAAAAACACTGAATCTGTGCAACAGCTTGGCAGCAAAAGAAGTGAGGACCTGAAGGCAGCAAGTATTATTCATGCAAAAATAGAACAAACACTGGCATTTCAATATTGGATCAGTATCCCCTCCCCCTTTATTTAAATATCCACAGGCAAGACAAAATGTAATGTTTTGGCTATAACCACTTTTCCCCAGACATTAGTTTTTCTTGCTCACGCATAATAAAAAAGACTCTTAAAACAGACAGCAATATTAGCAGGCCAAGCTTCAGTGTATTTTTGCTGAGCTTTTATAAGAATTTTATTGGTAGGAGCAGTGAATGATACTGGAAATAACTTATTAGAAAACTTTAATTGAGAAAGTGACATTTTATTAAACATAATACAGCTCCCGTCATTAAATTCTTACATTAGATCCTGTATTACATTAAAAATCTCTTCTATCTTTTATTATTCTTTGCAAAACTGCACCAGCTGTACTTCTACATACAAGATCTGGATAGTACACCATAAGAGTACAAGGGACTGTTCGTGCCTGTCACAAGAAGCTCACCATGTCTGTGACTCACATCCTTAAACAGACACACAACCTAAAGTTCATAAGTCAGTTAAATGAGGGTTGTGCATAGGCATAGTGTTTTGCCTTTACAGATGCCTTGAAATACTGAGGACAAAACTTTACAAGAAACAATGCAAAACAATTTTTGAACCAGTGACTGGAAATAAGTGACAAGCTCATATCGAAAGTAGAATGAGTATTAGCTCAATAATAATTAATACTATGACTTCAAAATTAGAGAAAGATTTCTACAACGTACAGGACTACTGTAAGCCTAAAGTGTCTTTCACCAAGAAAATTAGCCCTACTGCAGACACCCTACTGCTGAAAGCGCCTGTGCAGTTCTCCATTAAGATCACTTAAATTTTACTCATCAAATGCCAAATCTTCAACCGAAATTGCAATACAGTGATACTTTTAGTAAGTGCTAGAAATGTCTTTGTCACCTGTGGTCCACTGACTCTAATTCCAAAACGCTCCCAGGCCACAGCTGGGAAGACTCAGCCATGCCAAACCCTCCCTGACAATAGCCCTCAGCAGCACTCCAGAGCATCCTTTCCACATCCAACACACATTCTCTTCTGATGCCATCCCATTTTTTTGCTATAAAGCCTTCTTATCATCATTTGTTAATTAAAAAGATGTCTATTGAAAATGATTTTATGAATGAGCTGCAAACTAGTCATCCTGATTTCTGGATTGCAGTTGGAAAATCCTTATCTGAAAGTATAGCTCTTCCACATACTTTGTTTTGAACTTTATTTAGGTGACAAGTTACCTGTTGCCATCAACCTGTATCAATGGCTCCACAGCATTTGCTTATATGTTTTTTAAGGAAGCGGTTAAAGGTATTTGCTGTTTTCTTATCCTTTGGCAATGACTGACATCCTCTAGGGCAGGCTAGCTCCGAGGATGACCCTTTTCTCCTGTAACTACAGAATCAGTGTAAATTCCATACAAGAGAAATATAAGGTAGATCTCAACAAAAGGGTCTGATCTTTGAATATTTACATATTCACAATGCTTGAGTCTATATCCAATTCTTTGCCTGGAGTCAAAATATTGAAGAAAACACAAATGATTTACCTCTAAATTACATGGGAGTTTCTCTTGAGCTTTACAGATTGGGCTCTTTGGTTTTGCTTAAAAGTACCCCACACAGTCATCACAGCAGCCTATAAAATTACTTTTTGCAGGCCACCCAGATTCCACAGCTGTCTAGGGAAGTGGGAGACATCATGCATAATTCAACTACATAAAAGAAAATCTTTTTTTTTCCTACCAGAAGGTATTTAAGTATGTGCTTGGCTTGAAGGATAAGAACACACTTAAAAGGATAGGGGTCAAGACCATCTCAAATACTTGAACTTTTCAAATAACTAGTACCTTGCTGAGTCAGGTGCAAATTGGACAGACAGTACAGTATGCCATCAGAAATGAAAGAAGACAGGAAAATAAGTGGTCTTAAAAGCTCTTCCTTACATGCTTGCATATGCTCATACATCAAGCTTTTCTTTGTACAATGTACATGTGTACCTAATTTTTTTTAATGAGTTCATTAATATAATTCCAATTTGTAAATTAAGGGAATGTTTCTAAGCTTTGAACAAATTTTACCTCTAAGTCTAAAATAAGCAAGCGTACTTTATGAATATCATGCTTTTGTATAAATTCATTTAGCTTATAATAACCTGGGACATAATCTAAGAATTCAATGCAAAAATCATTGCACTCTAATTAAAGATATATAGAAAATAAACATTTTGACAACATATATTTTGCACTCATCATTTGTTTTTTATCCAACCTTACGTGTTGGGGCAGCGAGCTAGAAACTGTTACTTAAACTGGAATTTGTGCCAGGAATCTAATTCACAACTTCTGAGTCAGCTCTCCCACCCTCGCTGGATCTTCAAGCCTCAAAGTAACATAGTGTGCACTTAACTCTAATTAACTGCTTTTCTAGGGGCTGTCAAAAGACAAAAAAATAAAGCATTTTCTTTTAGCAGAGAAGGATATCTAGAGACTACCTTTTATTCTTTCCTGAGGACTGCACGTTACAAATTGCTGAAGAAGAGTATCATTGCGTCGGGAAGCACCTGCGAAGTTGTGACTTCCGTCAGAGGCTGATTTTTGAAAGACTCCCTGGTCTGAGCGTTCCTAAGGGAATAACAGAACCACACACTGTAACAAAAAAATTACATGTTCAACAATGCAGAAGATCAGCCATCACTACAGACAGTGCACAAATAACATAACATGTCCACTGTACAGTGCTTCTTTTCAAATGAGGAACTTGAAAGATACCTTCAAAATGACTGGTTTTACTGACCATGAAATAAGACAATATCTAAGCAATAACAATCATTAAGAATGATGCACAAAAATGAAGACTGTTTTTTTTATGACCCACAACTGGCTTCATTCAAATTCTCCATCTGGGAGGGCAGCTTGTGACATTGTCAACACAAGAACACGGGCAATGCCAATGGTATTTTTCTGCCAGCCAGCTGGTTCCCTTCTCTCAGAGACTGAGTGCATATGTTCTGATGATCACACACTAGAGCAGTTTTGCAAGTAAGGAGTTACACCAAACTCCCAAAAGCAGGTCTTCTGGCTAGCAGCTAAACAAACTCCTGTCACACCTCTAGTCAGCTTTTCTTTTGAGACATTTCCCACCCCCCATACATGCCATATCGCCTAATTTATTCTCCTGAGCAGTTGCTCAAAAGAAAAAAGGGGAAGGAAAAAAAAAATTAAAAATCACAGTTTCTAAAACTAGGACAGACCCAGAAAGACGTTTCTGTACTCATTATTCAGGGAAAACAGAAAACCCACACAGGGGAATATTATGGCTAGTTTTCAAAATAACCTTTATAGTTTCTGTGATTTTAGATCTGTTTTTTTGAAGGGGCCTCCAACTGGCTTCTATTTTTAAAGTGCATGTTCATTACGCCAGCAAACATTACACTAAATACATCACTCCTTAAATTTCACAGTCACGTCTACAGAAGAAATGCATGTATCTAACCCATATATTTTCTCTGTGAAATGATACAAGAGGTTTAATGCATTGGCAAGTGATTCCCTGCAAACCAATGCGTAAGAAAGGACAGTGTGTTACATCACCTTGCCATCTGCCTTTCAAGCTTAATAATAATATACTAAAACAAAAATTTAAACAATAATAATGATAGAATAATAACAATCAAAAATAATAACAACATGGCAAAAAATGCACCTCAGAACACAAAGTAGTGCTGGGATGCTCACGTGACAATATGGCTACAAATGTAATCTCAGTGGACAGGCAGCATCTGCAACATTCCTCCTTCTCCGAGCAGCATGAGCCATTTGAAAAAGCTATTTTGAACCTCTGTACAGAAACACACATACCACACAGCCACTGACAATGATGATTCTTCTCGTTACTGGAAATTCTTTAGTTTACATAAGATTCCTTACATTGTGAGGCCCACATTTACTACTTTCTCATGGATATTGCTGGCTAAATTAAGCCGTGCAACATCCAAACTACTACTACATTGGAGACTTGTACCCAGTGGGATAGGGAGCCTTAAATTAACAGCAACAACAAATCTGTTTTTCCAGCTCTTTGATAAATGACACAATCGATATCCCAACAACTGATCAGTAACCAGCCTAATTAGAGTATTCAGCTTATAAAACATAGCTGTCATGGAAGACCTTCATTAGCGTCCTGACCAATAAAAACAACAATGCATTTCTAAACATATTCTCCTTCTATCAAGCTGAGATGCAGTACTCAGGAAGCTGTTTTGGGGAAGGAAAGAATGGGCAACAACCCATTTCTGCTATGGTCTCCAGACTCAAATGGAATTACAATTGAACTTAAAAAGTACCCTATAAAAATTGATTCCTGTCTAAAATGAATTTGATTCAATCAAGACCTCATTATGCATTATTCATACAGCATGAGTCAAGACTATTTACCTCTTTCATACATCTGGATAATAAACAACACTATACACTTAACTATAAAAAGCAGCCTCATACTTTTATTAGCTCAATCTGATGTTTGATTGGAAGTTTTTTTAAAAAAAATTTGGATTCTGTTAAATGAAGAAAACTTGCAGGAGTGAGCTTTATTTGAAGGTGAGCTATCTTTCTTATGTCACAAAAGTGCACAATAAATGTAACATATACTTTATAATACTTCCTTACAGCATAATGCTATGTCACATAGAAAGGGAAAGCAAAAATGTGTTTTCCTCTAACATACTCCAGAATAGCTAATGAATATTGTCCGTATTTTCCTGGCACGATTGACATCAGTGAGGCTTTTGCAAAGTGTCCTCCCAACAAAGTTAGAACATAATGTTTGGAAAGCAATATACTTCTAAATCTATTTCTCAATCAATCAGTGATGGTAGTAAATCAAATAGAAAATTATCAGGAAAATATTAAGAGTTAATTATACTAAAAAGATACCTGCATTCTCTTCCACCCTCTGATATTTTATGCAAATACACCCACAAACATGATTGTTCTCAACATTTTAAAATGTTCCAGCAATGCTTATTAAATAAGAAGCTTGAAATAATCTCTTGGAATTCTATAATGGGATTTATTACATTCTTTTATACCACAAATCCACCTGTAAGTATTTTTATTTTAAGGAACTGTACAGATGTTGAAGAACTATTACAATATTTACTCGAGTGTCAAAATTAAAACTGGGGTGAGTAGGAAGAGCAGCCAGTATACGTACATACATATTATCTATGCAAAGATGAAGAAAGAGTATGCATATGAGCATGCATGCATGAAAGAGAGGGAGCAAGAGAGATCACAAACCCAATCTTTTTCAAAATAAGTAATTGGCAAACATCAATTTATAGGAGGTCTAGAAAACATAACCATTAAAATTTCTTCCTTTTTTAATTTTGTAATCTTATTTAAGCAAGTTTTATGTTAATCAACTCAGAAACCCATCCTGAAGGGGTGGCCTTCATCTGACCAGGGAAAATGAAATATTAATTCCTTGAAGGTCAAAAAAAAAAGAAAAGAAAAAAGGTGGGGGGACAGGACAGGACCAGAACACATACAAAAAAGCAGAGTGAATTAAAATACTGATGAAACTGAAAAAGCAAGACTGAAGTAAAATCAAAGTCACACTAAGATATTAAGGTCTCTGCTCATGACAACAAATGAAATCAGAAAAATTCTAGTCACCTGTATCCCAGCTATTACCTTGAGGAAGTAGCAGGTAGTCAAAACTACATCAACACATTAATATTAACCCTTTTTAGGATCACATTTGTTTTTGTTCTAATGCCTGTCAAATTAAGAGAGGCAACTTTTAGCCTGGTCTCAACAGGAACAGCAAGACCAGGAGATACAACCAGAAACACTGTGTGAATCCTATCTCCAGGAAGTCAAGAGTTCATTCTGCCAGGAGCTCTCTGACACCAAGTCCTTAGCCGTCATCTCTTGTATGCAAAAACATTGGGACTGGAAATACATTTATCTAACAAATGCATTTACTGCTTCACCTCTGTCTGCACCTCTAGTCTTCGGAGAACTACTAGCTGGATCCTCCCACGAATGTTCCCCTCCATGGACATGGAGCGCCTCAGTGTTTCCATAGCCTCATGATTTGACTTGCCCAGAAGTGACTCCCCATTTACTGCAACAAGCTGATCATTTACTCGCAAACGACCATCCTACAAGCAAAAAATAAAAACAAAATTTTTTTAAAAAATCAGGAATTACTAGACAGAGGTGCTACATACAGGAAAGCAAGATGCAGACAATCAGACATTACTTTATAAAATTTAAGAAACAAGAGACTGCATACTACCACATCTTTTAAAAAAATATCTTTCTGTCCATTAACTGACCATCTTTTTCCTCCATTTACTACATTTTGGGAATAGTGCATAGGGCAATTACAAACATAGAAGCACATGCACATGCTGCTGTTTTTCTTGCATATACAATTTAATTTGTATCAGTTCTAAAAAGAAAACGGGAAAAGGAGGTTTTAGTTAGCTAAAAGGACCCACATCACAGCTGTTAGTATCTACAGTGCAACCGTGAAGGAGTACTGCAACATATTTTCCATGCATTATTATCTGCTACTAGGGTCTGGTAAGAAACAGCTCCAAATATTGTGTCTTGTAGTCTCATTAGTGCCTATCTCATCACAATTACCATGCCACCATTATGGGGGGGCATTCTCAGTTCAGAATGGTCATTAAGACTTAAGCATCCTTATTTTAATTAATGCCATCCCTGTATTTTAACATCCAAACCTGCTGTCAATTACAAAATTAGGGTTGAGCCATATCAAGTAGCCTATGCTTTGAAAAAAGTCATTCAGTTTCATTGCCAAGGTTAGCTGACATTTGTGGGTATAATAAAATTGTGGACACTGCTATTTTGTGATTTAGGAGTCCTACTGCTGTTGTTGTTATTATCTGTGATTTATTTCTTTCCATAAAAGCATGTGCCATGGAGTTTTCTCTCTTTAACAAGAAAATAAGGTCTATTTAATTAAGAGACAAGAGTTTCTCTTAAAGCTTGTCAAGTTCACAATTATCAGGTTGGCATCAGACCTCAAAGAAGGAAGAGAAAGAGTAAGAAACTAAAGATATCCAATACAGAAGGGCAATGAAGAAAGAATAGCAGGCAAAGAACCTGCACAGACATACACTGCTTGGTTGAAATGAATCCAATTCATTGGTAGGCTCATTACATACTCTTCATAAAGCACTCGTCCAAACTGTTTACATATTTCGTGCATCTGAGTAATCCAAAACATATATACTTTTTGATTTTTATTTTTTCTATCACTAAGATGTTCAATTAACTATTCTGCTATTGCTGCCAAGTAAGTCATTTGTGCTCAAGTGAGTTACAGTAGCTGTGACAAACCCTGCTTTCTTAAGTGTTATTTTTGTTGGAACTGGGTATCATCATTACCACAGCAGAATATGAATAGCCACAGAGCTGAAGAACAGCATATACCAGAATCCAAAATAAACTGGGAGGGACAAGAAGACGGAAAGACAGAATTGGGAGATGAGTCACTCAGTGAAGGAAAATGAAGAGAAATAAAACTTTTCTCGGGAAGGTATGGGAATGGAGGATAGGAAACAGTAATGCCATTTGGAAAAAAACCTGAAATGTCTCCTACCTCTCTGCTGGATATTTCATGCCAACATAAATTTACAAACAGCCAAAGTCAATAGGTTAACTCCACCCTTTCTCCACATACAAAATGATGCCATCACATATGCTGAAGTTTAGGGAGAGAAGAGTTATTGTTAAACAAGGAGTTTTATTACTTGCACATGTTGCAATTCCTTTGTGTTCTATCAAAATTTGCTAAAATGAATGGAGCCATTCATGACAACAGGAATTTAAGGAAAAAAGATTTTCTTTTTTGTGAGTTTCTGTAAGACTTTGAAAATTTTACAGGTCCTCATGTCCTCCTCCTGTGGTCCCACAGGTTCTTGGGTTACTTATTTTCCTTTCTGTGGATTAACACCCATGTATAAATATCCATTAATGCTTCTTACTAAAGTATATACAAATACAATGTCAAATGCATCTTGTCATGACTGCATCTGTTGACTATACAACTGTCCTGAGCACAACGCGTATTTGTAAATGAATCACTGCAGCCTCAGAAAGCTCTGAATTGGCCTGATTTTTAATTTCCCTTACAATACTTTTGTAGGAGACTTTGTATTTATTTATATTTTAATAATGTCAGTGCTTAAATAACTTCTTTTGATGCATCTCTCTTCTTCCCACTCCGTTACATGCTCCACCTAAATGCAAAGTTCAACTTGAATTCAACAATTCAACTATAATCAGAAAAAAAAAAAAGGCGTGCATGCTTTATAAATGCTGATCCATTACACTTGCTAAGTCACGTGTACAAGGTAGGCTGGAAGACAGCTGAACACTGTTTTCACACATGCTCAGGTAGGAGTTATTTCACAGAAAAACCTTTTGCTATTTTAAAGACTGGAAAAAAAATTCCCAAAGTCTAAACAGTTGCCAAACACAGATTTTCACATCACTGGTGTTATGGCCTGGTTTAGAAGTCCGAACAGCAAGACAATCTGCTTGACTCAAAACAAGCTAAATGTTGTTTTAACACATTTTTTCTTTCATCTCTGAAAGGTAGGTTTCTTAGTGGCTCCCAAGTAGAAAACCCAACATTTGGCATTTCAGCAAAACAGTTTTCAAATGCCATTTCTGAAACTGTAAGTGAGCTATTCTAATAAAGGGTGAAGTTACTGTTCCCTTGCTTATTCAAAAAATGTTGGGTTATTTTAGAGATTCACAGCAAGGGGTGGAACCTACCACCGCATGGCTACCCTATTCAGACAGTCACAAGACTCTCATGCTTTTTACAGTAGAGCAGGGAGATATAATGCCATGTTCTTCATGGACTTCTGTTTTTAATCAAAGCACACCTAGTTATTTCCCTTATCACATCAATGACATTTCTCTCAGAAGGAATTCGTTGATGGCATTTACTGGAATCATCCAATTTCCCCATCCACTCCAGACAATAAGCAATGTTTACTGCAACAGCACTCAGAAGCCCCAAAGAGGTTCAAATGGTATTTGATTTGAACAAATGCATATGTAGAAAATATTCCATTATTCTAATTATCCTAATAATTCCATTATTTCTAATAATGGCTCTGCTGCATTTCAGCTGCAGTAAACAGCAAGTACTTGATCATCAGGAATGCATCACAAGTGAAAAGCCAAGATGTCTAGAGAGGAACAAGGCTGAAGTCCCTAAAGTTATGGGGAAAGATGATGCATTTAAACTCAGTCAAGTGTTAGTTTTCTTCACATGAAAGGCTCTGCATAATTACAAATATCAAGTATTCTAGTAACCTCTTTATCTTACGGATGATAAAAAATAGACACTTCAAAAATTACCAAAGGAGGTGAAGAAGGGATGTAACAGTTCAATCAGCAAAAGCAACTGGTTTTATTCCTGCAGGATACAGTGTTAGAATACCAACTAAGAACATTAAGGCATTTTTATTTTGTTTGGTTTTCTAGCAAGAGCACTAAATAGGCACCAAGTCTTACTGTAGCATGTGTGATACAAGATGCATTGATATGTTCTAAAATCTTCAGCTAGGACAAAAAATCAGAAAGTATAGAATTAAAGACTTCAATATTCCCTCATGTTTTTTTACAACTCCCTTACTGTACTTTGCAATGCTGCTAACACATCAGAACTAGATTAATGTGTTAATGTTTTGAAAAACACTAAAAAATGTTGGCCTCTTTTCAGACCTTTGGTTTAGACCAATAACAGGTAACAGTAACCAACCAAAATTGTCTGCATCTCATATATAATTCTTCATTCTAAAAAACATGCTGGTGAAAGAACTTTAATGTATCAAGACCTTTATACAGCGTTAGAAGGACTGAGCATTTACTTCAGCAGTGAAACAAATGCACTGAAGTTCAGTGTATTACATGTCTTCTTTTGAAGACTAGTGGTGACCGTATAGACAAGGGGATGAAGCTCCCCCTTATATTAGCATTTTATTACAAAATCAGAACAGATTTTAAATTCTAAATGCAGAAGTAAGAAATAGTGAGAGAATTCCTACATCAGTGAGCATTATGATTTCCTCCTGTGATAGTTTCCCAGGAAAACTTTGTACACTGAAAAGCAAATGCACATGTCTAAATCCATAATACTCTATTTCAGAGAGTTACAATGAACAGGATAGGAAAATGCTCTGGACAGCCACCAGCTGGAAAGAAAGGCTTTTTATTTCAAAACTTGCTACAAAAGGATGTTTAAAATAAGGACAATAAGGAGATCTTTAGATATTTATGGCACAAATATGTGCACACTTTTTAACTTGATACAAGAAATTTATTAACTGTTAATACCCACTGATTATGTTTTGTTCTGTATAAAGGTCATTAGACAGGAGAAAGACAGCTGTTCTCCATGCATATACAACAGTAAACTGTGGTTCTTAAGACATTGCCAAAATGACTGCATTCTGAGAGTGCTTGTATTAAACACATAGGAAAGATTCTCTGAAGAGTTTCTGGTTGAGAGCTAGAGCCTCAGCTACTATTTCATTTGCTCTGGAGCCCACACTCAGATCTACTACTACACAGCTCTAATTGGTGAAAGGGTTATAATGAGGTAGAATAGAGAATAGGTCACAGGACCACATGCTATCACAAGACAAAATAATCTTCCAGTCATGGTGACTAACTGTCATGGCTTAACCCCAGCCGGTAACCAAGCACCATGCAGCTGCTCGCTCCCCCCCCGCAGTGGGATGGAGGACAGAATTGGAAAAAAGTAAAACCCATGGGTTGAGATAAGAACAGTTTAAGAGAACAGAAAGGAAGAAACTAATAATGATAATAATAACAGTAATAAAAATAACAATAATAATAAAAGGATTGGAATATACAAAACCAGTGATGCACAAAGCAATTGCTCACCACTTGCCAACTGATGCCCAGTTAGTTCCTAAGAAGCAACCCCCGCCCCTGCCCAGGCCAACCCCTCCCAGTTTATATACTGGGCATGATGTCATATGGTATGGAATACTCCTTTGGCCAGTTTGGGTCAGCTGTCCTGGCTGTGTCCCCTCCCAACTTCTTGTGCCCCTCCAGCCTTCTTGCTGGCTGGGCATGAGAAGCTGAAAAATCCTTGACTTAGTACAAAAACTACTTAGCAACAACTGAAAATATCAGTGTGTTACCAACGTTGTTCTTATACTGAACCCAAGACATAACACTATACCAGCTACTAGAAAGAAAATTAACTCTATCTCAGCTGAAACCAGGACACTAACTGTGCCAGTTGCCTGTTTACTTAGGTGCAAGCACAGAAGTCCCGCTTTATTAGTCTGCAGATGCCTCAAGACAAAATTAACTGCTCTGGAGTGAATAACTATAGGAGAATAGAGAGTGGCGAACACACAGAGCTAGAAAGGGTTGCCTTATGTATCTATGATGTGACAAGTCAGGTAGACAGTGCACTAATCCTGCACGAATATGGCTCCACAGGCTTTGCTATTCAAAACAATGAAATTATTTGTGGCAATATACACTGCCACTGCAACTGGTGTGGACAGTTACTTGGGGAACACAGAACTGGGAAAGCGAGGAGAGCAGCCTCATTTTCACAGTAAAATGAGTTGTACTCTGTTAGCAGACATGCACATAGATTGAGTTTATCCAGCCCTAATTTGGCCAATTGTGCCTTAACTCATTTCTGATATACACCACGTAGATGAGCTTACTCACTTGTCATTTAGCCCTGAGTTAACCACAGACGCTATTCTGAATTGCATGTACCAGGCTCAGATATACTTGAGAAGATCTGAGCTTTGAAGTAACTATGGGACTAAGACAGGTAAATAATAGAAGCAGGGAAGTATTAAAGATTCCCATCAAAGCTAAATCCTTGATTATTGCTATTTACCAGCTGCTGTAAATAGATGATCATGAAAGTTTTAATGCTGTGAATTGTCTTACTCAGCGAGCTGATATCAGTACAGGAATTTACATACACTGAATTAAAAGGTATTTTTACAGAAAAAAAGATCTGTGAGGAATTGCTGAGGTAATGCAAAAGAAAAAAAATTACATTATGGATCCACAAGAGTTAAACATACTAGCCCTGAAAAATTAAGACACATGCTTCTAATTTCAAGAAAGTTACCCTTTTCAAGTTTTATTTGGGAAAAAAATGCAGTCAACAAATTTCCTAAAGATTAGAAAATAATTCAAATACTTTTTAATCATAAAAATGTGCAACAGTCCTTGTATAGTCCTTAGAGGGAGAAGAACAATTCATAATACTGTCATTTACCAATTTAATATTACCAATCCACCTCAGGAACAATTGGTAACTTCTGCACAATTGATGCCAGGCTCAGCCAAGTCACATTTTTACTACAGTGGTAAAAAATATTTTGAATAAAAAAAAAGAAAGAAAATTATGAGCTAGCTTTTTATTTACAGCATAAATTAAACACATAATCCTTAACCTCACAGAATTGTCATTTCTAATTTTTTCCAAATTTCTAAATAAAGAAGTTTGTCTTTTGATTGATTTTTTTATGGGTCTGCCTGTATCATTTTGGGAGGACCAAAAGCAGTGCAGACAGATAATAAATGTAGGTATCTAACTTCTCTGTCACTGAGCCTAGCAGCACACAAACTTTCTGATGTGCTTCTGTGGGGAAGCTGGGAGGCAGCCTCTCCCCATATGCACACGCTCTCACCCTTCTCCCTCTTCCCCATTTCCTGCAGCATCCAAATGTCCCCCAAGGTTTTCACCAATTCACTTCCCTTGTGGCAAACCCTACCACACATGACACCAGAATCTTGGGACAAAACATTAGTAGATTTGCAGTTCACCTAAAGGAATGAGTGACAAAAAGGTATTAATTCCTAGAATGCTTATCAAGTGAGATTCAGTACTCAACATAGAAAAGTCAGAATTCTAATGCAGTCATCATCTGATGTGTTTCTTCCATACCTTAAAAGCAGCACCTCCGTGAATAACAGACTTGATGAAAATCCCAAGATCAGCTCCAGTCTCCCGAGATTTGTTGCCTTTTAAGCTCACACCAAGTCCAGCAGAGCCAGAATCATTCAGAGGAATCTCAAAGGTCAGCTGCTCTGTGGTTTCTGGAGAAAGAATACTGCAGTTTGGCTCTCCTTTCTGTTGGAGAAAACAAGGATGAAAGTATGGGTGAAAAGCAGGCAGAGACAATGTATAAACCAGTTGTATCCATAGGTTCATATGACAAGAAATAGTCCTCTTTTCCAACAAGTAGCTTGAAGAAGCAGCCTTATAACCAACAATGCATTTAGCTGACATTTTGTCACATGATCTGGCTTAAAATGTTATTTTTAATGATACCTAGGAATATGCCTAAATAGAAGGTAAAATAGCTTAGTTCCACATGATATAAAACTGATGTTGCAGCAGAATATAAAAAAGACATTTATTTTAAACACAACTGCATTAAAATTGTAAGCCATAAAACTCTCAACATCTTTACATGCAGGTCACAAACTGTAATGATAGTTGTACTGTTAAATCCCATTCCCCTCTGAAAATTGAGTTTCATCCTTAAAAAATTATCCTTCCCTTAAACCTGTCTACAGAGGGAAGGTGGTGTAACAAAAGTGAGGGTGAGAATTGAAAATGCAGTAACTTATTCTGCACTGACTCACTTCACACATACTTTTATTCCATAGAGGTTTGGGGTTTTTTTCCCTTCTAGTATAGGTTGATCCTAAGATTTTTTCCCAGATTAGATTGTTGTTTTCAAGACTGCCAAGTCAAGTATCCATTGCTAGGGAAGATGAGAAAGAACTTTCTTTTACTGTATACTGTATCTGCAGTTTTATAGTGTTGTATGTTGTTGGGGGGGTTGTTTGTTTGGTTTTTTTTTTAAAACAGGTTAGAATCATGAAATTAAACATAATCAAATTCTTGCCTGAAATATTCATACTGGCACTCTACAGAAATAAAACTAGGACAACAAGACCTACTATGGAGTAAAGAGTTCATGGAACGTATTAGTGGAAAAGACCTTATGCATGACATCTGATCTTATTCCACTCTTCCTTCTCCATATAGCTCTAAGACAATTAACCAGCTTAAGTTTCTTGTCATTTGGACTTCTTCTGTTCTTTGTAACAGCAGTGTTAAAAAATTAATAGGAAAAAAACCTATGAAAAGGAAATACACAGACAAGTACAAGCTGAAAAAGATGACTGGGGGCTGCTTTCAAAGGTGTCAAAGTCTTATGTTAAATTATCAAGTAGAGGCTGAATGAGAACAATAGACAATACTTTATCTCTATACTGACTCATGGATGGTGGCAAATGCTGTGTAGGGGTGGCTGCAGCAATGGAAGCAGAGTAACTGGCAACACAGAGGTAAACCCATCTGGGCTGCCCCATGGTGGCAAAATATTGCTGCCCAGCTAGAGAACCTGGTTGTGAAAGCATGTAACAGATGTTCATGTACCTAAGAATCGGGCCATTGAAGAACATCAAAACAACCAACAGGTTAGCCAAGGCTGCCAAGATTCAAGTGGCTCAGGTAGATCTGGATTGGCAACAGTGAATTATTTATGGCTCATTGGGCCCATGACACCTCAGGCCATCAGGGAAGAGATGCAACATATAGATGGGCTTGTGATCAAGGGGTGGACCTGACCATGGATACTATCGCACAGGTTATCCATGAATGTGAAACATGCGCTTCAATCAAGCAAGCCAAGCAGTTAAAACCTCTGTGGTATGGAGGATGATGGCTGAAATATAAATACGGGGTGGCCTAGCAGATTGACCACATCACACTTCCACAAACCCATCAAGGCAAGCACCATGTGCTTACAATGGTGGAAGCAACCACTGGATGGCTGGAAACTTATCCCATGCCCCATGCCGCTGCCTGGAACGCTATCCTGGGCCTTGAAAACCAAGTCTTATGGCAACACGGCACCCCAGAAAGAATAGAGTCAGACAATGGGACTAATTTCCAAAACAACCTCATAGACACCTGGGCCAAAGAGCATGGCATTGAGTGAGTATATCACATCCCCTATCACCCACCAGACTCCAGGAAAATCAAGCAATACAATGGATTGTTAAAGACTACATTGAGAGCAATGGGTGGTGGGACCTTCAAACACTGGGATACACATTTAGCAAAAGCCACCTGGTTAGTCAACACCAGAGGATCTGTCAATTGAGCTGGCCCTGCCCAGCCAGAACTTTTACATGTTGTAGAAGGGGATAAAGTCCCTGTAGTGCACATAAAAAATATGCTGGGGAAAACAGTCTGGGTTACTCCCACCTCAGACAAAGGCAAACCAATTCATGGGATTGCTTTTGCTCAAATACCTGGGTGTACTCGGTGGGTGATGCGGAAGGATGGGGAAGTCTGATGTGTGCCTCATGGGGATTTGATTTTAGGTAAGAATAGTCATTAGATTAAATTGTATGATGTTGATTGCTATATCAGGCTGCCACTGTATGTCATCATTATTATAATTGTTATATGCTATATCAATGGTATTATAATAAGAATCACTTAGATTAACGAAGAATGAACTTTGATAAAATCAAGCAAAGGGCAGTGGCGATGGAACCGGGACTGACTTCAGCATGCAACAATCCAACACTATACACCATCCTCCTGCTGTGCCCCATGTCACCGGCTCACCGCATGACGCCAAAGCCCAATCCTGTTCTGTCGACTGAGCGGAGTTTGCATCATCCCTCCTGCCCAGACAGACTGTTAAGACAGATGGAGACCAAAGTCATGGACTGAATGAACTCGACAGACACTTGATAGAGATGGCCCACAGACTACGTGAATGGTATCTGTGTGTATATATCAAAAGACGAGAAAAGTGGTGGTGATTAACTGGAAATGTATGGTGAAGTGTGGGATCTGGGCATGACATGAATGGTACAGAATAAGGGGTGGATATTGTCCTGGTTTCAGTTCGGATAGAATTAATTTTCTTCTTAGTAGCTGGTACACTATGTTTTGGATTTAGTGTGAGAATAATCTTGATAACACACTGATAGTTTAGTTGGTGCTAAGCAGCGCTTATCCTAAGTTAAGGATTTTTCAGTTCCCCGTGCCCTGCCAGCAAGCAGGTGTACAAGAACCTGGGAGGGAGCATGGCCAGGACAGCTGACCCCAACTAGCCAAAGGGATATTCCATATCACAGAACGTCATGCTCAGTATAGAAACTGGGGGAAGTTGGCCGGGAGGGGGGGATCGCTGCTCGGGCATCGGTCAGTGGGTGGTGAGCAATTACACTGTGCATCACTTGTCTTTTTTTTTTTTAATTATATCCCTTTTCATTACTACTATTATTATTATTATATTTTATTATTATTATTGTTAGTATCACATTTTATTTTACTTTAGTTATTAAATCGTTCCTTTCGCAAGCCATGAGTTTTACTTTTTTTCCAATTCTCCTCCCCACCCCACTGGGCTGGGGAGGGGGAGGGAGTGAGCAGCTGCATGGTGCCTAGCTCCTGGCTGGCCTTAAACCATGACAAGGCCACATGCAAGGAGGAGTGCAGTAGCCAGGCCAATCCTCCTTTTACCTAATGAAGGATCATTTCCAGGGCCTGAGCTGCAGCACATACAATATCAATACATTTGTTAGCAAAGGTGCCAGCAGTATAGTTGTTTTCTCAGCAGCCAGAGTAGTCCCATATATTAATCTATTACGCTGTCTGGTCAACAAGAAGTATGATCACAGAACTAAGAGCAGAAATTAATATTCTGAAGCAACAAAAAATTAGAAACAATAACTACTAAGTATATTTCCATTTATTTCAGATACCCTTTCACTGATGAGAAGCAGCTACTGGCTCGACAGCAATTGCACAAACCAGAGAGCTAGGACTATAAACCTTAATCCCAATATGGACCATGCTCAAATTATTTCTGGAATTTAACTACATGATACTAAGACAACACAATTTGCCTAACTGCCAAATATAAAAGTGACATAGCACCAACACTGACAATTGTCTTGATGCCAGCACTCATCTCCAGTACCTGTTACAAATTTGTGCTTTTGTTTTTGTTCACCAGCAGCAGACAATTCTCAGTAACAAATCTGTCACTTTTATTTCTTAGCTGTGGATCCTGAAAGTAATCCCCCAAAACGTACAAATTCATACCTACTACTGTGAACGATACAGAATGATAATTTATAAACACTCCTGCTCAGACTTCCTTCAAAAGAATCAGTGTAAGGAAAAAAACCACAATTAGTGGCCTTCTAACATAAAAGCATTGTGCATTTAACTTTCTCAAGGTATTACATGCAAGATTTTCTGCCCAATTTTTTGTTTTTCAAAACGCACATATTCTTGTCAGTCAGTTCAGAACTCTTAGGTCAGAAGTTTACTCAAATGGCACATCCTGTCCAGATTTGGACAGAAGAAATTTTTCTCAGGGTCCAGGACATTTGATGTCTCTTGCAGCCCTTCAGGACAGTCTATTTTATATTACTTTCCTGGTTCCCTAGGCAAGCAGGTCCTGTGTGCTGCTACTGTTTTTCCACTTTAATCCATGACACCTGCACCAGACTCTTGCCCCTTCTGTATGTCAATGCTATGGTTTTGTCTTTCTCAATACCATGAGGAAAGCAGAAAAGAGGGGTTGTTATCACAGGACATAAAAGCTCCCAGTGCTCATGCCTACCTTCACCAGAGCAGTCACAAATTGCTTTATAATGTTACCTTAATATGAACTTGGACTTCAGAGAAAACTGAATTTGGTCACATTCAGATCAATTTTTAATGGGGATGGCTGATGGTAAGCCCTAGCACAAAGGCTATTATTCTGAAAAAAACCCCAACTTTCAAGGAAAAGGTGGCACAGTATTTTTGTCACAAAAAATTATGTAATTTTTTGTTAGCTTCTTTCTCAGGAGCATCTTACCTATTTCACTTTAAGCTCCAAGATGTACATTAATTTCAGGCTAAGGACTTCATGCATTTATTAACACAAACTTGTAAAAAACCAGACAACAGGATCTATACATGTCCCTCAAGCCAATATATGAAAATAAACTAGGCATATGAGTCTGCTTTAATTTGAGTCAAGCACTCTAATCAATACGATTCTCATGTGTACTATCGCTCTTGTCTCTGACCCACCGGTGACACTGATGACAAGGCTCCAGCCCCCCCTGGCTGTCCCCAAGGCCTTGGCAGTGTTGGGAGCAGGAGTGGCTGTGGGAGGCAGGACGCTGACACCTTCTCCACGGCACGGGCACAGGCTCCGTAGCAGCACTGTGCTCAACTCTAGGCTTCAAGAAACAAGCTGGATGAATTCCAGAGGACAGTAATCTAACAACCTTGTTTAACCTTGAAAAAACCCAAAAGAAAAAAAAAAAAGGCGGGGGGGTGGGGGGGGGGGGTGGGGGTGGGCGAGCGAGCCTAAAAGGGGACATAATAGTCTTCAAAACACTTCACAGTAGCATTTTCCCCCTTTTTCTTTGCAAGTGATTTTTGACATAAGAAATATCTCATTTAAATAGCAGGCAAGGAAATTTCAGTGAGTCTCAAAGAAAAACTTTGCCCGCAATATCTGGGGAAAAAAGACTGACTAGGTGGTCACTAGAACTGTCCCACTATAAACTTACTAAGATAACGATATTACATGTAGTTTTTCAGTATAGCTTAGTCCAATTTCAGATTCTGATACAAATAAATTGCTAAAAGCAGAGTAATAAAAAAAAGTAACAGAGTTGTTCAATGTTCTATTCTATCTCCTAAATTCCTTTAACATAATTATGCCATGCATTAGCTCTTCTAAGTAACCTACCAGATCACTGTCTGCATGCCTGGATGTGTTACCTACTGAACATTAAGATGTATTCAGCAGGACACCAGACAAGTACAGTAAATTTTTTGTCAGTATGTCATTTCCACTGCTTTCTTTAGTATCTAATTTGGAATCCGTAACATTTAACTACCATTTTCCTTGCTATGATTCTGTGGGAAACAGATAATTTTATCATGCAAAAATCTTAGTAAATTTAATTTAAGTTTAAAAAAAACCAGCTGCTTTTACCTGTTACTGAGGAACTCTCTGATCTTCCTTAAGTCCTTCACAAGCATTTCTTGTTCAACACCAATTATCCTAAAAATATCTCCTTTTCCTTATTTATATTCAGCCTTACCCTAACATCCAGCAAAAGTTGATTTAAAAATAATGTTGAACTTTGTTTAATAGTACTATCAAAAATTTGTTACCCATGAGGAGGGTGAATGACATTTCAATGATTTCACAGGGATGGGTAACAGGAAAGGAGATGCACATCTACAAATCAATGATGAATTCATTATAAGATCAAGTAAACTCTGTCTTTATTCCCTTAAAATTTTCATTCGCTACTCATCCTATGGCATCTGATAGCAAATGCCTGGTAGTCAGTCTGTAACATGAAGATTCTTTGGTGCAAATACAAGATTGAAAACTTTTCTTTGTGGGAGAACGTGAGAAGTGGCAGAAAGGAGGAAAAACAGAGGAGAAATAAAAAGGGATGAACAGAACCTAGAAGCTTGATTTCACCCTATACTCACTAAATGGTTTCAAATTATTATCCTGATGATAGTGTCTTCCCAAGGAATGCCTTTTCACTGATGATCAAAAAGAGCTCCAGCCATCCTCAAGTTAACAGCTCATCAATTAACTGCTTCATTTGGGTAACTAATTTCATGAGTGATGGTCCTGGTTCCTACGATATGCAGGTATGACTACTAAATGCTGCTAGTGACTCACAGAGCTGGATTCCTACTGCCTCTATTTCCCTGACTTTGCTAAAACATCATCCCAAGACATCAATACTTTACAAAAGAGCAACAACCATCAGCTGAATTATGGTCTGGTAAAGGAATTCCTCTCCAATGCACTAAACCTTGAATTCTATTAGAAATACTTCTTACCTCAAGATCATCCTAGAATCTGAATTCACTCAAACACAGAATGAATGAAACGAGCTGCAACAAAAATATGTTTCTAGCCGAGGAAAAACTTAAGAGTTTAATGTTATAAAATTCCCAGTCAACAATCACATTGTGTATTTTCCATGACAAATGTATCACACCTCAGCACTTCAGGAATTAAATGATAGTGTATCACTTACATTATTCCCTACTGCAGACATAGATAAGTAACTCAATGGTACTGTAATAAATGAGAAATCTTCATATAAATCAAAGTCCAGATAGCCAAGCGATGAGACCTCAAGATGGCTAGAGATTTGAGATAGCCTGGCCTGTACTCTTCCTTTAATATGGGTACACTGAAGACAGCAAAAGGGATTTTAAGCTCTTAAGTATTAATAAAATATACTATACAGCAAAACAGGTTTAAGTTAAGAAAAAAAAAAAGACTTGAAAAAAAAATCCATCTCCATTGCTCATTTTGTCCTTGCTGGGCAGGTCCTTCCTTCAGCTTTGCTAAATCTTAGCCTGTCAGCTTTCAATGGCTTCCTCAGCTCCAACAAGCTCTCAACAGTCCCCTCTAGATATGCACATCTCCCTTCCCAGTCCCCTCTGCAACCAGGTGATGTTTGTTCCCTACTATTTCTAGGAGTCTGCCAGCCTCAGCTCCTGCTGCAAAACTCCCTCCTGGTCACACTGTCCAGTGTTCTAGATAGTTCCTGAGCGTTCTCAACTGCTTGGGGAAGACAATGAACTCCTCTCTTTCTCCAGGCGGTTTCTCCTGGACCAGAATGCAGCAGTCAGAAGTCATCTAAGGGCAATCTTTCCACTTGCTGTCCAGGCTCAGCTGTTAAACAGCATGGAGCAACCAACCAAACAGGTGCCATCTCCCACAAGGGAATTCAGGACAGGAATGTTTTAATCTACCAAGATACCTGCATGGAACTTCAGTAAAATCAATTCTGACATTTACTAAAACACCACAAACCAGACAAAAAAGTTCAGAAGAGTTTATATGAAGGTGAGAGAAGATTTGAGAGTTGAAAGCCCTAATATGTACTGAATAACATTCAGCAATGCAGATTGAAAACCTTTATCTAAGAGTCTCAGGATACATTTGATTAACTGATGTTCTGCCAATGATTTTATTTAATTTTTAGAAGCACATCTATACTCAGGTCTCTGATTTCTTAATTAAAAGGCTATAATAAAGGATTCCTAAAACCTAAAATTTCACTGGTATATAATATAATACAAGAACACCAACAAATTCTCAGTATTTTAAAGAACAGATAGAATATACTTTTAGCCTTCTCTTATTCCCACAACACACAAAAACTGCTCAGTCACCAGTACAAACAGAATTGTAACCTTTGAGAAAGTACTCTGTATTGTATTCTACCCCTTTCTATTTAGTCCATGGTTATATCTACTCAATATTGTGTCAATCCTCTGTCTACCATGGGACAACACTTTCAATTAGTCCTTTTATTTAACGCCTGTTCTCATTGACCACGGCACTTTTGATCTGTGGATTTATGATAATCTAATGCATATCTCTCACTGGAAAGGTTGCCTTATTTATCCCTATTGTTCTTTTGCCAGAAGAGAAGCTTACAAAAAAAATTAGCTCCCACTTAAGGCAGGAAGGAAACAGCATTTGTTTAACACAACAAGAGACCTTTCAGTACCTGTCTGGTGCCCTTGACCAACACGCTATTATGGTCTCTCAATATGCTGGCTGCCCCTTGCCTGACTGCTCACTTCTGATAAGAGATGCCAACTCCCTGGAGTGCCATTCAGAGCTGAAAGCAAAAGGCAAGTGACCCAGGAGGTTCATTTTCAAAGGCTTATGAAAGAAATAAGACATTTACATGCTTCTGCAATTATTTTCTGAAAAAAAAGCCTGTAAAAGTTAAAGAGCAGCATTTGAATTGTGGCACCACATAACTGTTATTGGCAGAAAAATCTTGAAAAGAAGATACCTCCGTATTTGCACTATTCTCTATGTTCTTTCCAAGATCTCAGCCATAATTAAGAAATACTTTGTTGACAGCTCAGTCATTCACTTACTACAAAATCTGCACTGTATTTTGCAATAGATATACAGTAACACTCTTGAAAATGATACTCAAAGGTAATGCACTACTGTAATCTTGTCACAATCTAGTAAATAACTGAAGTCATTGCTGCATGTATTCATCTTTAGCATTTTTGACAGATGCTTTCATATTGGCTTCTTTAAAATCATCTGTATTCCGTACCGCAATATAACCTAAATGATCACTAATGGCAAACCCTGCTAAGACAAAAAAGTCAATAGCAAATCCATGGAGATATATTACACTGTACTTGGATACTTTTTACATTAACACAGTACACTACAAATTTGTGTCATATTAGATAGAATGAATGGTTCTTGTTTGAATTATGTAGACTGTCTGTAATTATAGCTTTGAAAACTGACAAAATGAGATTCAGCTCTTCATCCAAGGCAGATACACTGCATTTCACAGTTTATTACTTGATGTCATAGGATGCTTCAAAAATGGGAGACTCTCCAGTTTGCTTGACATGCATATTCGAGATCCTATAGCAAGTTTTACCCAAGGAAATGGTTTGTCCTTGCAAAAGAATTTTGTAATTTGGTGTTGCATTGCTCTTCAACTTTTAAAAATGCAGTCTCACTTAACCTTTTAAGTTACATAACTGTAGGAAACAGAGGGAGAAAAATTAACTAGTTCAGTCCTCAATCAAGGTATGCCCCACTGTGAAAACACCCATTTTCATCCCACGTATGGGGTTAATCATGTGCTTAAGCACCCTACTGAGCTGGAGCCTTATGCAGTTAATATACCTTGCCACTTAGATCCTAAAATCTCATCACTCATGAAGATGGAAGACTGCATGGTATTTTCAGGGTAAATTTAGGATTGCTGTTACTGTATACTTTCAGAATATATTCTGGGCAAACAGGTCACAACACTGTGATGTACAAATCCAACTATTTACTTGATTTACTGGTTACTGTTTTAAAGGGATAGTAAACAAAGCAATAAGCAGTGTATAATTCTTTTACATCCAATTCAAACACCACATGCACATTTTTTACATTAAGTCAGCTTAGGAAAACATTTTTCATGGATTCTAAGGCAGAGAGACTTTTAAAAAATTTCATATGGTATATGGAATAAATCTGGTGACCCTTGTAAATGGCAAGGTACTATAGTTGCCAGTAAGATTTAAGAATTGCCCAAATACTTTGGTTTTATTAAAAGCAAATACTGTAAATCTGGGTAAATGCATCTAAAACGTATTAAGACTCAATTTCTGTTAAAAGCCAGATTTTATACACCTCTATTCTGATGTATATATACTTCTGATTTCATTTCCCAATGGTCTGAGGTAGGGTTCCTCAACTTAGAGCTGAGTTTTGGGCAGTAAACCTGAAAGCAAATACAGTATCTCATGGTATGAATAAAATTATGCTTTTCTCTCCTTACTTGACCCCACTCTAACTTTTTTTTTTTACCAACAGGCAGAGCACCATCAGAGGTTCTTGCAAGCAACGAGTGCTATGACCAGAGCTTTCAGACCACCCTTTTAAGATTCCTTGTATTTGCTGGAAAATAGTAAGAGTGGGATCTGAAAGACAAATCATTGCTGGATCACAACACTTTGACAGGTTTGACAGCAAAAGCAATGGTAGACCGGATGCAATAAAGTCTGCAGCCTCAAAAAGGCTGACTGCCACTATCACATGGAAAAGCACAATAAATGTTTGCTGCGTTGGAAGCTATATTGGCACTTCACAGCATATGAGAGCTTGTTCTGCCATTGCAAAATTGTTGGATCTAGTTTAAATTAAAAAAACCAACCACTTTTTAAAGATACATGAATTATTCATTCAATTTATTCCCCTTTGGTAAGCTAGGGAGTCCCACTAAAACCCGGGATAAATAAAGGGATACTTTTGCCACACCTTCTATTCACTGTGACAGGAAAGACTGTCACATTCCTTCTAAACAGTGATCTCTTACTGACTTTTATAACGAGCACAGTAACTAATCAACAAACCTCAGTGCATAGTTTCCAGTACTCTAAGCTATAACGAACTAGTAACCATCTTCTGAAATACATAATGAAAGCTGAAAACCTTTGAGGGGCTACAGTACACAAGGTATTCACTCTAAAAAGATTCATTTGTGTAGACACAACCTACACTCATCTCTCAACTATTCTAGATAAAGGGAAACCATAGGCCCCAAATTAAACATGTTCCTTCAAAAGTTCTTGGAAAAAAACCTGGACTTTTAAAAATCTACATAAAGTTATTCAAAATGAAAGGCACCATGTGTATTCACAATATCCTTCTCTTTATTATGCAGAACAATTCAAGAACTGAATCTTGTGTATGTTATTAAAATCCAACATATGTATATTGACTTTTTTTTTTCTATCAGATTCTTCCCCTTTGAATAGAGATAACACAACAGAGAATTGGTACCTGCTGGAATCACTTTCTGACTGAAATTATTTGACCATTTCTGCTTAATTGAGCACTAGAATCACTGGTTTGACCTACAAAAACAGGTGCAAAAATGGTTAAGTCTGGGTTGAAATTTCACCTATTATTTCCTGCACATGAAAAGGCAAGAAACCATTAAAAGGAAGTAACAGAAATTAAACTTTGAATATTAAAAACAAAAAAGACAACACTTCAGGCAAACCAGTTCTCCTTCAGGCATAGAAGTTCAAGGTAGTGGAAGGAATTAACTAGGGGAAGACCAAAACATGAAAGTTAATCACATGGTACACAGAATGAAGAAAAAAATGCTTAATTGAACTTGCCACTCATCCTGCTTCCTTCTATCCTGTATAGTACATGTGTAAAAAAGGACTCAGAATTAAAGATCAGTTAGTACATTATATACATTGTTGTTCTTTTAGCTTTTGTTGTAAAAATGCTGGTTTGTTCCCTTTCCTCCTCCATTCTTCAGGAATCAGTGAATATGGCAAAAACCATAGAAATAGTGATTACAGTTGAAAGCGGTAAGTCAAAGCTATCTTTAAAACAACAACAACAAAAGCATATGCAAAACTTACACTATGCATGTGCTCTAACTTAAAGAAAAATGCATCAAAGTATTTTCAGTGCTATATTATTTCTGGCAATTGCAGAATAGGCACATTCCTCTGTTTATGTGCGCCATACCCACTATCCTGAAGGCTCATGAAAAATAACAAGAATAAAGAATTGCATAGGGTCATGGCACAAAATGGGTTACACCAAAGCTGTTCTCATGCAAGTAGCTTTGTTTGTTTTACCAATTCAGGGATAAAGAGAGAGAAGGGACAGTAAGTGATCTTTATATCATTATTAAAAGAAATGGCACCTTCAGATCACACATTTTCCCCAGAGAAAGAACAAGACGCAACAAATACACATGATCAAAACATTGTATTTTCAAAACACAATAGAATCATAGCCACAATTTTATGTATATTCCGTTTACTTTGATAAGAGCTGGAAAATCCAAACCTGTTCAGTTAAGCCAGTTTCTCTCTGTAATATTCACCATCCTTTAGAAAACAATCAGTGTTACACAGTTTAAAACCCAAATGCACCTCAAATAATGCACTAATCACTGGCCACTCTGTAGACTGTGGTAATTAAGTGAATCAAGATCCTCCCCTGAGTTTTGGAATCAGCTCCTTACTCAGCTGCTATATTGTCAACAGCTGGCATGAATTACTGGGAACATTTGGCTAACTGGATAATAAGGAGGACAGCCTGTGGTTGGTCCAAATTCTACTTCACTGATCTGCTTCAATTAAAAAAAAAAAACAAAAACCAAAAAACCCCCATTGGTTCCTCCTTTGCTTTTTTAAAAGCAGTAACAACACTACAAAGATTGGATTTTCTATTTTATTCCCTCATTATGCGCAAACAATGTAACTGTACCACTCTCACATGTTGCATGGGCTAGTGTAACTGAAGTCCCAATTCCCTATAATTTAATAATGCCTGTTTGCAACACTGATTCATCCTCACCCATATCACATCTCTCTCCTGGCTGATGTGGTAAGGTTTGCAACTCTGAATATACTTTTGTACCTGTTAGCAATTCATCAGCATAGATCACAGTAACAAAACCCCCAAACTTTGCTCCCACCTAGCTTACTGAAGAGAAAATACTCATGAGACAAAGCTTTCTCCAAACCACAGCTTTGTTATGAGGTAAACTCAAATTATATTATTACAGACCCATGCAACCAAATGCCAGCCACTGTTACTTTGTTACATTATTTGCTTTGTGCCCCTGCAGCTATCAAATTCTCTCCAGAAATCCATGTAGGAATCCCGTTCTAGTGGAGCAACATGCTCAAAAGTGGGTTTGTGCATGGTCTCTAGTGGGTCCAACTTCCAGAGGCATCTTTGCCACAGGAAGCTGTGGGGATTGGACACGTTTACCAGGTGGTCCTTCTCTTCCCTTCCACAGGTAACAGGGAATCTAAAGAAAACAGCTTCTCAGATTACAGTCCCTGGAGAACTGCTCAAATCAAGAACCAAGTCTGATAAAAAACAATTACCCTACCATTGCCAGGTATTAACAAAACCCCCAAGTATTTAGGGAAACTCTGCATGCATGTTACATAGAACATTCAGTTCCAGCTGTCCTTGAAAAATATTGGATTATCCACTGCCTTTTCTTCCAAAACCAAACATTTAAAGTGCTGGCTTTTTTCTCCTCTTTGATCAAAACAGCATTGTATCTTTTGAGGTAGCAGAGGATTAGTCGAATATAATATCATGGCTAAAGCTAAAAACAAAGAAAAAAGCTAAACCAATTTTAATTATTTTTTTTTAATCTTTGCTGAGACTATTCTCAGTCATCCTATGAATTCTAACAAGCATCATGTTAATATCAACATCTGGTAGCTTAGTGTTATGGTAACCCACACTTTTGCTGTGAGCTACCAAACAGATGCTGCTGAAAGGCTTTTTAATTTAGAAGGGCTGGTTTCATAAAATTATCTAATGTATTTCAGTAACTCACATTTGTATTATATTGTACTTGACTGGGATAACAAGAAACATAGAACAGTATTAGAATTCACATATCATCACTGTTACAGTGAAGGCCATCACTTGTGCATCATTCTTTTGCAGAGAAAGCAATCTAAGCGAAGGTCAAGCCAGCAGGATAAATGTGGCTACCTTCTGGATTTCAATCATGCCAGTCATAAGTCAGTCACCTTTTGAAAGGTGGTTAATCCTTGCTGTAGGGGCTAGAATTTAATAGCAGGCAATTGTGGCAGGTAAAAGTTACAAATAGCTTTCAGATTCTTCCAGTCTTTTATACTCACACATTATTACAGTGATTTCCAAGACAATTTGTACTATGATAATAAAGAATAACGTATAATGTTGGGGGAACAGGACAGATAAAAGAAGAATACATACTTTTTTTAAAAGTACATTTTCCAACTAATGTGTTTTATAACTTAATCTGGAAGAAAAAAAACCTGTTGATGGGTAGCCTTTTCAAAAAAATTAGCTCTTACCTAGAAGAGCTTGTGGAAGAAAAGAAATCCTGAATACAATAGATAATTCAGTACTTTCACACTCAGGAATTTCCCTCCGATCCATACAGACACTGACTGTACAGCTAGGGGCTTACTAAACAGAGCGTTACAATGACCAGCTTTGGTGCTTTGGGAATCACTGACAACAAATGCCCATTACAGGGCTGAAAATATTCTGCCATTATACTTCTTAAAGATTACCCAATAAAAAAGGAAAATGAAAGCAAGAATAGTTTCGTTAGGACACTTCACAATTGCTATACTACATGAAAAAGTGGGCACCAGTGGCAGAAGAGGAAAGGCTCTCATAAGAGAATCTGAACTCCCCTCCAGCTTCTTACCCTACCATAGGCAACGGGCACCCTTTCCTCAACAAGGTCCAACTGGTAACAAGGAAACAAGAGGAAAACTGTCAGCAATGTTTTGTGAGGAAACATGGAGGATGCTAATGGTCAAAAACAAAAGGAAAAGCAAGAAGGCGGCATCTTAAGACTTAAGAATGAAGGCAGTTTATGTTTTTTAAAGGAGATAAAATGAGACAAAAGCAGGAAATGCTGTCCTTCCCTTATCCTGAGAACTTCTTAATGAAAGGTCAAGTATAGCCATCAATCAAGATAAGGAAGAGGCGACCAAAGAGATGACCTTCTTTGAAGGGAAACAGGTATCAGATAGCACTTTTACACTGATGTAGTCCTCCCTCTATGTGAGAGAAAAGAGAACACAGTTTCATGCCAGTGTTTAAAAAAAAAAAGTGAAAATCAAACATTTAAGAAAGAACAAAGTCAGACATGCAAGAGCCTATTAAGTCAAAGACTTGCAGCCAAGGAAAAGCTTGCTTCCAAAATTTGTGAGGAGTACAACAGAATCCTATTCCTCACCACTCCCTCAGTTTGGCACCTGGTTTAGGAGATGCATCTCCTGGGGGCAGCAACCCTCACTAGTTTGTTACTGATAAGCTGCAGGACTCATTACATGCTCTTTAAATTTCTGGTTTAAAGTTTGTTGCTTTTCTGAAAGAGAATAATCCATTTTCAGTCATGCTTGACCTCACAGTTACTAAGTGAATTTACAATATTCCCCCCATGAGTTATGCTTACGATGTCATTTATGGGATGAAAAATCAGATTGCATGGAATTGCATCTAAAGTAGATGAAATCAAATATCCTTCAAAATCAAATGTAAGTATAAATACATCTCGCACACAAGCCTTATACAGTTACCTTTTGCTGGCTTTCTTAGCCAACAACAATTAATTTCTATTTCTCAAGCTAGTTTTAAAACATGGAATTGTTTCAATATCACTCTTCAGGAAAAAATAATGTTTACCAGCTCTCGAGGTAGAAAGGCCTCCTCCTGACGAGCCACGATCAGCCAGACAGTTTCCCCTTGCTTTGTGCTCCTCAGCATAGCTACAAGCTCCTCCTGGGTCCTGCCAGTGATGTCCCGTCCATTCACCTACCAGACACAAAAGAACAGAGGATGTCACATCTGTGAGTATGACTGTCCTTTGTCATTTTCCCCTCAACTAACACAGGTGTCATTCAGTGACTGAGAGCAAAGAAGAATTAGCAACAGCTCCCACACTGTCTCCCCCCTCTGGCCCTGCACAAACCACTTAACCTTTTTTTCCCCCTCATTTTCGCCATCTGTTAAAGCAGCTCTGTAGTACTTACCCACCTTGCAGGGGGTTTGTGAGGCTTAATTAGTTTGTAAAGCACTTTGAAGATGAAAAAGTACAGAAACAAGACCTAAGTATTAAAACTGTTTACCTTAAGAGCTTTTTGAGGTTAGTAAGTAGAAATAACCCATTAGATAATGAGATTGTAAGTTACAAGATATCTGAAAACTTTAAACAGACTGATTTGAGCAAAATTGCCTTAAAATCAGCACTTGACCACCTTGATATTAATCAGAGATTTTTGGACACGGCTGAAGAGGCAAGACATGTTTTATTTCTAAATTGATACATTTATCTGCTTTAAGAACCAAGATGTTATCAGGTTCCCCTTGTTCAAACATCCCATGGATGCTTGTGAAAAGCACCTTTTTCCAAATTGCAGTGTAAAATACTTGTTGACAGACAGTACAAAAGCCATAAGACTTTTTTTATTTTAAACCAAGGTCAAGAATTTTAACTCCATACATCAGCAGTATGTATAAGGAAATAAAATATTCATGTCAAAACCAGCAATCAATACTCAGCAATGCAAATAGAATGGACATTTATCCTAACCTCCAGGATTCTGTCTCCTGATTGCAAACGACCATCTTTTACTGCTGCACCTTTTGGTAAAATATTCTTCACAAAAATCGGACCAGGACCATGTACTGAAGAGTCTCTGGTAACCACAGTGAAACCAAGTCCTTCTGGACCTAGAAGGTCAGATAAAGAACTCCCAACATAAGTTTCAACAAGCAAATGATGATCATTAAAAGTAAGTAATGTCAGCAACGTATGATAGACGCTCAATTCAGGTTAGGTCTTAAAAAAAGAAAGCAAACAAAAAGCTGTAAACATGAGCCTGTTTTCTGCATGGTCTAGAGTGGAATTCTATCAATGTCAGAACACATGCTCAGATCTTCCTGCAACAGCTAGAGATGGAAATACTTTTGGATAGCCCACAACAATACAAAACAAGCAAGAACTCCCATTTTAAAGCATTTACCTTTTCTCTAGGTGGTTTTAGTATCAGCCTTCACATTAATGTCAATAGTCTTTGAAACAAATCAGAGCAACCAGAATTGTTTATGAGCATAAATTTAGCAGGGTTTACCGAAACTTGGTGAAAAGTGGAAAATGTCACATGATTTGAATGCAAAAACTGCTGGCAACATGCTGTTAAGAAAGGACAAAGTGATATTTCAAAGCTTCCATTAGTGAAGTTGTTTGCTGCTTGGAAATAAACAACCTCAAGTGTTATTAGACAAATGTTTTAACAAATAATTAGGGAGTAAAATCAATATTAGCAGGTACTGCTTATAAGCCACCAAAATCACCCAGGAATAGCAGGGTCCATAAAAATCTTTTTATATTGAGTAGGATTGCTACCCATGTGATAGTTTTCAGAGACATCATCATGTCAGTATCACATTCCTATCATTTCTAAAAATATAAATTACTGTTTCAAAATCAAAAACGTTACATCTAAAATGGGGAAAATTCTAAAGTAGGCTTTGTTAATGCAAAGCTGAAGAGTTCAGAAGTAAAAATACATGATTTAAGTTAAGAAATAACAAAAATTAAGAAATGACGGCTTGATTACATTCATTATGTGTTAAAAGAATAAAGTTAGAGTTTTTAAAAGGGCCACTTCTAGCATAAAATTTAACTCTCAGCCAAATCAGAGACAGAAATTAAACAGAAAATATAAATGCTAATTGGGATCTGCTTAAGCACATTTTACAACATGTGCATAAACCTGTTACTCCATGCAAAGACAGACATCTGCATGAAGCAGCAATTAAAGATATACACACAAAATTCGGCCTGCTGACAGCTGAATAAATAGAGATGGAAAGAAAAGGTTTGCAGAAAATAAAAAAGGGAAAGACAGGTAAATCTGTGGTCAACCTCTTGGATAACATGAAACAGACCAGAATATATTTTTAAACATATCTTTAAAAGAATGTCGTAACAGTGCTGTAGTCAATTAGCAGTTATGAATAAAAATAACAAAGGTCACCAGCAGACAGTTCAAATTTTTATTCTGTACTTGTGAAAAGGCTGAAGCATCTCTTAATATCCCATGTTGCTAATGAAACACCTTCCACATAATCAGTAACTGAGATGCTTTAAAAATCAGTAAATCTGGATAACATGCATCCAAAATTTACGACAAAGCTGACTGTTGAGAACATTACTGTTAATATTCCTTCAGCTTTTGGAACTTTTAAACCATAAATAACTTGCTTGTACTTTTGTACTTATAGTTTTAATGTCACTAGTTTAGTTAAAAGTTAAGGTATCACTATAGAGAACATGATACAGAATTAATCACATCATCTCCAAAGACTTACCTTTTTTCAGGTCTATCTTTATTTTCTTTGCATTTTTTTTAATGCCAAAGCCCATAAGGGGAGACAGTGAGGGAGAAGACAACTTTCTACCCAGACGTGGGAGGCTGGGGCTCTTAGCTTGTTGTAGTGTTGCCTGTACACCTGCCTCCAAGCTGCTTGCTCCAGAAAGAGTAACTGTTTTCAGAGCAGGTTTTGGATGAACAGGAGGCGGAATCTTTGTTTTTGGAACTCCTTCTTCGTTATCCAGAAAACAAAGAGGAGCAATAGCAGACTTCTCATATTGTTCTCGATTATATGGAGGAAGGACTTCTAAGATGACACTTTGAAATTTCATTGCCTGACGGAAGATATCTTGAGCCCTTTAAAAGAAAGGTACGTAAATTCACATAACAAACTTTGCCCAATTTTTCCAGTTTGAAGTTGTTTACAGGGAATAAGACAAAAATTTATTTTAAACGTGAAGAAATAACCTTACCTTCACATCTACAGGGCCCCTTTGCTAAAAAGTACACATGAAATAGGATTTCTAAACTACCGCATTTCCTTACATTTCAAGTAGGAACAGCACATCTGTCAGGAGTCCTAGGGTGCTATGAAAACATACCAGCCACAATAAACTAATGAACGCAATTCTTCATGCGAAACGTCAGGAAGGGAAGTTCCAATGGCAAAAGCTCATCAAAAGACTCCTGAAGTTATAGCTTGCTACCTTTTTCAAGTGTTTTTCTGTTACATATTTTGTTGGTGGCATAGAGGCACACTGAGCACTTAAAACCAATTGCTCTGGTGGATACATCTACTCTGAGCAAGCTCAAGACTCCATTTATTCTGAGTACAGCCTAACTGCCCCTCAGATTCCTTCAGCACCCCTAATGCAACTGCTGGCTGATTCCAAAGCAATAAAAAAGGATGAGGCTATGGGATATATGAACATCTTCAGAAGAAATATTGTGACTGCAAATGGTGCAACAGAAAAGGATGATGGTATGGGATATATAGACATCAGAAAAAATACTCGTGACAGAAAAAGTGCAACTATTTGTGTGTTTCTACATAAATGGATAAAAGAATAGGTAGATACTACCCAAATCTTTCAAGCAGTAACCTCTTGCTACGGTGGCTATGTGGACTTTACTTAATCAATGTCTTTATAGATGTGCTCAGTTGCAACACCAGAAACTGTGTTAGAGCATTTAACGAAACTACTCCCCTTGAACTGATAACATGGTAACAATACAGTGTTCGGGTTCCCATGTATTGCAAGACAATTAAGACAAGTTGGCCAGAGCAACTGCTCATACAGCTTTCCCTACATTTTGAATAACCTGTAGATTTGGTCAATCAAGACATTTTATGACCTTGGATTCTAAAGGAACAAAGGAGACTTCTCTCTCTCCATGCATTCCTCTCCTACCTTCTGATGGAGTAAGTGGACTCACTTTCTTCCATACTGCAGAAGACAACTCAAGTACAAACAGAAGCAGTAGCTGAAGCATGTTTTGAGAATGAAAAATCAAGAACTACTGCTTAGCAGAATCGGGTCAAGAGGGGAAGTAATGGCCACATTAATATTTAAATAAATCATGGGGTCCTTTTGAGAACAATTTACATATCTCCTACCTTTCTGTAGCACGTTTGTCAGTCAGGCAAAGTCAGTATTTCACTGAAGTCTTGGCTTTGGATTTACACTCAGTTATGCAACAGAAGTCAATACTGAAAGTACTTCTGAAATAAACAGCTTTTTACACCGATACAGAAAGGAAGCCACTGCAAACGTTAACATCTTGAATACTGTATTGGGTTTGCGTGTTGGGGTTTTGGTAGCAGGGGAGGGGCTGCAGGGGTGGCTCCTGTGAGAAGCTGCTGGAAGCTTCCCCAGCTCCAAGTCGGACCTGGCACTGGCCCAGGCCGAGCCCATCAGTGACGGTGGCAGCGCCTCTGGGAGAAGAGATTTCAGACGGGGAACCTGCAGTGGAGAGTGGAATGTGAGAGAAACACCTGTGCAGACACCGAGGTCAGTGAAGAAGGAGGGGGAGGAGATGCGCCGGAGGAGGGGATGCCCCTGCAGCCCGTGGTGAGGCGGCAGGCTGTACCCCCCAGCCCACAGAGGGGAGCAGATGTCCCCCTGCAGCCCAGGAAGGAGCCCACGCCAGAGCAGGGGGATGCCCCCCAAGACGGCCATGACTCCATAGGAAAGCCCGTGCTGCAGCAGTCTGTGCCTGAAGGACTGAAGCCTGTGGAAAGGACCCACGCTGGAGCAGTTCGTGAAGAACTGCAGCCCATGGGAAGGACCCACATTGGAGAAGCTCATGGAGGACTGTCTCCCGTGGGAGGGACCCCATGCTGGAGCAGGGGAAGACTGAGGAGTCCTCCCCTGAGGAAGAAGCAGTGGCAGAGACAACGTGTGATGAACTGATCCCAACCCCCATTCCCCATCCTCCTGCACTGCTGCAGGGGAGGAGGTAGAGAGAACTGGGAATGGAGTTGAGCTGGGAAGGAGAGAGGGGTGGGGGGAAGGTGTTCTAGGGTTTGGTTTTACTTCTCAGTATCCTTGTTTTGATTTGATTGGTAGTATATTGAATTGATTCTGTTTCTTCCCAAGTCGAGTCTGTTTTTTGCCTGTGACCATAAGTGGTGAGTGATCCCTCCCTGTCTTTGTGTCCACCCATGAGCTTTTCATTATATTTTCTCTTCCTCATCCCACCGGGGGGGGGGGGGGGGGGGGAGGAGTGAGCAAGCAGCCTCCTGGTGCTTTGTTGCCAGCTGGCCTTAAACCACAACAAATACAAACATGCTGCTTTCCCAGATCAACAGAGCTGCACAGTACCTCCACCTTGCAGCTCTAGGAAGGGAGGAGCTGTTCTGAGGAGGGTTTTGCAGCATGAAGACGCTGAAGTCAGGGGGCAGTCCCATTGGATACTGCTGTGGGAAGGAACCGTCTTGGCTATACTGAGTGTAGGTGACCAAGAGTCAGAATAACCGCATTTGTTGACAGGAGTCACTGCCAAAAGAGAAACCTCAAACCTGGAAAAGAAAGGTAGCAGGGAGAGTATTGGAGGAAGGTATTCTTCCAGCACCACCCTCAAGGGTTAGGTTTCAGAACTGTAACAGCACTGTCCCAGTGTGTCTGCAGGGGTTATAGATCACCGGCTCACCTATAGCCTGTGAAGGTTTTCATGGACAGACCTTACCCTAATCATAGAAACCATGGCATCCATAAGAATGTAAAGTCTTAACCGTGTTTCTTTCACACTCTGTCTTCATCCTTGCCAGTAGTCACTTGGTCATATGTTAGAAGGTTATTTAGTAACTCAGTTTTGGGAGATGAGTATTTTAAATACATGAAAGAGAAAATATAAGATGGCCTTCAAACAAAAAATTGTGGAAATAACGCAAAACATCCTGTGGGAAAGCCTGAATGCAGTCTTCAGGGGCAAAATAACTAGCTGTACTTCAAAGACAAAAAATAATGGATGGAGAAATTTACATTTCTTGAGACCCCAAATGCATACTCTAAAGAAATAAGGGAGTCAATTAAAAGAGGTGCTAGAAACTCTGCAACACAACAGAATGTAATTGAACAGATTCAACAGCAAATGGAAAAGCAGACCAACAGTCCCAATATATAAAACTATGATAAACATGGGAATACAGAAAGTAGGCTGCTGCTATTACAGCTGCAGAAGCAGCAATCATCAGGAGCAATACTAGAAAGTCTCTGCTGAAAATGGAAAGAGACAGTATGTAACAGCCTCTGCCAAGTGTTAAAACAGCTTTTACAAGGGTTATGAAGAAATGTCAATTTGAAACTAGCAAACAGATTTTCCTCTCAAAGGAGAACGTGACAACTATTTCTGGGTCAATAGTCATTGGGACAATACTTCATCACATCCATTACAATTACAGCATTTCTGTAACTTGGACTTCTGTCAGGTTAGTACAGTTATGTCATGCCAGATGAAAACTAAAACGCATATTCACTGAGATTAGTTTCAACCTGGAAAGCTGCTTTCTTTAGCCATTCTCAACAGCCAGGGAAAAGACATGATGCAGAAGGCTATTCTGGAAGGCAGTTCAGCAGAACAATGTAACAGAACATGGGACCACGATAGAGCTTGTCCAGATTACTCCCCCCAGTCCCCAAATGCATGTGGAGCCCTCACTGCCCACAGTTTTTCTGCTCAGATCCAATGCCACTGCAACCACACTACTTGTTATTATAACACAAGGTGACTTAGACCAACTAAATTAGGCTCTGCTCTGAATCACCGTTTAGTCACTTCTCTCACTCTCCCCCTGGTATGTAACAAGACTGGCCTCTTTAAACTAACGATTGTCTCTGTAAATATCCCTTCCAACTCCCAAAACTTTACACAAACTTGAAGAAAGTGAAGTGTCCTGCATTTCTCATTTTGAAGGAAAGCCTGATGGAGAACTGGAAAGTTTACTGCAGTATTTCTAACTGTCCCAAAATCTAGTAACCTTACAGAAAAATACTCAGTCCTCCGCTCCACATACATCTCATGGGCTTAAAGCCTCTGGAGATCTAGTTACACTCTGAAGAGAACACAAAGGACAACAAATTTGTAAAGAAAAGATCACATACAATTTTGAAAAGAGAGGTTTTGATTCAGGCAAAATCTCATTTGAGAAGGATACATCTTCATTACGAAACTGCACGGGTGAGACAACAAACATTTTAATATGATACCAACATTTATGTTCCGACAAAGTTGGTATCTTCTGTAGGAACTTTCCATGGGTGGAAGAGAATGGCATGTACTGTATCACAGCAGAATACATTTGCCACCAAATATGCAGAAAGCAGTAACTCAAAAAGCAATCAGGCAGCAAAAAGCACAGTCTCAAAAACAAAGTAATACCTACACTACAGAACTACACTAGTTTTATAAAGACCTATTTTGCAAATATTTATCCCTAACAGTGAAATTACGTATTTGATTTGGTCTAGAAACCTTGAACATTTGGCTTACTGTTTAGAAAGTTAAGCCTCAACTCCCTTGAGATCTCACTAGGTTTTTGTTGTATTATAAACAATCACTCAGCTGTCTAAACATATGGATTAAAAGTAAAAACAAATTACTATTTAAATTACTACAGCAAATATCTGTAAAATCTGAGAGGCTATTCTTTTGTGCAACAATGTCACATTATTTCACAGCCGATCAAAGCAACCTGTTACTTAAAGTAATTTGAGAAAGATAATAAATGTCAACAGATTTTTAATAAAAGTCATAAGAGGTGAGACTTACCATTTAGCTCAACTAAGCATAGTTTGACAGTAGTAGTATTTTTTAAAAATTAAATGCTCAAAAAGCTGCTGCACAAAAAAAAATACTCTTATTTCATTTACAAAAGAACATTAAAAAACATGCTGTGATGTTGACTCATTCTGAAGGTCTTATGAGGAAAAAATTACAAAGAAAATATGGGAAAAATAGTAGAAGAATTAGAACGGGAAGATAACTATTAAAAAAAAATAATGCTATTTAAATTAAGTAAGCACAATAGGTTCACTAAGACTACAAGAAGATTCCTCTCCTCAAATTTCACCTTATTTGGAGGTTTCAGAAAGAAAATCACAAAGTTTCTGCCAGGTATCAATTTTACAGGCATTTTATCTGAAATAAATATTAATCCCTTTGCATGAATCACTTAATAAACACAGCATTGTATAAAATCCTGGCTAGTTAAAAGTATCACTAAACAAGCACTTACTGTGCAAAGGTTTTATCTGCAAGGTCCACATGGTTAATCTTGACAATGCATTCATTTTCATGGAAAAGCCCATCACGTCTAGATCTGCTGTTTTCTTCAATACCACGGATGAAGAGTCCCAGCATCCTAAAAGGCAAAAAAAAGAGTGAAAACTATCCTTATTCTGCTGGTATGAATTATAGCAACTAAAAATAGATATTAATAATCTCTACTGTGTATGAGATGAGATAGAGTAGACCATTATGAAGTACTTAACCCAGAGAAAGGATTTCCAGCTCTCTCCTTAACTAAAAGGGAAAGGATTGCAAGAAACACAAGAAAAATTGCTAGACACTAATGCTATACTACTTGCTAAAACTTCAGAAAGCATTGTGTCCTCTAGGTTGTACTTGGAGAAACAGAGGAAAATACCTACATCTCCCCATCCAGTTAAAAATTTGAATGTAGCTCATGCAATATTTCTCTGCCACTAAGATTACATTGCTCCAAAGAAAAGCACAAACACATTAAAAGCAATTTTCGAACTCAACTATAATAAATGGAACAGGCATTAGAATAAGATAAAAAATAACCACTATTTCTACATCTGAAAAGTCTCTGGAACTTTTCAGTTGCCAAAGCCCCTTGTTTTGGTACATGACAGCAATACTACTTATTCATGTGGCAGGACAGCAGCAGAACATCAAAACCTAAGTTGTTTGTTACCAGGTTATGTGCAAATTGAAAATTGAGGTGCAGCACAGAAACTCCTGATAATGTGTTAAGTGAACAACTGTAGGTGGTGCAAAATTCCAGTGTGGCTAACTGCTGGGAGCTCTAGGCTATTTCTGACCCACTTTGAGCGTCTCTGTATTGCAGGCTATAACTCAACATACATATATCCAATGACACCAGTATAATGTCCAAAAAAACCTGACAACTGCATGTTTGTGAAGACCTTTTATAATCAAGTTTTATCCACCAAATTTCCATACCACATCAGCATCAAAGACAGATGACCTTTAGAGACCATATTCTATTGGTTATACTCCATAAAATATTAATGCGCAATTTCCAATGTGCCAACGCTCCAATCACAAAACAGAAGTCTTGTATTTTCTTCTCAGATTCATAACTGCCCCTCATATTTAAGTCCATTCAACAGATCCACAGCACACCATTAACTATTTCAAATGACACTACAGTCACCATGCATCTGATTTTAGATTTACTGTATAATAAGATTTTAAAATTTATATTTGTCATATCAATGTACTTTAAGTGAAAACTTGATTCCTACTGAGGACTACTACTTGAAAACATCTAACAGAAAAAAAATGATTTAACCTATTGTATGAAGATTCTCTTGCAACCTGTGTTACCCTTCACTAAAGGATTCAAAGAGGTGGTGAGGGGCCGCAGCCCTATCGATGACAAACATTCAACTAGTGGCAATCAAAAACCTAAACCCTAACAACTAATGAAATGCAATTACGTTAAGATGCAAACCAATAAAAGTAGAGAAACAAAAGAAAGTAAAAATTAAGTCAGTTGCTCATTAATCCTGTTGTGCTTAGATGCTGTATCCATACAATGCAATAGGATTGCCCACTTGTCTGAAACTTGTTGTGCATGCTGTAGTACCTCAATGAGTGGTGTGAGTTACATATGCTGTGGCAGCTTAAATCCATTGCTCCATTACTTTTTTCCACAGCCTCAATTTTAGCATTACTTTAATACACTATTAAATGTTAATTTCCTTTTTTAATAATATCTGAATGCAAAATAAAGGGGGAAAATTATTTCCATTAGTTTTGTAGTTCCTGTATAAACGAAGATTTTGTAAATTAATACAATGTTTTACCTACCTCTGGAAAAATTCTGCTCTGCAGCAGCACTACGCTGAAGCCAGCATTACCTTATTAGAAGATAACTTTACAACTGAAATACCAGACTAAACTAGTCATGGCCAGCGTTCCCCCATAAACTGTATCTTGGCATCAACAGAAATAAGATGCTCTTCTGTACTTTCTCATGTCATGAGTTAATATTAATTCACTAGTCTCAGAATTGATTAAATAAGAGGGACAAGCGATATAAGTCACTCTAGTGCTTTTACGAAGACATTGGTATGGTTCTGCCAAGAGTCATTAAAATTTCAAGACAACTGTCTAAACAAGTATTCCATCGGTCAAAAACCCCTTTGCTCTGAGAGATCCCCAAAAGCATCAGTATATAAGGACACAGTAACCTGCATGCAATGTAGACCAAGGAACTCTGTTTTTTCTTCATGGAGGTCTTTAAAAGCTGCACCCAACACTGTGATACTTCAGTTCAGAACTGTATTATCGTCACAATAATTACTGATTTTAATAGCTTGCAACTTCATCACATTTTTAGCCTAATGATCTTGAAATATAGTGTACACACTACAACCTTTATGTCATGGCTATCACAAAGAACTATTGTCTGCATTTCATAATGGGGTAACACACACAGGTGTCTTTCTCAAGACAAACAGGCAGCCTGCAAAGCCAAGGACACAACTCAGACCACCTACAGTTCCCATCGAAGACCAATTTTCTTCTTCAAACAGTGACGACATTTTTCCAGGCAGCAGGCGGACATCTATATTCCCTTTTGGCAAATAAAACATTCTGAATGAATTTGGGTTCATTTACAAACTCAGATCTTCCTGAGAAAACATTTACACACACAGACCTTTACAAGGCAATTTAATCCTTCACACTGTCTGTCCTACGTGAAAGTTGACAAGTAAAGAAACATTTAAAAATTAGACAATATTTACTTTTACAATAAGTGTCTTTGTTACAGGCAGCCATTTTACTATAGTGTCATTTATGGCACTGGCAATTTCCCATCTCTTATTCAGGACTGCCAGTGTCAAATTAACTCTGTGGCTAAGCCTCTGCATGTCAAATTTCAACCAAGAAATATATAAATTTTTTTAATTTATTTTTTTTTTTTTTTACACCTGAGTTACATAGCTTGGAAAACAGTTATAATGAAAATGCTGACACAGTCTTAACTACAGTACATCAATATGAGCACACTGCTATAATAGGCTTTTGTGATCTCAAAAGACTATGTTAAATCATTTATTTTTAAAGTAATTGTATTGTGACAAAGAAAAATTCATGGTATAGTGCACATTTTATAAATGTTATACAACCAAATCTGAAAGGTGGCTTGAAAAATATGAGGCAGGATCAGAAAAGCAAATTTTTTTACTTTTCTTGTCTGATATGTCACTAAGGAAGGGCCCAAGCAGAGAAATCCAACTGAAATAAATAATTAAAAAAAAACCCTACCACCACCAAACCTAAACAAAAAAACCCCAACACACAACCAAAACCAAACCCCGCACCCACAAAACCAACCCAACACTACAAAAAAACCCTAATCCCATAGCCCACACACGTTTAGTATTACATTATTCTACAGAGAGTCTAGTTTACCATTCAGAGAATAAAAACAGAGGTAATTAAAAGGACATACATGAAAAAAGGGGTTGGTATTGTCTTATACGTAACTTCAACTAGTAAATATTTTGGTAATGGAAGAGAGTGCCATAGACCAATTTTCTTTTAAGCATTTCTTTTCCTTATGGTTAAATAGTAGGTATATTAAGAGAATCACCACTGAAATCCTTTCATTAATATACTTCTTGAGCAATGCAGAAAATATCTTACCTTCCACTCAGAGATGAAAAAAAGGGCACTACATGTATTCCCAAGGGTCCACCTTCCCCAGAAATCTCCACTGTTTTTGTCATTTCACTAAAAAAGAGCACAGGGAAACACATCTCATATGCTGCTTCACAGAATTCTCTGTGTTAAAAACAAATTCCTGATTGATCAGATAGCAGGAAAGATAGAAAAAATATTTGACTCAGAGCTCACTAATATATAAAAATACAATGAAATGTAAAATGGCTATCAAATTCTTTAATTTTTTTAGATTAGCATTTGTGTATTTTGAAAGGGAAAGACACCAAGTACTAGACATTTTCCTAAGTCAACCCTTAAGTAAATTAACCAGAATATTAAAGAATAAGCTTTTAAGTGAGGAGAGACTTCATCATTAAAAAAAAAAAAAAGATTCTACATGTTCTTAATTTGAGCTCCACGTGAGCAGCTTCAGTCAATTTCCCCATGTGGACACATTATAAACATGAAGATCACACGTTAAGGACATCAAGCCAATAAGAAAATGAGTCAAATCATATTTAAATATCTTGATTCCTGCCCTCATTGCATACAACCTCACTGACACACAAAGACCAAAACAAATTGTAATCAGAAGTGCAACTCTGCTCATTTTATCAGGAAGTTTCCTTCCTCAAACACCATTATCAAAACCCCCTATATTACCTCTGACAGATTTTTTGCTGTTTCATGGCTATGTGCTGTTTGATTTCCTATTCAGTATTTTACACTGCCAGCCTTACAGTGGCCTTAACTCTATTCTGGGTGATCATAATTTAAAAGGAAGGTACTTGAATTGGCTAGAACTTGGAGGGGGAAGGGGGGGCGCAGTCTGTATTCTAGCAGATCACATTCCTTCTTTCTATACTAGTCTACACCTTCCGTAACACCCCCTCCCCTCAAATCATACTGAACACCATCAAGACTGGGGATTAGTGGCCAGTGAACAACTATTGGGTATTTCCATTTACATCAGAACACCCTAAATTCAAGATATAAGAAGCTCTATGGTTGTACACCAATCCTATAGTATTTATAGAACATGTAAAACTGAACCAAACGGCCACTTTATATACTGCCATGAGTTAAAGACTCAGTCTAACTGATGCAAGTGCAGGCTGCTGTTGGGAAAAAGACTTCTGACATTTCTCCAAAAACCACACAACAGATCTGGAGACTGCACATTTGCAAGATGAGAAAGATGACCAAGCCACACCACCCTTCCCCCCAAGTGATTTTTTCCTAGTACAACATCCTCTGGGATCAGCTGACTGATCTCACTGCCCCATGCATGGTCTTATGATCATTTGATGTGATGCAAGAATCAGCAGAAATGCACAGGTATATGGGAAGAATCTGTGACCACCCTTGAAGTGGCAACACACAGTTACATCACATTAGATACAACATAAAAACACACGGCACAGCTAAGCCCTCTCACAAGGACGACAATTACTGCAAATGATCTTAGACAAATTCTGACATGGCTTCCTAATAACACAGGAATATTATTATTTTTTTGTTACGAACCTTTATCCAGTTGCATAATGATTGATCAGAAGCAACTTACCCTAGATAGAGTAATTCTTAGCTTGGTCAGCTAAATATGGAATATGACTGGAAAATAAGTTTATATAATTTTATTTTGGTTTTGGAGTTGGGGGAAGCGGGGGGAGTTTGAGAGGGGTTTTTTTGTAAATTATTCTTCCAAAAAGACTGACACTGGAATGAATTTATATTCCATAAAAATGAAACGGACAGACCTGAACCAAACCACCACTGATCTCAACATCACAGATTTTCATTACTATATTTATAACACAGGCACAATGAACAGGCATTTCTATTTGCTGGTTTTTTGTTTCCTGTATTCTCCTCTCTTCATGAATCAAACAGGGAAATCCTGAAAAAATCCTCCTGTCAGTTTTTTTAGAAAACATTTTTTTCTAGTGAAACTGGTCAGAAAAGCTAATTGGGGTGGTTACCAAAAACTCAAAATTGCATGCATAGAAAATTAACTCTTCTTTCAGTTCCGTCTTCTACTTCCTCCAATTCTCTTAACAGACAAAAAAACCCACAAAATTAAAGCACTACTTTTACTGTCTTTTGAACTTCTACAGAATGAAAACACATGAGCAAATTAAGTAGCCAAATCCTATAGATCCAGAAAATAATCAGAAGTAGTCAATAGGCTTTCATTTGTACAGGGAAAATTTAAGTAAGTTACATTTGTCCCCAGATAACCCTGTGTTGCTTAAGTACTCCAGGGGAAAGTTGTCTTCCTAGGCAACTGTAAAATAGAGCAGGAATTCTTTTGAGGGCTATCATGATAGACAGGTTAGCTGTCATATTAAATCAATGCACTTACAGTTATAAGTAGACTCACAGCCAAAGAAAACATACAAGTTTATTTTTAAATCTAACAGGAAATCTACACACTAAGAAAAACAGGTTTCTTTGTGGAAAAAAGATAGCCCACATATACATTGTATTACTTTTAAAAACATTGTGGCGAATCCTAAAATTTATGGATGTACTAAAGCACTAAATATCCAGAATAAGAGCACACTGTGTGTGCATATATATATGTGTGTATATCTATATATAAAAGGTTCTTTAGAATTATATTTTTAATCAAAAATCTATGAGTCAGAATGACTTTTCATTCTCAAACAAATGTGATTCTTAGTTACATCTGAGAAGAAAACTGACCTTCACAACAACTTTAATAGATCTTTGAGAACATATTATTTTTATACTATACCTATGAAAGCCTGACAGTTAAAAAATTAAAAAGCAGGATATCTGGGCTTCAGCTTTTGTTTGTTTAGGATCCTCAAAGATTGGAGACTCAGAAAAAATTGACATCATTCACTCATGCTGTCAATCTTCCAGGAGGTTTAATCTGCCCACTAGAACAGCTGAATTCCAGCAGTGTACTATTCCACACTGGCTTACAGTTTACACTATACTGGAGAGAGTATTCGGGAATAGGGCATGGCTGAATGAGATCCTGAACAGGATGAGCTTTAAGAATACTAATTACTAAACTCCACAGGCACAAGGGACACCAAGGTGCTGGCATTCCTCCGTTTTTAACAGAGTCAAGTTAAAAAACTGAAAGAAGGGAGTGGGAGAATGCAGAATGGTTTTCCATTGCTGGTTAATAGCTATGATATTGACAACAAGGAGGGTAATTTATGGATTTTCTGCAATACTCAATATATTTAAAAAAAAAAAAACAACAACCCCCAAAATAGGAAAAAATAAATTCCAAAAGTTAGTAATGTACTAGTGGCCTACTCCTATTTTAAGTCTCCCCTACAGATCTTAAAATGCATTTTGCAGTAAAAGAAAAAACAGGTCTGGCCTATCAAGTCAGTATAAAAGACCTGGAGTCCAATTGCTAGGTAGGGATGAGAGGCTGGGAGCATCGGTGAGTGATGCACAGAGGGTGCCTCAGTGTCTGACACTGCTAGTATCTCCTGTGTGTCCTTCAAGGAGCAGACAGAGCTCTTACCTCAGAAAATACACTACTTGCTGAGTTTGCAACCCAACTTTTCTGGAATGCGTACAGATATATTCTTACAGCAATCACAATAAGTGAACTTTTAAAAAGCATTTATCTCAGTGAAATTTATCAGAACTGCAGGATTCACCCCAACTAGAAACATGGCACCCGGGTGTATTGGGTCTGGCTGAGATGGAGTTAATACTCCCCACAGCAGCCCTCATAGCACTGTGCCCTGCATCAGTAGCTAGAAAGGTGTTGATAGCACACCAGTGTTTTGGCTACTGCTGAGCAGTGCTGGCACAGCATCAAGGCTGTCTCCCCAACATTTTTGCCCTCCCCTCAATGGCAGGCTGGGGCAGGGCAAGATCTTGGGAGGGGACACAATCAGGACAGCTGACCTAAAACTAACCAAACAGATATTCCATACCATATGACGTCAGCTCAGATATAAAAGCTAAGTAAAGGGAGACAGAGGGGGGGCATTTTGTCTTCCGGAGCAACCACTACGCGTACTGAAGCCCTGCTTCCCGAGAAGCGGCTAGACATCGCCTGCTGATGGGAAGTAGAGAATAACATAATTTGTTTTTTTCTTTGCTTTCGCACGCGCAACCTTTGCTATCACTGCATTAAACTGTCCTTATCTTGACCCACGAGCCTTTTGTTATATTTTCTTCCCCCCCAGCTGAGGAGGGGGAGTGATAGAGCGGCTTTGATGGGCACCTGGCATCCAACCAGGGTCAACCCACCACACCGGGCTTCTTCAAATGCATGCTGGCATGCCCCTTCCCCTCGCCGCACTAAAAGGTGCCTCAGAGGTCTCAGTGAAGAAAGAACACCTGCCTAGCATGACCTGTTTGTGGCATCCAAGACCACATTCAACACTGTAATATTGATTTTTAATGTGAAGAAGCTGTCATCATTTACTATTTAAATTCTCCATTGCTTGATGTTTATTGATTTCTGCTGGGTTCTTTACAGTCTATCACATTTGTCAGGAAAGTTTGCCATGCATATTATTAAAAATGTTGATGAGTACAGTTTAGCAAAGAGAGGGATAGAGAAGATGTACGCACGTGTGTAGTGAGCATGCACAGCAGTCCATTTATAACATGGAAGGCAAAATTTAAACGGAGTGCTGCACATTCAGCAGTATATATTCAGTGGTGAATCAGTCTGATCTTCAGATTGGCAGTGCCCTTGCTGTTGAATACTATAGCTCCCTCTCCTGAAAACTGTATGAAGAATTAGCAGTTTGTCAGTTATGCAGCGGAAAAAGACCTGTTAGCTGAAAACTATCCAATAATACTGAAGAACTAATCTCAACCACCAAGCACACAGATGCTTAAAAGGGACTTCTCTCCAGAAATAAACATTTTGGAGTTTTATAGCAGGACCTGGTTCGCTAAGGCACTTTGACCTTCTCCAATTACAAATGCTAGGAGAATCTTGGTAGGATTTCTCCTGGAGGATGCAGTAGATGCAGCCTAAAGTGGATTAACTGTTTTGCAACATACTGAAGACAGTATCTTGGAAAAAGCTGCTTTCTGCATGGGTTACTGGGCAAAACTTGTCATCATGAGTACTTCACAAGAATCTACTGCCTGAGTAAACACAGATCAAGTATTTATCATTCCAGTGGCATATTCTTTTGCCATTTTAGTCTTATTCAACACTTGCATGTAAGTCTTCAACCCAGGCACAACATGGTGAAGGAAAAACCTTTGAATAGATCTTTGAATTCCTCATACGTTTTTAAGAAAAGGTACAGATGAGTAAGCTGCTGTATCTGAAAAAAATCTCTTAGCGCAGGACGTCAATGTTTCCTTTGCAAACAAAAAAGCACAGCTGATATTCTGAACATGCTTTGTGGCAATTTTATTGACCACAGCCAAGTAAAAGGCAAAGGAAATGTCACTCACATGCAGAGCGCTCACAGATAAAGTTATTAAGCTGCACTTCCTTGCTTGCTCTTCACTTGCGCCTCCAGGCCCATCAGCCAATGCTGCCGTTCCAGGGGAGGAGAGTATCCATTAACAACAGGTGCTCACATTTGGTAGAGAGCACAGGCCTACAGGTGATGTCAAGCTACTGAAGGGAATTTTAAAGAAGCAGCTTGTACTGATTTATCCAAATAAAGAGGATGATGACTCTGTCCATGTACTTCTTTTGCATATTAAAACAGTACAGTTGCTGATGGTAATAAAGTATTTGTACCCATTCTTCCAGAGAGGCTTCCAAAGTAGCCAGCTCAACTAAAGCTGTCAGACAGCACATTTCCCACCCGCCTCCTACTCCTTTTCCACATTTTTCCTTCCCTCTTTTAATCTAGATGCTCAAAGCTCTGATGAAAATGTCTTGAAAGCCCTGAAGAAGAAACAGGCGCTCAAGATGTTAAATAGTGTGAAATGATGAAAATCTGAGCAATATCTAAGTAGGGATGGAAAGCACCCTACAAAGAGAAGAGAAAGCAACTGAACATGCAGAGTCAAGAAGGAGCTTTCCAGGGACAGTTAAAGAAACTGCTCACTGACTTTTAGAAGACACAGACACATTTCAGCTGCTCCATTCTACAGAAAACTAAACAAACTATCCCAAAAGTTTAAATATTTACTATGAAATAATGTCAGAATCTTCCAGTTTCAGGTTTGAAGAGATAACCCTCTAACTAAAATGCATTAATCTAGTAAATATGCTACTGTAATCCAGATTTTTCTCCTCATTAAAATTAGTTAGTTCTCACAAGATTAACTATCTAAAGGTTTAGAGAGAAACCAGACAGCCTGCAGGCACCAGGTTTTTGTGTCTATTTTTTCTTTAAATCAAGTTGTTCCTATTCTGTGTTGTTAGACTAATGAAAGACACAATAGGTTAAAAAAAAAGTAAAATACAGAGAAGGAAAAAACACTGCAGTTACATAATTAAAGTGTATCTACAGTGCTTAAACCAGGGAAATGACCCTGACCTCTGCTAAAAAGAAGTGGGAAGACAGCAAAACAGAACATAATGAAAACATGTAATGAATTATCAATGCATAAATTACCCTTTGAGTTCCAACTAATCCACTGCTATTAAGCTAAACATCCACTTCCAAGCAGATTCATGTTTACTGTTCCTTAACACAGTCATTTTTACTACAAAAAGAAAAGCAAGATTTTCAAAACCAGTATTTATATGTATAATGTGCTAAGGGATTCAATGTTAAAGGCTGTGACAAATTTCTACCTGACTTCTGCAGAGTATCAAGACTCTGCTGTTACTTTAAAAATCTTTCAATCCTAGTTCAGAACATGAAGGCAAGCAAGGAAAAATACCAAATTTTATACACTGTTGGCATTAGCTTGGCTTCCCTTACTCTGAACTTCATCTTTACTAGCAAATAAATTAAAAAAATCCACCTTCAGAAATTACAAGAGGATTGTCATTACTCCTGTCTTTATTTAGTCCATTAAAAAACGTGACAATGACCCAATGTTTCAAGTCTCTCTTCTAGGCAAAGTTCAACTCTCAAAAGGTCAAATTAAAATCTTCAGACTCCTGAGCGATACAGTCCTGAAAAGTTCCCGAGTACTTTTACAGTGAAATGTTTTAAGAGAATCCAGGCAAAGAAACTTCCTTCCTATTAGCTTCTGAATAGAGGAGCTAAAAATCCTCCACACTGCCACTCATTTCATTTACCCAACGTGCAACTAATTTTACCTACTTAAATCAGTGAACCAGTTTTCTTCAAATGGAACAGTTTTCCTCCTTGAGTGAGAAATATAAAACAAGCCAAGTCTGAAGACTTTAACTTCAACTGACTAGGCTTTATAATCATAAAATATTAATCTTGGTATTCTTTTTTTCTGCTTCCCTCTGAAATACCCATTATTGGCCATAGTTAGAGAAGCAACACTGACCTCAGACAGGTTGGTTTTCTGATGAGAGGCTCAGATAGTTTTCTTAGGTGACTAGCGCTCTTTTGCTTAAGTGCTATAAGTCCTAATGATTACCAAACTCAGTGACAGGAAGGAATATATTCTAGTGAAAGCAGCAGGGACAACAGTGGTTTTCTTTCTTTCTTCCACAGTATGAAGTAGCACACGATTAGGCTGAAATATTAGCTTTATTACATCACTTAACATGGCTTATTTAAGTGAAGGCTTAAGGTATCATTAAGGTGGTCCTTCATGGCTCTAACATCTTTGAAATACAACAAGAAAGATACCTGTAGAAATCAGAATTACAAATAATACTTTCTTTCAGAAACAACAGTGTAAAGGAGTCAAATTAGATATTAAGATGCTAGTTTTACTACTTGTGGAAAAAATAGTTTTATTATTTAATATTATTTTGTTAATAAAACTTTCTTTACTTATATCCAAACAGATTAAGATACCAGTAAGATAGATAGATGGTCTCTAGTGACTCATTATTTTCCTTTATAAACCTATTACTCCTAATGAAAAAACTTTTGGAAAAACAGTTTTAAAAATCCACCTCCTCACTTTTAAGAAAAAAGCCATACAAGAATCAAAATCATTGCCTCAAAATTTAAATTATTTGGCTTCTGAAATTCCAGTGAATTTCACAGAAGTACCAACTAACTTTGCTTTACAAAATAATGCATTGTGAATTCCTCTTAAGAGTTCACTGTTTGAAGAAATTGGAATGTATTACAAATACTTTAATATAATTCACAATTTTGAGGAGAATGTCCCCATACTATCCATCGCAACACTTGCAGGAAAAATAGTGGTTTTAAAAATCTCTTCAGGACACAGGAAGCAGAAACAAGGTGTATTTTGGTAGAATTACTTTACTGGGACTCTGCATTTAAAGAAACACTGCTCCTTTCTCTTTATTTTGGTTTTTGGTGGGGGTTTTTGGCCAATGTTTCTCCTTAATGCATCAATCTCAATGCAGATTAAGACAACTCATTTTATCTGAGAAAAACTACAACCAATGCAGAAAGGTTCTTGGGAATACCTTGTTCTGGCCAGCTTTCCCTCTGCTCCCTGCCTGTTCAACACTTCCATGCTCAGGCATCAATTGAGTGGGCCCCAATCTATATTCTTTATCACTTTTCTTTCCATACTCCTCCATGAAGACAGCTGGCAGAATTCAGCAAAAATCTTAAGACACCTACAGAAATCTAGGCTTATTATTGACTGTTTTGCGACATGCCAGAGAAGCCCTGGCCATTTCAGAAAACTGAATAGCTCTCAAAAGTATCACAGAGGTCTTTCTCATTGTCAACATTTCCAATGGCCACCGAAATCAGGTTATGAAGATTAAAAGCAAATGAGTCTCACAACCTTCTTCTGAAGAATCCCAAATGCAAGCAATAGTCAACTTGTTTATCTTGATAAACAATAATATGCTCTCAGAAATTCCTAAGAGGACTTAGATGATCTAAAACACCCTAGTAAAAGCATAAGGACAACAGTAAATACAAGCATAGCATGCACAGAGCTTGATTAATCCCTATTACAAATTAACGGATCAAGAGACAAATGAATGCATATATTTGGTGATGCATAATAATTACCTCAGGTGAAACAAGCTGTAGAAGTCTTTAGCAACATTCCATAAAGAGAAAATAAGCTTTAGCAACTAAACTGACTAAGTTCTATACCTGCATGATGAACACTAATCAGCTAGTGTGTAACTTAGAGGCCTGGCAGGTGCAGAGAAAGCTGCAAGAACACTCCAGTTCCTTTTCATGATGAGACCGTTCTAAAAATATGTATCAGTACCAGCAGGCAAGAGAAGACACTACAAAATGGCATACAAAGTAGGTGACAAGGAGGCCTCCAAGAAGGAGGAAAAACACAGACAGACAGACGAGTTGAAAAGCACCACCTTCCCAAGACAAAAAAATCTCCCTTAAAAGAAATAAAATGATGACTAGAAGAACAAGAAAAACTAAGAAATTAACTCTCTTGCATGGAAAAGATTAATTTTTTACATGCCCTAAAACGAAAGGTGATCCTTCTGCCAAAATCCTGGCATGGCCCAGAAGACCGCCAAAGTTAAGAGTCCCTGCCCTTGCAAACTTCCCCACAGGCTTTGGGTATATAACTTCATGCCTCTTTCCCAGCCCTCGTGTAGGTAAAATGGGAATATTAACACTTGCTTTTTCTGAGGTGTTTGTGAAGATAAATGCTCTAAGATTAAGACATGCAGATTCTATTTATTTCATGGTTTTTATTTCATACTGTTTTGACAAACAACTATAAGCTGCAGAATTACAGCAAATGATTATTTGCTATCATCAAAATCGAAGCAAATTAATTTCTGACATTCTAGCTGTCACGCAGAAGTCTGCCATATAACACTTCTTAATTTCATTATACCATATGCTATGATACCACTACAGTTCTGCAACAAACAGAACATACTGGACCAAGGACTGAATTCCTTTGCCTACTCCAAAAGGTGACTTCAGCACAACCTGAAGCACCAGTCAAAACTGAATTTTTAACTTATGGTGGGACAGGAGAACAGCAGCATGGAAACATTTTGCTCTAAATTTGCCAGGTTCAATCCTCTATTACCACCACTGAAGATCTGACCGACCTACTTTGTGCCACTGTATTGCAGACTGGCCTGTTAATTTTGGTATAACAAATGTAATCTGCAATTATTTTTTTTTTATTTCATTTCAGCCATTTAGAATTTTCCCTGTGATTTCAGGAACAATAAACCCCAAAGTTCATTATCAAACCTCTTGAGAACACCTAGTTTCCTCTTGTTTCAGCTATGCAGCTCTTAAATTTTACTGTATTGGCTTCCAATGCAGATTACGTATTTACCTAAATTTCACTCAAAATTTAGACTGGTCAAAATAAAAGTTATTTCCCAAACTACCAGTGTGACCACTACCACCTTCAGTTGTAACAGCACTGGCCATCTCTGGTTTGTTATAAATGAAGAGAGGAAAAGGATGCATTCCATCTGACTACTCTAGTGAGGCAATGCACAGGGAAATATTGCAAGTATTGGCTATAGTTTTCACAGTGTATAAACATAGATACAAAATGTACTACAGGATGTAGCAAAGTAATAACCTTACCACTCAAAAACAGAGGTGACATTTTAACTAAAAAACATAATTTTAGGATTATCTGGTTCAGCTGACTGGTTATTTATTGAGATATAATATATGACCTAGGAACATCCTCTATCTTAAGACATTAAGTACTTGCAGGACTGAGTAGAAAGCAAAAATAGAGTATACAATAGTAGCATATTTCCCCCTTAGGCTTATACTACAAATACCACAACAAAATTATTCATATTCATCAACAGGGGTAAAAGATTGTGCAAATATGTGCTTCAGTATGCGAATCAAGCACATTTTTAGGATGGGAAAGGGATAAGGAGGAAGAGATCATGATGATGATGATGAGCACAATGCAGATTCACAGGTGCATTTGGAATGAGAAGTCAGTCTTGTCTTGCATGTTGACAATGCTTGCGTCAACACCGAACGGATGTTCCTACCTGACAGGGAACCGGGCCCTCTGAGCCAGCAACAGTTCTGTGGGTCCAGTGAGGTTCATCTCCCCATCCTGAAAGGATACCTGGGAAGCACCCTGTTGAGAGATTTCAAAGCACATTTTGAAACTACATACATATCTATGCTTATAGAACAATGGCTGTGTTTATATTTTTGAGTCAATATGTGGAAGAGAAAAGTCATAAGTAACATCATCTCACTGATGGTGAGGACTGAAAGACCCATTCTGTATGCAGCATAAGTGACAGCATTTGGAGAAACAGGAAGGTATCTAACTCCTGGTCCTCGCACCAGAGTCCCACCATGCTTCCACTGGTGAAGCTCGTGGTAGTGCTTCCTTGTCTGCCTAACCTGAATGCCACAGACCTTGGATAAACGCAATGGGGTTTTTTCTGCTCTTTCTATCCCTTAGTAGCATTTATCTGGTAAATAGATTTTTTCACAGTAACTTCACAGAAAAAGAAATTATGTAACCATTTGGCCAGACACAAAAATACAGTCCACACAGGGACCTAACATTAATGCTAAAGCTCTTGAAAACTATTATTTAACTTTCTTTTTGTGATCCTTAGACTCTTAATGTTTGCAGTTTTTTTCATACTGGGAGAGGGAAAGAGGTACCAATGAGATAAGACCACTGTCAGCAGGTGATATATTAGCTTTAATGTACTGTACTTCATTGCGACCCTTATGGCAATAATGTAAACAGAGCAAAATCCATAACAAAGGCCTTCTTTGGAGAGGTCACTTCTGCCAACTCTGCAACAGGAATATAGCTGGAAGACATAAATCTTCAGCTGTCAACACACTAAAAGAATTCAATTCAGAGCTTGATTTTAACTAGATAAAGCCTAAAGTTCGTAATTATTTTGTTGTTGTTGCAGTCGTACGGTTTTCCAGTATATATACTTGCCATATCAAGTTGTCTCCAGGCAGAAGGTAGCAATGTTATAAATTAATTCCAAAGAACAAAGCCAAGTAGAAAGGTAATTTAATTTTCAAAAAAAGTTCTATGTTGTATATTAAAACCTTCAATTTCTCTCAGAAGATGGCTCTACTTGGAAAGATGGCTTTAAAGGTTTTGTGTTTTCAGTCCCTCAAAGACTTGTAGAACTTATTTTCAGTTTATAAGTATCAAGAGAGTTTAGGGGTGAGAGTGGGTTGCTTTGCATTTTAAAAAAGAATCATGACCAGCCTTGCAAGCAAACCCTTGGAATATAAATCAAGCTGGATCCCGTTTTGGTTCACACACCACTTTTGAACGTATAATACTGGCAGAGATTCTTTTTGTGTGTTAAACAGAGCACAAGCCAACAGACTTGGCTTCCACTGCAAGACCAATATAGCTTACTGAAAGCAAAATTCTGTCAGTAATGGAAGAACTATTTTAAAAAAAAAAAGTGTATTGAGTATGTGCTATCTCTTCCAATCACTTTTCACAGTGGAAGCACGTGTCAAGGAGCCATTCTTGTTATAGGAAGCATATTCCATACTAACCTCATAAATCAGGAACTCAACCTCAAGCAGTGCATTAGCAATAGAAATCTGACACACAGCCTCCGTATCTTGACTTCATCTTAAGAAAAGATAGCGCCTTTGTAACAACAGATGCCAGAAGCAGACAAACCTCCTAACAATAATGCTCCCAACAAAGCTAACCTCCTTTAGCTAACCACTGAAAACACTGGCACTACAAAGGATCTTCTTTTTGGAAGGTTTAAAATAGCCAAGCCATGAGGAGATTTTAGGCTGTGTATTAACTAGACTCTTTTCCACCAGACACTGGGTGCAACACAGTGCTGCTCAGTGCATGACAGAGAACTTGGTACTCATGCCTCAGAACTGTTTTGTTATTTAAAGCCTCCCTTGCAGTCTACACAAGTCTGCATAAGCTACACTATCTCTCTGTTTCTGGGCTTTTGGTTAGTGCTGTTCTTGCTGTAATGACAGTACGTCCATACTTGTCCTCCATTTCCACTTCTTAGGAAACAGATTTCATGGTAATGACAAATACTGATTGATGTTCAGAACACAATCTCATCTCATGTTTCTGCTGACTGATTCACAGGTTTTAAACCACAAGGAACCATTTTTTGATCAACAAGTCTAATCCCAGATTTGTTTAGCGACACAGCACAACATTGGTAAGGGCACAGTTACACTCTGAGATAACTAAGAGGTTTTTACAAAAAGATGGCAATGAACAGCTTTCTTTTCTGCTAAAGACCAGACCAGAAAAAATCATTTCAAAGCTGGATAAGAGAGTTATTATAGATACTAGGGGTATCAGACCTTCAGTAGAGGTCTTCAAGAACGGATTTATAAACACATCACAAATGTTTCAAGGCACATTCATTCCCTTGCCAGAAAATAATGGTCCAGCCTTATGAGGTGCCCAACAGTCCCACATTTCCACATTTCCATCATTCCACAAGATAAAACTTCTGTGAGGAATTAGATGATGAAGTTTGGAGTCTGTAACTGCAATTACAGCTTACTACTACCTTTTTTTTTTTTTTTTTTTTTTTTTTTAATTTAAGGGTAAAAGCTCCTAAAGAAAAGTTACCCTCTATGGAGCTGGACAGAAGTGTGCTGAGGGACTTCAGAAATGCCACAGGGGGAAGTTCAGTGTCACCGTGTCCATCCTGCACACCACTGCCTGTTTTGATTTGAAGGCATATAGTGCTCACAGATATCACAGATTATCACATGCTCAAGTCAGTAAACACAAAGCCAGATGTATTTAAAGGCTTAACTGATCAAGGAAACATGAATCATAACACTGAAATTGTAACTGAGCTCTCTGAGAATGACATGAGAGCTCCAGTAATGTAACAATCCCTACAAATGGACAAATTCCTTTCATACTTCAGCATTTCATTACAAGCCCAGTAAATTTAAACAGATCATCTGTGCAATTAGCAGAATGATAGCAAACCAACAACGCACAAGACACTGTTAGAAGACAATGATCCAATACACACAGAAATTCTCAATCTCTTGTTCATATTTTAAAGACTGTTGTCAGTTTTTCAATAGTAGCAGAATTAATGATACTGGCTCCCCAAACTTGACTCAAATTCAGCTGACAGTGTAACAGATTTGCAGTGACAGAATTGCAGCTTTCACTTAGGTAATAGGAATAAAATGCAAAATGGTATGGTAAAAACAAAAGCCAAAAAAGCATATGCATCTTAGAACAGTGCAAGTTTTTAAATGTATTTACATAGGGATAATTGGAATTAAGCAATTTTTCTTAGTGCTGCAAAAAGCATGTTCTTCAAATTAGGACTAAAGCAGAAGAGGGATCCTATTAAATAATAGCCCTCTACAAACGACTGTAAATGCTTTAAAGAGTCTCGTATTCATTATGTGACACCTCTCAAATTAGGTAAACATGGATGTGTAACAGTAGAAAGGATGACACAGTACATACCAGTAACATTTTCTTCTCTGTGACCATGCACAGTCTTCTTGATTCAACAATCAGCATGGACATATATTGGCCTCAACAATACATATGCGGGAATCAGTCATGGGTGTTACTGAGGTTAGGGAGTATGAGAAATTCTCCGTTTTTTCTTTATTTTTTTTGAAAATGCTTATTTCATAAAAACCACAAAACGTCGGGGGGAAAAAAGCAGTAATGGCACTTTTTGACAGAGACACAAAAGTATTGGTTTCTGGCTAGAAAAAGAGAGACAGACAGAACTGACTGAAAATGGTCAAAACAGCTGGTTTTTATTTCAAAGGGTGCAGCCCTGAGCAGCTAACATAGCAGACAGCTTCCCTGACAACCAGGCTACCGACCAGCCCCATTACTCTGTTTTTTCACTATCATCACAACCCCAAAACTGTGGATTTTTGTATCTTAAAAAAACCACACCAGACCCATTCTCTAACTAAACTCTGGTTACAGTGTAGTTTTGCATTACATTTTAGCTAAAAAGAAATCTTTTGTTGAGGTGGTTCTGCAGCAAAACTTTGCACATTCACCCAAGAGTGGACTGACTATACCACCTAGCCCAGTAAGACAGCTTTAGAAATATTCATGGGCCACCAGTGGCCATAAAAAGGCCCTAAACCACCTTCCTCAATTCTCCCTGGTAGGCTCAGAAAACTATTCTTAAGACAAGAAGTACGTTTGCAGGTAGTACAAAATGGCAAAAATATCACTTTTAGAAAAGCTATGTAGGAAAAAACATTCTCTTCTCCTTGGAAAAAAAATTATTAAACAATAACCAACATGAGACAAATCTCAGAACTAGATAAATTTAGAGAATAGGAAGTCTACACAAACAACTGGTGAAAATCCTGAGTGCAGAGTATACTTGGAGTATAAAATAGTCATCAAACACTAACAATGAACTTGAAGGAAATAAATAAGATCTATTAATAGAAGAAATACACATGGTATCTACTCAAATTAGGACTGAAGCAGTCTGGCATACCCAAGGGAAAGTCTCTTTATCTGAAACTTTCTTTTAATGATGAAGTTAAAAGTGAAAATGTATGTCTGAAGGTCCAGTTTATAGTATTGTATTCCCTGAGGGCATCAGCTTTCTAAAACAACGGAAAGGCATCCAAACCCTAAAGCAGAAGGTCACTGAGCAGGGTGGCAGGCTGCAGAGCTCACTCTCCCTATTTGACCAACAGTAAAACTTGTTCCAAGAAGGTTCAGTGGGAGTTCAGATTCTACCATCATAACAAACAGTCAGATGCAAGGAAACCTGGGGGTGAAGGGGATGCTTAGTTTACAAATGCAGGAAATGTCTCATCTACTGCTCTCGCAACAGACAATTTTAATTACCATATTTAAAAATTGAACATTTTTAGCAACACTTTCAGGATCACATGAGCATTTCTGACAGCCAGAATGAGTTTAAAAAGTCACAGCACTATTTTTAGCTTTAAAAATCAGAACTTTCATAAATATTCCCAAACCATCTAGTCCCTGTTACAAAGTAAAGGTGTTTACCTTCAGCTACAGCAACAAATGCAACAGTTGACACTGCACACAGAAGACGATCCCCAAGACCATATAGCTCAAGGAACACACATAAAGGCCCTTTTTCATTCAGTAATAATATAACCAAGCACAGGTTAAAATAGGATAACCTATTTGAACCAAAGTTATACATATCTTGATGTAACATCCAACAGTTAGATACAGTGCTGTTTTCAAGTTCTGGCCAGCTGTACGTGACTGTGCCTCAGAAAGGCTTCTCCATGGCTCACTTCAGTCTGTTGGGGCAAAACGTAAGCTGTGCGTGTATGTGCATTTCTGAAATGGCTAAGAAACTTCATTCAACCACAATAACTGGTGCCCTTCATTACGATACTCCTGCCACCCTCAGACTGTAAAAAGAAGAATGCAGCAAACCACAAGTTTTAAAAATGTTTTAGACTTAAAATCAGTATCTAGATTCCCCCATTTGGCCTTAAATACACAAGAGGCCTAACTGAACCTGTGGCACTAAACCCCTTCATTAAGAAAACACTTATTTTATCTGTATTACTTATGAAGTAGAGAGTCAGGCTATCTCAAGGCCAGGGAACACTGACAAGTGAAATATGTAACAAGTGATCAGTTAGCAGAAACCTGTTCTTAAAACACCTTTGTGGAAGAAAAAAATTTTTAACTGGGGAAAAGCATTAAAATCAGAGACTCTGAATAGGTTAAACATTACACATTGTAAAATACCAACTTCCAATGAGGTACACAAAACTCAAAATAATTCAAATATTAGGTATGAAAACAAAGTTGGTGTCAATATCTGCATTTCATCTGCTTAGCTAACCTTTCATTATGAAACTAATACCGGACTTATCTTCCTGCCCACACAGCTTTACATAACGCCCAAAACCACTTCCTGAAATATATTTAAGAATGGTTTAGTATTGCAAAAGCATGCATAACAATGCCTCAAAAAATTTTCCAGATTAATTTTGTTATTTTAACATATAGCTTTCCTTTTTCCTTCTAAATAAGCATAATGAAATATCAAACATCCTTTTAAAACCAATCAACAATAGAAAATGGAGTTAAGTTGCTCAGTATGCTCTTACACATCACAGAGCTTGTCCAAAAGAGAAAACGTTGATCAACAGACATGCAAGCTGTCATACTTAAACAAGTGTATTTGTAACCACAACTAATTTATCTCAATTAAAAAAATTCCTAACCATCTAACATCCCCACAGTATCACTATCTTCAATATATCAAGGATGGAAACCAATGCAAAGCAAGCTAATAAAATGCTGCTAAACTGAAGGAAAAAATACTAGTGTTTGTTACGGTGTATTTCTTATTTTTCCAGCGGTCTGCTTGATTTAAATCCCTCTGCCTTCATAAAACGTGATAAGTATTTTTAAACAGCTTACAATACTTCCATTTCACTTACTGATTAAACTACATCATCCTCTCAACTATTCAGAATGAAATTCATTTGAAATGGATAATTGATGCAATTGTGCAATATCTACAAATGCAATTAATCACTTGCTAAAGATGATTTTTAGACAGGCAACAAATATGAAATTAAGAATCATACAGCTTCTTTCAATGTTGTCAATTGAAATGTATTCTACTGGACTGGTAAAAGATATTTTTCAACATAAGAATAGCTGTACATCTTCAGATATTTTTAATAACATGCAAGTGGATTCATGTTTAATTAGCACAGTACAAAGAAAAGCCATAATATAGCACAGGTTTTAGCAATTACATTGACAGTTTCAGGAACCACAACAGCAACATTTTCCCCCTCTCAACTACCAATGGATTTCTTGAATATTGTAGTGAGCTGTGGTCTTGGCACTTAAAAAGATATTTTAAATCAAGGGCATAGACACTCTCCCGGGAATCAGTCTGCAGTAAGAAATTACTCCCCCAAGTTGTTTGCTAACAAGTCTCTGCTGAGGATTATCATCACAGCTGAATTGTACTGGTGGATTACATACACTGTGTGAAACCCATTCCCTGGCAGATCCAACTACTCTGGGCAACTTTGCACTGAAGCAATTAGGAGCAACTGTATCACATGCGCAGTTCAACTGAAATACTCACTATCATCGTGAAAAGTGGGACAGGAACATTTTATGCACACACATTTATTTTCAAAATTACTGCTTATGCCTTAGCTTAGTGGCCAACAACTTCTGCCTAAAGAATATGAGGGTAAATTCTCAGTAGTAAACAGGGCGCTCTCACACTGAGAAGCCAAGGGAAGAGTACCTCATGGAGATTAAGGATAGGAGGCAATGTCTTCTACCCTCCTAATTACCACTGGCCCAAAGTCAGCAGGCACCTTGAAGCCCCTGCCTTCTACATGGGCAAGATACTGTTAATATCAAACACATCTCCCAGGGAGCATAGGAGTCAGCAGCAACCAAAACCAGAGGAGCTTTAGTTCTTCAGGGACACAAGCTACGTCACCAGTTTCTCACCTCTTAACTCCCACTGAGCTCTTCTGGAAATGTTCAACCTCTGCATTTAAAACACACTTTGCCAATATCAACCTTCAAAATGTTCTCCCTAACCCTTCCTGCTCTACCTACTCCCAATTTGTTTCCAGTCTTAACCATTCAAAAATCTAGCTGAGGAGCATTCTCTGCATGGAAACAGCAATGCCCTGTTTCTTAAAGTCCTACACAAACACCAAGTTCATTTTTTTAAAAGCAGCAAGGATTGTTTTAGGCCTGGAGATCAAAACTGTTACATATAATTTTGGTCATGAAACTCTCCAACAGTCCTCAGGTGAAAAAATTCTCTAACACTGAGCAAAAATAATTCCACTAGTTGTAACAGTACTGGAATTCACACCTTTCTTGGCAGTTGTTTTGCATGGGTGAAGGGAAGGAAGAGGTGTGGCTTGAGTGCCTAAGTACTTCCCTTTGTGAAGGGCTCAGAGGAAAAGAAAAAACAGAAAAATTGCCTCAGTTAAAAGTCTCCAAATGTAGCTTTCCTGCACATAAAACTTTGGACTTAAGCCCAACATTTTAAGAATTTCCAGGGTGAGGTGTGAGCAATGTCTTTTCCAAAGCAGTGGAAAGCCACTTTTAAAAGCATTGATAGCATATTGATAAATATTTGGATTTAGCACCTCTACTGGCCAAGAACCAATTCTTGAAGTAACAGGAAATGTTTCAGTATGGGAGAGAAAGAGAAAAAAAGAAAAAAAAAAACAAACAAACCAACCAAAACTCAAACACCAAACAAACCACATTAATATCAACCAAAAAAGTACTGGAAACATAAGAAATATGGTAAGTGTCTGCAACTTTTAGGAGCTGTCAATGTTGGAACAATTACTAAAAGGATGGAGTAACTGGCCAGCCATATGACCATGGCACCTTTAAAACAGAGGATATGTTTATTAGCCCTCTCCCCCATTTATCATGCTGATTTTAATTGTCTACTTTGATCAGGTAAGGATTCAAACACACATATGCTACCGAATGTTTCTAGAGGGGGTTTCATGATGGAAACACATTAGGATTCTATAGGGTGTACAGAATTTTAAAAAATGAAGCTCTACTTTCTACAATTAGAAAACACCAGGATCTGTCCAGTATCAGAAAAAATTAGTTTACCAATAGCTGCAGAAAGAGTTAAAGTCAATGTATAGCTCTTTTCCTGATGAAAACTATATTAATAGCAGAAAGTAGCAGCAAAATTAGAGAACATTACTGACTTAAATACCCCTCTAGTGTTTCTGAGTGTGTCTACATGGTCTTTTGAAGACATATACGAGCTCTCTGGCTGCACTGTAAGCCAAGTAGACACTACAAAGCAGTATTAGGAGGTCAGTGTGCCTAAGCCAGTATTACTTGCATCTCAGCAAGCTTATTAATTTGAGCTCATCCATGCTAAGAGCATTTAAAAAGATTCTGGCTGACCTGAAGTATGGCTACTCTTGTACCTAGGTGTTAGAGGTCACATAGATAATGAGATTCTGCTAGGATATTAATATTCATATTTTATTTACCTTTTACTTATATTTTACAGACTATTGCTAAATTTACTGTCCAGAAATCCATGGGTGGTCTAGAACATTTACCAGTGCTATCAGCAATGCAAGGCAGTAAAGAAGCAGGTGTTTCCAAGCTATAACTTATGATTTCTTCTGTATCATCCAACTTGGAGACAAAAATCTATGTTCAAAGAAAGTGCACAACCTTTAGACATTTGAGTTACTATATAAATTGTTTGTAAGCATTCCCATGGTAACAAGCATCATTTTAAAAAGTGCACTATCATTAGCTCTACAAATGCACACTAATCCCTTCTCTTGGTTGGAAACTGCCATTGGGCAATTAATATTGCAAAAACAGGAAAGAAATTCGTTTTTCTACAAGAAAATCCATCAAATTTTCTCAGACCAAGAGAACACCAGCATTATCTTCCCTAGTTTGACTCACTTTAAGCTTCCTAAGATCTTTAATTGACAGAACCTTTTGCAAGAGATTTGCAAGCTACAAATCTATATTTTCACTCCTTTCTTATTTGTGCAAAGAGGAACTGGTTGTATTTCTTTTAAAAAGTAAACAAAAAAAATCTCTGAAACTACTGTACATTTTATCAGGATAATTTCTTCATGACAGTATTACTCAATGACTATCTAAATCTTATCTAGACAGTCTTATATATGATGCCACATCATCATTTACCCAAAACGAGAATTCGGGTTTTATTCACACCACATAAAGCTACTATTTCTGAACACTTAAAAAAAACCAAACCACATACCACTAATGTACAATACAGAAAAAAAAAAAAAAAAAAAACAAAAAAAAACCCAAAAACCTGTTACAAATGTAATTGCACTACTAAATCAAAACTTTCTGCTTTTACTATACTATTATGCCCTCAATATTGTCTGAAAGGCTTCTAAAGAACATGTATTAGCTAAAAGCTGAACGTACAAATGATACTTTAGCCTCGCAACTTCATTCCTTGCAATAAATCCTTTACTGAATTTAGCTGCCTTTTTCATCCAAATGAAAATTATGTGTATCTTCACCACCATTACCAATGACAATGGGAGTGAACACAATGGTTTCTAAAATTTAAAAACCACACCCATTTTCAAGGTTAAAAAAGGGACTTCACTAGAGGTTGTATCTGATATTTTGCTGCTAATTCTCTTTACAAATGGAGCATATAATGTGATGCCTTAAACAAGGTAGGTTGGTCAACAGGCATCCATAGTTCTGTCGACTAACAGCAAGGAAAACGAAATCGTTACCATCCATCAGCCTGCTAAGCAGCTCTCACAGCCTGTGACAGCCAACATTAAGCTTTCTCTTAGATCAGGAATCTCCCTCATTGCTTTGGAAATTAAACAGTAACATCAGTAAGATGCTGTAATGGGATAAGAATGCTCTTTATCTCACTTTAGAAGTCACTATCATAGCCATATTTAAGTCAAGAGGACAGTCACTTCAGTAACCAATACCAGATGAAACTTTGAAAAAGATATAGCTAACCACATTGCCCACATCTTCTCAGACATGCCTTTTTGTAACACACCACTAATCGGTGATAGCCTGAGAGATTCCCTGTACCAGTAATCGGTGGATCACACTCACATCCAAAGACCACCTAGAATCAGGCCCACCGGGCACACTTCTCCCAGCAGACAGAGCTGTGCTGTGGAACGGGAGGCCTGGCAGAGGCATGGCTCCATTCCTCCTCATCTGGGTTTGCCACTTATGGTGTATTACATTGTGTTTTCCTCAGTGTACAACATAGGTTAGTAATTGCTACTTATGTTACTACTATTCCTCATATGGGATTATCATAGTGAAGCAACAGCACTGATTAATCAATTAGCATGGATTCATTAGAGAAGAGATGAGAGATAGGACACTGTAATTGTGTTTACTGAACAATGGATGACAGTGTGCTTAAAGCCCAGGATTCTAATAATACACAGCCACCTAGCATGATATATACATAACATCATGAATATTTAGAACATTCTCACTGCAGAACTAGAGAGAAAACAATCAGAAGGTGACTCTGTGTGCAAGTAAAGCTGGAGCCTGAAGAATGTGTAGAAGAGAGAGAGCACAAGACAGATGGTGCAGTCAGATGAATATTTTAGCTTTGACTAAAATCTTGTAGAACATCTACATCATTTCCTATAGTCCAGTACGCACAGGTGCATCTGCACAATACAGTGGCCAACAGTATTAACAGTTAAAACCTGCTTTTCTAATTAAACACTGACAGAGCCCAGTCTCAATGAAACAAATAGAAGCATATAGAGTAACTTAGAAGCTTTTTCTCCAGAAGTCCGAGGTGCATATCCTTCACTGCTTGCCCTTGTCAAAGGTTGAACACTGAACTGACATAAGCAACTGAAGAACATGAATACTAAACTCCCTGGCACGTCTCATGTTTCAATATATGATCCTCTTTAGGCACTAATGCCATAGGCAAAGACCTCTTCTTCTAATGGTGGTATACAGACTAGCCATTAATGCGTATGGACATCAAGAGATGAGACAAGAATTATTTCTTGAAAATATGGTGCAGTCAAGAGGTATTGAAATATAGCTTCTGCTGCACTCTGAAAGGATAAAGACTAAACAAGAATGTAAAAGGTTACAGAGGAAATGCCTCGCTAAAAAGCTAAGGTAGAAAACATGCCCACCATACTCCAGGAAATGAGAAATCTTCACATAAATCAAGTATCAGGGTCCTGTGAGAGACCCAATCTATAGCACGACAAGGACTTGAATGCTCTCGAGACCCACTCACCCAGTGTTTTCCCAAGACACTTCCACAACATCCCAGGGAACCACAGTTTGTGTTTAGCGCAGAGCTTCCTCAGCTTGGAAGGCAGCCCTTGAACGCAAGGTACTAAAAATTACATTGCCTGTTTAGATTAAAGGCACTTTCATTCCTGCTGGGAGTTAAGTATTCCCCATTAACTTTGTGGGCTGCGAATTCATTTACTTTTCAAGAAGTTTCAGGCATTGAGTTAATGAAAGACCTATCAGCTTGCTTCCAAGTGGCTTACTGGTAATAGTCTGAGCATCATCCTGTAGACATCTAATATTCAAACATTTTCTCCATACTTTAAGAGATGTTAAATTCTCAAATTTTATTTATATATATACATATTTATAAATATATGTGTGTGTGTGTGTATATATATCTATATAAATATAAAAGTTGCAGGTGAATTTCTTAAAAAATCATACCTGGTCACAAAGATACTATGGAAGCTTCACAACATATCTCAGTACAGGAAGGAATTACTTCTCTTAGAAATCCTGCTCTCTCCTTGGCTCTGGGCATTCTACAAACCAAATTACAACCTTCATTCTCAACAAAACCTCCTCAACACTGTGGCCAGGGAGCCAGCATGATGGCCTAAGAAAAAAACAACACCAATCGGTCTTGCCAAGCCTCTATTTGACAGGTAAACCCCAGACTAGTGATAGTCCTGAACTTCTCTAAGAAAGAACTAGTCAGAGGAAAAACAGGTCATAGGTCCTGAGGATGTTTCTAAGGGACCATGACATCATCTTAACCTAGACAGCATCAAATAAGTGAATAAGGGTTAAAATGTTGTCTGAATCTCTTCAAGGAATTGAGAGTTGCCTGCATCCAAATGGAAGAAAACACACTGCCCTATATAAAGCCCTTGATCTTGATCCCAACTCTCAATGGAAATTAAGGCAACTCTGTAGCATTTTAATTCTGTGCAACTGTATACAAAACCTTATTTTAGGATCTGAAATTACAGACACAGCGTTAACCCTGAATTTATGAGTGGATATTATTAATAAACCTGAGTTGACTCCTGTGAGCCAAGACATTACTATCACTGGCTTATCTTAAACCTAGCAGGCAATTTAAACTAGAGACGGATCACCTGAGAGTATATTGTTATTTCCAACAAATCCTTATGAATCATAATGGCATTTTCAACCTCTCCTAGGATTTTTAAAAGTCATCAGAAAATAACCTTTCATAAAATGATCTGGTTTCGTGTTAATTATTAACTACATCTTGAAATAACAGCACTGGTTAGTAAATAATTTGACAGCACTAAAAATTGCAGTGGAAGAAAACAAGATTTATCACACGGTTGAAAGAAAGCGGGGTGAACAAAATACCTTAAGCAAAGGTGTATCAGCGTATTCATTGGGAATAAAACAGAATAGCAATAATAAATCCATATAGATGAATTAAGCTCAGGATATTATAATGAGCACAGTTTTACCTACTGATCAGTTTATGTGGGGGACAATCTTACACAGTTAGAACTCTCACAACCATGATTTATTTTTTTTAATCGTTGAAGGAAAATAAGCAAAAAGAAAATCACATGGCTAACTTCATTTTCACACTATAAAATTACATTTATTGATAGAAATTGCTTTTTTAAGGTTACAGGTGGACTTAATTGCACTATAGTTGTTGACTAATAGCAGCATCTTTAATTGCAAGAACAAAGGTCAGAGAACACATTGCTGTTGCTTAGGTGAGCACAATAGGCGACACAAACAAATGAGTAATTTTCTGAAAGACAGAAAACAGCATGAGTTATCAATTCTCCTATTTCTTGCATGTGTCCCTGGACAAAAATGCCTGTTTCACTTCAATGCCTGTTTCTTTGCTTTTGAGAAAAACAGGAGAAAACTGTGCCATGAGAAGTGTTGGGAAGAAAAAGGTCTTCCAGCAAAAATTCCCAATTTTTGTTTAAATAAACATTCTCACTTATATCAATGATTCCTTGGAAACAAAATATCCCAGAGGCATGTTTAGTATATAAGTGTTTGCTAGAATGTGGAAGGAAATAGCTAATCTATCTCCTTGCATGCCTTTATGTAGCTCCATCATTTCCTAACCTCTCCACAGAAGATGCTCAAGCTGGTTTCAGATATGCAGAGAAAATACACGCTGTGACAAAATAGCTCCCTTGTTTCCAGTTCCTCAGAACTCAGAAACCAAAAGTATGGCGCCAAATTGCAAAGTAAATCAAGTCCCAATTTAACACTGAGTACGTGTCAACTCAATACCTAACTACTACTTCCTTTCGCAGTTAGGTCTTGACCAAAGCAAATCACATCAGAGCACTCCAGCAAATTACAAAGTACTCTGCACAATAATTAACCCAGTGAGACACAAGGATGTTGCTCATGTTTGCAAATAGGCAGCTTTCGTTTCAGTGTTCTATTAAATTCTGAAGATTTTTAGAAACATTTGGAGTAGATATAAAAGGCAATGTTTTCTTTCTTCTTTTTAGGCTAAAAACCTCAAAATTTATGCATTCTTTTAATACTCAGAAGATGTTTGATCATGTTCAGCAAGACCGGAAAACTGAAAGCTTTGCTTTACAAACCTCTAGTCTCAGCTGCACTGCTATCTCGAAGACTGCCATTTTATTATGGTTCACAAAATGAAAGTATCCAATTAGCATCGTACGCCATAACTGCCTTGGGCTGAGCTGTTTGCTCTTTGTTACCTATTTGAGTCAGTTTGTCTCAGACAATGCTACAAACCAGAAGACAGTGAAGCAAACTAGTGAAAAGCTGTTTCATGAGCCGACCCAGAGGCAACACAGTGAAGGTGTTCTTGGAAATAACATGGCTAACAGATCTGTTTTACATGTAAAGCAGAAGTAGCCTATTTAAAAAAAAAAAAAAAAATCTTTGTGCAAGTTACAGGACCATCCAAACCTCTCCCCCAACTTCTAGAATACATCTCCTACAGCTCATCCCTCCCAAACTGCAAACTACCTTCTTCAGATTTCCTCATTTTTACAATTCTGTCATTTTTTTATGGCTAGCTGGGAGGGCCGAGGTCAGTTAAGACTGTGTTTATGACAGAAAGTGAGGAACATTGGCAGATGCATGAAGGAGTGATAAGGTTCAGTACATCCGAGTACTTTATGATGCTTCTGAGCTAAGGCATGTGAAGTGAGATTGATTTAAACACTAGTATTTCCTTAACTTACAATTTCCTTGATTTTAAGAAATGTGTTGACAGAAAATTTGAGCAACCTTAACACTAAGTTATCAAAGTTTTTATGTATGTGTATTATTTAAGCTTTAAAACTTCAGTACAACACGCTTAGATATAAAGCACAGTGCAGTTTTATTTACCAGTTAAATATTTCAAATATGATCACTTATGAATAAACCCAGCATGAATTATCCAGGTCTGATTATAATTAGAAATACTCCACAACCAGAAATGCTGGAAGACCAGCAGCATGCTGGGAGTAAGGGGGTGGGTTGGTTTTTGGTTTTTGGGTTTTGTCTAACTCTAAGAAAACAAGACTACCTATGCCAAGTTTGCTGAAATTTATTGTTTATAAAAGCAAATTTATAAAATGTTTTGAAGTTTCTTATTCTATCACATAGAAAAGCAAAGCTTTTTCTTAAGACTTTATAATTGCCTTAAAAAATCCAAAGCACCACAAGCTGCTAGACTTTGCTTGCCCCTTTCTTATATTGAGCACTACTAATCTACGTATTTAATGGCTCTACATCACTGTAATATGTTCTAGGTACCCAAAAGTAAAGATGTTATCTTTTCTTCTAGAAAGAAAAGGTAGAAATAGCTTCAATGAGTTACTTTGTGAAGGAATGAACAAGGTAGACTTCCTAAAGAAAGGCCTCTCACTCAGAGATGAACTTTACCAAATTGAAAGGCAACCGGAGGAATCATTCACTGCTTTCTTCTGAGAATGAGCTTAATACTCCAGGACCCCAGAAACATGGTACATCCTGCAGGCACAAGCAATACATCCTAGACAAAAGTAGCTCTCAGCAGAAAAGAGGATCATGGAGGGAATGACATTTTTTCAAGTATCTGTACGTAATCTCATGCAGGGCTTTAAATTTCAACAAAAAAAAGCACAGTGAATTTGGCTTAATATTTTAATAGGAAGTACTGGATACATGAAACAGAACAGTGGAATAACAGGATAATACTGATTTGTGTTGCTAAACCAGTGCACTGCTGCATTTTAAGCTACTTGAAGCTTCCCCAACACACGTTCACTCCCATACAATGGTAATGGAGTGATCAAGCCTGGAGATCACAAATACAGGGGCCTGGGGAGCTGAACTCCAACTCAAAAAAACAGTTCTGAACACTTCGTTTCCCTCAAGCGTGAACTGCCTACAGCACAGTGTTGTGAGCACAAAAGGAATCCAGGTTCTAAGAGGAACAGAGATGAGGCTTTCTATCTGCTACATCCTCTCTCAGAAAATAACCCTCTCCTGTTTAAATGGTTATAAATTTCACTAGCAACAAGTTTAGCTAGCAAACCTTCACTGGAACATAAATGGAAACCCAACCAGACTGACTTCAGGGATAATTACACTTGACCTGGACTGAAAATGTTCCTTTCCTTTGTGCAAGAATCCCCATGGCTGTATCCAATTCCAACAGCTACAAGCACCATCAAGTCTGAAAAACACAAATGCAAGGATCCAGGGACCTGAATGCAAACTGAAAGTTTGAACAGTTGTTGGTTCTTCCCCCCCTCCCCCCAAGCCTGAACTGCTTTACATCTTTATAACAATCAAACAGGAACTGTTTACCATACGAAAGCAAATATTATTTCTGTTGTTATGGCTATTTGGACATCTGATAGCCTCAGGCAACCCAAAGGGGCTCCAACAATAACAGCTCAACTTAAAAGTCAAAGGGCAGATACCTTTGAAGTGAGAGATGACACAGAAATAGTAGTAGACCTTGAAGTTTGGTCTGATGGAAAGAACCTGAACACTTCAGAGTGCATTTCATTCGTACTCACAACACTCCTGAAGGCAGAAAAGGCACATTTGATCACCGATAGTGCTAAGTGCCAGAAAATCTAACAGCAGAATGCTCTTCCAACAAACCACTCCTCTCGGGAAAAGGCAAAGGCTATCAGCAGTTCCGTTCAGAGGGGTTCAGGGCTCTGGCAAATGGCAATAGAGAATGATTCTTGTCAGGTTCTCAATTAGCTTGCGAGAGGGCAGAAGTTAATACTCTGTGAACTAATTAACTTTTATTTTTTAAAATAATTCTCTGGTAAACATGAGTGAGAGAAAACCTGTCAAAGAAAACGTTAGCTGTCTCTACTAAGAAGATCCTTTGATTCTTTAGCATTCAGGCTGAACAAGCATAGAAGTTTTAAGATATCAGTACATCAAGACTACCGCTCATGAGCCTATTCAAACTAGTGGAAAGGACAACACCGGATTTCCAGTTCTGTGTTTGGCTTGATTTTTAGAGCCTTACAACACAATTCAGGACACAGGTGAGATACTGGCTTGAAAATAAATGCCGGGTTCTAGGAGCAAGTAGTTTCAAGTTGGATTAACAATGCGACTGGAAGCCCACAGCTGGGTCTCCTGGGTCTTTACTTATATTCTGCAGTGGTACGACACTTCTTAGCACAGGAAAAAGAAAATGGCAATTACCTTTCTGCTGGGAAAGGAGAATACAAGACACTACTGCATAGGTAAGACTGCAATCTCAGGGAAGGACGTCACCATGCGACTTTGGAGTAATCATGCTTTTTGTGCAATTGTGGCTTCTCACCAGTAAGGAGAGGTGCATAAACGTGTATAAAAGGCTTCTATACACTACATGTTTTCAAAGCTCGTCTAGGGGCAAAGACTTGTCATTTGGCCTTAAATCAAAGATTAATAGTAACTGTGCACCCAAGGATTGTAACAGTGAGAGCATATCTGCCACTGGTATTTTATATTTTATTGCCGCAGACAATGGCTTCAATCTGTGGTCAACAGACCTCTAAATTCCTTAACTACTTTTAGAACTTCATAAAAAAGTAACTGAAGATCTAGCTTACTGTCTTCATTGGAAAATTTTGGGGAGTCCACAAACCAAAAAAAGTGAAGTTATAAACCGTACTTCAGACTAGATTGGTTGGCATTTCTGACACTGGCAGAGACAATGACTTCTTTTTTTGCTAGTGAAAGGACAGAAAATTTGGGGGGTTTTTGTTTTTCATAGAGATAAAACTGAAATGTACTAAGGATTGCTGCTGGTTTTCCTCCTGGATTCACTTCAGACTGATTTATAGCAGGGCTTTCTGCCTTTATCTGCAAATGTCACAATTGAGCTAGGACTTTATATAGTTTCTTGGTTTAATAACTATGGTAGATATAGCACATGTTCTGCCTCTGCCCCTCTCTGAAAATAAACAAAACTAATCAGGTCTAAAACCTAGTTTATATCTCACTGTTCATAGCAAATAGAAAGAGTTGGGCACAGATAACCTAATTTTCACCTGTTTCTGCTTACTGCATATATACTAACTCAATTTAGATTGATCGGTTAATGTTTGCAGAGTTACTACAGTGGCACAAGGGTACTACATCCATTCAGCTTATTTTAAAAGGAGAGAAACCAAGATGAAATGTTGTTCATGCTCCTTGTTAATTTTATTTTAGCTCTTTGTTTATCTCTTCACTTCAAAGCACTTCCAATATGAGGCACAGTTTCAGTGTGACAACTTTGTAAAATTAAAACAGAAAAAATGTGCCAGCATCAATCTGCTTTACATTGAAAAGCACAACAGCCTTGAGACAGAAATGACGACTTATGAGAGCAAGCTATAATGAACCCAGAAGTGCTATCTGCAGTAGGAAAAACATATTAGACTGGAGGCTGAACACTCCTGCCACAATTTGTCTTCCTCAATAGGAGCCTCCTGTTCCCCAGTTGCAGTGTACAGTCAAGTCTGACTCCAAAAGCAAGGAAAAGTTATCAGTATGAATCCCCACAATTCTGGTGGCTAGCATTTCTTATTTGACTTGAAGCTGCTTAAATTCCAAATTAAAAAAAATACCACGCAGAGTAAAGCTGAGTTTGTGAGAGACTTCCCCCACGTGTGGCCTGCCGCTGCCTGGGCAGGAAGGAGGGAAGGAAGGAAGCCACCCCGGCAGCAGGAGCCCCACAGGGCAACCCCTGCCAGCCCAGGGGCACACGAGCCACCCGCCCCACCACAAACCAGAAGAGTCACGCGGGGTGCAGTCCCGGAGAGTGGGAGCGGAAGCTGGCCAGCAGTCGCAAAGGCTCGTACGAGGCTGCCAGAAGGGCCCCGAGTGGCAGGGCCAGCCTGCCTTCCCCTTGGTCCCTGCAGGAACGGGGCAGGGGCAAGGAGGCCTCCCTGTGGCAGGGTGAATGTCCCAGTGCCCAGGAGGACTCCAAGCCTGCGAACTGGCTCCCCATTCCCCAGTTCAAAAAAGCCCAAACCTCATGGCAGGACAAGCACGTTACTAAATAAAGTCCTGTTTAAGAGAGAGGTTAGAGAGGGTTAAGGGTCTGATCCCAGCAGTATCAGTAAAACTCAGTGGCAGGTGCCGAAGTAGTTGAGCCCTTCTCGAATTTCAACGTTGCTGGAAAATAAATTGTACTCTCTAGGGAGTTGTATTCTCAGACTCCTTTACCCAGACATCCTTTCTTTATCTGTGAACTGCAATATATTTATCTAGTTCCTGTTCTTTTCACAACAATGAGGCACAATCTCAATTCTCTTTAAATACATTTGATAGCAAAGAGCACCACATGAACATATATGCTACATATGCCAATAAGTGGATAGCATTGCTTTAAATTGCTTTCCAAAGACATGCTTTCCTGCTAAAAAGAGCTTTTGGTAGGCTCAAAGCAGAGACATTTTCCTGTCTTCTACTTCAAAAAAATTTTTTTTCCCTTTAAGAGCTGGTGCATGCTATGAACTTGCTTTCCAACTTTAATTTGTATCATTTTACTTAATACACATTTGTCAAAAGCCTAGATTGATTACTTCAACTACTTAAATAGCAAAATAAACAGGTTATAAGTTGCATATATCAAATCAAGGAGTATTTTGATTTTTCCAGTGCAAACTAAACAGAGTTGCCAACCAGACTTAAATGTGCATGCTTCATTATTGCAGAATGAAACACTAGCAGCAGTGCAACAGAAAGCTAGACCTCAAGTAATTTTACTAATTAAACAAAAAAAAAGTATTTCTGTGGTAGCCATCATCATAATCACATGAAAATAGAATAATATGTAATAATTCTAAATACGGAATCATTTTAACAAAAAATAAATCACTATAAAACTAGAATCTGCATGTTAGACCTGTGCTTAATAGGTAACCAGCATCAGACATTATATAAAAGTAATTTTATCAGAACTAACATCAATAATTTGGTGCTTATACACTTGTATAGTATTATAAATTGGCAGCAGATTAATTTCCCAAAAGTGTTATAATCTGTTGGCATGGTGCCATATTTAAAAAAAAAATTATATACAAGTGCATGCATCTGGTTCTAATGAACTAACTTTACCTGGTAATATCAGTGTTTGTATGATTGATGACATTAACACAATACCATCATTAACATGCCTCTCAAAACAGCCACTTGAAAATGACAACTACACACAAACTAGACATTAAAAGGTAAAAAGGCAGAAAATAACAGCCGGGCATTAAGCAATCATTTGGTTCAGTGTTTTGTAAACCCAAGGATAGCTTTGTTAATAATAACATGGTAATTCCTAATCTAAAAGTATTTCTACCATTGTCAATTTCTTGCTATGTTCTAAGGTGCTTTAAAGAGAAAACCACACACCAGAGATTCTCTTTTGCCTATTAACTAGACCATCAACTTGACCATAACACAGTATCCATCTCAAAGCATCCTGGCTAGCAATGTTTGGATCTATCTATGAACAGTGTTTTCCCATGCTTAACAATAGGGAATCAAAGATGGACAGAATGGCCTGAAGACTGAAGTGGAACTGACTTGTTTTACCCCAAGAGTTAATTCTGCTATTTAGAAGTTTACAGAGTAATTTCTATATAATAAAAATATTGTATATAAGCTTTTCTAGCCCATTCTGACTCTATCTACTCCTCTGAGCCTCCCTGGTAGGAACTTCAGGAGAGCTTGTAATATAAGCTTAACATAGTCTTTTGCATTTTTTCCACAAGGAGCAAAACCTTCTGATTCTAGCTGTTCTAACCACTATACAGCAGACCAGTCATCAATATTTTCAGGAAATCTTTTGTATAATATTCTCCCCTCAGATACACAACATTACTGAATTCACTCTCTCAAATGGAAATCTGAGAGCATCCAAGGTGGCACATACTACGCATGAAGGAAATATGGGTACATTTATCTGTGTAGCGTATGTTAGCCACACTGGTCTCATAGCAGATCTTTGTGCCACAGAATTTTCACCAATACCATTAATTAAGAAAAAAAACATCTTTGCAGAAGCACACAGAAACATCTGATGCCTAGGCAGTTATGGTGGATGCCTCACAGATCTGAAGAAAATGTTCCTATGTTCTTTTAAACCAAAAATACAGCTAAGACACTAATTTTTTGGCTAGAGAGATTATCACCACAAGAAATTCTGAGAGATAAACAGATTTGTCACCAAGAACTGCACCATTTCACAGACTTTACTGATTTATTTTTAAGATGAAACATCCATACTTTGGCTATGTCTTTTGAAACCAAATTGAAGGGGATATCTCTCTTCCTGCTGCTAAATAGAATTTTTTTCTTCTTTGTGACTTAAAATCCATTTAATCTATGTTTTTTGTTTCCTGGCCTCTCCTCATTTTAACATGCTTGCTACTGCTCACAGAAGTGTTTTATATAATTCCCCTTGGAATATGCCTCTTCTGCATCAGAAACAGAATTCACTTGGGCTCTTATGGAAAGTGTCAAAAGATGAGGCGATGAAGAATAACTGGTCCTTGCCCAGCAGTGCTGCCTGCAGAACTTTACCCCAAAACAATACATTTCTGTTTGATACCCATTCTGCTGCTTGAAGGACAGAAAGATTTATACAGATCATTAAAGGGAGGTGTGGGGGTGGAAGTGAACTCCAGATTTGAAGAGCCTTCACCGTATTTTTTAGACTGACATGAGGGCCAGCTGAAAAGAAGGGGTTTCCTTTTGTTTCTGTAAAGCTGACAGATACACCACAAAATTGATTGTACTTGGCAATTCCAAAAAAAGTAGGAGAACGGAAAACGAGGAGGCCAATTTATCTCCACAAGAGTTAAATACATAACCATCTCAGATGCACTGCTATTAGGTCAACAGAGCAAGCATGCTACAAGAAACACAGCAGCTCTTTTATTTAAGGTCCAAGTTCATGTCACTCTAAGCCAGCTGCTAAATAGACAACAGTGTGAATGCCAACACAGAGAGTAATTCTGCTAACTCTAAGATACCATAATATGCTCTCAGCCCAGCCATGTTATGTGGTGCAGTTCAAATACAGTAAATATGGTACTATGAGCATCCCTTGAGACTGATGCAAAGAAAGCCGGTTTACTTGAATTTTAGAGAGGAGCTTGAGAATCCGTATGTTCTAATTGCAACCTACATTAAACCGAGGCTTAAACCAAAATGAATTAAAGGCAAAACTTCTTGGTACTAGTACATTAAAAATAGAAAAATAATTTTAAAAAAAAAAACCACAAGCCACTACTCAACTTGATCGTCAAGAAAAAAAATACCAAAAATCTTATGGGAGCAACTGTTCCTATAAGATCTCTCTGGGAGGCCAAAATTTGGGGGTTTTTTTCTTTTTTATGATACTGCTTGGGATGTGTAAGACTTTGAACTGACAAATACGCTTCTTTAGGATCTGAAATGTATCATAAGAACAACTGTCAGATCAGACCACAGGTATGTCCATCTTTGGGTGCGCAGGACCAGAATACCAGGGTACCTCACAAACAGGTAATTATTCTCCCTCATAGTACAGAGGAACAGTGACAACAATTTGCTCTTGCATCAAGTCAGCTCTTCTAGGTCTAATCACTTTCTTTTGAACTGAAGATTTACTTATTTACTAAATTGTTTATTTATTAGGTTTTGTTTATTTAAAGTTATTTCAGAGAAGTTCTACTGCCTGGCTTATGACAAAAGGTCATATTAGACTTACAGGCCAGAAGAAAGCAGTGCAATTACTGACAAAAAGTTGAGATGTTTGTACAAAATCTTGAATCTCACTGAATCACCCTTACTATTTTAGTCTATATTCTCAGTTTATTATTTCCAACTCCAACATGTCAAACACCTGCAACACCAAAAGCACATAGTACACAGAAGAACTAAAATATTTCTCCTTTCATTCCAGTTGTCATGAAGCAATTTCTCCCAATAGGTATGGAGTAAATCAGGACCCGCTGCTATAAAAAAAACCCTGGATGTGCAAGTTTCAAAGAGCACTGTGTTATTATTACAACTCAAAAACTTGTAAATCCAGATTAGCTGAGACACCAACTACACGGAAGAAGAACAAAGCCCAAGATAAGGTGTCTCCAATTTAGTGTCTAAGAGGCCTCTCCTAAAGAGGGGGGCGGGGGGGATCACCTCCTTTGAGTGTGAATAACTGTCAATTCTGTAAGAGAAACAAAGCCACAGATCTCACTTTCAGAGACACAGATATCTTAACCAGAGCAAGGGCAGTCTCATAGATCAGTGCACTGCAAAATGACACATTAAAAAATCTGAAATGAGTTTTTTTCTTAATGTCACAGCAACATTTGGGTCTAAGCAAGTATCAAAGATCTCTGCCATTATTCTCAGTTGTCCACTGGATTGCTATGTTTATGAAAAATATTATTTATTTAGTAGTAGGCATTTCAGGAGGACACTGACTGAGAACCTATTTGACTTTAGCTAAATGTTTCTAGAGCTTGACAGTACATGATATGCATGAGCCATGTTGACTGTCATCTTCCACTTTTAATTTGACTGTCAGACATACGAGTAACTTGCTAATGTTTCATTCCAATTTCAGCACCATGAACCTGTTGCATAAGCTGCCTGCTAAAAGCTGTTCCAGATGGAATGACAGTATTTTGTAGGACCCCAAAGATGTAGCTAGAGATGAATATGTGTCAACAGCATTGAAAGCATGACCTTTTTTCCTTTTGTTGTCAGCAGTTCTTCTTTCCACCCTGTAATTTTCCTCATTCTTTATAAGATAGGCCATGTGGGAAAAAGAAAGAGTTTAAGTCTCTCAGTCATCTTCCATCACCTGCAATCACATCTACCTGACTACACAAGGCAGAGGACAAAGGAGGAAGGTTTATAAACAATCAGGTATATTCAGAATGACAGCCAAGGTCCAAAATGTATTTTAAAGAGGAAACAAAACCCAGCCCCCTAATAACATAAGTTCCAGAACAATGGAGAACTTTGATGGTTTTCATACTAGGTACTTTCTCTCATGAATAGTCAGTAAAAAGCACTCCTCTCATTGGAAATGGGCTTTAGAAAGCAACACATCAACAATTAATAACTTCTTTTACCAATTGTACCATTTTTACTGATAATTTATATGCTATATTAACGTCACAGAACATTCATTATTAGCTCTTATTAAAATAAATCACAAAAAGTCTACTTATCCCTCTCAAATAAAAATATGTAAATTACACCCACTGCTCATCTTAAACAATACAGGTAAAACAATACACTTTTTCTGAAATATAGGCTGTGCAAGGAACACAAAGAGGACTTTCCCCCCCACACATGTACCTCTCTGCACCCTCAAAAGAAGAAATTACCACAGGGCACTTCTGTCCTTTTTCAGATGATCAATTCAGTATTCTCAAGTATTACAAATATTTCATTTACATTTCTTAGTTTTTCATCTACAATATAAAGTAATTTCTTTTTGACACAGAATGCCACAGCACACAGTACAAGGAAGGGGAAAAAAGCGGTGCCTGGTTGAAAAGCAAGAGAAAGAATCAAGAAGGAATGGCTTTTGTTAATTTGACAGCCCTCAGCTAGCTGCATAGTTGGATTTATAAAAGGTTCTTTAAGAGCAGCAGTTTTTCACGGTGTAAGAGTGCCACACAGCTCTGGTTCCTGCAGTGCCTCACACCAACAACTTCAAAACTAACTCACTGCAGATGTCCCTATGATCATCTAATCAGACATCAAAGCAATACACTGACAAGCTCCTGTGCTGATTAGGAGTGTTCTATATATGTTCCACAGCATAAACAGACACACAGTAGTTGCTTTAAAATGGATTCACCCACATCAGAATTCCCTTTTAAAAAACTCAAGCTGTTTGGAACTCCCCAGCTGAATGACAGAAAATTCTTTTAAATCTCCCCAGATCTTCTGTTCAGTTCCACACAGCACTATTTCAAGAGCAGGAGTTAAATTATTAATAGGAAAACTTTTACCAGAAAAAAGTAAATGCCTTCCAGAACTTAAAAACCTTGCTATTCTGAATGACAGTCTGAGACCACACCACTGCAGGGAAGCAGGCTTGCCTCTACCTTGCAACACACATTGTAATACCTAAGATGTGTTTCCATCTCCATTTGATTTGTTGTCTAATTATTATACATCAACAAACCTGGATTTAAAGCATTACAAGCGCACCATCCTTCCAGCACTGCTAGCTCCTAAAGAATTACTGCATTTCTCTAAATACCTTGTTTCCTTCTCATAGCCCCCCTCCTGGAATACTTAAAGGGGGCTTATAAGAAAGATGGGGACAGACTTTTTAGCCCAGCCTGTTGCAATAAGACAGGGGGTAATGGTTTTAAACTAAAAGAGGGTAGATTTGGACTAGATATAAGGAGGAAATTCTTTACTGTGAGGGTGATGAGACACTGGAAAAGGTTGCCCAGAGAGGTGGTAGATGCCCCCATCTCTGGAAACATCCAAAGTCAGGCTGGACTGGGCTCTGAGCAGCCTGATCTAGTTGAAGATGTCCCTGCCCCTGGCGGTTAGACTAGATGACCTTTAAAGGTCCCTTCCAACCCAAACTATTCTATGATTCTATCACATAACTACAGGAAAATTTCATGCTGAAATTCTAACACATGGAAAGGGACCAGAAATTAAAACTACCTGACCTAGTCAGGATGAGTAAACATACCAGGCAAAAGTTTTATCTTCTAAAATCAGACAGAAAATAAAACCCTCATGGTAGTGCAGTCTCTTAGCTCAAGCCTTAGCAGAAAGCCGCCAGATCTCTACAGCATTATTCCACCACTGTGTCAAAGACAACCTTTTCTGCCCTGCCCTGCTTTTAAATAGCCTGATTAGATGAAGTAATATTTCTGCCTTTTTCTTATATGAAGATACCCAAACATTTTGAAAGTACTACTGATAATCTTTATCTCAAAGCCAAGTTCTGATTGTAGCATATCTTTATGTTTACATGTGTACATAAAATACTATCGAAAAGGAACAAATCATGGAGCTGCATCCTTACACAAGCTCACATTATGCTAATCTGCAGACACTTAATCATGAAGGCTAATACATTACAAATACAATTAATGGCCAGAGGAACCAGAGGAGGTTTCAACCCTTTTTAACAAGGGCTTGAAACATAAAAATGTTCTGATTATATATGAAACTTATCCAAAATTGCAAATTATATGTCCACAATGCATAAAATACAGTCAATTTCAAGTCACATCTAGGTAAAAATTGAAACTGTATTGAGCCACTGGAGCAGCTCTTCAATTGATCCAGCATCTCATTGTATCTTTAAATGTGGATGAATACAATTTAATCAGCCGTTCCCATTGATTAACTCCAAGTTAACCTAAGTATTTATCCAGGAAACATGCAACTATAAAAGAACAAAGTCATGCAGAACAGAGCGTCCCCATAATAATTAGCAAGTTAACAAGAGGGGGTGAAACCTTAGTCCCACCAGAATTAATGCAAAACTCACATCAACTTAAATAGGACCACAATCCTCCATCTAAAACTCATGACAGATGAGTAGTCATGAGTCAAGATAGTAGGGAAGTCTGTCCCTGGACACAGAGAGAGATAAGCAGAAATGATAGCTCCAGAAATGAAAGTTCAGATGTTTTAATTATACCTTAACAATTACAACCTGGATGAACTTGACTGAGCAAAAGCAGCAAAATGTATTATGCTACCTAAAAAGTAAAAAAAACAAAACAAAACAAACCCAAACCAAACCAAAAAAAAAACAAAAACCAAAAAAACAAACCCCACAAACCAGAAGAACCTCACAATTCAGACTTTATGCCTTGTTGCATCTCATCGTTACCAGAGTGGAGCTTGGGTAGAGGGATCCAGCTAGGAACTTCTGAGTTGGCACAGAGAACCTGAAACTGCAGCTCCTCTCAGCAAGCTAGGGACAAGTATTGAGCAAGTGTTAAGTGGCCAAAGAATGCTTCCTCCCTCTGAAAGGCTTCGACCGTCTCAATCGCACAACACGGCCTAGTGCCAGGGGAGATCCCTGGTGGAAGACTTCATGCCTATTGCTAACCCCACTTTCTGAAGCCAGGCCATTCACAGCCAAAAAGCAGCTGGACCAGCACTTGGCTATTTCTGTAGCAAAGCTATGGCCATCAAATTTTTCAGAGAAGTGCATTATACTAATTATGCTTCCCTGAGGTCCTCTCTGGAGACTTGGGGAGGGAAGTTTCCATTTTTGAAAGCCTGGCCAGGGCTCTGTGATTATAACTAGACAGAAGAGCTTAACAGTTCCCTCATAAATTAACAAATTCACTAACAAATACCTTTTCTTCAATTACAAATTCAGATGTTTGTTACCCGTATTTTTCCCTGATTACAGTCTCTAAATTTTTCAGTGGCAGCTACCACGATAAGGAAGGAGAGGTTTGGATGAAAAAAAAGATACTCAAATTTTGTACCATCTGTTAAATGACTTCCAGTCTGAGAGAACAGATGCTGGACTTCACTATCAGTTTTTGATTGATCTTGAAGTATTTTGTTAATTGGGGCTAAAACTACAGCCAAGACAAAATAAGTGTCAGAGAAAATATGAAAGAATAGCTCAAATTCTTCTTAAACTACCTGGTCACCCAGAAAAAGATTTTGTAATTTTGGTAATGATCATATGGCATGGGAAAAAAAAAAATATCTTCCCTTGAATTAATGGAACAACATCTAAAAACCCGAATATGTGCTCTGCTTAGAGTCTATAAACACTGTGAACAGCTCAAATGGTTCATCAGGTTCATCCGGTTCACCTGAACTAGATAGCAATGTTCTTTTCTTATATTACTGCATGTTTGCTGTTTTATTTCATGCATTACTTATTGTACATCTGTCCTGCACTCTCCTAGAGACAAATCAGTGCTGTCTTCAGAGATTCATATGATAATAACCTCTCAAAAATCTGATCAACTACTGGTGTATCAGTACATACCATGTAAGACAGCATACGGTCTAACTATGAGTATTTCTACAAAGAACCAAACTGCCAGTTCTACACGTGCCACACACCAAAATGCCAGAAGTGCCAAAACAATTAAGCTAATTATAGAAGTCAGTTTCAATTACAAAATGATGGCTAAGATAATTGTGGCATAAATACAGAGACTTAAATTTTACAACATGGACTGAAAATTGTTTCATCTACCAACAGCTCTGGTTTTTCTAACTGTAAGTAACCAGTTTAATGTGAAAAAAATAAGTGTTTGTGGCAAAGGAAATGCACTATTAATTTTAAATTTTCAGCAGCAACATACAAAACAAATGAATTTTCTCTAAATACTGCTTTAACACTCACGTGAAAGAGCGTAACTATATTCAAAATGCAGTGTTCAGTTGTTTGTGCCATGTTTTTTCATTTGTCACATATCGATTCTTCCCCGTGTTTTAAAACAATCTGTACCTAATTTAACCTATGTTATTTAAGCTTTCTATGCTTCCCAAAACATTATGCCAAAGCATATTTCAGTATGATTGATGATGAGAGTTTTAGAAATGGTATTGTTGCAAAAGTAAGAGCTGGTGTAATGTATTTTGCTGTAACAGATTTTCACTTTAACAATAAAAACTTTCAACCTTCTGGGCCTCCCCCCCACTTAAATGACATTTAAAAAAATCTGAGAGCATTCTCCACTGTTGTTATCTGTCTAGCTTTGTCTGTTACCCATATAGCTGACAGAGGGATGCTCTGTATTTCAGGCATAGAGAACTCCTTTAGGCCTAGAGGATTCTTGTGTACTGATGCAAGTCAGTGAAGCATGGTGAGGTTTTAGCCTCCAAACATAACTGGAGTCCTCATATAATGGCATAAAATGGCACTTGTGACTGCTAATATTGTATTTTTAAAAAACAAGAAAACACCAAAAACCTATCTTTCTCTCCTTGACAGTCAAAAATAAAGCATTCAAAACTTGTCCTGGAATGCAATAAATTTCACCGATTTTTCCAGCTTTTTTTTTTTTTCTCCCAATTTTCATGATTATAAAATACCAGAGGTCAGCATTACATACTGACATACTCACACATTTCTCAACTTTGCAAAGGGTAAGATCTGCACTGTTAACCAAGAATTCTTCTTTGTACTTTCATTTATCAGACTAAGTCAGTATTTCATTAATATGTAAGTGCTCTGAAACATCAAGAAAAACGTCTCAGCTCAAATAGGTCTGACAAATGATGCAGGACTTTGACAAAGTTCAGCCTCCTGTAACACCATAATATACTTGGAGAGTCACTAGCACTTTTAAAATTGCATCACTTAGCAAATAACACAAGCCATTGTAAAATAAGATGCACACACATTTGGCCATGCAAAGAGAAACAATGAACAGTCAACTAAAATCCTGTGTTTGCCTTCAGAATTACAGAGTTAAGATTCAGACCCACAGAACAGCATTTATATGCAAGTCATATGACTTTCTATTTACTTCCTCATTCACATGAACTTAACTGGCAGTATGGTCTTTAATACAACATCTTCAGCTGAAAAGGTTCCCACCTCAAGCATGTGTTGCTGAACCCAGTCCTTTCCTCCTGCTCCCTAATGTGCCAATACAGCCATTTGTGGAATCTTGCTATAAACTAGTTGTGATCTAGGCTGAAAAGTCCCCCTTGTGCCAAACGAAGAGGCTGGGGGTTTCTGAGCATTTTTTTGTTTTGAAGCAAAACAGTGAGAGACTGGTTTACACAACTGGGGACAGGGAGTAAATTGCAACAGACATAGGGAAGCTGAAGGGGAAAAGGCATAAATTTCACAAGCAAATGAAAGCAGGTGCAACTGCACCATCATTTAAGCCAGCACTCATTTGGCATAAAGCAGCACAGAAGCAGACCCACCAGAGCTTTCTAAGCAAACATCAAGTCTCTGAAAAAGCTCTATTCTGCTTGATATGCTTACGTATCCCAGCTGACATTCAGAGATAAAAAGATGAAATTCTTTAGCATAAGTAATACAGGAACACCTTCCCCACACACAAACACAAAGCTTCAGGACTTAAAATTGCAAAGTAAAAAATGTGGTCCAAGTGTGACCAAGACAGTATCACTTTTAGAATACTGAAGACAGCCTGCAATAACATCTGATTAAGAGTTACTGCATCCTGAATAACTATGTCTTTGCACTAATATTTAGTAATAACTATGTTGAAAACAAATTTGTCCTCAAAAGGGAAGAGACAGGTTGTAAAACAGAAAAGTGAGAGAAAGAAGAGACCAAGCAGGATAGTAACAGGGTGCCAAAGGAAGACAACAATGCCATGAGAAAACAAGGGAAGTAAAAAAGGGTGCAAGACCAATGAAGCATATTAAAGGGGAAGTACATTTTTTCCACTAAGCAATGGTAAACTGGATGATACGATACTGCACAAATAAATAATTGCTAAAAGTTCAGTTCATATTGCAGTGCCTTGCATCACCATTGAGCTTTATGTGAATCTCTTAATTTAATAAAAGAGAACCACTGTTAATTGACTGTATCATCTAAAATAACCATTTTGTCCAGAGGAAATTCTCTGCTTTATTGAAAATGAGTGTGATGCACTTTGCTTTAGATCCAAATACATATATAGCTTATAAAACTGCTACATACCAACAGGTAAGAACAGTTTTTGCCCTTAAGAAAAAGGTGATTTACATGACACCTACTGCCACAACATGCTTGAGACTGTGGTCACTGGAATGAGAAGCACTTGGCTGGAAGTCAGCAGGTGGGCCCAAAGCTGGATCACTGCTCCTTCGTACTAGAAGTGGTGTGCCTAAGAGACAAAATAAAGAGCAATGGTTCAAGGGTGCTACAGGAACACAAGGTCAAGTTTCATGTGGTTCAACTAAGAGAGGAGTACAGCGCTTAAAAATAAGTTTATCCGTGGCAATATCCACCTGGTAAATTACTAGATTTGATGGGGTTGTGCCATTTAATATTTACTAAGCTAAAGAAATGAGAACACTTTAAGCTGTTATATAGACTTTCATCCATGAGCTGCTGAATTAGGTGAAAACTGCTGACAAACAGGAGAAAAAGGCACTTTCTTGGAAAAACGAACACATAGTCACAATGTATCTGTGACCACATGTACCATCAAGTTCTAACAAGAAAATCGGACACTTGATCTAAGAAATAACTGTGAACACAGGAAGAAGTGGGCTGCTATTGTTATTTCCTACAACCAGTAGTCGTTACTTAACTAAACCACAACATGGTCTAAAGCCTTTCACTGCACACCAAGGACAGCTCTCATTGTGCTATTCTGCATTAATCCACCAAACTGGGATCTCATGATCTCCTTTTCAGCTGTTCTTTACTTTCTCCTGGTGTAGATCCAAAAGCCATGCAGAGCAACTCCTTGTCTCTCCAGTATCAATTATACAAACCCACACTGTTGTGGTTTAAGCCCAGCCAGCAACAAAGCACCATGAAGCTGCTCACTCACTCCTCCCTCCCCCTGGCCCTGGTGGGATGAGCAGAAAATACAAAGAAAAGCTTGTGGGTCGAGACAAGGACAGGGAGGGATCACTAACCACTTACGGTCACGGGCAAAAGACAGACTCAACTTGGGGAAGAAACAGAATCAATTCAATATACTACCAATCAAATCAAAACAAGGATACTGAGAAGTAAAACCAAACCCTAGAACACCTTCCCCCCCCCATCCCTCCTTCCTGCTCGCCTCAACTCCACTCCCAGTTCTCTCTACCTCCTCCCCTACAGCGGTGCAGGAGGATGGGGAATGGCGGTTTACGGTCAGTTCATCACACGTTGTCTCTGCTGCTGCTTCCTCCTCAGGGGAGGACCCCTCAGTCTTCCCCTGCTCCAGCATTTGGTCCCTCCCACGAGAGACAGTCCTTCATGAACTTCTCCAACCTGAGTCCTTTCCCCAGGCTTCAGTCCTTCAGGCACAGACTGCTGCAGCACGGGCTTTCCTATGGAGTCATGGCCGTCTTGGGGGGCATCCCCCTGCTCTGGCGTGGGCTCCTTCCTGGGCTGCAGGGGGACATCTGCTCCCCTCTGTGGGCTGGGGGGTACAGCCTGCCGCCTCACCACGGGCTGCAGGGGCATCCCCTCCTCCGGCGCATCTCCTCCCCCTCCTTCTTCACTGACCTCGGTGTCTGCACAGGTGTTTCTCTCACATTCCACTCTCCACTGCAGGTTCCCCGTCTGAAATCTCTTCTCCCAGAGGCGCTGCCACCGTCACTGATGGGCTCGGCCTGGGCCAGTGCCAGGTCCGACTTGGAGCTGGGGAAGCTTCCAGCAGCTTCTCACAGGAGCCACCCCTGCAGCCCCTCCCCTGCTACCAAAACCCCAACACACAAACCCAAAACACACATTTAACCTACAGGGAAGGTCAATTTGAATATGATGGCATGCCCACATATACATACACTCATAAATCTTATTTCCATAAGCTCACAAGATGCAATAGTCCATCACCACTACTTATGTGCCATCCCAACCCGAGGCATGCAAATGACAGATTAACCACAGGTTTTTTGGGTACAGAGGCAGGTGAAGGATAAATGGATAACTCCCTATATTAACTTCATTTAGTATCTAACATGCCTTGGGCTGGCTCTGCAGAGACAGCCTAAATAAGGATATAAAGAGGGGAGGGGGAAGAGATTTTATTCACAGCAGATCTGCCTCCCACTACTGACTGCCAGGATTCCCAGGGAACAAACGTAGGCAGTTGCAGTTGTTTCAGAGAAGCTGTAGACTAAACAGCTTCCTCTTGCAGGCATCTCCAACTAGACTTACCAACTCTTCATGTCTATTCAAGTGCTGTCTGGGAATAACCTCAAAGACCAGTCAGCAACTTCTAGTGACACAGCCATTCAGTTAGCAGAATATGCTCTGAAATACTCCCTGCAAAACTTCCAGGTGGGGTGAGAGGGAAAACACCTTTAGTAATACGATAAAGGAATTTCTCACATTATCCAAAATGAAATTAAACAAAAATGACTTTTTTTTTCCTAAGTCTTTCCAAAATAATTTATTCATGGGCAAACAAAAAATTTGAAAAGCACATTGGTCTTAAGTAATCTTTCAAATGTTGCAAGTGAGTGAAAATAAGATTATAACTGTCAGTTATAATATTAATTATAGTGTCTGGGACTGATGGTAGCCATAATTACTAGATCTACAACATAAGCTTCAACATGCAACACTTTCCTCATTAGAGAGATGCTAACAAGGCTGCAGTGACTGTACCACATTCACACTCAGCACAACTTTGTAATTATAGCTGGAATAAATACCAGCACCTGATGCTGAGGAACAACCAGAGAACATAATGCATTTACCCTTCCTCATAGTGAGCAACAGTTTTATATGCAAGTAATCCCTATGTCCACTTATGTAGGAAACCAATAAGAAAAGCAAAAGTAAGACTTAAATTTGTGTCCTGGTATTGAGGCAACGCTCAAAACTCAAAAGGCGACTATTGTTTTTTGTTCCAAGTGATTATCATCTTGATAAAGAGCTATGCATGAGGAGATTTTGAAGAAAAGGATTGATCACCAAATTTATCCATTTTGTGTGATTTTTCCAAAGTTCTCAGTAGGTCAAAAGGAATCAAATCTCTCCATTCAAATATTCTTGTTCTTCACATGGTGCTGAAGAGAAATTTTTTTCCCCTCTCTAAGCACATTTCATAAAGAAGGTGTATAAAAGCTAAAGTCAAAAAGTGTTGGATTTTTAAGTTACTCCCTTAAGATAAATACTTGTTCCTTAAAATAAGTATTTCCATGTATGACCAAAGGGTTTCTGGTCACCTGTATCCAATTTCAGTTTCTCTTCAATACAACAGTTTGAAAACAGACCCGAAGAAACTTTTGTATGATTGAGCATAATTTAGTCTCCAACTCCTTTTGACATAAACATGAACAGTACAGAGAAATGCATTTGCTAAACTACCAGAAAGCCCTTTGCATTGGTACTTCTATTTGTAAAACTTTCACAACTCAATGAGCCATATTCCAAATTCAAATTAAAACATACTGTTGCTTATACTCTTCAAGGTCATCATCCCAGGTCCTTTTCTCATTTCTGTCCTCCTTTTTGCACAGTGAGAAAGCAACAGTAACTCAAAGAGTGTAAAAAAAATTCCCCACAGCCAACTAAAGAGGCCAAAGATTTGGGGGGGCAGGGGGACACACGACACCCCCCAAAAATCACTCATATCAAGCTCACTCCTTCTCACAAAGCCAACACTCTGAAATTAAGATTTCTCCTTTTCCTGAGCTGTCTTCTACAAGCAACTCCTCATTTCTCTCTCATTCCTCTGTCTGAGAGAAAGATGAAGTCTCCCATCACTGTGACTGCTGGGAGACAGGACCCTCATTTGTTCCAGGGCCTCCCAGCTTCCGCAGCAATTGAAAGAAGAGGTCTCCTGTACCACAGCATTCACATAATGCTTGTCTAGTAAGACCAGACCATACTTCAGCACTTCTGTCTGCTGCTGCAAGGTACTGTTTTTACCACATCCACCCTGCCCTCAGTTTTGAAGACATCCTTTCACTTGCCTTCTGCCCCTGTTTTCCAGAGCAACTGAAGCAAAATTACATTATCCAATTCTCAGTTTACAGCTGCCTAAACTTTGAAACCAAAGTTTGCAGGAACAGCGGGATTAATATTACTGTTTTCCAGTTTGGGAAGGTGGCCTTGCAGCTATTTGCTTGCTTTTTATTCCTACAATTTTTTGCTTATTGCCATGAGGTTATGAAATTTATGGTGCTCATTTGGAATGCTTCCCTACTCGCACAAAACCTGGACTTTTTGACCGTTGCCTACAATGCTTTCTCTTTTCTCCCAATTTGTTGTAAATTTTAGGGTCCTACAGATCGTTTTCTTGTTGAAGAGAAAACCAGAGTCTATTTCCTTAATTTTTTAAAATGTATTTACTGACATATATAACATCATTTCTTGTACAGAGATATCACAAATCGTAACATCTCTGTGCACCAAGTCAGCTGCAGTCTTCAGCTAAAATCATCCACAACAGTCCCTCTGGCCCTTATTGTTTCACATGCATACACCACAAAGACACAGGAGCATGAAAACAACCTTTTATTAGACAAAAGTAAATTGAATCAAAATGCCCTCTCTAATAGGGGAAAACAAATGGCAAGCAGGAAGATTGGATTAAAGACTTGAGAAGAAGCAGTGCTCTCCCTCTTTGCGGGGAGAATCCCTTATTCTGTTTCAGGAGACAGCAGTTCTCAGCGGCTCCCTGAGCTAACCAACTCTCCTCCATCTCCCCTCATCTCCTTTGCAGCTCAGGCTGCTCCCTGCCATAACAACACCTTCCCTGCCACTCAGTGCCTCCCAGCCCGCACTTCTCCCGCAGGCTCCTTTCCTTTTTTCAGCCTCTCCCTGCCTCTTCTGTACTGCACACACAGGGCTCTTGAAAGCCGAGCATGCTCCCTTGCACTCTGGAGAGAGAAACCTCCCCAAATCCCACTGCCCAGGGCTCAACCTGACTCAGGAGTCAGAACACATCCATTATACATACATACCTTGAACTTGTTCATCACTGTCTTCCCTAGGCATGGATAAAATGTAGTGGAAAACCATCACTGATACCATTTATTACAGACATACTACATACAATTATACACGTTTACTTAAGAGATTCTGTCATCCGTTTTCTTTTGTCAGGAAAGAGAATAGTACCTTTTTTCTTACTGCTCTCCTTTTGTCGTGTTGTGTTTCCATGTTATTCTACTCACGCTCTTGCATTTTGTGCAGAACATTTATAACAACCAGTGTAAGCTCAAACAGAAAATTCATCTTTTCCCTGAATGATGAGACAGAGAAAAACTTCTTTCTGGATACCAAGTTGATCATACAAACACGTTATTTACAGGCACTACTGTTTTGTGCCAGAGTTGCACTTTGTATTTGAAACTTAGGAACTCAGTTTAAAAAACTAGTTATCCACATCTTGCTGCATTGCATCAGTAATTTACAGACAACGAAAACTCAAACACATGGCGAAGACTAAAATTTTTCTCATGATGACAGCTTTTAACCTCAATCACTTCAGAGTATATTTCCCCTTCTTTCAAAATTTGCAAGAGTACCTTCTATTATGGTACCGTAGCAACTTCTAAGCACACATGGATGTCTCAGCCTTATTCACAATACATACTCTTTGACAAGGCTGATGAGAAAAAGTCCTGGAGTTTTCCTTCCTTAAAGTAAACTATATCATTTAGTTTCAAGCCATGTAGATCAATCTTTTCCTTTTGCTGGCATCACCCTCAAAAATTAGTAGCTACACAGATTCATGGTTGTGTATTTTCCCTGAACTCTCATGTTTTGGAAATATTTTTTTTAACTGCAAATATGGTTGAAACAAACATATGGTAGAAACCACACTTAGATTTAAATTGGTTACACTGGGGAAAAAAACAGAAGAGAGAAGTTCTGCCATTTATGCACAATTAAAAACTGAAAACTTGCATCAATACCACGGCAAAAGAAATGTCTCCATAGCAGATGTAATCCTATTTTCTTATTTGGATTTTTTTTTGTTTGTTTGGGTTTTTTTAATTTCACCAAAAAGCTGTACACAGACATTAACATATACCCTGAATAGGAGCGCACTCTGTCTCACTTCGCTTAAGCCCTTTGGAAGATCAGAAATCAGCATCTGAGGTTAGGAGGGGGCTGACTAACCAGAAGTGATGGGTTTAAGAACACTGTGAAACCTCAGGTAAACAGCGTAAGGTTTGGAGTTCAGGATCCAAACACGGCCAGGGGAACTCTGGAGCTCCAGCTGTCCCTCCTGGCGTTCCCCTAAACTCTTCAGAGTCTCTAGGTTCCAAGTTCTGCCATCGAATTTGATGCCTAAATTTAGGCAGACAAGTATCTCTCAGGGTGACCACTACCACAAAAAAAGATTATTCCAACCCTTCCTTCATTTTGCTCTTTTGCTCTTAAGCCTCCTTGCTCAAGACAGCACAATTCACCTCCAGGCTGAAATCCTTTTAGTCTTTGGGATATACTTAGGTTGCAGATTGCCGTTACAGGGCCAAATTCGGGAAACTGCTGAAGACAACCAGAGTTTATCACCCGTGAGCATTTTAGTAGGCTGTGCTATCTATAATGCAGTCAAATTATGTACTAAAAATTTATTTCAGCATTGCTTTGGTGCAAATACTTTCAGATGACTTTTGGGTAAGCTGACAAATCAAGGAACATAGGAAATGCAAGCACATGTGTTGCCAATGCATCAGTTAGTTGCATCAGTGGCAACTAACATATTACGAGGTGTTTTTTTTTTTACTTTGTTTTTCCAGGTAAAGGGGAAGAACTATTTTAGAGGAGAACAAAAGGTACACTTGGACAGAATACCATAAGTGGGTAGAAAGAGATTTACAATAAATCACCTACACAGTTAAAGCCATGATTTTAAATTCTGCTCCTGCATATAAAAATGCTGACTATGATAGGAAAAAAGCTGTCCATCAAGTGTGTATCTAACTGTCAACTGTTAAAGGCCATACCAATGACAATTACTCTGCTGCCTGCTTCCAAACTACACTTGCCTGGACAGACAGACAAATTATTTTCTCAGCTGTATGTGCCTCAAAATATTTTTTAGCGCTCCTCCTGAGCAAATCCTAACAAAATTTCAAGTCAGACTTGAAACAAAACACCACAAATACTACATGCATACACACAAAAATGTGAAACTGCACTTCAGCATAGACACTGCTTGGCTGGAAGATCTCTGAACAGACACGACAAAACCAAGCACCATTTAAACTGGGAAGTAAGAATGACTTTTAAATTGGTCCCATCATGAAACAGTTCAGGCACTGCAAACAAAATATTACAAGCAAGATATTAATTTATATTTAAATATAGGGAAGGTCATTAATGTATGCCCATTTTTCTTCTTTTCATCAGAGATTTTTCACATTAACAAGCATACAGACAGTTCTGCTGGTCAGCACTTTTTGACAGCACTAAGCAATCAGTGTGGGTAAATTTGGTCACCCTCAGATTTATTGCTTACCACCACCTGAGGCATCATGTAACGGTTCTGCCATGTACTTAAAATGTAGCTGGCATTAGCTTGTACGTTCTACCTTGTGATAGGACTGTACCACATTTTTTTTTTTAAATTTTTAAATATGTAATGCTCTGATGATGTGACTTTTATGTTTAAAACTAACTCAAATTGCTCATAATAGCACCTATCAATACAATTTCAGATCTACAGCTATCTGTTCTTTCCAAAGTGCATACTGCACTTTTTAAATTCCCATGGATAGAAGATTAGATTAATGAACTAGGATGATGTAACAGTTAAGACAATTGACTTAAATCTATAAACAGATGAAAATCCATTTCCAACAAGCTTTCTCTTTTACATATTAACCCACTGCAGAACAAAGTATTTCCTTATCAGTCTAAATGAAGTGTAATTTTTCTTACAAAGAAAAATAAAAGAAATTGCCTACAAGTAAAACCCAGTAAAGTCTTTAAAAAGAGACTGTTTTGGGGTAGTGTTCTTCAATGCCATAAATTCAAAAGAATTATTTTCTCTGGTTGCATGTGCTATAACAATTTAAGTCAGATTTCAGTTACAAAGTGCAAGAACTGTTGTCTCAGCTTTTATGATCAGAATGAAATTTCTTTGGTGTTGCCATTGTCAGAAACGGTGCCTAATGAAACAACTATGGAATATTTACATTTACAGCTTTTAGAGTTTCAAAGATGGACATGTAAGAATCACCAACGTAGATTATTTCAGTAATAAAGTTAATCTAGATTCCATTTTCAGGATCAAAATCCACATCCATATGAAAAGAAGTTAACCACTTCTAGTCTGAAGGCACTAGGATACGTATGTATCTACAGAAGATGTACAAGTAATACTGCTACTTTCTCCCCATTTCAAAATTTCTCTCAAGAAAGTTTCCAGCTGAAGGACAGGACTTCAGTTTGGATCTTAACAAGTATTCTTTTCTTATGCTTAAGGTCACAACACACACCAGATCTAGAGTTATTTCAGGATCTTCTCGCCTCTATCAACACAGTGCTCCTATTTTCAGCTCCTCATGAGATGGAGAGGGAGCGCACAGAGTTAATGGAGTGCTGGGAGCACCACGACTCCGCTCCAAAGAGTCTTGGCTAGGGGTACCACGTGGCAGAGCCCTGGCAGAAGGGAAGTTGCTGCAGCAGAATCCTTGTGGCACAAGGATTAATCAGTCACAACAGGGAGTTGTAATTTTTTTCCCAACCCGAGTTCTGGCAAAATGCGCAACTCTTATCCTTGCTGGGCAGACTGATTAGGAGCTTTGTGAGAACACACTGGCTATTACTGACAAGAATCAGCACTTTCCACTACAGGTCAGGCTTTCTCTTATTCTCGTCCAGGTGAAACATCTTTGTGAATCACATCATCGTTGTACACCCACTGACTGATGCACATCCTCCAACTTCCAGCTTCAGACACAGGATTAAAAATTAGAGCAGCTTCAAACATTTTATGTATTTTAAGTATCACTTGAAAAAAAAATTGATTTGTGTTATATTATAATTTCCTTACACATGCGTGCAAAGTTTCTTGGTTGGGTGGGGCTTGGGTTTTTGGTTGGGGGGGGAGAGTTTGTTTGTTTTGGGTTTGGGGGTTTTTGTTTGTTTTTGTTTTGTTTTAATGTAAACTCTTTCAAATGGTATTCAGATGTCAATAGAAACTAAACTTTAGATATATTTAAAAACACCAGTCATCTTAGTTATCCAACTTGCTGGACACAGCAAAAAGTATTCATCTTATTAAACGGACTGGCTTTTTTTAAGCAGCATATTATGTGTAGTTACTGAATTTAAATCAATCACTTTAGACTAATATATCCTATAAGATTTTAAAACTAATATATCTCAGACTCTCACACCTCATTTTTATTCACAGATTGAAAGGTGAAAATAAGCATTTCTTCTATTTCAATTCCCAGCCCATTTCTCAACTTCAAATGAAATACTTAATGAACTGTACTAGTTGAATAAACTGACACAAAGAAAATATTCTGTGCACCTGCAAAAGAGGCCATGCTGCCAAAAGCTGGTTTAGCACTTCAGCTAACATCAGTTACAGGTGCTTATGCAGTCACTTTTCCACAGTTCAACGGTTTAATTTTCTTTAAAACTTTGGCAGCTAAACTGTACAGCTTGAATATTACTTTGGTAGCATTTTATTGCTAGTAGTAGAATAGTAAAATACAGTTTTTGAGTATTTTAATGGTATTTTAAAGGAGTATCACAAATTACAGCATTAGTATAGGTTTTTGTAATATTTCAATATGACCTGTGTTTTATGTATCTGATCTAAATTAAAAACCTTTTCTGGTTTGACCTTTCCTTAAAAAAGAAATCCTATTATGATTATTTTCTATTCTGGTCATGGTAAACTAACTAGTTTTAGTCTCAAATTTCAAACCTCTTCCTGCCAATTTTAAAAGACATTAAGATAAAACAGGGAAACCTCCTGAACTTGAAGCTTTCTGTGAGGTTTCAAGGAATGATAAGAACATAAGAGCAGCTAATTTGGGTGGACCTCACCCATTATCCCACACCTAACAGTGGCAGCAAATACTCAGGGAGAGGGCATAACAAAGTTGTATCCTACCAGCTTGCAAAAAATAATGTTTGAAAGATTTCCAAATCAGAGTGGCATCTAGACCACCATATTTTAAGAGTCACTGATGAGCCACCTCCTGTGAATTTGTCCAATTCTATTATAACTAATTGATTTTTGGCCTGTAACACCAAATTACACAATTTAGTTGCATACTTCATGAAAAAGTTAGTTTAGGGTTGTTTTGCTTTGTAACCTGTTGAACAACAGTTTTGTTCAATAATTCTAGTTGTTATATGGTGAGGAAAGTTAATAATCATTCCCTATTAATCTGTCTTAATATTTAAAACGGTAAGATGACTATTTCTGTAGAAGAGTTAAAAAAAGGACTCAATCACAGAAGGTCATTCGTCCCTTTCTGTGGGAGGGTTAAGAAGAGATGACCAAAACTCTCTGCAGGATTCATCTGTCTAGTGAACATACTACATCCTTCTTTTACTTAATGTCTACAGTAAACAGACTTCCCTCTAATGAAGTAATGAGTTATGAAGAAAGCAAAACTAAATCAACACCCAGTGCGTCTAAGGGAAAATTGTGCAACATATTGGGAGGGAGGTGCATCTTTTGCCAACTATGTTCAGGAGTAGTAAATACACAACTCTCCATTTTACTTGGCTGAGATTCCAGGTACCTGTTGTGAGATACAATCAAAATCTGAAGTGGCACTTCAAAGAAAAGAGACAAAAAAATTAACTATCAACTAAGGCTCTTGAAAGGGTAAATTAAACAGAAAGCAATGAGAAAGAGCTACGTGGCAATGGCCAAACTGACCGAATCACTTAACTGTTATTTGTAACTTTTCTAATGATGACTTTCACAAAGACGGGTTCGTCTGTATACTGGAACATGTTCATATGGAAACAAACAGTAAACAATCATTAGCGAACAAACAGTGCAAAAAAAAAGTGTAAAACTATATTAGTTTGGTTTCTTCAGAAAAAAAAGGGTTATCTCAAGACCTTTAGTTGAAGTCTTATTTTAACTTGAACAATTTCAAACTATCAATCAGCCAAGCTTAGCAGGCTCATTTTCAACCTGAAATACAGATTTTGCCATATTGCCTCAGAGCTAATACAGCACATAGCACTGTAGAGATTTATAAACACACATACACACTCCTTTGCCTTACCAAGAACTAGAGTGTACTGACAGAGCTTGCATGATAGCCTTCCAGTATGATATTATACCATAGCCTTCCAAAACCTTCAGCTGCAAATATTCAGCTTACTAAGTGGGTTGAGAGACACTACCTTTGAAACTAGCTATGCATCAGAAGAATATACAAATACTCACAAAACCAGCAAATCACAAAATTAGTAAAATAGACAAAAATCTGAGGAAAAACACTGACATCGAATAAAGCGTGTCAAAAAGCAGCGTAGACTTTTATAATAGAATTTATTCCATCATTCTAAGTCCCATTCATCACCTTCCTCAAACCCTCCCTGAGGCAATAAAAGGCTGGAAATGAACATCTCGGCTAGAGAGCTACTGCAGGAAAATGTGTAACTTGTGATGGAAAAATATTTTTCTCCCTACTTAACGTATCTTCATGGGGATACCCTCTTTCCCCAAAGTAAAGCATATTAAACCAAGTGCAAAGGGAATAGAGACAAGGGGAATAATTGATGAGAAATAATCTTTGGGGAAATCAGGGGCAGAGGGGCTATGAAAAAGAAGTTCTTTTTTAACCAACTATGCACATAAAATTATTACCTACACTACTACTAAATTTTTGGGTATGGGGAAAGGAAGGAAAGACTGGCTTGTTTTCTAAATGGGCAAGCAAGAGAAACATATGGAAATTTTTTGTATATATATTTCTTTACAGAAAGCATTACTATGTTCTTTTGCTGCAATACAAAGATAAACTTTAGCTATGCTGGTGCAAAGCTCATTTCCATGAATCAAGGACAACTAAGTAATATGAAGCTTAAGTCATGAGGTCAAAATATACCAAGCCTGCACTCTGACTGAAATGAAAAGTTATCTTCAAACCTTTAGCTTGCCTGAGAACAGAAACCATTTGTTTTAGAAACACAAGTAGACTTTAATTGATCATCACAATTCTTTAAAAGCAGATTAAACTGAATGCTGCAGAGGAGAAAAATCTATCAAGTACAGTGTCATCCTCACAACACCTATGACAAACAGCACAGGACAACATTCGATATCGCTACTGTGAGATCAAACTTCCAGTGCAGAGAAAGAGAATAAAGTCTTACTCGCTTAAGGAAATAAGCAGTATTGCTTCAAACCACAGAAGGCTGCATGTGCTTCTAAAAGGCATTTCTTTTGAAACTTACCAATTTCAAAACGTTAATTTTTCCTGAATCACACAGGAAAGAATTAATATATGCATGTAGTACCCTCAATGTACTGACAAACATTGGAACATTCAGCCAATAAACTGATGTTGCAAGATCAAGATGAACAGGATACCTTTTGTGCAAGAAAAAGTGTCTTTCCTACTTACTGACAAGGCATGTATGCTGTATACAAGCATTAGCAACATTTTGTTTCCCAAATGAATAGTTTCAGTTCACATCTGTTTTCCTAACTTTTAAAAAAACATAATCAAGTGGTTTCCTCTATTTAAAAATATGCCGTCTGTATAGCCACCAAGCCGGAAAGAGGACTAACCAAATATATACTGTTTAAAATGCCCCTAAGCCTACTTACAATACTTCCATTTCAAAGCAGATGAGAAAGAGAAGGAGTTCTTTCCAAGCTCTGAAGTCACACAGAAATGGATGACATCCCTACCCTGGAGGTAACAATTTAAGCCCTGTCAGGCCTATCAAGGAAGAAACTTCCAAAAACTCCTGAAAGAAACCTTGCCTCCCACTCCCTTGGACTTCAAACTAAGACGCTGCCAATGGAAGCATCTCTGTTGATTGACTTAGCAATGCAAACACATAGGGCCATTGAAACTACGTAAGTGTTTTGAACAACCCCATGAAGCACGATTTAAGCTAGAGCAAGCCCAAGAACACAGGAATATATTAAGCTGATTAAGTATATTCTCTAACTGAAGCCCCTGAAACACCTTCAAGGAAATTCCATAGGAGCGCAAGTAACCTTCCCCAAATGTTAAAAAGACATGGCCACAACACCAATGACTGCATCAAAATGGAAAATCAAAACTTTCTAGGCTAGTACTGTTATTATCCTGTACTGGACCCACTGAGGGTTGGAACATTCCCAGGTAGCAATCTCTGTTTTCAGGAAACAAATGTCCACTGTGAAAACACTACATAAAATGTCCAGAACTGAAATAACTGTTCAAAAGCACCAGTGCCTCAATATAGCTTGAACTTCAACTATCCTTGCCATTCGTAAGCTTATTTTAGGAGAGAGACTATAATCAGCCATTCCAATCATCATTTGCACCCAAGTGTTCCACTCGCCTAGAACATTAATCAGATGGGGGGGGTGTGTATATATGTATATATAAAAGAGTATATATATAAAAGAACGCATACATACGTATATATAAAAGAAGAAAATCTTGTTCTCAGAGATTTCCTATAAAGCAAAAGCATGCAAATTTTGAAATACCACAGTAAGACCTTTCAGTGAGAAAAGCAAGACACTTGCCCTACTTAGCAGTGACAGCTTCCAAAGGCAGGAGTTAAACTCCTGTAGTTTACAAGATAATTTTATACCCTATCAATAACTGGTTTAAGCAATTATTTCTTTATCTAACTTCAATTTTAACTAAACACTATAAAGGTATAAATTCATTAAGAACCTACGTTTTATTTTAAAAGCCAACAATCAAAGTAACCTAATTGTATCTGCTTCCCACAATGCTTGTACTCAGAAAACAGCTTCAGAAATCTTCAACTCGATTCCCAAAGAAAGGGAGAAAGACAAAAGAATGATTATAACACAAACAAAAAAAAAAACATCCTGGAGATACCTACACATACCTCAATTTTTTTACTGCCTTAGTATTCAGAAGTGGTAAGTATCACTGAATACTGTCTGTCTTCCTCCAGCCAAAAGCATGACTACTTAACACCAAGGAGAGGAGCAAGAGAAAAGAAGCAACTAAGTTTGTATGCCTTCGACCACCATCTATCAAATACAGCAAATGAAACACTGAGCCAGTCACGAAGGCATTTCCAGTTCAGAGTGACATGTCCATAAAATGGATCCTCCATAAATAAATTAGTGCTCTCCTTCCTGCCCATATGGACTGAAAAAAGAAAAAAACAAACTAACATCATGAAAAAAAACCAAAAGGCTAAACCTCTTACTCCCCCTTTCCTGTTCCACTACCTACCATGCAGGGAAAACCACTAGAAAAGAACACTAAACTATTAGGTGCAAAAGGAAACCAAAAGGACCAGTATCGTGCTTATGGGTGCACAGAAAATTACAAGATGGTTTATGAGAGCCAACAAACATTACAAACATACAAACATTAAAAACTCAGACAGTTCAGCTGGTTTAATTGAAAAAGCCTTGCAAGAAATTGAAAACTCTCCTACTAAAAACAAAGCACCTGTACTGGCATGTTACATACTTGAAAAGTTATTATGACAAACTAGTGCTTTTTTAAAAAAAATTGAACATTTCTGAAATGACTGTGTCTCATGCTCTGCAGGAATAGCTAGCTTGCAGCTGAACCTAATGATCACACAAAGCATTCCTTATAGACCAGTGGTCTATGAAGAAGCACACTTTCACTGGACATTAGCTTAGCAACAGCCTGCAGGCCACTGCTTAAAATATCATGGATGCACCAGTTTCATGAGCAGAAGATTACTGGTGGGTAACCATTTATTTGGAAAAGACTTACTAAAAACCTCTAGTCTGAAGTTGGTAAACATCTAAAACAAAACATTCTGAAAATATTTTAGGAAGATCACATCAATTTACACGTAGCTCATTAGTTGCTACCATAAAGTTGTGTTTTAACACTCTACATTGCTAGTTCACTTTTAATAATTTTAACAATAAACATGTATGTATTCAAAAACCTCAAACTATTAGCTAGAGAACCCCCGACAGGACTATTTGCACATACTGTTAGTAACCCTAATATACATAACCCCATCCATCATGGGCTCTCTAAAGATCTTAACACACTACAGAAGAATGTCATCTACTACCCCAGCGAAGCTATCTTTAAGATGAGAGAATGACTGTTTAATCATACATCAGCAACAAAACAGAAGTTTGGAACAGGGAATAAAGGCAATCAGTCAAGAAGGTCTGCAAAGGTAAGTCCCTGCTCTTCAAAGTCTTCTCAGCTACCACCCCTGGTCAAAGAGAAATATTAGGACATGATATACTCAAAAAAAACAAACCAAACAAAACACACATCCAAAACCAATGCCAACAGAAACCAGTGCTAGTTAAATGAGTAAGTACTCTACCACCTACATACAAGGATCTCCAAATGTTTCATCATTCCAAACAGTTGTTTACTAGTTGTTGCATCAATGGATATACTCGCACACAATTTGCCAAAAATCCATCATAATACATTTTACTGTTATAAAGATAAATGATCAACAACAGTGACTAGGCAAAATGTATTCATCTAAATGGCATTTGATTAGAAAGAAAAACCCACCACCTTTGCAGAATAAAGGAAATAAGTGTTTCTTAAATGACTTTGATATACCAATTTTAAAGAAATATTATTGCATCTCAATTTATTCATTCAAAATGATTTTGTCTGATTATATAAGCTCAGACTAAAGGAGGTGCAAGAACAATACAGACCGGAAATGAAATGTTGTTAGAGATGACACCTAATCCAAGAGAGCATCAAGGTCTTGTGGAAACAATGGGGAAAAACTAATTGTCAGTCATTCAGGCAATGAAGAATTTGTGACAGTATTTGGGGTTAGAGATGTTGAAGCTTACTTCCATTCCATTTTTCAAATATAAATCAGCTATTTAGACATTTAGTTGCCTGTATCATTCTTTGAAAATTGTTGTAATGTCCACATGACTAGTGTACTCTGGGAAGTTCTTCTTACAGGTAACACTATGGTCATGGGTGTGCAAAAGTATACGTGACATCATCATTAGGTTTTCATCTACATCTGAATGGATGACGGCAGGTTTCAGTAGATAAGCCTTACAGCTCTTGAATACAGAAAAAGTAAATCATGGAGAAACAACTACTTCAATGTGTCACCGTTTCGGTAATCATGCTTAACAGGAAAATACCAGGATGCAAAACCCACAACCAAATTGAGACCTATAGACCTCCCAGACGTGAATGACTGTGTTTACCTCAGTAATTTCAGCCCCAAGTATCAGAAACTTCAGTAAAGCCTTTTCAGCCGTAAGAAACTATCAGGTATTGCTTACTTTGCAGTCTGAATTCAGACACTGTCAGCAACAACACCTGATAATCCAGCTCTGTGGGGAAAGGAGGGAGGCACTCAAGTATGTTTGCACCATACCTTATGTTATGAACACAGCAAGCACTGTGTTCAAAAACAGTTAGTCTTCCTGCATTTTCTCTTTAATTAAACATAAGAGCCCACAGTTTCACCTTTTTGAGAACACTGAGTTAACTTTAAAAGTAGAGATGCATTAATTTCAGGGAAAAGAAAACAAATAGCTGAATACTTTCCTGAACTGTTTTAAGGAGATATATACCAAGTATTAAGAAAGTACTTTGATAATAAGTAAAATAACAGACGTATTTTTTTGCTCTAAAATTTTGCTGGTATGTGGAAGCAATGTAAGATATAAGGTACTTTTAGCTTTCAAGTCAAATGTAAGATTGCTTTTATTCTGGCTCATTTTCAAAGTTACAGGTGATAAAGGGGGGAGGAAGGGTAACTAACTACATAATGGAAACCCTATGATTTCAGAGTCAAGCTGATCAGTATTCTAAAGAGTATAAACCGCAAAAAAACCTGAAAGAAGTAACCATACAAAAAAAAAAAAGTATTTCCCCCATCATTGCCATCTCTATCTAGCCAGCAAAGGCTTTAAGACTAGGTACAACATACAATTAACTTAACTGGATCAAATACACAATTTATAAAAAAGAAAAAAGTTAGAAAAATCACTTGAGATACTGCCTTCAAAAATCAGTGCCAATTCTCTCATGTTTGAGAACAACAGTGTTTAGTTTCACATGCTTATTAAGCATCAAGCTTTAAGTATTCTCTGAGCAAATCACAAAATGGACATTGTTTCTGGATCTGGTTTCATAGATCACAGAACATCCAACAGAAATTAACAGGCAAAATTGTCCCACAGTCTGACAATTTATATACCAATGGATTCCCTGCATTTCATCCCTAACAGCATTCTGCAAAAATACTCTAAAAGGTAAGCACATAACAGTTCTTGAAGCACGGCTCTACCATGGAAAACACTTGCTTGCTACGTATATATTTAATCACATCCTTGCTCCCAAAATAAGAACAGCTTTTTAAAATTATTATTATTATTATTTATTTCTGCTAGCAAGTGTGAGGCAATTCAAAAATTAGACAGGGAGCCAGACTACTGTGGTTCGTGCATCAATGATATTGATGCAACCAAATTGTCCTTCTATTTCTTCGTTTACTTTTCAATTTGCCTCTAGTGGAAATAGGGACATAATTTAAGGTTCAGGGACTTGTACAGGAAAGATAAAGGCAAAAATTAAGGCTAAAGAACTGTAATCCATGATGTAAAAATCCAGAAGAGAAAACAATTACATTTCGGAGTACAGACTGAGTTCATAGGACTGACAGGTAGAAAAATCTCTCATTTACCTTGTAAAATAAAACAATCTGAAAGAGAACCATTGAGACAAACACATTCTATTTATGTTCTCTACTTTAAGAAGCAAGCACCCATTTTAACTTCAAATATATATTAGTATTGCACTGAAAATGAAATAGAACCCTAAGTGGCTGCTCTTCTCTCCACCCTCAACTTACACAACAGTATGCTAGACAAACCACTATCAATTTATATTTTTTTTTTTAAATATGGCACAGAAGTATATGGAGAACAACCTCTACTTTATGAAACATGCTAAAATGTGTTTACACAGTGTTATTTAAAAAAATGCAATAAATGAAGTAGCACACCATTCAACCATTGAACCTTTAGCTACAAACTTTCCATACCTCAGGATTACCAAAACCACAGCTCAAATACATACAAATTACAAGAATAAGTCTTTTCCCAAGATTTTTAGGTATGAGAAATTCCTGTGTATCATTAAATATAGAAAAAGATTTTTCTATATTCTAGAATATAGAAAAAACAGAAGTGATCCATTAATACAGAAATTTGAATCTAAAAATTTTCATGCAGCTTGAATTGCAATATTTTCTACATCAGGCACAAAAATGAGCACAGAATTCCATTCGAAGTTAAGTTACACCATCTCATCCAGCAAGCTTTATAAGAAATTTTATTTTAGCTTGCTGGTTTTGTTCATCAGCATTTTCCTTTAAAAATGTAATTAAATAAACAGACAAGCGAACATCCAATTTCTGAAGTCATGCTCTGACTACTCCATGAGAGTAGCACAACTAGAGGTAGTATTTCTATCCTTACCCCACCCACTTGCACTCAGAAATTTTATTGCACACCATTAGGAGACTGCTAGCAGTACTCAAGAATACAGGGTGAATTGGGTGACAAGCTCTGGTGAAAGGCAGAGAAGCCTCTCCTGAGCATTATTCATTTGCCAAATGCTGTCAGCGTACTACTGCTTTACAGGCAAACAGTAAGAGATTTCACCTTCAAACTGTTTTTGAAAGCTTCTGTGTGTAGTATCTGGGTGACAGCTTAGCCTGCTCTCAATCCAAGAAAGTATTTCAAACCACTTTGTGTTCAACGTACAAGACTTTAGCTCTTTCTAATTGGAAACCAGCATCTGAACTCTTGGCCTTCCAGGCACGCTGAAACAACACAGGGGACCAGAGTTGCAGCACTTCACGTAGTACCCTCTGATATAAGAGGGAATTAAGCAGAAGCCCCTCCTAATCAGTTTGCTCACCTGAAAGTCAGATAGGCAAACAGACCCTGCTGTGCAACTTCTTCAAAGGCAAAGAGCTGAACTGTTTACAACCAGCATCTCCTCCTTTCTACCTCCCAAGCCCAAAACAGGGCACTGGCTCAGATAATCAGCGAAAGTATTTGCACACAGCAGTTTTACACTCATTGAAACCAGGTTCCTCAACAAAAATGCTGGGTTTTTTTTCAGTGACTTTGTTATTTGAAAATACTTTGCATAGGTTTCATCTCTTCCACTCTCAAAAGATTACAATGAAGGATTGTCAGTGGCCTACCCAGTCAAAGAAAGGAGAAAAAAGAGACCCCAGCTGTATGGATGGGCATAACATACAGCAGGATACAAGGATCAGGTGCAAATTTTCCATGCTCAGTTGCAGTCTTCAGCATCAATTTTTCAAAAGCCCAACTTTTGTCCTTACAACTGTCTTCACTGAATTGCAAGGCAAACAATGGGGTGCTAAAAAAACCTCTTTAAATACATAAAATCGGACTACAGACATACTCAGAAAAGAAAAACAGAAATAAGAAAGTACTACATATTGGTCAAAAAAATTTAAAAAATAACCATGCAAGATATACATACCCAGTTTTAGGGCAGAAGGAGTCACTTCAATCTCACCACCAATCGGCTGAAAGGCAGCCAGCTGAGCCGTTACCTCCGTCTCAAAAGAGTCTGGGCTATTTCTGTCTGTCAAATTGCCATTGGTGCCATCAGTCTTTCGGTGAGTTTCTTGCTCATCATAAACAGCAATCAGCTATCAAAATAAAACATAATGCAGTTTGTATAAACTTTTTTTCTTAAAGTAAAACTTACTCTTCATTGGGAGTACAAAAAGAATTATCTTATTTCAGAACAGCTAATAATAAACATACAGATTCATGAAAACACATACATTTGTGTTTAAATACACTGACTTCAATGACTTAAGTATGTGCTTCAGCACCGCCCTGTGCTGACATGCTTTTCTCAGTTAGCATGCCACCATTAGTGAGCATTTTACATTGTTACAAAACTTTTAAGGCTGACCAGGCTTAAAAACACAGAACAGGGTTTAATTCTTGGGGGTGGAGGCCGTTATTACCTTAAAAAATTTTAGTGCTACTGACTGACACACTGCACAAAGGTAAAACAAGCATGGAAGCTGTGCTGAGTGAGCAGATACATGTTTTATTTATAAGTACATAATAATTACATTCCAAGGACAAGATACATGCAAGCACACTGACAGAGTGCAGAGTTTCCCCAGTCGCCCAACCTATGCCGCTGCAAGGATGAAAGTTTCTTGGTCCAGCTAGGTACATACACACACAGGTCTCTACCCACCAGGTATCTTTCATCTCCCCTTCTCTACTGCAAGCTTGTACCAGCTACGTTGTTTCTCAAAACCCTCCCCCAGTCACTGACTCTTCCACATCTTCAAGCATACAGGAAGGTCAAGATTAAGCAACAACAGACTGTAAAGTCTGCTGTCCAAGTTCACATTAATGTTGACGGAAAATGATAAAAAGCCGCCATAAAAATCATTTTTTTGTCTCAGCTAGCCTGGCCTTTCACAAGGATGTTCCTTTTGGTCCTCCTAATACAAAGTGATCAGATAACGCATATACAGCTTCATCAACAAGTGACACAGATACACGTGGCTGGCTGTAAATTGTGTTACAGTTTGGGGGTGGAGGAAGATTAATTCCCAATGAATCTAAACAAACTAGAAGACTTGCTGTTCTCAACCAACAGGACACTTGACACCCCAGGGTCCACACTCACTATTTAAAAATATTAGTACATCAAATCTCCTCTGACACTTCCAAGAAGTGTCAAAAATTATATCTGATGATAAATAGTATTCTGAAACAGAGACACAAACATTTAAAGGAACTCATTTGCCTAAGGGAAGAAATGAATATATGAGAGGAAAAATGAAAAGAAAAATCCTGAAGTGCTTCTAAGGAAGAAACTGACATTTTCAGGTCTTCCACTCATTTATAATTTGGTTGCTAGAAATGTGTCAGCTCATATTTACCAACACATATTTCAGAGACACACAAGACCCTCTTAAATCCCCCTTAAACAATCAGGTAGAAAACTTGCTCTCCTTTTCCATACAGAGCCTGTTTCCTTTCCACGGCCATATAACTAGCTCTTAAAACATACGATTTGGGTTTTTATTTGTCCAAAGCATAGAGGAAAGATTAATTCCAGCAACAAAGACAACTCTCTTTGTACCTTATTCCTGCATTACAGAGAAACTACCCAGGTGTTCACACTGCATTCATCACCAGGCCATCGCTATGCCCCACAACCACATACAGCCAAAAAGGCTGCCTTAGAGCCAGAAACCAATAGATCATTGCAATTTTCTCCAGTACCAAGGGGGAAAAAAAAAAAAAAAAAAAAAAAAAAAAAACACAAAAAACCTATGGTGTCTTTCATTTGTTTCTAAAATGATTCCTCATGTTCATGTTATTATGGAAGTCCATCGTGATTCAAAAAGTTCCACAACTATTGCCCACCAAAAGGTTTGCTTTCTCAATCTCACTTTTGCTGTGGAAACTTAATTTCTAAGAAAAAGGCTGCTACTAACGAAGAGGAAATTTGAGATTGTGTAGGGCCATGGCACTGAAAGCACTTTAGGTAATAGTAGGATACGAAGTTCACTTGAGCATTTGCAATGCAGAATAGAGTCAGTGGAGCTCAGCTGTAATTTGACAGGAATAAACAAGTGAATTCCTCAACTGGACCAAGCCAAGTTTCCCCATGGTTTCACACCCTAACATATTAAATGCTATATTACGTTGTAATACTCTGTGCTTACTGCACCAGGATGTTGCAGAGGCCAAAAGTAGGGGTTGACTCAAAATTAGACAAACTGATAGAACAGACCAGCAAGAACTGTTAAATGGAAACATGCAAGCACTACCTCAGATTCAAAAGCCCCCCAAACATGTAGTAATAAAAACCAGAAAGGTAAACCAAGAGAACATTGATATTATAATGACCCTATTTCTATATGCTTTCTTCAAGTATTTTCCACTGGTCACTAGCAAAGTCCAGAGCAGCAGTCTGGCCCTGCACGGCCACTCTTGCAGGCTCACATACATTACAATATTATCGCATACTTAGGTTTCTAAGCACCGTATGTCTTCCTTATTCCCCTGAAGTTCAAATGAAACTTTAGCAGAAATGATAATATAAGATTATTTTAACAGATAAGGACAGTCACGGACAGACTTCTGACAGCTGTAACATAATGGTAGCTTACCCAGCAGTCAGCCCAGAAAGACAAACTGCATTACAGCTACACCACAATAATTTCACTGGCTTCCTGGGACCGGTGGTCCTGCTCCTGCCTGCAGCGTGCCACTTTCTGGGGCAGGTAGCCATGGCCCGTGGTCACGTAGTCACATACCCACTTCTCCTTCTAAAGGGGTCCCAGGGCCGATCAGGAAGAGCAGGGACACCTGGGAGCAGGCAGGCGCTGGCTGTGCAACCGCCATCCCAGTCGGCTGCTCCCTCGAGGGCAGGGGGAGTTCTGGATGTGTGCCTTGAGCTCAGGTTACGGCTGATGGGTTCAGATGACCCGGCCTGCAGAGGGTCTGGGACATTAGCGAATGACCTGATCTGCAGAGGGGTTTGGGTGTTAGTTTTGTAGGAGGACCCCATCTGCAGAGGGTGCGGGTTAAAACATCATTATGTTTTGATTGTAACAACAACTTTGTTGAGTCATTGCTCCACTGAGGATCCCTAAAGCACCTGCCCTCGTGTTGGGTGACACTTCCCAAGAGCTAACACGTTACAAGTCAAACAACTGCCTTGAGTTCAGGCAAATTGACATATGGAAATCACAGTGCCCAAAAGTGGATAAACCCCCCAGGTCTTCACCTGCTTAATTATATGGAAGGATTGGAAATGGTTTGATGGTTCTATCAGTTCTGCATCTTAAAGGGGCTGCCGCTTTCATTCACCTATCAAGAAGGTTCAGCAGATGAAGACACATCAGCTCCTCTCCTCCCAATTCCCGCAGCAGAGTCAGGAGAAAAAGACACCTCCACCACCACCCCCCTTCCCAACCATACCCACACCAGCCCTCCATTTCCACACTCCGAGCTGGAGCAGGCTGGGCACAGGTGCAAGCCAACAGCAGGCAAACACCTGCCATACAGCCTGGCACATGGCCAGAAGATTTCATCTGAGCTAAACTGCACAGGCCTCACGCCCGTCTGAAAGCGGGGAAGTTTCCTACTGCTGTCATTCTTCAAGAGACTTCAGTGAAAAGCCCGCAGTTCCTAGTCTACACCTAGGCATTATTTTGACAGATTAAAAAAACCCAAGGAGAATCTATTTCTTTACAGTACGGAACACACCATTAATTAAGTAACATGATCTAGAGTTAAACTCCCATTTTTTAGAGAGTGTGGAAAGGAGATCCTTCAGTACTGCATGCAGAGGTAGCAAAGATGCAATGCCTTTCCTCACCAATGAAATAAACAGCCACTTGTTTTCTAAAATGTTTATTTGGGAGAGAACTCCTCAAGACTGCAGTTGCAAGAGCATCTCATCAGTAGCAATTCTAACATTACAAATACCCTGCTAATCAATCAAAGTATTACAAGTATCAGCTTCGGCCTTTCAAAGGGAATGAATACAATTAAGGTTATATAAATTAACTATTCATAAATAATTGTAGTAATTGACTTCTCATTTCCAGTACGGAAAATTCTTTAATTGGAAGAGACTGCCAACCTCTTCTGATGGAAAAGAACTTCGGGACACATTAAGAAATCCCTCAGAAGCATATTGTGAAAACAAAAACATTGTTTGCAACACTAGTTTATTCTTTACCAAGTCAATATTTATAAATATTGAGAGTTCAGTAGGTCAGCTGATTTCCTTTTTTTTTAAACACATCAAAATATTACTCTAGACATTTGTAAAACTGTAGAAGTTGTGCTAGTACTCTGTTGTGTTTTTGTACACTTGCTGCACTCAAGTATCTCCTTTTTTTTAAAGGTTCTTTAAAGAACATGAATATTTACTGTGAAAGTTATCTACGTACTTCTGTATAGGTAAAAATGGTTCTACCCCAGTATTATTGTAATCTATTTTAACAACCTACCAGTTACCTAGACAATCAATAAATTATCACAATTTAACACTTATCGGTCATTTCTGATTACTAAACTCCTCTCTACTGATACTGACATAGTCACAACACAAGGCAGCAATAATGGAACAGTTCTATTTTATTAGCATTTTTGTTGATTTTAAGTGGCAAACTTATTACAAGGCAATGTAGTACAGCCAAATTTTAACTTTGTATGATGTCCTATGGCACAGCTCTTTCAATACTTTACTGGTATTTCAAATGCAAAGCTTGCAGAAAAATTACGTGACTATACTCCCAAATACACAGAGCAACACACACACGTTCAATTAAGATCAACCCTCATTTACAAAAAGGTGGGTAAATACCAATAGCAGACAGTGATGTTACTGATTGAAAGGGACCGAGTACAAAGCAGCAGCATGTTTTACCTGAGGGAACTACTGGCCACTAAGATACAGAAAATTGATGCATGTTTCATTTAAAAAAATCCCTACAAGACAAAATGCTCCCCTACCCCCGTCCCCATGTGAAATGTTACATTTTCCAGGGCCTTTCAGTGCTTCCAGAACTAGTTGCACTCTACTCTGCAAATTCAAGCCGCAGCAGCTTTGCTGGCACTCCGCTTGCAGGCAGCTGCAGAACCGTGTTTGAGCGCACGGCTCAGACGCACGCGTACGCTGCAGCTGCGCTTCATCGTGTACAGGGATATACTATACAGCACACACACAAGAAGCAGTAAAAAGAAGACCTTCCAAATTAAAATTGCAACAGTTTCGGTCTAGTGCTTGCTAACTGAGCTCAATTAAATATAAACAATTTTGTGGAATTTCAGAATTTCAAAGAAAAACATCCTCACTTTTGAACAAGTAGCAGAACATCACAGATCTTGCTTTAAGCCACTTGTCTGTTAACCCAGAAACAGCTGACTTTCCATTACCCTATACACCATTTTAAATAAAATGTTTTGTAATTAATTCTCTCTTCGAACTACACTTTTGACAACTAGATTACTGTTAATAAGGTTAAAACCTGTATCTTTTACTAGCTTTTCTGTACTGAATTGGAAAATAGACACCACTATTTCCTTTTTGACCCCAAACACCAGGCATGTACACAAGGTACTAGGGAAGAAATGGCGAAATAAAAGCTTGCTTGCAATTAAATTAATCAGCTTTCAATTACTGTCAGGATGAAATCACTAAGAGCAGTTCTCAGTCATAGGCTAGCATCAGTACGCAATTGAAAAGACACAATTTTCAATAGCTGAAATAATATATTCAAAAGCACAAAAAGGAATTAAATGCTCAACTTGCATTAAATTTTTTGTTCAAGCTGGATGGAAATTTTTCCTCTTAATTTTTCCACATTCAAAACTTTATTTACATTCTTCTCTCACTATAGACAACAAAAGGTAGTAAAATTGTCGGTTTCTTCAAGACCCATTTGTTTCCTGTTCAGATGTTCCCTGTTCATGACTTCAAATACTCATTTAAGAAAAAAGCCTGTGGTTTTTTAATCATATCTATACTTCTGACAGCCAGTGGTCCTGTGGGAGTGATTATTAGTTACTTATAAAATGACATGGCAAAAAAATTCTCCCTTTTTGGGGTCAATTAGTAAAGACTTCACACAAAGCACTCACATCTTAACAAAGAGGCATCAGGAAGGGTGAATGAATAGCTCCGTGACTATTTCATTGAACTTTGTGACATAAGGAGAAGCTATGGCTCAAGCTACAGCAGCAAATGATGTTCACCATAGCATCACACTGCCTTGTTCTCTGATCCCTCAATTTGGGATCTACAGGATTAATCTTGTATTTACCCCTACACACACATCACAGAGGTAGAAAGACACACAGTGTTTCTGTATGTGACACACTGATATCAGAATACAGCAAAGTTCAAAACAGAATTTTAAAAAATTGTAAGATCAGAACTTCAATTCTCCCCAGGTGCTTGCACCTGCAAACAACCAGACACAGATGGAGATAGGCTGCAGTTGACAGTAGCCTACATATGATCAATGCAAAAAGGGAAAAGGGATCCTTCCCTCTTTTTTAATTTTCTCCTTTCTTTCGGCAAGGTTATGCATTTGGCCAGGTCAGTTCTTTACTCCAGCCATCTAAGACACTCGAGCGCCAGCACCAACACAAGATAAAGGCAAAGCTACCTCTTTAGCCAGCAGTGTGCATCAAGCCATCTTAAGTTCAAAATCTGACATCTACCTTGAGGCTGCTGTGGCCTGACTTTCCTCCTTCCCCAGCCACTAGTTTCTACTGTTTCTTTACACAAGTGCTATAACTCGCTAGATCCATGGTGAGTCCAGACTGTTCAGGAAACTAAACCAGGAAGAAAAGCAACTCTCCATCCTCCAGCTGCTTCAGCTCTGTGAACCACACAAAGCAAATTTCTGTCAAAACATCACTGAGTTACAACTCCTTAGACTGCCATTGTCCGTAATCTTGCAGTAGTGATGTGTATCTGTCTCCTTTAATGAAGATGGACCAATGTTTGTGCCCTCACTCCGTGACAGCACGCTAGAGTGGTGTGCACACACATGTCATGAAGTCTGAACATAACAGCAGGAACATTTCTGCAGTTCTCTCAAGGAGTTCATCTTCCTAACAGAAACTCTCCTATGTGCGCTGGTTATACTTTTAACTTATGCCCACAAGGGGACAAGAACACTTCAGATCGAGGCAAGAAGACTGAGAGTAAAGTGTACCGTATGTTGAGAAAAAAAAAAAAAATTCATAAAGCCACTGTGGAAGCTGTCTCAGAACTCCACAAACTCATTAATGTAAAATCAGATTTTATACATTACTTATGAAAGACTCCTGTTCAAATGGTTAAAAGATGAAAGACTGCTAACAGTGTAACATAGACAGAACTAAGGTAATTAGGGTACCTCAAAAATGGATGAAAATGTTATTTAATTTTTCAATTTAAAACTTTCCTGGAGCTCTGCAGCCTTTTTTCAATGTTCTTTCACAGTATTCTTCTGGTATATACTGATAAGTATTTGAAATGTTATTCTTGCATAATAGTTTGCCTTGGAATTCCTTTAACTTAAAATAAAGGCTGTCAAGGAAAAATACCAATATACACACCATATGGCAGCCTTCCTTCACACCTACATATGAAAACAAATTACGGATATATTCCATGAAAGCTATGTTGATTAGCTCCTCTTGTTTACCTACATGCCAAAACTACGTACACCAAAATATCTTCCCAAAGACCACCTGACACTTTTCCTACCCTTATTAGACAATACCAAAAGAAATCTGAATAAAGGTAGCCAAGAACAGAATCCTACTGCATACAGTACAAACACTGGTAGCCTCTGCTCTCAAAACTTTCCAAGGATACAAGGAAAATGCAAAATAGGAAGAGAAGCAGCATGCCTAAAAAAGAGAGACCAGATCCAGACCAAAGCCACAAAACCTGTATTAAGAAATCGTGCCTGTGAAAACCCTTTCGTGCATGCTTTTCAGAAAGTCTAGCTGTTGTTTTTGTGTGTGTGATCAAATCAAAAGATATCCTTATCTTCCTGTTATTTCCCTGTAGCTGAACTGGTAGGTTTTGGGGTTGGTTTTTTTTCCTTTTTTTTGAAAGGTCATGGCAAAAAAAAAATCTACCTGACTGATGAGACCTTATGTACTACTTCTTCCTGTCCAACCTATTCCTTCATGGCCACACGTGACTGTACTTCAAACAATGCAGCTGATTGGGTACTTAACATTGATATTTGTGGCAAAGTTTGATGAGCCCTTCAAGCATGACTGAGATGTAATTTTTTAAGCCACTTAGTAACTACTTGAGAGCTGTTATGGAGATCCATAGCAACAATACAGACATTCCTTGAGGGTTGACTCTGGGTAGCTTCCCTGGCAGATATAAATGCTAGTGCTAAAATGTCAAGGATTTATAATTATGATGGCGGATGCATAAAACACATAAAACAAGCCTTATTAGGGTTGATTGAAGTAAATATACCAAAGGACATTCCTCCTTTCTTCTGCAAAAGATTCATCTTCAGTGCTATTTGTAGCCTGTCACACTCATTATGTTCTCATGTGAAATAGCTTCTGAGTTTTGCTAGATAACAAATGCCCTTTGTTTTTATTCTTCCTCTATCCAAGTGAAAAAACAAATGGAAGGAAGACTGTAAAATGCAAGACTGATTATTTCCTTTCTGTTTACCTTGAAACTGAGTACTTTCACCTATATGGACTTTACAGAAGATGAGCTAATTTTGGAGAGTCCATTTAAAACGGCACTATAAAAATGTAGATACTAATATCAAAGACTGCATTACTTACTAGAACTGTGCTTGTCAAATGCACTTATTGCAATCAGTCATTGAAAAGGAAAAATGTACTGTGCCACGGTGTTGGAAATAAGACAGTTTATTCAGAAATGAAAGTAACACCTTAGTTACTATATTGTGGGTAAGCATCAATAAATGTTCACTTTCATAATATGAATTATAGTAATTCCATAATATGAATTATCCTACATTAAAATACTACTTTAATGTTAAATTAACATCTTAGTCCAATTCCATTGGCAAGCCTCCTATAGAACACACAATAAAACAAGCCAGTAAACAACACAAAACCCACTTGATAGAACGAGCATCTTGAACAGAGAACCCACAGTAACACTGGATACTCCAAGCCACACATGGAGAAGTGAGGCAGAGGGGTGGAAACCAGACAAGGAGAGCTCAAACAGCTCCCAATTCCTATTGCAGCACAAGGTGTTCCTGCAGCCCATTCCTAACCTTGCCTGCTATTCAGCAGACCTCTCCAGCAAACTGCATCAACCTCTTCTCCCAACGTTCTGACCGCTTTCTGGATGCTTTTGAAGTCCTGGAAAAGCTGGTGGGTTGTAAAAATCCAGCCTGTTGGGCAGTCCTGATTTAAGGCATAAAGAAATGTTTAAGTGGACTGCTGCTGAGCATTTAGTTACAGACAAAGCTGCAAGAAAAAACTCAGCAGCTCTTGGACTTGCAAGCTTCTTCATTGCTGGGGCTTTTTAACAGGGTTTCTAAGGAACCCAAAGTAGGAACAAACAAGCATCAATCCAGCCAGCAGAGAATCATGTGCGAGGTGGTAGCAGGCGTGCGGATTCACACTTGCTAGCACCCACAGTACCCTCAGTCCTCCTTTCCAGTAGTTTCCTTCCCACTCCACTCATACCCTGTGCATACTTGCCAGCCCATCCACATGCGCATTTGTGGACTCTCCCAAATCTCCATTAACTCTCTGATCACTATGATGCCATTTAAGGTGGCTGAAACACTGCACAGCTTTGTATAAAAGGGGCAGAAGCTGAAGTGGAAGCAAAAGAGAGGCTATTACCTGCCAGCTTTCCCCATTCCAGTCACATCTGATCTGGATATAGGAGCTTATAGGGCTGAAAGGGAGCTGGGAAAAATTACTTTAGCGAGCCCATCACCATTTCTCCTAATTGCTCTGCTTCTAACCCTCCTTAGCTACAAATGCTTGAAGAAAACATCGGCCTTCAGTACACTACCAGATGTACTTGCAGTACCAACAATTTTTACTTGTTCTCTCTTCTAGTGTCTCAACTGCATATAATGAATACAAAATTTAAAGAAGCAGAGTCCTCCAAGGTAGTTTGTTAAGCTTCAGATTATACAGACATGTGAAAATCCTCAGAAATTTAAAGCAAAGTAAACTGTGGTGAAGAGACACTATACCATTTCAGTAGCATCAGAGGGTATAATTCAAATTCTTAGGAATCTGCATGGCTCTTCATACTCTAGGCAATCATTTACAATGTTAAAAAGCACTTTGTATTTGTAACTAAGCACTTCAACTTTCATCTTGTTTCCCGATTCCAATCTAATGAGTAGGGCCCACAGAACAATTTAGGTTGGAAGGGACCTCTGGAAGTCACTGGTCCAGTCCTTCATTCAAAGTAGGGCCACGCTGGCACTTAGCTCAAACTTTAAAGTTGGCTTAGGTTGCTCAGGGCCCAACTCAGTTTTGTGCATCTCCAAGGATGAAGATTTCATAAGTCTCTGGGCACCTGTTCCAGTGCTTGACCACCCTCATGGTTCAAAAAAAGGTTTCTTCTATCTTATTAGAGTCTTCCTCATGACCACTTCATGTCCATTAACTCTTGCCTTCTCACTGCAGACTTTCAAGAAGGCAGGGTGTAGTCTCCCCTCCACCCTCCCATTAAGTAGTTGTAGACAGCAATAAGATCCCCCTTGTCCTATGAAGTTCACTCACCCTCTTCCCCCACTTAATGTGTTCATTCCCTGATCACATTGGTGATCACATGCTGAGCTTGCCCCAAGTATGTCACTGTCCTTCTTGCACAAAGGAGACCCAAACTAGACACAATAGTATAGCCGTGGCCTCTCAAGTGCCAAATTCAGAGGAGGAATTGCTTCCTTTGACTTGATGGCTAGCCTCCTGCTAACCACCTGAATGTGCACTTAGCCTTCTTAGCTGTAAAGCTAAGAAAAATCCACATCAACTTCTACCAAGTCACTCTACCCTGACCCCCTCACTGATTTGACAGTATGCATCATGTGCAAAAATAAGTTTTTGCTTTGGCCACATTACTCAACAACAGCATCTGAATTAGCTGTTTATCTGTTTCTGAATGCCTTTATTCTTTTTAGAGGACATTCTGGGATAGGGGAATGGAACTTCAGAAGTAAAAAAAAAAGCAGCAGCACAAAAAATACTTGAATTGTAAAACCCATCAGAAAGTGTAAAACCATCTGCACAGCATAACGCACACAACAACTTTCATTAGTACAGACAGGCTTGATAAATCTTGGGACATTGCCACACGTCATACAGTTCTCACACTGTGTTTCTGTCTGTGCAGAAAAACATTTCAGTATTTACAACTGCCAAGAGTCCTATTCTTACTGATGCCTGGCTTAGTGAGACTGCATTATTTGCCCTGTCTCTGACAGTTTATATGTCAGGCTCCAGAAAGGCAAAAGTAAGCTTACAAAACTGGTTGTCACCTTGATGAGGAAAGGTCTGTCCCTAATGATAAACTAATGCTATCAGTCTCTACTAGTTTGTTATTAATTCTGTCAATAAACAGTATTCCTAGGGGGTTTCGAGTGCATTATAATAATGCATGGATACCCTTTTGAAAAAACAGAAAATAAATACCTTTTGCCTTTCACACAGTGACCTCATTTTCGTAAGTCACTACCCTATACGCTTCAGCAGCAGAAGTCAGCTGACCTTGACCTCGAGCAACTGTCCCTAAAGAAAGCTCCTCAACATCATGATCCTTTTATGCATAAAATTTGAGACAGAGGAGAACAGAAGAGGGGAGAGGAGAGAATTTTAACAGAAATGCAACAGGAATGTCACCAAAATCCTCAGAATGTTTTTAGTAATTGGCTAGTTCACATGTCTTGTTTTATCATACTCATTAATAGACTACAAAGTCAATCGTCATCACTCACAGAAGAACAGGTCTTTTTTTTAAAGGCAAACCAGTTTAAGAAGTCTACAACAACTAAAGAAGAAACCTACAAAGCTATGCTTTCCCAGCAGATCAGTAACATGCAAAATTGTGAAACATTCAGAAACTTTAAAGTGTGGTGGTTCTAAACACTGCAGTTCCAGAAATATACATTCCCAAATGGACTACCAGAACAGAACTAGAAAAAAAATATTTTGACTTTACATCTTAATGCACCATTACTGTGAAAACAATGAAACTAAAAGTAAAATTTCCAGAGATAGTCACAGCTCTGGCAATAACAAAAAACCCTTCAGTGACAATTACTCATTTCAGCAATCAGTTCATAACAGACATCCTACCGCTGCCTTGCTCATTATACTCCTTAGAAGAATGATCTACATGTTATAAATTTCAGTAATTTTTTACCCTCGCATTAGCTGCCCACAGCATAATTTCATAGTTAAGTTTCTTAAATTTTTAGTAAGCAAATTAAATGTTGACATCATGTTCAAGATCCAACGTAAAATTAAACATACTATTTTAAGGTTTTTTAACTGATAGTTAGAATTCAGAATGCAACTGAGAAAATGGTATTTGCAAAGTTAGTAGCAGCTATGTATGTATACATGTATGTTATGCAAGCCTTGGACGTGAACGTGTTTGCAAGCAAACAAGATCTCACATATGTACCCTTCCCCTACTCACACATTGGTACTTGCTACTCAAATATTAACACAGCCTATTAAAACAGAATACACAAGAAAAAAGAACAACCATTCAACAAATTACAACACTAGGAATGTTCTTGTCCTTCCACAACAGTATAGGATAAAAAAAAAAAAAAGCGCCCCCCCAAACCCAACCAAAAAAAAAAAAAAGTACATTTTCTGTAAGTGATATTATAATTGCTCGTTAGATGGATTTTGACACAATCTTCATTTCCAAGGCTGAATTTTAATGCCCTATTAAGTATAGTGTTGAACATTTACTTGATACAGAGTTTTGTAACATTTAGCTATAAAAATGTGGACTGCAAGTCTGACCTCTGAACAATGATTAAAATTATCTTAACATTTCTTAAGGAGACTGTCTTCTGTAAGAAAAGCATTAAAAAAAAAGGAAACTTTTCTGTTTTATTGAATATACCACAAAATACTATGCATTGTTTCCTACCTACACTACATAAAGCTTTTTATTAGATAATAAAAAACACTGAAGAATATACTAACCAAGAAGTTGTATTCAATTAACAGATTCCCTTTAGTCTGAAATATTGTTTTAATGTGATTTGAAGCTCTCTTTTCAAATAAAAAATCTTCGCGCCTACAGCATATTTTAATTTTGACTACAGTAGTTTGAATATCCTGCAAAACAGTGATATGTCTTGGGAATAAATGGCTTCAGACCATTCAGATCATTACTCAGAAATTTCAAATGTGGTTTTTCAGAGAGAAGCTTGCTCATCCATTTTCCACTCCTCATTACAAATTATAAAGGGACCTATACATAAAGAAAAGCATTTTTTTATTTAAAAAAAAAAAGAAAACCTCAAAGTGAATGATATACCAGGCTCCACTTTCAAAAGTAAGCTAAACTACTCAATAAACAATGCAATGGGAGAGGAATAAAATACCTTCACCTAATAGAAAATTCTCCCAAAATATTTCAGTTGTCATGAATCTTCAAATATCCTGAATATCATGAAGAGTCATCAAAACTGAAGCCACACAACTAGCCAAGTGTTTTAGCCTCCTCTAGAAAAATGACATGGCTATTCCTTGATCTATCCGTGCTGAGGCATCACCAGACCCTGTAAAAGGGAATTCATGTTTTCCCAGCTTTACGACTAGTACTTGAATGGATTCACAGTAGAATCGCATTTGCCTTCCTCACTGCCACATCACCTTGTTACCTGACATTATTGTAACACTCTGAAATATATGAACGTTTAAGTTGGTAGAAAATGCTAACAACATTGGTTCAGTTCTTTATCTACTTTTATGGAAGATGTTTTAACACATTTTTTCTTCCAGTAAAAAAATAGTAACAATACCACCCTGTTACGAGAGTGACACTCTTCATCCTCTGAATCAGTTCCTCCATGCATACAGCTTTCCATTCTTCTGTGGTTACACCACACCGAGCATTCAGTCCCCTCCAGGTAAGCCACATTTTCATAATGGCACACTGCTCTTTGAGGCTTCCTACACTTTACAAAACCCAAGGGGGGGGGGAACACACAAAAAAATTCCAGACAAGGTAACAATATATTCACACTGCCTTGAACCCTTACCCTCCAGTAAAATTATTTTATTTCCAAGACACTAAGAGAGTGTTTTTTCACACTTAGCTGAAATCAAGTCTGAGGGGTTCCTATCCAGTGTAAGTTAAATAAGTTTTTATTAGTAATTCAGCAGACACACCCACTGCAAAACTTGACACTGGTCTTCAGGAAAGTCCCCAAAAGTAACTTCACTCCTGATTTAAAGACCTGGGTGCCCAAACTACTTTTAAAAAAAGAACAAACAACAGCAGGAAAAAAAAAAAAAAAAAAAAACCAAAACACACAAAACACCACATGACACTCTGCAGCAATGAAAGGGAACCACAGCTGGCAAACCCAAGGATGGCCACTATCCACTTTGACACAAATTGAAGAGAGAGATGTTTAAGAGGCAAAAATTGCCACTCCTTTCTCCCTTCTCTCCCAGTTTCAACTTTTAGATTAAAGTTAAATCAGGGCACCACACAGTCTGAGGCTGCAGACTAGCATCCAGAGGCCAGGCTCAGTTTGGTCGCTCTTACTGGCACACCACGCCAGAATGGCATTTCCAGTAGCCTCCCCCGGAAGGTTAGTGCTCAGGAGAAGTGTGCTCTCCAGGTATTCTCTGCACAGAGATTTAGGGATTTCAGAAAAGCCAAGGAACAGAAAACAACAGAAGTTCATCAACTCTTCAGAGATGTTAAGAGGCAGAGGAGAATCTGCCAAGTATCTATTGCACAGGGTATCAAAACAGAATTGATCATTGTGGGTGGATAAAAGACCAGGCTTTTCCTCATGGCCACATTTGAACTTGTAACAAATTTTAACTAAGTTAGGCTAACACAAGTCAACCACAAAGACGTTATAAAAAATGTGACAAGGAAGGGGTACGCACTCTAAACAGCAGTTCTGGCCAAGCTTGTGGTAAAAATTTATTTTTGCTCTTTGCCTTCTCCTATACATGCTGTTTAGGTTACCTGGGAAAAATACGTAGTTTTTAATCGAAATGAAGTTTGCAGAGCTGTACTTCCAGTCTGCTGATCCCTCCTTGTGTCAGTAGTCTACCAATAACTAATTAGTCCTTGGCCTCTTGACCTTCAGGGCTTTAGCACAGGGAAGAGGCAAGAAAGGTAGCTCTATCCTCTTCCCTGGGCTCCAGTCCCAAGTCATCGCAATAATTACTAGAAGGCTTCTGTTAGCCTGCTAGCTACTCCTCTCCTTCTGTGCTTTCAGACTCTATCAATGAGCTCTACAGCTTCTGTTGACCCAGCAGAGCTCTTACTCTTCAGACACATCACCCCACTCCACTAGGATTACAATCATTTATACTAATCTTTTCTGATCTACTCTTCAACCACAACTTGGCAGCATGAAGAGAGGTAGGCTGTTGTGTAATCTGTAAGGTAATGTAAATTAGACTAAAAAAAGTAGCAGGGGTCTACAGCCGATTCCTACCCTCCACAGGATTGCTCACAAGCAGCATGCTCCTGTGCAACACTTTAAGGAAACTCAAACTATTGAAGAAGGGAAAGCCTAGAGCTAACCACATGGAGCTAGAGCTTCCTGAAGAGATAAAATGACGAGCCCCTGACAGTCGTATCTGTCACTTCTTGGCAAAGAATATATTCTCATTTCAGTTTATCAAAGCAATTTGATTCAACAAGAAGTTCATTCAAAATAAAAAAATCAGCTGAGAACTGAAAAGCAGGGAAGCTTACTAGTCTTACTTTCTTACAGCCTCTGAATAAAAACTAAATGCAAGAGCTGCGCACTGTTAGCTCCAAGACCCTGAAAGACTCCTCCTGCTCTCATCTACTTTATCAGCTGCATTAGTCTATCATGCATCATCTGCAAACTGCTTCTTTTCAATATATCAGCTATAAATGCAAAACTCTTCCCAATACACATCCAGACCGTTTCCCATTTTTTCTTAACTATAATTCATTTTAGTCCTCCGCAGCTTTAATTGAACTTCAATTACTAAAACTAGCTTGACATGAGCCATGAAGAAGAAATTAATATTCTACTAAATAAGAACTGTCACTCAGCATTTCCTAAGCTAAATGTAAAAATTAAGTCTGAATAAATGTATGCTAAGTATCATTGCATAAATATGCATATAATGCATTTTCCTCTTTATAAGAAGTGTTAAATTTAATGTAAAGACATTTAATTGCACATCAACATTTTAGTGGTGATCAGTCACTGAAAATCAATGACTCTTTTTCATAAATGTAGAAATATATTTCATTCAAATCCAATTACTTTAAATACATTTTTGTTTACTTTTCCATCACTTGGACTTCAGTCAGTTCACTCTCCGGTCAGGAGACAGGATCTCAGGACATAACCCCACTAACTACTAAAGCATCTTTCCCTTCTGCAATAAACAGTTGTTATGCTGACAGTGAAATCAACTGGCAACCCAACTTTCTCATCCAAAAGTGCATCACAGTTTACCCACACTCAAGCCCTCTACAGAATTTTTTTTGTGCCATTAAAATATTCCAGTCCTATTAGAATGCAAATATAAAGGGGTAGAGAGAGCACACATAATACCATTAACATTCAAAGATTTCTTGGTCCCCGTTATCAGATATTAATTCCCACATTAACTGATGTTTTGTTAAAAAAAAAAAAAAAAAAGAACAAATCCATTAGCAGCTGCATTAAAAGTGAACAAAAGAGGCAACAACTGCTGATGTGATTATGCACCTAACCCTTTTTGAAAGTTTTTGTATCCAAGAGCACCAAACACGGACTGCTTCAACTTTCATTTCACACCAGGTATGTAAGTACATGTTATTTGAAAGGCAATCTTGACAGGGCTTCCCCCCATCCCGGTATTTTTAGCAAGCTTTGAAAACCAATCAGTGATTTTTAGCAAGTCTCTAGATCATTTCCTTTAAGGTCTTTTAAAGCCATAATATGGTACTTTTGAGGGGGAAGCAAGAAAAAAGCATTTTTGCATACAAGGAGCTTGTTTCAGTTTCAACTGCACAATGTGGCAGGTGCCAGCAGTGAGCCTGCCAGCAGAAGGAAGAGCCCATCTCAAGCAGGCACCTGGAACATTCTCAACCACCTGCCCAGGTGAAAACTTTCCTTTACATGCTTCTCTCTACTGCACATGATGGTACGTGATCCTGTTAGTGGGAATAAAGTAGCCTGCCTTTTCATATAGGAGGGAGGATCCCAAGCAAACAGGTACACTTTAGTCAAAGGCATACAAACAGCACTTTTCCACCCTAGCAGTGACTTTATTCCTAGATGAACATGGGCGTATGATCTTGTGTGATAAATACATTTTCAACACAACTTGCATTCTCTCTTTTACAAATGCACAAGTCCAAGATTCTCAAATCAGTACTACATAAACAGAAATCATGTAAATTCACAGTGCATCACTGTTGGTAGTCTTATTCTCCCCCGCAGGAGTCTACCATTACTTTGCCTCATCTTGGATGTGTGTTGATGTGATGGGTTGACCCTGGCTGGACGCCAGATGCCCACCAGAGCCATTCTGTCACTCCCCCATCCTCAGCTGGACAGGGGAGAGAAAAATATAACAAAAAGCTTGCGGGTCGAGATAAGGACAGGAGCGATCATTCACTAATTACTGTCACGGGCAAAACAGACTCAATTTGGGGAAAACTAACTCAATTTATTACAAATCAACCAGAGTAAGGTAATGAGAAATAAACCCAAATCTCAGAACACCTTCCCTCCACCCCTCCCTTCTTCCCGGGCACAACTTCACTCCCGGATTTCTCCACCAAGCCCCCCCAGTGGCACAAGGGGGACAGGGATGGGGTTTACGGTCATCACACGTTATTTTCTGCTGCTTCACCTCCTCAGGGGGAGGGCTCATCACACTCTTCCCCTGCTCCAGCATAGGGTCCCACCCACGGGAGACAGTCCTCCATGAACTTCTCCAACGTGGGCCCTTCCCGCGGGCTGCAGTTCTTCACGAACTGCTCCAGCATGGGTCCCTTCCACGGTGTGCAGTCCTTCAGGAGCACACTGCTCCAGTGCGGGTCCCCCACGGGGTCACAAGTCCTGCCAGTAAACCTGCTCCGTGGGCTCCTCTCTCCACAGATCTGCAGGTCCTGCCAGGATCCGGCTCCAGCGCGGGGCTCCCATGGGGTCACAGCCTCCTTCGGGAACCCACCTGCTCCAGCGTGGGGTCCTCCCCGGGCTGCAGGTGGAGATCTGCTCCACCGTGGACCTCCCTGGACTGCAGGGTCACAGCCTGCCTCACCAGGGTCTTCACCACGGGCTGCAGGGGAACCTCTGCTCCAGCGCCTGGAGCATCTCCTCCCTCTCCTTCTTCACTGACCTTGGTGTCCGCAGGGTTGTTTCTCTTACATGTTCTCACTCCTCTCTCCCGCGGCTGCTTCTCACTGTCCCAACTTTTTTTCCTTCTTAAAAATGTTATCACAGAGGCGTTACCACTATCGCTGATTGGCTCAGCCTTGGCCGGCGGCGGGTCCATCTTAGAGCCGGCTGGTATGGGCTCTCTCGAACACAGGGGAAGCTTCCAGCAGCTTCTTACAGAAGCCACCCCTGTAACCCCCCCGCCGCTACCAAAACCTTGCCACACAAAGCCATTACAGTTGACCAGCTTGATTAGTCTATAAATCTCCCCAAAACAAGATCACCCAAAACATCATTAGAATTGCCCACTGTACATCCAACCAGATCACAGGCTCACCAATATTTGCTAAGTCAATTAATATTTCCTCAAGTATTGTTAAAAACCACAAGTTATATCTGAATCACTAACGGAGAGAGATTTATCTATCTCGCAGGTACTTTCTTCCGTATCTCATCAACATGAAGCCTACCGACCAGTTACGGGCCCTTTGAAAAGTTTGGCACTTCCATTATTCCCTCACAGATGTTCACATTACCAATGAATCATCACCACAGGGAGTCTCAGCACAGAGGCTAAGGGTTGAATATACTCACTTCAGTCTTACGTTGGAACCCTTTCAATATCTTCCAAAACAAAACCATAATTTAAGTAAAAAAAAAAAAAAAAAAATTAAAGAATTTATGTCCACGCTCAAATATATTATGTAGCACTATGAACTGCCCTGTAATCATGAGATAAATTGATTTTAAGGTACCACAAAATCTCAGTTCTAGCTCCACTATCATTATATAAATTGAGATGCCTTTAACAAGGTAAACTGATAATCTATGAAATTTAAAGCATATACAAATACTATTAAAGTATCCTAAAAAGAAACGTGAACTAAAATTTAGCAGCTCTGCTAGTAAACAGGAATTACAAATCTTTTTTTTTTTTTGATTCAACACCTTTTTTTTTCTTTTTTTAAATCTACTACAAACAGTGTAAGACAATATGAAGAATTTTTCCATATTCTTAGTGGATGACATGATGTCATTAGTTAAACATTTTCTATTTAAAAAAAAAAAAAAAAACACACAAAAAAAACCACAAAAAAAACACCAAAAAACAACCCACCCCCCAAAACCAGAACAGCTACATTTCAATTCCTTAATTTTAAGTAAAGTACCTAAATCCTACATCTCCAGCAGACAAACTGAATTGGTTTCATCAAGCTTATCTGTTGCTAGCAGCACACTCTATATCTAATACACTGACAATGGAAGGTCACAAAAATAACAAAAAGTGTACTCTGTGTATATATATGTATTTAACGAACACTCACGAAGTGCAGCAGAACTATCATTCCTACTTCACAAACGGACATAAAGGCACAATGAAGCTGATTTATACAAGATAGTACCGGATATCCATGACAAATCTGGAGTTCAGCCTACTTTTCCTCAAGTCCCAGGTTACTACTGCACCCATGAAATTATCTTTTTTTCTTTATCAGCATTTTTTGTCAATAGTTAAAGTGCTTTACAAAGTCTTGATCTTGATTTTACCTACAGGAGAACTGATGTGCTATGTCAAATCACTTACCCACGACTGCCCACAAAACCAATGGAACATCTCAGAACTGAAGGTCCCACTCCTTGCGCTATCAAATAGGCCACAACAGCCCTGAGGTTCAATGTAAGCACCCTTGCTGCAAAGAGCAGTAAGGAATTTTAACCTGTTCTTTTTAACAGGAAAAAGAACTTCAACTTCACAATCCAGCTTGTTTCAAGCACAAGTGAATAAATTCAACATAAATAGAAAGGCATTTGAAATTAGAAGTCTTTATTCAGGGTTTCAGGTGAACCTTCAGTTTTCAAGAATCCTGAGCTCTCAAGGAATACACAGAACTGCACTGCTCTAAGAAATAACATCATTAGAAACCCCACCATGTAATTACTCGCACTTTAATTACTTGCTGAAATGCTTTATCGGGAGCATATATAGTCATGTCTACAGAGACATGCAAATATCATTAAGCAGAATCCATGTGCTCTCCATAAAGCATGTTTTCCAGCTTGAGATTGCTTTGTTTGTGTGGGAACAGAATTCCCAGACCAAGAGATGGGAAGTTTAGAACTGCTGATTCACACTGCAGAAGCTCTTACTCATAACATCAGTATATACTCTAAAATAAAGACACTCAGCTGCAACGCTCCTATGTAGAAGGTGCTGTTAGAAAAAAAAATCCTTGTCTATGTGGCTGACAGGCATACAATAGTCTGAATTTTTTCATAAAAAATATGTTTCTCAAAATTCATCCGTTTTATGACAGATCAACACCACATCCTTTCCAACATCTCCCACTTAAATGCACTTCTACAAAGAGGGAATAAATTTCAACAGCCTATAACGCAGTTAGGCCTTTTGCAAGCCATCATCACTGTTTCTATAAAGTAGCATTAGAGTAGGTAGCAGTATTTCAGAGTAGACAAAAACATGCAGAAACCAAAGGAAACGCATAATTCAGTAGGTGAATACTAACAAAAACGCATGACCAAATTCTTGATATGTACTACAGGGACCTAAGTTTCAAAGTCTTCACATCTGCTAGAAACATTCACTTTTCTTTGTTGTAAAAGAAGGATTTCAAAACATGAAAAAGCATTAAGAGGTAACTGGAGAAAACACATACTACACAATACAGTTTCAATACAGTTTAGGCAAAAGTGTTGCAAACCAACCTTTGTAGGATTTAAGTTATGAACCTCTACAGCATGCTCTAGCTTTCAGTAGCAGAGACTACTGGAACTTACAGAAATTTTAAATATTCAGGACTCACTTTAACACCAGCTTTGAAAACTGCAGAGATGTATGAAGGAAAAAACAAGAAGTTAAAAAATTCCAAACCATAAGTAACAAAGACATGAATACTCACATTAAAAATATATAGCCTGTATTTAGAAGGAAAAAAAAAGGGGGGGGGCAGATAAAAGTACTTTCTCATGTTTTGATCACAGAGAAGGAATTAAATTATAAGTGACACCATTCTAATGAACCAGAACTGATTACAATTTTTTTTATTTTTTTTTTTTATGAAAAGGTATGCAAAACAGACAAATAAAATGCGTCAGAGCTTGGTAAAGATCAGTGGTTTAGCCTCAATGTTATCTACTGCACATCTGCCACACCGCATTATCTTACTACTCAAGCATCATTTTTGCATTTCAATGTAGTAGCTCCATCAGATTAATGCCCAAGACATTTCAGCTGTGTTTCAAGTAAATAAGTGGACATACAGGAATATTATGCATGGCCTGTATCATTGACACTAAGCAAAGAAAATGTGATTAGCACCAAATTGCATCTGACAGGGGAATCAGAAAGCTGTCAAACACAATGACATGGATTCAGTATTTAGAAGGTAAAAGGGGAAATAAAGAAGCTGGCCAGTCTGGCATGGAGACAGCAATAAAACACAACAGCTATGATAAATTAATTCATTTACTTATGAAAAATTAGAGGCTTCCACATGCAGCTCTCATTTATAATCTTGTCAATCTGGCAGAGTAAATAAAAAGCCTATACAATGCACAGTGGGAGGGATGAAAAAGAAACAAAAGAGGGGGGAAAGAAAAAACAGATTTTTGCATTTAATCTAACAGAATAATTTCGTACATTAAATCACACTGTATCGAGCCTTTGATAGGAGTGACTAATGCAAGGATACATTATAGCAGTGGTTACTGTGTTTACTAGAGACACAGTGTTAAAACAACAGGAAGGTTGAGATCAAACACTCAGAAGCCGTATAAAACAAAATGAGTTTTTTACATGCAAGAGATGCTATTACTATGCCTATCAAAAGGATGCCAGGAAGAATTATGGGCAGGGGAAGTGGAAGTAAATTCAAAGGACCAATCCCCTGGACCAAGAACAGGCTCTAGAAAGAGGAGATGTTCAGGTAACAGCTGCCCGGAGTGGCTGATAACAGCGGTCTGCCTTGGAAATCCTGTTCAGGGAAAAGCAGCTCTGCGACATCCTGCAGCTCAGTCTCTGCAGCGCTTTCCAAGACGTTCTCCCTGGATTACCAGGTAGACCCAGCAGCTAATACCTCAACAGCAATATGGCTACAGTAATTTTCTCAACTGAGATCACTATTATAACGAGATCAGAAAAATATTGGCCTTTCAGAGGAATATTTCAATGACCACCATGTCTGGCAATTGTCAGTAGGTGAGTTCAGACCAGAAAATAATTAATTTCCTGGTAATGAAAGAAAAAATGATCCATATCTTAACAGAACAGGATTGAACACCACCATGAAAATCTAAGGGTCCATGAGCAGCAGCAAGGACAACTGTCAGAACCAGCACAGAGACTATATTTTCACCTTCTGGCATTTCACATTTTGACTGATCACTGCAAATCTATTAAAATCCTATTCATCCTTCGACATGTACCTTGGCCATAAGGTGTTTAGGGTACAGTCAGTTCTTATACAGTCCTGGAAAGTTTGTTCTAAAACCCAGTGAACAAAGCTGACACTGCCACTTGCCAGACATCTACTCTACAGCAGCCTAAAAGGACTCCAGGAGATCAGTAGGCCATTGTGCCCCAGAAATAGGTTAAAAGTTGATGCCTACTCCGAAAAGCTAGCGTCAAAAGACAAGCCAGTCACCAAGCTTTCTCCCACCATTAACTACGCATCCAGTTTATATGGGAGTGACGGACCAGGACAGACAAGGCATCTTGCTGACGAGCACACAAGAAGTTTCAGACTAGGACCATTTATGATTAGGACTGACGGCTTGCCCCAAAACACCTTTCTCCCTCTCCAGTGTAGTTCAATCTACATGACAACTTTATTTTATTTTTATCAGCACATGTGTGGAGTGGTGGAAGAAAGAGTGATGAAGGGATGTCTCACCTCTAAATCAACAGACACACCAGCAGACCGCCAGGTTTGTGCCACGGCAGCAGTTCTGCCAGCCTCTTGACTAGTACTAGTGTTACTGTTTACATCCTAACCTCCACACAGTTAAAAAAAAATTAGTAGTTTTACAGGGCTGTTTTGAAATCTGTGAGAGACTTCAGAGCAGACACTTTCTAGTTAACTTTGGAGAAGCAATTGCGATAAACCTATTTTCAGAAAACTATCAGCCCTGAAGATTTTGAATTTTGTACCTTCACCACATACCTCTAATCACTAGGTTTTCTTTAATGTGCCCTATTTTAACTAAATTTTTTTCATTTTGGTCTACAAATTAAAGTACTTTGTATCCAATTCAATATATAGAATTCAATGCACACATACTTACTGTTTGACACCTTCTGTTGCAAATCCACAGATGATAAATGTTGCAAGGCCAGCTGGGGTTTACTTGTGAATTTCTGCAAGATTCAGATTTTATTCCCCCATCTAAACTTAAGTATGCAACCCTTATGCTTGTGGAGCCAGCCCTCCAAACCCAGGCTTCTTGCTGGCTATATAGGAAGATATAACCAAAGATGGCCACTGCTTAAACACCTAAGAGGAAGATTAGGTAAGCAGTACTAGGGGCATAATTGACCTCCTACCTGTTCATATTTAGAGGCCTAGTGAAAAATTACATGTTATTGAAATAAGATATATGAATTTTTTTTCCCCAGCATCCTGCATCTTCAGAACAAAACCAAACCAATCCTGTAGCATTCCTATAGTGGAATATTTGCTACATTACCCTCTGGAAATAATGTGTTTTCTTTTTTTTTTTTCTTTTTTTTGAAACAATACAAAAGTGCAAGTAGTAAGGTTTTAGAATTAGCTAGTACCTCAGGTTCTCTGCCAATTTTCAGCCTAGTTTGGTTTTCCATCACTGAATTTCATTTAATCTTTTAATTGAAGACAATTTTTGTGTACTTTATGATACCAACACTCAACACCCAGAAGAGGGCACAAGTGACCCTAGGGAAGCCACAGGTCAGGCTACCAAGAAACATTTAAAACCGCCCACTCAACTTTTAATTGGTCAAATTCACAACCATAACCTCAAATGAATTTTTAATTCTTTCATATCTGATTCTTAGAAAGCTTTGAGAGAGGCAATTTAAAAGGTTGCATGGTATGCATCAATGGCAACACCACCGGAGGAAAAAAAACATAATTATTAAATGACCTCTATGTCTAAAATCTTAACATCTAATTCCAAATTTTCAGCCAATTTCAAGCCTTAAGTAATACAAAACATGCATATATACAAGTTTACATGGCCTACAAGAACTCAGAGTATAACCAGAGCTGGGGGGGGGGGGGGGGGGGGGGAAGCCTGATGGAACCCTGTAACATGAAAGTTATATGAAATACTTAGTACCTGGCTAAATCCCCATACAAGATAATGCCTGTTGATGATAAGCTACTTCACATCACTTAACTGCCCTTTTAAAGCATGTTAGAAGTACACTCTTCAGCAAAAGTACCCTTTTATCTTGACACTACCTGCTACACTATGGAAATATTGTATTACAGCTCACAACTATGCCATAAAAGCCTGGCTTATGATTAAACTTGTTGTACTGTACCCTGGAGCAGAGTTTTTGCAGTTTTGTTGCTTTTAAGGTACACAGCTAAAGAAAACAAAACATCTAACTGAACAGGTATGTTAAAAAATGCCTATTCTTAAATGACCTATAGCTACAATTGCAAGAAGTTATAGACCAGATAATTGCACAGTCCCACTGTCACTGAGAATTTCACAATTGGTCAGGATACAAAGCATGACCAGCTATAATATCTTGTTGAGCATTTACACCTCAATTAAAACAGATTTTGTAAAACATTTTCCTATTATCTTTTCACCTGCCCTATTGCAACAGAGTAACTTTAGCCCATGGGGCTGAGACAAGGGGCAGATCACAGACAATATGATAATGCTGGAACAAGCACTTAGGAACAGGTAAGACCAAGACTTGAATTTACCATTCTTTACTTACTTTCTCCTTCTATCCCTTTAATCTACCTCATTCTCTCTGTACTTGCCTGGTAATTTTCACTTGTTAAGAAACTGTTATGAGCTCTTTATCCTTTTTTCAAATTTCAGAAGAGGTACTGATAATAAACTCAGTTGCAAACAGGTGCTGAATTGCAGTCTAGGTAATTTATTTTCATTCCTAATCTGCAAGTTCAAGTAACTGCAGCAAATATTTAAATATTTCAAAGTATTTAAAACTGAAACTTCATAAAACCAAAAATTTCTATACAAGTCCAACTAGGCACAGACTACGGCCCAGGTCCTGCAGTATTTGGCCTATTCATTTACATTTGGGGATTTGTCCTAACCTCTACATCAAAAACTGTTGGGAATAACATCTTGGCAGAGTGCTGCCAACACCACCCTAGCAAAAAAGATCAGTGTAATTCACAGCAACAGTGTAGCACAGCCTAGTCCATTCCCATACAAAGTCTATTTCACACCTGCCAGCATACATGAAGAGAAGTAAAAGCACATTTGCAGGTGACTTTCTGGAGACGAGACTAGACCCTTGCTGCTTGCCCAGGAAGCAAAGCAGAGCTGCTTGTTAGAGTTGCTCACCAATGCCGTAAGAGGGCATGTATAGCGCTCACCGATGCCATAAGAGGGCACGTATAGCATCCGAGTGCCACAAATGCTCATCCAAGCGCACGCACTCTTGAGTTGCGACATGAGTTTGAAGCCCATTGAGGGCAGGAAGGACTAATGGCACTACTAGGGCCCCAAACAGTTTTAACCTTATCTCAGGGCCAACTCAAAAATAAATTTCTCTATATTCACCTTAAGAGCCACTACTTACCCATCCTTACCCATCACTGACAGCACTCACTGTCTTCCCTCACATTTCTTCAGCACCTCAAGTCACAGTGATATTAAATAGATGCCACTGATGAGGGATGGGAAAAAGAAAGCAAGAAGACTACATGTGTATCTGAAATCATAACTCAGCATAATCCCTGGCCATTATGCGCGAGATTAAAAGAACGAAATCATCCCAGTTCAGGCAAGTTTGGAGGCTAATAAACGCCTGTTACTCTAGAAGTTAAAGATGTAACGTGGGCTCAGCGGGGTATGAACACTGCGCCATGCTGTCTTTTTTGCAGAACTCACACTTGAGGTACAGAACAATGATTTTATCCTTTGGTATCTAGTAACAGCTGAATTCTGAGGCAGCAAACAGATCATTCATTTAAGAAAAACATCCCAGAAGAAAAATGTCTAAGTATGAGCTTCTTCCTCATGGTGGCACTGAGGATAGGTCTGCACTGCAAAGGATGATGGGCTGTGGCAGAAGCAAGTACACTCATCCTCCTCTAGCCCAGCCAGCTCAGGTAATGGTCACAAGGGACCAGGAATGGCTGGGACCACCACCCCGCCCTGGCCAAACAAGGACTCTGAGCCTCCACGCAAAGTGTGCCAGGTCCCTGCTGCTGCACCTTCCCCAAATTTATTTCCCTAATTAGCGAGCCTAAAGGAAGCTCACGTATAACTGTGTTGTTTCATGTTGAGAGGCATGACGAGGTAAGTAAGAAAGTAAGTAAATAAACAAAAAAACTGCTATCAGTAAGCTTGCCCCAAATGGTCTCTTACCTTCTGCCATAGCTGCAGCTATTCCCTTTATTCCCTGCTCCTCAATTCCACACCAGCAGCAAGTACTGCAGCTGGCCCAGTGCAGCAAGAAGAATGACACAAAAACACTCAGCAAGGAAGTGCTTATTTAATACACAAGGCTTCCCTGACTACTAAACATTCAATTTTTCCTATTTTCCCCCATTTATTTATTTTCTATGTCTAGCATTATGGTGTCAAGGGTGACCTGCATAGATTAATCGTTTTGCCTTCAACATAAATGCCATAAAATTCTTATGCACTTCCAGCAAAAGAATTTAGAATTTATTTTCCTGAAGAAAGGCAACCTGACAGTTCTCTTAAAAAATGCACTAATACAAAATTAATGACAAAGAAATTGTTTATCTTGTCTAGTTTGCAAACATTTATTTATATAAAATAAAGTATTAGCTAAATAATGACTGCCATAAAGTATTTTTCATTGAAAGCACACGTATACAAACTGACAGACAAAATGGCAGCCAAAACAAATATTTAGCATTAAAGGTGAAACATTAGCTGACAAAAAAAAGCAAGGAAATTCTAAGTTAAGGCTTTCTATCTTCACTTTTCGTGTTACACCTAAATTTCAAACAAAAAGTGATGTTGCACCACTCTCCATTACAGTAAGCATGCAAAATAAGTAAGGCAAAATGGAACTGTGAGCAGTGTCAGCAATACCTTTTGATTTCTCTGCTTTTGTCAGTTTGCGTCCAAATAGCAGCATAATTTTGCTATTAATTGACTACGTTTGTGCTTTCCAGTCTCCCTGTACCATGGGACAGCTTCATTGAGTTTCCTTTAGGAGTGAAGAAAAAAGTCCTGTCTCTTGAGAAGCAATTAAGACAACTGAAAATAACAGTGTTCCACAGAAGGGTAAAGATAGCAGTATCAGATAAATACAGAAAAAGCCAAACATTACTGTTTTTAAATTAGATTTGAATACTCCAAAAACATAATTAAAAACTTGATGCATTTTTCAGAAAATAAGCTAAGTAATCTCTTTGTTCTGTAGAAAGCAAAATTCTTAACCTTTTTTTACCTGCTTGGAGCAACTGAGCAGATAGAGAAGCAAATACAAAGTGCCAATCATCCAACATATAACCTAAAAAAAATTAACTTAAGAATAATTCCACTTCACAAATCTGGAATACAGAAATATTTCCCAAACATATTCAGATACTAAAAATCCTTTAAACAGACAACCCTATCAAAAAAGTTAAATCCACAAATATAGCTGTTAAGTAACTTCTTCCAGTGCCTAATACAGAGACATTTAGAATACTCATTTAAAAATAACAACCCAGAGAAAATGCTATACATTTCCCCACCCCTCTCCCCACAAGAAGGAACATTACTGCTTCTAAGAATAGTGTCCCCAAAAGTGAAATCATCTTGGCCAACAGCAATCAGACATGGATTAAATTCATGTTGGGGTTTAGACTGATGATAAACAGCACGCCAGAAACAATGTACATTGGAAAATACCCTCAAGCACAAGCACTTTGTTTTGTCTGCCATGGGTTCCTGTATAGTAGTCCTTTAACAAGTCCTACATAATCATTCTCGATTCCAAGAAAAGAATGAGGAAGAGACAAAGATCCATATAGGACTCAGATGCCACAAAGGACCCAAGGTGCATCTTTCTATCCTTGAAAACTCCCAGGCTTTCCTCTGTGTTTGTGCCATATGTCAGCTGCAGACACCTTAACAGGTATTTCCATGCCCCCAAAGTAGCAGCTTTCTGCTTTACTTCCTACTGCTGAAGTCAATGACAGACCGTATTACATCACTTACACTATCCAGTTTCAGGAGTCAAAATACCAACATAAACAATTCACAAACAACTATTAGCTTGTGAATGTAACTGCAGTTCAGTTGCTCCTGAGAACACAGTGGGCACCTGCAAATGTTGGACAAGCTGATTTTCAACACTTCTTACTGTACCCACTGCAATGAGCTAAAAAGTCTTATAAAACATATTGGCCTAATGGATAATACTGGTTATTTATAAAAAATGGAACCTTTATTGTAGAAATCCTTGAAGTTACCTATATACTCTTTGAAAAGCTTTATTACAATTTATCAAGAAAAAAACGTTGGCCAAAGCATCAGTTATTTTCAGTTTTAGATAGAGACTAAGAACACAGCTGAGACGCACCTGAAAAATCACACAAAACATCCGAGATGTTTAAATTATCAAATAAAAAAACAACACTGGTACTCTCACAGCCTTCTGTCAGTTAAAAAGTGTTGAAAAACACACTCAACAGTGTAATGCGGATGAATCACTTCAATATCTAAGGAAGTTTTACTTATATATTCTGAGCAAGCATAATTCCACTTCTCAATCACTTCACATTCTCCCAATCTGTACTGCTTAGGTAAAGCTACACATTTCTATTTTGTCACAGGTTACTGATTTCAAGGGTTTCAGGAAATTGTTCTTTTAGAACTCACTGGAGATCTGAGAAATTAGGAAGATTTTAAAAAAAAAAATCTTGCAACAGCTGTTTCTATAGACACAAATACTGAACCTGCAATAATAAGATGCAATTTTTTTGCTTCGTGGACTGTGAGAATTCTGTTAAAAAAAAAAGTTAACAGGGTCCTAAAAATCATCACTTCTCAAAACAGAAACCAAAATCCAAAGTTTATTTTGTTTTCCACCAAAACTTTGAAAACTCAACAAGTACACCTTTAGATATAAAGCCCAAAACTTTTCATAACAACAGCAGTTTACATGCTAAATACAAGCAGCACGTTTGGTCTCAGATTTTAAAGTAGAAACTAGCAACCCAAGCCAAATAAAATAATGAAAGCCCAGTTTGGGGGATTTATCCTACAGCATTGAGAATGATTTCTCTGCCCTTTACTGCCAATAACAACTAGACGCACCTAATGCTTCATAAGCCTCTTGGAAGACCACACAAGAACATAAATCACAAACTGTCTTCCCCAAATCCCTCTTCCCCGACTCGCCCTTTCCACCCTTAAGTGTCGAGCGAGGCGAGCGGGGAGGAGAGGACCGACGGCAGCCAAGCCTCCCACATGCGCCAGTTGAGACCTTGCATCTGTGCAGCCTGGCGAGAACCAGCGCCCAGCCAACAGCCCAGCAGCAGCAAGAGAGCTCATTAAACAACCTGCCAGCACCCGCCCTGTAAGCTGGAATCGCAACAAACCATGTGAGGCAGCCCATAAAGAATTAACACAATCCATCGTTTGTTTGTTGTTTGGGGTTTTTTTTAAACTTACAGCTTTTAGGAATTGGATTTTTAGAACCTAAATAGCTAAATAAAGCCTAATCACCACACTAGCTCCCACAAAATACGGTATCTCACAGTATCTCTTCATCCCAGGAAGGACGACATCAACTTTATTTTACATCGTAAATTTGCATACCAGTGTAAGTTTCAGTGAGAAAGGAGCTAGCAGCATGAGAACCTGATTAATAGAGCCAGCAGCGAATCTGCAGAAAAGTTACCCCATGCTCAGAGTTCCATTTTAGCACATAAATAGGGTCAGGCATAATTATTTAAAAGCAAACATGCAAAGAAAATGTTGGTTTAGAAGCCACCCAGACAACAAAAACTGTGACAGACCTATGACAAGCAAGGTATACCCATTATTTCAAGTATGGAGTATTTTATTAGTTCTTTGCACAGGATAAAAATCTGCTCTAAAACAAAGACTAATCGTACCAACTCAAGAAAAATCTATCAGAGACGCACAAAATATGCATTAGATTAATCACCAAAACTGTCTTTTTAATAATGAAAATAATTGTTCAGCAAATAAAAATATATTAAGTATTTTAGCTTTAAGTAAGCCATTAAACCACAAGACCAAAATTTGTGATAGGGGATGATACATGACCATCCCAAAAAAATTTACAATATCTGGGTGGGAAAACTGTGAGTTAATGGAGAAATTGAATTTTCACTATTTAAAAGGGGACACAAACATTCTGCTACGACATCTGTTCATAGGTTCTACTGCAGCAAAAAAAACAGAAAACCACCAGAATTTTAGCTGTCAAAACAAATCCTCAGACTGAAGAAAGGAGGAAGAAGTAAGTGCTGAACAATTACACAGTTCCAGCACCACAAGTCTAGCATTTAGTCAGAAAAAAAAGCATGCAAGAAGCACGGATGCAGTCTTAACACTCAGCCAAATGCTATAAGGATTACTACATTGGAAATGCACTCAGATACGCACCCAGTTTTACAACAATTTACTGAGATCTGTGAAAAAAAACTGGAGTCAGACTCATGAGTCACTTGTCACTGCCCAGGCACCTAAACACTTGCTCAGCTTCAGGCATATGAAACAAAATCCCTTTGGTCCAGAGACAGCTCACGATGTTGAATGCTCAATTACATGGCTTTCTGGACGGGGTCAGTACAAGTTTCTTTCTCTGACTTCTAACACTAAAACCAACATGACAATGTGGAAGAGCGATTACAGCACTGCCAAGAGACACTTCCACTGCACAATGGTACAGCATGGTACAGAACTCCTTTAAAAAATGTTCAGGACATTGCTAAATTTAAAAGACGGCTTTACTTAATCTAAACTCAAAAGACACACTAAAAGCAATTATTACTCATTTACAGAATTTAACATTTAGATTTCTAACAGTCCTTCTCAGTTTCATTTTTACTTTCTGTATTGTAACCACCACTTTAAATAAAGTGCTTGGGAAATTACAATTGTTATGAGTCAATTGTCCTTGAAGGTAATTTAAAAAAAACAAAAATCACTTTTAATAATGTAATGACCTTCCTGAACAATCTATAACTAAGTTTTATCTAGTTGCTTTAAGTGGAGAAAATGGGAAAAAGACACTTGTGAAAATGCCACAGCATCATAAGTGAACTGGGACATAAGGTGCTTGACTACCATTTAATGTACTAGTAAACACTGTACCAGTATGCAGATCACAAATGCATCTCACTCTTCTTCAAGCTTTTGACATTACAAAAAACAACACTATCTCACTGCCTTTGAAGATGGTTACCAGAGACCAATTTGAGATGAACCCCACTGACTCCAGCTTTCCACAAATTTTTAAATTTCAAGAGGTGGTAGTCATGTCACATGAGCTGACCTGACTTCCAAAGAAGACAGGGACACACCACTGCGGTAGCTACTAGTACCACTGAAGAGTTCAGAGATGAGAGAATCTAAATACAAACAAGCAACAGTTTTGGAATCTTGACCCTATATTCCAGCCTACAACAAAAGCAGAAAACAGAAGCAGAATCTAGATTTTCAAAATCCCCTTTGAATCCTTCTTTTGACGTGTCATAAATAATGTTTTAAAAACGAAACTGTCACAAATGTAACTGAAGTGAATACTAGATATTGGAAATACCAATTTCCAAAGTTTTCTAGTAAAGATGCGATACCAAAACAACATGTATGAACTGCAAGAGGCATCTGAGGAACACATTGAGTCGCATCAATATCAGGAGCTCCATGTGGGCATATGACCAACCAGACCATCTTGAAATGTATTTTTCTTTCCATAAGACTAAAGAAAGGAAACAGTCATCGAAAAAACAGACTCTTCTACCAGGGTATATATTTTAGAAATAAAATATTTTCTGTTCATATGAATGACAAACACCTTTGCGTGCATAGACATTGTTTCATACTTTTGCTACAGAACTGAAAATTCAATACTGTCATGTTGTTAATCCCCAGCAATACCTACAACCAGCAGTTACTACTGCATGTGTAAACAGGTGCGAGACAGTGCATATTTTTCCATATTTTATGAAATATATTCCATGATATTAAGGCAGGTGGGTAAATCAAACTCTTCTCCTCCCTCACAAATTGAATTTGATACCAGACGGCTGGGACAAATTAGGTTGTGATCTGATCCAATATGTTGCATATTAAAAAAAAAAAATCCCCAACAGTACTTCATTTTTTGTATAACTGAACTCTACCAAGCAGACAGGGATGAATGCTTTTCTCTTTAACTGATCAAATTAAACAAGCAAATTCAGTCTGAAAATAATACCCTGAAAAGTGTAGCAGCTATTCCTTTTTGCTCTACCACACAACTCATTTTTTTGCCTATAAAAAGAGGGAAATTCACAGTTAAGAAGCTCTGCTTCTTGACCTTGAACACAGGAAGACCAGTCATTAGAAAGAAAGCTCATATAATTTGAAACCATTTTACATTCACAAAGATCTGAAGCATTGGAGTTAACCATCTTTTTTTTTTTTTCCATCTGCCACGTAACTATCAATTTAGAAATTGTCATCCAGGTTCTAGGGCTAGTTCTGCAGCTTGTGACCTGCCACTTCTTCCCCCTACCCCTCCTCTTCACTGTGGCATTTTAAGAGCAATGTTTTAGTCTACATCACCTGTTTGGGTTATTCATCTGCTGGTGATACCAGGGGTAAAGCAAAATGGACTCCATGCAGCAGACAATGAGCTACTTTCAGAAATCATACTTGGCGATTCCTGTGAAGCGTCCAGCTTTGCAAGCAGTGGAGCAAGCCTTCCAGCACACAGAACACTGGCGGCAGGTAGCTGGCACCAGCACTACTCTTGCAGGTGGGGAGCAGGCAAGCCACTGGATGAAGGCAGTGCCAGAAGTTTCTTAGTTGCAACAAGTTCAGGACTTGAACCGAGAAAGCAAGTGCTTGACAAGTTGGGGTTTGCTTTAAAGATGCAATTTTGTCTTTCAGCAATATCTTTATTTCCAAGTCAAGTGCCTGCTCCAAAAGGCTGCCAAATAGGCAGGATGACGCTGAGCCCCACAGCCCAGCATTCCCCAGGAAGCTCCAGCAGTGCGGCACCAGCTCACCCTGCCCACAGGCACAGCTCAGTCCCTGTAACCCTCCCTGCAAAGGAGCGCTGACACCCAGCCTCTTACAAGGCTTGAGCCGTGGAGATCTCCTCAAGACGTACCTTGAGCAATCAAGGGGCCTGCACTGAAACAGATACAGCATCATGATCATTTCTAAAATGGGGGAAAATTGACGTAAGTACTTTCTTCCTTACGTAACTGTGATACAGCATTCTGCTCCTTCATTCATAGGAGTTGCCTTCCAGCCATTCACTCAAATATCAGACAAAAACGCATATTCTACTGCTACTTATTTACATCTCTTCTCAAGTTACAGAAAAGGACTAATTCTCCATCAGGTCAAATTACCCAGAGATCAAGATTTTAATAATAGATGTAGATAACCTTATTATCAAAAACAGAATTACAAAAAGTATTTGTTTTCAAGTCTAATAATATTGCAATATTTAACACGGTGTTGTAATTGACTCAACATAAGGCAGCTTAAGAAACTAAGATTCATATCTGCCTTAGGGAAAAAATTGTGTATTTCAAAAAACAATTAAAACAATTTATGCCAGCCCATCTGACCGCCATCTCCAACACCACAAAGTCAACGTATCCACCAGTTGCTGTGAAATTTGGCAGAAAAATAACTGAGCTCAAAAATCTGCTGTATTTGCTGTTTTCATTACAGAGACCTTTCACATTGCCTATGCAACATCTATGTTTATAGAACCTGGGTGCTCATACTATTAAACATCAATACAATCTGTGTTTATATCATCTCCATACTAATCAGATCGATTACTTCTGATGTATTGCCCTGTCACACCACCATAATACTAATCAAACAAATGGAGCTGCAGGGAGATGAAGCTGATATATAGGTATTTAATACTGCTTTTTTCTTTTTTCCTTTTTTTTAAATGCTCGTGGGGACCACTGCCACAGGAAATAACAGAACTGCCAGCAAATCACAAGCACTACACAAGTAGCACTGCATAGTTTTGTTAGGGGCCATCAAATAAGAATATAATCCAGGATAGTATGACAAAAACAACCTTGAATGAGAAATGAGGCTAGTGGTCTCGCTTCAATTCTAAGAGGCAATTAGAGCATACTATTTGAGAACACCCCAAGAGAGCCTTAGGGTAACAGCGGGACACTGAGTAACAGCCATTTGCCTGGTCAATCCTTACAGAACCTTCTCAAAAGACATACAGAGTTAACCTTGCAATTAAAAATGTCTTTGTAAACATTATAGCTCCGCAAATTTTTATTACAGTAAGACTCTTTCACAGTTAATCACTGTCTACTGTAGTATTCCTGTACAAAGAAATTTAAGTAGTCATTATCTTTTGAATTCTCTTTCATCTCTAGAAGCAACTAACATTATTTCTAGAGCTCTATTAATCTCATTTACAGCTAGTAAACCAAGATACAAACTGTATCTATCACTGAGGCATACTTTATATATAACAGAGCTGTTAAAAGCATTCCAGTTCATTTATAGGTCTATTATTTAATGAAGCCATACTCCATCTTAATATATAGTGCCAAAAACTAGCCTAGGAAAATTTCTTTTCATTGTCCCAAAATGGACTGACAAAGATAGCAGAAAATGTAAATGTAAAATTGTTTTTTAATGCTCTCTGATCTAGCTTTAGTTTTTTCTTCTATGCCTAGAAATATCAATTAACAAAATTTTTTAATAGATTATTCTTTTCAAAGAATTTTTTTTTCTTTCAAACAAAAAGAGTTCTTTGTAATAAAATTGACATTCATACAGCATTTTCCAGACTTTGACATCCACACTTCTTTGAGACACCATGAATGAGAAAGGGGTGAATTCTGACCACTGGTACTCTCAAAACGGTCCAACACTAGAAGTCACAGAGGACTAACCATCTACCAGCCCATAAAGGCATGGAAACAGGTTATTCCATGCTTAAGTTAAACAACTTTCATAAAGATAAAACCTAGGTAGATGGATGTTTTTCTTAGGGAGTTACCATCAGAGCTACTACGCATGCAGATTAGTCTATTCAAGCAGAGAGCCTTTTTGACCAAGAGGGCCGGGACAGGTTGCTCTGTACTGATGGCACACATTTCAGTCCTCTCTGATCTGACAACCAGCACATCTACCATTTGACCAGAACTGACAGCAAAACCCATCACGTAAGAAGGTAATTTAGGAAAGAGCTATGGTGACCATATAGAAAAGAGCAGAAGGGAGTTGCTAGCCGGCACAATGTGTCTGGCCAGCAGCTCATGCAAGTCCTGGGAAAGCAGGGAACAAACCGTATGGTAAATGACTTGTTTAGGTGGGCCAGATTCCACCTGGTTAATTTATTGCAAAGTGAGTACAGCAGGTGTTCTGTGTATGTTACAAAAGCTGCTTCTTTAAATGAAAATGTAGCAAGAGGGAAAAAGGAAAGATATTCTAGAATATTGCTTAAAAAACCCTACCATACCATCTATGGACAGAGCCATAAATACGTAACATGTTTGTTGTACCAAATACAAAGCAAAAATAAAACTTGCAAAAATCAGTTTGGTTTGACTACTAAGTTAAATACAATATGATAATGAAAATCCAGAAGCTATAAAAACTAACCTTGATTTCTTATAATGCATCAACAGAAACTTTTAATTTAAAAAAAAAACAGACTGTGTTCTTAATTTTATACATAAATGCTTCCAAATTGCCGGAGCAGTGAACAAACTATAGCCAGCCGCTATTCATTTGGGCCAGAGGAGTAAAACCCACTCCTGAATATTCCCAGACGTCAAAAGAGCAGTAATGTAGAGAAACTGTTGAGATGAAGGCAATATGTATGTCTGAATTCATAAATCCTTTCAGTAAAGAGCTGATGAAACCCAGTTGCGCACCATCAAATACCTGTTTCATAAAATGAGAAGGGTTACAGGTCTGCTGTGAACTCCAGAGTCCAGCCTCACACATCTGATTCTCAGGTAAACAACTGGACATGCTGCAAAAAAGCCTGCAGAGGAGGGAGGAATGATGAAAATGCTGCACTGTCAGGGTAGCTGCATGCTTCACACAAAGAATTAGAAATAAACAAATATACGCACAGGAAAATTCTGCTACTCTGGATTGTATTTGAGCAGTGTGTTTCTGCTTCTTCCCTCCCCTTTATTTTTAATACCCATCACTTGAGCATAATGAGACATTTGCTGCTCAAGAGCTGATCTACTCCTGCTGTTTATTCCTCACCTCAGCCTACCACAGCATCATAATTAGGGCCATGGAGATGATTAGGTTCACAGTCATTAGGACTAGAACTGGGCACAACCTGACATTTTCCATTAGGCTGGGAGGAGATGCGAGGAGGGTTTTCTCACATGAGACGTCTTAGTTTTGCCTTGCCACGTACAAAGCCCTCCTCTGTCCACCGCACTTCATTTTGAATCTTGCCTCAGTTACACTCCAAAGCATGGATTAAGTCAAATTCGTTTTAAGATCATTAAACAGGGCCTGAAGTTTCAGGTTCACAGGGAAATCAAGCAAGTTTCTTCTAGCTCCATTGTGCAAGTTGAACGCTGCTTTAATTACGCTGTCAAACTGAGGATTGTGAACTCTTAATAAACAGAGACCTGTTTTCATGCAAATTTTACTAGTAATAAAAAGATAGGAAGAAAAATATGTCAGCAGAATTGTTCCTGTAAGCAAAATGTTTTTCAAATGCTTTCATGAGTTGTCAGCAGCTCTAAGCAGAAACAGTTACCAGGGTAAAGTCTTGCAGCAGCAGCTGAAAGTTTTCAGTCAAATGTTCTACTTAAGACCAATACAGCTGAAAGCAAAAGGTAATAGCTAGAAACACAGCCACAACTGTCTGCATGCCAAGATTTATACAGAAGCAACATTTATGCATGAATGGCTTTATTCCCATTAAACTGTATGAACTGGGGGTGGGGGCGAGAGCATTTACAAAAACAATCCAGCAAGCATGTGTGCCTTCCTGTGCACAGATCACTTACACTGCCACTTTCAAGTTCTGCGGGACACGGCAAAGGGCAACATATTTCCAAAGCCAGTTCTCAACATATTCACAAAGCATTACAAATAAGGACTGGAACTACAGTGCGCTCTTAGAAGACAAGGGCAAGACTGCCACAGAAAAGTCTCAATGAAAGTCTTCCAAATAATTCTCCCACCATCGCCACCACAAAAGGTAAGATGAGGATGGCATAGCATCCAAAGAATAGGTAAAATACAATTGAAATAATTAGGGTCTCTATTTTTTACTTTCTAATGTAATCTGTGAGGTCTAGAACAGACAGAGTATTGCAGAAGCTGATGCAATAATAATCTAATGACAACTTTGTTTTTACCCAGAATTAATAACAAGTTATCCTAATTTAACACAGAACTTTTCAAAAAATTAAGCTACAGATCACCAAGTGAGACCCAGTGAGCCCGCAAGTCTCAGGGCTCCAGGCTGCTCTATAAAATGGCAACAAAGAAAGCATTTACCTACAGCACAGGGGTGCTGTGACAATTAATTAATGTTTGTAAAGTGCACTGAAGCTGAAAATTACTAGATACCATGCTAAATATTAATTACCACGACCACAACACAGAACTGGAATTGTCATAGTGCTCTCATTGTAAACTCCACTCATTGAACAAGCTGAAAAAAGTTCTCAGCGCCAAGCTGAGGTGAGCACCTTCTATACAGACATATGAACACATATGCTTAACATGCTGTGCGTGGCACCTTACCAACCATACTGTTAGGTATCATTCCGAGCACACTTACACACATACGTGTGCACAGCACACTAGATTCATTTCTGGCTGTAGTCATGAAGATAGCTTATGCACACAAGCCATTTGGCTACAGTTTCTCATCTGTATGTTGCTTCAAGCCACTATATAGTTTTGAAGAGTGTGAAGGCAGTTTTCAAGCATGCCAGTAGTTACGGACCCCAACAGCGAGTGCAGCAGCCAAAACTCACTAACAGTTCATGATCCCCTCCACACAGATGTTTTGGGAAAGCAGCTAACTTTCATAGGCACCATAGTTCTAAACCCAGCAGAAACTGCCTCATGTCATAGTTTTGCAGCTTCACCATCTTTTTCCTTTGTGACAATATATCTCTCTATAAGGGACAAAAACAAATACAACAACTCAAATAATGAAGGAAATGGCATCTTTGGAGCAGATAATGAATCACAGAAAACCATCAAGAGATGCAATCCATGTGGAAATACTGATTCCATTAAAGTAGCAGTATTTTGCAGTGTCATCTCTTTAGAGTATTTTAAACAAAACGAGTTCAAGAGGAAGATGAGGAACGCCCCCATTCTGGGCTGGTAGTTACCACATGTGCTGCATGGGGAATGTAGATGATGATACTCGACAAATCTGAAAATTCTAATCAATACCACAGCCATCTCATTATGTCTTCCTCACTGAAGGAAATGGTACAACCTGTTTGCTCCCAGCCAACCACAGGCATATGTATAATTGTGGTGGGTTGACCCTGGCTGGATGCCAGATGCCCACCAAAGCCACTCTATCACTCCCCCTCCTCAGCTAGACAGGGGAAAGAAAATATAATAAAAGGCTCATGGGTTAAGATAAGGACAAGGCGAGATCATTCAGCAATTACCATCACAGGCAAAATAGACTTAAGGAAATTAATTGAATTTATTACCAATCAAAATCAGAGTAAGACAACAAGAAATATAACCAAATCTTAAAACACCTTCCCCCCAACCCTCCTTTCTTCCCAGGCTTAACTTTACTCTCATTTTTCTCTACCTCCTCCCCTGCAGGAGCACACGGGGACAGGGAATGGGGGTTGGGGTCAGTTCATCACACATCTCTGCCGCTCCTTCCTCCTCAGGGGAGGACTCATCACACTCTTCCCCTGCTTCAGCATGGGGTCCTCCCACAAGAGACAGTCCTCCACAAACTTCTCCAACATGAGTCCTTCTCACAGGCTGCAGTTCTTCACAAACTGCTCCAGCATGGATCCCTTCCACGGGGTGCAGTCCTTCAGTCACACACTGCTCCAGCGTGGGTCCCCCACGAGGTCACAAGTCCTGCCAGCAAACCTGCTCCAGAATGGGCTGCTCTCTCCACAGGTCCACAGGTCCTGCCAGAAGCCTGCTCCAGCATGGGCTTCCCATGGGGTCACAGCTTCCTTCAGGCATCCACTTGCTCCGGTGTGGGGTCCTCCACGAGCTGCAGGTGGATATCTGCTCCACCGTGGACCTCCATGGGCTGCAGGGGCACAGCCTGCCTCACCATGGTCTTCACTGTGGGCTGCAGGGGAATTTGTGCTCTGATGCCTGGAGCACCTCCTCCCCCTCCTTCTTCACTGACTGCTGGTTTTGGCTAGCATAGAGTTAATTTTCTTCATAGTAGCTAGTATGGGGCTATGGTTTGGATTTGTGCTGAAAACAGTGTTGATAATGTAAAGATGTTTTTGTTATTGCTGAGCAGTGCTCACACAGAGCCGAGGCCTTTTCTGCTCCTTGCACCAGCCCACCAGTGAGTAGGCCGGGGGTGCACAAGAAGTTGGGAGGGGACACAGCCGGGACAGCTGACCCCAACTGACCAAAGGGATATTCCAGACCACACGACATCATGCTCAGTATATAAAGCTGGGGGAAGAAGGAGGAAGGGGGGACGTTTGGAGTGATGGCGTTTATCTTCCCAAGAAACCGTTATGTGTGATGGAGCCCTGCTTTCCTGGAGATGGCTGAACACCTGCCTGCTGATGGGAAGTGGTGAATGAATTCCTTGCTTTGCTTTGCTTGTGTGCGCCACTTTTGCTTTACCTATTAAACTGTCTTTATCTCAACCAGGAGTTTTCTCTTTTACCCTTCTGATTCTCTCCCCCATTCCACTGTGGGGAAGCAAGCAAGTGGCTGTGGTGGTGCTTAGTTGCTGGTTGGGTTTAAACCATGACACTGACCTTGGTGTCTGCAGAGTTGTTTCTCTCACATATTCTCACTCCTCTCTGCCAGCTGCAATTGCTGCTGCACAGTTTCCCCCCCCCCTTCTTAAATATGTTATCACAGAGGTACTACCACTGTCACTCAGGGGCTCAGCTTTGGTCAGTGGCAGGTCTGCCTTGGAACTGGCTATCAGACATAGGGAAAGCTTCTAGCAGCTTCTCACAAAAGCCACCCCTGTAGTTCTCCCGCTACCAAAACCTTGCCATGCAAACCCAATACAATAATCAATAACTTCCAATGATACAAGGTCAACTCATGCAGAAAAGATACTTCTAGTATGGTTCAAAAAAAACCACTTAACCATTCTTGTTAAGTGAGTGGCCTATTTTGCTTCTAGCTCAGTCACTGGGTATTTTTTTAAATAGGAAGAAGATAACAAAACATTAATTGAATGTGTCAGAAGAAGGATGTCACAAGAAGCATATCAATACAGAGAGACATTGCAGCACGTGCTTTAAAGTAATTGCAGGATGCTGGCTCTGCTCCTAATTATTACATCAGTTATCATATTCCCTACAGAGTTATGCAAATTTATTTATTTATTTTAAAGATAACTTGCCCATGGGAAAGTAATTGGTGTGCAGCTATACATCGGCTGTAAGTTTCTGAAAAATAAGAATGAGTTTTACTTGATCACTTGTAAAACGTATTTTGCTGTCTTCCAAAAATGTTGCATGGAACACTACGGCAACTAGTCAAAGGAGACAGAGGCACAGAAGATCCAACTACGTTGATGTCCTACAGCTACATTAAACATTTAAAATCTCAACTAAGTCTCCACAGTAACAACACCAGCCTTCATTTTTACACCATTCTGAATGCCCCGGACTAAAGTAGCAAGGGAGCATTCAGAAGAAAAAAAAAAAGTCTCAGTTGGAAGTTATACAGAAGAGAAAAGGCAGCTAGCAGTTTGGTAAAGGGAGGTAAATAGCCCACACCCTTCCTTTCTACAGAGAGAGGAATTTAACTCCAGATGGGATTTTCTACGGCACGTAAGCAGTGAAACATATCCAAATAGTTACACAATCACCACATCTTCTCCTATTAAGGCAAAGAAAATATTTTGCAGTTTAACTGATTGTTGTAAGCACACAGACGTATCACTCCCTCTGCAAACTGAAATCCCTGCTCAACATCAGTATGTGTCCAATTAAACATGCACTGTGCCTGGCCTTTGTATTCAGCTGGCAGAGATCCTTCTCTAATTCATCTGGTACTGGCAACCAAGAAGCTCAGCGACAGCCATGCTCTAGAGCTCAGGTTCCCTAGCCTCATGATGCACAGCAGCTTCTAGGTAGATTTCTCGTCCTCCATCTTTTAAAAATCAGGGAAAGCTCTTCAGCACGGAGACCCTGACCATCACAGGTGCATTATATTCCTATCAGAATTTCATCAACAAGAACCTACTGGTACAACTGGATACCTACCAGATGGTCTTTCCAGCCTTTGACAGGCCAGTGGTCCTTCCTTCTGGAGTGTGAGACACGCTGCAGGGAGAAACCTGTTTCCTTACCTAAAACAACTTGGTTGATCTCTTCCAATAGACCTCTGTTCACTTGCCTCTCCTGAATGCCCTTATAAAAGATACATTTAACCAAGCTATGAAACCACAACAGAGGTGGGTTTTTTTTGTATGCAGTGAAAAATATGCAGTGTCATTAAAAAGGGGATCTAACACTGCTAACATTTAAATACCAGAAACTAGAGCCCAATAATCATAAGGGACAACATTTGAGATTTTCAAAACTATATGTAATTTAATAGTTTTTATTTTCCATTTTAGGATGTTTCACCAAAGATAGGAAGTTTCTTAGATTCCCACCCAGTTCCTCCCTCCCACTGAAAACTATCATAAGAGACAGAAGGGAGTCTTTCACTCAAGGAGTTGCCAGCTCTCAAAACACATTAGTGCATATCTCGCAATAATTGATCTTATCTTCAAACTGCAGCTGTGGGATGCATTTTAGGAGATGATAATTTCAGCTTTGACTTGAAGGAAGTTTGTCACTTTTTGCAATCTGGAGAAATGCTTTCAATCATAAGGGTACACCCCACCAACCAGCAAAATTGCAATGCAAATAAAGACACTGCTTTCTTCTTTTTTAAATACAATTTAAAGGCAAGTCAATCTCATGACCAAGGGAGAGATTCATTGCTGAAAACAGAAAACTTACATTAGAAGTAGATAACAGAACTTTTTATGAGGATGGAAGTTAAGACAGAGCAACAGAGGGACACAGATGTATATGTACACACACACACATGCATTAGAAAGACTTCAGCAGATTTCTTCATATCTAAAAGAAATATACAGCACAAATAATCATAGTGACAATGAAGCTTGACAGTACAAGTATACAAAATAAAAGCTAACTGTTAATAAAGTATCATCAACTCTTCCTCTGAGCATCTTCCCAGCTCTAAACAGCACATTATCACTACATTAATCTAGGAGTACTCATGCAGCAGTAAATCACTTTGTTGATTATCCATTTTTATCTGTTCTCTATTATTTTTCTTCAATAATGGAAACAAATAGCCAATGAACAAATTCCAGTTTTCTTCTTTTCTAGCTTTAGTATTTAAAGAAAAACAAGCTTAAGCATCTTGTTAAAATGATACAATGAATTTCCTTCACCAACAGACATTAAAAGACCCACTACTCACTTACACTCTGCACATACACACCACCCTACCCTCAAGACCCTAGCAGCATCTCAATCTTTTTGCTTTTTCAGACAATGCAATGACCACCTGTGCTCCTGCAAGATACTTTGGAAACCTATCTGACATCATAACACAAATTTCACTCCAGCATGAAGACAACTTGCAAAAAAACAAACTTCAGGATTCATGGACAGAACATGCACAGATGTATAAAATGCCAGGCTTAGTGTTCCTCCTTTCTCAGCCAAGTGTCATTTAGGATATCACTAAAGAAATAAGGAAATACAGCTTTACAACATCTTACATCTTGTTGTATTTTGTGGCCAAACCATACATCTGCCCAGATTCTGCAGTTAGAAAACAGAGCGGCTGGGGCTTCCTTACCCCACACAGTCGATACTGCTCCAGAGGCAGTTCTTCTCCTAGTGCTTTACTTCACACGCAACCACCCTTTGCAAGAGAATCTTGCTAAATTGAAGCTTTTCATCTCTAAACTATCTAAAGTGGACTTTGAAGCAATGAATCATTTAACAACTGGGGGGAGAAAGAAAATCAAAATAAAAGCACAAGAACTCTGGTTTAGTACAGAAAGAAAACCAGAAAATATCATGGTGTGAATGACAAGTAAGTGAACAAGCAGAGCCTCATAGGCCTATTAAGCTAGCTTTTATACTTCAGATATCTCAATTTCAATGATAGGAAGCTAAGAAAAAGCAAAGAAAAGAGATTTTGGAAGACTTTTGCCTGGACAAGATTTAAGATCCCTTTCAACAGTCAATGTAGCTAATGAAGTTGAGGCAGTTTACAGATTACTTTTGTTTGTCTTTGTTTTAATCTAATTTTTAAGCACAAAGAGAAAGAAGCCTGTTCATCATGACTGTAAGGTCCAACAAAAGAGCCTGAGGCTAAAATCCAAACACACTGAAGCCCACTACAAGCTATTGAACAATCATCCTCTCAAAGCCTCTTTATTGTACAGCTGTAACTGCAAATTCCAATGACAAACTGAAACTCAAATTATCTATACCGGTGCATACATATGCTCTTTTCTAAACAATATATGAAATATCCTATTCGAATCTGTTAATTTTTGCTATTTTTAACTTGAGGGAACAATTTTGCAGTGTTATCAGATACCACTTCCTTCTTTACAAACAACTAAATTTTTGGTGCAATGAAAATTACAGGAGTAGAAGGTTTACAGCATGCACTTTTACACACAGATGTGAACAGGGCAGGAACAACAGAAGACAGAGTCAGCACCCACCAATTACTGCTTTCTACTCAGATTAGAGTGCTCATTTATTACAAAGGAAAAAGGACTATAAATGTTTTTCTTAAAACACTCATCCCATCGTACATTTCTTTGATAATAACTTCCTTATAATATCTTTCCAATGACAGAAAGGCATCACAGAACCAGCTTCAGCAAGGAGGAACAAGAGGTCATAAGATGAGTCTTAATGACTATGTCAAGCTTTTGAAAAAATCAGGGGCTGAAGTCAGTTACCTGTAACCACACCCGGCAAATCCTCAGAGCTTGAAAGACTTTAGTGCCTGAAGAATATACTGATTTCCACAAGCCCCGCTGCTGCTCCCTCCCTTTACAAAATATAAAAATCATATTTAGGTGCTTAAATAGGGAATCTGGTGGTTAACTTCAGCTAGCCATGTTCCAAGGCCTTGGCCAATCTTACTAAGGAAGATGCACTTTTCTGAGTACTTCAAAGGTAAAAAACAGTACATGCACCAAGTTATGTACCTCATAATATTTAAAAAAAAAAAATTAAAAAATCATTGGCTATTTCAGAACTTTAGCTATCAGTGTTACAGACAATGAGGGAATCCACATCATCTATTTTATACACCACATTTTAAATGCTGTGGTTAAAATCTCTGCCTAAAGTGACCAACTCTTCCAGCAACCCTTTCAGAGTACCTAATTTAGTAGGCGTCTAACACAGGCACTTACAGTTAGAAAAATACTCACTCTCCAATGGATGCAAACACTTGTTCCAATGAGATACCACTGTAAGTGCATTTTCAAGCAGTTACATACTTTAAATAACAGCAAGTGGTGTCCATTTATTTCAGAGGTCCCAGCCTCTGTCTACAATTCATAGACATACATACTCGGCAAAGTACCCTGCTGTCCTGGTTCTTACCCACATACTTGATCAGCCAGACAGAAGTACAACAGACCAATAAAAATCTCATCTAAAGAGTCACAGAATCAGTTCTGTGCACATCATACCTGAGCACAACCCAACACACACCTCTGAAGCACTGAGACAGCCACATCAATCTCCAACAACCTAGAATGGTGCTCAGATTTCTGACACTTCAACCACAGAAAATTAAAATTTTATTTGTGGTTATGGATTTAGCTATCCACTACAAAAGATCTTTCAAAACACACTGGTATATATTGCCATGTTGAAATTTACAGCTAAGGTTCTTGGATGGCTTTTATTCACACAACAGAAAACATGGGACTAGCTGAAACTTCTCATATATGTACAAAATTGCAGTGGAGCATTGATCCAAATGAAGCAAGAGAAATTTATATACTAAAGTTGCACAGTGTTGTAACATTTGCATGCAGCAGTCAAGCAATATACAACAATGACGTATAACCTACAATACTCTATTGAATATAGTGCTACAGAAGTTTTGTCAAATTTCTTTAAACTTTTTTTTAACCTTTTTATACTCCATTCATTAGTGCAATATGAAGTATGTACAGATGAAAACATCTGTAGTTCCATTAAAGAATGAAAACGTGTAAAAATACTATGTACATTATGACACAAACCAATCACTACCTACAAAATATTATAAACGCCTTAATTGAAAACTAGGGAGAAAAAATTGTTTGATTAGTATCAGGATATAAAATAGGATCCCATAATGCTGGTTTTTGTTCAGTGTCCTGTTACACAGTGACTTATACAACCCCAAACATCATCTGCTCAACAGTGTTTCATGCCTGTAAAATATGAGCAGTATGTTGCCACAGTACAGCAGTGTCAGGAAAAATTCATTAGATACTGTACTCATGTGAACACTACCCAAAAATTAAGAAATACAGAAACAAGAACAGCTGATCCAGAAGAGCAATTCCTATCTTCCTGAGTTACTAACAATGACAATGTAATATTCCAGATGAGCATACACATAAGGATGCCAATGCTGATGGTCTACTGCCAGTAGACTTCCTGAAGACTGGAGACTGAGCTACCTCATTCAAGATGGTCAATTCCAGGACTGATGAGCATCACATGGAAAAGATAAAAGTTTGCACTACCATTCCCTGGGGTGCTGTCTATTTTCTACAGATAGAAATTCAGCCTCTGGACCTCTCAAGATAGCATCTTTTGCAGTATTCAAACCACATAAATTTGGAATGCAGAAAGTATTCTTCTCCTCCTTTGCAAAGGACATGCAGTCCACATGCCTGTCCCCCCCAAAGTCAAAATGACAGCTAGATAAAAGGAAAATTAAAAATAAGCAGAAATAAGAATATTTTGGGAGCTTAAGCAGTCCACAAAATATCTAATTGATTTCAGTGGTGTTTGAAAACTTAACAAATTGTGGTGCTCACCATCATGATTATCTGCATATGTTAACAGCTAAGGACCTCAGCAATCCAGCTAGAGTATCCAACACAGTAATTTATTGCAATTAACTACTTCAAAGGTGACCTTTATTAAACTATCTTACCAATACACAGGATTCTTCTTTAAGCAATAAACAAAACATCTAGCATCTCATGTTATTTTCCTGTATTTTGTGCTTTGGCAGCACAAAGCAACAGCACAGTTATGACAAGAAGAGGAAGTAATAGGGAAAACATACTTACAAGTTAACACACCCAGATACTACTAAAAACCGGCTACTAGTTATCAAATCCCTATACTTGTGCAGGACACAGGTAGTCATGTAAGCCACCCCAACTGTTGCATGATTACAAGATCTTCAGCAGATTCACCAGGTCAGTTCCATTTACAATCCATTCCAATATCATTGACAGCTTTATGCACAATGCCTTCATGATACCTCAGCTGTCGACTTTAATAATACCTTCATTCCCCAGAGGAGCAAATTTCAAATGAAAATTTGTGGCTTTCAAGTAGGGTGCCCGTTGGCTACATCATACTTACTTACCACAACTTGGTTAAACAGTGCCTCTTCACTTACTGAGTATTTATGGGTTATAACATGTGCTTACTCATCATAATTCCTCAGCAGAGAAGCCAGCCCACAGTGAAATACAGAAACAAGGGAACTTGGAAAAAAGTTCCTAGCACTGTACCTATTTACAGAAGATCTTATAGCTCCATCTAGCTCTGCATGATGGAAATCACTGGGACATCTAAGAAAGTGCAACCTAAAACCCAAGAAATCTCAGCCACCACACACACGCACTGATGTGGGATAATACTAACTGTAGATATACTAGTTCTTAACAGGCACAGTTGTGATCATTTTTAAAGGTAAATTATTTAACCACTTTTGTGCATGTACATCTAGTCTCCATTGTGACCATCCTTTTCTCAGCTATGTAGTTCATCTAGTGGAATGAGTGCACTGCCAATAGATGAAACAAAGGGGCTGTGGACTGTCTACCTTTTGACCTAAAACACCTCTCTGCTACACTCTTTCACATGCATTATAGCTATAGGTTGTCACGAGAGGTAAGTGATGAAGACTTCCCCAGAGATCCCAGTGACATGGAAACAAAGACATGCACGTGGCCAACTTCAGGCTCTGTCCTACAGCTCATGAGACACCTCTCAAGGCAGCTGCAGACTGCCACACCAAGAAGAGATTCCAAGGAGTCCTACAAGAAGGGTCACTTGCAGGGGAGGATATATGATTTCAATGGATTCCTGCTCAATACTGTTAAACAAAGGAGTATATACTCATTTATATCAGGACAAAACTTCAGTAAGGCAAACACCAGGTCATTAATTGCCTCCCTCTGTGAAAGAAGGTTAAGTCTTTTATGGCTAAACTAATTCACAACCCCTGTGCCTTATCTAAAGTACTATCATTTTGACTCTGGAGTGAAAACATATGCAACACTTGAACACTTAAATAAGAATATTTATAAAAGACATTCCTCCTGCCACAGGGAAAACTGTATCCATTACAAATCCAGAACTCCAATTTGAGATCAGGATAAAATACTAAGTATGATTAGCTCAGATAAAAAAAAAAGGAACAGAACTCTGCTACTTTTCTGTAGGACACATTGCAGGTAACTGGACTTTGTCAACTATGTATCAAAAAAAACCCAACACCTTCAGGGACTATACATATACAAAATTCAATCTCTTCATTTATTGACAAGTATCATTTCAATTCTTTTCAAAAAGAGAAGGCTCTGCATTTTTGAGTAAATCTTGATAAGCTCTTCTGCTTCATAATTGCTATTAAATCTTAACAGAAGAAGAAGAAACATAACTACTAGAAAGAAGCAACCAACATCTTTCATGGTAATTCTTGTGATTTTTCTAGATTACCAAAATTAGCTTCTATAGCATCTTATAACTACAATTTCTTCAGAATTCTCCATCAGTAGCATATTCCAATATTTCTCCCACTCCCCCTTGTGCAACAGATTGCTGAATGATCACAAAGTAGAAGCAGAGAGTAACATGTTGCCAATTTCATTTAGGAAGTTCAGTCCCTTTAAAAAGGGAAAATCTTCAGCAGTATTTTGAATTTCACATAGACTACCCCAAATCTATAGCTTATTTTCTCATAACTGGAGTAACAACCTTATATATTACAATACCAAGTACCTCTATCCCCATTTGTGGAAAGGTTTTCATCACAGATTAAGCGGACATCATCTGACCACTGTGCTAGAATGATACATGACATGTTAAGAGGAATACACTGAAAATCAGTAATCTTCACATAAAAAAAAAGTCTTTTTAGTACGTATTAGGCTCTCTTTTCTAGAGTACTTAAAATTTCCAAGAAGCTGTGACTAAAGGAAAAAGAGTCACTAGGCAGAAACATTCAAGCCCAAGACAGAATTTTGCTTGTCTTTTCAAGGCCAGCACACAGAGGGATGGCAACCAAAGTTTCCAACAATATCTAAGCCCGGTATTACTATCCTTATTAACCAGTGTCAGTTTTCAATATTGAAGTGCTCAATTTCTAAAAAATGTGAAGATTTTTCACTGAAGTTCCACCTCAGTTTTCAGCATTGCAGCTATTCCGAGGCTCATCCTGAAATATTTTGTAGCAAGGTACAGGCAGAACCACCACCTTCATCAGGAGATGGCCACACTGACAAAGGAAGCTCACCTGGTGAAGGTGATTCTATTGAGTGGCATGAGGCTCTCCCTGCAAAGCAGCAGCACAATCTGCTGAACTACACTGTTTGCGAGGGGGTGGTGGTGGTGGTTGTTTTGGTGTGGGGTTGTTTTTTTAGTTTTGTTTTATTGTGGTTTTGGGTAGGTGTTGTTTTGGGGCTTTTTTGTTTTCTTCCTTTGTTGCTGTTGGTTTTTTATGGTGGTGTTTGGGGTTGGTTTTGTTTTGTTTGTCGAGGCTTTTTTGTTTGTTGAGGCTTAAAAAAAACAAACAAACACACTCAGAACATAATATGACAGCAGAAGCACAGACTACAGGAGAATTTCAGGATGCTGGGGAAGGGGGATCCTCTTGGGCTAATAGAGCTTTGTGCCTTATCCCTGGGCTCAGAGGATACTGTGCCTGAAAATTAGTGAGAAAATAAACCTCCTTCTTGCATGGGCAATGAAAACTTAACAAATCTGTATAGTATGCTCATGAAATGCTCTCATGAAGAGGAAAACACTTCAAGGATCTGAGTTTAGATAAGTCAAATAAAAGAAATACAGATCTTTACAAATTCTGAGAATGAGTTGACACCACTGAATTCAATTGTGCTGTAAAGCTCACAACAGATGCCTGGATGAGAATTCTTCAGCATCCTAGGAGCCAATGCCTCTATCAACATAGACTGGGCTAAACAACAGCAATTTGAAAATCACAAGGCCACTGCCTGCACAGGATCACTTCAAATCCTACAGAGAGCACACTGAAATATTCTAGTGTCCCAGAGGGATCCCATAAGCCCCTAGATGTGATCAGTTCATGTCTGTCTCATTTTTCAGAAATTCTTAACACAGATGAGAAAAACTTATTCTGCACTACTAGTCCAAGCAAAATTGAGAAAAACTAAAGAAAATGTAGTCTGTTTTATATCCAAAACTGTAACAAGGCTTCTAGAATAAGATACTGCTAGTGGTGCTGTTCTCACTCACAGGACAAGGAAACAGGGAAACCTGACCTCACATTACTATTAGCACCCTTTGGAACAACAGCAGAAAAGGAAGGAAACTGAGATCTACTATTCAAAAAATTCTGATCTCTGACCATGTACCCTAGAGCCAATTACAGCAAACCTCTCCCACAAAATCTTTATAGCCCAGTTCATCAGTTCCACACATTCAGTTGTAAAAATCTTAACAAAATAAAGTACTCTGACTAAATTTACTTTTCCACAGTCATCAATACTGCAAACATGAATAGACCTTGCCTTTTGATCTTCCATATTTAGTTCCCAAAAGACACAAGAAGCTACCTCAAGATGATCATATGCTCTTACCTTGCAGAGTGAAACAAGTCCTTCCATGCTTTATAATCTCCTTTTTTCTGGGACTCTAGAAAGACACCTACAGACTAGGCTTTCAGCCTTCTTCACTTGCAGGATTCCACCTGTCTTAGCTAAGCTACTGCTTGTCACCATACAGAGCTGAAGGTACTAGAAAAATGCCTGAGTGCTTTAAGGACTAGATGTTTCTGCTTAGCATTAGAAATGTTAAACATCATGCATTGGTTAAAATGTCAGTATTTATTCCATGTCATATCTAATATCTTAAGTTAGTTTTTTCTTTACCTGTTAGCACAGAAAAAAGAACACGCATCACTTGTGGTAATATAATATATAAGTGTGGATCTGCTGTACTCCACAACCTAGTGGGACACAGCTAGAAGATACACAAGATAAATAAGGGAAGACATATACACAATCATATTGTTTTCTTAATCCCAAGGGAAGCTCTTTGAAGGACAGAGTCACTACCAAAAGCAATCCCTTATTTGCTAAAGCCTTCTCACACTCTGGCTAGGTTTGCATTGTGAGGACCAAAACAATAGCTGCAGAGAGCAAGCCATGTAGGAATTTTCCCATGCAGAAGAGATTCACAACTGGTTAACTGCATACCACTCAAAAAGCACCACAAAAGTTAGTCTTCCCCTTTCCCAACACCAGAATTGGGGAAAAAAGAAAAAAACTGATGCAACAACATCACTCAATAATCCATCATCACTTTTTACATATAAATGACATTGTCTTCAAGATCTAAAATAAACATGTTCCCCTGCTACAATTCCCTTAATTTCTCTTTCTATTCTCATGACTCTGCAAATCCTGTGCATTGCAAGAGGAGAAGTTACTTGCTTCAGTAAAATCTGTCCCTTTCTTCCAACATATTGTCCAGCAACTTCTTGTCCAACAGCCCATGGCATCTTTCAGCAGTGTTTCCTTCTTCTCAATGCTGTCTGCTAGCCTTTGTATTTCACAGCTCTCTTCACCCTGAGACCATGCTGCCCCTCCTCTCCTCCACCTGCGTGCACCCTAAAAACTCTGCACAGGTGAGAACGTTGTTCAAACACAGCCCTGATCAAATAATAGAGTTTTTATTTCTGAATTTAAAACAAAAAAACAAAACAACAACCAAAAAAAAAAACAAAAAAACACACAAAAACAAACAAACAAAAAAAAACCAACAAAAACCGCCCCCCCCAAAAAAAAAACAAAAACAAAACAAAACACCACCACAATGAATAGAGATGTTCACTGAAAACCTTTAAGTTTTTAGACTTTTAGCCAAAGATCTCAAAAGAATTTATACAGCCTTATTTTGTTGTGGTTTTTTGTTTGTTTGTTTTTTTTTTTTACATAAATTAAGGACAAATATTTGACTAAAACTACTGTTGAGGTTTAATGTACATTTTACCAAAACAAGTAACTTTTACTTAAGAATTAACTAGACACTGACAACACCATAAATCCTGATTCAGGCTGGGCTGTGTTAAGTCTTCACATTAATCTGCTTAAAATTCCTGACTTTTAAGAATGAACAAGGGCCGCATTACAGGCTTATAACAAGGTTAAGCTTGAGAAGTTCTATTAATACCCTCCCTAAGGCTACCAGGACATTCCTTAAAGCAAGCAAATTCTTGGCTTTGCTGTGGATTATGCTCTAGGGTAGTTTGGTCTAGCTCCCATAAGGCAATGAGTTTATCTCATGTCTGCATCAGCAGCCCAGTCTCCTTTTGGGGGCTCATCAGCTGAGATGCTCATCAGGAGTCACAGAATAAGTTAACAGTAAAATCTGGAATTCTGCCATGTTCACTCTCCATATCCCCCGCATAAATTAAGTTTTAACTGACTGTCAAGCATCTGATTCATTTGTGAGAAAGAATGGTTTTATCTGTCTAAATTCCAGATACTCAAGAGCATAACTGAAGCCCTCAGAAAAAAGTGGTAATCTGTTGTAATGGATCCATGATAACTGTGTCTACACACAGCTAATGCACTAACACACTTCCTGAGTCTGAAAGGATAGGAGCAAAATCAGGTTCATCTTCCTTAACCATAATCTTTTTCATTTCTTTCTTTAATGCTTCTTCTATATCACGGCTGTGACATTCGGAATTTTAATCAAACAAGTTGCTATAGATATGCAACTCCAAATGAACCTGAAAACCAATGTGCAAGTTTACTGCTAAACAAAACTAAACATAACTTTCTTTTTAATTGCTCAGGCCACTGCCTGAATCTTAGGGTTACTGAAAAACAGCTCCAAAATAATTTATTTCAGTAGGGTTATTGGCAAAGTTCAGAGCAACCAGAGAATGATCTCAAAAGCCTGCAAATAAAATAATTGAGCACAGTTTAACACTGCCTGTCCTCTCAGCCGGACTGTGGAGACACTTTAGTGAGCAATTCAATAGCTATTTTAAGAGGTGCAATTTAGTGAACCCAGGATTAGTAATTGACTTGCCTTGTTCTGCCATCCAGAGAGGATGTTTAACTATTTCAAACAAAGGAATGGTTGTTGAAGAGCTGCGAAGGAGAGAAATTGGTGTCCACAAATAAAATTACATTTATTTCTACTAAGCGATGTTTCTGAACTTCAGTTAAACAGCTCCCTGCATCTAAGGATGGAAGTCAGCTTTCAGTCACATACCTAGTACGATAAATAACTTGGGGCAAGGTGGAGATTGGGGGTTGTTGTTTTGCAGGTTTTTTTGTTTGGTTGGTTTGGTTTTTTAACTAGATACTGCATTTGTGACTTCTCCTGCCCAATCGGTTAGGTCAATCTTACATCAAAGAGCTTAGGTTTGTGAGACAGCCCATTTGATAAAAAACCTGCTAGACTGTTAGTCATTAAAGTAATACAACCTACATTAGACTTTTCAATTATTATTTTTTTTCCAGAAATAAAATCATTCTGGCACTATGCTAAAAACTTGGCCATGTTTCTTTGTTCTGAAAAGCAATAATATAATGGTGATACCAGAACCGTGTTCCTACTACAATGAACTCGCTCCTAGAGACCACTGGCCTTAATTACCTAGTTGTGTAGATTTCCTAAAAAGTGTTCAATTTGTCCACTGAAGCCCATTTCAAAAACATTTTTGCACCAAGTTTAAGATATACAATACATGTTACCAGCTAGCTTTAGATACACTAAAGTTATACTAAATTTATCCACAAGGTGAAATATTTTGCAATTATTTTACTGTTCGGAAGTCTGCCTTTTCCCATTAGAAATCAATAACTGCAATGAAAGGGGCAATTTTCCATGCTGAAACTGTAGCCTAAATACACTGATTAAGATTTGCTCTTTTTTCTTCTTACTTAGTAAATGCAGTGTTAACGAATGTGCGTTTGAAATGCATTACAATTGCCCAAAAGAATTCAGTATTTGTAGACAATGTGTGGCTGATTTATAACTCAATCAAAAACAAAGAATCATCAGGAGTTGTATATATCCACTGTTTAGTAACATTAACAGTGTGTCAAGAAAGTATCAGTATCCCCAAAGCATAGACCAAACTGGAAAATACATTTTACGTGCATGTGTGTGTATAGATATATATATAGATATCTTTCTGTTGAAAGGAAGGTTCTATTAATATTTCTTCTACCTGTTTTTTTTAATTTTATTTTATTCTTTTTTTCTTTTTTTCTTTTTTTTTTTATTCAAAGTGTTTTCTTCTGGAATAGTGACAGGGAGAATGCTATGTTCTAAGTGGTGGTTACTTCCTTAATATTTCTACTCACAACGATTTTGGAAATTCTATTCAATTTAAGACATGTCCAAGTAGCTATCATTCATTCCTCATTCAACACTGCTTTCTTAGGTACTTTCCATAGTTAAACTGTTGAATAAATGGTCTTAACCAAACTGTTACATTCTTATAGCTTGTCTGTTCTGCTGGGAAGCAGTTACACAGAACACACTGCAAGAAAGTATCTCCAATATTGCTTTAAGCTAAATTTATATTCTACAGTTATTAACAACAACAAAAATTATTAATAAATGTCCTTTTTCTTTCAATAACATTAACGTCATCATAAGCAGGTGTCAGAAAAACTTAAAATTTTCCTGCTTTGAGTCTTTGTAATCTTCTACACCAATTCCAAGTTCTGAATTTTTGAAACTGTTTCAATACTACATAAAGCTTTGCTACCCTCTCAAGAAAAATAAACCATGTAAGAAACACTTAACTATAGTTCTTCTACCATCAAAATGAAAGTATATTCCTGACACTTGGGGTGGGAGATAGTGTGGAGTAAATCCTACGAAAGGTGACTACTATATGCATTTGATCTCTCTTCCTTCTATACTGCCTCATGAATTTTGCAAATCTAACGCAGAAGAATAACTTATCACAGAAAAGGACAATCTCTTCTACTCACTCATGCCCCTTGACAAAGGTAAAAAAGCAATCATTTTTAAAACAACAGCTCAACAACTCTGGAATCCAGTTGAGGGTAGGCATGTGTGGAAAAGCTGATAGAATGAGTGTTTCCCCACAATTTGAAGGAAATTCAAGGGATGTGTTTTAGCAAATGTCTTTCATTGCAGGTTTTAATCCAGGTAAGTTTTCTCCAGGTAGGTGCCTATTTCCCAAGACATGCAGACCGTCTGCTTCACTTTCTCTTCTTTCTTCTGCTTCTGACATTTGACTTAGGAACCAGTACATTTTTCTCAGTTAGTTGTTTAAGAAAGTAGACTGCAAGACAGACTTTGATTGCTGGGAATTTACCATTAGCCTCAGTTAGAAGCATAAAACAAGACAGCACAGGAAAATTTGTACAGGACTTTTCTTCTCTAGTCAAAAACGCTGTACAAAAACTAGTTTGGGGATTGAAGTGGTATGGAAGCCAATAAACAGCTTGAAACAACAGTACTCCAACCATTCTGCCAACTGCTTCACCCTTACTACTAGGTGTTGTCGATAGACCTTAAAAACCACCATTTTCATGAACATGAAGTAACAAATGTTCTCCAGTAGAAGGATTTATCTTGCATAGATATGCAACAACCTAAAACAGAGCATTATCCTACCCAGCAAGTCAGCACTCCACAGAACACCAGTTTTAAGGCATATGTGAGGCAGCCCAACAGACAGGCCACTCTCCCTAAACCAACTTTCCACAGAGCAGCTGTGGTGAAGAGATGACAGGCTTGAAACCATGGCATCTCCCTTGGCCTCAGCTTTCACGTTACTTTCCAACCTTTTATTCCTAGCCTTGTGGTATCAGAATCTCTGACCAGCTATCACTAGCAACACGATGCCTCTGAATACCTTGCTGGGGCATCATTTTCAATAATGAAGAGTATCACTTAGCTTAACAACTTTGCACTAATGTTCCTGGGCAAATTTATCAAATTGAAGCCTTGTTAAGTGACTGCTGATGCAATCTCAGGAGGAAAAGCACAGTACAAGTGCTGGTAAAGGAACCTGTAAACACTGCAGTAACAGGATGATTAAAAAAAAAATACATTTCAGCATGTGAAACCCTTCATCTCATGCTTTCTTAACATGTCCTTAATTCTGTTTTTTTTTTAAAGTCATATTTGTGAGATTTATTTGCTTCACTTAGATTCATCCAGGATGTTCACGCTGCAATTAAGTAATACACACAACTTAAGTAAGTTAGCATTTAAAAATGGAACGATTAGAACTTTTATACAATTAAGAATTAGGATGCTCTAGAGGACTGTCTGCCTGCAAAATTACTACTTGTCCCGGCTACATTAAGGCACAAGCCAAAGGCAAATTGACTTCGCCTTCTGGAAAATGTAATGATCCCCAGAAATTCTCTGCTTAGAGTTAAGTCACTTGTCATTCATTAGTTCCTTATTCCTGAAAAGAGGTTCTGCTCCAGCTTCACCTTTCTCTCTTCTGCTCTCACCATTCCTTCATGACAAGTTAATTCTCAAGAATTCAGTTTTAAAAACAATGTGCATGGGTCAGAGTGCTACACATTTGCCAGGTTCAAACAATTTCATACTAAAAATTACTTTTTATGCCACTTTAGTTGCTCTCTCACAAAATGTGTGTAGTATGTTCTGCAGTAAAGCTCTTTTGCTTTTACTTTTTAAGAATTGCAATCATAAAAATTAATGACCCATTTTTTGTGAAGCTTTGCACAACTTAATACAAACACTATGTAAACTGTAGGGACAGTGATGTCAACTAAAAGCAGCACGAATGCCAAAGGGGAGACCCTGCTCTGAGTTTCAGAAAGCCAGTTCAACAGAATGCACAGAAGTTCACCACTTCCACAGGGGTGCAATTCTGAGTGCTGTGTTTCTCTTCATTGTTGCCAGCTTATTATTTTCATAACCACTCTGTTTTATCACTGGTTAGAAGAATAAAGAAATCTAGTTCAGGTTCACTGTCTACGGAGCTGTGTTTCTGTCAGACTGTCAAAAAGTATGCCAGATGTAATGGAAGACAGAAGGCACACCAGGAACGCTTACAGAGGAGCAACTGAACTGAAATTTCCAATTCATTTCACACACGAATCCTTTTATTCAAAGTCAACCTAATCAAAAACTGTTTCAAAACTGAGCTTAGTGATACATTTTAAGATTGCAGGTTCTATTCCCACTTTTCAAGGCAACGTTGTTAAAAATGAACTGCGTAATTTCACAGTTACTCTCTTTCTAGTGACTGTATTGTACAAATAACAGGGATCACTTGGTAACAAAGCCTGTATGGAAATGTACTTTCTCTTCATGACCCAAGATCACAAAAGTCATCTTCATCCTACCAATAAATTGTCTTTCTGACTTGCAAGTGGAGTTTGGAGTTGGAAAATGAGATGTAGAAAGATACTTGAAAGGTGCTGGACATTCCTTGTCTCACTAGCACCACATCATTGCATTTTATTAAGTTAACTGTACTTTAAGTTCCATCTTAAAATTCAGTTAGCACTGAAATGCATTTCTAATTTTGCACTGAGTAGATCTGAATTATACACGGGACATTTTAGAAGCTGCAGGGTGATTATATCAGGCTAAAAGCATAATTACAGGTAGATTAGAAAAATTGTAATGATGCTCAAAAACCTGCCTCCCCTTTTTAACTCAACTTGCCTCCACGGCAATTCAGCAGCTCAGGCTTTCAGCGTGTGCTGCAAGGGGACGGCATGCTGAATGAAATGCTTGCAAGCCAAGGAACCAGGACTTACACGCAGTCCCAAGGGACCCCACTACGCCAGCTGTCCCAGAGCCAGCCTTCTGTCTGGTTCCACACAGAAGTAATAGTAAGACACTCCCCCCATATCCACACACACAACACTGTTCCAAGCCACAAATCTTGAAAGCAAAATCCTCTATGAGAATATTGCTTCTCTTTAACCAACTATACAGTTAATACTGAACCAATAATATTAGAAAAAACTCTTCTTTAGACCTAAATGTGTAAGAGTCCTTCTTAAAGAGTAAAGAACCTTTATTATATCTTTAATTGCTTTTTTAATTAAAGAAAAAAATCTGTACTTTATAACATCCACCACTGTTCCTTTCAGATCTACCCAAATTATCAAATTTAAGTATTTGCTTGTCCCAGCTAAAAAAGGAATTTTACTCTATTAACCTAAAACTCATGCTGATGAAGGCTTCCATCACTACAAAGTACTTTTTCATAGCTTCAAGCTTCACTACTGCCAGAGATTCTCAATACGCTATCATACACAGTCCAGAATTTAGCCAGAAGCAAGAGCACTGAAACAGCCAGAAAGTCATGACATCTAACTGAGGTTTAACCACTTCACATCACATCCTATTGTACGCAGATCACTAACCTGGTCTCATCTTCCCCTGTGTAAAACAAGAACAAACAAGTCTACTACTGGAAAGTGTCTTAAGCACTCTTATTCTCAAGCTTCTAATGCATCTTATCACTCTTTTTTGACATTTCTGTTGCTCTAGCATGGTAGGTTCTTCTCCACAGAAAACCACCACAGGCTTATCCTGGGGTTTTTCTTTTTGGACAGTCTAGAACTAAAAGTAGCATCAAACCAAGTAGCCTGCACACAACATTGCTATGTTACCCAGGTACATCCCAATATTATGTGGTTGTGTTATCCTCACATACGCAACAAAAAAAAAATGTGTTTTTTCAAAGCAAGAATTTATTTGTTTGGTGAACAATTACTCTCTCACACATTAATAAAATTAATAGCAAGAGCTAAAAAAGCAGCCCTTAACATTGCATTCTTACCGGATCTTGCAATCTTGAGTTTGTTAGCTGGATTTTTTTTCTTTTTTTTTTAAACCTTCCATCAGCAATCCATCATACAATTTAAAGTAACTTTCTACACAAGCTGTCAATAAACTGCACTCTCTCAAACATTATAATTCAATTCTGTCCGCTTAGAAGAATGTCACTTTGGGTTGTTTTTAAAGGAAAAAAGGCAAAACAGCTAGATATACTTTTAATTCCACAGCATATAAATCTGAGAGATACAAGCTTTCAGGCCGCTTCTTTCTTTGCTGACATTGTCAACATATTTAAAATTTAAGTTGCCACCCAGAGGTTCTGACTCCTGTTTTATAACTCTAGAGACTAAGTTTAAAAGGCCATGAGAAAAACAAACGCTCTATTATTTACATTTCTGAATTACGATGACCATGGCAAAGAATCTCTCAGCAACATACCATAAAACTTTTTGAAGTAATAATTTCGAAGGGTTTTTTTCGGTCTTCACAGTGAGTTATTCAGATATTAAATTTCCTATGAAATTAACATGACCTCTGGAAATGCAGCATCTTAACTTATATTACTTCACTTATTTAAATTCCATATACCTCACTACGCTTTATGCATTATTCCTAACAACTTCAGAAAATTAGGAAGTTAATTTTTAAAATTACTCTATTATTAATGTTGCCCCACTAAAATCAAAGGAATTTAAGTGGAAATAAGGTTCTCTGTACAGCTTTCTAGCTCTCCGAATGGACTGCAGCTGATAAAGTAAATCTAAGGCTGGTCCTTTAACTAGTCTGGCAGCTTTTGAAAGGCAGGAGAGGACTGCCCATCTGAAGCCAAGTGGTATCAGGCAGTGAGCAATTCTATTACAGCCAACAGGAGCCAGCCAAACACATTCCCTCAGATCTGCTAGAAAGTTAAGAGCTCACCTATGGAAGCCTGGCTTCATATTCATGCAATGTCTTCAGAAATCTATTTGTATGAAAGTACTAATTCCCAGTTAGCCTCCTAAAGCTAAGAAAAAACAAGCAAACAAAAAAACCCAAAATAAACCCCAACCCCAAAAGCCACCAAAAACATTAATGAAGACAAATATCACCCCTCCTCCTCCTAAGTATTCATACAAAGAACATGGGAAAATTCATGCATACAGCTACGTTACTGAAACCAACCAGAATACTACCACTGTCTGGCACATACAAATTGCACATGCACTTTGAGGCTACTGCTAGTATTAGTGGCACCCTGCAGCTACAACAGTACTGTTAAACCTTCTTAAATTTCCCAAGTTAAAAATCATAATGCCATCAGATCTTAAAATCAACCATATTGAAAATATCCAATTCTAAGTACAAGTCTTCCAAGCAGAAGCATCAGAGTTAAATCTAATGAGCAAAAGCTAAAACAAGATAATGAATTCAGGACTGACAAGAATTGCAGGCTCAAGTGTGATCTCATTGAAATAAATGTGGCTTAACTCATGCTTAACACTGTGCAAACATGTCCGCTAGATAAAGACTGAAGTTCAGAATTTGAGGAAGTTTTAGAATGAGTTTTGAAGCTGCTAACAAACATGCAAGGTTTACTTAATCTTACCCAAATAGCACTTCACAGTTCAGCTTTGGACTGCTGTTGGCCGTTCTGTAGCATGAGCATTAAGTTAATCCAAAAATTCATGTAACTGCTTCAGTAAGATGTTCAAGGTACATGCAGAAACACAGGTAAGTTTAACAGAAATGACTTTTGAAATGATCTTTCATTTCTTTTGAAAGCACAACTGATACCTTTTGAGATCAGGGTTTACTTTCCTTGCCAAACTTGACACATATGTAACAAGTCTTAAACCAATTAGCTGGAAACTGATTTATCTATTTAACATATGGGTGAAAACCAGAAAAAAACCTTTGCAGGTAATGAACATGACACAGACCTAGAGAAGGGATCTCACCAAAATGTCCACTATTTAATTTTATTTACTCCCTCATGTAACAGTAAAGGACTTCACCACCAGCACTCCAATCCAATTGCCCCCTGTGCAGTGCTGCTGCTGGTCTTTCTAAATCAATTTTTATCACTCACTGAGTCTTAAACTCATGCTCTTCACTGAAGCATTTAATTCAATCCAAGTGTTAACTCTGATCTAGAGTGGGGCAGCAGGCGAAGGGAAAAGTATCACTGGTAAAGCATCAGGTTACTTATCAGCAGAAGAAGAAATAGAAACAGCTTGTAACACAAGAATTTCACCGGTGGTCTGAAAACCTATTTGTTTTGTATTCTCCCTACACTTCAAACACACACACAAGGAAGGTATGCACAACTGGATTCTGACAGATTCCAAAGCTTTTCTACCACCTAACAAAAGGGATATTATTTTATTATTTTTTCCTGATTCAGTTTTTCCACCTTTGTCCCATTGTCCTCGGGGCAGTATCATTCGACATAATATAGCACATATTCTTGGCAACTAAAACTCAGGATATTTTACTGCTACAGAGTGGAATACAGGACATGCTACTTCAACTCTTGAAGAAAATTTGAAATGGGAAAAAAAAAAAAAAAAAAAAGTCCTGCACTGCAAGAGTAAATTTGTCAGTGGCACAAAAATCCACGAATTCTGGGTATGCAGACATTGTCCTCTGACAAAAAAAAAAAAACCAACCTCAAACTGTGAAGCCAAGACATCACACTGCTGGTATGAGTAGATAACACACTATCTGGCCTTCCAATTTGAGAACACTCTTAATCATATTGCTCCAAGAAGCTTTTGTTACAGATATGAGATACACATTAAATTCATGACCAGGATCCTGAACTGGAAAAAGTACAGGCTGATAAGATTACCCAAGTATTTCTTGTTAACATTGCTTTAATGGCCTTCATATTTTGATAAAGAAAAATGTGATGACTAAACACAAATAAGCAAAAAAAAAAAATCAAACATCAACAATGAAGAGGACAATTACATGTACTTGCAAGCCACTGTTTTGGCAGTAGCTGCTGATGTAAAATACATCACACCCTTGCTAACTCAGACATCCATGGGATGCCAACTAGCCAGGATCTTCAGCATTGTACTCATAGGAAACTAGAGTGCGTAACAGTTGGAAACAAGGCACAAAAGCACCCTCAAATGTTAAAAAGTTTAAGGCACCTCCTCCCCCCCCCCCCCCCCCCCCCCAGATTTTTTTTAGAAAAACAGTATCCTTTTGATACCTGCATTTGCAAACTCCTCAGGCAAAGTCTAAGGACCCAGGGGCTGACAAGCACCAGTGAATTCTCCAGACACTCTGATCCAGCAGAGCACAAGTTAGGCCTGCTCTGGAAGCACAGAGGCACTGCAAGAGATGACTAGCTTTATAGGAAACACAACAGATGCTGAGGAGTATTGGGAAGAAACTTAGTGGAGCCCTCAAGAGCTGGAAACGAACACGCACCAGCTTCTCACGTGCTGTCAGATATACACAGCCATAACCTGATACTCACTGATGTTATCAGGAAAAGGGCAAACAAGCTGCAATTGTAGAGAAGAACTACAAAGGCAATTTACAACCATGTAAAAATAATTGCATTGAGTATTCTTTCTATAACAGTACAACCAAAAAACCCCAAATCAGGATCCAAAGGCATCAGACAGAAAACAAAACAAAACACATTTTTTTCAGGGACATTCCACAAATCACAAAATAAACAGTGTCTGGCATTTACCATATCTGAATTTCTACAACCCCCTCCCATACTAACTTTGGGACCGACTGAATTTCAGTTGAATTCTTTTCATATTGTGATCACAGAACCATAGAAGAGAAGCCACTGGGCAAGAACAGCAGCTATCTGGAAAGTGGCACCTCCATTACAGATGTTTTCATTGCAGAACCTATAGCCTGTTAACATTGAACAAGGTCAGGGAAGAAAGCCTGGTGACTGCTAACACACAAAAGAACATAGTTTAAAGATGGACACTTTTTTCTCTTAAACTGATTTTACAAACTAATTCCCCATAGGAAAGCAGGCTCCTTTCATCTACTAAAGCAGATACCTGTAAGATCAATCTTAGTAGCTACTTGTGTTTCAATAACCAATCGTAGTGAGAAGCCAAAGAATAGTGCAGTAAAAGAACAGATTTCAACAGACTCCGTCAAAATTCTGATGTATTAAAACCTAATCCTCGGGGGTGGAATCCAACATTGCCTACAGTGCTCTGTCATGTTAGATTTTTCTCTTAAGATGTAAGAACATTACAGTGAAATTACCTACACTAAACAAAAAATATTTGTGAATATTCAAAGATTTCAAGTGATGTTAAAGGAGCACCTTAGACACGCTACAGAAAAAGAATATATTCAAAGACAGTATGAAGCTACAAATAAGCTTTGAAAACTAAAATGTACCATTTGTCAAATTGACAGTCTAAAGTAGCTTACTTGCAAGGACTGATGCATATTGCATAAAAAGCCAGAATATTAAAAAACAGCAGAGCCAAACAATATATTACAATGTATCTGTACATCATACTTCTCCCCTTTTATCAAAGCATACTATCGGTTATGCTTTCTCCCCACCTCTTACAACAAGGTTTTAAAGATAACATCTGCACATGTTAAGGACTAACCAAATGATTAACTACAACTGGGAAGAAGACTTTTTTTTTTTTTTTTTAAAAAAAAAAAAAGGACAAGAAACTGATATTTCATTTCCTAACCCACCAGTATTTTGCTATTCTGTGAAAGGATGGCTAGCCTTTGAGGAATTGGACAAAGCGGCTAACTACCATGAAATTGTATACATCCCAGGTACAATATTGAACATACTGGGGTCCAATAACAATTTATTGGTAAAATGACAGTTTTGAGCTAAGCTTATTTCTTTAATTAAACTCTATAAACATTAGTAATATTTAAAAACTAGTAGAAGCAAGTATCTTGTATCAACTTAATTAAAAGGAGTGTAGGGGGAAAGAGCATAGGTTTTCAGTCCAGAAGGCAAGAACTAAGCTGAATTCTTCCAAGATGCATGCTTAAAGACAACTGAGAGGGAAAGGAAAGCCCACAAAATCTTACCAGAAATTCCAGGTTAGAAATATAAGAACAGAAAAATCACAACTTGTTTCCAAGTATTCCTTAGTTCCTATGCTGCTGCTTTTCCTGTGAGTTGAAGATACATGGCTACAAGGAAAAGTGTGCCACTAATAAGGCTGATTCCAATTAGAAGACTACCACCTATTAGAACGAACCTATTCTTATGCTGATTATAGGCTTATTTGGTCAACATGACATAAATCTCCTAACCTTTTAGAAGAAGTAATAATATTTTTAGTTAATTCTGAAATTACTGCTGAGAATAAGAGGTGAGTTCCTTTTGGAGAATGATGACTTTAGAGCTAGAAAACTTCCTTGCCTCAGGTTTCACAGTGCTACAGGATTTAACTTTGCTTTCACTAGGGAAAGTCATGTCCCCTGTGTAGACAGGGTCCCAAAAAGCCTGTAAAACTAAATGCCAGATTACAGATTTCTGGTTTTACTACAAGTCAAAGAACACTGCATTTCTAAACTCTGTTGCTAACAGGCTAGAGGTCTCTCCTCTAGCTTGGGTATTCTGGGAGGTGGCGGGAGGACGACACACCAGTGTTGTTGGTTTAGTTTAAACATTTGTCTTTTACTCAACTACTACACTCCCTCTTTCCCCCTGAATCTTCACATTGCTCTTCACTCTGCGTTCTCCATAAAGTTTCAGTACCGAGACCTGCCAGGTCTGCTTGAATCCAGAAAGAAAAATGTCTGTTGTCTAAACTGGGAAGTTCTTATCAAAATCCTTCCAAGTTCTTGACAATGTAGTACTTAGTAATTATTTAAATGACTCCATACTGACTTGTCAGTATTTTTATATCAATTCTTATAAAATATAGATTACATTACAATTAAATTTTCAGTCAATAGTCTTAATATTTTTAAATGTTAGGGTGGATTGTACTTTGAACATTAAACTGTATGAACTGTGATAAGGGCCCACCCAGTCATCCTCCCCCTTTCTTCACACTGTAGATTTACTTTAAGAGGAAAATTTTTCTACATGCAGAGCGTTAACACCAAGGAACTGCTTTTATTTAAATATCAAGTAAGCATGACCCTGAATTCATTGTCTCAGGCAAACATGTCACTGGACATAAAAATTATATTACTAATGAATTACTGTCTTTCCTACAACTGCTGGTTAGTGCTTACTTTACTGGGAAAGTGTGAAAATGTACAAAACCCAGTATGTCCTTCTTCCACAACTAAAGGTCTACTTAGGGCTTCAGAGAAACCTTGAAATAAGTATCATATGTTGTGTGGCCTTTACTTTTGGCTGATTCATCTTCTTAAGGCAATGCTTTGTTCTTTCCCCTCCTCCCCCCTGCCTTTTTTTATTTCCCCCTTAAGGGGAAGAGACTAACTGTAATTATGAAGTGTCAGAGAGTTTGTACCCTCCCATAAAAAGCAAATCACTATCTCCTTTGTAAAAATAGCAGCCCTGTTGATAAGGCTCCAGCTATTTATGGGACCATCCTGAAATGCTTACTTTAGCCAGTCCTTACCGATAGGCTATGTAGTGATCAGCTATACTTACTTACAATCTACTCAGAGCGGTATCTGTGCAAATGCAATGAAATCCAACATTCTCACTGAAAGACAAGAGCCATCTTTTTTTTTTTTAGTTTTCATAAACTTTCATAAACTTTCATAAACAAGAGGGCTTAAAAGCAGAGTAGTACTTCTACCATAAATTCTATAACTGATTAGCATAAAAACGACAGCTAAAAATTACTCTTACAGGTGTAAATAAACTGGCACATATGAACTGAGCATTCTCTTACAAAGATCAGAATTTGGATTACCTCTAAGAGACTCTGCTTGGCTGTGCGAGCAGCTACATAGAGGGACTGACAACACAGCAGACAGTACAAAGGTGGAAAGCCACTTGCTCAAGTTCCCATTCAGAGTAGGGAGGAAATCAAGGAAGCTACAAATGTAGCAAAAGAAACATCTTTAAAGCTTTTCTGTGTTCAAGATAAACTCCAAAATGCGCTTCCTTCTACTAAGAGTTTTTGAAAAACATGGCATGATCATATCATCATGCATTTTAAACAAACTAAAGTCCTTAAAAATGTTTACTGTTAACTTTTTAAAAATATAGGTAAAATAAAATGAAATTATATACTGAAACACTTGAAAAATATCTGGCCATGAAGTCTGCTGAAATTGCAAAAAATTGGGTCATTCTCAAGTAAAATTATCTAATCAATATCCTGAGTCTGATCTGGTAAGTCATATGAAATTGATGAGTCACTTTTAATCTGCCAAGCAAAAGTCATGTACAGAGAAGTCTATTTTGAACAAGTTCATTATATTCTCAAGCTAATACACACCCATTTTGACCAGAGGGAATTCCATTGTCCCTAGAGGTACCTCTACACAACTGTTTGCCATGCATCCTATTATGAAAAAATTCAAATGCATGCAATTAGCCACAACATTTTACAGTGAGGAGTAACATTAACATTGGTAAGAGCTGTCTTTTATCCCCTCCCGACAAGTAAAAAAGTCAATTCTCCCCTACGTGTCAACTCAGCGTATAAAAACATATACGGTATAGACCAGGGGTTTATAACACTCAGTTTCAAAACACGCATGGAATTTCATTTGCACAGACAAACAAGTGTTTAGTAACATCATTTCCTGCACAACAATGAACATTTACTAGATTTCCCACACTCTATGAGCTTATTCCAACTACACACAGAAGCTTGAAAAAATATTCCAAGACACCATTAGTGTCAGATTGCTACCATTAGTTCTAGATACAGTAACATCTCAATAACAGTAAGCATGGATCATTGCTTCGTTCACATTTAATAAAAGTCCTACAGAATTATTTCTTTAAACTTGTGTTTATTTCCAAGAAATAAACAACCACGTAAGATAGTTACTAGTAAAACTAATGACCCAGATATATGGAAAATGAAAGCTTTAGGAACTGAAAATTGCACCCAAACCAACCAAATACAAAATCCATCCCCTTAAATTTCATTAAAGCATCTACACATTGTCAAGACTGCTTGTGTGAGAAGGCTTTTTTTCCATTAACCTAGAAGCTTTCCTCCTTCAAATGAAGGATGCCCACTTTCTCACTACCATATCAGTGCCTCTTCACCTCTAGTCTTACTGCCTGGAAACAAGCCTCTTTATTGTTCAGATCTGAACGTCTGTGCTACACTCCAGTCAAGTGAACTAAGTTTCATCATCTCCAATTTCATTCCAAAAAACAACTTGTCTGCATTTAATACAATACAATTTGAGGACAGACAGTGGAGTACTTTTAGAATGAACATCTGAACTACATTAAGAAACCAATATAAGCACTTCTGCATCTCATATCATTAAATTCTTACAGCTATACAAACACATCAATAAACCACCTCTCACCCAAGAAAGTGCTGGCTATGGAAGTTATATACTGTAGAAGTTCAAAGAAAAATAGTACATGGGGAAAACAGTAAATCCAACATGAAGTTAAAAATATGGAGTGGAAGAATAGCTAGCTTGTGAGAAATAGGCTATTTTCACATGATATAAAGACCTCTTAACAGCATTTTTCATTTATTTCTAACAGATAATTATACAATCTATATAAAATTTCTAACCCAGTTCTACATCTGTTTAAGAATGAAACTTTTCTCCAACAATACTTATATTTTCCATAAACTGGAACTTACATGGACATAAAGGTACTTGTGACATTGTTTTTGACAGCTATTTAAACAGTTAAGTTTTTCTTAATAGACCATGAGCTTATTTTTCAGAAGTCCAAGAATGAATTTGACTGCACTAAGTAATCAACAAGAAAGGAAAAAATGATGCCTGTAGTCTCATTAAAAAAAAAAACTAGCAAAAACTAGATGTATGAAATACATCCCAAGATAGCAGTGAAATTAAAACAACACTGCATGGACACAATGTAAATATGGTATCAACTTGAGGTGGTGATACAGTATTTCCAAACAAGGTTCAAGTAAAGCACGCCAGGGTTTTAAAATGCAATGTTTTTTTCTTCTTTTTTAATGAAGGAGGAAGAAAAGCTCTCACATTTCACAGATGAAACCATGTCTACAACAGCCTAAAGCACTGCAGAAGACTGCATTTGGTGGCAATTCATGGGATAAGGTCTATTACACACTTACAGCTAATCTGATATAGTCTGTCACATCCAGCTTTTCCACCCCATGTCAACCCTTCAATGGATCAGGCAATCCAGTTATCACACACCCATGTTAGCTCAGTCAGTCACAAGAAGACATGCAATTATTTAAAGCTGCCTTCTTAGTGGAAAACCTAGAAGAAATCCTTAGGTGTGTGGGAGCAATCCTGTGCTTTCAGTCTCAGCCCTCAAGAATGCCATGTTGGAACACCTAAGTCTTTCAAAAAGTTCTGCAGCACAGCATTCAACCTTTCTGCATTAACAACCACCCCAGAATGGTTTTCCTCCCTAGAGCAGAAAGCTTATCAAAATTAAACTTGCCATGTAGCAAGCCACAAACCAATATTTTTTTATGAAGAAAAGTCCTCACTAAAGCAGCAATCACAAGTGGCTAACCCACTCCCAAATCAAACTATGTGTTAGCCACAATGGTCCAAGACATGATCTATCTTTCTTCACACAACATGGCTACTTCTCACTCCGCCTGATTCAGAAAAAGCAGAGGTACTACACTGAAGCTGTAATATCCAACCTTCACGTGATATTTATCTCCAGGGCAGAAAATAATTGGATGTCACACCTACTAACTCAATTTCATTCTGCTAATTATTCTTTAGTGATATTTTTTTTCTTTTTCTCCCCTTGCCACCGCATTTTGAATAGGAATAATGAAATCACTGGTGAAATTATTTTGAAGACTATTGATCACATACATACAGTAACTACCCCCTCAATACCTCTTCAGAAAAAAACAGCACATAAAAAAACAGATCAAGTTTGATATATTTATATTGTAGTATGCAGAGAACAAGATCTAAGACTTAACTGAAGATCTAAATTTTTACTTTAAAAAAAGCTTAAGACATGGTTATTCCATTCTTACACCACTACAAAGAACTAACCAGTGATATAAACAACCAATGAGCCTACTTCAATTCAATAAAGCCAGTTCTTGCTTCTGCACCACTCTTTTCCCCAGTGCTGCACAGGATTCTGCATAAGGTAGGTTTTTGTTCTTGCTCCTCAGTGTGGTTCTCCAAGAGACTCGCAAAGGGGGAGCGCCAAAATCTTTAATGTCTTGTTTCTGTTATTTAGAAAATATATTTACAAGAAAATATATTTATCACTAATATTCTATGCCAAATATGTACTGGATTCAAGCTTTTAGATGTAAGAATATGACGGTTTTGTCAGTTAACCTGATGATCCAAAGGCTGAACTGAGAGCACAGCATATGCTACAACAAAGAGAATATAAATTATTGTTGGCTGGGTTGGTTGGTTGGTTTGGGGGGAGGGGGGGTTTAAAGGCAAGTTTTACAGAGAGTCATAACATAATAAATCTTTGCACGATTCTAATGACAGTCCAATGTCTAAATGCTATAGAACATTTAACATACACACACAAGTGCTAATCAACTGATGCAACCTTCAACCCCAGAAGGACTGAAAGGCATAAAAGCTAGCAAAATAAGCAGCAATATTGTATAAGAACTTGGTGGTTTGAGTATGTGGATTTTCAGAAGGAGGGCAAATTCAACAGTTAAAAGGTACATAAGAAATCAGTCACATGATTTCACAAGGTAGCATACACAAAACAAAACATCCATGCACAATATTACAGATAATACCTAGAGATTTGCAATTACTATATGTCATTATCCTTCAGAAGGGTATAACAGGTCAGCAGGATGAAAGGCCCCCAGATGGCCTCTGCTGCCTTTTGGTTTGGGGAGCTTCTGAGTATGATGAACTGTGCAGAACCCAGGAGAGGGCAGGCAGCTGACAAACTTCCCTGCTCCCCTCTTCCCCGACAGGACAGTTGGGGGCTGAGCCTTCCCAAGCAAGGCAGGCAGAACATACACAAACACGCCTTGGAGGTGGCATAAAAACTTTCTTTGGCACCAGTAGGATTCCAGAGTATTTGGTGTTACCCAAGAAGCCACTAAGGGCTGCTGAACTGAAAACAAACCTAAGAACCATGCACAGCAGAATGGGGTTTGGGGAACTGCTCCACCAGCTCTCTCCACACTCTGTCACACTCCATATTTATATTTATTCCTTTTAAGCACCTTCACTATTCTAGTTTCCATTATAAAAAAAAAAAACACAGCTTTCAAGATCCACAGTTCTGATAGATAGATAGATTCCCCTTAAAATGCTGGCAGAGTGACAAAAAACAATATTACCTGCAGACTTTGGCCAACTCTAACATCCCATCACACATTTATAAAGGTTCTAGTTATTAAAACATCACTATGAGATTAATATACACGTAAGAATTAAGTTTGTCTCCCTCAACATTAGTTCAAGGAGGTAACCACTTTATCCAAAGTATTTATGTGAAAGTACCCTGGAGACTGTACATCAGACACGCACCAGCTAAAGGGACTGCTTTGTCAGCAGACAGTCCTGCCTCGGCAAGCCAGTGGCATCCTGCCAGAAAAACACCTGCAGACTGAACAACCTCCAATATAATGTACAATATACACAGAGAAGAACAGAAAAACAAAACAATGACAGCATTAATTACTCAAACAGCTCAATGACTCACAAGTGGGACAACATTTATGCCAAGTTAACACAGGCATTTCTTCCCACTGGCTAATTGTAACATTTTGATCCTGCCATCAAAACAAGTTTCATTTCTACCCAGTGGCTTGCTCCCTGTATCCCAATTCCTCACAGAGAGGATGGTCTTGCTCAACTCCATTGATCTGCTCCAGAGCACGATGGTTTGTGATTTATTTCTTCAAAAACAGCACTACTCCTGAAATGGCTTCTTCCTCTCAACTAGGGCAAAATCCATCCTAACATGTTTGAGCAGCACCTTTATTTCTTATTAGTACATTATGGTACACTCTCCCCTGCATTTCACAGCTCTAGCAACACAGAAAACATCGGGATTACCATACTGCATTTGCTCTGTTCATATAACATTCATCCAATGTAATCCAATATAATGTTCATCCAATAACTTGTGTCCCCACACTGGCCTGTGCCATATGTATCATGAAATGGTAAGAGGATCTTTGAATACTCTCACCCTTCAAATCAGGTTTCCTTCTACTCTTCAAAAAAATTATAAGGCAATTTAAGTCACGAAGGACTGAGTTTAAGCTCTTTTCCAAAACACAGACTGGCATCAACTCAGTTATCTCGTTAGCTGCACAAATACTCAATTCCCGTTTTCAAACCTGCTATACCTGCAGGCCTTAACAATGTTCTGCAGCAATGTTCACATTTGACATTTCTTCTTTTTCCCTTCTATTGCACCAGACACACTTGCACCTAACACTGTTTTGCAAACTGAGACAGAATTTTTTTCAGTACCTCATTTACCAGTGTAAATCAAGTCTAATATTAAGAAATAATATATATTAGAAATATACTGAAAATAAAACAAAAAACCCAAAGACATTTTATTTACTATTTCAGCAAATTTCACTCTTAAATTGTGAATCTGGTAGAAAGAGCTGGACATAAAGTGTTCTGTATACAATAACTTCAGAAAATATGCAAGTTAGGTTTTTTAAGTGTGGTCTAATAACTCATACAAATACTCTATATTTCTTGAAAAGTATGGGAGAGACCTTGTGAAAACTAATAGTCCGTTATCACACTGTTACTCGAAGTTAAATAACCAGAATTCTCGTTTTACAATCTTCATCATTTTAGACACCAAAATTATCAGCTGTTGACTCTGGCCAATATTCTTAAAAATATGAACCCATAATTTAAGTTAATAACTACTGTTGCTGATGTTTCTATAGTTACTCATGAAAGGGTCGCAACTCTCTGAGGTACATGCAGTCTTTAATAATAAGCTCCACCACAGTACGCTGAGAATCTTTAATGATTAATTAGGCTTAAGACCAAGTTCCTGGTAAAGCAAGGAATCCCACAATACACTCATTACCTACTGAAGCAGCAATGAAACAACTTTAGATTTTCAGATAAACTGTGACTTCATGTTCTATCTTTGTGTTCTGGCAGGAGGAGAACCCCAAGTCCATGAGCTCCCCAGCCAGCCACAGCCCACAGCAGCAGCCAGCACAGCAGAGTTCCCACCATAGCACTACTAGGTAGGGTGATGACACTTTGGAGATACCTCCTTATTCTCCCACCTTTCCTCTCTGACTCCATGGCGCATGCGAGTTTGCATTAGCCTCCCTGGAAGTTCCCTGAAGAGATGACAAACAAACGCAATATCTGTACTGCGCAGAGCACTTAGCAACAAACTGCTAGACTAGGTAGAAATCAAAGTGCATCAGCAGATCAAAGTATGGGACAAAATCTGTCAAAAGACCTACACATTAAAACAAAATACAATGCACTTGTACCTCTCTGGATTGCTGCTCTCATGTTGTCATTTTGATTTGCTATTTCTTTCTTACATTTTTTCTTTACTTTGCTCTTAACTACACAACACAGGGAATAATACAGAAAGGTAATTACCAGTAATCACGTCCAGATATTATATGTCAATATCTGCTTGGGAAGGAAATGAAGTAGTGTTGTAGAAAACATTTAAGAAGGTAGAAGTTGGGGGGGGGGGGGGGGGGGGGGGGGAGAAATGCATTCAGGCTATAAGTCTAACAAAATAACATTTTAAGGCCCTGCAGTGTAAGAAGTAACACTACTTTGAATGTTAGTGAGCAATTCCTTTATTTTCACTATACCTCATGTGAGTAAGAGACCCCTTTCATCTCCAAAACTCCCACCTGCAATTGCATTTGTGACATAACTTGTAGCGTTCGCCGCATATCAAGGTGCCACGATTAGATCACTGATCAACCCCCAGACCAGGGAAAGAGACAGATAACACACACAGTGTGAGCACCAACTTCCGCCTTTTATTGCGCAGTTAATTCCTTTTATACTAACAAGGGGAGACGGGATTACAGGTACATCACAAGGCTGCGACTAACCCTCTAACTTTCTGTGACATCGCGAGATCTTCCGAACGCCGAACCCTACAATAACTAAACTTAATTTTGTGTTAACAAATGTCACTATTGGAAAATGAAGCCTCTTGTTTCTCCATTAGCTAAGGACTTCCACCCTACTTAAAGGGCAGCTTTACCCTTACACATGCCAGACTTCTGCCTGCATGAGGATCAGTCTGACCACTGAAGATATATTATAGATATACACACAGAGAAATATATATTTATTTGAATATATACACACACCAAGATATAGAATGTATTATTAAAATTATATATTATACTAGTTATAATTATATATTATTGTATTACATATATCTGATAATACTGTCTCTAATGCATCTGTGATATACAGAGCTACAATATATAATGTATCTAACAATGTGTTACACATTATATAACTATATATATCTGTATTTTTATATACAAATATATAGTAACTATAATATATATTTTATGTATTATATAAGTGTTTATATCTATTATGTGTATTATAGCTAACAATATTATATGTATTTTAACTGTAAGAGGAATTACAGCAAGTCAAGCATGCTTTCACTTCTGTGTTTTGATCCTAGAAATGAAATTACAGAGCTGCAAACAACATAAAAATTACACACGAGAGGTCAAGTATGTGCCTAATATTCAACATGCAGAATTTGCAGGTTTAAAAAGGAATGCTAATTGCAGTGAAGCTACACTTACCTGTTGTTGAATATTATGACCTTTTTGGCTTCTCACATCCCCAGCAATACAATCAAGTCCAGGCCAAGTGAACTCTCAGGAGTTTCTTTGAGTTTCTTGGGGCAGGGGAAGAATTGTTTTGGGGTTTTTTTGTTTGGGTTTTATTGGGTTGGGGGGAGTGGGAAAAGTGATAGTTTGGTTTAGTTTCTGGAGGTTTTCTGGTCTTTGTTTTGTTCGGTATTTTTACAACAGTAGCTTCAATGAGTGCTAGATTTGGGGGGGGGTGTGTCTATTTCTTAAGCTGAAAGAATACAGAGCTAGTTAAAAAGCTGAAAACACAACAAAACAACTTTTAAACTGTCAATACTACACCAATTTTGAAGCCAACAATAGTTAATTAATTCATTCCTTAAATCCTCTGGGATGAAGTGATAAGTTCGCTTTGCCTATGAATTGCTCTAAATATTAATTTTTTGCTTGCCTACTGGGACTAAATCAAACACAGTTAAAATGGTTACTGTGGTTACAGCGATGGATCAAGAAAAAAAATAGAAAAGTTATTTAACCCTCAAAATACAAACAAAAAGCCTACAGAAAACAGCAAAGCACTACTGGCATTTACACGATAAAGAAAAATGCAGATCTACATTTCACGCAATTTCAGAAACACAAGGCTCATGATCCCAAATCCCCAAGAGGTTGATTTTTTTTTTCTCTCCAATACTTATAAAATACATTTACACGATTTTTTTCAGAACATAGCCATAAATATATTACTACATCATCTTTACAATCATTATAAAAACAAACTGTTTTATCAACTAGTGAGGGAGGGGAAGAACAATGTCAAAATGGTTACATATTACACCTAAAAGGTGGAGAAGGATGCGAGGGGGGGGACAAGGAACACACAACAGATATACTTTTTATGTTAACTTGCTAAAGGCAAGATAGTATTAGGACAGTTTCCAAGTGAAATTGTACTGAAATTATGTTGTCACAAAAAAGGTCCATCTGAACAGCTCTGCACATTGCTCACACAAACAGCACTAAAAGGTAACAGCAGAAACCCACAGCTTTGAAGAGAGGTATGAAAAACAAAAAACAACTTTGAAATCGTATCCTTTTAAATCAAACAGCAATATTTAATGGTTCTGTAACAAACTGTAATTTAACCATTAAGCCACACTTAAGGGTGATAAGAGAACAGCTCTCTTATCACAGGGCTACTTTCCTGGCAGCAACGCTGGCAAAATCTCTTCTCCAGCTTCCAAGAAGAACACATGCCACACCTAGCCAAAAGGGACACAGATAGTCCAAAGCTGCTGAAGTGGTAGCAAACCCAATGAAATCAAAACAAGGGATGAGGGAAAAACTGAGCTCATTTTGAAATTAAAGAAAGAAATCTATAAAATACTGTAACTATTTTAATAGCCATTGCAGCAAAGACATGTAACCGAGGCTGGGTTTTCTCATGCATGCAAACGCAACTCTGCTACTCCTTGTGAGCACTATGGTTGCTCTCATCTACAAATCCTACCTAATTCTAGTTATTTACTTAACAATAAATCTATTTTACATTATTTCCTTTTTTTATCTATTGCAGGTTTCCCCCCCATTCTTCATTAAACATACTACAATCTACATCTTTAATAACGTGAAAAAAATGTAAAGTGCCAAAATTTGTAAAGTGGCTTTTTTAAAACCATAATTTTCATGCTTTCTGTGATGTGGTTTTGCTTTAACTACCCATGGTTCAAGAAGTGGAAAATCATCAGCCACTGCTTCTTCATAGTAGATTGTTTTAATGAAATCATCATATTTTTTACTTCAGGAAAAAGTTGGAGGACCAAGCATCTAATAGCCATACAATAAACATTAAATAAACCCAAATACAGACAATTTTCTACATATATGAGGAATTTTCCTAAAATGTTAAAAACATCTTCTATTGCATTCTTATTTCAAGGATATTAAAGTAGCAGCCCCTTATCCCACTCGCCTGCAGAAAGTAAGAGTTTCAGCTAACACACGACTGTAATTTGGCCAGCTTCTCAGACTACCCTTGCAGATTCCATGTATACATGGAACAAGGCAGTCCAGGGAAGCATAAGTATTTCAGTAAACTCCAGGATTTCTAAATTATACGCATCATCAGTCATCCAAGGCTGGAGTTGCAGACAGCTATTTGCAAACCACCTATCCTCTTATTTGAACATAGGTTCACCCAACTCCTACCAAAATTCAGCCTTCCCCCTGCATGTAATAATCCAAGTATGTCATCTAATGACTGCTTGTGTTTTATCATCATAACACAGTCTGATGCATCATGAAGCTTAAAAAAATTCTCAATCTGCTCTCGGAAATTTACCTGCCTCATTAGTCTTTACTTCTCTGCTCTACAGACTAGCAATGACAAAACAAAACAAAAAAATTATTAAAATCAAGCTATAGAGGATGTGGAATTAAAAAATGTTGGCTTGATCTTTATCGCCTGGTTATATTGAGAACACGCTACTCTTAGACAGCTCTAGATAGCTTTGTTTCTAACATAACGTGCTTGTTTTGAAGATGAGCCTGCCTTCCCTTTTACTATTGTCTGAAGATGCATGTAAAGCAAATATTGGATATTGAAATACAATCCAATAAATTATTTCTAGTTTGCTAGTTTGGAGAGAGGAACAGATCCAGAAGGCTTTCATAAAGCAATACGGAAAAAATTCTAGATTCCAATAACATTTATCTCCCTGCAATCCCTGTCCAGCTGCATTATTACATCTAAATCATCATCTTTTCCATCTGCCTAAGTAGCATTTGAAGTTCTTCTGAGAAAAGACCTGGTGTCTTCAAGTGACTTGCAAAGTTCTGGGTCACTCTCTGACAGCACATTTTATGCAAAGGAAAGGAAAATATGTAAATCACTTGAGATACTTTGTCTTTTTGCTCCCAAGTTCATTATTTATTATATATGTAAATGATGCCTAGGGATAACACTAACATTACATTGTTCACATTGCAGTAATATCTGGTATTCTTACATAACATATCATCCACAATACTCACCAGCCCGTCAAATGCCATTAACCAGCACAGCAGAGAGATGTATTCATTTTAGACCAGATATTTTACAGACATTGAACTATTTCTTTCATTATTAGTTTTTCTACTGCCTCAGGACAACTTTCAAGAGTTCTTTCCACCTCTCACTACTTCTTCTAGAAGTAAATACAACCTTTCAGTGCTTTTATTTTCAACAGAACTAGGAGTCTATGAAAAATGGGAAAATATAAAGGAGAACATCACTGCTGTCATTCTGAAGCAGCCCAGCAGGGGAAGGGGTAGAGAAGATGAGACTACATGCAATGTGGCTTTCTGGTCCATCACTTGTGTAACAGATTCACTGCATTACAATAGGCAAAACAAATGTCCCCTTTTCCTATGCTTCCTCCACTACCACTGTACTTCAAAGCCCTACATATAAAAAAAAAGTTTCCTATGGAATAGTTATCTGTTTCATTCAATAGGAAATATTTCCACTTGGTACAACAGACAAACTCCACTTTCAATTTTCTCCACAAGGAAGTAGAGAACACTGTGATTTCAGTGCAAGTGAACCTGCAGCTCGAGGTTATCTAAGAGTAAAAGTCCTTTCCATCATATTAATAATTTTTTTAATATAAATACAATATGGAACATTCCCAGGCTTTTCAATAGATTCTTCAAAGATGGAGAAATCCTACATGAAACACAACAGCAATCAAGTTCTTTGTCTCACAGAACTATTTAATTGAAAAAGCAGGTATGGTAACAAAACCATATTTAAGCATTAGCTACAGAAGTGCTGACTCATTAGTCCACTATTGCAAGGGGCTTGGTCTAAAACAGGTTCCTACCAGGCTTTCCTTTATGCTGCCCTCTATCACAAACCAAAATTCCTAAAGCTACAATTAAGCCCAATGCCTACTAGAAAGATGAGAGCTATGAACTACTACTTCACTGGTGATTTCTAAAGCTCATGAAGGATGAAATTAATTATGAGCAACCCAAGCATCAGTTAGCCTCTGTACAGAAGAGATCAAAGAATTTCATTAGCTCACTCGTTTTCCTTGAAAGTTTTTAAGAAATCTCTCTGGCAAATAACCCAAGTTCAGCATAATACAAATCCGCTTTAGTAACAAACTCCAGTTAAGGATTAAAAGTTCCTCCTGATGATACTTGCAGTTAGGGCTACGTTACCAGTGTTGAGCAGACAGAGTAACAGACTGGATCAGGCCAAAAGCACATGATAACCCAAAGGAGTGGCATGAAGAGAGACCAACTAATACTGAGCAGTCTAAGAGGAGGAAGAAGAAAAAGCTTATTTCTGATTCAAAGGAGTTTGACATGCCCCTCTTTTCAGTGGCAACACTTTCTTCCTCTGATCTGCTGATGAAAGGAGAGCGTATATTGGGAAGGAAGGGAAATCCAGAAGGAAGGGGGAAAAACAATCCGTATAAGCAATTTTCTTTAAGCACCTTTAAGAATTTACTTGAATTAGATGATCCTGCAAGAAACTACTCCACTCTACAGGCCTGGCAACATGCAATGGTGACTCTAAAACAAAAAGTGCTCTCATTCTGTCATATGAGAAAGAGAAAATACTAGATCAAACTCAGAACTTAACCTGCTCATGACAGCATAGAGATGCCTCACAAGGTAAAATTCAGCCCAAAGAAATCAATGTTGTTGTTGCTGGGTTTGGATTTTTTGCGTTTGGCTGTTTTGGGGTTTTTGTTAAATTGGAAAAACTCAGGCAAGACAGGCTACTCCTGTGATGTATCCTAGCAGGAGAAAGGCTTCCTACACTGCCAATAACACATCAATTGATGAAACAGGCCTTGTTAAAAAAGTAGTGTTTCCTTCTTTACCCACTGACACCTTAAAACAATGGAAACAATGTACTCCTCTCACTGCAATGGGAGTTGTTGTGTCTCTGATGATTTTCAAGACTGCAATAAACCACTTTAAAAGTCTCTGAAAGCATGTCCTGTGGTCAAATGACTTCAACTTTGACAGTACGTAATCATTTGCAGCTGACAGTACCAATTCTGATACATACTATTTGTCTACAAATTAATGGAAAAATAAGTACTAGTATTTGCTTCCAGCTAATTAACCAGCTCATTTCATGTGATACAGGAAGATGTGCTCTAGGTAAGTTACCATTGATTTTTAAGTTTCCATCAACTTCTCACCTGTCAAAAAAAGTCAGAGAATTAGAAAAGCTCTTTCATTTTGCTAATCTCGGCTACACAGAAGTTGAGGTATAACCCCACAAGACACCTCTCTATACCTCATAGTTAGCAGGTAAGCAGAATGTTTTCAAGCTCTCAGAATTCTGCTCCCTGGGTGATGTTTTTCCATTGAAATTTGCATTACTTGAGGATGAAGGTAAGGGGACAAAGCTCCTCTCAACGACTGAATATTACTTCTTTTTATAGACATTCTATTAGGTCTGTGTAATAAACACAGTTTTGCACATTCTGGTCTTGCAGGCAGTGATGTTTACATCACCACACACCTTGTGAAAGGCCAACTACAACAAACAAGAAGGCAGGGGGACATGGAGAAAGGCCAGGCAGAGAAACACAGAACCTGGTGTATCACAGCGCTCTAGGAACAGCACAAGAAACTCTCTTCCATCCTTAGAAGACAGAGCAAAAAGGAGAGGTGATATTTTTAACAAGAGTGCTTCAGTTAATATTTCAACACAACTTCAGTACTTCTGTCTGATCAGTTGGTTTCCTTGTTCAGGAGAGGAGCAAGGGAGAGGTAAGAATATTTCAAAGTCCCAAATATGTTATATGATACACCAAAACCCAAAATAAAATTTGAAATCATGAGGTTTGTGCTGGGACAGTCTTTCAGGTAGACGTAGCAGTAATTATCCCTAAGACTCAATTCTCAGACTTTAATGGTATTGCTGCTTAATGGTGGATAGGACAAGTAATTTCCATAGTAAGTGCACATTTGTGCCACTACTGAGAGAAGAAAATCATAAAAGCCTGAAAGCAATTATCCCACAAACGGATACAAAGGTCTATGGCAGACTGATAAACCCCTGGATGTTATGAACACTTCCTATCCTATATGTCAACCTGGTGAAGACACCCAAGTGATTTTCTTTTCTTTTTTCCCCTTTAGTAGAATTCAGTAAAGCAGGGAAACGTTGTTTAACCCACTGCTTTCTAGTGAAGACAGATAATTGTTAGAGAGGAGCATAACTTTGGACCTAACAACAGATGTCTTCATCACAAGGGAGCATCTCTTCTATGTCAGAAAGGAAATTTTCAACTAAAATCTTTGGGAGCTACGAAAAATCACCAGTTTTGCAAATTCCTGCTCCCAGTGGAGGATGAATTTGACCATACCTTCTTCAGCACAGATACAAAACAAAATTTATTTCAAGGAAAAAAAAAAAAGCATAAACTTTGACATAAAGTTATTTAGCCTTACACCTTTAATTTCTTTGAAGGGAAAAAAACACATACATGACAGTTCACTATGTTGCCCAGTTCACCACCTCAAAACTGAAAAAAATTGGAATAAGACAACTGTATACATAACAGCTGACAATAAGATACCACATAAGAGCTTTTCCTATGAAAGTCTCTCTTCCACTCTCCATGTGCCCTGCTTTCCACTTGTCTTTCTCACTCCTGTCCTTAAAACTAACATTAAGTTAATAGAATTCTGCAATAGTGAAAACTTCTGACTAAACATTAAAATAAACTTCCTGCTTTTTAGTTTCTAGAGTAAAACCTTTAAATGATAGGTACCTTTCAGTCATGTATTCCTACATTAAAAAAATAAAGAAAATTTATTTATAGATAACATATGTAATATTACCATCCTTCCAATGGAAAGAAAACATTGTTGAATTCACCAGGAATGTCATTATTCACATACATTATTCCCACAGTAGAAAAATCTCCATGTAGCCAGATTTAACACCATAGCAGGTTTATTGCAAATATCCTCCAACCTGCATCAAGTTTCCCATACCCATCCTGAAATGTGTTTGGAAAGCTGGGCCCATTAAGAATGAATTCCTTCCTTTCTGAACACACACCCTTTTCTGAGATCTGTCTTAAAGCACAGACAAGACAGGCACATGGAAAACAACACTTGTGATTATAATAAACTAAAAAGAAAAAAAATTTTAAATCCTATATTGTGGCTTTCCTTTCCAACTCTGAATGTTCAAAAGTCAAGGAGCAAATAAAAATGAAGTGTCAGAATGATACACCTCAACCCATGAGCAAATGAAGGAGGTTGGCAAATGCAAGCTGAAGATGTTTTACAGACAGGCATTCCCTGAATTTTTCATTCTCAAAACCAAGGCATGGGAGTGGTCCAGAATACTTTGAGGGAAGCAAAACAGACCAGAGTTTAATTAAAACCTTGACCTATCAACACATTTCATAGACTAGCAACTCTATTCTAGGAGACCCATGTAACCTAATTATAATCTCATTAGAGTCTGGTAAATAAGTTTTGTTTGCATTAAATTGTAAGCAGCCACAAAATACACAGAACAACAACATTCAACACCCTACCTTACCAAAAGTTATCTGAAAGTCTTTCTGCTTTTTCTGTCATCTCTTTTTCTCATGAAGACCCTGATGGAAATGCCCATATACAACAAACTGTTCTCTCATTAGGGAAGCATTACATACCATATACGTATGGGCTGGATATCATTCTTCTAGGCATGTTCACGCACCTCCAGGAACACTGAGGTTATACACAGTTACATATGAAAACTGTTATCAAGCTTAAATAAAAGTTATGGTTTTGACCCATGACAGATGCTTCTAGATTCTTGTGCAACTTGTTTAAAAAGGAAACAAAAGAGCAGTATTTTCCCATTTTGTCATGAAATGCTGGGTTTTAGATAACAAAAAAAAGGAAGAAATTGCCATATAAACGTACCTAAGATGACAGAGTAAGGAAAAGGACATCAAAGATTTCATACACGGGAAACAGAAGCCATTCCTAACTGATCACTTACTCCTATTGTACACACAACCTCCATACTGTGAACTTACAAAACAGAAGGGTAAATAAAATCAGCACATTTAAACATCATTCTAAAGGTGAAGACTCAAGTGTTGAGGGTGAGGGGCAAGACTTGTATCAAGAACTATAGCATATTAAAACACATGGCATAAAGCAGACATTTTCCCTAAAAAGACAGAGATACCAGTAAGAATCAATCATATATGGGCTCCACCACCTTCTCGCTCCAACAAGCTTTGCCTTTTCATTTCACAGTGAGATATGTACTCTCCCATACTTCTGTTGTCTGAAATACTCCTGATTTTTGTTATATGTGCTTAACACCACAGCCTGCTGTCAGCAAAAATCAAGACAGAACAGAGCAAGTTGTGCCTTCTGCAAGCCTGCTGCTTCTGAAAATAAGTTATTGTGACATGCCTCACGTGATTTTTTTTTTTTTGCCTTCTCTTAAACTGGCTTATGTGCAAAATTAGACTGATGTTTAAACAGTGTCAGCCTGTCAGAGGGAGAAAACGACAGTGCTACTGTGACATGAAACATGACAAGAAGAAAGATTAATCACTTAGTCGAAAGTGAAAAGTTGAATACAAGACGCATAACCATGTGTCTCAAATTTGTTATAGCAGGTGAAAGACTGAATGCTGATCCCAAGATATGCTTCATAAATTCCAGTTAACTGAAAAAATTAGTTTATTATAGCAGCAAACATACTTTGAAAACAAAGACAATTGAGTTGAAGGTAAAAAGTTCCCTAGGGCAAAAATGTTTGTTTGGGGGTTAAAATTTATATAAGTACTGAAACAAGTTAGCTTCCTACTCAGCACTGGAAAAGACTTTCCAAACAGGAAACAATCTCATTGAGAAGAAAGAGGGGGTAAGAATTCAGCTGTAAATAAAGCCCCCCCCCCCCCCCAAGTCATGGCTACAAAGTATTTCAAGTGTTCATTCCACTGTTTTACTTCAACTCTACTGCAGCAGGATATGCACCTAAATATTTTCTACCTCCATTTCCATTTCTCCCTGAAATGCATCCTGCCGTTGGGCACCTTTCAGAATGATTTCTGGTTTTGTGCAAGTGGGTCATACATTAGTTTACTTATTAGACATATCTGAAGATTGAAAAGGTTAGTCAGCACCACTATTAGTAAACAGGTTAGCAAACTCTGCAGGGGAAACAAAAAAGGAATATGTAAACTAATTAACATTAAATGTATCCATAGTAATGCGGTAAGTGACAACCACAATTTCATGATTAAAGATTTTTAATTCTTGAACTGATAGGTTATTTTGTTCCTAACTGCAGCACACCTGAATTTCTCCACTGTAGTAAAAGGTATAAAAGCATGGAAATAGCAGGTGATTTACTTGAAAACGATGCAGCAGAAACCAATGCAAAGATATTTCCTCTTTTAACAGAAGGTTCTTGCCTCCCTGGCCCAAGCGTATCTAACAACTCCTCTATGTGCTCTGTAGTTAAACTATTCTCTGAAAAATAGTTCCCTATCAAACCTTTTTCCCTTTCACACATTTCAACCCAATTAAAAGACAAGAAAGATTAGTGTGAAAGAGACAGTTAATTTTAGAAAATTTATGCATAGACCCAAATGTGTTTAATTACTTCACTATTTCCCACATGTAGGAAAATCATTTTTAAGTAGGCTGTAAAACAGTGTTTTAAAAAGTAAAATCAATGACAGGAACAGTCCAGTACAGAGCTATCAAGTGGACATCAAATTAAAATTTAGCTTCTTAAACACTTATTTCATATTTCATCAGAAAACCACAAAACATACTCAAAATTCTTTCCTTACAGTGTCCTCATGTTAAGCACATAAGCAGTTGTTTGGTTTTGGTCTGGCTTGGGGGTGGGGGGGGCAGTTGTTCTGTTTGTTTGGTTGTTGTTAGGGGTTTTTTGTGTGTTGGGGTTTTTTTGTTTGTTTGGGGGTTTGTTGTTGGTTGGGGGGGGGGGGGGCGGTGGTTTTGGTTTTTTTGTGTTTGGTTTTTGGTTTTGGGTTTTTTTTTTCCACACAATGGAACTCTCCTCTCCCTTTCCTTCTGTCCTCTTCCCTTCTCCCAGGACAGGTTAACATAGAAACAAATGCTGTGCTTGAGATGAAACAACAAGAAAAGCCCTAGTTCAGTTTGCCCCTTATCTATACCAGTACAAGGCAGCCATTCCACAGCCCACAAGGACCCAGTGAGAGGAATAGAGGAGTCCAAGCTAAAGGATGCACAGAAACCTCATAGCTCCTTCAGACTCCTACAAAAAAGACCGAAGCTGTGCATTTAAAAAGTGGTCAAAGACTATTTTTTTTAGTTACTCAGTTTTGCTCCAACCAATGCTCACAGTACCTAACACAGCATGATTCATTCAGAAAGCCAATGACAAAAGACTTAAAATCTTGCAACTTTAGAATCATTCAACAACAGAATTGGGAGTTTTCACTGGTTTTGTTCTGGGAAAGGAACAAGGAAAAGAGGAGCAAGAGGAAGAAGATAGCCAAGCTCACAGTGAAAAACCACTATTTTTAAATAAGGCTTGTTGAGCCAGAGACTTGAGAACTGTGATTTGAAGGCTATGCATCCATGCTTTAGGTTTCAGATGGAGCCAAACCTGTGAATGTCAAAATTCACAAGTTATTTGTACCTGTAGAACTCCACACAAAACTTACCAGTTTAATTATCCATTTTCCCCCAATCAAGATATACATGCCATTATTCTTGTTCCTATAAGCCTATGCAATCTTTTGAAGTTGCCTCAACACTGTAGAAAAGGGAAATAACACTTTAACAGCTGTTTAACACTTAAATGACCAGGCTTAAGTTACTGGAACTGGGAGCTAGAGCACTTGGAGGCCCACTCTTCAGCCATGTATCATCAAGATAATAGAAACTCATTTTGTTCAAACCTGCCCTCATCCTTTCTTACTTCCCCACCAAAAATACTTCAGGAGTCTTTATTGGCACAAAGTCATTCAGTTACAAGACAGCCCTTAAAAACTTTGAAAGTCACGTTGTGCACCACTTCTTTCAAATTTACAATTTGCTCCAGAGCATAAGAATCAGCAATGTCTGTTCAACAATAGTATATTTTAAATCTATGGGAAGAGGAGCATGTGCTGAGGTACAATGCACAGCACAAGCAGCTGTCCAAAAGCATAGACATTGTCTAAAGGCATGACAAACAAGGACCAACTCAGTCAGTGTTCAAATGTTATCACATCTAGGAATCAAAAGATTTCAATTCACCTTAAAAAAATTTCACCCTTTTGAAAAGAACCATACATTGACTTACTTTTTTCTCCAAATGTTTCTGTATCTTTTAAATACAAATGATCTATTCATGTGTCATTTTAAAAGCTCCCTTAGTTCTGTTTATTCAGTTCCATTCTTAGCTGAAGCAGAAGCTTTCAATTGAAATATATAGCACAAACTCAAAATCATATGGAATTACAAAGGAATTATACTGCAAGCCACTGCAGAGCGAGCATCTTACTCCAAAAGACTGAAGTTCATCCAGACAGACAAACGAAGAGATACTATCTTGTTAGTTAATCTGATCAAAAAACCAAAAGACAACACTATCTAAAAAATAGAGTATGTGATCACACTACTTAACCATTAACTTTATTTACATTTCACACTGCTAAAAGCCAATGCATGCAGTAACAAACAACTGAACTAAATACAAATTTTTTAAAAAGTCTTTTACAATTAACAACTGGGAAGAACAGATCAATATCTAATTAATAGAAAAGGCAATTTTTGTACAAGACATGTCTGTTAGACCCACTATAAAAAACTGTTACACATTTCTCAGTACTAGCAAGCTAACAAAACACTAGCTATTAGAAATAATAAAAAGTGGTAGATGACTCCAAACCAATAGCTTTTCTTTCTTCTCCTGAAAATATTTAATTGTTTAAAATGTCAACGCATTCAACATGCTGTTTATTATTCTACCACTTAACTGCGTGTTCAAGCCTTCTTTCCTAAAATTTTCTTTTTGGATACACTACAAGTACAAAACCATTTTAAAAATATAATGCACCATGCTTCTGCCAGAAGTACTATATTATCACTAACACAGTGAGCTAATGACTGAAGGGGACAAGAAGTATGATTTCACTAGCACTCAAGTGTCACACACCAGGTTACAAAGGAGAGGGGAGAGAACATAGGTGCAGCAACCAGCTGGAAAAGAAGAATGATGGCCCAAGCCATCCATAAGACACAATAAACAACAACACAAGCCTTGCCAGACCCTACACGCACGCTTTTTACAAGGGGACTTGATCACATAATCAGCAGCAGAGCTGATGTAGTTCAAAGACTTACAATGATAGACCAATGTGCTCCAGTGAAATCGGCACTCTGACTTTAGATTTACATGATAACAAAACCTTGCCACAATATTTAGCACTGCTAATCACCCAGTACCATGCCATTACCAACAACAGGTCCCACTGCATACTGCCCAGCGACATGGAGAACAGCTGGAGACCCACTAATAATATACTGTACTGCCCACACCCACGTTGGGGATCTGCAGGTCTTGGGGAGGAAGCAGATAAGGGAAAGAATCCCTCTGCATTGAAGGTGATAATGAAAAGAGAGACAGTGTCCCAGTGGCACTAGGCATTGCAATCTCCATGGCACCTTTGTGTAACAGATACAAAAGGCAAGGGCAGGCTGGGGTGGAGGGAGACTCATTGTAATGCAAACACAGCTCCACGAAATCATACAGATCCTTTGTGCAAGTCATTTAACAGCATATTACTTAGTTATATAGGCATCAGAGATTCAAACGGCATAGCTTACCACTAGATAATTCATGCTCTAGGCCAAAGGTGTGAAAGATCCTGTTGGCTTGCTCCTCAAGTCAACCTCCCTTGTGTGGAAGCTAAAAGCCCACTCTTTGGCCAGGTAACTGAAGTCTACAAAGCAGTGGCTCCTATGCAGTCTCCTGCCTGTAAACTACTCTCCTCAGCTCTCTACAAGGCATGCTATCTGTCTTGTGGCTTCTGTCCTATGGAGATTTTGCACCCTGGTTTACAAAGTCAGCAACTTGGCTACTCCAGGTCAATTGATATCTGATGTTTAGATCTGTCATTATTTCTTGAGGACATACCAATTACAGTGCCAAGTTACCTAAATCAGAAACAAATCTCTGAAAAGCACTACCAGCAAGAACACAAACATGTGAAGGTGCACACTTCCCAGCTAGGAGTCAGTGTATAATAGCTATTTAACACCTGTTAGCAGAACGTGAACCTGGAGACTCCCTTTACTATCAACAGTGCCCCCATGCATAATGGAAGAGGACTCTGGCATACAGACCCACAGCCCTGCAGCTCTATTTGTGGCTGACTTTCTCCATGCACAGTAAATTTTACTATTACAAACACTTCTGAACTGGCTGTGGCCATTTTCAAATACTGTCTGCCTCTTGAAACTCATTCAGCTCTACACCTACGGTCTTCCATAAAGCACAGGTGACGAGGTTTAATAAATCTGTTGTTTGTGAAGTGCCAAAAAAAAAAAAAAAAGATATTTAAGATACTCCTTATGTGCTCCAGTACTTTGCCAAAATAAAGCAATCTCCTCTAAAACTTGGCAATCTCAGCTTGGATAAGCAGTTGTTTGCCACTCTGACAGAGCCTCTCAGACTTTGTGTTAGACTTTATTAAAGAAATTGTCTTGTCTGCAATATGTTCATCCAACCAACTATCCTGCATCTATTTTTCCTGGCAAGACAGCAGCTGGAAACAAGGGACTTAACAAGAAAAAATGAATAGGAATAAGGAATGTGGTTTGCACATTTGGGAGTTCTCTGGAAAGCATGATTTGAAGGGATTTAGCAATGGTAACATGCCAGTAAAAGAGACTACAGCTTCTCCATGCTAGCAGTTCATATCATAAGGACCATCTACTCTTTTAGCCTTTAGCTGCATAAAAGAGCAGAAAAGTAGGTATATGATGCAATTAGTATCATTTACAGTGTTAGTAAGATAAATACAAGTATAATGCATATAGTTCTGAATGTCATACTAAAATGCACAGGGGTAAGTCTGTATGTAAATGCATGCACACAGAGAATGAAGAGAGAAACAGAAAATGGTTGCAGGCCAGAGCACAGGGAAGCTTTCTAGCAAGTGATGAGAGGAGTTTAGCCCGTTCAGTTTCTCCAAAAGTTCAGAGCTAAAGACATTAACAAGTGTATTTTCTCAGAAAAAAAAATTTAGACAACACTTGCTTATCAAACAAGAATCAACACTGAAAGCTGACACTGGACACATTCAAAGCAAGAGCAAAGTAACCTGTTTTCAAAGGTGACAGTAACCTGTCCTTTGCCCAGATTAACACATCCTTTTCCAAACCATAAAATGGGAATTGCCTGGTACTTACATACTTAACAGAATATAGGTGGTGGGGGCAGAAATTGGAAAGCAAGTTCTTGGAGTTATAAGATTATGATGCAGAGATGGAACACTGTAAAACGATTCAAATTCTGCAAGCCATTGTTCCCTAGGCCAGCTACATAAGTGCTACTACTTACATAATGGAGCAGTGGCTTGGGGTTTTTGCTTGGGGTTTTTTTATTGTTGGTTTGGTTTTTTCCTCTCTCCAAAAAGTGAGAGCTCTAAAACCAGGGATGTTACAATGAAGCCAGCAAGAGGCAGCTTCTCACAAGAGGCAAGACTAGCCAGGGCCAGAGGAGAGACTAGCCAGGGCTAGAGGAAGACAGATCAGGAATTAGTAATTCAGTGGGGAGGCATAAGGGAAGCCAGCTGTATATTATCAGTCCACAGGCTGGTTTCTAGGTATAAGGGGAAGAAGCCTGTCTGTTTTCTTTGGTTGCTTGCTTTTGGCGGTTGGGGTTTTTTTGTTTGGGTTTGCTTGGGGGTTTGGTGGGGTATTTTTTTTGTTTTGTTTTTTTTAAGAGGGTCAGGAGATTGCTTACTGTCTCCTTCACCTTAAATACATCTTTTTACCTATTACCTCAAACAGCTTTTTGCTAAATTCTTGAAATTTACTGGCAGTGAAAAGCATCCTGTTTCATTACACTGTAGCTCTCCTAGATCCGATCTGAGACTGTCTGCACTTATGTCAATCACTCTTCAAATCCTGAGTCATCCCTCATGAGAAAAAACCTTAGATTCCTCTGCCTAACCCAAGAAGAACTAGGAGACAAAGATCTGCTTGCATCCCTAAACAGCACAGATATCCCACTTGCTACCCTCTCCACACAAGGCAAAGTTCTGTATCTTGTTACTAATTTCCCATAGAAAGTACTTTAAATCGTTCAGGTATATGCCAGAACAAGTGGTATTTAGCCTTGCTTGTAAGTGGCCCCCATTAGAACTACAGGTCTAATTCTGATCAAGACCCCAGGGTTTACCATATCAGGCTGTCAGGTCACACTGTAGTATATTAGCATTACTGCTTCCTTAAACTGAAAAGTATCGATTCCCAGTTACACATTAAATCTAGTCTCTCAGAACAGGTTTAAGCATATGAAGATTATAATTCCAAATCTAAAGGTATTTGCTAGAGATTTTAAAATTACACTTTCTGTCAAGTGGAAGAACTTCTAGTGGTCTATATATTCTGTATAGAAGTAGTCTATATACTCTAGACTATCTACTGGCTGGGTAGCAAGTAGAAATCACAGCACTGCCAACTATTAAGGCTGCCTGAAACCTCACAGCTTAAAAAAACAGAACATCATTAAGAACAGCTGCATATTTCTTTGACAGGTTTCAACTGCTTGGCACAAGTGTTTGGTGGTTTTTTGTGGTTTCTTTTTAAATATCCAAGTGCATCTCCAGCTGATTTATTTTTTTTTTTTGTAGAGTTTAAAACAAAGCAGTTCAACTGATTCAGATCTTATCTAAACAATTCAGATAAAAAGATAAAGATAAATTAAAAAGAAGGTATGGGAGCTGGGTCAGACGGGAAGGGTAACATGCAGTCCTGACAATTAGGGACAACATTCAACAGCACATGAAGATCACAGTGGGTTAAAAGATGCTTTTGTTTTTCTTGGGAGGTGAGTAATCTAGTGGTTTTCTTTTCAAATGTTTGCACTTTCAGAACAATATATTAGAAATAAACAGTTCATGACCTTTAACAGATAGTTCGATTTTCTCTGTATCAGATACAGTCAATGATGTGTCTTCCATTAACTGGATAAAACTATTTTCCGCTATTTGAAATCATACTGCAGAACAGTTTCACCAGGCAGCTATGATAGTGTTTATAATGTGTTCACAGTACAATTCTGGGTTGTTTTTTTGTTTTCATTTGTTTCTTAAGAGTAAGGAACATACTGGGGAAAAAGCCAAGTACTGGAAGTCCCAGTAACACCCACTGTTTACAATGCAATCAAATGTTAACACAAAATAAAGATACTTGAAATGCTGTTTGTTATTTTTCCTCAATTCTACCTTATATGATTTGAAGATATTTAGAGTATGTTTATATTCTCAGCTATCCTCCACAGAGTGGCTAGTGTTACTAATTAAACAGCCAACAGAAAAAGGAATAGTTGGAAGCATTTATTCATGTGCTTTACATGTTTGGGACAATTTCAAAAGGGACTGAATTACCCCTTTTTAATAATTTTTACTTTTAAAGTAATAAATAAGCCAGAAAAAAAAAACATTCTCGCTTGAATTTCCAAGAGAGTTTCACAGCATATGCTTCTATCTGCATTAACACAAAGACACAGGAGGACATCTAGGACTAAATTATGTGCCATGATTTGGCTCCCTGGAAGATGGACGTAGTCACCCTCACCTCTCCTCTTTGGCTATGAGGTTACCAGCCAGGTAGGTCTGCTATGACATTTGTGTATATTAACTTTCAAGCCCTGTTCTACTACCAGAATATAGTTAATTAAAGCAGACAAGCAAGCAACCCACAAATACGTTATAGTTAGTGTTTATAATGACTCAGATCATTCTGAACCTTTTGACATAACTCTCCCAGTGCCTGCTGACAGCTATGTACAATTTTGTTTTTTGAAACAGCCATTGATCACTTAAGTATCACAGCACAAGGATATTCTTTTCACTCAGCCTACAATCTCTATTTCCAGCTCTTACACTACCTTTAAAACCTCCAAACTACAGAATTATTCATATCCTCATTAGTTTTAATGACTAAAAGCTGGGGTTCCAAATGCTCTAATTATCAGGTTTTCCTACTGTATGTGGCCAATCATCAAGTTTTCTAAACTTTGAAGCAGCACAGTTAATCAGCGTAGCTACAAAACCCTTTATGCTGCCCCATAATCCTTTTCCATAGAATTATTTTTTTTTTTTTTGTCCAAGGAGGTGAAAATCAACTCTTCCGCAATACTTCTGACTTCATGAAAAAGAGCTTGTTGGTTGCCAATCTCCATTTAGATGAAGTAGTATGTAAAATTAGAGAAAAAAAAGACAAGAGAAAAAGAAAAGCCCACACACCTATCCTAAAACCTCATTTAAGAGCCATACCTGTGAGGCAGGATGAGAGGAGCTGTCCAACAGGCACTTTCTCCCGGGGGTGCAGAGAGCACTCCAAGACTAGCAAGCTAGGTAGGTACAAGAGCAACATCCCAGAGTTAGAAGGTGCATGAAGTGGTATAGAACAGTTCTTAGAAATCTTCATTGAACATGTAATAACTATTTATTAACATATTCCCTGCTAGCATCAAACAAATAGAATTTCTTTGAACAGGGGACAGTGATAAAAATTAGACTGTGAAATGGCAGCAAAATCTCTGAAATTTGGAAGCTACTACAGCAAAGAGGGCCCAGTTCAACAAAGCAGTGCAGTGAAAGGACTGACAGATGATCCTAATTTCCCAAGGACAGTTTTTGTCCCTTTCTGGTGTTCTATTGCCTAGTCACATAGTTTGAAACTAATGTTCTTCCTCTAGTGGTTGCAAGCAAAGAACAGGAGCCTCAACTCCTTATATACCACAGTAGCATGACCGCTTCATGAACGCCACCAGCACCACCTTCCCCCTACCCAGCACAACTGCTGCTTCTCACTTCTTTTGGCAGGCACAGAGCCCACAGAAGGAATTACTTTGGAAAACTGTTCTGCGTAAAAACAACAAAGTTTTATGTTTGTGTCAGACTAGTTTAAACACAGACCAGTTCCTGTGCAGTTCAAAGGGCAGGAGCAGCAGGACTGGGTGGAGACAGACAACACTATCTCTTTTGAAAGCAAATGCACACTTAGGCCAGCTCAAGGCTGCCAGGAAACCAGAGCCAAAGCAAAACTAAGCCTAAGAAACAATCATTTTAATGGCCAAGCAGAACCCTCATACACTGAAGTAAAAGTCCCTTTTCCAGAGACACAGGCAACCTACCAGGCTGTATAAGCACAGCTGTACACAACTGCTTCATCTTCTCTTTCACATGAGAAGACCAGGACAGCATTCCAAAATGGTTACAGGGAAATAGGAATGTGAATCACTCACGTAAGACAGTAAAGAGACCATGTACAGTTACAAGTCCTTTGCTGTATCTCAAGCCAGCTTTGTGAGGGCTGGAAGGAGCAGGGAAAGTTTCTGAAGAAGGGATTCTGAACACAAAAATGCCGTATCTTTGTAGGCTTTCATCTTCACAAAAGCAAAAAAATACCATTTAGGAGGGGAAAAAAAAGAAAAAAACCTTTGCTGAAGTGCACTTCAATGATTTCTTAGATTAATTGCTACTGTCTCCAAATTAATTTAATTTACTTTTCCACTTTGTGTTTATACATGAAACTCAATCGAATTCTAACTATGAAGGTGTTACTTGAATTGCTATTAAGTGAATGCTGCTACTACACAGAATAATGCTACTACACAGAATAACAAAATAGAAGCTGTCATCTAAAAGGAGAAATTAATATCCTTCACCCCTTCATTCATCAGTTACTATCACCAGTTTGTGGGGAGGGGGCTGGAAATAAGAACTACAGTTCTATACAGGGATTATAAATACAGCCAGTGGGTAGTTTTAGCTTCATATAGATCTGCTAACTTGAAACTAAATACACTACACAAGGTGATCAAAGCTCCTCGCATAACACATTTCATACCTATCTTCAGCAGTTTAGCTTCAATGTCACAAAGGTAAAGTATCTTAAGACACCTAGTTCCTGTTGCTGTATTGTTTGTTCATCTCACTATCTTTATTCTATTTTGACATATAGGAACTTCTTGATTATACAGGTTTCTTCCTTACAGCTTTGATTGCTATGGTGTAGATATTAGATATAAATGTAAGTCTGGGAAAACCTTCCTTAAAGGCTGAACATAAAACGATGTAAGAAGAAACATGCCATCCAAGAAAAACTTTTCAGAAGTGTTAATATAAAAGGCATTAGCACCACGTGAAAGACTCCTCAGATTTTAAACATGTAAAACATTAAGATCAGGAAAATCTCAGTACTCTGAAATTTGGTTCTTTGATTTCTTATCAGTCAGTAATCTCTGTGTAGTCCCAGGAAGGCAAGCAATAACAACTTGAAAGTTGACCTGGGTCAAGCTAAACCTAGCAGTTTAAGTTTAGGACCTCAATCAACAGCAAGTGAGGACATTTCTTCAGCAAAAGAAGAGCAAGTCTTCATCTTCTCTAATGGAGGTTCTTCCAAGAAAATTATTAGCAACCTGATTGCATTAACTTGATTGCACAATCTACCTTAGTGTATTTTATTATCCTCTTGAGAATTACACCTTAAAGTTAAAAATGCATTAGAAAAAGTATACTACTTTAAAAAAAAACCACACTAATTACTATAGCATGCTAAATAATCACATAAGAGTAGAACTCAAGTTCATCAAAAAGTTAGCTCTTATTTGAAAGAGCAAGGAAGACATGAAATTGTTTTGTTAAAAGGACAGTAACAAAAAAACCATAGATCTAAAGCTAGCTACTTTTAATTAGTAAGAAATCACACACCACATGAAAAAACACAACTTTGCAAAATTAGTGGTATAAGGCCATGTACTATTTTTATGCTGTTCTAGGAAGCCACATAATGCACATCTGCATGTTACTGACTAGCTTTTGACTTCTGGATTATTTGGCTTGTCTCCTAACAACAAAGGAATCTAAAAACAAGGCTGCAATTAGATGTCTGTATAGACTTTGAGGTAAAAGTGCAAGAATCAGACTACTAGCACTACAACAGCAAGGAAACAGCTCTAACAGCTTCATCAAGAATTAAAAAAAATAAAACAAAGAAACCGGTGCATGTGGAGCTAGCATTGAATGGATTCAGTGAAGCGCTTATAGAAGGCGGCAGCACAGCAAATACGTTGCTCATGCTAGAAAGTTTAGAATATTTTAACATTATTTCTTTTTTTTTTCAGCTAGACTACTTATTCCTGGATGTCACTTCTTATAACACCATCTCCTATAACACTTTCCTGAAGGCACATTTTTGTTTATTTAAAGATTTTTTTAAACTTAATTTTTGTTTGGCTAATTAGCTGAACTTTAACTACATTAAAGCAGCACTGTATCTTGACCCTCAAATGTGTAATTGTGAATATAAGTTTGGGGGGTTTTTACTTAGTTGTTGAAATATTTTTCCATCTGTTTTTGAAGAAAGGGAAGAAAACTAAAAACAGTGAAGACTTGAGTTTTCAAATTACCGTAACTTAATTTTTATATTAATGCCGTCTTTGCAGAATGGTAACAGAATGAATAACAGGAAAGCATTAATACTGAAGAGAATCATAGAATCATTTAGGTTGGAAAAGACCTTTAAGATCATCGAGTCCAACTGTTAACCTACCACTACCAAGTCCACCACTAAACCATGTTCCTAAGCACCACATCTACATGTCTTTTAAACACCTCCAGGGATGGTGACTCAACAACTTTACCAGGGCAGCCTGTTCCAGTACTTGATAAACCTTTTGGTGAAGAAATTTGTCCTAATATCCAATCTCAACACACCCTGGGGCAACTTGAGGCCATTTCCTCTTGTCCTGTCACTTGTTACTTGGGAGAAGAGACCAGCACGCACCTCACTCCAACCTCCTTTCAGGTAGTTGTAGAGAGCGATAAGGTCTCCCCTCAGCCTCCTTTTCTCCAGGCTAAACAACCCCAGTTCCCTCAGCTGCTCCTCGTAAGACTTGTAAGCAGGTTATGAACAGAGTCAGCCTTCTGGTTCTTTGCAGAAGATACTTCTAAACCCCCCAAAAGATGGTGTGTTCTCTTACTCATACACATTCTCAAAAGATATTTACTGTATGACAGGTATGTCAAAGGACAGTAGGGTCTCCGTCCCTACAGCCTCTCCACCCCACAAAGCAGGCACTAACTCACACTTACTTTGTATTTTCAATAGAAATCTACTATACTTCAGCTACAAAGCTGCCTTCTCAGTTGAAGTACAGAGCCAGTGCCCTTTCCAACCTTTTGAAGTCAAACTAAGGCAGGCTTTCTGTTAGGCTCCATATTAAACATACCAGGAAGCTGGCACATAACCAAGTTATGTGTGCATTTTTAATGGCAATTTATATGGTATTTTCCTCAAACATGTCAACTATGCCTTAAATAAAATAAGGGTTGATGACTCAAACCTGCACACAAGAATTGTGTTGGGTTTGTTTTGTTTTTAAACTTTTAGGAAGGATTTGCTTTCACAATAGCAATGGTATTAGGCCATCTCAATAGTACACCATTACAATATCCCCATTACAACAGGACAGTTCCAAAATACATATCTGAAATTGTTTGCAACTGCTGAAATGTGATATTTCTACCACTACTTCAAAACTTTAAACAAGCTCAACTTTCTGGAGGGAACAGTCACAGGAATTAGAAGAACAGAACTCTACATGGGAATTGTGTACTTATCAAGAGTAACACAAGCTTACTACACTGAGACAGTTTCTCAAAACAGTACCAGGACCAACTCCAATTCCAGTCACTTCTGAAAAGGAATGAAATACCAACACAAAACAAAACCTCACCTCCTTCTCCACTGTCTTACACAACAAGGTATACTACAGTAGCCATTTACAATTCCTTGTACTGAAGTATTCTTTGGAGCCCTAACTGGAAAAGGGAACGAAAAGCCCCTTTCTCAATCCATTTGCAATATAAATAGGACAAGCAAAATAATAATAATAGAATTGGGTTGGGTTAAAAAGGACCTTTAAAGGTTCTCTAGTCCAACCCCCCTGCAGTGAGCAGGGACATCTTCAACTAGACCAGGTTGCTCAGAGCCCCGTCTAGCCTGACTTTGGATGTTTCCAGGGATGGGGCATCTACCACCTCTCTGGGCAACCTGTTCCAGTGTCTCACCACCCTCATCGTAAAAAATTTCTTCCTTTTATCTAGTCTGAATCTATCCTCTTTTAGTTTAAAACCATTGCCCCTTGTCCTATTGCAACAGGCCCTGCTAAAAAGTTTGTCCCTATCTTATAGGCCCCCTTTAAGTACTGTAAGGCCGCAATAAGGTCTCACTGGAGCCTTCTCTTCTCCAGGCTGAACAACCCCAACTTTCTCAGCCTCCAAAGCATATTATAAATGAACCACTACGTGGAAGTATTTAAGAGCTCAGCTTACTTTATAGCAAGAAAACCCACCAAATTATCTTTCCACAACAAGGTTACATTATTTTCACAATGCATATCACTCCCTTGGTAAACATTAACGTGATTGCTTACATGTGCTTAAGCATCAACACTGTGCATATAGAATTCCAAGTATTTGTTACATCAAGGAAAATCATTAAAAAGGAATAAGTGTCTTCCACCAGGTCATGCTTACACAAAGAGGTATTAGGCTCCTTTTCATCAGGATATTTGAATGTCAATTCAGCCCACCATTTGTGACGGAGATGCACTTAGTATGACCTCTCTCCATCCACCCCTCTCATTGTTTAAGAAACAGAAATTCAAGCAGCTTCAGTTGTCAGACCACCAATTAGCTACAGTACTTAGTGCCCAGATGACAAAACACATTTTCAGGTCGAGAGAAAGTATTATGGTTGTACAGCTGAATACTCCCCAAAAACCAAGTGACCCAGGTCCCAAAGCTTCTGCCTGCTGTATGTTTTTAATACTCCTTTTTTAAAATGCCAAAACACAAATCAGATAATAGAGGGATCAACAGAAAATCAAATCAGAAAAGCACAAGTTTCAGATTTCCATGTATCTTACATAAAAAGGATTTTAACTCCAAAACCCCTCTTTTAACATTTAAATAGGCAATCTCATTCCAAAACTATCAGGAATTTTATTAGTGTCACAGATCCACTGTCACAGTTAATTCTTTTTTTTTTAATCTGAAAAAAGTAATGGAATACTTATCACAGACAGAAAAACTCTGGTCATCACAGATGTTCAGAGAAAGAGTTCACAGTTCAGAATGCTCAAACACAAACATTACACCAGAAAAACTAAAAGTTTGGATTCCATCTGGTAAGAACCTTTATAACCACATTTTTACTTTTAAAGTAGGTAGAACTGAAATAAGTAGCCCCGGCAATATGTTCCAAGACAATATTTTAAGAAAAATTACATTATACAGCAGTAAATATGTAAAAGCTTATAATTTTTTCTAGGATAAATAGAAGGTTAATATATGCATACAGGCACTGTGTTATGGCTCTAAATCTATAAAACTGGATTTTCTTTAATAAGCTAAGCAACATTTGACCAGGTGTCTGTTCTTAAAGCTATGAACTTATCTTGAAGCACATTGCTAGACCTGAAGTTTATTACAAGAATGTTTCCAGTAACCAGAAGCACGTGATAGTGTAATTGCACACCACGGAATGTAATACTACACTTAAAAAATGGTTATTTTAATGATTACGCTAATGAGTTCTGAACTTCCAACCTATGTGCATACAGTTTCATAATTACACAGCTTGAAATCCTCATCAGCAAATCCAAATGCTCCTGAAATCCAAATCATTTTATAATCTTGAATAATGCATGGCACCTCTGCAGCAAGAAATTAAAACAAATTTCATAAAAATGCAAAGCTTCATAATCTGTATTCTAAAAGAAACTGCGTAACTGAAATAGTGTTACTTAGTAAGGACTAATGATGGTGATTTTCCCCCCCTTCCCGTACTCGCAGTTCAGATCCCACTTCAAAAATAAACAGACTAACTCATATATATGGTGGCTCACAGCATATCTTACTATACAAGAGTGAAATCAGACATCTGTTTCTTAAACAAGCACTGGCTCTAAATGGCATAAAGCCTTTTCTTCCTGAAAAGTGTGAAACATCTTTTTTTTTAAAATACACTGCAGCTTTACTGGCTTGCATACTATTTCATCAATAGCAAAAACAAAACTCATCTTAGTTCATCAAAGGGCCAGCAAGTCAAGGTCTGCAGTTTTTCCATAAGAATGTCCCCCACCCCCAATGCCTTTGTTTGTTTTTAAACTACAGGTAAAACCTAGATAAACTCAACATAGGTTTTTAGCAAGCATTGGCACTGTCCTGTTGAACATGTTAAAAAGTCTGTGACTCAAGATGAGGGGAAAAGCCATCATCACAGGCAATGCAAAATGATAGATACTCCATTTTGATTTAGGATTTTCTTGGGTCTCACATCTCTTCTTCATATTTTAAGATGCTGAAAAGGATAAAGGCAGTATTTAAAATATGCCCTTTCTAATACTTCCCCTCCTTGTAGACACGACACATAGCTAATTATCAGACAGCTGAAGAGTACTCATACTGGGACTCCCTTGATAGAACAGAAGCTACATGGAGGTTTTACTCACAGTACTGTTTTGTCTTTATATCTTCATCACCCAGAACTAGCTATGAATATTTAAGTAAACAAATACTGTCAGCAGTAACAGTTTCATATCCCAATAACCTTCATTATGGGAAATTACAACTGAAACCTATTACAAATTATTTATACAAGGAAGAAACAGAATACCATAAATGTAACAAAGACAAGAAACCTGTATCATGCTTTTGAAGGTTGTAAACAAGTTATTCTGAATAAAAGTTAAATATATTTTAATTTTTACTAATTTAGGGTTTGAAAGAAGAATGACTTATTAGTTATCCTTTTTGCTAATCAAATCTTAAGATTTCCGCTCATCTGTAGGATCTCATTACTGAAACCACAAAATACAAATGCAAAACCAGAAGCAGTAAGGAGGAGTCACAGAGACAAACATCTACACATGTTCTGGCAGACATACTAACCACAGCCTGAAAATTATACTTAGAAAAAAAAGCCATTAAAACCAAATCAAAGAACAACAGCCCATGCATACCAGTTTTACCAAATTTCTAAAACTTCATTTTTCCCATCTTGAACATACCAGGCTTTTTGATCTACTAAGCCCCACTTCACCTCATTAGCACCAAGGAAATAAACATAAAAACTGGCTGCCTCTGGACAACAATTCTCTCAAACAAGGCTTTCAAGCTTACAGATATGTAACCAAGCCTCTGGCAGAAGCACTAAGTATCAAAAGTTTGAAGCAAGTATTTGCTGCAGTCCAGAGCAACATTCACCACCTTATAGAGGGGGAAAAGCTATAATTTCTTTTTCCTTTTTTTTTTTTTCCTTCTATGCATGCCCTTTTTGGTGCAGATTTTATGAAAGACACAGAGCATTCAAGTTATAATACACCAATTTGAACTATCCTGTGTCCACTGCACACTTTAAAATGTTACCTCCACATTATATGAAACTAACATCATTAAATTGCTTTCTGTGCTACTAGACATCTGTCTTACATGCTTATTCTTTATAACAAAGGGAATTTTTCTTTTTTAAAACTTCTCCAGGGGAAAGTTGACTAATATGCAACAATTTGTAGAGCAGCCTACATAAAAAAACCACTGCAGCATATACTTCAATAGGTAAAAATTCTCAGTTGTACCTAAGTCTTACATATCTTGCTTTGTTTTCCCTAGAAGTGTAATATACTGTTGTTCAAACTGAAGAATAAACTCTATTCTGCATTTCAGTTATCAGAAAGTTACAAACCCTAGAGAAAATACTAGAAAGCTCAATTACACAGAAGTCTAGAGTTTGAACCACATTTCTCTAACATATGTATGCGTTAGTTGTATGGATCATATATTTGAGAATCAAACCATATGACAGAGATCTGTGAAGTATGACATTTTCAGGCTCTGCTGACCCATTGGAAGGTAATTTAAACAAGCAGGCATCGACAGCTCTGCCACTGATTTGCAGGGGAAGCTTCTAAAGCAGCAGTGCTGTAACTCCCCACTAAGAGAAATTCCCTCAGAATTCCACAGCCATTTATTTATTTTTGAAACTATTTTGATATTCCTGCCCACTTGCCTTGCTATTTTGACTTCATTTTACTGTTTTTCAACCTGCTTGTAGAAATCATTTTCCTCATCACCTCATACTCTTCAGCCACACCTCTACTTACCTAAAGGTTACTTTAGTTCTGATTTCCTTCATGAGGAATTCAATGGTTGGAGGGATCAAAAACTGTTCAAAGGTGGAATTACTTCAATATAACTTAATTTAAATACACACTGCGCATTAGAGCATGCCACTATTTTCACAGTCGGAACGACAACACTGAAGGTCTACAGAGTCAAACACAGGTCAGAAAATAACTGCTGTATAATGCTATACCCAGTCAACCAGCCAGTACTCCCAGTGACTAAACCTGCCTAGAAACAATGGAAAAAGTTCAGAATCCACCGACAGAAAACACACCTGTCACGTACTTGGAGAGACACTTTCTTGTATAATTACATCAATCTTCAAGTTTATATCTGCTTCTGAATCCAAACATTTTTGTCATTTTGCTGAAACAACTTCTCCAAACCAGCCTCACAATAACATCACTGAAACTAAAGCTACCTGCAAAGACCTCTGGCTGAAGTAAGGTTTAAGAGAGTTACTTAGCATCCTCTACAAAAACACCTTCAGCCAGATCTTCAGCTTCTTATCAGGAGCATGCATGGACCCAATAACCATTTTGAACAGCCAGCAAATGATTTCTCTAGCATTTGGACACCTTCCAGAAGACATGTTTTCTCAATATTGCATTTCTCCTGGTAGTGAACTGAGAAGGAAAACATCATTGATTTTGCTATTTAGTATTTCATTAAATGGTCAGCTAAAATAAGTGTTTGAACTACACTTAATTCATACCATTTACTTGATAGCATCATTAGAAACTGAAATGACAGTTACAGTCCCTACAAATCTTGAAACAATGTTACTGTTTCAGCATGTCATTGATGTTGCTTTGTGTCCTTCAAAAGCTTCTGCTGCTGTTAAAAAACACAAGTCACCTATATTTAAGAAAGGAGATACCCAAGCAAAAACTACTTCTAAGACCATATTGGCACACTGATATTTCAGTATAAGCGCAATGCCCATCACAATCATATAACCTTTTTTTTCCTTTACACTCCTAGAAAAAGAAAAACCACCCACCACACACACACAAAAAAAAAAACCCCAACCAACCTCCCCCCCCAAAACAACAACAAAAAAAAACACAAAATACCCCCACTCTATACTTAAAGCAGTGGAACTGCTAACAAACAAGCCTCTGGAGAGGTTAAACCTACATTACCTTCTAGGATGACAAGCCTAGATCTTTTGCCAGCAGCACCGATCAGGAAATCGTATCTTTACATAAGCGTTCAACAGCTTTGTTGGCCAAATTGTAGATACTGCAATACTGCCCCTGCAAGCATAGTCTTACCAAAAAACCAAACAACAACAAAAAAAACCCAGCACCCTGACAGCAGACCATCATCCCCTACTTCAGAAAGGCTCTGCTGATAAACATATACCAGTAAGCACATTTTGCTTGTATTATTTAATCCTGTCAAAATATGAAAGTATATGTTAGACACGTTAGAAACTGTATTTTCCCTGTAGACTTTTATACGTATTCAGAAACCAGAACTGTTCTGATCTAGGAAGTTATTAACAGTTTAAACTTCTCCTACAAGCTAAGCAAGTTTTAACTTATTAACACAAGGCTTCATTACATCTTTTTAGTCCCCCCAGGTGTTTGTGAGTATTTGAAAACATGACTCCATACGAAAATCAGAGGGAAACCTAGATGGGTACATTAAGCTTATGCATTTAAGACACGTGCCAAGCACAGGCTCAATGTACGCAATGATATGAAGGGAAACATTCTGTACTCATATTTTGCACAGCATAGAAGTTTTCTTAGGGCATTTTCTTCCTCAAGGAAAAAAGTCATTTCAAGTGACAGAGATCTGTTAAGAACAGCGTACAAAGAGGACTCCATTTACAGCTTCAACACATTAAAAGCAGACAATTTAAATAGCCAGTTTTTATTCAAATGACAAAATTTTGGTTTTTTTAATTAATTAGATCCATCACTCAGAGTAATCAGGACATGAACCACTCACTAGGTAACTCAGTGAAGACAAATTATTTTAAAACTATTTAACGCTAGCTTTGACATCCAATTCAGGCCACAGATTATTGCTATTATTGCTGAGGTGGTGGCAGCAAGACGGGCTCTCGCCATAAAGAATTTCCAAAGCATTTTCACGACACATGTTACCAAGCACACATAATACTAATTTAGACATGTTTTATATGCAAATAGAACAAGCCACCATCTCCAACATGCACAACTGTGTGGTTGACAGCAATTAATATCATTCACTATACTGCCTATTTGCTGAATTTTGATGAATTTTAAGTTCAAGAGGAAACCATGAAGTTAACATAAGCAGAGCTCAAAAACATTGCCACTTCCAATAACGTGCATTACTCATCCCAGTGCTATCATTTCACAATGTTGGAAACTGACAATTTATTCCATCTTTTTGTTCCCTCTCAATCATTTACTGACCCACAACAGCACTTGCTGCTTACCTCATGAGTAGTTGTGCCTCCTTAACAGCCTATTGTTAAGGACTGTCAAAAGCTTTTGAAATTCCAAATAAATTATATCTGATAGCTCTCTCTGATTCACTGTCTTGTTGCCACAGTGAAAGAATTTCAATAGATTAGCAAGCACGTTTTCCTTTGAAGAAACTGTGCTAATTTACTGCTATCAAAGTACAATCTAGAGCAGATTAACCCTTAAAAAAGCATCGTCTAGTTTTCCCTGCCACTAAAGAAGAACTTGATGGTCAGCAATGCCAAACACACCTTTGGTTAAAGGCACTGAGGTTAAATGCAACACTTATTTTTATATAGAGTGACTGATTTCATGGTAGACTCCATTACTGTCTTGGATGCATAGGAAAGGATGACAAGGTCACTGAAGCAACAAAGCTGTGGCCTATTAATTTATCATACAGATATTCATAACCAAAGAGAATCAGTGCACAGATAAATGTACCAAAAATTCTTTCATGTATTTAGGGACTTTAAACAGCAAATTAGGTATCAGGTCAATTAGATCTAAATATCTCCTCCCCTTTTTGCAAAGCTTAAAGATCCCCTAGCCAATATTCTCAGTATGGAATAGCACTGGTGAAGGCTCAAAGGCTAGCAGGCCACAATAAAACTATTAAGAATATTTCTAAGCCTTTTATAGGGCCAGTTCTTTGTTACCAAACCTTTGAAGTAGGTAGTACGGACATCTCCTTACACATGCTATGGCCCAATTCCACTCTCAAATAAAAGAATTCTTTGACCTCTCAACCAGCAGTCCCTATACATGATTACACGATTCCCCCCTAGTTCATTCAAAAAAACTGAGTTGTCATTGCAGTTGCTGCTGTTCAGTAAGTCTTACTTATTGCTATTTCACCAAAGCCTTCTGAAGAAAAGATGGTAGTGATGCATGGCACGTAATTGAGACTTCACAAGAAGAGGAATCGAGGAGTTTGCTGTATTCCTAAACCACCCCAGACCACTTCAGTAAGATCATGGTTTTCCAGTGGTTTTTCTTCTAGGCAGCCTCAGAACTACAGAGTTCCACCTAGCACTGTTACAACAGAAGATGCTTAAACCTACAGCTGTGCGTGAACTAGAGACTTCATCAGCAACACATATTTAACCAGTGACATCCACCAATAAGGATGTACAGCAAAGGCTTTGGCGACAAGTTAAAAACTGGATGGTATATCAAATATTCTGCAAACTACCACTCATATTTGCATAAGTGTTCATGTATCAGTACTTCAAATAGAGGAAATCCTGGGTGGACATGTTAATTAACTGATGAGACCAGTAACGCATTTCCCTTTGATGCACTATCTCATTTTATGGCATCTTATGCTTATGGTCTTATCCTTTATATACAGGTGTCTCAATCCTTAGAACCCAGTCTTTAGTCTCCAAACACTGGAAAAACACTACTGGAAAAAAGTCTTAGGGTGTTTTAAGTACACCTGCAGTAAATATGGGCAAGCAAGAAAGACAAGTTTGATAAAAAACGTATACCAAATAGAACTCCGTTGTTTTTAAAAATTCCCATGCAAACTACCATAAAATGACACTGAAGTACGCCTTAGACAATTTTCTAAGGTATTGAGAAACAGCATCCCACTAATCATAAGCAAAGTGTTGCACTTTATATAAAGTCATTGAAGAATCAACAACATACAAAACTAGCATTTCTGTTTGCAATATACAAAACTATTTTTTAAGTCACCAAACATATGGCACTGTAAATAGACAATGCTATTTGTCTGAAAGTACAGGCATATACCATATTTGGATCTTCAGTTTCAAGTCACCGGATATATTTTTTCCTCTGATTTTATGAAGAAAGGAAAAAAAAACCAGCAAAGTATTGTAAGTTATACCCCTCCTTCTCTATGCTGAAATAAGTCACCAATTAGCATCCCAAAACTAAATTTCCCTGATAATTACAAAAAAATTAAAAGGGGCTTCTTTGCAGCTACTACTTCTCTACCCAGAAAGGAGATCTATCTTATTTGAATTGAAAGTTAGAGACTCATCGCTTTTAAAATTAATAACTGGCCTGCTTAGACTTTCAGTAGCAAATCACAGGAACTCCTCCTGAAATTTAACACAGTTGAAGCAGCTGTTCTTGTCATTGCAGGATTTGACTGTTTATTTTGTCACACATATTCAACCATGACATTTGAATGATTCTCAAAAACTTAATTCTAAGCAAAGTAAGAGATTATAAAAGATATTTTAAGTGGCATAAGAAAAAAAAGATGGCACGCAAAACTCGCATTCCTTCACCGCTATTTTCATACAGCAATAAAAAGAAACACAAAACTGCTTGAAAAGGTTAAGTCCTAAATCAACTGCTTGCTTTGGTCATGCTTTCCACACACCCCCCTCCAGTTCTACTCCAGAAACAGAGAGCTATAGCACCTATGGGCAGATGTGTTTAATTTACGAATATTTAACACCCACTTCACCTGCCAGATGTCCAAGAAATAAGAAAGTAGCATTAGTTATTTGAAAAGATACAGCAAAAAGCAAAAGTAGTATTTTCATCCCAGCTCTACCTTATCTTTGTCTTCCACAACATCTGCCAGCACATCATCCGGGTCCAGGATTCCTCCATCTGTATATTCCAGGTGGTGAATATTTACCCAGGAAGTTGGATCCTGTAAGACAGACACAAGACTTCTTAACTTAACCTTGCAATGGTTTTTAGTGCCTTCAGACAAAGCACCTTTGTATCCCACCTGCTTCCCACCCATTTCCCTTTTTAATCTTGAGGTAGAAACTTGAGGCCACTATCTGAAATTAAAACTGAGAGAATGAAAGCTACAGACACATAACAGGACACTACCTATAGAACACTATGCAAAAGGTCTTTAAAATGTACATTTCCATTTCCTTATCATCCTTTAAGTTAAATAGTTAATAAAAAATATGGAGAAATTAAAGTTTTTTCATTTTACAATAGTTTATAGTTGCAATATTTGGGTTATTATCAGCACACACACATAAATATACATATGGACATGCACCATTCCTGACAGTTTTGGAGCGGAGGGGTATATACATGTATTTATATATTTAAAAAACACCCATCATTTCTCTCTCTGAGGAGGTAGGTCAGGCTATTGTGGCAAAAAACAAATGAATATAATGAATAAATCCCAGTTTGTTTTCACAAATAATTGCTCTCAAATTCCAATGTAACACTGCATACCATATTAACAGGGATCATGTTAGTTATCCAAAACTAATGCCTTTCTCATATATTATTAACTACTTCACTTTAATAACTGGGAGCTTAGCCATCATTCCACTGACCCTGAAGCCAAAAGGCTCAGACAGAGCGCACTGCTCAACAGCAAATTCTCCCTGACATGAAATACAAATCAGGGAGCAGATACACAGTCTGTAACCACTGCCCCCAAACCATACTAGCTGCCCAGGTACATATAACTTCCCAGAGGGACAGGCCAGGCGGTAATGTTTGAATTGCCTTAGTTAACATTTGAACATTTATCTTATTAGGGCCAGCTATTGTGGTTTGACAAGTACATGGCAGCTCATCAAGTCATAGCAAGATGTTTGAGTACTCTATGGTATCAGCATTGATAAATGTTGGATTGGCACATCTTCTACAGGACACTGAAAAAAGGAAACATGCTTAGTTAAGATTACAAAGAATATTTGAGTCCTCCATCAAATATTATGGAGACTGGCCAGCATATGCTAAAATTAAGGATCAAGAAACTGGCATGCACACATGTAACTTTGATAAAGGTTTCAGAAATGGACAAAGAAGAGCACTGATGTGCAATATGCAATCCCAATGATTCCATTTCTATTACATCTATATTTCCAATCACTTCTTCCTTGTCAAATCTAATTAGATCACAGGTCTCGGAAGGAAAGTGAAGCACCATAGCCACACACTATATAGACTAGTAAATTCCTTATCTCTAGTTTGGATATTCCCCATGTAATGAAGTCCCTGAGAAGTAGGGATATTCCACTCCATATTTATTTATGAACATTCTATAACTATGGCCATCAAGTCATGCAGACAGCAGATAAATCAGTGTAATTCCATCACAGGTACAGATGTGGATCAGTTGGGTTAGGCCTCTCTTTTATTGTATCATCAATAGACAGCAGTCAAAAAACAAACTGAAAAACCTCACACCACAAGCCTAGCATTACCAACAGATAAACTGCTGGTGAACAAAATATTTTTCCTGTTTTGACCCATCTAGCTTCCACAGTTCAGTTTCAATTCTTCCACTGAGACATACTGGTTTGGGCTGGGGTAGGGCTAGTTTTCTTCATAGTAGCTTGCATTGTGCTATGTTTCAGATTTGTGACCATAACAGTGTTGGTAACACAGGGATGTTTTGGCTATTGGTGAACAGTGCTTACACAGCATCAAAGCCTTCCCCGTTTCTCACACTGCCCCTCCAGTGAGAAGGCTGGGAGTGCCCAAGGAGCTGAGAGGGGACACAGTCAGGGCAGCTGACTCCTGACTGACGGAAGGGATATTCCATACCATACGACACTGTGCTCAGCAATAAAACCTGGAGGGGGCAGAGTTGTGTGTGCAGCTTTCGTTTTACCTATTAAACTGTCTTGATCTCAGCCCATGAGTTTTCTCACTTGTACTGTTAAGATTCTCCTCCCCAGCCCACTGGGTGAGGAATGAGCAAGCAGCTGCATGGGGCTTAGCTGCCTTAGGTTAACCCACAGCCTTTTTACCCCCTTATACTTAACCCTCAAACAAGTGTATCTAAGGCACAGTGTGGCTGAATGACAACCACCCAATTAAGCACATAAAAGCATCTCTATTTGTAACACGTCTAATCTGTAATTTACCTCTAACTACAGTTATTTCATTTTGCACTGAAACCACCCATTTGTGAAATAGCAAATGTTTGTTCATTCTGGGCATCAGGTGTTCAAAATTACAAAATGTAAGAAAATCAATTAAAATGCTTTTGTCTCTGCAAAGTGATGAAGTGTAGGCAACTATTACAGCTCAAAGCTCTATTTTAAAGCCCATGGTTTAAGTATTTTTACCATAACCACAAAATTTTAAGATGAAAAGGCAGAGAGGAAACATATCTCTGTGCAACAAGCAAGCATGTTAGCTTAGATCAAACAATTTACCTAATGCAGAAACCTTGTGAAAGAGTGTCACTTGACCCTACCAATAAACATACAAAATATAATTCTCTCAAACTGGAATGCATCAGTAGCTACAGATGTTCCTCCTGAACCTTTTAACTAATGCAATCACAAAAGGTTTTCATAGTAACACTAAAACAGCATACTTGAAAACCACTCCTCTTAATTAGACAAACTTCTGCAGCTAACATTTTTGTCTGAAGATATATTAAAACCTGTTATATGTATTGTGCTGTTCAAGTGTCCTGTAGACAGAATAAAGCTGATGTGAAAAAAATAAACAACTGATGGAAATATTTTGCTTTCAATGTTTGCTTCCATTTGTGATTCAGTAGCTGTGCCAACCCAGATGTGTCATTGAAAAAGAAACAAAGAAAAAAAAGAGTGTAAAAGCTCTATTGTACCAATAGAATGCAGCAAGTTGGCAGGAAACAAGCTCAAGACACAGAGCCACCCTTAACCACGTTAAGCTTAACAAATTCTTAACCTTCCTTTTACTTTGGGCCACAACAAATACAGTAATTTAATGGCTTTGTTAGTGGTCATATCAAAAGAAAGTAGACTCTAAATCAGTCTGAAAGAGCAGAAGATGTCATTCGTCACCAATCTTTTGGAGCAAGCGGCCAACGTTGGATTCTTTAAAAGAAAGGAATGACAATTGACACTGAAATACAACAACTAAAACAGAACAGGATTCTCGTAGTTTCCTTAGCAGAAAAATACTTCTTAACAGTCTAGATAGTGCTCCCACACACCCTATGACTCAGGTACACACAGCGTGAAGCCACTATGACCTTTTGATCTCAAGGACTCCCCTGTAATTACAGTAACTACCAGAGACTACAACCAGACTGAATACTTGCTGTTTAAGAAATACAAAGGTGAAATTGGCTTCTATTAACTTAACCAGAACTTCATCCCTGAAAGTTAAAAGAACAGCTACTAAGGGGTGGGGGAGGGGGGAATGCTTTTTATAGACTTGTTTGATAAAGCAAATAGTAACTACTCCTAGATAGCCTAAGTGGAGGAAATTCCCTCTGCAGAGTCACAGAAGTAACAACAGTTCATCTGACCAGCAAAATCACTCACCCGTTCCAAAAGAGATTTCAAAGTCGGAGAACATTTTCTGTTTATTGGATGAACTCCAAACACTGCCATACACAGGATATAAAGTGTCTATATATAAAAAAAAAAACTAAAATCTATACAGCAATTTCTTCTGTGCTTCTTTACTCCCACCAAGAGTCCAGACAGCTTCAATAAATAAAACACCAATATTTTAGCTGGCTCGCCATACAGAAAAAGCCATTAGCTACCAGCAGATGTAGGAGTTGAATATCTTGAGTCCCAAATAGCATTTCATCCGCACGATGAGTAGGGGATGGACAGTAAGAGGAGGAAAAATGAATGTGCATGCATATGCATGCATACACACACACATTTCACACATTTTTTTAGAGCTGAAAAGGAGTAGAACAGGCCTGAAAAATAACTGTGGTACATCCAAGACACAGTCATCATTGGAGAAATCAAAACTTTCCTTAGAAAGGGATGGTCTTTAAGTTTCTAACATTTTAGTAAGATACGACAGTCACGAAGAACATCAAGAACACTTCAGGTTTCCATATATTTTAAAACCACTAAGCAGGAGACTGCATTTCCACAGTAACAGGGTAACTTTATAAAGTATATCACTGGAGTTCTTGCAAAACAGACAGCTTTTCTGCTTCTAGAGTATTTTCTGAAAGGTCTGAAAGGAAAATAGGAACCCAGTAACAAAGGTGATAGGCTGTTGCAATGTTACACATGTGAAGGGTTGATCCCAGCTTGCATATGTTTGCTTCAATGAAATAAGACTTCTTACCTGTTGAAAGCAGAAAATGCTGGAATTTTAAGTTTATAAATAATACAAGATATAAAACTACACTTATCCCATTTTTGCTCAGGAAAGGGATTTGATTGACATAATTACTGAGAAGGCACTTGCTGAGAAAACTACCAAACAAAGCAAAAAAGTGTAAGAACTATATTCTAAAAAGCTAGAACAACTTTTTTTGTTGTTTTGTTTTGTTTGTTTTGTTAACTGAAGGGTTCTAGTTTTCTACTTTGAGATTAAAGTCCTTCCAAAGAGTGACAGTGTCTAGAATGATTCCTCCCAGTATCTTCTCAACCATCATCACTAGAAGTTCACATCCTCAAGAAGAAAGAATTAATTCTGAAAAACAAAAGAATGAGTGTCTTGTAAAAATAAAACACTAACAGCAGCCTAGAAGGTATGGGCAGCATTCAAGTATGGTTATTGTCTGTCTGTGCTCCTAAATGCTCTCTTGTTAACAGGGTCGTTAAGGAGAAAACACATCTACAGGTTCCAAAAAATCTTAATGGCAGGAGTGGGGAGAAGTTCTCTTACAGCAGGGCATTTAACTCTTATGCAGAACTTTAGCTGCGGTATACAACAGAAACATCTAAACATATAAAGAAAAAGTATGAATAAGTTACCTGGTATAATACATACCAGCACTTTCCAAATGAATATTGAACAGTTACTCTAATGTGCATTTTACCTTAGGGCTGCAAGTCATGTTTGTGTTTAACATCAAGCCACTTAAAAGCTGTTTATCATCATTTCCTTTATGTGTGGGAGAACACCTTAGGAATTACTATGCAAATATTTACCAAATGTTAAATTAAAGCCAGGTCACATGAATGCACAAGTGCGATGGAGGCAGAAAAGCAACATAAATTTTTAAAAGTGATTTTGACATTTGTGTTGTCACAGAATCCTAACTTAACTGTTGCTACCTCATGCAACATCTTCAGTGTTTAAACAGTCTAAAATAGGTTCAAGAATTCTTCTATGCATTTATTTTCAGTCAACAAACACACACTCAAGTGAAATACCAATCAGTCTATAATTAAAAGACACTCCCATTTATTGTTAGTTTTTTGAATACATCTAAAAGCACACATTTTTAATGTATCAAAAGCTTGGAGTACCATCTTGATTCCTTTTGTTCCAAACTCAAATAGGAAAGTGTCAGTCTACTTTTCTGAAAATGAAAGCAAAACACTTTATAAATATTGCAGTTCATATAGCATATTTCAGACTGTTAATGAGCAAGAGCATCCTAACAAGTTTAAATACATTTCAGCCGGCCCATCAATAAAATAAACAACATCACTTAGTGATTTTGCAATTAATTATTGTTTGGTGCTGTTATTTGTTCTGCTGTGCAGAATGCATAAAATTAATTGCAATCTCTATCCTGGAATTTTTAATTTAAATACAGTAAAGATAGGATGTACTGAAAAACTCAGAAGTAGAAAAGAAGTAGTAAGAGACTCCTCCCACAATTACTTCTCAGGCTGGTATTTTAGAAGCACCTCCACATTACTGCTTCATTAAAGCAAATAAACGTCAATGAAATACAGCATGAAAAAGGACATATTTAGAAAATGGAAATCACATATGCCTGTTCCACATCCACAGCAACAGAATAAATGCTAGGTCAAAGTTGGGGGAAGGATTGGACTCTGGCTACGTTGTTTCCTGTCATTTAGACAGTATGAAAATAAGATTAAAACACCCATGCTCACAACATATTTCCTGATGAAGGGGATATTTTAGGTTGAGGTCAGTAACAGAAAGATATTCTACCATTTAATTATTTTTAGATTGTATATTGCAGTGTGATCTATTACCTCCCAATATATAAGAAGTATTTAATGATTTCTATAAGCATTCTAAGGTTACATGATGTATCATTATCCACAGCCAAATAGCACTAAGTATTAGTTACTCTCAAACCTCTGCGTGCGGAATGGAGTACAAAAAGGGAGCTGGAGAAGAACAGATGGATGAGATCAGTCACAGCCTCAAACTTCATCTCTAAATATATCACTAAATTAGACCAGCCTCTAGCATTTCTTGTTTGTTTACCATAACCACCTCCAAACAAGCCTGAAATGGTACTTCTATAGCCAGACTGCATTTCAATTGCCAGCAACTGGGCTGCCATCATCATCTGTAGTAGAGGTGGGGCTCTGGTTTTATGGGAATATGAATACTGAGTTCCCAAAATCAACAGCTGATCAGGAAGCAAATGTTTGCATACTACATATTATCACTGCTGGTTGTTAAATACTCCTCAGTCACAGCAGAGGGATTTCTCAAGAACGATCTAGAGCTGAATGGTTAGATCTCGGCAACAAGAGAAGGTACATGCACTTGAACATCCTTATACAACCTAATAAAAATGTATCACACCCCTGTCCTCCTAGCAGGCAAAGAACTACATTCATAGCTGTGAAGACAGCTGAAGTAGTAGAACTGTATCATTTCTGTAACAATATTGTATGTTGCAGAGATGACATTTTTATGGAATAAAAGCAAACACAAGAAGCTTCAGTAAAAATCAAAGATAAACAGCTTTCTGCACAAGAGATTAAGTCTGTTCCAGACATTTACTGAATTTAGCAGATCCTAGCACTGACCAGATCCAAATAAGCCTCCCTATATGAAGGCCAACTGAGTATAAAACAGGTTGTCTTTTCACAAACTTCCAAAAATAGAGGAAAAAGCAACATTCAGGTTTCACCACTCAGGAAGCTTCCAGGGTTTAGTCTGCATTACAGTACAACACAGTAAGTTACAAACACACATTTCTAGGTCTCACTGTTGAAAATAAATTCTTACCTGGAATTAATTGTCTTTATAGCTCTATAGTTCAACTCCATAAAGTTAAACAAGACATTTTTAATCATTTCTGGCTAGAAATTCAAAAGCAGCAGAAACCTTCAAGATAATACAAGGAATAGAAAAACATTACAGCACAGTGAGATAGTAAAAAAGATTCCTCATGTATTCCATAGTATTGTTGTTCTCCTTTACCAAAACTCTGAATCTGCTTGCATTAGAAGTGAAAATGCTTTAAGATGCTAGAGAGAAGATAAAACTTCTTTATATCCCTCTACCAGCTGAAGTGACACACGTTCTCTCAAGTCGGTAATATTCATGAAAGATCTATACTGATTGAGCTCGAAGACAGAAATTATAAGTGAGGAGAGGGCAAAGGACAGAAGGTAGTCTGCTCAGAAAGAAACTGCTTTTAAGCATCCAGCAATAAAACTATGGAAAACACAGAAGGCCATACAGTAGAAATAGTCCGAGAAAGATGACTGTAAAAGGTGCTTCCTAATCTGCCTTCCAGATAAAACAAAGTACTATAAAAATAAAGCCACCTAAGAAAGGATCTTAAGAGCGGAATTCTGGTTTAAGGGGCAGGAGGGGTGGGGAAGTGATGGAGAACAAAAAGAAGTTAATTCCAAGCAATCAAACTTCCGAGTACATACAAGACAAAGTTCTTCACTTTTACCAGTAAATTTAGCAGGGCTGACTAACAAGCTTTCAACCCCCACACCAAAACATAACTTTGCCTCCCTTTCCATAGTATTCACAAATAGCATGGGTATTTTCATTTCAGCTGATACAGTTACAGGTATGTAGCCCTGAAACTGTTCTTTACCATAAACCATGAAGTGAAGCAAACAAGAAATGTAAAAAAAAAATAATAATAAATTTAAAAACCATAATATTGACAATAGCATCATTTTAAGCACTGTTTGCATCTGTCAGCTTCCTACTAGGAAGGCATCTGCCAATGAAGAGACCCACCTCATAGCTGTTAACACTCGTAACTCAGTGAGAGCTGCTCGCTCACATTTCCCTTTCTGCAAGAAGAGGTCCAATTAAACAAACTACTTCAGTAAGTGCTTTTGAAATTATAGGCTGTATCACATGACTGCAACACATTTAAGTACATAGCTGAAGTAATCACAAAGACCTTACACATTTCATCAGGCTAAGATAGGACACCACTGCCTGCTACATGAGGGCTTCTCGAAATGAATTTTCACCTAATAGTAACTTAAGCAATCTTAGACCAATTACCTCAAGAAAATTAAAAGAATACTGGATTACAACATAACTGTTGAGCATGGCATCATCCTAAAAACACCAGCAGCCAACTCCTATCTAAAATTTCTCCTTAGTAAGCCTCCCTTATTAATTCACATACAACAGTTACAGTGTACTGAACTGTTTCAAAGTTCAAGTCAGACTCTCAAAACAAACAAAACCTAAGTATCTGCATGCATGAAGAACATATAGGAAATAAAGTAACTGAAGAACCCTTACATCAGTACATTTTTTTTTAAAAAGCAAAACATTACCTGCAAATGAGCATCAAGGACCATCTTTTCACAAGGATTAAAAACACATCAAACCACAAAAAAACTGAACCTCTCAAAAGATCAAGATACTTTTTAACATGGGTGTTTACTGGAGAAGGACACACTTGATCTGTTTGTGCCTGGTTTATATCAGCTTATATGTCTTGATTTCAATACAGGAAATAAAATGAGAGATCACAGGAAGTAAAGCCAGTCTAAATAACATATCCATAATGCTTGTTTCTGGCCAAAGCACACATTTTGATTTTTAGGGAGTTTAAGAAGTTTTCTCCACAGCAAGACAACACAGAAGAAATTTTACTCCTCTTAAAAGGAATAAATTAAACATTCAAGTATGAGCTGAACCAAAGATTTTTTTTCAAAAGAACACAATTTGCCCTACCATTTAGAAGATCTGCTTTTAGAGCATAGCAGAGGAAGCTATTCCATGTAAACAAGTGATTTTAAAAAAATAAATTTTAAAAAAATCTCATTTTATGTATTTTCACACACAAAGTTTTTTTTAAATTCATTCACTTTATCTTTCAAGACTAGTTGTGAAAACTTATCCTTCCCCCAATTCTTCTTTTTTTTTTTTTTTTTAAATCATCTTTGGATGTGATATAGCCAAATGGTGCAATTACAAAGTAGGAAAGAAGTCCTGGGGGAAAAAAAAAATTTTTTACATAAGGTCACTTTAAATACCCAGTTTTAAAAGTTTCTGTCTTTGAAGGTGCTAAAAACCTGATGCCAAAACGGGGACTCTAATCAGATGAGGCCAGTACAGAAACAGATTTATCTTTGTCACTAAGGTTGGTTTTATCTCAGCACATCTGCAGTTTTTGTGAAGTCTGCTCACACTGTTTGCCTTGCTGGCTCTTAAGCATCAGACTGGAAAGAGCAAAACAAACAAAGACAACCAAACAATTCAAGCATGAGGCCTATGGAGTACCACAGACTCGTGACAGAAAAAACTATTACCCATCTGGGAAAGGGCAGAAAATTCTTCCCTTGTTTTTCTTTGAAGTCAAGGGGACTACTGAGTGAAGGCAGACACAGCTGACAACCAAAAAGCAGAGTTTCTTTTCAGTCTTTTGAATGAGACTAACGCAGCATAAGCACAGCTCACTATCAGCTTTATACTTAACATGATAAATGGTCCAAAAAATTGCTAGTCAATCCCTAGTCACCAGAGGGTCTAAAATATTTCTTGATCTTTAGCCATCTTCAAGTTACTATGCTCCAAGAAATTAACAGGACTATGTACTACTATGACTTCAAGTCAAGACACAACAGCAAGGACTAATAACCACTTCTTTGCACTTCCTTCACCTATCCTCTTCACACCATCATTCATCCAAAATGAAGTTTGGTGTAAGAACCTCATCCTTCTCCCATTCTATTTCTTCTTCTTTCCTTCTCTCATTCATTTTCATGTACAATTAACACATTCTGTTTTTCTTGAGTAGATGGAAAAACAAACTTTTACAAGTTACAATAGCCACTTCTTCACAGCAAGACAGGCTCAGACATCAGAGAGCTTCCATCGTGGGTGGTCTCTCAAGGTGAAGATGCTTGCTACAAGGAACGTGACATACAGGTTATATACATGCCACCATCACCTCAGTTTCATTTGTTTTTTAAAAGTGTTCCAGTTCACATTTTATGATAATGATCCTGCTCTGAGCACCTGGAAGACAAACGATAGAACACAAACACACTGAAAGTTTTTCAGACAGTTTATAAAGCATGGCAAAGTGAGCACGGTGAAGAGGTTTCCTCCACTCGAGTCACTTGACACCTGCATACTATAGGCAACAGCAGAACAGAAAGACAGTGATTCTCCTCTGTCCCTCAGAGACAGTGTTTGCAAAGAAGGACTAGAAAATTTCTTGTTCTTTAGCTATCTTTAAATGATTATGCTTTGAGAAATTAATAGGACTATGTACTAATAAATAGAAAGTCTTTTCATTTTCACAAGGCAAGGAAGGTAGTTACTCATCTCACCTAGTGAACTCCACTATCACTAGAGAGCAGAAACAAGAGAAAGTTGGTTTATCCTGCAAGTTGAATATGCAGGGCAAAAAAAAATACCCATCTCCCACAGAAGGAGGAAACAGAAAAAACTGCAGTGATATCCCTAGCACAGAATTCCCAACAATCCAATAGTCAGAGCACAGATATATAAATCCAAAATGACTCAGAGTATTTTAAATTACACTCAACTTTTATTTCATTTGCAGCACTGGAACCCTTCAAAAATAAGAGCATTCTGATTTTATACTGAATCTGAATGAGAACCACTCTCTGAATATGGCCCACTATCTGAATATTATCTGAGTAAAATGACGTAGAGAATACATCAGTAGAGTGATCACATAGCCCACCTTTACATCACACTCCAGCATTTGACATTTAAGAAGAATACTTCCGTGAAGAACAAGTATGCAAAACCAGAACAGGCAAAGATAGCTGGAGACATGCATTTAGATAAAGAGGTCCACACACTGCATAACTACAAAAAAACCTCCCCTTAAAGCCTCACTTGAAACTGGAGTGCACTGTATGCCAGGCTCTGAATCCAAGATAACTATATGAATGCAAGAATGCAAGTGTAAACTGATCTTTAGTTATAAACTAAGAATATCCTTTAGCTTATCAAGCCCATTAGACTAGATTGCTTCAACAATGTAGAAACACAAAAGACTCACCCCTATGTATGTTAACACAACAGCTCCAGAACAAAACACCTCTAAGTAAAACCACAATATTTTAAGCTTTAACTTTCAAATCCCAAGTTCTCTGTGTCAAATATTAGCTACAACATTCAGAGTAGTATTTTTACACAAATAAGCAAACTGCTACACAGCTACAGGCACCTGGCAAATGATTAATTAGCACCGAGTCTGGCTTTTTGTTTGGTATCTGAAGGTAACACTGGGGGGCTGAGGGACCACAGTCACGATTTCTTAAAATCCAACTTAAAGTGAGCACACAGAACTATAAAGCTGCTCCTTCAAATTGCCACCCATTTTTCACACAGAAATGACGGGGGGGGGGGGGGGGGGGGGGCAAGGGGAAAAAACGAAAAATTAAGAAAGGCATGTGTACAAGACTACTGTATTTCAAAAGCAAAGTCCAGGTTAAGTGAGTGAACAACATTGTTCTTTCGCCAACTAAAACTGAAGATACCTTTATATTCTAATCATTCAATACAGCTACAGATAACAAAAACACAGGCTGGCTGTAAATTCACACAAATCCATTTGTAATAAACTCAGCACTGAAGATCTTGAACAAAAAATGATAAATGGCTCAGCATCTACAATAAGAGCAGCCACCACTTCAGTTCTGCATCTAGAAACTATCTAAGATTATTTAATTTCAGCTGTTTGGGCCTTCCTTTGATAAAGTGATTAATGTATTTGCAGCTGACATAGGACTGCTTATCAGAAACAGCTGGGGGTTTCAAACATGTGAATGAGGAACAGCAGACTCCAAACATCCACAAAACCGAATACAAATACCTGTAAAACAATGCAGATTAGGTATGCTGAAATCCTGTAAAACCTTATAACAGAAACGGAGCTTTAGACAAAGCTCAAGTAAGAAAAAACAGTAGTAAATTACAGAACTATATCCTTAATTCCACATAGAAAGCCTTTACATATTTTTTGGAAGAGAAAAATCCTCTCCTTCAATAACATGAAAGTATTTCACTTATTTCACAGAAAACAGTAGGACTTTGCTGCTGCAGGGCCATCCTATTTTCTGCATGGATCAGGCACTGAGCAGAGGTTGGGGAGGAATTTTGCCAGAAGGTTGGCAGACTTACACTGTCAGTAAGGCCAGTCAGAGCCCAGACCACCACTGTCTTCTCACACTTCCAAGGCTGGTGCATTGCAGCAATAAACTCCCACTGGTGCCACTTCCCGTATGAACCCTAATCAGTTCTCTCCACGCTGTCAACCTTCTAGCAGTTACAGTTCATTGCTCTCTATTTAGAGACGCGTTAAGCATGGATTTGGGGTCTTTTTCCTCACTCAGAAGACAGAGAAAATACATGACCTTTCACAGTACATTTGGTCACTGTGCTCCAAAATAGAGCCATTAGGGACAATTGTAGGCCCCAGTGCTAGAAAGATGCAGAGACAGCCATGGTAGTTTTAAATACCCAAAGCATTAGAAGTATTTGAAGATATAAGTTGAGTCCCTTTGAGGCAGAAGTTCATCACAAGAGAAAGTAACAGATCAACCAGGAATTGGATGTGCGGGGAGAGAAATAAAGGATTTCCAACCATACAGGTGTTGGAGCAAGGTCTGTACTAGATGAAGCTGTTACATGCCACTTTGTTCTCACATGAAACACTAAATTAACCAGCTGCCCTCCTCCCTTCTCAGTAGCAAAAATGACTGGGTCAAGAATGTTCTGAAGGCACAACTAACAGGCAAGCACTGCCTAATTCCATAAAGATTAGTCAACTTCACTGGTTCTGGCTACTACTTGAAAGAAAATGAACAGGAAATTTTTAAAAGTAATAAAAATATTTACCAGCATAATATTACACCATGGGAAGTATTATATAATCTCTCTTACATTTTGTTATATTAATAAAATTTATATTATCACAGTACAATATTAGGTGTAGTATTTGACTCTGAGATACAGCAAATACAGCTGGTGAATAGCCCAGATGACCTCTCCCTCCAATCACATTGGCAGAGCCAAGTGATGGAACTGGATGAAACCCAAACAAGGACAATTCTCTCACTGTTGAGATCAACTTCCACCTTCACCTGACTGAAAAATACAGAACATGCCAGAATTAACACCTCATCAAAACTTCATGCTGTATGCCTAACCACATCTCATGAAGTGGATTTTGGCCAGAGAGAAGACAACAAAGACAAGAATGAGGTTATTCAGTTCCTCCCGCCCTGCCCCTTATCCTGAAGGGCAAAATGAACTGCTTTCTTCTGCTCCTCCAAGTATCTTCAGGAAATAGAACCAAAAAAGGGTTGGGAAGGAATGGCTTCAGAGATTTAAAAGAAAAGAGAAGGTGGCAAAGCAGAATGAAAGTCATTGCAAAACAGCTAACAGACTAAGTAGAGCATTCAGCTCGAATGTGGAAAATGACACCTGAGGGACACGTTCCAGTTACTGTTTGGTGGCAACTTCCTCCAACCCTCGGACCAGGAATTTCTTTCTATAGCCTGCAGAAGGGCCACGTGGAAACTTTCTTTACACAATTTTAATTCAGTCAGTACAACCCCACAAGAAACTTCAAATGAAAACAACAGCTGGTAAGCAAACTTGATTAAATGCTGTATTTGCATATATTTTGCAACAGTTCTGAGATGCCATTATAACCTTTCTTTTCATTTGCATTTTGATGCCATCCATCACTCATACAGATAAGTCCAATTTACTTTTCAGTCAACTACCTTATTCATTCTCTTTGGGCTCCACAACTGTACCCACATACATTGGCTCCACATATTATGCTATGCTCAAGCACCAACACAAGTAAGATTTCACTGTAAAATTAAACAAAGAACTATTGGAAATGCCTACAGCAAACAGGACATAACAGCCATTATTCACAAGAATGCTCAAGTCTAACCAGGTTACAGGAATGCTTTATCACAATGCACTATCAATAGGACTTCCAGTGTAACATTGCCATCTCGTTAACAGAGGTGATTATATCTCAGTTTCCCGACTTACCTACATAAACGCCGGTAGGGAGCCAGTCACTGACCAGTTCAGCCACAAGATACTGAAGGCTTTTCAGCAAAGTAATTTGATCTACTTTCACTAAATTTTATCACTATGTGCGGTGCCTGAAAAAGGAAACCAGCACATGCAATGAAGCAGTTGATTCTCTTTTTTAAATGGCTAGTAAGTAAGGAAACAGCCATTGTCAGTTAATAGAAAAAATGATAACATCAGAAACTGCTAGTATAATGGTCACATAAGCTAAGTGATTTGGCCTCCTACAGAACCTGCAACAGCTTTGGCTGCATTATTAGAACTATCTCTTACGCTAACTATGAAGTTCGGCTCCAAAACAAAAAACAACAAGAAAAAAGCCTGAAAATTCATTACGCGAGCTTTAGCCAGGATTACAACAGTATTAAACAGTCTGATCATTAAATTGTAGCTTGTATCTTTGAGTATTAACTCACATATTTATCTAAAATCACCACGTAAAAAGTATGATTCACACTCATAGTTTAAAAACTAAATCCAGCTTTTTTTCTTCCCAATCAAAAGAAACTCCTTCCCACAAAGCCTCCTCCTCTATCAAACTTCCACACACACATTGCAGAAAAACATTTTTTCACTAACAAAAAAGAGCAGTATGAAACTTATCATGCACAAGATGTTTCAAAACTGAAATAACATTTCGCAGAATGTTAATAGTCCACTACAACTACTGTCTGCAACATGGTACATGGAGCTAAGACCTGCACTGTCAAGTCTGCTTACGAACACTAACATCCTGGATTTTGCTATACCATCAAGTTGGGGTTTTTTTGCTCTATTGATAAGCCAAACAGTTAATCTCTAAACACACAATGCATAAAAGGGATCACTTCAAACCAGAAAAATGGAAGACATTTATAATCACCACAGCATTCACACTTGAATGACAGCTAAACATAAAGACACAAGAAGCATTCAGCCATCTGGAAAGAAGCTGGTATTTTTTTCATATTGTCTATTCTCAAACCCTTAAGGCAAGAGTCAGAGGTTGACCAAGACTTCCATTTAGTGAGATGCTCATTTCATATCTACAGCCATTAATGAACTGCAGTATGAACAATAAGCCAGACTCCTCCACTTTTGTTGAATTCAAAAGATGGTTGTGTCATACCAAGACAAACAATGTGTGTATACTGCCAGATGTATGTTACATTTAAAACATCTGAAGTTACCAAAAAAGACCTACCTAGTGTTGTCCTAGTGCCTTTGAATATGGCTTATTTAATAAAATGATGATAGCAGTGAGTATGTATTTTGTACTTACAGACAAGAAAGAATACGATGGCAACATACATAACTGCAAAATTAATGATTTATAAAAAAAACCACAACTAAAGTAGGTATTCAGCCTCTATTCAGAGTTAAAAGGTAGTGAACGTTGCTGCAGCAAAACAAACAAAAAAAGGACATTGTATGTACAGCTAGCAGAGACCTGGGACAAAGAGAGTGAGGAGAAGGATGCTTTAGCACTTCAGCACTACATTTTTAATACTACATGAAAGGTCTAATAAGAAAAAGCACGCTGCAAGTAGAAAAGCAAACCATATACTCCTTTCAGCTTCTGACTTGCTGCAATTACTCCCCAATAACACAAAAAAATCTAATTTAAATGGAAGATGGCCTAAGCCAACATTTTTCCAGACTCAAGGATTAAGGGATCAACACTGGCATACTCCTATCTCATCCATCTTACTTCAAGTGGGAAGTATGTGAGAAGGATAAGAGTTTAGAGCAATTTTGTTCTGTTGATAGTTTTGAAAAGTAAGTGGATTGAATACAACAGTAATCAGAGGGAGGAAAAAATCCTCAGAAGTAACATATTTAAAATGCGCAGGCCATAAGTGTTCTTTCAAGCATTTCTAAGTTATGTTGAGTATTTTGAGCAAAAATTAATTCTTAATTTTGCTACTTGTAAAGCCAGGGGAGTGGTTTCTATGAGAGTTTTTCAGGTAAAGTTAGTATCTCCCATCAGTCAGCAGCTCAATGAGAGCTATCCAAATAACTGTTCCTGAAACACTAATACAGAAGACCTCTGGATTTTCGAGTGCTAATCTTCTTGCCTAACATAGAGGAGTCATCATTTATCATTGACAGTACAAACCCTAATGTTAGATTGTATTTTTTTTCCCCCAGACACAGATGTCTACTTCACCCCTCCCCCCCCCAAATCTATCTTCCTTTTTCACAGCAGTCTAAACAATGCCTGCATCATGACTACTACTATGCAAATGCTGCTCTCTCTCGCTCTCTCTCTCTGCACATTGTCAAAATGTCAATGAACCTTCTCCTTTTTGTTGCCTAACACAACTATTTCAGGTTTCCAGCTCTTCAGGGAGTTTTATTTTTGTAGCTCATAATGCCAGGAACTCCTGAAACATTTGTTCAGAATACATTCATTACAGACAGCAGGGCAAAATTAATTGTGAATTGGCAGCAGCTAGGTTTTTCAAACAAGCCTAATTCTGTGGCAGCTGACCATGTTAACTCCCTTCAGTCCTTGAAAAATTTCAGCAAGTCTTTCTACAAGACATGGCAAGATTCAAGGGAGCAATCTCCTTTCCAATCTTCTATTCTTTGGGCAGACAAAGAACAGGTTAAGAGGTACCAGAAGCAGGAGATGACAGCCAAATTTCCAACACCATCTAAAAAAAAAAATTAAAAAATGCCATATTTCTTAAATAGGGCAACTGCTAGAAACAGACTTCTGAAAAAAAATGCCAATAAATTAAATTTTATAATAGTATACAGTTGCAACCTATCCTACAGAACGGGAAGGGGGGATGGGGATGACAACCTGGAGGAAAAGACAAAAACAGTTTCTATAGAAAATCTCAGTAGAGTGAGTAACCTAAAGAAAATACAATTGAAGTCAATGAGTCTAAGCGAAGTATGCCACATTTTTGGCACACTAGAGCAGACCAGATACTTCCCCAAATTTAGAAGTCCTTACTCAGTATGAAATAAACCCACTTGTAAAAATAATCCAATACATTGCTGACAAACCCTTACTGTAGCCAATTATTTTATTTATCAGAAAAAAAGTTATACCTTAACAAAAACCATTGTTATAGCCAACAACTTTTTCACTCAATGTGAATGGAAGGAATGTGATTTGGAGGTAAACTGCATTTTCATAGCATTCACAATATACAGACATTTGATTGACACAATAATGTATTTGCCTCATTTTTTCCTGCAAGCTTAACAAATACTGATTTTTTTTCTAAATGCAAGCCCTCTGGAGTCTTTACTCTGCAGAAAACCTTCATGTATGACTTCCGGTTTCCATATAGGTTTTCATGTAGAATAACTCACAGTTCAAGTAAAAAGCAAAATAATTAATAAGAACTTCTTTAAAGAAATAACTTAAGTAGTAAATGGAAGACTTCAAGATTATTTATTTTAAAAAATAGAAGCTTGTTTCAGTTAAAAAAATGCACAGGTGAGATGCAGTATGATCATCCAATATACTGGTGACAAAGTATGACATGCTAGAGGATCAACAGAGGAAGTTACCACTTGGTTTTGTCCTGGATAGACTGAGGAACATTTTTCACTACACAACTGCATAGGCCTTACTACCCATGAAAGAGAAAAGGTATGACTAAGCCTCTCAAGGCTTAAACTGCTACAAAACAGCAACCTCACCTTGATCAGATTTGTAGAACCCCTGAATTACTTCTATTTTTAGAAAAGCTCCAGACACACTGTCACAAGTAGCCTTGTTTATTGCTTCCCTTACTTCTGCACTACTGTATTTCTGTCCCACCTTTGTGGTGTTTAGCATCTAGGATAAATCAAACAAAAATTCTGAGATGAGAACCGTCCATCAAAATCCTTATGGAACTAGTTAAGAAAGCCTTATAGAAAAGGTTACAGCTGGCAGAATGAGAATTTCAATAGCTGCTCAACCAGGGATCCACAGGAAAGACATTCTGCAACTGACCTCTAGGCAGGAGTTGCAGGGTTAGACAGCACATGCAGTTCTGACAAGGAAGAAGAAGTTAGTTAAGTAGAATTCCAAGTCACATACTATCTTCCTTATCCATACAACTCATCACTTACAAAAGGTCTGTATCCAAATCAGTCTACAGCCAACATTTCCACTAACAGCAAAGTCTTAAGTCTTAAGTTTGCAGTCTGGTTTCACTTCTGGCTTGTACTCAGAAATAAAAAAAAGTTGGCAAGCAGAGAACGTTAGTGGAAAGCTTTGTAAGACGCAAAATACTATCCATCAAATTACTCACCAAATGAGTATCACAGGGGATTATTAAAAAAATTATCATAGTCAGTTTAGGCAAAAGTCACAGCAGGCGAACTGCGCGACTAAGAACTGCATTCAACAAAAAATGCCTGACCTACAGGAACTGAAGTGAATGGTACCTACATTCAGTACTAGACTCCTTAAAATATAGAAAAATGGTAGAATTATACCCCCGACCCTCTACATGAAATTCTGGCCTTACCACCATTAATGACATCCAGCACTGCAAGACTAACAAAAAAAGAAAAGAGGCTAAGAAAGACTATGTGCCCTCAAAACTTTTAGTTTGAGGAGAAACGTAAATAAGGAGCTACCTCTATATGGACATCACTGAAATTTATAAAGATGCATTTAATTTCAGTCTGCCTGCCCACAGGCACACCAGCCAAGAGAACAGCTGCAGAGCAGGTACTTGCACCTTTTCAACCAGTCACCTTCCACAGCAGCTGAAGATCACCTGCCTACTTACTGGAAGGACAGAACCTTGTAACAGCAGCTTTCAGGGAAATGTGAAAACACTACTTTGCCATTACCTTTCACAGGTAATAGGAAGGCATAAATCCATGCCTAAATTAAAAGAAATAATCCTCAACTGTTGGATGGTCTACAGGTGGGTGCTCAAGGTCCATTCCAGAGTTCAGACACAGGACAAATCCATCACATACAGGGGATTAACCCATCAGAATTTGAGACATGTCTCTCCTTCAAACATCCAAATAGAGACATGCTGGATTCCAACCCCTTTGGAGCTGAAACTACTCTTAGTTGACCTGTATACTGACACCCAAATTAAAAGAAACAGGAGACGATTATATAATTTTTTCTCCTCTCAGAAAATTTATAACATAGATACTCAGGTTTGCCAATAAAGATCAGCTCAGCTGTTGATGGATTGATGAGAATGAGGTAGTATCTTCTGTAACAACCTGAAGGTCTTCTAAGGTTTTAGGGAAGAGTGATGAACAGGCGAACTGATTAGTCAAAGAAAAAAATAAAGCCACACAATTTCCCAGGAATGCAGCTCTCAGAGCTTCTTTGGGTTCTATCAAATTCTCCTTTAGTCTAAGCACTCCATTTTCTTCTGATTGAGATATTATTGCATTTTTGTAAAGGAAAATGATAGGGAGGGTGCATGTTAAGATTCACCAATAGCTAGTATTTTACTGGAAATCTGGAAAACATTCTATCAGATAAGCTATACTGCAAAACCATTTGGCTCAATGGCCAGAAAAAAAGAGCCTAAACAGAGCCAGCTGTTAGCCTCTACCCATCAGACTGAATTCTGTGATTCCAAATATCAGTCTTTGTTACACTACAAACATTCATCTTCCTCCCTATCTACCGTTCATACAAATAGTATCCTCATTACCAGCTGTAAGAAGCATGCTCATTCAAGCATTCTGTAGTTTTCTTTTTCATATATGTAATAACCAATAAAGCACTGAAGTAAGAGGTCTCACTGTGGCAATAAACACTGCCAGCGCACCCTCATGAAACCAATGAGCAACTTGTTTAAACCTCCCAATTCAGGAGCATTCCCAAGAGCAAATCTGAGCACTGGAGTAGTGCTATGGCACCTGCCACAACAAAGCGAAGTCATCAGTTCTGAATGGATGTACTGATGGCATAAAAATTACAGGTTTACACTGGAAAGTAAGACAGATTTTGATGACATTAAAATATTACAACAGTTCACTTAATGGAGGTGTCTATAGCACAATCACTAGGCATAAGAAAAAAAACATTTATAGAATCAAGTCTTACCTATTTCCTCTTCAAAGTGAGGATAATGGTCCAAAACAAGTCCTATCCAGTGCAATCAGTAATTTCTTATAGCACAAAGTTTTCTTTAAAAATAAGTTATTTTAAGTAATCCTATGTAAGAAAAAGTACCGATGATAAGACTCACAGAACTACCAAAACAAAATATAACCTGAGGGGAACAAAAAATGCTTTTATTAAGGAAGATACTACACAAGTACTGCATAGACTTTTTTTGCAGAAGTTCTTGTAACATGCTGATTTTCTAAATTTTTCATATGAAGCAGCTTTCTCGGTTTACCAATGTGTCCAGGCACTGTCTGGTCAGTGGAATTTAGAACTCCGTCTCTATCAAAAAGTCATTCAAATGAGCCCATCATTTCTGTTTAGTCAGCTCCTTGACATAAAATATCTTTATGCATAAACAAGACTCAAGAATGAAATATAAAAATATAAAGCAGAATCTGTTTTCAACTATACTAATTGCTCAAGACCTTGATATTATCATATTCATTAAGGATGAAACATAGGCATCTTAATAGGGTGCTAGAAGGAGCCTTCAATAATGAAGCAATAGGTCTTCATGCCTAGGAAAGCTGCAGTTATGACATTAGCATCACCAGGAAAGCCTAAAGAATGTTCTGCTCAACGGGGGAAGAAAACTGCTGCTTCAGTAGCAGGATGCAAGACTCTGCACAGTATGGTACAATTCAACTGACGTATCATACTGAACAAGGAAGGAGGAAAGTATAGTCACATAACATGAACCATTACTCCCAAATAACTGTATCTGTTAAAAACAAAAACATTAAGTTTTTAAGAAAATACCAATAGAACACAACCCTCCATTTTCAAATACTTAGGAAAAAAATATTAAAGCTGCATTTTATGCAGCAAGCAAAAGCACCTCCCGGTTCCATCCTGTGCCAGAAGGAATTTTTTTTTTTTTTTTTTTTTTTTTTTAACATCAAGACTACCATACTACATCATGCTTCCCAAGTTGGAAATAAATACACAAAAAAAAACCATTTGGGCTTTAAATTCCTTCCTCACAAATTCATCAAGACTACTGAGTTCATTTTCTACTGCACAAAGAGCAATAGGAAGCAGTCACTACTGAGAACTCTGCACTGTTCTTCAGTGGTTTTGACTTTTAACACTCAGTTATTACAAAATTTTTGCTGTCTCAAGTGATAACAACTGAATAGTACTCAGAACTCAATAAATATAATCTGGGAGACAAAAATGAAAATTCTGCATTATCACATACACTGAAGTCTGACCTGCAGTATTTCAATTATGAGTTATTCTCATTTTGCCTACTGAATTTCCACCAGTTTTATCTGGCTCCACCCTTCACCTGAGCTCCCCTGAAACACATTAACATCAGATAACTTAATATTCAGCCAAAAGCCCAAGTTACTGGCAGTAGTCTACTTCTTAAAAAGAACAAAGGGATCCAAGTCCAATTGCAGTTTTTCTGTTTGGACTATAAACACCTGTTAGGAAGAGAAAAGGGACTGGAAATCTACCAAAATCTCATTACATCAACACTAGTGGCTACCATGCAGCACAGCAGCAGCAATTTTATGCAGAAGTCATAAAAAGGCAGGCACTTCTTAACTCTCAATTTTTCAGGATCAGTGTAAAAGTGATCCTGAAAATTCTTTAAGAGACTCAAAATTCTGCTACTTGAAAGCTACTTCCAGTCTCAATGAAATACCACCACCAGTGTTAAGTCAATAACAGAATTTGTTTTCTACAGAATTTTTTAAATTTGTCTCCTCCCCTTTTCTTTACTCCCCCTACTTACATGGCCTGTCTTCCTATATATGAGTCAGTCACCCATAAGCTCATTCAAGAATAATGGAAGAGCAGTGTATCAAGTTATATTCTCCTTTTTTAGTATGGCATCATAGTGGACAAATCTGAAGGCTGAATGCAGAAGTGATAATCAAGCCGTCCACTGAAATACATCAGTTTCCAAGACAATGTAAAAGCTCGCTAACTTACTGTAGCTGATTGAGCAATACTAAGACAAATATGGGAACGAATAGTTAAAACATTTCCTATAAAAAATGTACTTAAAAACAGATCTCAGAATTGTTTTAGTAAAACAAAGATTATGGATTAACCCCACCCCTATTAGAGCGTAAAATAAAACAAACTTTCTAAGACTAACTTGGATAGAAAAAAAAAAACAAAAACAAAAAACTCACACCAAAAACTAGAGACCAGGTCCAAGACAAAAAGTGCCACACAAGTACAACTGTATTGCTCTGTCTTTATAAAGGACTAAATACTTAACAATTTGTGCCAAACAGAAAAATGTTCATAACAAAGGATTTCTTTCAAAACTTTCCACATATATCTTCTGAAGAAATGTTATGTTTTTGCAAACATCTTTTGTAAGCATAGAATTTGGAGTCAAAATAAATTGTCATTTTCCCTACCCCCAACATTTTTAGAGAAACTACAAGAACATTTACTACTCCTTCTGCTTGCTGGCTCATTTACAATAGCAATACATAATTCCAGAAGACTAATTGTCCTGTTGTGGGGCAAGCAAGAACAGAAAGAAAGGGGAGAAGTATTTTATTATTAGGAATCAGAAAATGGTAATCGACAGTCAAGCCGCAGCATTAGCTCTTTAAATGCATCTAATTTGGGAAAGATCGCCAATACAACCCAAACAACACACTATTTCCACTCTAATCAAAAATGCACCATTCTTCAACTTAGTCACTATATTATGGCTTCCTTCTCAGTCTGACTGCCAATCAAAATTACGATTACAATTCCAGAATCAACTGCTGGCTTCTGTACATTCTCGTCAGTGGAAACACACACTCTAATGTCCGTAAAAATTGGAGGTCGAGTCCCTGTAAGACAGTTCAACTAAGATTTGATTGTCCTTGCCAGTATTCCAAAAGGGAGGCCCAGAAAGGCTGTGAAAGTGAGCCACTCAAGAATTTCATGGTGCTTAAAATGACAAATTTTAAACTGATATTTAAATGACAAATTGCAGTGCTTATTAATTTTGGTACATGGCTTCCAGGTCCCACCCATTCAACTGGCTTCCATGACCAAGACTTCAGACAGCCAAAGTAGTCACTTCAGTCAAGTCACCTACGTAAGTGCCATGCATGCAAACATGAGTAAATCAATACACAGGTGATAAACGCCACTTCCCCATCTCTGGCTCCTACGGAGATAAAGAACATCTGGAGCAGCAAGATGTTTTTATACATTTTCCTGGGAAAAGTTTCACTGCAGCTTAAAGAAAAGTCATTGTGGATTTCACCTGCTAGTCTCACAGCCATTCTTTTCCCCGGGCATATAGCACTTTCTGTACCAACAGCCTTTGAGTTAGCAAACTAGCACCTCCAGCTGAACCAAGGGCTTCACTACAAAGCTGGTAATTCAAGTATTGCCTCCTACTTGGGGGTAGCAGCATTTCAAAGGGGAAAAGTATGAACACAATGGTGCATTTAGCCTGAACGCATTTAGGCCTGTATACATTGAGGAATTGCTTTCAACAGAAGAACCACACAGATCCAGACAACAACACAGGAGCATATGGCACCCTTCAGTGCTGACCCAGAATCCCTCTCTCCCTCTCTCATCCACATACTCGGGGAAAAAAACCCAAACAAAAGGTGTCTCACAATTCACTGGAAAACTATCAGTGATGTACCTTGTCTTGCATCCAAGGGCTATGCCTTATAGTCAGAGAGAGGCAAACACAGTAACAATAGGCACAACAACTCAAGTATTTTGCAGTAGATCTGCTCTCACTCAAGCAAAGAATCCGGAAAAGATGACATGCAAGTGCTCCCCAAGGCACCAAAAATACCAAGTTACAAGAAATACTAAGGGACTGGGCTGACAACAAGGAATTATTAATCCTACTGTATCTACCTGTCGGCAGGAATCCTTATCACACACATTACTAGACAGCAACAAAAGCAGATCCTAAGTCACAAAAAAAGTTCCACCAAGCTTCATTTCACTGAAACACAAGTAACTTTCCAAGATGACAGTCGCTTCCCTGAAAAATTTATTTACAGTTCTCACAAAGCAGCTGATCAACAAGATGTTTTCTCAAACATCTAAGACAATTCACCTCATGAAATCCCAGAGCACAGAAATCTCTTAGTTGATACTGTAATACAAACAACAGTTCATAAGTCCAGACAGTTATTTGTATCCTCCAGTGAATCAGACAAGATCTGCCCATTCAGAACTGCAACAGTACCTCTAAAGCCTACTGCTTAACTCAGTAGCATCAAAAAATAATCACTGTCTGATTTTTCAGCTGAAACTGGCCCAGTATTTTGTTTCAGTTAATGAAGCAATTGAGCCTTCGCGACCAAGCCTTGCCAACACAGCCCAGCCAAGAAACCAAATCAAACTTGTTAAGAAAACGCAACAGGCTACAATAAGCAACTGCCTGCAGAGTTCTCAGCTACTTACCAAAAGTCTCACAGAAACCAGAGACTTAATCATTTACTGCATCAACTTTCCTCCCATTACAAGTATAAAGAAGTGCTGAGTACTTTAAACCAGTTAAAAATTTTGCTATTTTTATACACAGAAATTCAAGTATTTCACAATATAGATGAATTAATATTCTAATCTCATATCTTCCCCTTTACCAGACAAGCAACTGCAGTGTAATAGCAAAACTAGGCTTCCAGAACAACCCCCAAAATACAGAGCCTCTCACACACATTTTTGTGATATTTGACAGTACCATAACTAATAAAAATTTCCTAAAGCTTGTATCCTAGCTACCTTTTTCATCTTCCATTCTGCAACTACGAAAGATACTCCTCGTAGCAATTGTCCTCCCTTCTCCAAACACTTTAGGCACTTCAACAATCACATTTTGCACTTTGTTCTTTTAAATGATTTCAACCCTTGAAAAAAACTACATAAAGAACACTTAACATGCCAACAGAAACAGCAGCATTCTGCCACAGGAAGTATTCCAAACATTCTAAATATTTTGAAAAGAAAAACAAATCTTCAGTTATCTTTAACATAAACCTGTTCACATGCCCACACCTCACAGCATATTTTAGCTACTGATTATCTTGAGATAATCCCATTCTCTATAAGATTTTACATTTTTTTAAAGAAAGTCAATTTTAGAAAGAGCCGATATAAGGAAAATGGTAAACCACCCAATCCATCCACGTTCAATTAGACAAAAACTCTCCACAAGGTAATAAAATCAATTGTTTGTGACTTCTGTATGATCTATTTTACCAACCCCAAATTTTCTCTCAGGAAAGAGCACTAACTCCAAATGATACTTGTCAAGATAAGAGGAAATTTATCTATTTATCTTTTTGGCTAGTACCACTGCAAATCATGTAGACTGAAAACTAACTAATCAAAGCACTGCAGGAGAACTGTTTAAATCTCCAGTGAAGAGGCGTAGGAGAGGGTGCAGAAGTCATAAAACTTTCTTTAGTGACTTGAATGAAAACCTGTTCTGTATTTTTCAGTTCCTTAGGTTGCTTCCCCCACCCTGTCTCTTTAGACATCCTTGTACAAGCTCTGCATCACCACTACTTGAGGCGATCAGCAATTTTTGAACAAACTGGCCTGTATCCACTTTGTCCATCTACGATGCAGCATAGGGAACTTAAGACTTCTATGAGGAAATAGCCAGAAAAAAGTTTTATTTGCAAAGGTAAGAAATACAACGATGTCAGAAGCATGAACTCCGGCCTCTGGCTGTCCCATAGAGAAGGCTAGATGATTTTGACCTCACACTGAAGGGGGCGTAGGAGATGACCGCTTCACATAAAAATAATTTTCTTTAAATATTACCTAAATAACAAATCGGGTACAAAATCATGAGAAACTAATTGGACTATAGTACATCTTAAATGTCCGGCATTTATCTGAACCTTTCTCACATTGTTGGAATGTCTCTCCTATAAATTGCCTTCTGAACAGTCTGGGCCTTACCTAGAAATGCAGACAGCCTTCTACTCCTTTCTAAAAGAATTAAAAAAAAAAAAAAAAGAAGAGAAGGAAACGCATTTGAAGTATTTATACAAAAGCTTTGTAGGCCACCTTTCAGCCATCATCATGAGACTAATTCCAATGTCATCACAAGCACAAATCAAAGCTGAAATCAAATTTTTAATTTCTAAGTTCAAGTCAGCTGAAAGTAGTTGTTTCTGATAAACCCCACTCTTGAACAGAGACCATATGCCTATTTTAGTACTCTGAACCATACTTTGGTGCAAAAGATCTCATTGAACTGTTGGCTGTAACAGCACCGGGAATTCTATAAACATTTTGCAGTTGTTACACACATGCAATATTCATTAGGAAAAAGATTTTTCACACAAAATGTTTGTCAAGCTCTATGTATCATAAGGCAGGTTATAGCATGACACTTGCTCAGAAAGACTAACACGGTGACCGCTACAGTCTCTACCACAGAGCAGTCTCAGCTGTTCATGATGGATTTAACATGTTAGTAGCAAGTTGCTCTCAAAATAAGCCTGCAAGAACAAAAAGTTTACTTCCAGTTTTGTACTCAGGATATCAAACAATTGACTGGGCACAGAAGAAACCAGCACAGGGTATAAAATAGATCCCATAAGCCGTTGGCCATACTTTTTCTTTTTATTTGGATGTCTTAGGAGGATGAACAATCCTGCAAGCCCTTAATTCAGAGCTTGTAACCGGAATCTCTTTCACAATATTAACCAGTATTTAATATTAACCAGTATCCTATTAGCCTTTGGCACCTGCCTCTCGGAAGAAAAAGAAAAAAACTATTTTTATGCTCAATTAGGTACAACCTAAGAAAAACTCGAGCTCCTTTCACGTAAGGGAAGTCACCTACCCATGCAGAGAGCACCACACAGAGCAGAGGATGCCAGAAAACACGAGCTTTAATGGAAAAAACCTAAGCTGTGTTTGTGTTTATTGTTAGTCAACGCGCACAGCAATAACATAAGAAACCTTAAAACACGTAAAATAAGCCACGCTAGCTTCTTAAGTGAGCGGAACACGCCCTCACTCCGCCAGCATCTGCTGTTCACACAAACTATCTGGCAGGGGGATTCACAGCAGGGGCCCACGCGAGACGGGCGCCACCAGGACCGTGCCCCGTGGGCCCCACAGCCGCGGGGCCTGGTAGCCCACCCCTCAGCGCCGGCAGCCGTTAACCGCCCGCCCCTCGCGCCGGCCCCGGGCCTTTCCCCCGGGCCACCCCTGGCGCCGGCCGTTCCCGCCCGCCCCTCACCCCACAGGCCGGCTCCGCACACGGCCCGGCCCGGCCCGGCCCGGGCCGGCCCCCCGGGCGGGCAGGCGCCCTCACCTTCTCCTGGGCCTTGCGGTAGCGCTGCAGGGCCTGCTGGGTCAGGTCCCGCACGCGGAGCTGCCCGTCCTTGCAGGGCACCACGATCCCCGTCCGCCCGAAGCACACGGTCACTTTCATCTCAGCGGACCGCCATGCCCTGCCCTGCCCTGCCCGCCGAGAAACGGCGCCCGCCGCCGCCGCCGCCGCCGCCGCCGCCGCGCGGCCCGGCCCGGCGGGAGGGGGGCGGCGCAGGTGCGGGAGGCGCGGGGGCGCCGGCAGGTGCCTGTCCCCGGCCCCGCGGCGCGGCGGGGGCGGGCCGGCAGGTGCGCGCGGAGCCGCGGGGGCTGCGCCTCACCGCGCGCGGGCAGCGCCGGCAGCGCCGGCAGCGCCGGGAGCGAGGCCGCGGCCGGCGGCCTCCTTCCGCCGCGGCGGGCCGCTGTGCCCGCCCCTCCCCGCCCGGCTCTCCGGGGAGGCGCGGGCCGGACCGGGCGGGGCGGCCCCGTACGGCGCAGGGGGCGCGGCGGGGCGGCCGGGGGCGGCGGCGGCGGCGCCGCTGGGCCGGGGCAGGACAGCGCCGGGCAGGCCGGGCTTAAAGGGGCCGCGGCGCCCCGCGGGTCAGCTCGCCGCAGGCCGCGTAGCCCACGCCGCCTCGCGTAGCCCACGCCGCCTCGCGTAGCCCACGCCGCCTCGCGTAGCCCACGCCGCCTCGCGTAGCCCACGCCGCGCAAAGCGGGGCAACCGTGCAGCCTGGGGACAGGCGCCCACCGCGCCGCCCCCGCTGCGCCCACGCAGCTGCACCCAGGCGGTCTGCGGCAGCGGCAGCAGCACTCTGCCCAGTGCTCGCGGGCGGCGACCGGCGTGAAACGCTGACCCGAAACGGGGCACCCCGCTGTAGGGCACGGCGCTGCCGCCTGCCCCAAGAGCCCCAACAGCCCTCCCTGCCAGCGCCGGGCTGTCCCGCGGCGGGCACCGCGCACCCCTCCCTCGCCGCGCAGCCTCCCGACGCAGCGCAGGGCACGCGCACCCAGAGCAGGCCCTTTACCGCGCAAAATACGGCCTGGGAGAAGCAACGCACAAAAACCTGCGCTGTGGTGCAACGACCAGGGCCAGAGCACGGCCCTCGCCCCGCCGAGCAGCGAAACGCGCCGCGTTGGTGCGCGCCACCCACCCCTGACCTACCCGGACGGTGACACGAGACCTCGCGCACGCCTTGCCACGCCACGCAGCAACTTGCAGGCACTCCCAAGCACCGTTTCTCCTCTGCAGCATACAGCAACACACACGGAAACACGTTGGCCCAACACAGCGACAGCCCGTACCCTTCCAACGCGTGGTATGGCAAAGCCACGCAACCGGCCCAATGGGACGTCACGCTCTGCAGCGCTCCCCAAACACCCGCTACTCTGCAAAGTACTTTTTTCTGTACCACATGGTACCGAGTAGTGCCCCCCGCATCTTACCTACCACCAGATCGTGTAGAACACAGTGCAAATACATGAGACGGCCCAACACCATTACAATTGTAACAGATCAATCTACACATGAAGATGTGCACAACGGAAAATCACCACAAAGCAAACAAAAGGCAATATAAAAATACCTCTAAGCCACAGCGTGACATCATACGGCACAAGGGGACTACTGCTGCAGCAAAAATAAATGCCCCCCCAACTCAGATTAGCATTCAGAAAGGCAGCCCACACCCTGGGCTGTATAACATAAACAAATGATAGTACCAGAGAAGTTGCAGTGGAAGTGGGCCAAAACAGCCTAAGCTGGAGGTCAAAGTGAATAGTGAAGTTTTGGGATGAGATGGGGACACAGACACATAAACTCCAGCAAGCAGAAAGTTTACGCAGGTTCCTTAGGAGCAGGCACATGCGGAGTGTGGGACTGCTGCAGTGGTAAACAATTCCTCCTTGCCTTTTCAAATCTGGACATGTCTGCCACCAGCCCACAGCACTTCAGAGCAAATCACAGGGAAATAATCTATTAAACCATATATAGAACTGCTTTTCCTGGGTATGGACATGTGTTTGCATGTGCAAGTGCACAAATGTGCATCCCATATATGTTGAACCAGAAAAAAAAGATTTTTTTTTTTTTTTTCCCTTTCAGAGGAAAGCAGCAATGCAAAAGAACAGGAATATTCTGTTTCTTCAGGAAACACTGTGGGTAAGGTAGCATAGCTTGCAGGCCAGAAACACCCCCAGGGCAGGTAGGGCAGTGCTGGATGTGCTAGGGGCAGCTGAAAGGTTCCCTGGAGTGGGCCCATGGGGCCATCCCAGACCCACCGCTGGGTCCCAGCTGGCTCAGCCTCAAGCCAGCTCACCGCTGGCTCCCAACAGCAGAGCAGGGCCCAACAGTTTATCGTGGGTCAGCACCACTGTAAAGCATTCATCATGCTAAATAATTAAGCCTCCCAACTGCTTGGAGAGAGCAGCAGGTCAGCTAGGCTATGGAAATGGTTCACATGAAAAATAATAAAGGAAGGGAAAAGGGAAGACTTGGTATAACTCTTCACAATTCCATAAGCTTGTAAGGAGGGAGCAGCAGGGGTACCTGGGGCAGGGAGGCAACAGCTCCTCACACCTTTCTTTGCTCCTGAGAAATTATAGGGGGGAGCAGTCCCATGCAGCAGCCTCAGAGCTGAGTCAGTGAGAGCAAGAGGCAGGAGGAGTTCAAGGCACTCCTCTATCTCAGCTGCTAAGGTGCAGGTGGGAAGCCTGGGTCCCTGTGCTTGTATGGCTTTGGCTACAGAGTACAGGGGGTTTTAGGTTAATGATTGACTGTGAACATAAAGGCTTCTCTCCCTCTCTGTTTCTCTCTCCCTTTCCCCCTCTCTCTCTCTGTTTATGAGCAAGGTCTGGCACATTCAGGAAAAAACATGGTATGGGTTGGGTTTTTTTCCTCAAATGGAGATGATACGCACTGTAACTGGAGCTGGATGGAGCTTGTTGACACAGATAGTGTCTTGTGTTAGACCAGCTGATACATCTGGAAAAAATTATAACTATTTTGGCCCCAATGCCATACCTGAAGCATAAGCAGCAGGTTTCGAAGTGTCTATGGTTACACTATAAGGACCTATAGTTATTTCAGAAAGGAAGAAAATAAAAGGTTTTCTTTAAATGTGCATGCTAAGTATCTTACAGAAACTGAGATTGTATTTAATTATCACACATCAACAAGGGGGAGGGAGGAAAAGTTGCAGAGGAATCACTGGAGTGTTTACTGTCTGATAGCGTTTGTCTGAAAGTTATGCATGGTATTGTAAATAAGATATTATTGTGTTCTGGGTGCACTACATATTTGTTTACACTGAAACAGTCTGGAAGTCTTTGAAGCCAGCTGGTAACAATTAACACCTACATATCAAGGTTTTACCTGTAACTACCTCTGGGACTTCAGTCTGCACAACTTTCTGCAAAGAAATCCTTTCCTTTATCAGAGAGCTGGCCATGATACTTTTCTTGGGGCAGAGAGCAAGAAGGACACAGCACTTTTTTCCAAAAGTAAGTTCCTCCAATGCAGCTAACAGTGTGGCAAGAAAAGCTGTCATATTGGCATGGCTGAGAAGCCAAGTATGGGAGGACCAAGAGTGTTGAACCGGAATTCCCATAAAACACTTCTTAAGAAACTACAGCCTGAGTTGCAATAGGGTGAAAGAGAGATGAAGGTAATTTTTACTTATCAGATCTCTACATAATCTGCTCCTGCATGGAATCATCAGGAATTATGACCAGAAAATACTTTCCTCGAAAAAAAAAAAAACACGAACCTTTGAGATCTGAAGGCTTCCAAACCCCAAAGCAGCTGCAGAGTCACATACAGCTCTTCTTGTTGGGCACACAGAACTTCTAAGAACCACGTCATCGATATCATCCTTATGGCCACTTTAAACTCACTCAGAGTAAAATACAATAACTTTTAAGACTGACTAATAATGAGGTCTTGTTTTTACTATACTGTTGTGCATTAAGAGGGGCTGCCTGCTTGGTTCTTTTACCGAAATCTAAACCGTATTTCATTCTAAGGAGATCATCACCCGGGTAATGCTGTAAGCAGCGTAAACTGGCTTTGCCCCCCAGAGGAGGACTGCTGCTCCCTCCCTGCCCCAGCTGTTTGTTCCCATCCATTCCCTTTCGTGTGCCAGCACACACAGTTGTAGGCCTGTGCAATGAGATGCTGTGGAAATTAATTTTTTTGCCAGATTAGCTTTCAGCCAAATCAGTTCTGCAGAAACCAGAAAATCGGGAGAAATCAGAACTCGGCTCTGTAATGGGGTTTAAAGCCTGTGCTGGCCCAAGGGAGGGCATGGCACAGCAAGACGGCAGCCTTTTTCTTTTGGTTTATATCAGCTTACGGTGCTTTGCAGGCAGCCTACTTATTAGAGTTTCAGACACAAATACATATGCATATCCATGAGGTAATATTGATAACATTCATGTATCAGTTTCATGAAAGGGGATGAGCAGATTTAACAGCTCGTTGTCACTGAAGGATACTACTGTTGCCTTCCTCCCCTCCCTTCGCCCTTTCCCACCTGATGTTTCTTGGATATCTCCATGAGCCATTTCAGCTCATCAGTCTGGTAGAAAACTAACACAGAAAAAGGAAAGGGTTTTCTGCTTTGCTGGCAAGCTAAGGCTGCTCAGGGAAGGGTCTGACACATCCCAGAGCAGGCTGGAGGGTGCGGGCAGGGCCCTGTGGCTGGGAGCAGGAAGGGGAGCGGACGAGACCTCCACTTTCATCAACAGCAATAAGTCATTTGCCCAAACAACTGCCTTAGCTAATCTATTGCGCTTTTCATGTTGCTTTGTACTACAGCTGATTCATCTGCCGTCCCCTCTGGCTCCTCTCCACACAGGCTGCGGGCGGTCAGGACCATCCACTCAGTTCCGGAGCTCCTGAACACCAAATCAGAAATGCTACAGCCAAAACACAAGGTGCTGACCAGGTATAAGCTCACTTTACACCATCATCATCGCTTGTGCTAGATCAGCCCTCCACATAAAAGCATACTGCTTCCATCTCATCTGTGCTGTTTCACAGGACAGCAATGTGGTCGCATCTCTGTGCCTCACCCAGGTCACATCATTGGTACTGCTGGGACTCCCCTGCAGTACAGATACTGTACCAGTAATGCATCCCCACTAGCATCCCTGCCCTCCCTTCTGGCCTTTCCCACAGTGGTATTGCATTAGCACAGTGCCAGCCAGAGGACTAGAATTTAAGACTTCCAAATTCATATTTTTGTAAGTTGAATGGCTCTTACAGTTTCTCTGTTATAACTGGAAATTGCCATAAGAATAATCAGCACTTTGCTTTTATATCTATGAGGCTTTATCTAAAGATCCCAAAACAGTCAGCAAATGTCAGTGAAGATCCGCAGGTATTGAGCCAGCAGACGTGGACTGGTTAAGCAACTTGCCTAAAAACACAAAGGAATTTTTCCTAGTTTTGCTGCTAACAAGACAACACAAGTTTTGACCTTTAATTTTTGGCTCTGAGCAGTGCCTCTCTCCTACACTATCACCCATTAGGCATTTAACTATTTGACAACAGTAGCCAGGGCTGCCAAAGAAGATGCTCTTAGAACACTATTGGCTCAGCCTCTTTTCTACCATTAATAAACCATGTAAAAGGAATACAGTCAATCTGAGTTCAGGTACATTCCAAAAGTCCTAAAAGACCGTTAGGAGGTTATTACTACAGGTGTGTTTTGTTCTGGGCTTCAGACTGGCACGGATTTGAGGATAAAGTTGAACCAGATGAAAAGAAAAACTTTATCATTTAAATCAATCTTATAATCCCTGGAGACCCGATTTGTGATTTTTCAAACTTCTTTTCTGTTAACACAGTAACATATATTTGTTTGCTACTTACTGAATGTTGTTACCAGTAAACCCTTCAATTACTAAAGGCAAAAAAGGTCATAATTCCTGCTGTTTATATTTTGCATTTCTCCCAGCTTGGATAATGAAAATCAATAAAACCACTTTCACTGCCAAGTCTCAGTGGTACAATGTTGGTGAATAAAGGGAAAGCAAACTAACAAACATTCTTGGGAACTGCAGTAGAATTTTAAAAAATATAATACAAAAAAATGGGTTTACAATCTATAGAAAATCAGATTCTTGCAAAAGTTTAATTTGAACCTAACTTAAAGTTGAAATAAGAAATAAAGGAATTGTGAGATAGACTTGCAAAGAAAGATGATTCTCAGTTTCCATTCATGATGCCACCCTTAGTTCACCTTGGATCTTCTTTCTGCTCATATAACTATATTGATTTAGCTCAACAAAGAAATTTTTTTAATATCTATGTTCTATAAGGATCTGAAAGAAGAGTGTGCTTGAATAGCCAGTACTATACCCCCTGTAATATCAAAATAAAAGTGTGGAAGCAGATGGGAGAAATCCAGTTTTGGTTAGTCTAGGTGGAATCACATCCCTCCTTCCCCCTTCAGGTAGGAAAGGGTCCCTTCTCCCTGCTGCCATTCCAGGAAAGGTAAGGGGGGGCTGACAGAGCCCTCTCGTCAGCTGGGGCAGCCAGCCGGGCTGTAATAACCTATGCAGTAACAACCTATGCATCCTTCCAGGTTCTACTGGCATCAGGTATACCTGTCAATATATGCATGCCTGTAAAAGAAAAGGCTGAGTGCACAAGAGCTGAACGCTGAGGGCCAAACCCTACCCTGCAGTGTGGAAAGGAATGTTTTGCTCACAATCGAATAATGATTTGTTTACAGTTAATTAAGCATGAGCTGTTGATAACAAGCTCTGTTTACAGTGTGGGCAGGAGATGGCTCTGTCTAAATAGGTCCAAAGGATGTTAACATTCTTAAAAGTTTGGGAGGTGCAGAAATTAGTCCCCAAAAAAACCCAAAGGTATGTTCAGAGAAATCTAGAGGGGAAGGAAAATCTAAATAGAGCCCCAATGGGAGATTTATGTATAAAAGTTACATGTTTAAAGATTTCTTTAAAATGGTCCTCAGCCACAAACTTCTGTAAACACCTTAGTGATACAATTGCTAGGACTTAGAGAAAGAGAAAGAAAAGCCTTTTGAAGCTAACTTAAAAGCATAGGTGGATATAATCCCAGATTTCTTTTTTATTTCTGTTCACATATCTCAAAAAATATTACTCCCTGTTGCTTTCTCTTTGACTACTAAATTCTGCTTCAGTCCTATCTCAACCTCATTTTGTATGAAGGGTGGTTTTGTGGTCCATGACCAACACTGAGGTCCCATTTATCACTTCATGAGAGTTTCATTCTTGTTCTATCCGTGGTGAATCTCGGCCAGGTTCAACCTCTGTGCCAGGATGGCAGAATGTTTTCCCAGGACATCAAGGAAGGGAACAAGGTACCCTTCTGCTCTGCAACAGCACGGAAAGACACAGCACTTTGTGGAAGACTTGTCTTGGGTTAGTGAATGTTATCAGGCAGTGAGAGCCTGCCCAGCCCTGGGCTATCCCTGATTCTCCATAGTAAGGCTAAACTATGAACTAGAGATTTCTTGATTAACTCTGTGATAATGTCGGCTGCGTACTATCACCTGGGATTTGGTCTGAGCCACACCTCCATGACAATCTTGCTCATCTCCAGGTAGCTCAGTGTACAAACAGGGTGTATGGTAAATTGAGGTTATGCAGAAGCACATAGGCTGCCTTGAAAATCATCCAGGCGTAATTTTTTCCTCACAGGGATTTTTGGACAAAATTCGTTAGCAGTTGTACATGAGGAATTCTCCTCTTGAGCAGGAGAGGAAAATGAAGGTCTTGCCCTTTTACTACACCACTAACTGAGGAGATTCAGGTTAAGATGCTGGGGTGTGTCAAATTAGTTCTGATACAGAGCATTGTGTGTTAAATATATATTTTAGAGCCCATATCCACGGGATGCTCTGATGCCACATGACAGCTTTGCAGTGGTGATTTGCTCTCCTGACTGTGAGGCTGGACACTGTCACCCTTCCCCAGGAGAGCGCTGCTAGCTCCCAAGGACGGCCTGCAGCTGCTGCACAACATTTGCTTACATCTGAGCAACTGGGATGTTACACTGAGTCTCTGTTCTTCCCACCCTAAGGCTACTCCTGTAGCGATGCAATTTATTCATCTCTCCTTGCTCAAAGCTGTGCCTAAAGGCACAATATGGCCTTTGATTATTGAGAGAAAAAAGCAAGTTTTCAAGGGCCACCACTGGTTTCTATTTAATAATATGTCATTTCCAGATTCTGTTTACTTCTAGCTTTTAGCGCTGATTTCTTTTACTTTGGGTTTCTTTAGTTCTGTTTGCAGCCATTGTTTGTGGCTGCTAACGGCAACATCTATATTTGCTGTAATTTGGCCAGTATACATAATTTTAATATATGTGATTTTACAATGTCTATTTCAGCACAAAATCCATGAAAAGACCACTTACATCACAGCTGAAGGTGCAAGTTTTTAAGAAGATTCTCACCAATTCTCATTTTTTTGTTTACTTTCTTTTGCCTTCTCCCTTTCTTCCTTCCAGGCTATTTTATACTGTCCAGTAATACGAGCTACAGATGCTAAAAGTTTTTACCCATTCATTCCCCAAAGCTGAAGGATTTGCTCTAGATGTGGAAAAGCTGTGGGCTCCCAGGCCAGAGCAGCCTGGGGGGAACTCAAGGAGGGAGGAAATTTTCATCCCTGAGATCACAAATCAATCTCTCTAGCAACACGGCAGGAGGAAGACTCAGTGGAAAGAGATGCTATGCCTGCTGCCAGATGCATTACCTTCAGCAGCTGAAGGAGGAGGGTGTATAAGTGGCTGTTCCCCTCCATTGACCACAAAGGATTTACTTAAAATGGATGCCAGAAGGAGGATTAGAGCAGAGCCCTCCCTCCTCTCCTTTGTTCAGGAAGAGGAAGGGTGCAGAAACCCTTGAGTGCTGGAGTCTGGGCTCACCTAGTAGTCCCAGTGTACTCCTATTTGCCTTCCCCTCGTACTTTGACATCGCTATTGAAAAGGATTGCTTGATGTTCCAGGAATAGCACTGTGCTTTGCAGGAATATCAGTCCCCAGACTGCTCCATAAATTGTACTCTGCTTATGTAGATGGTGTCTACAAAGCTATCTGGGTCAGGCATGCTAAGCACCCCGCCTTTCCTTTAATGTTTTACCATGGACACTCCCTTACATGATCGTTTTTCCAGATGGTCCTTAATCCTTGTACATATCCAAAATCCTCCAGCTATGATTTCCTGATCTCCTCAATGACAGATATTTTTCTTTAGGGCATACAGTGCATGGTGTTCTTTCTGCTTCTACAGCACTTCACAGTATTTCCCAACAGTATTTCAAAACCCTCATTCTTTTCCACTGTATTCCAGCTTTCACACCTAAGGCAACAGCTGAACACCAGTGAGCCGAGCCAACGGCGTATCAGTCTGACTTGTGGTAACTGATACACACCTTTCCTTCCGAGAAGCAATTCATTCATGCAGATGTTTTCTCCAGAAGTTTCTGGAATAATCCCAAATTCATTGAGGGGGAAATCTAAACAACAGCAATGTTCTCACTCTCCACCATCATAATCAGCTTCTGCTGATGAAACCTCAGCTTCCCATTCACTGTTTTTCTCCCCATTCCTCCTTTTTTGTTTTTTTTATGCCAGTGCAGAACTCCTACAGCCCAAGCACTCCCAGTCCCTTCACTACCAGGTATGGAAAGGGTGGCCTTCATGCATCCAGAGGGATTTCAGCTGCCTCTGAAGTGTGGGAATCTGCTCCCTCTGGCTCCAGCTGGGCCACAGGAACCAGCATGGACATGCCTTTCTGACTCTGCAATGCGGTACTCTCCTCTGAGCTCCTCATCCTCAGCTGGGGCCCCAGTTGAGCTGGCAGCCTATTATCATTAGGATGAGTAATAAAACACGTACTACTGAGATAGTTGGTGCTTCTCAGGGCTGGTTTTGGGTGGAACATGGCGAGTAGGCAGAAGAGGCCTTTTCCAGCCATCATATTCAGTGCTTGAATGACAGATTAATCTTCCTATTAAAAAAATTCCTACCAATAGTTAAAACTTTCCCTTATTTTCTCTAGGGCTAGGATTTGGCCCTGAGCATGTACGACTGACTGCTCAGCATTCTGGCTGCAAAGCATATTTTGTTGCTATTTGTGTGGTATCCAATATCCTGTCTTTTGTATTCTCACCTCCTTCCCCTTTCTTTCCAAGGTGCCCAATAATGTATTCTCCTAACAAGTGTATAATTATTTAGTTATTGCACTGTTTTATGATTGCATTGTTGGTAATTGCTCAATATTGCAAGTGATTTATTAGTAATTGCAGAGTCTTTCAGATCTGTCTTCAGTAGGAGAACAAATAGCACCTTGCATCAATAGACATCAAAGTCTTCAAGAGGGATTTTTCTTTAATGATCTTTTTTTAACTATCTTTACTACTGCAGCCCTGAGGGCCAGAGTTTCTTTCTCTCTTTAAACAATAACTTGAAGTTTCACTCCTGCCCTGCAGTGGAAAAATACATTACATCAGCCTTTGAACAGGGTTTTTATTCTGTAGTCCAGCTATCACCTTCTTGTAGTTTCGTCTGCTTCTAATAGGATTTTACTCTGGTGATATATATTCAGACTGCATAACTCCTCAGCCACTCAAATTCTTCTTAGAGCTTTTTGATAATAAACTGCAAGCTGTTTTCAGATATTCCTTTCATTTAGGCCTTCCCATACTGACTTCGGTGGGGTTCGCAGGTGGAACAGACAAGAATTTGACTTCCCTCTCATTAATGTGTGTGGTCACACCTTGCCAGCCTTTGTGTAAAACCCTCAGTCATTTTATCCCACCCTTGCTCCTAAGGGATTTCTCAGCTTTCCACCAGCTACAGCAAAACTCAGGCCACCTAAGCTTGGTTGTATGGCAAAGAGGAAAAGAATTTCCAGCTCCTCTCAGCATGCCTGGCATTGTGCCCCAAGTTTTCTCTGCCTGCCACTTACTGCTGCGGCTTCTCCCTGCCACTGGTGCCTGCTGGGAACCCAGCTCTGACTTCCCCCGCGTGACCATGGAGCTAGCTAGCAGGCACGACGAACTCTCTCATCTGCTCAACCGTTTACATTCAGCCTCTCCTTGGTTACATCCACCCTAACCCCACCTCTCCCTCTGCCAAGACTTTCAGCGTGAGCTGGCAGCTGGTCCAGACAACGCTGAAGAGGCCACCCAAGGCAGCCATGTCCCCAAACAGCCACGTGTTTTAGGGAAGATACGAGGAGCGTAGGGACACTGTGTAGTGTCCCATCACCAGGGGTTATGCCGTGCTTAACAGCCATGTGATGCCCGGGGCTTGATTTAAACCTGCAACACAGACTCCTGGCCATGCCAGGAAGAATGCTATTTTGAAGGTTCTGAGCTGAGCAGAAGAAATTAACCCTTCACTAATTGGGTGGCTGTGCAGCAGTACTATATTTCTCCTGATTAGTAGGTGTGGTTGGCTTCAGCAAAGCACATAAGCACAGGGATGGACAAAAGAGGTGAAACCTCAGGCATGTCTGCTAGGTACCTGTGGACGTTTGGGGACCTAAATAAACAGTTCACTTTTCTGACCTATTGGGCTTCAGTTCGTAGTGTGACAGCTATCTGTAGGTGCACATTCAGGGCTTTCTTGAGTTATTGCACCCATAGGACTAACAAGTACCTAATACACCAGCTACATAGTCCCACAGCTGTAAATAGATAGTTCCAAGACATAAATACTTCTACCGACAGCTTTCCCTCTTGTTCCAGTAACAAACTGATCTTTCCTTTACTAGGGAAGAAAATCGTTTCCTATTGAAGTCACTGGCTTCAAATGGGAACTGGGTTTGTCATGGACTCTTCCAAAACTTCCTTTGCAGAAGTTCCCATGCTGCTGACTCACCATGTGTCTGCCGGGGACAAACCTGCCCTAAAGTCAGCTCCTGCAAGGCTTAAGGCAGCCAGCTCAAGCACTGTCACACAACAGAGGAGGCAAGGGCCAAAACCAGACAGTTGGGAAGGGGGGGGAGGCAAGAAAAAGAACAACAAACCTACCATCCATTTTATCAAATGTTACATTTGAGGCAAACAAATTTTACCTTTGCTGTCATTTAATCAGGATGAGAGAAAGGAATCTGAAATTTGGGGGTAAAGTGCAAGTAATGTTCTTGTTAGCTATGTGCAAAGCCAAAGGGATTTTTAGAAAATAAACCAAGATTGTATCTGTTTATACAATGTTAAGTATTTACCGAGTGCTGGATCTGTTTAAAAAACAGAAAAAACAACCTTTATGGTTCTAGTCAATCCACAGCTAATGCTGGAGGCTATAATATTGATATTTAAAATAAGACACACTGTTTAATAATAAATAATATTTTTCAGCTGTAATTACTTTGCCCCAACATGTTTACACACATTGCAGAGATCAATAAGGATCAAAAATAAAATCTTACACATGATTTAGTTTTATTATATTTAAGCAGTAACTATTAAGGGACATGGCAATTTAAGCAAATATTGTTTAGTGTTATCCATTGTCATCATGCTCCTTAGCTTCTCTTCTTTAATCTCACACGGGAGGAGCCTGCTTTTCAGAGACCTCAAAGCCAGATACCCTGGCCAAAGTTTGGGAAGCACCAGTGCATATCTGCCATTTCCCCAAAGCAGCTAAATTTGGTTTTCCTTGAGGCTTAAAAATCTCCATGATTTGTCCCTGTGATGAGAACATTACCCTGAAAAACTCAGCAGTTAAAGCCTACACACACTATCCTTTGCTGTTAGCTGTGCACATATTTACAAACACAGAGGGGAAGTTTTCATGTTGGCATTAGGAACAGCTTCTCGCCCCTCCAGAACTCGTATTAAATAGATGGCAAAATGCTCTTTTTGTCCTCTGCTAGGCTTTGGGAATGAAATACACCCACTAATTCCATAAGGAAAAAAGCAAACAAACAAACAAACACATGCTGATTTCTTTTGCTTGCTGTTTCAACAGCTCATTTGTATTTTTAAAAATAGATTATGATCTGATCATACTAATTTTGTTTGTATTTGGATTCATCATTAAAAACTTTGAACACTGAATAATCATTATTAATACTATGAAATAACATTATTGGTGGTTTTAGATGCCTTTCAATTAATGCAACAAAGCATTAAATTTCTTATTTTTCCTGTAACTGTCCCATGATATCTTGCACTCTTTCTCTGTGATTTCTATAGTATGGATTTTTCATTATAAGGTTAACAGTTAGTTTTTCATGTGTTTCCACAGTTTCCTGCAGCATTTACAACTTTGGCCCTGAAGTTAGTGTTATGGTCACATGAAAATCTGTTCCTGCAAGGTCTGGGTGCTTTTGGCAAGGAGCTGAACATCTCCCTGCTTAGCAGGAGGATTAGGGCTTTTACAAGGTACTGTCGAATCTAGGAATAGTTTAGGGAGAAGTTTTAACGGCATTTTGCAGGAGCTCCAAGGGAAGGCATCCCAGTAGCGCTGGTGGGCAGGGGCTGGTAGGACCCAAGAGAGAAGGGTGTGTCCAAGAGCTGCTGCCGCAATCTTTGCAATGCCCTGCTGCTACTCTAAGAGCCTCCGCACCCTGGGTTTTGAATCAAAGCTGCTTCTTCCAACAGCCAAATTACCTTCTTATCGCTCTGCCCACCAGTTTGTTTTCCCAGTCCCTGAAGGCAAAGCGTGAGATGGGTCCTGGGCCACAGGCAGGCCAGTTTTGAGGCAGTGCCACCTGCACCGTCCAGATCCGCAGCACCCAGCCACAAAGGCTTCATCCCAGGTAGCAGGTGGGGTACATGCCTGACTGCCAACACCCTCTGCCTCCTCTCCCCAGCACAGCTAAAACCACACAGCCTCCCAGCTCCCAGGCTGCCTCTGCAATGCTTGTAATTAGAAACATCTTTTAGCTTCAAAACTGAATCCTGCAGGGTGGAAACCGCCGGCAGAGACAAACAGAGACAAACCCTCTGTTGCCATTTTGAGAGTCAGGAACACCCTCCAGCCAAGAGCGAGCTTCTCCAGCAGCCTCCAGCCAGCTGCGGGGCTCACGTAATGATTTGCATTCATGGGAGTGCAGCAAGGACTGGAGTTAAGGCAGCAGAGGCACAAGCAGGACTTTCTGCACTTCCCCCCACAGGACTTTAAGGAGGCTGACTTGGGTTTGTTTGAACTTTTCCAAGCTGACAGTGAGAGATCAGCTTGGGAGAGCCCGAAAGCATGGAAAATTCCAGCTCCGTTTGCAGTTTTATTCAAGTTCAGGCTGTTTCAGAGCAAGAGATTCTTTTTTCACTGAAAATTTTGCAACTTCAGTTACAACAGCTGTTACCAGGCAACCGACATAAATGAGAACAGTTTGAGCCAATGAAGTAGACAGTTTATTCCAGTTGCTTGGTGCCCAAATACCATAATCATGAGAACAGCGTTAAATGGATAAATAAATAGTACAGGAGAGCCAAAGAGTCAGAGCGAGGAATGGGTAAAAAAAAGCAAGCCTGACTGCAAGAGGTGATACAAGGTAGGAAACCAAAAGCTCATGTATAACGTAGCAGGAACAGGAAGGGCAGGACACATGGAGGTCAGAAAGTGGCAAAAAAACTTGGCAAGGAATGAGAGCCCCAAGAAGCTGCTAAGCCAAGCCGTGTATGGCACCCTGGGGCAATGGTCCCTTGTCCCAGCTTTCTCCTCTGCTTTTCCCCTGATTTTCTGAGACAGCAGCACTGCAAATGTGTTCAACCCTGCTGTGAAAAAGTTTATCATCTGGAGCATATGACAAGGGCAGTGGGTATTAGAGCTGAAGCCTTGCCCTGCTGTCATGACCAGTGTGGTACATATTGCCCATTACCTGATGTTGGAGCAGCTGCAACACTGCAGAGACCCCACTCCCAGCCATTTTCCTCAGGATTGGGTTCTCAAGTTGCCTGATGGCTACGGTGAGAATGGTGTGATGGGAGAAACGCTTAGGGTTACAGCTATGGGATGGACATAATGGAGACAGGTGCAATTTAATATTTGAGGACACTGTTACTTGAACACTGTGTCGTGCTTTGGATGCCCACACTTCAAAATGACTGTTAAAAACTGCAGAGGCTTTAGAAGAGAGCTTGGAAGAACTTCTGCGATACAAAACCTGTGTTGTAGTCAGAGGCCACCTAAACTCATTACACTGAAGAGGCTGGAACATGGCGGTCTAGCACCTATGAAGCAAAGACATAGAAGAGACAGGTCTCTAATTGAGCTGGAAAAAAGTATAACAGGATCCAGTGGGCAGAAGCTCCATACCATGTTACCCATGAAATACCAATAAAATAAAATAATGATTTCTCCATTAAACTTCAGCTCTCCTAATGGAATACATTACAGTAAAGTCAGTTTTGTGTAAGAAACCCGTAGGTGTCATATTAGGAGGTTTCTCATGCGGTGCATCACCGTAGGGAGTACACTTCAGAGACTGATGACATAGTTTAATTATGCCAATGTGTCACTGTGTTCTCCTAATTACCTGAACAGGGTATTAATGCTCTGCCTCCCTGCATAGGAAGTTATGCATGGGAAACGGCACAGTTCAGACCACAAGGGCAACTGCAACAGACATTTTTAGCAGTGCTGCATAGAAAAAGAGTGTTGATGAGCAGTGATTAAGCACACAAACAGTCAGAATGTAACGATTAAAGATTTAGAAGCAATACATAAAAACAACAAAAAGATACACTTTATATTTTGGGCACTGCAAAATGTGAAAGATAAGGAACCTCTCTGTAGTATTTTTTTCAGATTTTTGATGTCTGCTGCAACAATTGAAACATGCTATGGAAGTGGTTTAGGTTTTTCCAATTTATCTGGCAATTTTACAGGGAAACATGGTTTTTTAGTCATTAACATTTTTGAGGTAATCATGTCATGCCAGTCAGATAATTTATGGTCCTTTGAATTTTTTGCTGAAATTTGAATTGACTCAGCTAGATTTGTAATACGATATTTTGAATAATTTAAAACCACCCACTTGAAGATTTTAAATCAGACTATCCTCTTTTTTAAAGAATTTCCAATCAATGGCTGACACACTACAAGCTTTAACAGACTTCTTAGTGCTTTTCCTCATAGGATGCTCTGTTCTCAAGAGATTCTTGGGAAGAAGGGCTTAACCACAAGCTTGTCCCTGGTGTACACAGGTTGTGAACAATTTGGGGCCTGAAGCCTAGAGAGTTTCTGAATGAAAGGTACTACTACCAATTTTATATTTTTATTGAAGTTACTAAAGAAAACTGTGCCAGAAAAGTAGTACTGGTCAGCACTATGCAGTCTCAGGAGCTGTAACCTCATTGCTAAGTTTTGAAGGGAAATTTCTATTCAGGTATGTCCATTTCCATAGCAAGGAGTTCGGTGCTGTAATCATCTGCGCTCCCTTCAGATCCATTAAGGCATTTAGAACCACGTCTTCTTTTATTACTTCTTGCATTTCTGGTAGAGGCAAAGCTTATGAAACCACAGGGATAGCTTTGAAAATGAAGTATTCTTTTGTGATTGATGGTAGATAGCATTCCTGATCCAGTGGGTATATTTGAGATATTGTCAGGTTACTTTCTTTCCTTGAGTTAGTCACAGTTTTATGGTCCTAACCTCACAGCTAACGTAAACTTCTCCCTTGTTGACTGGCAAGCCCAACTTAAGCCAAAACTGAGAACAGGCAAAACTGAATCTTGTGGTACTTAATACCATGCCTAAAGCCCAGCAGATGGAGTCAACTTACACACAAACATTTCTGTTTTTGTTAAGGAAACAAGCAAGCAAGACATGCAAGTATTAGGGCCAGAGACTTCTTAAGTCACATGTTTCTACTGTGCTGTAAAGGCTCAGAATTGAAAAGCACATATTTCCTTTTTTTAATTGGAATTTTAGGACATTTTCCATTTCTCAGGATCATCTTGCTCAACTTTAGAGTTGTAGCATTCTTTTGCTTGGCTGGGGGCTTTCCAGCTTGCTTGGTTTTCTTTTTTTTTTTAATTCGTGCATTTGTTTCAAGAAAGTCATCATTTGAAGAAGGTCAGACAAAAGAATGAGTTACTATAGCAAATGGAGATTTAGAAATAAACCAATCTATTTACGGATGCCTAGATGACAGCTAAAGGCTTTGCTGTGGAACAGCGTAACGGAACAACACCAGCAGCAGTGCACTTGCATCTGCCTCCTCTCTGCTAACAGTTGGAATCAACCTGTGCCAAGCTGCATGGCCCTTGTTGCCCTTCTTCAGCTTTGGTCCCAGAGCAAAAGTCAGTGAGAGTTGCTTCTCTTTCACTGTAATGTAAATAAGGCTCAGTTTGTCAGAAATGAAGCAAAACCTGTAACCCCCTTCCCACCAGCCCTGTGTAGAACTAGCAGTTCCCAGGAGGGCTGCAGCTATAAAGGACACCACCGCTGTGGGCCAGGACCCTTCCACCTCTGCTCTCCTGCCTCAACTCTAAAGAGCACAGGCTCTGGGCCCGACCTTCCCACAGGCTTTGCTCTAGCCAAGTTCTCACTAGCTTCAGCAAGGACATCAGAAACTGCTCTCCTGTAGCCAACATCAGCAGCTTTGTTTTTTGAGACCTCTTGACTTTGAAGGTAACTGTTGCAACTCTGTTTTCCCTCCATAGCACACTCCAGTTTAAAAGAAAGAAAAGCAGGCAGCGTCAGAAAACCACACGTTCTTGACCTCAGTGCCGTCTGTCCGGTCTCTCTGTTCATGGCTGTACGGCACGCTGCAGCAGAGAGAGAGCCAAGGCCCACTGCGTGAGGCGGTAACCAGCCACAGTACGGGCAGTGACTGAACCGTGCCTGCGCTCCCACCGTGCCAGAAGAACCACATTTGCACACGTTGTTTTCCTGTGTGTTTGCATATAAATGACAGCAGAGCACCTAAGCCTGAGCCCAGCACAATTAGCACTTACACAAATTCAGCATGCCTCTGCTTCGGTCTGTGGGGCATGCTTCCAGGCTCCCCCAAAGCCGACAAATGAAGCAGTCCAGGAGTGAAAAAGATTGCTCATGTGCCTGTTTCTACGGATGTGGGAACAGGATGCACATGCCCCAAGGTCACACTGAAAATTCTGAGGAACAGCTAGGAACGTATCCCACACCCAGCTGACACCTACAGGCTTAGCCAAGAGAAGAACTTTCTCTGGTGCACTGACGGACTTTCTGCTTTTTGGAGGACTCCATGCAAGCGCAGTGATCCTTTTCCAAATTCAGCCCTGGTTCTGCACCCTCTGCATTGTGACACTCTCACACCACTCTGAAAGGCTGACAGCACTTGTCCTGCATTTCCCCAAAGATTAGAATGTCATCACTTGTGGTTAAGAGCTTCGGGAACATGTTGAATTACTTTTCTGATATTATCTTTACATTTTTTTCAAGAGCTTAGCATATTCCAAACATTAATCTTCTGTGCTGTCTTGCGGCAATGTGACCAGAAAATGCTTTGTCAGCTAAGGTTGTGACAAAAATGCCAGGCATTACTTTAAAAGTAAATAAATAAAAAAGAATCACCCCCTCTAAAAGTCTTGTTTGCCATATACGTTTGATGAACATGTTAGTTCAGCCACAACACTTTGCAGTCTTTACATGTAGCAGAAGCCATCGCAGTCTAAGCACCAGACCACTTGCAGAAGTGACTCATTCTCACTGAAATAGGGCATCTATGGTAAATTTACAAAGATAGACACATGAAACACAGTTTCCAAAGAATCCTCCTGTGCAGGTTGCCCTGTCTTGCAATATACAGGGGTTAGCTTTCAGGAGCAGGGAGCACTCCAGAAGGACTGATGGCGGCGATGGGTCCTCAGCGCCTCTGAAATTCAGACCCCACCTTGCTGCTGCCTACCCAACATGGGTTCAAGCAGCCACCGCTCTGCAGAGCACCTCTCCAGTGACGACTGGACTGGCAGGAGGAGGACCTCACACAGCAAAAGCAGGAGATGAAATGGTGAGCATGTATTAACTGAAACCACCCTGCATCTCAGCTTCTGTTTGAGTGTGGAGCTGCAGCACTGGTGACAGAAGAGTAGGCACCCAAAAGATTTCACAGCTTGTATTCCTGGGGCAATAGGCTCTTACAGAGGGACAGCAGAAGGTGGGGACTTGTTAAATTACCCCAGTATAAATGCCAGGCCTCAGCAGGAGAGACCCAAATGTGCATCTTGCTCCCACTGTGTTTAGTGCGTCGTATATCAACAGAGATATTGATAGTTCCTAAATCCTTCACACTGGGGACAGCAAACATGAGGCGTATGCTCAGCCAAGCAGAAAGGAGCAATCCTGAAGATTAACAGCCAAATCTGGCAGTCCTTCAACACCCATACTCTATAAAAACTCCCATCAAAATCAATACAGTTTTTAAATGGGGACTCAATCATACTATTACTCAGAGTGAGGGGGCAGCTTATTATCACAGTCCTGGAGCAGACCGGAGTTGCTGTAAAGGTCCTGATGCCAGTTATTAGCTAGAGGTGCGAAGTTCATGCATGTCAAACTTGTGTGTGCGCACTCAGCCCTGCACTGGCCTCCCACTATTACAGTAAAAGCTTGGCATCATAAGCCTATGTGCTGACAGGCTTGTCCTAAGGGGCAGACTGCAGGTACTGTCCCTTTTGCCTGTCTTGCCTTTGTTTTATATAGCTGTACCAGTTGGGTTTGCCCATGCTCACAAACAAAAAGAGGATGTAGCAATGCTCGGGTGCTGCTTTTCCCACTATACTGCTGCCTGCAGTCCAGGAAAGTGATGCTCAAGACTGAGGGGGTCTTCGTGCTTCCCAGTGCATCCGTGCAAAGCACCATGTGACCTAGTTGCAAGAAAGGTAATGCAGGATCCAGGTCCTACTCCCTTCCCTATGCTTCATAGGTCATTTTGCACGTTTCCTCAGGTGAGATGGATTTCCTCTGAATGGCATGTAACAAAATGCTCTATTCAGAGACTATGTTAATGCACAGTGAATGGGAGTTACCATCGTAGACAGTGATTGCCACAGAAATGCTCACAAAAGCAGCATTTCAGTGCGAAAAGCAAGAGAGACTAATTGCAGAGCAAGCCCAGGGAGATCAGTGTAGCCAGCACAGGAGGTCCTAGAAGAGAAGCTGCACCTAGTGAGAAAGGGAAAACTACAGCTTTTTTCCAGAGATGCATACCAGAATCTCGTATCCCCACTGCTCTAAATTGCCTGGGTAAGAAACTGCTAATTTAATATCCAAAGTTTTGGGTTAGAATAATGTAATTCAGTGGAGAATAGCTGGCTTGGGATATAATCCCTGTGAGTGAAATGCAATTGCAGGGGGCAATTTCCAATAAGAAAATGATTTGTGCAATTTTGCTAGTATCAATCACATTCAAACCTGAAGAAACTAGACAATGTCATGTGTTAAGCCAAATGCAGGACTGTTTTCACTTAAATCTTGACTCTGAATTCCTCCTGGAAAGAGAATATAGCCAGAAAGTCAACCATCTGCTAATGTGCACAGGTAGCTTTGAAAGTGAAATCAGGAGGAAAAGGTAGACAGTAAACAGAAGAAATGTCAGAGAAGTGAGTAGTACAAGCAAGAGTGACATCCACCTCCCGAGATTGCATCTGTTCCCTCTCATGTGGAGGGTGTACCTTCTTCTAGTTTTGCAGTTCCCACATCCTGCTTTTTATATGCTTTAATGTTTTAGTAGCTGAGTGAGGTCCCACAGGCATCTCTCCCAACAATTACAAAGCAAGACACTGGGCATCCCCTCCCTCCCTCCCTGCTAGGGATGTGGTGCGTCTAGGACACCTGCTATTCCCAAGGATAAGGTGGAATCACTGGGCAAATACCAGCTGTGACATAACTTTACTTTCGTGGTTTTTTTAATGTCCCTAAAACACACAGTGCAGGCTTTGCCTCAACAATACAGTAAAAGCATAGGCATTCAGCATGTATAATTTAGAGGCTGAGGTTTTGGCCTCTAGGGCCTTGCTTAGCTGATGATAATCCACTTGACAGGGTGATTTTTTCCCTAAATGATTCAGCATATCACATCCCTTTTGTCCTGCTTATTCAAGGAGAAAATACCTAACTGAAACAAATAGCTGTGGGGTAAGCCCAGAATGACTGGGTTTGGTTCCCTCACTAGGTAAGTGACCTTGCACGGGGCACGCAGCCCTGCAAGAAGGTTGTTTCCAGCCATGCTTGTTTTACCCAACATGCCAGTGCCCTGCCTTTCTTTCAGGGCTGTAATCGACCCTGTGGCCAGGCGCAGTATTGCTGCCCTCTGCCCTGGCGAGCAAAGGTTGAGACGTGCCCTCCCCAGCCCTGCTAGACTGGTTCTACCTGTAAATGCATCTGGATGCAGCTGGAGCCACATGGATGCACCTAGCAGCTTTCATTGTGGATGGTGCGGGGGGTAGGCTCTGAGCAGCTGGAGTGGTTCATATACCTTATTTATTGCCTGCTGTTCAGGTGTGTCAAGAGTAGAAACATATAGCTGGCTCCAGGGCAGCAGGTGAGCTGCTCGCACTGTCCAAATTCAGCCCAGGAGCCTTGGATTTGTCACTCCTAAGCTGGTGCATTTGTCACAGCGAGTCCTGCCTTGCTTTCCTATGCCTTGATGTCTGCAAAACCAACGTTTCAAGAAAAAACACATTCCCTGCCTTCCTGCCCCCTCCCAAAAGACCAATGCAGAAATACTTGTGCTGAGCAGCTTTAAGTGTAAAGGCATGTGCCCCCAAGCGGCCTCAACCAGCACTAAGCAACTCAGCCATTTTGAAGCCTGAGGCTCCTGGGAGCCCAGCTTTGGCACTCTGTTTTTGCAAGCACTGTGTTCTAGGCCGTGTTTAATAATTCCCGTTAGATGTATCTCCGCAGGTGACCCAGATTCGGAAAGCCTCTTTGTTTCAGATTGTTATGCACATATTTAAAATGGGCTTAATGGCTTTCTCAGATCAGGGCCACATCAAACAGTTTTGTTACTGAAGAAGGAATGATTGCCCGCATTTGAAGTAGCTGTGCACCTCACAGAAGGCTTGTCAACAAGGTGCAGATTCATCTAGGGATTCTCTTGGTTGCTGCTTAGCCACTTAAAATGTACATCTGATGTAGCCAGCAATATTTTTTTGGCTTTTAAAAATCCCTTTTAGAGCAGGCATGCAACATTGAAGGCTTCAGCCTGTCTCATGTGATTCCTCATCCCTCGACAGCAGCAGGATGAAGGGACAGCACAGCATCCTCTTTGCATAGCAGCTTGCTCCTCACAGCCACAGAGTCCCCAGCTTTGTCACGTTTCCTACAGTTTTAGACAACTGTGCCGGACTGAAGCATCAACTATAAGAACTGGAGGAGGGTTAGCTGTGTGCTGTTGCCTTACTATAAATGTAAAATTGAATCTGGATATTTTACATTCAGCTTACTCTTTGAACTAAATGGATGGTTCTTCCTCTCACCTCATATTCCCTCTGACTATTTTCCACTGTTATACAGTTGACTCGCTACATAGAGATACCGCTGTGCTCCAAATTCTTTCCCTTCGTATGATATTTCAATTAGCCTTCTTACCTGGCCTTATGCCATTTCTTAACTGTTTCAAGGTGTGGGTAGGTGCCTTTACACGTTCCCTAAAACAGTACATGTGAGACTCTAAACAGCGAATATTCATGCCAAAATATTGTTATACCCATTGCTCATCTTTCCAAGGATGCACTAAGATAGCTACCAGATATACACTGGTGTGACAATTGGCTGCAGGGTGTATTTTGGCGAAAAGGGTGATCTGTTAGTCAAGTTGAGAAAGGAGCAGCAGAGAGTATCAGAACAGAGGGTTTTTACAATTCTGCTAACAAATTGTAAAGTAGCTGAAAGTGTAACTTCACCTTCACAACCTCCATTTATTTTTAGTTTTGCAGATTAACATAAAGTGTGCCACAAATAATACCTGATGAGAGAAGAGGAAGAGAGGGGGAAGACAGGACCAGGAAAGAATGCAGTTTTGTTCTCCCTTTATCAAAAGGATGGAAATGCTGCAGAATGTAGTCCCTTCTTTGCCAGAAAAGCTTGGACACCACAAGTCCCACATCCCAAGGAAGGAACTGCCATTGGAAAAGATAATTTGTCTGCATAGTTCTTTTTCCAGTGATATTTTTTATTATATTCAGTTGAACAAATACTCTCTGGGGCAAGCCCCAGGCACATGCTCTAACCAAGAGCCTGTGGAATCATCCTCTACATGAAATACTTCAGCAGTCCCAAGTGCAAAGCACAGCTGTAATCCCATGAGAGGGGACTGACTTCATGTTCCAAGTACTTATAGCCTAGTTAGAAAACTCACCTAAAAGAGGTTCCTACTTAAAGTTTACCAGTTCTGAGTAGGATTTGAACCAGTCTCTTCACATTCGGAGAAGTGTTCTTAGACACTGAGCTACTGAACAAGAGAGTAACACCACCACCACTGCATCCTCAAAGAGTTTTCTGAATCTCAGTCTTTGTGTCCTCTTTTTACAGATTTTTTTTTTTTAATTGAACTAAGAGAAATTTAGGGGAAGGTAAAAGCAGTAATTTTGTTAAGCAGGACAATAAGTCTGATTTAAACCAATTAAAAAAAAAGATTTAAAAAAAAAATAATCAATTATTCATTTGGCCCTAATCATGAAGACATTTTTGAACTCACCATTTTCTACAGTTACAGTGTTCTGATAAACTTACAGGTGCAAATTTAACTGTCTAAATCAGCATCCTCGTTCTTTGTCATGGCTACAGAGTCACTGAGAATGCTATAACTTCTTTGGAAAATTGGATTAGATTCAGGGACTAAAATATGTGAATGCAAGTATATAACTAAGCCTGAAAATATTAGCCTACAGGAATAACACTGTGTTTGTGTGCCTCTTTGCACATTTATTTGAAACAAAGCCATTTTTCCATGTGCATCTTTTGGCTAACTCAGAATATTCCACAGTCAGAACCTGGGGGGAATGTGCAGAGAGGGAGGAATGATTGTGTTACGGCCATCCTTATGAGTCTTGGGTTCAAAACCACAATCACTTACGCTTATCGATGCCAAGAAGCTTACAAAAGCCATTTCAGATTGTAACAATTCACTGCAAAATTAAAAACATATTCATTTGACTCCACCCCACAACAAGATAATCAAATAAAAACTTCAAATGCAAAAGCATTAGAAAATGTGATACACAGCCTCTTGCAGTACCACCCATGAAATAATGCTATCCACCCCTGACCTACCCTCAAATATTTAACCCAGGCAAAACTGGGAATAACTGGTACATGTTGATCTATCTCTGGGCATGTCTTAAACTTAAGACTACAAAGTGAGCCTGTAAAGTTGTTCCTAAATAAACTATGGCATTGTATTGAATTGAACTGCATGAGCATGAAGCTAGATGAACTCAGTATAGAATAACACCAGCTGCTTCTTTAACAATTCTCTCCAAAATGCTGCAGTCAGGGAAGAGTTTATAGTAATCTATGGGTTTGGGATAATTTAATAATATTACTGCTATTTCTACTTCAAAGAGACTGTAGATAAAACAAAATAGTTTTATTTTGTTAAATCACAGTTATTTTTTTCTGTAATTTACATGCACCTTCTCATTCTAAGAAGAAAATTTGAGTTAATATAATTCCCAAATTGTAACACATAAATCAGGATCTATTCCTGAGAGCAAGACCTAACACACTAATAAGTCTCTTTTTACCTAAAGGCATTCCTTCTCAGTTTTAATAACAAAAAAAGGAATGACTACACAGCTACAGAGCAAGGAAGGAAACCTTATTGTACATATGAAAAACAGACAGAGGATACTTTAAGGAAAAACTAGTTAAAATGAAAATCTCATACTATTTTCTGCCATTTCACAAAACATGCCCTTAGCTGGACTATGGAATAAAATAAATATGAATCTTACTTTGTATTATTATACAAGCTTTCATCTCAGGAACTCATAAAGAAGTTCAGCAGTGACACAATGCCTTTGTGGCATTGGTATTACTGTCCCCAAGAGGCAGAGGGTCACCTTGGGAGCCAACCTGGGGCAAAGCATCTCTCCTGTATTGAAATGGCCATGTCCAGAGACTTGGCTACAAAAGTGCTTTCACATGTCTAGCCATTTTTCTCCAATTTATGGCAAAATGAGAACACTTGATCAGCCATACAAAAAATCCCAACAAATACAACAACAACAACAATAATAATAATAATAGTAGTAGTAGTAGTAATAGTAACAACAACAACAACAACAGTAGTAATAATAGTCCCACCCTGAGGTAATAATAGTTTTCAGCTGCTAAGTTATTTTTACAAGTTTTGTTTAAGTTTTTAACCATTCAACTGCAATTTATTATTTTTCTAAGAATTTAAAGATATCTAGTGATCACTTCTTACCAGTCTTCATTAAAAACCTCCAGTCCCAGTAATGGATTTGGGCAGATACAGGGTTAGGACAGACCCCTTTTCCCCCTGTAGCCTGTGGCAGCTGCTGGCTCTCAAGGCCAGCCCCAGCCCCAGATGTGTGGACCCATGGCCAGGGGGAAGGAGCTCAGCACTGGGGCATGCAGCTTTACAGGAACCCCCCACACACCTGGAGCAAGAAAGCGGGTGGGTGAGTGAAGGGCAAAATGAGGGCAACGCACAGGGAATGGCAAGTCCTTTGGAGACACACTGCTCCTGTATTTCAGGCGTTGTCAGGGCTCTTAGAAGAGTTCCTCAATATCCTGCATGCCGGTTTTGCTTCAGGGAATACTAGAGAAGGTAGGAATTGACTCTAATTCACAGCTGTGTTTTATTTTCAATGCTCTGAAAGGAAATTGTAGAGAGTCATATTGTATAAGACCAAGGAGACTTCAACAAATACCTAATCCGACCTCCTACACAATCAAACAATTCCTGCTGTGGGTACCTTCCCCCAGCAATACATGAACCGTGCAACTTTCATAACAAGAGCTATATAGTGCTTCTTTTCTTTCAAGAGAGCCTTAAGGCAGACAGATTATGGATGTAGGCCTCAGAAATCTCTATGAGGTAGTTCTTACTTAGGAAAAAGGTAAAGAAAAAATGCCACTGGGCAGATCAGCACTTTGTCACTGTTCACTATTAAATGAGGAAGGACTAGAAAACATCAAAATTGTCAAATCAGTGCCCTCCTAGTCCCAGGCAGATGCTTTATATCTTCCTTGCACTTTGGCAACCCTTGTATGGCTTGTTATGCTAATAGCTTTTAATTGAATTCTATCGGTGACGATGCGAGTGAAGCGCTTACTGCATACAATTGAGTTACCATGCTCTGCAGGTCTTTCAGATGTGACCAGATATTGTATCTTTTCCTGTTGTTCCCATCTGTAAACTTTAGGTTATCCATCAGTGCCAAAGCAGATAGGTCTTTAATGTAGTCTGTGTGGAATCAGATGTTGCTATTTCCTACTAGCCTCGAAGTGACCCTGTGGCCAATGGCAGGCAGGCTGCAGCTCACTCCGGAGAGCACTCTTTCATTTAATAACCCCCAACACACAAAATACCAAACTAAATTGTTGCTGATGTTCAGCCAGCTGCTTTCCCATGTTACTGCAGAAACAGGTCAAGTAATATCTCCCCTGGTGTGCTAGTTCATTGCCTTTCTCTTCCCTCTACCTGCAAACACTATGTGGGCACAACATGCTTGATGCAAAAGACCCTGTTCTGTCTGTGAAAGCCTTCACTGACTAACACTGCCTGCACCTCTCAGGTTCACACCTCAAACCTGTTCCAGGCCAAATTTCAAACTCCTCAGGTGAGGAAACAGGGAGAACGTAAACCATGCATTACCTTGGCTCAGAGCATGGGCCAAAACTGTCTTTCACGTAGTTTGAACAGCAGGGCATGGGAAGGGCTGGACATGCTGCAGGCTAGTCCACCAGCTGAGGCTTGCTTTTCCTTGTGAGCACTGATGAACTACATATGAATTATTCTGGGTTCACGACAACTGAACATGGTCTAGCATCCAGCATATTTGAGTTCATGTTGCAAACATCACTGGCTACATGTAATAAACTAGCAGTTAAAACGTTAAACTACCAGGAAGTCAGTGGGGTCTATTTTCTTAAGACAAGTTCACCTTTTCCAGATTTCAGCTTCAAGTCTGTTTTTGAAAAGCTTGGCTTTCATTTCCTCGAACCTTTAGAATATTGCAGGGCAGAAACAAAAACAAAACCCTATAAAAATAAAGAAACTAGAGATGGGGGCATATTTTACAGCACATTGAACCATGAGCAAAAAGTGTAAATTAGGGAAAATAAGAGACTACAGAGTGCTTATACAGTCAAAACCAATGTTTTTCTGGGGTCTGAAAAAAACCCCAAACAACCTAATAATAAATGACAACTCCCATTCTACAGCAAAGCAATAATTTAAAACTAAATTTACATTGCAATTAGCCTTTCAAAAATGCAAAGAACTTCAATATAGATGTCCATTAATAATCTCACTGCTGTTGGGAAGCCTGTTCCACCCACACATGCTACTTAATTAAACTCATTCATACAAACAGACATTATGAAGAACAGGTGGTTCCTAATCTGAAGATAATGGATAAGTGAATCTCAGTATAACTTCAGAACCTCAGATTATCTCATGTATTGTTTTTCTTGTACCTTTGAAGATTTTATTTTAAGCTCGGTTTGGTTTTTCTCTTACAGCCATGACATAGCATATCTATAACCAAATACAGTGCATGTTTGTCTTTTAATCAAATGACACAGATCACTTTCAGAGCCCTTAAAACTGCTTAAAATGAGATCACCAGTTAACCTGCATTTTTGGTGTGACCACAGGACTGTTGTTCACTCACAACAGACAAGAGCTTGGACATTTGGAAAGTGTTAAACCTTTCCTCCTCCTCCTCTCCAGTCTTAAGAAACTTGAATTTCCAAAGACAGACTTTCTCGGATTGCCTTCTCACACAGCAATGAGGCTAAGAAATGTCTTTGAGGTGGAGATAAAGGAAAGACATGAGGACAGTTTCCTACCCTTACGTGGCCTGAATAACCTCTTCCCAAGTGGACTGGCCATTTGCAAGACAAGCTGCAGTTCTGTCAAAAGCCTCTCTGCTGCAGATAAGCGTAGTGATGGGAAGGCTGGTGTACAGCAAGGGTCTCTAAGGCTGCTTGCAGCTGGAAAATCCCCTGCTGGTCTGCAGGATATTGAGAGCATCCTCAAAAGAATCGGTAAAACTTCAGCTGGCTGGTGGAAGGGCTTTGTACTGTCAAAGGAGTAGGGGAGGGGAAGAGTGAGGGGTCTGGAAAGAACAGAGGTGGCCAATGAAAAAAGAAGTCCAGTCTTTGTGCCGGGCTGCCAGACCTACACTCAGCCAGCACTCTGCTCTGTAGTGATACCCAGGTGTTGGAAAAAAACCCATATAGCACACTCAGGATTGCTCCCGGTGTTTTGATGCTTCCCTTGCATGTTGTCACAGTGTTGTGTGAAGGCAGGCAGCAAGCTCAGACCTTGGGCTGCGCAAGTGCTATTGAGTCAGGCTCCATGTGAGCTGGCTCTGGACCGAATCACTGAGGATGCCCTTTAATTAATTAGTATTCAGTCTAATTAATTAACCACATGCCAGGTTGTCTGTGGGTTGATAATGTTCACGGGCTGCACAATATTTATAGGGAGTTCTTTGCCTGGCAGTTTATATCTAGAGAGAGCACAGAGACCTGGAGGAACAGGCTAGATTAGAGGGAGTTTTTACTGCCACCTGCAAATTTTAAAGCACTTTATGTGGGGTTTTGCTATCCTCAGCTGACGGCACATGAAAAGCTGGAAGAAAGCAAAGCAGGGAAGAGCTGTGTCTGGGACTCAGGTCTCCTGACACCTTATTTACCTGATAAAAATCACTTCGCTTGAGCTGAGGCCTTTTTGTTGTGGAGAATTATTTCAGAATTTCTGGTGCTGCAGAAAGTCAGGTTGCATCTCTGTACAAGGGGATGGCAGTAATAACTTCTAAACTCATTGTATAGGATTTGGAGGTTCCCTTGGAAGGCCCAAAAATGAAGAGGAGAAAGGCTGAGACAGCTCCCAGACTTCACCCAGAAATCATCACATTTGGCATTTCAGCTGTGCAAACTGCAATGACTAATTCAAAACAATGAAGCATTTAAAGACAGAGACTATCTATAGTAGAAACAAATGGGTCTTTTATACCCAATTCTAACAGCCATTTAAAGAGAAAATATAATCACAGTATAATCAATGATGTGAGTAATATTTACTGGTTGAGTGATGAATGGCTCTCTCTGGAAGAAAGGATATTTTTAAGTATGACTTCTGACAGCTAAGGTAGCTGTAAGATGCAGCCTGAAATAAATAGCCATTTTATTTTAAGAAAGCCAGATGATTCAAATAGTGCAGGCAAAGACCCAGCACCTCACACCTCCACTAACAGTTTATTCACTAGCCTACTGTTTCTTTTGTTAAACTCTGTTCTACCTCTACTGTTACTGAGGCAACTTGCATTTTTCAGCAAAACTTTATTACAAGGTTGCTTTTAAGTAGAAAGGACAAAGAGATTAAACCATGGTGTTACAGTTTACCGCCTATCAGCCATCAGTATGCATGACGGTGGTTTGAAACGAGTACACTAAGTTGCATTGCTTTGTACAGCTTAGGCTAACTTACAATCCTTCAGCACGGGCAGGGCTAGACGTGCACACTCAACCATACCTGCAGTTTAGCAACAACAGGTGAAGATACCATTACTCAGCTGTGTGTCAAAACCAAATTTATAACAGCTGCTGATTTTTATGTGATGAGACTATCCCTTATTTGCATTTATTCATTGGAATATTCAGATAAAATAATTTGTCATATTGAACATAAGGGTGCTCAATCATGTAGCTGCATCTTGAGCAAGGGGGGAACAGATATACCATAGGAACCACACACACATGTGTGTGTGCAATATACTCTGATTGGGCCAGACTGGGACAAAAGGAGATGTTTTTTCTGACTATGCTCTACCTGAGTTAAATGAAAGGTTGTTGGAAGTTTTAAAGGCTGTTTTTTTCAGGAGAGGAAAGGCAGCACTCAGAGGTATTTTTCCTATATATTTATTCTACAAGCCCCTTGAAGCAGGCACTATCTGTTACATGTCAAGAATATTGAGGCCTTTACCACTAAGAGTCCCTTGTCTAGTCCATGGCCTACACGCTACTTCTATATCATCTATCTTTTTAAAAATCAAATAATCCTCATATTATACAGCAGTCAGAAGACAGCTAGTATGGCAGATGTTGTGTATTCAAAATCCACCATCAAACTATAGGTGTATGGTAAAGAAATCAAGAGCAGATGACTCCTTTACCTTAAATTAGCTGTATGCCCATTAGGTGATCTCTGTTCTCTGCTCCTTTATTCCTACCCACACTGCTCCCTTCCTCCTAATTGTCAGTCTTGTGTTCTTCTCCCAGTTTTGTTCCTCCTGATGTGTAGCCATAGAACACAATAAGGCTAGCTGCAAAGCTCCAATTCAGTTATGCAGAAATAAGCAAAATCAAATGAGAGGCCTGGGTTTGCAAGATCTCTTAAACCTGTCACGGTGTTGTTTGTGGATGAAGACATATCTGCCGCTATCACTCTCCCCTTTCTAAACAGAGCTTCGACATTCTTCTGGAGTACAAAAGCCTCATGTTCAAGTCCATGGTCTACAACTTTGGTGCAAGCAATAAGCCATTTATTTAAGGAAGTGAAAAGTTCAAAACCTGTGAGAGTGGAAAAGGCGTTTATTAGTTTTTCTTTTGGGCCAGGTCTCCAAACAGTGCTACTAAAGCCTCAGAGAAAAGTTTGTGCACTCAAAAATTCATCTGCCCCCTCCCCATCAGCATATTGGTTTATTTAGTAGAAGGCAGCATCTCTCCCTGCAAGTCTTCTTACTTAAATAGCCAGTTTCTCCTGAACCTCTGGTATGACAAACCCGCATCTCCCCCTCACGCATTTCATTACTTTGCTGACTTTGACCCTGTTGAACACAAGTGATGAGGCTTCCTTGCCCTCCTATACTTACATTCCTATTGATTCTTCCTTCTCATCATGTCTTTATATACATGTCTCCCTAAGGTCTATGTGCCACAGTCCAACAAATGTCTGACTTAATGCTTAAACACCACCCTGAACAGAAATGCTTTCTTGAGTAGGGGCCTCATTTTGGAACAGCACCAACTTCTAGTCCAACAGGCTCTTTTCTCTCCTTCAGAGCCCTCTTTCATCTAAGTGCTCATTTCATAAAGCTTTCTGCAATCAATTTCCTCCTCAATGTCATCTCCACTTCCTCCTTTATTTAAACTATTGCCCTCTTTCTTTGCTTCTGTCAGATTCAGAGTGTAAGCACTGTGACCAACTCTGCATGCCTTGATGGCACTAATAATGTATCATTATATATAATGATGTAATCAGAGAAAGTTCAAGAGGCAGTTCAAGCATGGGGAGGCTGGGACCAGCCCATCTTCAGATGAGTAGAGCCTGCCATACAATTTGAGATAAAAGGAAAATATGTAAATAAACAGTAAAACTACGTGGGGAAAAAGCAAGTGGAAAGCCATGATATTAACACCATATATATTGTGGGAATAGAGAAAGGAAAGTGGATCTGAAGTTTCCAATTTCTCCAAGTAGCATTATATCATTGAAGATTTTGCATAAGACTATTGCGTAATGGGAAAAGCTTGTGCTTGCACGACACATTCCAGCAGCAGCCAGGAAGAAAGGCACATTGTGTAGCTTTCACCTTCCCTTGCCAGATTCCCTGTTATTATTTTAGGAAGGCACAATTACAGGCTCACAATTTTCATAGATTTTTGAAAAATGCCCCATTGATTAGATTTTACAAACTGCCCAGAAAAGGAACTCCAGAATTAATGGCAAGCTGACGCAGTCTATATTAGTTTGGTCACAGAACCTCTTTGTAACTGTCAGCATGTGGACCCCATGGCTGTAGGATACACTGTCAGTTTCTTAGAAAGATGGAGGAACATCGCCAATTCATTTTTCTCTGTCAAACATTTCATTTATTATTGAGTCTGTATGCAAGTTAACATCTCTCTCCCGTGCCAGCACTACTGCAACAATAACCATTTTTGTATTTCACTTGCCAGCTAAGTTTGCACTACCCTTGCTTTAGCACGAAGAAGATGTTCATGGCAGCATGCACTTAATGAATGAGCATAATTAGCTGGAAGATGTCTCAGCAGGCTGGTGAGGTGGCAGTACACTGAATTGCTACACAAAACGTAAAGCTAAATGACTCCCACACCTGGAGCTGGTGATAAATAAGCTTGACAGAATACAGTTGCTGGTCTTTTAACATGCCAGTTTGAGTTCACTGTACTATGGACTGGAAGTTTGGAGAAGACATGTAGATGCCCTACATCCTGCATCCTGGGGCTCCGACTCATGTGCCTGTGGGCAGAATTCCCTGCGCAATGGCAGGAGCCTGTGAGGATGTCAGTGGCCCCCAAATCTTTGATACGAGGTGCTCCCTTTTGCTGTAGCAGATTCAGGAGAGCGGAGCAGACACCAGGTCTTCAGCAATTCCAGCTTACAGTTTGGCAACTGTGAACAGATCTCCTTTTGCTGATGATTCAAGGTAAGAGGCTGCAGGGAGCAGTGGCAGCCTGGGGACCACTTCATTCTGCTAAACCTGCCACTTGGGCAGTGACCTCGGGGTGGGACAGATGACTTGGGGAATAACCACCTTGCCCTCTGGAGCCGGATGTACCAGAGTCCCTGTGGTGCTGATGATACTGGAAAATGAAAGTGTAAAAACAAAGACAACTAAGAACAAAAGTGGAACACCTCTGCTAGCATAAATCTTGCTAGCAAAGGCAAGGCACCATTTTCTGCACTTGTGAACATTTCTGGGCTGCTGGACCATGCCACGCTACTGCCCACACCGTGGTTGTGCCTCCAGCACCTACCACTGCAGCTTTGCTTTGCTGGGTAAAGCTGAGCAACAGGAGATTGGTCTAACCGAAAAAAAGTAAAAATGAAAAATTGGGCAGGTACTTAGAAACATGAGAACTGGCAAAACAGACAGTGGCAATCTCTTCATTCTGGTTAAACACAAAACAGAGCTGAACTGAAACTAAAGCCTGGGCATCTCTGTGTTTCTGTAGATCTGTATTTTGCAGAGTAAGACTGCACTGGAGTCATTGCATTTTATTCAGCATGTGAAGGGATGTTCATGTGACTTTAGTGCTGTCCAACCAGGACAGTTTATTCTGGGCTAAAAAGTCCATGTGAGGGAGTTACACCAACACGCTTACAAAAGAATAGCACGGGTGGCCATGTTGGCTAACAGCTATGTCAGACCATTTCTCTGCATTGCTGTGCCCCCAGCTATGCCATGAGGGAATGAGCTGGATTATATTTTGCATTTTGCAGAATCAATCACATCCACATTCCTGGGTCTTTGTTACAAATGATGTTGTAATAAGCATAAAGAATGCAGTTTGAGATCCCAGAATGAATTTGCAGTGCTGACAGCTACAGAAATCAACTCTTGATATATAATCAGAGGAAATTTGATACAGGAGTCACTGTGAGAGGATAAATGTGTCATTTTTAGAGTCGCTTTGACTATAACCCCACTTTAATTGCAGAAAATACAAAATAAGTGCCAAATGGAAGTATGAGAAGCAATTTTTTCTGTTCATTACTGACACAAAATAAGCCATGAGCTTATCCTTTCAGACTCTGTAAATTCAAAACACCCTCTACATTTTAAGCCCTATTTCCCTAGAATGAGAAGTAAAACATATCTGCATATTTTTACAGTTATAAAGCTGTAGAAAAAAATCTTTCTTTTCTATAAGTAAGATTGATAGGCATTTTCCACTAAAACTTAATTTCAAATGAGAATATAAATTATAATTTTTTATGTCTGCCATGCAGTAGGAGCTTGAATATTTTTAATCTGAATGGATGTATTCCACATTGTTCAGGGGAGAAAAAAGAAGACCACAGCATCTAACAACAGTCTTACTAAATAGCAGTCCTTCCAACTATATTTTGGCAAGCAGCTACAACTTGCAGATATCAAGTAACCATGGTGTCTAGTCATCCTTACATCCTCTGAGATCAAATGCAGTTTAAGTAACCACAGTTAAAACAACTTTCTTTGGAAAAATAGTACAATTCAGAGAACATACCTTTTTTTTTTTTTTTTTTTTTTTTTTTTTAACAAAAAGCTGCTGCTTCTTACCTCTGCAAGGGATTTTAAACCACAGAAACTGTACCTTTGGTAATAAACTTTAAGATACTATCTTGACTACTCAAGTTTTAGAGTTGTTTGGATTTAGAAAATTGGAAGCACATGGATCAATTAAGAATGAATTAATGTGACATTCCAGCATGAAAGAGATGCTCGGAAACCAATTGCAAAATAATCAGTTTAAAATGTCACAGAAGTTTAAAATGGCTCATAAAATTACCAGTGGTGAAACTTGGCCTTCAATGAAGTCAAAGAGATCTTTAAAACCAACTTAAGTTAGGGCCAGGTTTTCAACCCCAAATAGTTTGACTTCATAGTACATTTGCCCCAGCTTGAACAGCAGACCTCCAGGGAAAGCAAAATTCTGGAGCTACTGATGCTTCAGCATGGTGTTAAAGGGCATAATCCATCTTTACAGTGGAACATTTAATGGAAACTATGAATAAGTTAATATGTGACTGCAGATCTCCACTCACCTCCAGCTCATTTTGGCTGAGACACGAGAGTCCTGCCTTCCACCCTTCTGCCTTTCTACCTCTTCCCTTGGGACAGGATTCAGCAATCATGGGACTGTTGCCTCTTTAACGAGAAACTTTTTTCAGATGACTTGGAACCTCAAAATTACAGAAACCCTATACTTCATATAGAGATGTTTGTTCCAACATCCTCTGACCATCACTTTCCTCCCCATTTTAACTAATCTTTTACAAGCTTGTTTTCAAGGAAGCTCTGACCCTGAAAATGTACACCCATATTTGTACCTTAAGCATTGCAGATAATTTCACTGAGGCCAAAACCATCAGTTACTCATACATGCTCTTCCCTCCTCCCAACCCACCTCTCCCCACTTGTCTCTACTCCACTTTCTTTCCTGACACTCTAATTGGGGGCTTTAAACTGTTAAGTCTTCTGGATATAAATTATATCATCTTGTGTGTTTGTACATTGCCAAGCACAAGAATAGTAACTGCTCGCCTTTGCTGGCAATCCTATGACACCTTTTGTAAGAGGGTGGAAGTTCTGGAGGTCTAATTAAATTTCAGTGTGGGTGATCACATTCTGCTTTTCTAAATTCCTTCTGCTTATCTAAATTCCTCCTGTAGTTACAACCTGATACAATATTTCTCTTCACTTCCCACTCCAGCATGCTGTGTAGTGTGACTGTGTGCTTTTAAACAGCTGCTGGTCCTACCCAGAGCTCCATTTCATTAGTGGCTAACACTTCTTCTGTCTGTATAGTTTGCAATGTGAAACACACAACCCTGCGTGTCTGTATGTGTGTACGTGAGTGAGACAGAGTATTTTATTAATATGGATTTCTTTAAAACATGGAATAAGACACTGATTCTTAAACTGCACTCCACAGAGCACTTGTGGATGGCCCATTATGAGCTGGTATGTCACATGGTGCTCATTTGCTCCTTGTTTCCAGCTGCTAAATTGCACTGTGACACTGTTAAATATACGTTAAATACTTTCCTAATGTTACTTAAGTATTTCCATTGCCTGAAGCAAATTCTGCAATTGCAAGTAGGGGGGCAAAGGAAGGGAAAGGACGATCAACAAGAATCTCTCCAGTTAATGTGATCCCTCTGGTTAATGTGATCCACTAGGTAGTGGATTCCTGCTCTCAGACAGAAAAACTACGTGGCTCTAGAAACATTATAGGTGCTGTTCAGGGCCAAGTCCCACTAGCCAAGCTGTGTTTTGGGCCAGACCTCTGAAAAGGTGCCCGTTCTTTTCTTTGCCTTTTATCAGACATCCAAAGCTTTTCAGGATGCTTGGCACATAATCATAATTAAGTCTCTTCAGGGGAGGGGATCAAGACCGTTAGCCATAGACAGAGGTACACAAAGTGATGGGTCACCTGGAAACCTTGGAGTAGGGTGTAGGGGGACCTACAGTGACACTCTACAAGGACAAAAGACTCCCCATGTTAGAGCAGCCTATAGAGCTGAAGCCAGAGGCTGTGTCCAGTGCCCAGAAAGTGAAGTGTGATATTGCAGCCTCTTGTATGACAATACTTAAGCATACATGTCTGTTTATTTACTGGATCTGAGCATTTCCAAGAACTGCTGCCATAGTCCATATGCCATTTCTTTTCTTTTTCTTTCTCTTTCTCTCTCCCTCTCCTTTTTTTGAACAAACCAACAGAAAATAAAATTAGACTTGCAATTCACGCTCTGCTTAGGTTGCCGTGACCCTAAGGATAACATGGAAAATGATGACTAAAAATGTCGTAAGTGAAAGCACTTTCTACACATACATACCTTCTTCTCCCCCTCCATTTACTTAAGCACTAGTCAGAGGCAGAAAATAAGGGACTCATTGCTACTATCCAGCCTATCACTTTGCCCCCAGCCAACTCCCAGTATCTACAGGGAGTTTCTTACCATTGTGGACATAAGCCTATGCAAACAGCGTGTTTGTTATACAACTGTACAAACACACATGAACGTACACAGTTCAGCATGGTCATGCCATGGCAGCCAGACTGTGTGCTAGTGTGCCATGTGGGGTTGGGCAGCACACAGCAGATTTGGTTGCCTTTGGCAGACTTGTGCTGCTCTCTGCTTGCATTAGCATCAGAACATGTAATAGTCTGTTCAGAGTAGCTGTAGAAGTTGTTGATTTTAGATTTCTATTTCTAAGTGAGCATTTGGGGTTTGTGTCCTGTTACAGAACAAGGACCACAGATCAGTAACACGAATATTTGAAGCCTGTACACTTCCACTCTCATTATGGTGTTTGTCACAAAGATGAATTAATGTTGTGCCATTTTCAGTTCTCATTACAATCTTTGTCATGAGATGAAATATTAGACTCTTAAAGTCTCTATGAATCATAGCAGCATGCTCTACTATGTTGACCTTTTCAATATTCTGTGTTTGGACTGGCTGGCATTTCCTCTCCTCTTCCTCTGTAATAGCCACACTAAACTCGTGGGCAGGCTGCGCTGGGCTTACCAATGAAAATGCAGAATACTGATGAAGTCAGCATTGCATAGGCGTGTCTGTATTTTGAGCAATTCATTGCAGAATTTGAATTCTAGTTACCATGCAAATGAGGGGGACTGAAAAAATGGGTCCACGGAAAGCCTTACTTGCTGCTTCTGTAAAACACTCGTGTGCATACACATGCTCAATGAAAATAAAGTAACTCCTGAATAGTTGTAATGAAAAAGAAAAATGAGCCCCCATCTACCAGCCATTGTTTGAAAAAAGAAAATGTAGGTCACAAATCTGTTGTTAAATGGCCTGAAAGTTGTCATCCAACTTCTTCCTTTATTTTCCAGTGCCAGGTATGGAATTTCCTGCTTTTCTTACACTGATGATATCAACACAGCACAACTAAAGGCTGGACTGGGACATTGGTGAGTGGCTCTCCAGTGTTCTCTAACAGCTCCTAGTTGAAATCAGTTTATGTCAGACTGTTGGTATGATAGCCAGGATCTTTTAGGAGAACACTGGATATTATTCCCTCCCCAAGTTGTCACAGAGGAGGGCAAAGATTTCAGTTGACAGTCAACGTAATAGCTCAAGACACGTTGCTAAAATGTCCATTTGTACCCCCATTTTCATTGCAAATGTGTGTTTCACCCCAGCTGTCAAGTGACGAGACAAATATGTGACTAAGGACCCCAAGCATTGCTACATACCTCACAATTTTGTGCGTGCTAAAGGGCTTTTTAACCCAGGTGGACTGCTGAGGGCCTACAGACCAGTGCACTGCTTGGACAAACCCAACCTGAGTGCAGGAATGTGACTAGTTCTGGGGAAGGCTGTTCTGTGCATTCCCAGGACCACAGGCTGCAACACGCAGGAGAGAGCCCTCCCAGAGGGGCTGAAGTACTCTGGCCACACAGAGAAGGAGTGGGGCTGCATCATTTCTGGTGCAGTGTTTAGCAGTGATCTTGGACCCATCCTCATGTAGAAGGCAGGGGAGAGCAACTGTCCCGGGGCTGTGAGAGCAAGACCAGACACTACCCAGCATAAGGAACTTTGGGATCTTAACTCCGTCTTAAAACACGTCTGCATACAGTGTGCTGCTCCTGTAGTTAAATATCATGCATGCTATGGATCTGAGACCCTTCTTAACTGCCTATGGTTTCCGGTCCATTTGTCACATTTACAGAGATCAAAAGCCTTTAAAAAATAGGAAGCTTTATTTATTGAACTTAAAATTTGTGAGCTTGCAAAAAATCTACTATTTTAAAACATGCTGTGAAGTAAAAAGTTAAATGGGTTGGAAAATGTGTCATTCTAGTCCTTGTAAAGAATCATAACAGCAAGATGGAAAGGGCCACATTGCATCTCCGCATGCACAGAGCACGTGCTTGGGAGCACAGCTGACCTGAGTGCTGTCTAACTTATAAACGCCTTGGGCAGCCCACTGCAAGACCACTACCTTGCATTTGCCCTCCCAGGAGGCCTTCTCCACCAAGGGCCTGGCAGAACCGTATTTTTCTGGAGCTGAAATAAACTTCACACAGCTTACAGTAACAGGGACATCTCTTGCTATATGAGTGGCCTGAATCAGATTGAAAAGAACAAACTCTTCTCAGACTAATTGAAACCAGAATTCAGAGTCTTCAAAGGCCACAAATATGAAACAGAGACTGAGATGTCACTGAGAAGTTAAGATGAAGGCCTTACATGCTTTCAAAACAAAACTTTAGGGTAAATATTTTGGTTTAATAATGGCAATTGAAATGAAAGGCAATACCTTTCATATGAAAGACCATGAGCCTACTCATTGCCAATGAAAGCACACTGTTTAGGACAGGCAGGTGGGTGATGCACTCCATTACACTTTGCATCCTTACAGTGAAACTTAGCCCTTACTGTCCTCCTCTCAGTGGTACTACAGAGGGTGCAGAAGAGCGGCTTCATGGTAGCAACCTTAGCATGCAGTAACAGCCAGGCTGTCCTCTCCCCAAACTGGGAAGCACTCACCTGTGGGAAGACATACATATAAACCCACCTTCTCCCCTAGGGAGGGCCCATCCCTGCAAGCCACAGCTCCTTTTATGTGGATAACAGAAAATGATGTGGATAATGGCTGCCTGCAACTGCCTCCACACACCTGCAAGCCTCCCACCCCAGCTGAAGGCAAAAAGTGAGAAATTGCTTCTTCCTGCAGGCTGTCACCCTCCCTCTGCGGTACATTCAACAAATGCAGTCTCACTGACCCACAACGCTCATGGAATGGAAATTTTAAACTTATTTTCCTGACCTCAGTGGAGAACTGTCATTGAAGTCCCTCCTCCAGTCAGGATACAGGGCTCTGACAAGAATTTCTGGAACAGCTGGAAGGGAGCACCAGCCTCTGCCTCACCATTTCATTTCTTGGTCCAGCAGTGTCACACAGCCCTGACCCTGGTGGTCTGACAGCACATATTCCCTTCTCCCAACCCTACTGTGAGCTGCTGTGCTGTAATAAGAAACCACTGGAAGATGATAACCTCTTAAACCAGACCAGCTGACCAACTTAGGTCACAGCATTTACCTCTTCCAGCTGAGACCTGCACCTGTAGCAGAATGCAGAAACTGAATTAAACTGCAAAGCAGCAGTACCAAAGCAATGCTGTCAGATGATACCTACACAGAAGATGGGACTGCTGTTTCTAGGTGCAGGCCCAGCCTGTCTTAAAGCTAAGAGCTTAAAGCTCTTAAGCTTTCACGTTGGTTGCTCTTCATGAAATAGTTATGTCAATATAACCCCTCCTATGGATTAATTCATACAATTCAGAGGTACCTTTCATGGGCAGTATATTCCCCTTTCTTCTTAGGAAAGTGTTCCTGTGGAATAGGTACACTGATATATCCATATACTCCCCCAGCCAGAATCCTTATCCTCCATATCTGATTCATATGTATGGACTGGGTATTGAGAACATGGACATTCCTTGTGCTCGTTTCTGTGACTACTTCTGCTTCCCAGAGAGGTCACTGGCTGGATTCCTTAGCAGTCATTGCTATTCACAGGGCTGGACTGAGAAGCTGGGGTCGCTGGTTTCTAAGATGATACATTGACACACATGACAAAGTTAAATGTTTAAACAATACATCAACACGTTGTATAGGAAAGCTGTCCCAGCCTCCAGCTGTCAAAACAGAGCCAAGCGCTGCTCCCTGGTAGCCCTAGAGATTGGTTTACAGAAGTCCCCTTTACAGAGAAAAGGGCACCAACTTCCTTACCTGCACAGAGATATAACAAAAACTGAGATCCTCCTCCACCTGTAGGATTGGCAATGCTACCAAGGGGCTCACACAAGGCCCCTCCTGCTCCACAGCAATGCTTTTTATTTAAAATCCAAACACACAGCTCAGTGCAGTGCTAGCTGTGAAATAATTCTTCCTCCTTAAGCAAGCTCCGTCAATGTTTTCCCTGTTTTGTGGTAACAGACCTGAACATATAAACAATCTCATGGCACACTGGGTTAGTCAGCGTCAGTCACTAAGAGCCCCCCTCCGAGAAGACACTACAGAAAGGAATACTTCTAATTTAAAATCTTTGCAAGTGCTAGAGACATTTAAAGCATTAATCAGCAATTAATACAAATAAGAAACTCAATCTCTCACATCATTAATACTAATTATGCTTTATAGTTGCATTTACTGAGTAAGATGACAGGCAACATGCATATGGAGGAGGCTGCTTGACAGAGGTGCAGAAATGGGAGGCAGCTAAATTGAAGGAGAAAGCAGAGCGTCAAACATGTTTTAAAAGGCGCTTAATTTCCTTGAGCAGGGGGAAGGCATTTCCAAAAAAGCTGGAATTAGGCCCACAGAAAGTTCAGGAGCTCAGGTGGAAGTGCCACTCTGTGTGGGTGTCTCAGGTGCTGGGCAGCTACTCCTGATGCGCAGGGGCTGTTTTTTTGCTGTGGACAGCTCCTGCGGCTGTGGGTGTTTGCCACCTGTGAGACTCAGACCCAGGGTGTCTCCAGTTGGATATCAAGCACCAGAGTAATTTTGGGAAAAGCTGAGTTCAGCTTTTGCCACAAGGAATGTGGCACTGGTGACTCAGGGGACATCAGTGATGATGCTGAGGATGACTGAACTGAAACTGAGCCAGTACTTTCACATCCTGCCTCTTTAGCAATGGATTTCATGTCCTGCATGGTGAACTTCACCAAATACCACAAGTCCCTGTAGAAAAAGCTGCTGCCTTTCACTGGAAAGGTGGGGATTTTATCTCTCAGTATGTTTACACATGAAATGATGAGTGGGACAAGGACTGCTGGAAAAATCAATCTGGCATTAATGTGCTTGCTCACAAGTTTGCAGTATCCAGAGAATCAGGAGGCAATTTCTACCTGAAGCAAACAAAACACACACTAAAGATTGCGTTTACCCCATTTTCTCAGATTAGGACTATTACTACACCCATACTGTCACACCTTAATGTTGTTATCTGCTTTCACTTTACACCTTGTACTTTCCACGTAGTCATTATGTACTCCTGCACTGGTCTGGTTCACCACATGACATGCAACTTCTAAGCCAGACCAAAAAGGTCCAGGGCTTAAATCAATAATGCTATTCATAAAACCTCAGAGTACTAGTCAAAGGCAATCTGAACTATGCTTATGACAAATGCTTTCTGTCTGGATCCCCCGTTGCTGCCTTTGGCCTGGCTCCAGCTACTTGTCCTTTCAGGAGCAAAAGCTGGTGAAGTCATTAGACAGGTTGTCTCTGTCCTGACCAGTGTTGTGCTGAATTATACTTGTGAGGCTACAGAGGCATCTGGCTTTATTTATTTCACTGCAACAGGGAAGCCAGTTCTGACCTGGATTAGCAGTGGCAGAGCATCTTAACTATAAGCTCTTGAAAGATGGCCCTACACAAACATATTTCAAGTTCACATGTGGTCTCCGGTCTCCCTGTGCAAAGGAAGGATACTCTTTGCATCACGACTAAGTAGTAAAGAACAACACAACAAGAAAGACTTTTTGCCAATCAATAAAACACAGCTAGCCCAGATAAGGGGGAAGGAGAAAGGGAGCTCATCACATCTCACTGTTCGCAAATACTGTGTTTAGTAGTGATGACTTGACATCCTTTGTGCACACAGACTGTCCTGCACCAGGTCTGTGCTTACCCCTTAGTATTACAATAGGGCTGCCAGATCAGTGAAGAGCCAGCACCAGTACAGCCATACAAACTAACACTGCAGTGCCCTGTGCTCAAGCCCCACAAAGGCTGTGCACAGTGCTCCCTTGCAGAAAGTAAAAGCCATCATTCCACAGTGCAGCTGCACTCTGCTGCTGGCAGTGGCCCTGCAGAAGACTGTGAGCATTTCAGCCTCAGAGAAATTCTGTACATAGCTTTAGGCAACGGACATCATGCTGGCAAGAAGTAGCAAGACTTCTTATTCTTGGCTCTGTCACTGACCTGCTGTGTGACCTCAGGCAAATCACTTCACTTCTGTGTGCCTCTTCTACTTCCCGTCTTTCATCTGTCTTGTCTGTTTGACTGGAAGCTTTGGGAGTGGCATCGTCTCTTACGATGAGTATGCAGCACCAACCACAGGAGAGCTTTAATCTCTGTTGGGACTCTGAGGCACAGTACAAAACCTACAGCTATTCCATAGTCCATGCTGTCTACATTACCACTTTGCACAAAAGTGTTGCAGAGTGGTCAAAATGGGCCACTACTCCAAGATTTGCCATGTCAGCACTTCTCAGATCATCCAGCATGTACCCTGGCACTCTGTGTACAGAGTAGGCCAGACATGCTGCCTAGTAGACCTCCTATGTTTTCATTTTGATTGTTGACTGTACATGAAAAGCGAGATTACGAATGGGGCTGCTTTGCCTTGAAGATATGCTTTGAATGTGCTTTTCTACAAGGCAACAGACATGCTGTAAGAAGGCTTCTTCTTTTACATATGACCATGCAAAGTGCCAAAGAAAATGAACTTTTATTGCCATATTTCTTAAAAATGACTGTTAACAAATGGATGAGGAACAGTGTTATTACTGTTAATGTCATGAAAACACCCCACATTTACAAGGTACAGTACAGATACATAGGCGAAGAAAAGACGTGACTGGTAGATATCCTAATGGGATGGGGTTTCTTTGGCTGTAGAAGATGCACACTCACCACAAGTACAGTTCTGACCATAAATATGAGTGAATGGATATCTCTGTGTGTGTGTGTATAGACAGAGAAGAAACAAGATAGAGAACAAGACTGAAGACAATGTGCTGAAAGAGAAGTCAAAAAGAGGGATCCCACAGGCAGAAGAATCCAGTTGCTACCTGGACCTGTTGCTGCCCAGATTTTTTAAATATATCATTCCCTGCAGAACCATTGTTAAAATCCCATAATTTTTAAGTATTCATCTATACTTAGCCTTTCTTCCAGTTTTCTAGAACAAAGAATGTGGTATGTCTCCTGAAAATACTCCTTTATGATCTGGAGCTGACTGAAAGATCAAGCTGTCCTCAGGCAGCTTGGATTAGCCCCATGACACCTATAACACTCTCCCTGAAGAAACTCCCAGGAAGGCATAACTTTCTCCTCTGTTACTGCATGCTTTGTGGAATTTCCATACAAAGTACCCCTGTCCAAACTGTAAAGCAGCTTTGGTAGAACCTCTAAAGAACAGCTGTCAGCAAAGACAGTAGCTCATGTTATCACACAGCACAATGCCCTGCACTGTTATCATTTTGCAAGATGCGCTGCTTCCTGTTGTCCTATTTGTGAAGGTGCTTTCTGGCTTTCTCTCCCTCTTTTGTGACAGCTTTTGTCTTTGCACCACTGGTGCAAAACTAAAGATCTCTGAATGAGGGAGCAGTTTTGTTCTCCTGCAACAGAGAGATATGCCAGGCTTTTCAGATGAAAAATAAAATATAGACATGTTTTTGAATCCCCTTTTGTTTTTCCTAAGTTTTACAACCTTACTTATCTGTAAATAAAATAGTCTTTTTTTTTTTTTTTTCATAGCACACTGCATAAATATAACTTCATGCATCTGGGAAGCTGACAGCTGCCCTATGAGATAGAGTGTGACAGTTTAAAATCAAGGAATCAATCACTGAGATATAGCGCCTGGATGCTGTTTCCACCAGGATGTATTGCAGGATCCAGGAGCTCGCTATTTGAGATATGCCATCATAACTCTGATAGATTAAAGCACCACATCCAGGAAACAATTGTGCAAGAAAAAAATGGTGTCATAGATCTGCCAGGTTACAGCACAGACTCCAGGAGCCAACCAGGGGAAGGCAGGGCTGTATCTCCGCTCCCAGAAGCCGCCAGAGCAGCCTGATGACAGTTCTGTTCTCAAACAGCCCCATTATGACCTAATTAGCATACATGAATTGCAGATTTAAAGCATTAAAGTGATGTACAAATCATTAATTTTTTGTCAAATCCATGTCAGCCTTGTGTATGCCTTCCTATTTTAATGTTGCATGACAGTGAAAAGAAGTCTAATCCTCTGTATATAAAGAGGAGAGATTTGGTGTAGCTGATATAATGAGATCTATTTAAACATTGGATGTTTTGCAGCTTTGAGTGTATCTGCTCAGAGAAGAAAAAAAATGCCACATTTGTCCCATTAGGGTTAATTGTGAAAGGATGTAAATATATTCAAAGCCCCAAGGGCAGTTCTACATGTTTTCTGTATGAAAGAGAAGATACAAAACTTGTTTTCCATCAAAACTCCTTTTTAGTTTTGCGACAAATAAAAAGAACCACATGCTTACACAAGATGGACCTGATTTTCAGAAGAGATGAGCACTCAGAAAAATCATGCCCTCACTTTGAAAACCAAGTCTAAGCCATACTCTCCAGAATGGCATACAAAAAAAATCAAACAGATATCAAAATCAAGCCCACATGGACTCCAATGCATGCAGAGAATCATTGCAAAAAGGGAGGATGACTACTTTAAAGTGGGACTTCCTAAACTATTTGTGCCTCATGGTGTCACTGGTAATCCTAGATATCACCTGCAGGGTGTGCTTGGCTGCCTCCCTGAGCCACCACAAACTGTTAGTTCATGTTTCAGGATGGGTCTCCATCTGTTCTGGCCTCATGGGTTGACTACTTCTTACTACTCCATTTCCTATCCTCCCCTTGCTTTCCTTCCTTGGCTTTAAAAGAGGTCTTGCAACTTATGCTCAGAACACATGATACAAACCCTGTTCTGAGCTGAGAGCACTATTCAACACCATTGGGCAAACCCTCCTGCCACCCAATTAAAGTGTCATCCAAGTTCCTTTTCAATGAGCCAGTTATTCCTCCACAACAAGTGGCATTTCACAGGCATGACCAAACAGCGCATTTCCACCAAACAGGTTTGCATATTAGGCTGATTGAAATCCAGATGCATGAACAGAGAGGTCTTCTTTGACTGACTGCTCCATTTCTCACACAGCCTGGCCAGGGGACTGACTGAATTCCAGGGAATTGCACAGGAGGTGGGTAAGAGGAATAGTCTTGGCTGCTATGTTCAAGTATTTTATGCATCAAAAGAGTATTTTATGCATCATATTGGCGGCATAATTCCAACAAAGCATAGAACTCTCAATCCTGGCTGGGATTTTCATAAAAGATAATATAATTGGGCACCCAGTTCCAATTTGTTTTCCATGGGTACTGGAACCTTCACCTCTATGCCTCTTTGAAATCACCTACAATTCCAAACCAGCAGGTTTGGTCAAGGGGGTTGTGTGTGTGTCTTTGTTTTAGATCTGTGTGTTTCTGCAGTCGACAGCACTCCTGGCCAGATGATTTCTCTTACAGTTCACTAGAATGACTTTCCCAGCAGAAAATAATCAGCAGTGTAGCTCATCATTTCTGACAGGAGTTGAGCACAGAGATGGGACTCCTCAGGCTAGCAAAAAAAGGATATAGAGGAATGAAAGTGCCATTGAGAAATGTGTTGAACTGAGAGGCAGCCTGTGTCAGCTCCACACCTGGACAGATGCTCAGCACTTACCTCTTGAGTGTTATTTCAGTAGCCCAGATGTCTGTCCACTGGCCTGCTATCCCTGCCTGACTTGTGTAGACAGCCTCAGGCTAGTTTCATTGTCCTTGTGTTCTGGAATAATAAAGAAACAAACCCATAATTTAAATACACCATTACCTTTCTGCACAGAAATACTGGACATTTACAAGAAAGATAAGAATGGCTTCCAAGGGCACATCCCCATATTCATCTGCATGGCAATAACCCAAATCAGCTTTGTTCAGAGCCAGATCATTTTCCAACCACCATGGTAGCAGCCAAAGGAGATGTACAAGGATGGAGGAAGCTGGTGTAGGTTAAAGATAGCTTTGACATTAGCATGCTGGACAGGGCGTAAGAAACAGAGACAGTAGAATAATTCATTAATTATTTTTTTCAATATTTTAGGAGTCACAAGGAGAACAGGTCCTCTGTGGACTTGGGAAGAGCCTTGATGTGTTGATAAGGAATCAGCCATCAGCACATGGGGATCCCCACACTTTATTTATTTTTTTCTGATGTCTTAAAGCATGTTCTGTGTGTATTCCAGTGACACTTGGGCATTCTCTTTCAGCATAAGAGTATTAGCAGCTTTGGGGTAAGGAGGAAGAGAGTAGGTGAAAGGCTACTAGGAGCCAGGAATGGGAGGGTAACCTTTGGATTTAATTTTCCCTTCAAATCTTGTCAGAATTTGGGGAACGCCTGAATACAGTGCAACTCCCCAGCATCTAGTGGGCATGGTTAATGGTTGGACTCGATGATCTTGAAGGTCTTTTCCAACCTAAATGATTCTATGATTCTATGATCTTTCTGCATTTACTATGCAAGAAGGGTTATTAGAGAAATGGCTGGTAAAATAGGGACTGTTTTGGTATGGGATGTGTTTTACAGAATGATATTTAGAGCTTATTCGAAGTGAAAGATTTTATTTTGTGTAGGAGCACTCTCTGCCTGTGACATTGATGTGTTCCGGTTCATTTGCAGTCTGCACACTGGTACTATGTTTTAAAGTGAAAGGGGAAATGGAAATTGCACAAATTCAGAGACTGTAGGGAGAGCAGAGGCCATCTCTGAGCAGAGCCAGCACTCAGCAGTAGGCATAACTCCAAGAGTTGAAACTAAAGAAGTCTCAAGGTCCTCATGAAATTAATCCCTGTGCGAAGGGCCAAGGAAACCAGGCAAATGCTTTTGCGAGAGCCTTCCTGCAGCCCTTAAGGGACTCTGGGAGCATGTAGGGCTTGTTCTGGCCTTCTTTCACAACCTGGAGTCCAGGGGAATACAGTTGCAGGGACTTTCTCCCTGAAGAGACAACTTTAAAGTGAATTGGCAGAATGCAAACGAACTTCTGAGCCATGCAGACCCAGCTTTGGCCTTATTCCTGCTGCTAAGGACAAGCTGCTTGGCCTCTGCACAGTGGTGGTTTCATTGCTGCTTGCTGAATTCCCTGCCCTGCTCGTCATTTTCTTCTCTGCACTTGCACTTGCAGAGCACTCTGTGGGATCTAGCCATGTAACCTGATGGAGCAGCTGCAAAGCCTTTCAGCTGCTTGGATTTCAGCCTCACCTGCACCTACTCCAAAATCTCTGTGCTAAGATGGCTCCTCGGCTGGTAGCTCCTGAATTCACAATCTCATGGTGCTATGGGATAAAGATCTGAACAAAAGGTCCACTAATGAAGCAGCAAAATCAGCTGGCTCCAGGGACTTGTTTAATTTCATTAAGTTGATAGTTGATGCAATACCTCCTGCAGTAATTGGTATGTTGATCTTGACCTTGTGCTTTTGTGTGAAAGAGGGGAGCATAAGATCTCCATTTCATCCCAGAGCTCAGATGAGCTAGCCCTACACTGCACTCTGTCAGTAATCTTCAAAAGGCATTATTTATAAAAGTATCTTTCTGGGATGCTGTTCAATCCATGCCCATTATCCATGCAAATTCCTCAAGCTGTATCGGGTTAGATAGCTGCTGGTATCATAGCTGGAAAACCAATGAACCTGCAGAAATCTTTGCTTAGTTCTTTATTGAGCACAATGAGGTCAGGATTAGTCAGTCAAGGCATTGGATTAGCACTACTGGTAGCCATGGCAATTTCCATTTGTGTGACAATCCATGTCACCTTTCCCATTAAAATTCAGCTTAAAATACCTATGAGAATCCCACAGTCCTCTCTGAATCCCAGGAATATCACATGGCTAGATCATCACATCATTCAAACTAGAATAAATCCAAACACATCTGAAGCTTTATTCAAATAAGCTGAAACCACAGTAAGTCCAATTAAAGAAGAAAAGCATTAAAAGCCTGAGAAATGGGCTGTGTGCATTCTAATTCTGATCTGGGTCTTGCCATGATTCATTACATTTCTAATTCTTATAGTTCCTTCAAATAAATAAGGGAATTGTTCCCCCGATTCCTCTTCACTCAGTAGTTAAGCCTGGAAGACCAAGCTTTCACCTGAACAGACGTGAAAATTTCTGGTGAGGTCATCTCCATGGCTGCTAAAGATGCTGCACACACCTGTTGAGGAACCGAAGGCTTGCTGTACAAGGCCATAGCACCGACCCTGGCAACCTAGCTTGCTCTTATCTGATTCCGAGTTCCACGTTCAATTTTTCAGGTACAGATCAGGGTTTTCTTCACCTCAAGCCTGTTGAGTTTTTCTTCATTTTGCATAGTTACCAACCAATTATTATAACTGTGCTGCCAAAATTACTGTCACGTGGGTGGAATTTAGACAAACTGAGCTTGCTGACTATTAACAGCGTAAGTATGGAAGTGGAACAGGAGGCGACATCTTTCTGCCCAGCCTCCAGTTCTCCGCGTCCTGCTTACTGACCTCCAGCTGAAGGGCAGTAACAAGCAGCTGGAATGTACTTACATTTTGAACTTCCACAGCTGTTTGCAGCTGTCCCTGCATGCCTGGACCCTTTTACAGCCAATGCCAGCAAGAGAAAAAAAATTATGAATTCTTGCTCCTTGGGAAGCAAGCAATCTTGGGAATTACTGCCTTAACTCAGTGTGAAAGGCCTCTGCTTCTGAGCCCTGCCCAACCAAAAGATCTCTATTTTGAAATGCATCAAGTACCTCCTACTGAAGCTCTACACAGGGTAGCTTCATTAAAAGATTGCAAGGAAACTAATAGGATCAAAGGGTGTAATAAGCAAACATGGCAACAGGCATTTTACTCCATTATTTTGTGTGTTGCAATATCCCAGTTTTCTACACTGGGCCTCTCTTAAGAAAGCAAGTGTTCAGCATGGCAAATTTTCTGTGTGGAGGTGTAGCCATTAAAATCTAAACTAAGATTATACATTTGTTATCTACCCCTGAGTTACATCTTAGGTCAACAGAGGGGAAGGCCTGAAAAATGAACTTTGCACACAATGCCCTCCCCCTTCTGAAACACTTTTGTTCAGAAGATGTTGGATTATAGTGCTTAGAAGTGCAGTACATCCATAATAATAATAAAATAAAAAAATTCCAGCATAAAAAGATATCTGTACACATGAGTACTGAAATGATTTCACACCTAAGCTGCATACTCCTTTTTCCATGGCAAGGAATCATAAGATGCTAAGGATCTGCAAATACCGCTGTGGCCACTCAGACCTTTGGAAAACCACACCAGTTTTGCCTGGGCACCTGAGGGCCAGGACCACCTCCAGCACCTCAGCCTGAAGCAAGTCAAGGTGTCCCACTTCGAAAAAGCTGCATGGACCCCGCACCATTCCTAGAAACTAGAGCAGATTTACCTAGATGTGAAATCACAAGTAAATTTACCAGGTTTTCAGAAGTGTCCATTTCAACACACGGCCCATTCACTTCTCATGCACAGCCTGTATCTGCCATGCTGCAATTTGCTCTTGGTTTATGCCTTCAACTTCACTTCGCCACTGCTGTGTCAATAGCCAGCCTTCACTTCTACTATCTTAACATTTTGTCATGTTGTGCAATTGCACATAAAACCCTTCTCCTCTAGATCTTGTGCTAGGATAATTTTTTTAGCTTGTTGCTAGAAGAGTCTTACACTCAACTATAAGCTAAATAAAACAATTTTCTTGCCATCAAATATTTAAACCCACTGTGCTGGCGTGGACTCAAAGGGAGGGAGTGAAATATGGCTGAGAAAAAAATGGGAAAACCAAAAATCTTTATCCTACAGATACTTCCATCAATAACTTAAATTATGCAGCTGTCCTCAAATAGATCAGGCTCACAAACAGCACAGCTCTGAGATGCAGAGAAAACCTGATGAAAACACACTGATTTGAAAATATAATTTCTTTGTATATTCCCAGATATTTTCTGAAGCCTAGGATCATCTGAATCACTGTGAGAGGTTACAGAGCTGTGAATGGTTTTTCTTAAATTGCGTGTGAGGTAGTGGGGAAGTTGATATGTTATGTACTCAAATGAAAGGCTTTTTTGAAACCGAGCTCAAGTGAACTGCAAATTCAAATCGGCAGGGTGCCAATGCCCTCTGTGCTTGCTGTCTGTGTCTTTAAGGAGACAGAGTCAAAGACTTCCAGCAGAGACATGTGAACATCATCTTCTCACTGCCTCCTGCACTAGCAAGGTATGGTGCCTAGTTGCAAAACCTGTGCGTGACTTCGCAGGACACTGGGACCCTCTCCAGGCACCTCACCTCCCTCCTCAAACGCAGCCGCAGCTGCCATCCACAGCCCTGGTGCATAGTGCTGTCAGCACCCGGCAGGCAGAGGGGCTGCGTGGGTGTTCTACAGCTAAATGTAGTTTGCAGGGGGTTCGGGGTAGCTCCCACCTGCGGCAAGGCCACGATGCGCTGGGTCACCTGAACCCCTGGACTAGGAAGAAGCCGACCAGCAGCCATTGCTGGGCCAGCAAAGAGTTGAGAAGTACATGAAGGAGTAGTAGAACTTGTCCCCTTGGACCCCATCCTGAGCATCTCCCTGCTCTTTAAGGACAGGGAGTAGGTCTAGTGGCTCTTGACGATAGGAAAATTCTGACAGAAGACTTGCAGGGTTGGCTCACCTCTGTCCTCAGATGCTGTTTAGCTATGTTTTAAAGGCTGTGAGCACAGCAGAGACCACATCAGGTGTGCCTACATGGTTAAATGCAGATTAATGAGGTCTACCTATGTCCGTTCAGAAGCCATCGGGACACATTAACCCAAGTTCTCCAGCTGTTCAACAGCCATGATGCCTGAGGGTTTTTTTCTCTGCAGTGTGCCAACCAAGGGACAAAAAGAAAGAGCACCAGATATCATAAGTCTTCTAAAACAATTGCAAAGGCCGAGAATACAATGGGGGAATATAGATGCAACTCACAGAGACAGAGGTGAGGGGATGGAAGAAAACTCATGGTTTGCCTTCCAGTCTTTTGTCAGAGAAATTAATGTTGGACATGCAAAACTGCACACTGCTCCTGAGTTTAGCTGTATGATTTGGTAGCTTTTATCAGTGATGCCATATGCACCGTCTGAAAAAGAAAGGATGGCAAAGCTACAGGAACAGTGTTTATTTTTTGTGCGGGGGGGCATCCCTAGATATTTGTATTGGACCTGAGTAAATTATGGTATTGTATACTGAAAATGGACAGGAGATTATATGCATTGTCTTAATTTAAAGTATCTGTTGAGGCTTTATATTTACCGAAAGCTTTAGTTACTTCTTTACAGAAAAATTAGTCTGTTTAAAAGGACATGAGAAGATCTCACCAATCACCATTCACAGACTGAACCTGTCTGGAGCCAGCTTCACTGGCAAAAACATTTTGGCTGTTAACCCCTACTTTGGTGATACAAAACAGATACAAGAGTTTATGGCTGCTTTGTGTCACCAGAAGAGTACAAGGGCCCTGTGCACAGGCCAGTGCACAGGCTGGTGAATCTGGCATTCAATGCATATAAAATAATGCTTGGAAAATAATTTTACAAATGATAGACTATGCAAAACTCTCTTCTTCCTGGCATTATTAATATATGTGTAGTTATCAGACTGCAAATAAGTTTGAATCAAATGCAGCAGCACTTTATGAAAATAGAGTGTATATATCAATGTACATTGTGTATAATTGGTACCATTTGAAATGATGAAGTGCTGCTAACTGATCTTCATAAAATAATACTTTGCATTTATATAGTGCCTTCCATCTGAGATCTCAGATCACTTTGCAAACATTACTGAATTAACTCTCTCTGAGCCCTCTGAGTTAGCTGTTGCTCTCCTTAGTCTACAGATGTGGAAAGCAAAGGCAAAGAAAGATGAAGACCGTATGAGGAAACTGGGGCTCTAAGGGCATGCACTTCCTGCCCTGCAAAAAAACTCACAACCTTTCTTTTTTGAACAGAAGCTGTAAGCTTTCAGCACCTCTGAAAATCAAGCTACTTCAGTTGCTCTTTTGGATGCAAATGCCCAATTTAGCTTAAATGAGTCCTTCAAAATCCTCCAGGAAGTGTGTAGGAGAACTGACAAAAAGGATCCAGAAAGCTTGGCTCAGGGCCCTGTGCTTTGGCTGAGAGACTGTTCTCTGCATACCGCCTGGCCACTGTGACCACAGCTTGTGAAACCTTGCTTTGTCTTCTCATGCTTTCCCCCCTCCCCACAGTTTTCAGCAAAAAAATGAAAGCAAAAGGCGTCTGCAGCTTGCCAGAGGAGTGCTGGATCCACTTCAAGGGCACAGGAACCCAGGACCTATGGCAATAAGGCAAGGTAGATAGTCCCAACCTCAGCAGATTTCTGAGGAACTTCTGAAATCAGATCAAGTCAAATTAATTAATCTAGTCAAACTAATTAATCTGGCTAAAAATTCTCTCTGAAGAAATGATCACACTAATCTGGGACAGTCTGACAGAACAAGGCCAGACACCTCCTTGGTGGGTGTGAGGATGGGTATGGGGCAAGCAGCTGGAGGAGAGCTGGAGTGGCATCAAGCCTTTAATCTAGGTAAAATGCAGCCAAGGCAGTACATTCAGGTTCACAAAGACAGTGGGACTTTGCCTTCAGGGCTGCATTCAGACAGATATCAATGTCTGGACTTGATGCCTCCTACTCCCTATCAACAGTGCCTTACTCAGACCACTGGAGGCTTCCGAGAGGTGTCTCACTCTCTCATCAAACTGGGTCAAGGACATAAAGTGATGCTTAGACACCAGAACATAGTCCTGAGACTTTGAGGAGGCCTGTGGCTGGATTTTCCCCTCTTTCCTGGCACTGGTGTTGCCATAACTGCAGAGAGCTGATTGCCCCCACATCCTGTGAGAAGCGAACTCTGTGCGGGGAGTTTGTCCTCTCTGGCCAGGGCTTGAAGGCAGGCAGAGGGATGCTGATCAGGCCTCCAAACAAAAGTGCCAGATGCATCAGTTGGTGAGTGGCAATTACCACTAATTTGCAGTGCTGCACTGGCAAATCAGCTTCAGCAAGGAATGATCCCCTCCTCACCAGGGTAAAGATAAATGATGCTGCTCCAGAGAGAGCATTTACACTCACATGGGGAATCAAGGAATAAAAGCCAATAAAATAAAGTGAATTATAAAAAATAGTAGAGTAATATTACTTGATATGTTCCTTTCTACCCTGTACTAGGTACAGAGCCTGTGACTCCATTTTTTTATGGGACCTAATGCCTCGATCTGTGTTTAGTCTCTGATTAGTGATTTTGGCATGTGTTTTTTCTTATCTATCTCCCCTCTACTGTCTTTTTTTTTTTTGAAGATGATGCATTCTTTCCCTTGCTTCTCAATTCATTGTTTGAAGAAATATTTACTAAGCAAATGTGAAATGCATCAGAATGCTTTGCAGAGCTGCCAAGAGGTCAAAGGTCTGGAATAAAAATGATGTTGAAACAATAATTAATTAGCTGACATTCTCTTAGAAAATTTGCTTTGGGAAAAGCTATGGTAAATCAAGACAACAGACAAAGTGACAGAAAAATGAGTAATGAGGGAAAGAGGGATAGGAAGAAAGAAAATCTGTATGGGTAGATTTATTCACTTTTGAAAATGATCTGATCTTTCTCAGCCATTGTCCTGGCCCCCAAACAAAAATCTTCTCCAATAAATAATTTCAAGCTGTTTTCAGTGACTAAGCCACAAAATGTTCCATCCTGAATAAATTCTATTTACTGCATGCAAAACCGATTAACATACTTCCAATGCATTTATAGGACTTCTAGTCTGCAGAAGCCATCTGTTTAGGGGAATTTCTGGAATAGCAGTGTCATCTCTACAGCAGGACTACCAAGAGGCCTGAAATATCCACATACTCTATACACAGCTGTATAGATGATTCAGGAGCTTCTTGGACAAAAAAGAATTTGTGCAACTCACTGGGCAAATATGTCATCTCTGCCTACATAGGGGACAATTCTAAACCTTTTGTCCTAAATCACCTGTTACTTTATAACATGTTACCAAACCCTGTTTGGAAACAGCATGTGTGGAAGCTCTGTGGGAATGCATTTGCCTTCCACACTGCTTTCCTTGGAAAACTGCCTCACCTGTCTTCATACCCTGTGCACCCCTACTAGGACAGGCTGGCAGGTTCTTGCGATCTGTAAATGTACTGGGGGAAAAAGAGAGAAATTGTGTTCATCCTTTAACTGTTCACTGAATTGGGATGAATTTGCCATGAAATCCCTGCAGACTGACCATGGATAGAGAGGCTGTATTTCTCAAGGCAGAAAAATGTCCAGACCTGCTAAGGTTCCTGCCTCAGAGATCTGTCCAGATCTGTATGGTTTATATGGTGATCAGCCAGGACTTAAGAGCACCAGATGGAAGGGAAGCAAAGGATAGGACCATCAGTCCAAGTGCTGATCCCAGGATATTTTGAAAGTTCCTAACTGTGTATCCTCCGCAACAGCACACTGTTCATTGCCTAGGCTGAAACTGGAGAGGAATGGGAGAAGAGTACAGCAGTCTTCTGATGGCAGTACCCTCTTCCATTGCTACTGCCCGAAGACTGATCAACAAACAACTAACTGGTAAGGAACCGGCTGGCAGCAGCCAGCAGTAGAGGATGAGTTTCCAAGTATTGGGGGATGCATGCTTGTCTGTGCCTAAGAAACTATTCAAGGTCACGTTTTCCCCCTGCCAAGGAAAGTAGAGGAGTCCCATGAACAGTCTGGCTGCAGCCTCTTCAAATCCCCCAGTTTCCTTGGAAGTGGAAAGCTCAGCAGCTGTTTAAGAGACCCTGAGGCTGTCTGACCAACACGCTTATTTATAAATTTCCTCCTATGCTTTGTGACAGCAAATAGATGTAATAAATATCATTCTGTGGAAGAAAAGCAAGGAACAGATACACTTGGACAACACTCTGCATGGATATAGAAAAACCTGTTGTGATTTGGAAGCTTAGATGTGCCCTAACATACCGCAATTATTAAGCCCCAGGTATTAGGGAAATCACATCTGTCTGTGTTGCACAGCCGAATTAGCCAGGCTGGTCTCATTATCCAATAAATAGGCAGCTTTCGTGTATTTCTCAGATTTGTATGTGTGGTTGTACTTAGAAGCAACTTGTCAAAAGCATTTTTTTCAAAGTTGGTGTTTAGAGCTAATACAAAATACACAGGGGAAAAAATAATCCAGATTTTGTAGGTCTAAAGGATGAGATTTGCAAAGCTGTCTCAGGACTTTCTGATATCCTGTTCCTATTCAGGATGAATGTATGAATAGGGAAATGCAGCGAGGGCTTGAACTTCTTTAGATTAGGGGGATGATCCTCCATCTTAGCTCAAAGAAGATTCCTGCAGAAGACAAGGGGAGTTCTGTATGGATTAGGGGCACAGAACTGGGCTGACAGGTTGCTTGCATACAAGTGTTTTCAGGTTTTGATATCCTCCTTATGGCAACTACAGCTCTTTTGTCTCTCTTCCCATTAGGATTCCCAAAAGAAGCCTATTTTCATCTGAGTAAATATTCTGCTCCTGTCTTCATTTTTACACATGAGCGTTCCACTTCGTGCTAGAAGCATGCTACGGTAGCAATACTCTGGGGATGCTGCTCTAATAGATTCACAAGGTTGACTTGTTTAAGTGGGATTTCATTGTACTACACAGCGAATTTTTTCCTAAGGATGTGATTATTCCAGGACTGATCCTACTGCTGTGATATGACCACTTTTGGCACTGTGCATGCATGGCATGGGATTAGTCTTCTGGCACCATATAAAATGACTTAGACATGTTGTCTTACTTATTAGCAAGTGGTATCGCAGATCATTTTACAAAGGCAACAGCTGCAACCATTACTCCTACAGTTATGTCATAATTTGGTATGTCAAACACCTCTATATAGTGCAGGCAAGAGGAACATTTATTCGTCTCACTTGTCAATACATTTATTTCCATCTACTTATGCTTTTCCTTTTTGCAGTAGTAAAACAATCCACTCTCCATACAGCTAGCTCTCCTAGGAGCTGATGAGAGGATGCAAAAGGAAAGGTACTCAGCAGCTGCAGATTAGCACATTGCAAGACCCTATACAGAACAGATTCATACAAATTAAAATTATGAGCACTATTGCTATCACCGCCATGACAAGTCAGCTATTCTGTGTACAGCACAATCATTTACCACTGCCACGTTTACCGCAATCATTTGCCACTGACTTCAGCTTCAGGGAGTCAGGATGTCTGAGTATCTGGCACTGCACAGAGGCTGGGGAAGGGTTCAGCAGAGGCTGCACGCTCAGTCCCTTGGAGGGTACCCTTGCTCGCATCTGGGCTCCCCAGCCAGGACACTTACCCCAAGGAAAAGAGTGCACCAGATTCAGCATATGAAAACCTTGCCTTGCCCCTGGCAGGATGGCTGCCATTCAAATAGGAACAGTGTATTCAGACAAAAAGGGGGGCCTCTGGATCATAGGCACCTCTTTGGGACTCCAAGTATGTTGGGTGAGTGCAGGGACATGAGCTAGTCACTTCTGGCATTTACATCCTGCCCTTAGCCTTTCTCACAGCACCTTCTGCCCCACAGCACAAGCTACCCAGAACACAGCATTGCTGAGTGAAGGGTAACCAGCTGGTAAAAGAAGCCTGAGATGATACTTTTCTTCAGTTTCTCTTCAATAAAATTGCATGTAGAGTCACAGGTTCAGTGTGGCCCAGCTAGGCAGCGGGGCTAACACAAGATGATCTTGAGGAATGGGAGGCGGATGTAAAGCTTTCCCCTGCCCTTCTATAAACTCAGATTCCTGCAGAGGGTTGGAGGCAATCTGTCTGGGTAAGTTCATGCTGCCTCATCCCTCTGCAACAGGTTGGGTCCACCACAGTCCCAGCTCTTCATGGCCCTCTCCTCATTGACAATAACCAGTGCACAAAGCTCAGCCAGATGAGCCTCCTGTGTGAGCACACCTTAGTCTACTTGGGACAATGAGCTGTTCCCAGTGTAACACATGTTACAGCCTTCACCAAAACAGCCTGGTTTGGCCTAAATGGGCAAGGAGCATTCACAGAAGACACCCACCAGCAGATCCAAGGAGGTGGACTGTGTCAGAGCAGTCATGAGGAGCAGTTGGGCTTGGCCCCAAGGTGGCTGCCACTAGAAGACGCTGTGTTTTCAAGCCATCCCTCCAGGGAAGGAAGCTGCCCCAAAGTCACATCTAGTGAACCGCTGCAAGAGACAAACACACTGTGACTGTGGAGCTGCTGTTGAGAGAATGATTCTGCCTTGAGCCCCCTCACATTTAGCCCAGCATAAATCAGTATGAGCTGGCATTTTGCAGCAGTCCTGTCCCTTCAGCCCCCCTCCTCCACATGACTTATCTATTTGCTTTGAAAGAAGGAAGAAGAAGGAAGGGAAATGGGGGTGGAAGGGGATCCAAATTGCAAGCTGCAGCAGCTGACACTTTGATTGTCTTTTAATTAAATAAGCCTCAGACACATGAGCACATGCAAATTCCCATGTACCCTCCTCCTCCTCTTCCTCTTAAAAACTCATTAAGGAAGAGGACCACAATCAAACCAGGAATGTAGGGTTGCCTCTCCTACTTTCAGGCTGTCCTCTGCACATCTTTGCCTGGACAAAAGGTCACTACAGAACAATGTAAGATGGCTACGACTGCGTTTCGTTCTGTGTGAGTCTCCTTTTCTTCTGCAGTCAATGTGCAAGTGGGGGGGGAAGTGTGCAAGTGGGAGGAATTGTGCAAGTAGGGGGGAAGTAGTTTGTGCTTTCAGACATCCTGCTTTCTTCTCCAGTTTGATAACAGACTAAAGTATCTCTGATCAAACAGATGATCTACTGAAAGGTGCAGCTGAAGTAAGAGGGACTGCATTTGTGTTGCAGTGTCCTCTGATGAATAGCAATGCCCAGCAGGGCAGCAAGTACAGAAGCTGATGACCACCTTACTTATATTTTCTAGACTAGGTCTAGACCATAGGGGGGATCCTGGCTGCAAAAAGCATCTCACTCCAGTGCTTCATGGGCTGCTGTCTGCTTCAAGGCATTTTCCTTGTAGGTTCAAGGGCCTTTAAGTGTGTAAAGGCCACCCCTTGCTCTACACACAAGTAAATGGGATCCCTAAGATCCACTCTGCATAAAGAGGAAAGCTCCATCTGCTCCATCTGTACAGACCGTGCAGAGGGCATGCCCCCAACAGCTGTTAGTTACCTCCCCTTTGGAGGTAAGTTAGAGCAGCAGTTATGTTAAAATTAGGCCTGGGACCACAGTGATATGAGTGTAAGCCCTTAGCTAATTTTGTGATGAACATACACAAAAACATGTGTGTGCATGTTTGCAGTGCCTTTTATGCATCTTGGCCACTGTGGCACACCTATCCTGTAATCTTACCCACGCTTTTGTCTCATGGAGGTTCTTGTGGGGCTGGGCCAAGAGACTAACTTCATCCAGTCCTTTCTGTAGGCAGTTCATACCAAGGCTGCTCTCTTTCAGCAGTTATTGCCCTTGCACAAGGGAAAACCCCTCGCAGGAGAAGAACAGCCAGAGGTGGAATAGAAGGATGCTAGCACTGACCTCCAAGGGGGCCTAGCACAGTCGAGAGAAAGCCCTTGAAATGATCTGTCAGCATTTTTCTTTTCCCACCATGGATCTCTGGGGAGAAGGCATGGGGTCGCTGCTTCAGCTCTGAGATACACTCTCCTGCGCATCCTCCGGAAGCACTTGAGGGCCAGGTGAATTTATTTGCTATTGCATTGTTTTTCCTTGCAGATCTGACAGCTCATAATACCTCTGGTGCCTGACAGCCCCACTTTTCTCCAATTGATAAATAATCTCTTTCTGATTTGAGCAACCAAGGAACATCTTGAGCCTGTCACACTGAAGAAGATCCATCAGTCTCTCGTGCCACAAGTGAGGTGTTTGAAAAATGCTGTTTGTGCAACCATTCTGGGGTATTAATTCCTGGCATCCCACTTGTATTTTGATTGTTTCTCAAAGAACAACAACATATTTTAACTCTTTGCAAATGAAGCAGCTTTCTGTTGTTATGGTAACTCAAGTTCTAAAAATAATGTAAAGAAAAGACCACCTTTAATTGATATCACAAGAAGTTGTTATGGTAACTGGAATTTTAAAAGTAACTAGGTTAAACTTCATTTCTTTTTATCCAGAGCTTTGCATAAACAAATTCTGATTAAAATATCAGGTTTAATTTAATCAGTTAATTAATGTCACTAAATGTCATTTATCTTACAACTCTCATTTGTATTCAGTGCAAAATTACCTAACTTGCTGAGTTCTAACTACTCAGCCATCAATCTGTTATTCTGGAATAGGATGACTGTACAATTTATTTTTGGTCATGGAGTGGTTAAAATTGAATGCACTGCTTTTATATCATGCGAGGGCCCTAGTTTCTTCCTCAGTAGCATGGGTGTAATGCCATCAGGTAATCCTGCTATCAAAGTCAAGTGTGTGCTATATGAATGAAGGCGCATGCTCAGCTGACTTCTGTATCTCTCCAAAGCAAGTATCTTTCAAACCCTTCTCTACTGTCTGTCTCACTTCTCCTCCGCAGTGTCCAGGCTTTCTGTCTCTGCACCCTCTCCCCCCAGGCTGTCTCACCTTTCTGCCCAAATCACTCTCTCCTCCCTCCTCTGTCAGAACTGGCAAATTGTTTCCCATTCTAACCCCCTAAATTGGCAGTGACATTTCCTCCACTGCGGGTGTATTTTTCTCTTTCAAGAGCTGCCTGTCTCTCCATTGCACAGTCTCTGCCATTTGCATCAGTTATACCTCCCTTGCTTACTCCTGTTCTCTTTGAATGTCCCAGATTGTCTCATGAGTGCTTCCAGTGTGCCCCAAGTTACTGCAGTCAAGCCCAGCTCTCTGCCCATTTCGCTGGCAGGCTCCTCTAACTTCCTTTTACCTTTTCCACCAAATTTAGTCTCCTTGTCCTTGCTATCCACAATCTGAACTACGTAGCTCCTGGTTACTTCTCAATTCTCTGCTCATTTTTTCACAGATTAATAGAGTGAAAGGCCAGGAAAGGTTCATTATGACCATTTAGCCTAACAGGCCAGAGAATTTCATGCAGGAATTTCCGTGTTGAACCTATAACATCTGTTTGAATGATTAGTGTGTCTTTTACAAAGGCACCTAGTCTTGATTAAAAGACTGCAACTAATGGACAACTCACTACATCCCTAGATAGCTTGACCTAAAGATTTAACCCTCCCTGTTAAAAATAAATGCATCATATCTTTCATACAAATGTGGCTAGACTCAGCTGATAGCCCTTGGACTTCTCTATGGACTTTAACATTTGAATAGTTCACCTCAAGGGAAAAAATCACAGCGGGTCAGCTTCCCTGTGGTAATCACCCTTATTCATGCTCTTACCTACTGTAATAATGGTGAGATGATTTATTAGGGGAGCCTGTCTCCCAGGGTAAGAGGGGTAAACACACACTTGCAGAGAGGGGACAACCAGCTCCTGCAGAGTAGCTAGAGTAAGGTAATCTATTTTTCCTGGTACCTGGTCTGTATGTCTTCCTTTCTGCTACAGTTTCTTTCCCAGATGGAGGATTAGCATCAGAAATTTTCTCATGATATTGATGCTTATATATCCCAGTCAAATTACTTCTTAACCTTCTTTTGGATAAGCTAGAAAAGACTTGTAAGAGCTTTTTAAGTCTCTCATTGCAAGGCAGAATTTCTAGGGCTAGGAATCATTCTTTCAGTTGTTTTTGTACTGCTTTTCCAGTTTTCTGCATCCTTTCTGGATGTCTGAGCATAAGCACTGGACACAGAATTCAGCAGATCCCTCAGCAATCCCATATCAAGAAGTGACATCATTCCTCCTCAAGCCCTACTAAATCCCTTTGTTTACTTGCCCAAGGATTGCATAAGCCCCTGTAGCATCAGCTTCACACTGGGAATTCATATTCATTTGTTCATCCAAAATAGCCCCTACATCCTTTCCAGAATTTCTGCTTTCTAGTTCTCAGTCTGAAACTGAAAATATAACCTGCATTCTTGGTTTGTGTATATGTGACCTTTCCAGCGGCTGTATGTATACACCAGCTTTCTAAAAGAATCCAGCTTACCAAGCAATCCAGATCTTGCCGTAGGAATGCTCTGTCCTTATTAGCATCACTCATCATGCCAGAGATGTTTATTTAATCTGCAAAGTTTACCAGCAGTGCCACCTTCTTCCACCTCAATTGTAACTTCTTTTGCATTTGCCTCCAAGCTTTCAACCCTGCCGCCTTCTCTGCTCTTAAATCTCTAGCTTTCTAAACCACAACTTTGAAGCAAAAAAATTCCCAAAGCACTGAGCCTGCCCCCAGAGCAGTGCAAGCAAATCTAGGATTGAAGAATCCCCATTAAAAAAGAAATCCCAGAAATTACCATTTAAGGGAAACACATGGAAAACGGCCCTAGTCAGCCACAGCACATCCCAGTGTACTGCCTCCACTCTTTAATCAGTGCCTGGCTATTCTCTAAACTATTTGAGTCAGGTCCCTGTGTTGCAAAGCTTCTTGCATACAGTTAATATTATCAACATATTATTATAAATCATACTAACAGCAAATGCACATGCAGTATGAGGCTTGTAAGCACAAGCATGCAAACAGCTATGAATCAATCTATTTGCCTTTTTTGATGTACTGTAATCAATCCATAAACCAATTGCAGAAAGGATTGTTTTGTTCTTATGAAATGCAAAATTCTCCAAGTGCAAGTGGTTTCATATCAAAAGCTTCTCCAGAAATTAAGCTTTTAATTTAATCAACATGAGTTTAAAAAAATCTTTCTCCCTCACAGCTGCCAGCTAGAGAGAAACAGATTTTACTTTACATCTTAAAAAAAAACCAAACAGCCAAACAAAAAGCTACCTTGTCTTCCCTTTAAATGTTTGATTGCCATTCATGACACAATTTGCTGTAACCATCCTGCTTAACTCCCTCACTCAAATGGACATTTCTAAATTTTTGGCAACATCTCTACTCCCAGCTAATGTTGGTTCTGGTATTTTGCTTTCCCTGCTTGTATGATCCTCAGCTGACATGAATGGTGTTACCTGCTTATATTGAGAGTAGAATGTTATAACTGATGACATTCACTAAATAGCTGAGAGAAGGATGTTAACTGGAGTTTTACAAATTTATGCACCAAGCATTATTTATTATTATTATTGTGGAGTTTACGGAAAAGCCACATCTCTTGTGCCACTCTTAAAAACTGACCTCAAGTCTTTAGTCGCTGGATTTATGGGAAGGAGATTTCTTGTGTGAAATGACAGGGGAAGAGTCACCAAATATTACTGGTTAACACCAATGAGTAAACAGCTTTGGAAAATCACAGATCACCAGATTTACTCAGAGCTCCAGCTGAAGTCCCATATCTTCTACCACACACCCAGAGCGCTTATTATTAGAGAATCCCTAGGAGTTTAGAAAATGCCGATGATTTTTAATATTTGTGTTTGAGGTGTACATAGCAAGGCAACTGATCAGAACGTGCAATACATTTTCTAAACAATAATTAGGTTAACAGAACATATTCATCATTTAATATAGTCATTAGAGATGACTGGAATTAATCTTTTTCCTGTAGAAGCTTTTAAGAACCTTCCCCTTTATCTTTTTCAGAGCAGTTTCAAGTTTTTGGCAAAAAATCAATCCCTGAGTATTTGTGTTCTAAAATACCTCTTTGACATTTGTTGTTTAAATATCTCCCACTCCCCTCTTCTCTGTCCCTGCGGCACCATGGCTATATCCCAAGTCTCATGGTGTTCTGCCACCACCTTTCTTGCTGACCCTGCTGTGGGGACATGGCTCTGCTGCTGTTACAAGCACGATCCCAGCCCAGGGTGAGCTAGAGAACAACAGTTGGTGTGGGGCATCACACCACAATTTTAGAATCAAGACAGTTGGGACTCACTTATATACTTCTTTTTGACAAATAACAGGAAATTTCTGTTGAAAGCAGATAGCTTTCAGCTTTGTGTGAATGTAATTTTCATTCATAAAGGCATTTTCAGGGCAGATTCATGGAGGAGCTCTAGTAGTCATCAAATAAAAATTTGATTAATGCTGTTAGAGCATAAGGTCTCCCTTCCCGGGGAACCCAAGCCACGGGAGTATATGATGAGGTACATATGAACCTGACACACATGACACCGGTACCCACAGAAGCAGTTTGCTGACCCAGCGCCCTGACTGAAATCTTTTACTTACAGGTATTAAGTGTCTGTTCATAGTAGCAGAGTGCAGAAATAGTTACTATAAATTTTTCCCAGTCCACGTAGGGAAAGGCTTGAAGCCCTGGCCTGGCCAGAGACTGTTACATCAGACAAATATTTGGAAGCATAGATCCAACTGAATGAAACTGCAGCCAGGCCAAACTTGTGTACAGCCATTGAAGTTACTAGGGGCACAACAGCTGGAGGACGGGCAGGGGAAGCCAGAAATTGCTCAGCTGAATCCTCTCCAGACCATGTTTGACGCATTATTTGTCATCTTCTTTTACAGGTCTCTTTTGCCACAGAAGTGGGAGAGACAAGTATAGCTCAAAGAGCTGTTTACTTTCCTGTTGAATGAACAATTTTGAATGAGCAAGATCAGTGTACAAGGATGAAAATGGAACCCTGTCTTGCTAAAACAAATAAAAAGCTAAGAAATTAGGTTAGCTCTTCAAAAGTTTTTCTACCTCCACAAGAAGCAATGGGGCTTAATTCCATCTGTCACCCAGTCCCCTCTCAGGAGGGGACCTTCTATCAGCCACCACACTAACAGCCTCCGCATCAGCCAATGCCTTCAGAAGTGACATGCATAGATGTCTGTGCGGCTGCAGCATCCACAAGCAACCCACAGCCTCTGAGCACTTTTCAAATCAGTTGGATGGTGGCACAAATTCCCTTCTTCCCCGTGCCATCATCTGCTGTGCATTAGTGGGTATGTGGGATAAGGACTAGCCAGGCTTCTGGCCCCTCTGCCTGTAATCCATTCCCTCTGCAGGGCTGAATCAACCCCGCAACCCCAACGCCTGAGGCAGTGCTAGGCCTGCCTCTTGAACGTGTGTGCTGGGAGAGGCCAGTGGGTACACTGAGAATGTGATTTACATTGGGACCCCAAAAGTATCTAGAAAGTGCATACTATATTAGATATTGTAATACCTAATAATAATCCATGTGAATATTTCGCAACCAGGTGTTACAGATTATTCTTTGCCAGAATAACAAGGTTAAAAAGATTCAATTCTGCTGTAACTGGGCTTCCAGATTCCCAGGGCACCAGCCAGTCCTCACTGAACATCGCAACTCTACTCAGGACATTCTGCCAGCAACAGATTTTGAATTTGGTTATATTCATTTGAGAAAAGGTTCACAAAGTTCAAGGCAGACAGAGGGCAGCTCCTGAACATGCGCTAGAAGCATAGGTGCTGGCTTCCCCAGGCCCAAAGCAATCCTAGAGCAAACTTCCCCACAAAACGGACTTTAGATTCCTTCTGGATTTGGGTTAAACTGGTATGTCTCTTCCTTTGCTAACCTGGCAATTTCCAGCGAGCTCCCAACCCAATTGCATATGTCTGAAGAAAAACAACTCCTTGTATTTACAGGGAATTCTGCAAGCAAGAGAAGCATGAAGTTACATAAAGGATTTTCACTCCTTCAGAAATGAATAATGAGTAAGACGAGCTGCCCAACAGAAAAAATTGCCCTTGATTCAGTGGATTAATTTGCTCGACAGCGTGAAATAAGACAATTTAAGGGAAATTAGAATTAATATAAAACATTTGTCTTCAGACACGGTTAAACAGTAACATGGAAGAGTACAATAGTAAATAGGGTGTACAGCGAGGTTTAGGCTGTAATACTGCAGCTATCTTAAAAAAAAAGTTTGATGCCAAATATTGTGTATATATTTTGTCTTATCACAACATAGTTGCTATATTACTAGTGAGTAACTATACAACCTTGTTATAGAGAGACAGACTGACAAACATACTTGCTTCTGCTTACTATTTTACCTAACCTATTAGTAGCATTTGCTTTAGAGTAGCTCCCAGGAAGACAGGTCATAGACTGGCTCACTATTTTGCAAGGTGCTACACAAACACAGACTACAAAGACTGCCCTTGCCTTCAGAGAGTTTACAGTCTGATATCTCTTCTTGCTCTACCATGAAGTGCTACATCTGATGGGTAATGTCCACAGAACCTTTTCATTTTTTCTCAGCATGTTTCTTTGAAAATCCTGCTGCTGCTTTTTTCATTGTTGTATTATGAGGGACAAATCTCTGTGAGTCACAGGTGTCCTCTCCTTTTCCGAGCCACTTTTCTTTGTGTTTTGCACCTGCTCTGCCACTTGGTCAGAGGATGACACTCTCTGACTGGCTTGCATACACAGTGGGGTGGAAATAAAGATCCAGTCTCCAAAGACATGCAAGTTCACATTCCCATGCACTGGTAGGTGATCTGAATCCATAACTAGCCCTGGCAGCAATGGGTGACAGATTGCCTTGAGCGCAATTTTACCACGGTACACAGTGCTAGTAACACTGTAAGCTGCTCTTCGGCCACTGTGAGTGTGACAGAACTGCCAGCATGGCCTCCTCCTGTGGAGATTAAGTCAGGAGATAAAACACTATGGGTGGACTTTAATACACTGCCTACGTTTTTCAAGTCCTGCTGCCTAGCAAGTGGTTGTCCCTGGGCATATCACCAGCAATATTTATGTATGGATGGACATGCTCCCCATAAATATTATTGTTCATGGTTAAGCGGGTGAATGTTAGAAATAATAATAAAGAAATCTATATGAAAGGGTGACTCAACCTAATAACATTCCTGACATTTGGGACTCAGCATCTCAGCGAAATGGCCCTGTGATGGCTCACAGAGTGAGAAAGAACAAGAAGGAAAATATACTGCATTCCTCCTAGCCGTAGCTCATATCCAGTGCTTCAGCAGCAGGTGGGTTCCTGGCCATGCACTGCGCCAAGGGCTGGTTTCAAGAAGGACTTACCCCATGCCCAGAAGAGCAAACCTAGACAGTCCAGATGACTGTGGCAGTCAATGGATCAGGGCTTGAATAGGAAGAGATATCATTTATGGCTCTCACGATGAACATCTTGTTTGAACGCAGCTACAAAGAAAGCAGGGGGGGCACTCTGCCTGCAGCCCACATCTCCTGTGTTACCCACGGTGGCCTGGGGAAGCTGCTCAGAGGAGAGCTGCAGGCTTCGCTCTTTCTGTTCCCTAAGTAAGTGCTGCATGACTGTGGTGACAGCATGTGTTACCCAGCCCTTGAGAGCTACTGGGGCCAGGCATCCTGCTTGGGAGCAGCCAGTCCTTCACAGCAGCTTGGACCATGACTCCAGGTGGCAGGGATTTCTCTTCACTCACCTGGCCTTCTACATGGTAAACATCTAGTGCCCTGGGGTTTACATCTCAGCTCAGCACTCTGGAGGCGGGCAAGCCTTTTCTTCTGGGACTTAGAAAGGGGCATAGGGTGTAAGCATACACCCCTCCCTCCACTGCTAAATGAAACCAGTCCTCAGCTCCATCCTAGTAAGACAGGGAGGCAGCAGAGGGATGTGACCTAGGCTTGGAGAGGGTTAAGAACAACTGACCTAGGGCTGCTACTGGCTGTGCTTTGCTCTCCCAGCTGGGGGAATGCAGTCAGCAAAGAGATTTTTAAACTTCATTTTCTCTGTCTACAGGTGCCTGTCTTCCAGTATTAGTCTAGGGAACTGCACACCAATTACCTCATATATTCACTGAAAGTGCAGTACAATACAACTTATTGTTATATAGTGTCCTTGATAGAAAGCCCCATGAAATGCTTGACAGTACTATTGGGTCCATAAAAGTGTGCGTGGTCATGAATACATGTGAGGGTTCAGTCCCTTGCTCTTGATTCCTGTTCTCTGCTGGAAACCACTCTGTTAAAATTCTCTCAATTTCAACACTGAGAGAAGGTGGAGGAAGGGAATATCACAGCTCTGTGTCACTGCAAATGTACGAGGACATAGAAGGGCCATCCTGCTAGACGTGGGATAAATGGACCCAAGGGACACACACAGACATGCAAATACAGAGGCATGAACACTGACCCATAGCTGACCGCTGGTGACTGGCCTGACCCTCGGCACCATTAAGGCTACCAAAGTGAGGAGTTGTGCATTCGTTGCTGCGGCAGAAGGGACTCGATTTTCTATGGCAGTGCTTTGGCTCAGCCACACATACTGTACACAAGCAGCTTAATCTAATCTTTGCAGCACTCAGCAAATGAAGAGCATAATGTCATTCATGAATCACCTGTTTTCTCCAGCACTGGGCCCAGAGGAAAAAAGGGATTTTGCTGTCCAAAGTTCAAATTATTTGTAACCATTTGACTAAACCCGTTTCTAAAAAACACAATAAAATGTCAGTGTTGTGTTTCTATCACGAGGCAGCGGGGGCTGGATTCAAACAGCCAACTGTGAGGCTGAAGACAAACTTAGCTGCCTAATGCAGCATCTATGCTCAAAAAATCTGTGAGAGATTCGTGGTGTGCCTGACTTCCAGGGCTCCTGGTTTTGGAGTGTCTGTACAAGTCAGTGGAGAGGGACAGGCACGAAAATTAACTGGCCATTGGAGGATCCTGGGGTGAATGGAGGACTGCCTCTCAGCACAGTCAAAGCAGTCCACCAAGTAGAGGCCACCCGACTGCTGGGGACTCATCCATGCCGGGGGACACCTATGGCAGGTAGGAGAAGTCAGGACAAGGCAGGGGAACATGTTGCCCCTTCCCATCCAATGACCAGCTCCCCAACCTCATAACGTTTAAGGAGATCCAGCAGGTGAAGTCTTGTGACTTCTGAGGGGTGGTTTCCACTCTGGGTCTTTCAGAAACCATTCAAGGCCCAGGGAAGAAGGTCAGCCAAAGTAATTCTTTCTGTTGCAGTTAGTGTGGCTGCAATAACACCCATGTGCTGCAGCTCAGACCCAGGGATTTTCCTTAGGTTTGTAGGAATGTTTTGCAGAATGAGACAGGTGAATATTTTAGAAAAAGTACCCAAAGACTTTGATTTCTTCTTAATAGGCTGTTCTCCCTTACAACCCTTGAATTTTCTTTGCAATAACCGAGGCACTGACAAAAAAATCCCACACTTAATTAGGCCTGATTTTCATTAAAGCCCTGTAGAAATTAAAAAAAGAAAGAAAAGACAAGAAAGCTAGAACCTCAAAAATTTGCCCATAGCTAAACTTCACACATTATTATCCACACAAATAGGCAGTCATCTCTCAAATGTTTTAACAAGCAGTTGTCAATGAACTATATTGCACAGCACCTACAAATCTAAAGAAGAACGATCCGATGCCATTTAAAAAGAAATCACAATTCTTGTTGTTATGTGGTGCCCTGCCTAGTGCTGAGAGCTCCTGGTGCTAGGAGATGTCCAGAGAGAGGATCTGTCTTGAGGATCTTATAAAACCTGAACCCTGCAAAGTGTTAGCTGTGCTTCAGTGACTAGGAGGTGCAGAAGGGAAGGGTTCACTGAAACTATAGTTAAACTTTGACGTGTTACCAGTTCCAGGGGAAAAAATGGCGTGAAAATATTTTCAGGCTGACATTAGATATGAGCCTTTGGTGAACTGAAGAGTGAAAGAAATTTTGCTTTTTGTTGAATGAAAATTTGGATTCAAGCAGTTTTGCTGATCTGTACATCGTGTAAACAAGTTCAAAATAAAATGGAAGTTCAAAAATAAAAATGTTGTGCTGACAACTGAAAATCAAAATGCTTCATTAGAAAAAAAGACCAAAGAGACATAATTTGAGTTTGGGGGATTTTTTATTTTTTTTTTTTAAACCAGAGCTAGTAAATCAAGATTTATTTGAAAATTATCTTGCTGCTATGAGATCAGGTCATGTAATGCTCACCCAAGGATGCGTGTGGTCCTGTGTGACTCTAGGACTGATATCTCTGCTGCAGCTGAGGGGAGGCAGACTAAGCCTATCACTGTGCTCCTGGAGAGCCCTGCTTCTTCTGTATCCATCCAGCTTGGTCCAGCCCAGGCCCTGCCCAGTGCCACCACAGTGTTGTTTGAGTGGCTTGGGGGTGGTTTGCTGGCTGATTGTCCTGGTTTCAGCTGGGATAGGGTTAATTTTCTTTCTAGTAGCTGGTACAGTGTTATGTTTTGGATTTAGTATGAGAATAATGTTGATAACACATTGATGTTTTCAGTTGTTGCTAAGTAGTGTTTATATTAAGTCAAGCATTTTTCAGCTTCTTATGCCCAGCTAGCAAGAAAGCTGGAGGGGCACAAGGAGTGGGGGGAGAGGTGACACAGCCAGGAAAGCTGACCCAAACTGGCCAAAGGAATATTTCATACCATATGGTGTCATGCCTAGTATATAAACTGGGGGCAGTTGGCTGGGGAGGGTCAGATCACTGCTTGGGAGCTAACTGGGCATCGGTTGGCAAGTGGTGAGCAATTGCATTGTGCATCACTTGTTTTGTATATTCTAATTATTTTATTTTTTTATTGTCATATTATTATTATCGTCATCATCATCATAATCATTATCATTATCATTATGATTTTCTTCCTTTCTGTCCCATTAAACTGTCTTTTTCTAAACCCACAAGTTTTACTTTTTTTTTATTATCTCCCCCATCCCACCCAGTGGGGGGGACTGAGTGAGCAGCTGCATGGTGCTTAGTTGCTGGCTGGGGTTAAACCACAACAGTGATGGAACCCTCTCACTTGTTTCTGTGGCTGCTGAGACTGGATTCAGCAGTTCTCAGCTGGCCAACCCCCTCAGCTTCAGCATGAAAAAAACAAGGTTAGACTCTAATACCTACCCAGTGCCCTTTAATTTCACTTGCCTGGTGCTGATAATTGGAAAATGAATATTACACAGGCAGCAGAGGGTGGCTGCAGTGGGTTGGATATAATCAGCATCCCTGTGCATGTCCAAGTTACTCTTGTCTTATTTTAATTCTGGTAGTATTTCTGTTTAGAGCCAGCTCATTACAGAATCTATTCAAAGGCTGGAGACTACACCCAGAATGAAGGTAGCAAAAAAGGGAAAAAGATGAGCATAATGTGCTGGCTTTTCACCTTCCCCTGCTTTTCTCCCTACCATATTATCAGCAAAGACCTTTTAAAGCACCTCACGTAGGCATCCTTGTTATCAAAACTGTCCTGCTGGTGAGAATCAGGCCCTGAGCGCAGTTGCATTGAGGTGACTCCCACTGCCCGATCGATAGCTGGCAGGGCTCCTCGGCAAAGGAGCTGACAGCAGCATTGCAACCTGCCGCTTGGAGCACTCAGCATCCTAATTCTCTGCCGCATGCGACCATGGGGAAGCCCCGAGAGGAAGGAATATGGGGCACAGCACAGTGGATTCCTCTCTTCCTCCATTTCTGGCCCCCCTTGTTTATATGTGCTGAGGTTCAACAGGCGTTTCAAAATGTCGGGGAGCAGGAAAAGAAAAGGAAGGAGAGAGAATTATATCCTGCCTGTCTCTCTTCTGTAATGTATTTATATGGGAATTGGAGAGGGGACCTGGGGCATCACTTTGTATCTGGTTTGAAATACTTTTTTTTTCCTCCCATAAACAGAAAGGCTTCAGAAGAAGAATGCTAAGCAGAACAGAGAAATGACACACCATTTATCCAGGTTTTGTTAAGTAATGAGCTAGATTCCTCAGTGATCAATCTCTTCCCTTCAATTAACAGCAGTAAATTCCTCATAAAATACTTTAAACAATGCTGGACTTTCTTCTTGCTTTACATTATTTATGCAGCATGTTTGTTATTCTTATCCTTAAAGCAACTTTATATATTATGTCTTGTTTCTCGGCCAGAAAAACAACTTGCCACTGCGGAATGATCTCAGCAGCATGTTATCTCCGCCCGTCTGATCCCTGCCATGTAATGCACACACACACACTGCCCCTTAGAGGTGACATGCAGTCATGGCCACAGGGAAAAAAAATCACAACTATTAAGATAAGTTTTGATTGCAATGTGTTTATGTAATTTTGACCAGCTGGCTGGCTTACCAGAAAGAGAGTCTGATATTTTTTATTTAGAACGCATGTCCATATTTTGATCTCAGATAAGCAGTGCAAATCTGGCATAGCTCCGTTGATTTCAATACTGATTTTTGCCATGGACATATCTGATGTCAGGTTCCTGACCCCAGTTCCTTTTCCTGAAAACTCTGTCACGTAAAGATAAAGAATCCCAACTGCAGCCACCGTGCCTTTCCAGATGCTGCTGGACATGGCCATGCTTGGAATACAAGAAACCCCATAGCGACTGGATGCAAATTGACATGTTGCCATCCACCTTAACAAATGAGTATGGAAATGATGAGAAAGGAAACAGCAAGCTAAGCCTATTACTTCATCAACTGCTACAACAGCCACCAACCCTATTACTGCTCTGCTCTGTGCTTCCCTGCTCACTGGGGACACTGCCTCAGCAAAGCAATAGGCATCCTCATGGAAAGCACAACGGTGACAGCCCAGCCAGGCCTCAGCCACCTCAAGGGATGCTTTCTTGTGTCAAGTGCTTCTCTGTCTCCTGTCCTGGTGGAATAATAAAGAAAATCTGTCTCATTCTTTTCATCAGCAGCTGCCTCTGCCCTCCTAAGCCAGGTGGGGTAGCACACAGACAGACAGGAGGAAGCAAAGAGCAGCAAATGCTTTCTCATGTCCATCTGTCTGATCTGACAGTAATTTATCTAGCTAGGATTTTACATGAAGCAAACTGCTGTGTATGTGTCTCCTGTGCAGGGCTGGAGGTGGGAAATGAGCAGTAAGCTGTGTGGGACACAAAGCTATCATGTAAGCATGCTGGGAAATGAGGCGTTTAATTTAAAATGAGCAGAACTAGGAGCTCGAGGCTGGCAAGAATTGCAAGCCACTCCCCCAGCAAGAGCTAGCACAGCATCAAGTCATGGGATGGACTTAGCATTGAAATTTCAGCCTGCCTGTTCACTCCCCGGCCAGCAGCACAGGGCTGGGGTCACTCTTTATTGCAAAGAAAAAGACTTCCACAAACATGACTTGCCCCTTTCCCCCGTTTGCCTCTTCTTTTGACTCTTGATGACTCCAAATGCTAGGTGGAGCATCAATGCTTGCACTTTTTATGACTTTTATCTGCACTCTGAGCAAATTGATTGGCCTCTAAGGCAGCAGATCTTCAGGAGTAAGATGGCTGTTTCTCTGAGCGGGGAACCTCAAGCATGAAGTGGTGTGAACTGAAATGGGGAGAATCTCCAGGGCCAAAGGGTGATCTGTGATAAAGTTGTGATCCAAGAGCTGGAGAAAAAACATGCATTTGGCCCTGCTATGACTGGAGGGAGGACAGGTCTCCTGAGACATGGGAGAGACACTATGAACCAACTAGGAACAGAGAAGACCTGGCCCAATCTCCGTACAGGAAGGCAGGAGGCGGGCATGTAGGAAACTGAGGTGCAGTTTGTCCTGTTATGGCTGTCCATACTGGGATTGGGGCCGCTCTGAAATGGAAGGGAAAAGTACAACCCCAACAGGGTGGGATAGAGGCCCTTTGGCAATGCGAGACAATGTCCTTGTCCTACAAATTAAAATAATGACCATTTTGCAAACCGTTACTGGAATTGCTCTGCCTAGTTTCAGCTGGAGGAAGCGGGACTCATTAATTCCCATCTGACCTTCCCTTTTATGTGGTGACTGGGGTCAACCTACAAGGGGAACACCCAGCCAGGCATTAACAAAACAGGAGGTGTGTGCATGTGTTTGTAGGGGAAGAGAGAGTTATAAAAATGCTACTTTCCCTTGGGAAGAAACTTGCTACATGAGATTTTAATGAGTAATTAGGTTCTTGGAGACCATCCCTCTACACAAAATTAACCCAGCAATGCCAGAGATAGAGGTCAAAAGAGAAGTCCTCTCCAAGAGCAGCCCCCTTCCCCGGTAGGGGTGGTCACGTCCATCATGCCTGCAGCTGCATCAAACTGCAGACCAGTGTGGCTGAGGATGTCCAGAGCCTGGAGGTCAGCAGACCAGCCAGTGCCAAAATAGGTCCCTCTGTACTTGTAACAAAAGCCTCCACCACATCTTCCCTTATCTCATCACTCTCTTTGCTTTTCCTATTCTCCTCCCTTTAAACATGCCTTTCTTCCTGCAGAGATACGCTGTAGGAGAAACCTTGTGCATACACACTCATCTCCGACACAGAGGCCTGAGGCTTCTGAAGGACCTATGCAAACTGTTGCCATGCACAGCACCCAACAGACTTCCACACTGACCTTGAGCAGTCCTTCCTCAGGCCTGACCAGAAGCAGGAATGCTTCTTGGGCTGCTTTTTCTGAGTGCCAAGAATACACCATTTGCATGTAACTGACTGTGCAGGAGAGGGAGAGCCTACCCTTCCCCTCAGGCTGCATCTGCATGTCCTTTCTAGAAGGCAGTGCAGTAGTATGTCCATGGCGAGCTTACTTGAGAAGGAAGATCTGCCAAGCACTGGGCAGGGACTGAAAGAACCATCACTGACCCAAGCCCCTGCTTGCACAGGCAACACCACCACGCATATCCCTCCACTAAATACATCAAGCCATTTTAAAATGACAAAATTGTTTTGCAGTACCCATTGTAAGGATGCAGAATGTACTAATACACCAGCTACCATCCAAACTCTCTCCACTACAATAGCAGCTGCAAAATTTTCATTGTGGCTTGCACAGAAGTGACTGGATGCAAACAACCTCAAAGCTCCCTGTGAGGCTGTGCTGGCCACACCCTGATCCCTAGCCTTCCTCCTCCTCCTCCTCCTCCTGGGAAGAACAATAGGGCTTTGTCAGCACCAGGAGGAGCGGAGCACTAGCAAAGCATAATGGCCTTTTTTATCCCAGCTTCAAGGCATTTGTGGTTGGAAAAAGAAATGCATTCATCTTGTAAGAGCGAGGAATAACTATGTTAGAATTGGGTTTTGCCCAGAATTCTGTATTTGACCTCCAGGGAATAGATCTGAACATGGATCACAGTCAAAACATTTCAGCTTACTCCTCTCTCTTTGCTTCAGCTAATTTTGAGAACCTGTGCTTGTTCCTTTACCTACATGTTAATTGCAGTGGTGATCTAACCTCTAACATCTTCAATGTCTTCCCTAGCTTGGGTAACCTATTCATGTCATCAGGAAGACAGGTGGAAGCACAGGCTTGCTTATTGCTTGTGAATAAACTAATCTTTGAGGTCCATTTAGCCAGGAAAGAGTTAACACCCACAACTCTCGGTGAACAAATTGGCTCATCCAGGAAAAAAAAAAAACCACAACCACCAGAAAATTGGATGTCAATAGATTATCCTTCTCCAGATCCATGGATTAGTGTGCTTGGAGAGGGTATCCAAGTGGAAAAGAATGTAATATCACTGTATGTGCAGAGAGAGCCTTCACCTCTGCTCCAGCTCAATTACACATTTCTCTTATCACAGACATCACATGATGCCTACCCTCATGCCTTTCTTTGCTTAAGCCTACTATTGCATTTTTATAAATATAGGAAAGCCTTTTGAAATTGTGAAGTTTCTTGCCGCAATGGATCATATGTTAGCTAAATCATTTTGTTTCCTCAGTTCTCCCTCCTCTGCTCTTCCACACCACGTGCTTAGTCAATTAGTTCCCTATCTTAAGTGATCAAGACATTGCAAGAGCCATCCTCCCTTCAATTTCTCCATGACACTCACACATACAGGTTTCCACCTACAGCTTAAGGCCAAACTCTTCTCTCAGATTTCTTTATGCCAGCCTAGAGCAAGTGCCACAGGCTCAAATACCCAAGGAGACAAAGAAATGACTCTGGACTTCCTGTAGGCTACAGGAAAGTTTGGAGTGCAGAGAGAAACCAGGAACCAGCATAGCCGGTGCCAGCTGTGCCTCGAATGCCTGATGCTTCCCCACAGAAGAAATGGTGCAATAAAGCCAGGGTGGCTGAATGATAATGTCTGCAGTGCCAGCTCTTTAAGTTATTACAGGTCTTGTGGCAGTGTGACATTTCTTCTTAGAGCCCTAGCCTTGGGATCCAAGGGCTTGTCTGACATTCTCTGCTTGCTCTTTCTGCTGTGGGCTTTTTTTTTTCCTTGCTTGCTTGCTTTTTTACCCCATTTATCATTCATATTTATGGAAGAAAGCTTGAAAACAAGAAACAAACAGATCTAGTTTGAAAATCACAGGCTGATTAACGTTAGGAAGAGGATCTCCAGGAAGGTGCCCCTTCCCCTCTCCTCAGCACTGGTGAGACCACAGCTGTGTCCAGTTCTAGGCTCCCCAGTACAGAGACACATGGACATACTGGAGTGAGTCCAGCAAAGGGGCATAAAGATGGCAGAGAAATCAGGGCATGTGACATATGAGGAGTGGCTGAGAGAGCTGGGATTATTTAGCAGAAGGCTCAGGAGGACCTTAACAGTGTGTATAAACTCCTGAGGGTGGCAGGGGGTAAGGAATATAGATCCTGACTCTTCCCAGTGGTGCCCAGTGGCAGGACAAGATGTAGTGGGTGGAAACTGAAATACAGGAAATTTAATTTAAACGTAAGAAAAAAAACTTTTTTTCTGTGAGGGTGACTAGGCACTGGCAAAGGCTGCCCAGAAAGGCTGTGGAGTATCCTTAGAGATACTAAAAAGCCTGACTGGATACTGCCTGGAACAGTCTGCTCCAGCTGACCCTGCCTTCAGCAGAGAGTGGGACTGGGTGATCTCCAGAGATGCTTCCCAACATCGGCCCTTCTGCAAGGCTGTGGTTCTCTAACAGAATGCCAGAATTATGATTTTAAATGTTAATTTCTAGATTTAAAGCCATTTACAATTCTGGAAGGGGAGCTGATTTGTTCTTTTTCAGCACCTCTGTGGGCAATATTATGTTCTGTTTTCCTTGAGCTCCAATTCTCGCCCATAAGTAAGCGCAAGCTCTGGGACCAGCCCTGGCCATACGCCGCACAGTGTGTTAGACAATCACCTACAATGGCTTCTCATGGGTGAGAAGTGAACATCACTTTAACCAAGCAAAGATGAAGCTGAAGCTTCAACATTGCAATATGTAGCACCTGGGTAGTTTCTAGTGTGTGTCTTGTACGTTTGCTCATTTAAACAACGACACATGAAACTGAACCTAGAGGTGGAAAAGAGTGAAAATATTAAGAGTTCTAGATGTGAGTTTGAAGTTTGTTTCAGAGGTTTGCAGGAGGATTTTCATCAGCATAATTGACTTTTACAGGTTTTACATTTCATTTTTGAAAGTCTGATAAGAGTAATCAGTAGCTGTATTTATTTCCCTTCATTCTTTCACCTGTTTATTGCCAACAGAGATTAAAACTCCCCACCTTCCTAGCATAAAACAAAAATTTAAAAGCAATAATAAGCCAAACAGAATTATTGCTGAGAAAGTCAGACTTTCCTCTTCTTTTTGTCTAAAGCTGACCATCTCACATCACATTTACAAACTCTTTAAAAGAGAAAGTGGTAGAAAGCATTTTGAGATATTTAGATTCTTAGCAGTCCAATGCAGAGAGCTGAATATTCAAGTATCGTAATGAAATTGATCACATTATGAGTAACTGGGGAACTGAATCCTGTTTTGGATATTTGATTCAAAAGAGAGGGGATACTTTCCATTAAATAAGTATATAAACCTACAAAATTAGAAGTGTCTCCTGATTTAGGATAGCTCAGTTTTCTGAAACACTGCAAAGGGGTCTGATTCTGGGGAAATGATGAGGACTACTCCCCTGAAAAACTGTCTCTGATTGATGCAACCCAAGTGCAAGGATCAGACTGATTCACCAGGTGGAAAATACTGTCCACAGTACAACAAGCATTGCCAGGGGAATTGTCCCTTAAATCCTTTATCTGCTGAATTATTGCAGAAGAATATTTCTCTCTCCAGACACATGCTGAGTTATAATTTGCACATAGACTTAAAATTGCATTTGGAAAAAATATTCTAAAAAAGGGTAAGGTCGGAAAATCTTTTGTTTTTTAGAAGTTCAATACTGAGTGGACAGCTGTGATTATTATTCTACTCTTAGCAATTAACTATTGCTATACACTAGAACTGATTAACAAAAGTGGAAGTGCTCATGGAATGAAAAATTCAAATTTTCTTTTATTTATTTAATCTTTTTTTTTTGTGATCTCAGCCATTTTTTCTCTTTATACCTCATCTCCAGTTTTAGTAACATGATCAAGCTGATCTGTCCTAAGACTTTTAAAGCACAAGGAATGCCTGTGCACTAGGATACATTCTAATCTTGCTACAGGCACTACCGTAGTTTACTGTGGAATTGAGCAGAGTATCCTGAAGAGAAAATGATGCCATCAGGTAAAGCCAACTGGATTTGCAAGAAAGAAGCTCAGGTAGGCTGTCCTGTTCAGGTCCCTGTAGTCACTCTCCACTGAAGTCACAAGCTTCTTGGAAAAGAGGGCCATTTCTCAACACCTGCAACATAACAACTATGCTGTTGGTGCTCAGTAAACAAAAAATTAGAATAACAAATGGAATTGTTTCTAAATATAATGTTCCACAAAACTTACAGAGATACCATCTGCTCTGTAAGGTAAAAAGCTGGAGCCTATAAAAACTTCTGTGTATTCTTACACCTTCAAGCAGTCCCAGGGACTGTTCAAGCACATAAAATTGAGCAGATATGTAAACATTTGCAGAGCTACAGCTCCATAATTGGTAACTTTGCAGCTACTGTATTTTTCAAGGATATGGAAAGAAGTTCTATGGCAAAGGGTGCCTTGAGGGTCAACAGAAATAAGCTGTGGACAGCTAATCTCCACTTTTATTCTAGTGCTTGGCTTAATTTGGCTGTCTCCGAAACTCACCCAGTTCACAGTGGAAGGATGGCACATTCCCAGCACTTTGGCATCTGAGAGACAGCAGAACATATATCTCACTCCTGCTCAGAGCTGGAAGTGAAAATAGAGTGCGAGGAATCCAAAAGGAAGTTGTTGAATGCATGGCAGATGTTGTTACATTTGGCCTAGCAGTACTCCGTGTGGCAGTCACACGACTGGTGATCTTAGCCAGAGAGGTTAGCAGGGATGGGCACTCCTGTCTGAGGGTTTTCTTTCAAATGAGAATGGAACAAATGTTATAAGTGAACCAATAACAGCAGAAACAACAAAAAAAAATTAGAATAAGTAGAAGGGAAGCTCAGAGCTAATGGTATGTTGGCTAGGAAAATAGCACATCAACAGCCAAGAAGAGACTTAAAACCAAGACGAGCATTTCACAGGGAAGTGGGCTGAAAGAGACATCTTAAGACCACCCTATGTACCTCCATCCCATTTCCCTGAGCTTTGGTTGGCACCCACATCTCCTACAGACAAATGCAGAGTGAGGAAGTGATACACACTGGTATGAATCATGGATTTCTAGGCCGTCATTTGTAATGGGAACGATGCCTGAGCAGAGGTGCATTACTCACATATTGAGGATGATTTATGTGGGTTTTATGTAGCTGTTGGGCTTTAATTATTCACTTGATTATCAATAAAAAATAAGCAGTGAGCAGTACAGAATGTTAACATGTCTGAAAGGGGCATGCAGCCACTTGTGTGAAATGAATGTGCACATGCACAAAGCCATTCCTGTCCTGTCAGTGCCAGGTATGAGGACAAATTCACGAGCAGGATTAGCACATTTATTTTTCTTCCCTATCCCCTCCCCACCCTTTCACAAACAAAACTTGCCAACCTGTTCATCAGCTCTGTGATGGCAGACAAATGTTTCAGTAAAACACGTGCCAAATATCCATTGATATTGGCTGAAATTCAATATGATGAAATGAATTGATGCTGGCGTCCCATTTGGTGCAATGCAATATCTGATCAATAGCAAGTAATTGGACATCATTTTATGTAGGATAGAAAGCTGGGGCTGTGACATCACTCTGAGTTATGGATCATATTAATCACTGCCTAACTGTTTCATCAATGTAATTTCTTTTCATCAACATGCTGTGGCATTTAGAACGTTGGACATAAAACCTCCATACTGTATTAACTTGAAATTAAAAGCCGTACAGCCCAATGAAATAGAACTTCGTTACCATGGGTGTGAATAATGTTCTCACAACCTAGCGCAAAATTATACAATTGGCACCTTTAACAAGCAGAGCGAAGTGACGGGGGAAAAAAAAATCAAATAGCAAGAACTCATCTGGACTGGGAGGGATATGCACTCATACAAGCCTTACCTTCAGTTCCTGCTCCTTAATTGCAATCAATGCAAGACCAGAAGGTAGAGAAATCCATGTTTCTTTTTAGCTCTTGCTAGTTCACAGGTGTTTGCAAGTCGTGAATCTACTGAGGATATATTAACAGGGCAGGTCTAGCAAAGGACAAGGTGTGGTCTCTCCATCCCCCTTCCTAGCATGGAAATACGCGCACCTCTGTCAGTGATAACTGGGATTGCTATTGATTACTCTACGCTCTTTCCATTTTAGCTTTCTTCAAGCCTCTTTTTGTACACCATCAGAGGTACATTTGTGGACGTTGGTACCATTGCCTTCTATCAGATGGCTCAAATTCACTTTTCTTCCATCACACACTAGCAGGAATCCTTGCTTAGCATTTGGCAGCAAAGGAAAGCTTTTAGGAAAGTCTGTCAGAGTACTAGTACCATTGGTTTTGCCACAGCCAGAGAAGAGAGACAGCTTCAGTCACACCATGGCACAGTCCTGCTCTAAGTGACCAAAAAGCTTTTTGTGGGGTACACTTCAGACACCTGCTTGGGCAATTAAACTGCACAGTCTGGCACTCCACCACTGAACCCAAACCGCATAACACGTACTGATGTTTTCAGTAAGAAAGATCATCACAGAAAACTGAAAGTAATCCTCTACTCCTCAGTACAGACATTCACCCAGGCAAACCCCAGCTCCATGCTGGGGCATGACATAGGTATGCACATCCTCCCACACCCTGGCTTCTATGGGAAATAAACTGGGAAAAGTAAGTAAAGAGGTGTTTAAGGCAGACCCCTGTCTTTCAGACCATAAGCACAGAGCGCACAGTTTATGTCTAGCCCAAGAAGCTGAATGACCCTGTCTAAGCCCACAGATGAAGTTGGCAGATAACAGCCTCAGGTCTCCATTATTGTTACACAGAAAAGCAATGGGACTGTGACCTGCCTGAAGAGAGAACAAGAAAGAAAGTCAACAGCAGGAAAAAACTGACAACTGGATCTTATTCTCAGAGCACCTGCATTTCCCACTGTTAACAGAGCTGTGGGTGCCTGGCACCTCTTAAAATGTAACCAGCTTACTCATCCTGTCTTAGGTGACAGCATTTTCTCTGTTCTCTGTTTGGTGTGAAGCCTGTTGGGAAAGACAGGATGAGAGCAGATAATAATAATAATAATAATAATAATAGTGTTTCAACATCTCCAGCTCATAGTTTCTTGCCATATTTGATGATTGTTTTCTTTAAGCTCCAAACTCCAGGTCTGTGGGAATCTTAGCTTTCTCTTAATAAAATGCTGTCTGTTCCTTTTGATGGGGTAGGAAAGCCTGAAAACTTGTTATCCAACAGAATTGAAAAATTATACACTGCCCCCCCCCCAAAAAAAAAAGAACCTTAAGTGTGCATTACCCTTAAACATCTGCATTTTTAACAGTGACCTTATGATTTTTAGGAAGGTCTCATTATCTGGTTTTGAGTGCTGGAAAAATCTGACCCTCACTAAGGTTTGCAGTTTGGATAGAGATAAAGTCCTGAAAGAAATATTTGTAAGTGCCACTGGTCAGAAAAAAACTTGGATTAAAGCAAAATGGCTTTTATGGGAAATTTTCTGTACTTTGTCCTCCCACTCAGTTCAGGGGTGGAGGCAAAAGGGAGACAGAAATTTCTTTTATTTCCACCCCTGCTAAGGGAAATAGTTCCTTACATGAATAAATCTGACTATGTGCCAAGATCCTATTAGAACTTGACTTCATATTTCAAGTTTCTCAACAGGAATGTTTTATTTACGTAGAGCCAAAGAAAATGGTGTGACTATACTTTTGCTTTCAGAGCTAAACGATACTGGATCACTAAAGAAACCCTGGAAGGAAGTATGTGAGTCACCTTGGCTTTGTTTTTAGCTAAAAAAGTCAGAACCTCTTGTTAATGGTGAGTTGAGGCATTAATTTCCTCTGCCCTTGGTGGTAAACCTATACAGTATTGTATACAATAGGAACTGGTCTCCTATTGAAGATGCACCAGCAATTTCTTCACTTAATCTGCACATGAGACATTTTAAAACTATTTCAAGATCCGATGGTGCCTGTGCAGACAAGAGTGCAGGGCTGTAGGGGGAAATAGCACAGTTTTTTTTCCCTCTGTGGCTGCTTGGAAGGTTTAAGCATCACTGACAAAATCTTCCAGTTTGCCCTCGTCCCGTTTCTGCTGCTGACACTGGCTGTTCGTGCCTTTAATGGTACAGGCTAAATATGTAAATGTGTGCCAGTGGTTTGTGTTTTTTTATATACTGTGCCATTAAAGTTTAAAGTGATCCTGCAGCCACTTTTTAGGGAGAGCTCCTTCTGAGCTAAGTCCATTGCAGTCATTGTCACAGCGCAAATCATCTGTGCACATACATGCACTTAGACACACAGCTCTCTTCATTTTTCCGCTTTCCATTGCTGCCAGTAGCACCAATAACTCTCTACTGATATCTGTTGGTACATTGTAATGGAGAGCTAATCATGACATGGGCAGAGTGGGAAGACTCCTCTATAAGCCCCACAGGAAGTCAATCGCGATTGCTTGGTTCAAACTCCCCTTCACCCTCTGTCTCTGCTTCCTTTAATCTAAACCAAGAGCTATTCAGAGTGCAAAGACATTTGCTCTTTGTCTATGGAAAATATCCCCCCATAACCCTTTTGTCTGTTTGTGTCACTCAGATGATCAGCCACATTGACTCTTCCGTGACAGCTCCCCAAGGTGCACCTATTTTCTACTGCTCTGTTGTGTTGCTCTTGCATTTGTAAGAATGACTTATTTTAGCAACTGATTATACTAACAGCCATACAATGATAGGGCCAAAAAAATGTAAAACCACTTTCAGAAGGGAAATGAAGACACTAGGTTATCTTAAAAGGAGAGAGTCTACTACTAAATTCATTGACACTAGCCTGCTGGGGTTACCTGCCAGAAAAGGTCAAGATGTAATTATGATGGGTGTGCTGAGTGCATTGTATCCCTGATGCATGAAAATCTGTTAGGTCTAAGTATTTTAGCAGTACCCAAGACAGATTAAAACTCTCTGAGAACCATAAAAGCAAAGTAAATTGTAAGGTCCTACCTACAGGCTGATGCTCAAATATTCTGCAGGGGGAGCACACCCTGGAGCTCAGGAGCAAGAATCTGGTGCCTTGAGATCTCTTCCTCATTTCACAGTGGATTTACTGAGGAGCAGGTGGGCAGCTGTGCTACTCTGTGCTCAGCTCCTCACATACAGATGCTATGATTATTTCATTATTTTCATCCCACCAAATTCTTAGACAAATTCTAAGAGTAGATGTCAATATGTCAGACTACTGTGCTGTTTGTGTATTACTCTCATTATCAGCATACAAAATGAGGTTTACATACTGTATTATGGTATTTATATAGCATTAATCGCAAGGGTGTTTGAGCTTCCTACAAAACCAGACATTAAACATCTCTTTTTTTCCCCTACAATGAACTAAATCATTTTTACAGGCATTTAGAGAACTCAGACGCTCCTGTAATTATTGCTACGTTGCCTCTGTCATTCTCTTGGTCATGTTCAGGAGCACAATTCACTTCCCCCAGTATTAATGAGTAATAAATAATTCATACAAAAAATAAAAAAGATACCTAACAAAAGAGACATGGGCATACTTCATGTGGTGACTGCATTATACGGTCTGTGATGTCATTTTCTGTGGTAAAGCCCTGTAGAATTTAAGAGGAAATGATAACCTTTCCTTACACTTTGAACATCCTATAGAATAGAACACAATTAACATCTTTGTCAAATAATATAATCTGATAGGATGGCTCGAAAAGGTTGCAGAAGACAGCACTCTATTTCAATTCCAGAATACAGTACTGTTACACTTCTATAGACTCTTATGGGTTTCATCCCTCTTAACTTCTGCAGGACTTTCCCAAGAGCGTTTGCACATGAGATGAGAAGAATGGTGGGAGAAAAATTCCTACAGAGAGACAGGAAAATGTGTGGCTTAAATTTACTACCAAAAGCTGTCTTGGGAGGCTTAAACATAGTGGGAGTATTCAGCTCCACGATAAAGGGGTCAGGTGTGTTCAGAAGAGGGTTAATGAGGATAAAAACAGAGAAACAACAGGACAGTGCCCAGCAGATACACAATTAAACTGCTTTATCTGCCTAATAGTGACAGGTGGAGTACAAAGTCCCTGGCTATTGCAAAAGCCCCTCAGCTGCAGCAGAGGCAGCAACCTACCAGACGATCTGTGGAGTTGCCAGACTGGTGCTCTCCATAGCCTGTGAAAAGCTCTTTTACCCAAGGGGTTCAGAGGAAGCATCTGGTCCTTACATGACAGACAACGTGAATTATTTTGAGCACAGAAGGGATCAGACATCTTTGTTCAGTTAGCATGTGTCTATCCAATGTATATGGGACCTTTCAATTGTGTTCTACACAAAAGAACTGGACAGTAGCCCACCATGAACACTCTCCATGCCCACACAAACCAACCCCTCCCCACTCAACTTCATTCTCAGACCAGTCCTGTTTTGAGTGTATCCCCACATAAAAGGTAAAACTCGATTTTGAGTTCTTCTGTGGCTGCTCAGCTTTAGTACTGTTTTTCAGAAGAGTGGCAGAAAGAAACAGAAAATACTTAATTATTGTTGTTCATTTTCCTATGAGCTGATGCTGAAGGGAGCTGATCAAGATCCAAGCTCTAAGAAGGGTCCTGCATTGGTGGGAAGAGGGGGCTTCAATGCAGTTAGGCAAGAGGAGGAAGTGAATGGCTGGTTGGTGTTAGAACACAAATACTGATTATATTCTGTTAGACAAACACAGAAGTTAAAAACAACCCCTTGAAAAACACCACAATGCTAAGACTGCAAACTCAAACACACAGATAGGAGATGTCAGAACGGTATGACCTTAATTAACCCTCCTGTGTGCATGCATTATCTAATTGCATGAGCATATATTATTTCTCCCCAGAGGGCCTGTGTCTCACAATGCAGGAGACAGACAAGATCCACTGCACAAGAGGCTGTTCAGTATTTTCCTTTCTCCTTTCTGTTTGTGTGGTCCCAGGCTTATTTACTGAACACTATTCACTTCATGCTGAAGGTAGGAATACTCATCTTACCATGGACATTCTTGTCACATTCCTGACTTTAGCAGCTGTGGACCTCACATAAATTAACACACTTGTTTTCATCTGTGTAAAAGGAGAGCTTGGCATTAATCCCCATTTAGCTGAGGAGATCGCTGCTGAACAATTTCTATGAGAATTTCCATTGCGCTCTCTGAAATGGTTAAAAAAGCAAATGAAATATGGTTTTGCCATGAGGAGAGCTGTCGAGTTTTAATAATAAGTGGTGCTACCAGTCCTGCAAAAATTTTGCATTTTCATCCTAATCAATATAAGTGCAGATACCCTCATTATTCATAAGAATAATTAACCCGTTTTCAGAATCCCACCAACTCCTTTGATTGAATGGCCATTGTGAGATGAACCCCAACAAAAGACTATCCTTACTCTGCCACAGAATTATCAAGACTTCAGCTGACCTTGAATGAAGTCCTTTGCACCACTAAGGTTGACTTTCTTAAACTTTTGTTACCTAGTTCCTTGCTAAACTAACCAGTCTCATTTGCCTTTTTCAGTCTCTCCCAACGTAATTTTCATGGCCTTACTTCAGGAGTTCTTCTAATTTGGAAATATCTTCCACAAGGGCAAAAAATATTTTTCTCCTTTAATTTTAAAACTCAACAGTTTTTAGAAACACCTGTCACTGTTTCCATCTCTCCAATCAGTGAGCAGTGCGGGTGTCTCTCTCAGTGGGAGCTGACAATTTGATGATACTTCATCAGTGTGGGACTCCTGCTGAGAAGTAGATTGAGACAAAAGAAATGCCTCTCACCATTGGAACAAATAAGAGATCAGATTTTCTCAGTTATTATTAGGTAAGTTCAATTTCTTTTCTTTTTTGAAGTAAGTCTGCATGTGTGTTTACTGGCATTAGCATTGGCCAGTTCACTCCTGTTTCTCTCTTGCAACCACACTGACATTAATGCTACCAGCAAAATGACAGTCCTCAGAAAAAAACACCAGGCTGGGATTCAAAAGCAGTACTAAGATGCTGGCCTGACCAGAGATTTCCTGCAAACCTCAGGTAAGGTTTCTTTAAGGTCTCAATTCACTGAAGAACATAAGCCTAGAGCAGCAGTTCTTTAATCAGAAAGTTTATTTTGTTCCTGGTGGTATGTGTGTTCTGATTTGTATTTTCAAGGCTGTCTGCATTATCAGGAAGGACAGATATACTTAAAAAAATAATGAAAGGCAGCCTCAAATTCCACAAAATGCATGTGTTAGTACTGGAAAGTAGGGAATGTAAGAATACAGGGCAAAAGAATTGGGGAGGGAGTGAAAATCCAGACCTCCTGAAATCAGTTGGAGATGACAAATCAAGGGGAACCTTCCCACTCATTCTTTGGGACGGAATGCCTTATTGCCTCCTGGATTGAAGGGGGTCACAGCCTCTCTGCAGGTTGACAGAATATTAGGTGCATGAGTGGCTGGCAACAACATGTCCAAACTCAGGCCACATTAAGAATAAGTAGTTGATGGAAGCTGTTGTTGGAAATACTCCTTATCATTCAGTGTGATGGGGTTCCCTTTTCTTGCATTATGGATAACTGGGGCCCTGTGAAGTTGCATAGCAGAGAGATTCAAGATCACCTGCAGTCATCATCTGGATAGTAAGGAATAAGTAAGATGAGTGGTAGGGGTTAGTCATATACATAGCACTGCAGGGTTACAGAAAGCATAGTATGAGTGCTCTTAGGATGATATGAGTTCTCTCTGCATTGATACACACAGGGAATGAACTGGGCCCTGTTCCTTTTTCCTATTGGGACAGTTTCTACCCCTTTGGTCAGGCATTGGGTGGCCCCCAATAATCAGGACTAAGCCAGTATATTGCTAGGAAGAAAAGCTGCCTCTCTGGGTATTTAGATACCACTGGGGCTGAAGGGAGTCCAAACTGTATCAGGAGTGACACCTGCACACTTCTGGCCAGACTGTGAGTACGCATCTCTTGCATTTTTCTGTAGCTTTGCTCTACTCCCTTCAGTTCCTCCTTGGATGCCAAGTCCTGAACCGCCCACAGTACAAGCCACAGCTCATGATGTCCAGCTGACTTCTACTCTCATAAACAGGATGATATTTGTTTAATTTAGTGAAATAAATGCCTCTCCTAGCTGTTTGGAAAGCAAATCCCTCCTGACCCTCCAGCTGGTATTTGCTGTACTTGAGTGAGCCCGGTAAAAAGCTTGGGTTGTAATTTAATGGTTTATGTTTGTGCAGAACCAATAAGCCTTTCTTAAGGCCTCTTAGGATTTTTTAAGCCAAGGAACTGCTCTTTTCCTCGATGGAGCTCTCCAGTGCCTTAACAGCATTGCACACAGCACATCTTCAAACAGGGACAGCAAGCAAACAACATATTACCTGCAGCAATAGGTACTGCTGAGCATAATAATATATTGATGCATGATCTTACCGAGCTTTTTGAAGTTCCCCACAACAGAGCCACATGGCACCTCTTTTTTGTTGTTTACTAACAATGAACTGCTCGTGGTCCTGCTAGCACAGTGCTACTGAATGTCAGGGGCCGTGTCTCTGTTTTTTCCATAGGTCTTTGTTATAATCCTCATCCTGATGTGAAAAATTTGGACTTTGCTGTAAGCAGGCATCAGCACAGCTCTATTGATATCCATACTGAATGATTCCAGAGACACTATTTACAATTCTAGTGCTTTTGAGCATAATGGCAGTCTTGCCATTGCTTTGAGCAGCAGGAGCAAGTCCAAGTACCAAGACAAGCTGCAGAAATACGAGGTCAATGTGGATGGTGGTTAAATGAGTGTAAGCTTCCAAAGAGGACTGAGACCTGAAGTCCCAGATTTTTTGCCTCTTCCCACCCAGCTTTACATACTGTAAGCTCAGTTAATAGAAACACACATGGTTTAGAATGTAGTTCTTATTTCCTTCTTTCAAAATGTATATATGTCCACTAATTTATTTACTTCCATGATGCCAAGAGGAATTCGGGCTGATGGCTGGCACTATACTATAGTAATTGTTTGCTTTCCAAAAAAACATCTCTGCTGCAGGGCCAAGTTCTATTCTTCTGCTTATAGTTGCCCTAATCCTATGTATATTCCCCTGTGCCCTCCACTCTCTTCTTCCTACTCTTGTCTCCCCATTTCCCCTTCACTTCAGTGCCTCTTATATCTTAGGGTCTGTCTGATCACGTACGTAAGTCAAAGAGATTTCTTCCAAGTGATTGCTTTCATTCACAGTTCTCAGTTCATGTTAGTGGAAACTGTACATAGAAGAGTAAAAAATTAATTGAAAGGGACTAATTTGTAGTTACTGTCTCAAAACCAGTAAAGTAATAAGCTTTGCCATGTTAGACCATGGACAAGCACTTTAATACATGGTTTCTGGGGTGCCAACTACCCAAGAGAATTTGGAGCCAGGTGAAGTCAGCACCCAGAGTGTTCAAATTCAATGAGTGCCCAGAGACATATAAGGCAGAAAACCATTATTTCCTCTTACCCTTGTATGTAGCGTTTTCACGCTACAAACCAAGAGATGGGAAGACACAAAACACTGTGTGAGCTTGTTTGAGAGTGATGAAATCACTCAGCCCTTGCATTTTAACAATTTTTCATTTAGGAAGTATAATGAGTGCACACATGAACCAGCATCAACATTTATGCAAAGATATGTGCTGTTTATATGTGAAACATTATACATCTTAATTAAGATTACTTTCTTATGAAGAACTCTTTCTCGAAATGAATACAGCCTGCTGGGCATCCCAGTTGTTAAATGAAAAGCATGCTAGAAGACCACTACAACTTTGGCCAATATTTAACGACTCATTTGTGCCTCCAGGATATAACTCTGATGGATATTCTAGAGAGCCCACTGGTGCCATATCCAAGAGTAAATCATGCTTCGATTATTCCATCTTACAGCCCACTGCAGCACAGGGAACATGCTTTGCCAGCAGCTGTTATCAGCATACTTGGAATTCTTGACTAAGATCATTGAAAGCCCAATATAAGAACAAAAGGCTACGAATTATTTTCACAGTATGTTAAAGTTAAGACAGTAGGCTGTAAAATAAAGAGAAATCTCTCTATTAGATAGAGCTGTCTCAGAGTTACTTCTTCCTTTAGAAATCATGATCTACAGTTTCATAAATCGATGAAAGGATTTTGACCATTAAACTTAATTTATACTGAATTTAAAGGCAAGAACTTAAATAATTTTGCCATTTTCTTTGACAATTAGTTTTTCGCATTGCATTTCTCTCCATCACTATATGAAGCAAAAAATCACAAGCACTGAGGAAGCAAGATTAACATGTACAAAAGATGAAGCACTGTGAGAAGCGACATCTGGGGCAATGCAAAAGATGTTTCAAGGAGTGTAAACAGGCAGAAGTAAAAACAGAAAATAAAATCTGACTTTTAAGTAAAATCAGCAACAACTTGGATTTATATAGTGCTCCATATGTTCTAGATGAATAACACCCAAGGCATTTTAGAGTGAAGTAAGGTAAAAAGCACACTTGAGGCGAGAAAGTAAGAAAATAATTAAATTTCTTGAAAATGTTTTCAGCTTTGAGTAGGTGCAATTCTTCCGTTTAGATGGCTGTTGTTAATGGTGCTGAGGTGCTGTTGTTTTACATAATTGGCTTTGGACAGGAGCCATGCTGCAGTGAAAGAGCAAAGACTGCTTGTAGTTGAAATGCTCATTCTATTTATTTTTATTTTTTTTTAATGTAATGCTGCAGCAGAATTCTGATTGCTTAGAAAAATCACCTAGAAAGAATGAAAACATTCAGCTGTTTGGAAATGCCATTGAGCCAGTTATGGAAGAAAATGGGCCTTGGGTGGGAGAGAAGAGGAAGAACTGCACAACATGGATAGTTTTTTCTCCTGGTTTTGTGTTTTTTACCCCACCTCCCATTTACAGAGGAGTAGACTAAGAAAATGGTTCTTTATGGTTGTGTCTAGGTAGATTTCTCCAGTTCTGAGTATAGTAAAAATTAAAATAACCTTGTTGGAATACCTATAATAGCAAAGGACTGTCAGCAACAAAAATAAATATGGCACAAAGTAAACAGCTGTCTAACAGTCTTGAGCATGAATCACAAACACAAGTGAGGCATGTTTTGTCTTTTTACAGAATGAAGAGTTGCACAAGTATAGTACAAAGTAGAGTCTTTCCTTTCCTACCATTCACCAAGCACAGATCACAACACCAGATGAGGTTCACTGAATGGACAAGTACATATGCTACCCCTATTCCATTTTTTCACAACAAATGTGCCACACGTGCTTGAATCACTCTTTTCCACCATGGTTTTACATTTTTCACAGGAGAAAAGCTCAGCAAGTCAGTAATTTGTTTGGGTTCTCACTGGTAAACGGCAGGTGGGTAAGTATTTTGGATATGGATGTTTTTCTAGCCAGAAGCTCTCATTCCTGTTGCTGCTATGAAACCTCCCTGTGCTTTCTGACATAAAAGCCGTGCTCAGACACTGGGCCACTAGTCCTGGAGGCCTGTATGGCTGGAACTTCAAACACAGGCTTTGGAATAAGATTTAGATTTGTCAGACTGTTGTGGGATTCCCAGAACAGTGAAACAGGCAACGATTTCACTTGTTGGCTATATGCCAACAGTAGGAGTTTTACAACTTATTAAAGCAGTCATCATCTTCATCATTACTTGGATTTATCAGCTGTATTGTCCTGAAGGCCCCTGTCAGAATTTGGGTCTTACTGGGCTATGGTTTTTTATAGATAACCAAAAGATACAGATCATGTTTCAAAGAGATAAAGATTTATGCTTGAAAGAGGTTATCAAATTACTTCTGTCTCAGAAAACAGCATTGGTAACCAGTACTCAAGTCTGTCCAGCTGGCTCAAGGGTGCTTCCTGATTTGGAGGAAGAAAACTTGCCAGCTTTTGAAATTAATATATTATTATTACTGGTATCTTGCTTTTTAATCCTTCACTATGTGGATAGCATGATCCTCATCAAAAAGGAAACCAGAAGGGTATGCACATGCTGCCAAAAGTCTGCCAGAAAAGGATTCTTGGCTAAAATTTTCAAAGCTGCTCGGAAGGATTTCCTGCTGACTTCAGTCCTGTAAATCCACCTTTCACTGCATGAAGATAAAGGAGAGGCTATTCATCAACATCAACATTTATTTAGCTTTATGGTCAACTTACATTTTCTCTTTAAACTGAGGAATCCTAGGCCCAGAGCTTCCCTTTTAGTGATGACTCAGTCTGCTGATTGTGCCTTTATATAAGAGTTAGAGTGAGGGCAAAAAGCCCTATCCATAACCCACTATATAACAGAGACCTGCAGATTGCCACAATCCCCAAAACTGATCTGATGGACTGAGCTGTGCACCATAGTCCAACTCTTAAAGTCAAGGAAAAATTATTCACCATCAGTAGCTATCCATCATCTGGAACAGGCAGCAAAAGGCGATTGAATGGAGTTCTAATTTCTCATACGTGATAATCAACAGAGGAAGAGTCAAAACAATAATCTAGGTTAGGCCAGTAAGGCAGTGAGTTTGTGGTGTTTATGTTTATTCAGCATGTGGAGCAGATATAAGGTCAGTCAGAGCTGAGTTTTTGGTATGAAATGGCAGACTTACAATTGTCTATTTTACTTCTGCAAGGTGCTTCTGCTGAGCCTTATATGCTAAATATTTCCATTAACATTTCTGGAAATTACTGCTCAGTTATTAGTTCCAATCAGGATGTAAACGATGCAAAGATTGTACCTCAGGGCCTTGAAGAGTTAAGAGAAAGGCAGTCTTGGAAAGATCACCACAGATGAACAAAGCACATGAGAAAATGATAACTCAGATTTATGTTACAATCTTATTTTTGCTTCACTAATGAGGCCTAGGAAATACATAAGAATCTTGTTCTAGTCCCCACCAACTTCTCTGGGCAGTGTATCAGACTCCTAAGGCAGCTTATGATGCCCTGCTGAAAATAGGATGGGACTCCTCTAGTAACAAAGAACCAAAAGCAAGGGCACATTAGTTAAACAGTCAGCAGCAACACTATTAAAGATGCAACCAAAATTGCCACAGAACAACAAAACTGCAATTTCCAATAGGCCATAGGCTTCAAATCAAAGGCCACAACACCTTCCCAGGAGCATAACACCCAAGATGCCTGCTCCTTAAGCTAGCCGAAAGAGAAGCAGCAGTACAGTGTTGCACAGGGAGTCAGTGACTGAAAAAAGGTAACTTCACTAATGCATAGAGAACTGCCATATACACGCTGTCCTATAAAATGGAAACTCTGACAGTCACTTTTTGTCTTAAGGGCACTCAGCATTGTAAGTATCCCTAGTACTTACTATGTCTCTTTTCTGGTTAATACAGAGGCTGTTTCTTGAAGTTTGTCTTTTCTAGGGCATGCTGTCTCAGTGACTGCAGCCAGCTTTCTCTTTGTTAAACAACTGTGTAGTAAGCAAGGATAAAACACATTCTCCTTTACACAAAGAAACTTTTTCTCTCTTCTACACGCACTGTGACTCTGACTGTCCACTTCCAGTTACAATGTGCAACCCAAAACAATAGAAACGTCATTCTCCTGGCCTCCACTCCCTCCACCAGGTTTTCCCATTGCAGTTACCTGAGCTGTGGGAGTAGTTGTGGAGAAATGGAGATGACTTGTGCTCTTTGGCTTCTTCTGTTCTAGCCAGCAACACACTGGCAGTAATCTCTTCCTCCTATGGAGATAAAGAGAGATAATTAAGACAAACTAGATCTGCTGTTGTGCTCCCTGCTGGGAGGTATTAAGAAGGAAGACATGCTGGCCTATTTCAAAAGACTTGTGAGGTACAGATCAGCTTTACCATTTTGAGATGGAGCAGAGGCTTTTGAGGTGTTTTACTTTGGAAAATACAACAAAATTATTTTACTTTTTTTTTCCTTTTGTGCAGGGCTCAGTGATTGGAGCTGGTGCTGAACTTACAACTTGATACTTGTGTGCTGAAACCAGGGGTCAGGGAAATGCTACTTTAGTACCTGTGGAAGTAACAAAACCTACATTATGTTAAATGCTTTAGGGAAGGTTAGGTAGTGTAAAACTTCCTTCCACTTTCCAGACTTGCTCCTTGGGAGATGTGATAATGCAGGGTTTTAAAATACTTAACGATTTGCATTTATATAAAAAAAGGGGGGAAAAATGTTGTACAAAGAAAAACACAAACATGTTCAGAATGCCTACTGCTAGCAACATCTTGGCATTTGCCAGTTCTTAAAGGTTATGTCTGTCATGTTTAGATGTGGCATAAAGTCTTGCACCGTTTCCCAAGTAATTGGACATCATACTGATAGGTAAAATTGAGTGTGTTATGAACAGCTCTCCTTAGACTTACAGGGCTTATTGACAGACAGTGCTTGGAGAGAAGGCCTAATTTTATACATGAATATGTCATGCTGGAATAATTATGCAACTGCTTGCTTTCCTTCTGCAGTACATTCTGAAACCCCATGATAGTTCTCGGGAATTCATACTTTCTTCTGGTTTTGCATAAACACAGCTGCCGTAGTTAACAAGGGGCAATAAATTATTAAGGTGAATGCAACATATAACCAAGAATAAAGATCTGAATAATTTTATGTATATAAAATTGTCTTCTCTCAAGGTGTATTAAAGTGACTTCAGCCTACACACCTTTTGTAAACAGCAGCAAATACAAAACTGGCTCTTGTAGGGGAATCTATGGTCATTGGTTTCCTTCTACTTTGTTGGCTGACTGATAGACATGTGTGCAAAAACTGAGGTAGTGCTTTGCCACTGGTAAGCTTGACTTGTGGTGTTTCGGTTTTTTTAGTTCACGTCAAGTTTAACCAGTGTGAAGTATCCTATCTTAGTCTAAAATAAGAAATCCTTCTGGATCATTGCTGAAAATCATTGACAGCTGACTATAATCTTGCTCTCACCTGAACAGGCTGACTGAAAACTTAGAGTTAAGGGAAGGAAAATGTTGGGATTGGGAGGACATCTCTTGAGCTGAAAATAGCTTGATGCTGGGAGGGTGGTATTAGGGAGATGAAGGAGTATCCTTATGCTCTTCCTGTTCCTGTTCTCTCCAGGAATCTGTTCACTGTCAGAGTTTTATGTTTTTTGTTGGGGTTTTTAAACTGGTACACAATGTTCACGCCTGTATTTCACATTTGGAAATGCATATTTCAAACAACAATACAAAAAGTATCCATGAAGAATGTATAATCTCTGAAAAAAACTGACAGCATTCTTGCTACTGTTTCATTTCTAAATAGAAAACTGACTGCCATATTGCTGCTTCTGTTTGTGCAGTGAGAAAAGTTCATTTTTTGTGTGAGTGGCATGAATGACAGTCATCTTATTTGATTTCTTTGTCATTTAGGATTCTTAAGCTTGCAAACCTCCTAAAGAAAGATGCAATGAGCGCACAGCTGGCTCATGACATCCAGTTTAGGACAGTTAAAAGAGCCTCTGGGTCATTTATGTCAGAGCAGAAGCACTTGAGTTGCTGCATGTGTGCGTCAAAACAGGTCCATGACCTATTCTGCATCTGTGGCTGCCCTGGCCACCGTGCTGTTGGCCACCTCTCTCTCTCTCTGGGGAGCGGGAAGTCTCCATTGTTAATTTCTAGCTGTCATGTGATATCAATTGCTTGTTTACAGAAATATATATTACAGTGAGCCCCATCACTCTTTGACTTGGGAAGAACAAATGCTTTTGCTAATCAGGACTTATCAACAGTAAATTCCCTTCCTTCACCCTTTTCATAAGCAGGTTTATCAAATTGGTGCTCGTAGAGAGATTGTCTTCTCTCAGCAGGCTTGCTGCCGCTTTTGACCAGGCTTTCTGCTGGTATGTTATCCCTCCTCCCCAAGTGCCATGCTAGGCTGGCCACTTCATTCTTCCCTGCTGTTGAGGGGGTAGCATGTTCTTGTGCTCCTTCTGTGTGGTTGCTTTGCTGCATGGTCTGTGCCGGTGCTAGCTCCAGTATGATCTGGGTCCCTGCTACCAGCCCTGCCAAGGCTAGGTCTGACAGCGAACTGCACTGGATGGACCTTTGGGCTGGACCACAAAGGTTGTTCTTATACCCCCGTGACATAGCTTGTATCACAAAGACTGTCTGGTTCCTGTCTTGATGCCCCAGGCAGAAAGCCCAAAGCAGGGCTTTTCTTCTGCTGTCAGTCTGATTCAGCTGGCCTTCTTTTCCTTCTTTCCTTCTTTTCCTTCCTTCTTTCTCTGGTACACTCTTCTGGGTCCTCTCCAGTGTGGCTGGCACTAGCAGCGGTACTGCCAGAACACAGCTGCTTTGAGTGTACCAAAGTGGAGCAAAACCATCTCCCTGTACAGCTGCAGCTCACACAGCAAATGCAGATTACTGCTGACAGACGCAGCAAAGCAAGCCATGAGTGCTCATGATATGTACCTACTTACAGTCATCTGCTCACTGCTAAGCTGCCCGAGCAGCTCCGGGGTTGCAGGACTGGGATCCCCCTTAACTCTGTATTTCCTGGTTCTGATGACATTCCCCTTACCCACAGCCTCCACTTGCCTTTTTTCAGAAGTTTGCATTTAGTCACCCCGGGACTCCAGGGGGCAGGAGAGGCTACGGAGCAGTTTTAACTCCAGCCGCGGGGTACCTTGGCTCGGAGCTCCGGTGGGTCCCTCCCGAGAGGGGAGCAGTTCCTTCAGGAGTCTGAGGCTGGGGGTGCGCTTCCCAACCACGGCCCAGTGTTCAAAACCACCTAATTTCCAGCCCAGTCAGACTCAAGATACGTTGAAGACCACAGGAGTGAGCCTGCTCTCGTACAGTTTCCAACCAAGGAGGGGCAGGTAAGTCGCTGATCCTCTAAGATAACAGGGGATTGCTTGCTCAGGGTAATCACTCAACCCCCCTTTCAGTAGTCTGCCATGTGAAGCATTCCTAGTAGTGCAAGCAAAACAGGGTAATGTTTGTTCCCTCCTTTTCCTGTTAATTTTGAAGCATTGCTACCACTTTTCATGCATTCTTTTTCTCCCCTTTGCTTTTCCTATTTGCATTTACTCAGCAGCAACCAGAGCATATCCATTTTTTAAGTTAGCTTAAATAAATGCTGTTAGTTGATGACTATCCATCCTGCACAAATGCTTGCATAAGAAGATAAGTTTTCTCAAAGCTGTTTGCTTAGGGGTAGATGGCTGTTCTAATAGTGTGTTTATTGAACAGTGATTTATCTGTTGCAATTATTTGCCCTTTAGGGCTGGTGATATTATATTAGTCGGTTTGATCTTTGCTAACACCTGGATCCCTCTTTGCAATTAGCAAAGTGATACACTGTGTCTGCCACTCTGCTGCTCACCCTTTCCCCTACCGCTTCTAAACAAAAGGCTGAGAGTAGCAAATCTCATCCTAAAAGCAATAAAAAGGAATAATGTTGATCAGTACCTGCTTCTGGATTTAAAGGGAAGGACGGATTACTCAAAGAGAATGCAAGAAAACTTTCCTTACATCAACAAATAATTCATGATGTGTATATGGGCATTCAGCAACTCTATTATTGCAGTAGTATGACAAATATTGTGAAGGGGACAGCAAATGGGACATATCATTCTACTGTCTTGACAAAGATTATAACAAGAATGGGAAACAGGACAAATGTAACTCATTCTAGAGACAGTCCCAGAGCTGTAATCTCATTTGTTCTTCAGCATGAATTATACAGCAGTGCAGAGGATGAGAATGTGATTTTCACCATGTTGTATATTTTAATCACTTTTCTTTGCTACTAAACAAATAACTCATTGTGAAATGCTGATAGATGGGGAATATTAGTTTTTGAACTATGAGCTAAATGAAGAGAAGGCAACTGTAATGTAAGAGTTATGCCAGTTGCATTAAAATTTGATAAGGGTCAAATTCACCTCAGGTTTAGGCAAACAGAATTCCTGCAGATTTCTGAGAATTGTCTGCCATGTCCCAGAGTGGAACTGGACCCATGCCCTCACCTTCCTGAGCCTGAGATTGAGTCTCCTCCAGATCATTCCAGAGCTGGAACCCACAAAAAATGGGTGGCTAGTTGGTGTGAAGTCTGGAGCTGGAAGCTATGGTGAAAAACATTGTGGTCACTAAGTCCCGTTGCACTCAGTTCTTCTGGCAAGAAGGGAAGGCAGCTTGACTGTTGTTTATGCCAACAACATGATTTGGATGCTGTTTGGTGTGGAAAGGCAACATTTGAAGCTTCCCAAGGAGTTTAATCCAAGGCTGAAATCCTTAAGTAATCCATTCTGTAGTAGAAGACAGCTAGGAAGCTCCCTAAGGTACCAATGGTTTTCCAGGGCTTGACTCCTGGGTAAGGCAAACTTTTGTGAAAGTCTGTATTAAAAAGAGGAAGAACTAGCTCTTAATTTGTGTGCTAAGTTATTTTCAGAGTAGCTTACTGTCTCTCTAAAACCTCTCTGATAGTATAAAATCCCTTAGGTTTCGTCTGCATACTCAGCCTGCCATTCTGCGTCAGACTGAAGAATGTGTTTGCTCTTCTTCGCTTTGTGTTTGCTACTTGTAACTCTAAGGCACCATGAGAGGGTGAAGGGCTGACGTGACCACCCATGAATTAGGCTGCTGTGACAGCCAGCGAGAGCAGAGACAACCTGGGCCCTGAATTTATGTAAATGGAATTTCCATGTTCCAGGTGGCTAGAGGGCTTGAAGTGACAAATGATCCTTCATGAAGGTAGATGAGAATATCAGGACTCCCCTGGTGGGCAAGCAATCACGACATATATGGGAATGCAGGAGACAAAGTTTTGATTTTGAGTCTCAGGTGCACCGTGATGACAATGCAAGCCATGGAATAGTTTGTGTGAATTACAAATGAGCGCATGTGAGCAATGGAGGAGCAGTCTGGGCTCTTTGTGTGAATGTAGGAGGTTGGTGTGGGTTTACTGTGGAGAACTGCCTTTGAAAGCCTTATGAACTGAAAGTTAGTTCTGCCTGTCCTGCAGGACTGGGGACAAAATATACCAAGTCTTAGTTTTACCTGTGATTCAAACTGATTTTAACTTTTAGGACCAGATTTTCAGAATCAGTTGAACGTAATTGTGTGCTGTGTGCCAATGTCTCTGCACAAATCCAGCCTATGCTGTAAATTACTTCAAACTGTGCATCCAGTTTCCCCTACCTGGCTTAACCTCCTGGCCTCACTGGAGTGCTGTGAAGGTGAACTGGTTAATGCTGTAAACTGGTCAATTCTTGCTGGGTAGCAGCAATTTCTACCATGCTTGGTGGGAGCTGGGGGACAACAGAACTCTTTTGTGTGACACTGAATCATTCTTTTATTGGGAAGTAGGAGGCCTTTAAATGGACATGCTCCAGTTCTGCTGGAGATCCCAAGTTACACTTTGATTTCATCAGTTTTCTGAGAGAGCTACTGAGATTAGGCCAGCAAAGGGGACACAACATAATGTATTAAGATTGGTCATCTTCTCCGGAGTACAAGACCCTATCTTTTTTGTTGTATTTTGAATTAATAGGAAGGATATGGGTTAGCAGGAATGCTTCATTAGACACAAATTTTCTGTCCTTTCGGAAAAGAGGGTGTGGACAATGTTCAGGGTCTGAAACACCATGGTGAGTTTAGAGTAACATGAGTGAAGTAAGAGGGGTTATTTAGGATTTATGTTTGCTCTAGGTCAGACCAAAATTTATTAGTCTAGGACTGTAATTCCCCTGAGTCCTGGCTGGTCTCTAGGCTGCAGTGATCTCAGTTTCTCAGAGGATAGATTTGAAAGCAACATATCTCAAATAATGAAATATTAAATTGCCCTTACTTAAAGAAAAACAAAATAAAAATAAAACCCTTCACTAGCATGGCTACCACAAGATGCACCTCTCCGTGCCATGCGTAACAGCTGTAGCTGCTGGAGCCCAACAAGCCTGCACAGCCAGGAGTTGCATCCTGAGGGACGAAGCACCATTCCCTTCTAGCAAAAGACACAGAACCTATCCCTGTTGCCAGGGCAGTCAGCCACTCAGCCATGTCTGCGAGCAGGGTACAGCACCAAGGCAGTGCTCAAGACCTTCTTGATGCTTTGGTGTGGGAAAGGCTTCCCTCTCTGAGTTAGGAATAACTCAGAATATGGAAGATCACAGGGGGATAAGTGGCCTGAAGCCATCTCTTGGAAGGAATGACCCCTTGGCCAGGCAGTGGGCAGTAGGAGTCATGCAAAAGAGTTTGCATGGACCCATCTATTTCAAGAGAAAGTATTCGGGGCTCCTAAAGCCTTTCTTTGCTAGAAAAATGCCAAAGTTGCTACTGCTTCCTTTATGGTAAAAGAGCAAAAATGGTGAGAAAAGCTTGAATGAGTTAGCTCACTCCAAATTTCATCTGACTTCACAGCCAGTTAGGTACTGGAACAAAGATCTGGGTTCCTTTACTTTCTGTGTTGCCTGGAATTCAACTGGTTCTTGGCTAGATTACTTGTGTAAAGGGCCAGTTTACACTGTCATGTGGTATTTAAGTTCCTGAAACCATGGCCAGGATTTGGCTCTCAATGGCTGGGGCAATCACTGAGACTAACCTGGGATAGAAGAAGCTGCCATGGTGCTAATCCATCACAATGGCAATAGCCTTGTATCTTAGCTGTCAGGCATGAGGGGCTTGGATATAATGTTCGAGTAGCCAAAAATTAGCCCTGGTTATCATAGCAGAATGTTACTTTTCCCTTCAAAAAACGCTGAGGAAAAAATGTGTTAGAATAATGAACCTGGCAATGACCTGTCGTGGAGTCCACATGCCCTAGGGAGACAATGGTGAAATGAGGTGATATAGCAGAAACCTTATTTTGTATTTAGGTTTATCCTTGTGTCAACTCCAAGCCCTCTGATTTCACAGTCTGGCTGAAGACTGGACTCCAGGGAACGACAGCTCAGCATAATGCTGGCAATGCTTTCAGCTTTCTTATTTCTTCCAAAATGGGTCCCCAGTGGGCCCTGATGAAGGATCCATAGACTCTTCACATCTTTGCTAAGCAGCCTACCCAAATGCTAGCTGCTGCTCCTCCTCTGTCCTCAGGTCAAGGGAGAAAGCACAGATCAGAGAGGTCAAACCTCAAGAAAGGAGCACAGTCCCAAGCCAGGTTCTTGCTCAGGAGCAGGAAGAGAGTGGTTTCTGCATTGGGAAGTGCTGATTTCACTCTGAAGCCTTTGTTTGATATTAAAAGGATTTGGAGACTGCACAGATTTAACAGTCCTTTCTCTCTTCCTTGCTTTCTGCTCCATCCTGCTTTTGGTCACTTTCATTCATCTGTCCATGGCTGGCTGCCTGGATTAATTTCTTCATTGAATACATTTCCTTGTGTTAACAACATATGTGACAAATAAGTAATGTGACTCATCAGAAGGCATGGGAATGCAATGTTCCAGCTACTGAAGGACATTTAGAATTCAGCAACTTGCCACCTTTGTGTCACTCCTAAAACACTGTAAAATGTAAACAGACAGATCTAAAAGGAGATGCAGGAGTACAAACTTGCCCAGAACTCTGCTTGTTTTCATTCTCAGCTTAAATAAGTAAACTGTAATGAAATCTACTGACACAGTTTTGGCAGTTTTGATTTACATTTTCTCTGAGGCCCAGTAAAGATTTCCTCAAGATCTTATCTGGGGTTAAAAATATTTCTGCGTTTCAACACACACCTTTGAAAAGTGTCAAGCACTTTAGCCACAGTTTGTGCAAATACAGTTGTTTTTTCCCTCTTTTATTATGAAAACCTTCTGAAAAGAGTATTCAGAGGTAACATTAATTGCTTGTGAAGGGTGCTAAAGTATACCTTTTGTGTAGATCACCTGTGCAGCTTAAATGGTAGGTCCCTGTTCCAACTACAGGTGGGAAAAACGCTAATTTTGAGAGGTAAAGGTTGATGCCAAGTGAGCTGTGCTGATGCTGATCCTGCAAATATGACTCTTCCTTGCCTTACACACCATAGCTCCTGGTCATGTGCAACAAGTATCTTGCAAAAATTCAGTTCGTGTTCTGCAAGCTTTGAAGGTACCCAGGCTTAATTGCTTGCTGAGACACAGCAGCATGCCAGCTGTCTTGGCCAGAGTACTTCTCCAAGGAGCAAATGGGGGCTGATGCACTCAGACCCAATGCAGAGTATTGCTTTAACCTCACAAGACAGTAAGAAATGGGGAGAGGCTTCTCCTGCCTTACCTCCTATTTTATGTATCTGCATAGACTTCATCACAGTCTGACCCTAACTTTTTTCCTCACTACAAAATTTACCATGAAGCCCACAGGTATATAAATTACCCTGGAAAAACAGAAGAAGAAATTCTTAATTGGGCTTCCCTGCCAAACAAGGCACTCCGGCCCAGAAAAATAACCAGTCTACTGAGGCTCTCACAGTTTTCTTCTGGGGTCCCACTCATACCTGTGTCCTCTAGAGAACCTGATTCCTGAAACAGAGTTTCCCCTTTGAGATGGGCTTCAGAAATGGCTTTGGGGTGTGCCGAGCTCAGCTGTGGTACCCTGTGACAGATTTCCTAACTGTAGCTGGGCAAGCTGAAGACAGACTGTCATTTCATCATTTCTGGACAGAGATCCCCCCTTTAACACTTAAGTATTATCCACATACTGGTATTCTGGCAAGCCTGTGTTCATGCTAATCTGTTGGGATGGTCCTGTTCCCACTCATAATGTGGTACAGTATGTCAGCTTCAACCAGGCAAGGATGCCAACCTCAGTTGGATTGTGAATAGCCTGCGGAAGAGCGTCCTGCTGGTGGAAGAAGTGCCAAATTAGGCCACATGCTCTCTCATTGGGATGCACTGTGCCCAAAGCTGCTTTGGTATCAATTATGGAGGCAGTAACACCCTTTTTCAGAAAAGAATGCGTTAACCCTTCCATTCATGTGCTCTGTCTCCCGTGTTCAGTTTCCATATGTTATTTCTGGGATTTGCCTGTAAAGAAGAAGATATTCTTCTTCCCTGACAGCTAACGAAAGGTCAGATATGGCTGTTCAGATTATGAGCCCCAACTGTGTTTGTTGTTGACTTTGGATTTGTCTTTTTCTATTAAACTATTTACCATTAAGACAACACCACTGGGTGCTGCACAGACACTGATTCTAAAGACTGTCTTTGCCTCCAGCAGGATTGCTGTCAAACTGCTCAATGTTTCTGCAGAAATCCAGGCATCCCATGCTCCTGTGGATCTTGGCTACCCACAGAGTGCTGGTGAGTAGGTAAGAGACATGTACTCTGCTGCATGTATCGCTCTGACCAAGACTTGCAGGAATTGCTAGGATTCACAAGTGCAGCATTATTCAGGACAGAAGAGCTTCTGGAACTGCCTTTTTCTAATCAGGATGATCTCTATAGCTTCTGGCAGGCAGCTGCATAAGTAAGAATATCATACCTATCAAACTAAATGTGGCCTGCCAGTCTCAGCATAACATCTTGTCAACAATCTTGCATTGGTGCTGAATTGTAACTTGTTTTTCTATAGACTCATGGTTGCTTCTGCCTTTCCAGCTATGATGCTGTTTGTCCTTTGTGTAAGCACCATCCTTTTTTTTAAATAATATGAATGGGGAACAATATACCACCAGCTAAAATGGTTGCTTTTCCACACTTGCTCACCACAGGAACTCTTTAATCAGCAATGTCAGCCAGGGACAGAAATCTCACAGTTGAGAGATAACAGTTATTTGCTGGCAACTTCTTGTATGATAAGCCCAACAACTGGGTGATTACACACTTTCTCAAATAACACAGGCAAATGCCGCACTGCATTTCCGAAAGTACATGTTGCGACATCTGGAAGCTGCATAAGAATTTTGTCCAGATTTTTTTCTTGGTGCTCTGAAATCTGAATGTAATTTTGACATTCTTGAGCTATCCACCAGCTTTTCTGCAATGAAAGGCACCATAAAGAGTACAAAGTCAATACTATAGACAAAGTGCAACTGATTAATGGGAGAGGGTTTCTGCCATAACTAGGCTGCTTAAGGTCACAGTTAAACAATTTTTCATAGCTGCTTCATCCACTGAATTGCACTCGCATGGTTGCACTGCTAGTTGAAAGGGAAATGAGCAAGTACATGCTGGTTGAGTAAATTATTAAAATACATAAGCTGGAGCAAAGCTATTTCTGTGAAGACCCTGCTAATGAAGAGAGACTGCCTTTGCAGCAGTGAAATTAGTTTAAAGTAAAAGGGTGAAAAAAAAAAACCATTTCTAAACACTGACAGTGTGTTTCTAAGGTGTAGGGGAGAGATCTGTGAAGTAATGTTAGTCTGAGTCCCTCTGAGTACGGTTCCTACAATGATGTCTGGATGGTACACCTTTATAGCTAGGTCAAGGTATTTGGGCTGGTTTAAATGTGGACCTGTGTTTTCAGCTATGCTTGGGGTTCAGACCAACCAGGTGGATGTTTTTAGGCTTCTTGCAGTGTGTGACAACAGTTGTGGGACATGTAATGAGAAAGAGCATCTGACATGCTGATGCATACTCCCAGGTATTGCGTCAAATTGTCATGGGCTGTCATGCTAGGCAGCTGCTGGGGCATGTACTTGAGTGCAGGAGACCATCTGCCTTTTCTCCAATACAACCGTTGATTGCTGGATACAGCAGTCTGGAGAACCAAAGGACCTGAAGGGTCCTAGAGTGAGGAGAGAAGCCACAGTACTGCTTAGTCAACCACTAAAGACAGGTAAAACCGTGGGTGAGAAAAGTGCTGGATAGGATTCAGAAGTAGATCCTGTATTTCATGTGTAAGATCTGGTGATGACTCTGTGGTTCAGGTCTGCAGTGGTCTGAGATATTCTTGAGATTTCTATCCCAGTCACAGTATTGTGTGATATTTGTGCCACCTTGAATGAGTGGGTCTTTTGAACTGAAATTTTGCAGGGGAAGCTTTTAAATTATTTTGAGCAAAAAAGTTTAGAGCTTTTCTGGCTTTGTATCCAAATCTGAGGTTGTTTTCAAAGTGGGGTAATTAAGTCCAAACATCGTTTTGTTCTTAACCTGCCATGATGTGAACAGGGTCAGGATTTGTGGTTGTTTTGCTGGCCCTCTGCATCAGGGACAATGACTGCAAGATGAGATTTTTAGCATTGGGTTGCATTTCACTGAGGAGAAAGCCATCTAGATTATACTTCTTTCTCCCTTCCTTCCTGTCAGATATTTGTTTTTTCTGTTGCAATAGCAATAGCAGGTGTTGCTTTTGTGCTTGCACTGGGAGTGAGACAGACCTACTAGCTTGCTGAATTTCATGGACTGGTTTGCACAGGTGGGAAGAGAAATAGATAACATTAATGGAACTTAGATGCCCTCATCTCCATCTTACTTCCTCCCTGAAATTGAAGGCTGTCACCCCCTTTCCTTCCCCTTAGGACTCATTCATTGACTCTTCCTCTGCCTTTTCCATTGCCTTGACTTCCCTCTTCTTTCCTTTTCTCAAGCTAGATGTTGTGCGACAAACTCAGGAAGGACTGTGTGTTATTTCTGATGTTTATAGCACAATTGGCCATGCTAATGCTTCCTGTATAAGCTGAAATTGGGAACTTCTCCAAGACAGCACGTAATGCAAACATAACCTGGGAACTTTTTCAATAGCCCTAAATAGAATCTGACTTTCTCTCTTTCTCTCTGAAGGTTGATCTTTAGGGATCTTTGTATGCAGTCTTCAGGTTTTAGGCTACAGGTAGCTTAAAAGGAAAATATGTCTGGAGTTTGCCTGTGGAGATTAAAAAGGTTGTTTCTGGCTCCAGACAACCACTATTCTTTATAAGTCTTTTTGAAACAGTAAATCTGCATTTATTCATACTGGGTGAAGTAGACAGCTGGCACTTTCTGATTCCAAGACAAACAGATCCTGTGGATTTTGCTGGCTGAAAAGAAGTTAATGCTCCAGAAGTGGAAATCCACATGGCTCCCAACAATGAGACTCATATCAGCCAAGCAACAAGATTTCAAGTGTACTGTGTGTTTGGCTGACAGATTCTGAGCTCATTTAACCCACTGACATCAGGTTAGTGCTCATGTAAATGGATTTATTTCAGAGTTGTTATCTGGGATCAAAATTTGACCTACTGACATCTGGTTAGGCAAGTATTTCTCCTCCTTTCCATATACAGCTACTTGTTGTCTTACGTTATTTTATATGCTAAATTTATATGCTAATTTGTATGTTAATCTTCGCAATAGTGATTTTCAGGGGTTTACCTTCAGAAGGATACCTGCCCATAGCAATATATTTTGAAGCACTATATGAGGTTAGAAAATATGAAATTCAGTAAGAAAAATACGTGCTTGACACATATCTTGCAGTTTCCAATAATGATTTTACTTTAAAAACTCCTACAGTAACAGAAACCCTCCACTATAAAGTGACTTGTTCTTTAATAAATAAGACTCTGGATGTGACTGAAATCTACATAATTTCACAGTTTCTCATGCTTCCTCTCCATCTGTTTGTCTCCTGTCTCCTGAGGAACAATATCTTTGCCGTATTTCAACATTGTTCGAACTTCTGTAACTTGGTTGGGAATTGCTAGGTGCTATGCAATATCAATTAAAAATTATTATCTTGCAGTGTATGGTTTGATTAATGTTTATGATTCTCAGAGGGAAAGACTAAATTCCTACATAAAAGCTTTCAAGCTGAGTCTCACCAATTCCACAGAAAATGGAATAGTTAACACTGCTACTTGAGCTGACATATGGGGGAGTCATATGAGTTTGGAAATGAGGTGGAAAGTAGTCTGTTCTATGCCAATCAATACATTTCCTCCTCTGTGTTAGCATTGTGTACTTAGGACCTTTTCTGAGGGCCACTCATGGGGAGAACTGGTCTGTCATTCGTGGAAGCATTAGGCTGACAAATGGTTTGTATTGGGAGTGCCAGAGAAACCACTCAGTAGTCACGAGAAGAGTTGTCTTTTGCTTGGCATGTTATTTGGCGTCTTTAGTGGGCAACCTCCAGAGCAGCATGGTGTGGCAGAAAGGGTGATACACAATTTTTCAAGTGCAAGACATGTTTTGTCCTCAGGTGGCACCACTGTTCCTGGGACTATGCGTTAAATAATGTGTTAATAATGCGCAGGGCCTTCATGAAACTTGTAATTTGAAGTGCCTGAAAGTCATCGTGACTGTATTGCTACTGCCATGAAAACTGAACAGCTCTGCTATTTCCATGAAAATGGTGAAGCCACGTGATGAACTAGAAAGCAAGCTACCGGCTCACTTTCTTACCTATCTCTGTAGTTTGCTGCTGAATGGCTTGCTTGATTTGCAGTGCTGTGGCTAACAGTCTGCAGGTTTGCGCAAAGAGGCATGAGCTAAGCAGAGTGGTGAACTTGTTCTGCTACAAGGGTTGTGATGTGCTGTGGAGAAGTCAGTGGATAAATAACCCTGCTCATATCAATATTTGTGTAACAAGCAAGAGTACACCATGAACTGCACACTGTGTTCTTATTTGCCAAGGAATTTGGAACTGATATACCTTCAGTCACAGAAATGTATATTGTAAATAGTGGTCTAATCCAGCTGGGGATGTTGGCAATTGTCTACAGGAGTGACCACCTTGGGCTGTGGCACACGTTCCTTCTTCCTCCCACCTATGTTCCCTGTGCCTCCAGTGTGGCAAGGTACGTCTCTTTCTGCTTCCAAGCCTCCATTGGAAAAGCTACTACCTTTTTTGGGGCATTGCCTTCCCCCAAATGTGCTGGAGGAGCAGCGTGCTTTTGTGCATGCTCTCCAACCGGTTCCAGACTAAACTAGGTGGTTTTGCTCAGCTCAGCTGACAAAAGTGGTGTGAGCACCATGGCACATTCTGTGCAGGTCAGGGAGTGGGGAACCACACTGTCCCTTGTGGCAGAGCTGTCAGTGCCTCTCCAACAAGGGCGTGGGCCAACAGCTGCCTGGGGCATTAAATGCTTCCACCTTGCAAACAATGGTGATAGGTTTGCTGGACCATGTTGGAACGCTGCAATGATCTGCAGCAGGCTCCTCTTTTGGCCATTGGGCTGCTTTGCTACACAGTGCAGATGGGAAGGATGTTAGGGTTGCTGCTGAATGGTCCATTAGGTGTCACTTGCCCCAGACAAGCAGTGTGAGTCCATGGGTGAGGTCAGAGAAAGAAACTGAGAAGCACTATTGCCTCTTCTTCTTTATCCTCCACCCCACTTCCTTGCAGTTCTGTCTTATATTACACATTATGGTTGCTGATGGATCCACTGGCTCTGCCCATTTTAAACTGTTAGATAGGAGCATGTAGGGAGCCCTGATCATAGGCAGGGAGTGATGACCTCCTGAGGCAGGCTCTCCCCATCTTGCTGCCTCCTTGCACTAAGTCAGATAGATTCCCCTGTATTTGAGGACTTCACTGCACAGGATTTGCCCTGCAGCCCAGCCTGTGGCTGGAAGAGCTGCTTTTTCAATGTGATAGCCTTGTTCTGTTGCCACTGCTTCTGTGTTGACATGTATCAGATAGGAGAGCTCACTCTCTTCTTTCAATAGCCTTTTGTGGCTCTTCTGCCTCCTTTTGTTGTGAAAAAAACATCCCTAGATCCATTTCACTTCATCTGCCTGCAAGAAATCATCTTGCTTTAACCCTCTGCTGGCTTTTATTTTCAATATGCAGTCTCAGTACTGAGTGGTTCCTCTTCACGGAAGTGGCAGCTGGGTCCCTCCTTGTGGGTCTGTTGCTGCCCTGGTCTGTGCCTTTCTATGGAATGCTTTCAGAATCCCACTTTCCTGGCACTTATGGCTCAATTTGTGCAGAGTGGAATTACACCAAGGCCTGTGAGTGAGAGATGCAACAGCAGAAGGCAAAGCTGGGAGTAGTGGGAGCAGGTGTCTGGCACTTTGTAGAGTTGGAGCTAGTTCCCTGACATTTAGAAGGGATAATGGCTGTGCTGTTCCATGCCAAGAATTGGGAGCATGGGATTTATCCAGCCTATGCCCACCTACTTTCTGCATGTGGACATTTGTTCTCCCACCCACCTAATTAGGAAAATAGAGTGTAGAAAATGAAGGGGTGGATTTGTTATTTTGTTGTGGCTGTTTGAAAGCAAAGTTTGCTTTGCAGCCTCATATTACAGTCCATGGAGGGACAGTATTGTCTCCAAACCTGGCATTAGTGTTGGCTTTCCTCAGGAAGTCTAATGGGAGGCAAAGCTACACCACAAACTGTCACTGTGGCAGGAGAAAGCATCAAAATTACTGGAATGAGCCTCTGTCCTGAGAGTGAATGCTTGGGAGAGGACTGCTATTGGAGATAGGCAGAAATAACCTCTGGGTAAACAGGGAAAATTGACACTTTGACTCTGCTGAATATTTCAATAAACGAAAATAATTCTCAAAGCCAGGGAGTTTCTAATAAACCCTGCCACAGTCCAGTAGACATTTAAAATTCAACTTCCTTGAGAAAGTAACTATATTCCTTTAGCCATTTCCTTTTATCCAGTAGTTGCTTTGTTTGCTTCTTCTATTTTTGGCCCCAGATAATTTGCTGTATAATGGCAGGACATTCAGCATGGTTAGAGAGTGTCCAGGGAAAACCCATTTCTGTAATTTACCCATGTAGCCATTATCCTGTTTCTTTCATCCTTAAGTAACTTGTTATGCTACACAAGCAAATAGTAAATAGTGGGTTTGTTTCACCCAAGAATGCTTCATCAGTCAGGATCACAGAAAGAGGGAGCTGGAAGGGATGCTGGGAAGGCCATCCCTCACCCTAGGGCAGGATTTGCTGTAGCTACCTCATTACTGGCAGATGTCAGTCTAATTTATCACGTAACTTCAGCAGAACAGGATGAGAGAGGAGTAGATGGTGAAAACCTCTAGTACATGACAGAATCCAGATCAATTACTTCTCAGCCTGAGGATTTGCCCCTTCCTTCTATGTCCCCTCACACAGAAATGTGCCTTGGCTAACAGGGTGTTTAGAGGCGGGATTCCTCCAGATCCTTCTCAAGGGATCGTGTATGTTTGTGGGTTCAGAGAGACCACAACTTCCTAACCTAACGTACAAAACACTCAGCTGGGAGCTGGGTTTTAATAGTTGCCCCCATTATTAATTAGTTTCTGAGTGATGACTTCCTGAATCAGAGGTAAATTCACCAGCCGTTGCTGAGGGACTGTTACACTGGAGACAGCCTCTTCTACCACCTTCGTGAATCTAACCCTTCATTTCTTTTGCTTTTCTTACAAGTCCTTGAAAACAAAATATCCCATTTTGGCTCAGATGGGGCACTTGTTCAACACAAAGGAAGGATGATGGGTTTAAAAACAAAGGCTTTGGTTCAATCCAAATAAAATATTTATGCTTTTTTTCTGGTTCAACTGCTGAGCTGAAAAATCACTATTTGCTAGCCCTTGAAAACCACTGACTGTCCCACTAAATTTGTGTCAAGTGGTTGCTCCAATTCCTCTTCCTGATGGTCGTCTTAGAGCTGATCTCATCACAGCAAAAGTGTCTCCTCTGCTTGCAGCCCTGCAGAGCTATTCTGGCTTAGTCATCAGCAAGGCGGAGGAGAGGTAACTTCACTCATCTTTGCTGATAATCTAGAGGATTTGTGACAAAGCATGCATCATATTCTCTCAGCTTAGTCAGCTTTAGACTATTATTATGAATCTGGATTTTTCTTTTTTTCCCTGATGAAAGCACCGTTATGTTGAACACTGGTAGTCTGGCTGGCAGCATCTCTTCCTGAGGAGCTGCCTTCCAAACCTGAGCATGTGGGGTAGAAGCCATCAGAGCGTGGGTGAAAGAATTGTTCCTGAAGAATGTAATAGCATAAAATCATATCAACTCCTATAACACCTAGGACACAAAGACATAAGCATTTACAGCTTGTAATATCACAAACCTGACTGAGGTACCTAGATTCTCTCGGCAGTATTCAGGGAGAAATAGGTGTCTCAGAGAACGATTCACAAAAGCCAGCAAGCTGAAGATAGATGTATGTTTAAAGTTGTGCCCCTTTCTAGAACTGGGATACCACATTCAGCACTGTCAAATAAGACATCTGCCCACTTAGGCTTCACAAACAACTGCTCTTTCCTGAAAGTTGGGGCATAAGCTTTTCTTTTTCAGAATACCCTATTTCCAAACCGCTTCTCACCTAGACTGATGGTATTGCCCACCAACAACTGGGCTTCCCAAGGAGATATGAACCCATATCTCAAATACAGAGTGAGTTCTAACAGTGAAGGTGTGTGTTACCAAGAGGTTTCAGTTTCCTCTCTGGGAGCTGCCAGAGAAACCACTCAGGAGCAGGGGGTTTACCTGGCAAGTAAGTGGAATACCTGGATTCAGCTCTCGTTGAGTCTTTCAGCTGTACTTTTTCCAACAACTTCTTAATAGGAAGTCTTAATGTAAAGTCTTTGGTGAAAGAACTAGAACCCATATCTGCCATCTCTCAAGGGACTTACCCATCCCTTTGATCACATTCCTCATCTCTCACAGCAATCCTATAGTTTCAGCAAAAGTCTTTTCCTGGAATTAGCCTGATGTTTAAGTCTGTTCCACGAGAGAGCTAAGACCCTGACACCTCTCAAACTAGGAAAGGAGCTGAATCCAGAGCCTCCACCATCTGTGTCAGTGCTTTGAACACTGAGGAAACATTTTATTTTTCTCCTATATAAAAGGAACGCAACTTACAGTTACATTTTTGGTGGAGGTGGTCCTGCAGTAATGCACAGGAGTGCTCTGAGGTGCTAGTGGTGGTGCCAAAAAATGGACTATCAAGAGCCGGGGGACAGTAAGACAGAGGGACTTCAGGTGCTCAATCAGTGCATTAAGTCTCTTTGGGGCTCTAGGCCTGGGGAATTTTCTTTCACAGTCCACGAGGAATGGACAGCTCCTGCTGGCTCCCAGCTAAGGAAGCAGAACTTTGAATTCATGAAGAGAGCTTTCTTAGAGATACAAGCAACAAGGAGCTTAGCATGGGTACCAAGCCTGCCTGTGGCTTGCCAAATAGTTTGAGCTGAAGGATGGTGTGGTAGAAGGCCTTTAGTAATATTCATCCTCCACCCTTTTCTGAGATTAAATCCAGCCTGCATGAAACTTGTTGGCAGCGGTTTCCCACTTAGCAATAATCAAACCATATTGGGACAAAATATTCAAAATATGTAGCAATGTGGGACTTGGGAAAGTATCAGCATAAAATTATGCCTTCCAGAATAGCAAACCAATGGATGTGCTGGAGCTGAATAGCATGATTTTTAATGAATGAGACCCTGGCTACACTTCTTGTTTGGCATTAGCCTGCCAAAGAGCATAACTTGTCTTAACATCTTTTTGAAGTGATTCAGTGACATTTCTAGCTTTTGGATTAAGAGAGTCATTAATAAATTGGACTAAAAAAGTCTGAGTGAGTGTAACCAACTCCTACTGAAAATGTGCTGAATAAAGCAGATGTGATGCTCAGGTAATTGGCAAACAGGCCACCTGTTGATTTTCTTGTCAGCATTGTTGCTACCTGGGGTATGATTCTAGTCAAGGAGAAAATAGGGTTCTTTTAATTGAAACAATTCGTGCAACATCATTTCACTTAAAATTGTCCATGGCTTTTTAAAGAAGATTGAAAGCAGTCTAATCAGGGCTTGATTTGGGTCCTACAGCAGGAGGAGAGAAGCGGACAATTAAAGGGAGTTTCACAGTGTGTATGTGAGAGGGCTAAAATATAGGTGTTAACCTTGGCAGTGGAAGTTAATGAGCAGTCTGATACTCCATAGTGGTTCTATTTCTCCAGCTGTAATTGTGTGAATGCTCAGAGTTGTTTCTTTCTGCAAAGCCTAGGGTGTGCATCTGTGTTTCTCTTAAGTTTTCTTGAAATAACACCTGTAATCAGCAGCACCCAATTCCAGCCAACCAGGTCCTTACTTACAAGTGCTCAGGTGCTTTCTACTGGCATAGCCTAGATAACAATACAAACCAGGAGCTCCTATCTAAAGGAGTGTTTGCCCTTTATGTCAATCTAACACTCTTCCCTAAATTCATGGTAGAATGTAGTTTTGAACATGTTTGCAGATAGCTTTCTGGAAAAAACAGTAATTCTGTATGTGCATATAGCTTTAACTCCAACGTATTTTACAAACAATACACACAAAATACTGCTTCAGCTACTGCCCCAATATAGCTACCTTGCAGTGGAGTGGTTACCTGACCATGCTAGCAGCTGGATTTTAGGAAGGAAGTAGAAAGTGCAACCAAGTACATAATTTAAAAATGTAGGCCATAATGAGCTAAGAAATCAGGATGCAGTGATCAGCACTTCTGTCCTGCAGTGTGGAATGCTGCCAGCTTGAATTCAATGGTACCTCAGTCGATGAAAGAGTGAGAATCCTGAATATCAAATCCACAGGAACCATGAATATATTTGTTATGATGTTCTCAACCAGTAGGGGAAGCAGGTGGGAATGTGAAAACAGAATTACTTATAGCATCTAAAGTGAGTATACTTCAAACACCACTTAGCATCTAGTCTAGACAAAGACAGACGTGTTTAAAATGGTCTTATCTGCTTGCGGTTAACCACAGTTGTTAATTATGGGTTTTCCCAGTGCACATCCATTTGCAGCTTTGCTGGGTCTGGAAGGTGCCTTTGTAAAGGGAGTGCAGCTTGAGGAAGGAAAATTTGTCAAGGAAGGTAATGATCGATACTTATTGATATATTTAAATAATACCCAGTCTCTGCATCAGAAGGGGAGAGGATTCTTTGTTGCTCTCCCATTCTTGTGGAATGGACTTGAGCAGACACATGACATCATGGGAAGAGGAAGTGTGTGAAATGGAGAGACATGAGAAAAACTAAAGCAGTGAAGTGGAAGACTACAGAAGAATGGAGAGAGACACCCAGGCAAAAGAAAGTCAGGAAGCTGGCAAACTGCAGGCACCTGAACTCCCTTACGCAGAGAAAATAGAAACAAATCAAATCCTCCCTTCTGCTGCCCCTTGTAATTTTCCAGAAATCTTCTATAATTTTCCCTGGAGTCCCATGCTGACAGCTGGCAGATGCTGAATGAGAGAGGGTCCCCAGAATGAGTGATGGCAAGGTCACAGTTGGAATGCCTATGAAGATACTGATGCAGTGAATCACCAGCAACTTTTGCTGCCACATAGTGGCAGAGAGAAAAGCTGCCATATGACAGATCCTCCTTTGTAGTCCTTGTCTAAAGATGATGTCTTTGTACTTTATTATTAGTGTTGTTCTCTGGTAACAAGTGTGCTCATTCTAGGAGGTTAAAGTCATGGAGGAAGGGGAAGACCTTAAGCAATACAGTTTCTTCAGACTTAATTTAATGTGCAAGTCACTCCTTATAAACCACACAGCACTCTTCTATGCCATAGGTTTATCAACAAGTGTTGCTAAGAAGGTGCTTAAAAGCTTGTATTTCAGAGACTGTGTATGAATAGTACGCCTCACTGCTGTGGTTGCTATAGTAAACCCTTGTTGTTAATTGAATACTACAGTAAATAATACTTTAAAACCAGAGAGGAAAATAAAAAGAAATAACTCCATTAGGAATTCCGTGAGCCACTTGAAATTACTGCTCCTTTTTTGTGTTCTGCAAGTATGGAATGCTTTGTGCAGTGTGTTATAGAATAGCAACACCTGCATAATTGTGATGCTTTCTCTGCATTATTTCTTGTCCCTCAAAACTTTGCAGGATGTGGTTCAGAGCACCTCTGTCAATAAGGAAAAGAGCAGTTAGTGGGATTAAAATTAGCAGTTGTTTTCTTAAAATTACATACATTTTAGACCAAATATAGGTGGGGAAGAGGATTGAAAAGGTTGAAATGATCCTTGAAATGATCCATGCTGTAACTTCTGCCAGTGGAGTTACACTGGAGATAAATTCTCCAGTCTTTTCCCCTGGTGTTAAACTGTAATAATCCATAAGCATTGCAATTAGAGAACTCACTCATGCCGATGGCAGTCTTAGAGTACCACAGATAATGCTGTCCAGGAAAGAAAGTACGTGGTGTGCAGAGAAACTGTCAGGGCATCTGTGGGGAGGGTAACAAGCAGAAGTTGGTGAGCAGCTGAGAACTGCAGCACTTCCTTGTTACCTGGGGGTGAAGAGAAGGAGGAAGAACCTCGAAGGTGAGATAAACTCTTTCAGGGCCTTATAAGAGAAACAACCCATACATCATGATAAACAGCTGTGAGGCAGAAGACTTACAGGCCCCTGCGGGGGAACAGAAGGAGCAGTGAGGTTAATAGAAGTAGGAGATTATTCTATCATAGGGTAGTAAAGTAATGAAAGAGATTAAATGATACATGAAATGCTGGGTTCGGAGCTACTAGCGTGAGGCAAACAATAGATTTGTATTTAAAGCACTGGAGTGCGAATAAGCTGATTTTTGGCCTATTTTATGCTTTGATAAGACTCTGTATGTATCCTTGGTCCCCTGCCCCATCTTCCCACCTATATATTGGGGCTAGCACTTTCTTCTTTTGCAGGGCTTTTGACAGAGGCAAACGTACTATCATTTGTGAATTGTTCAGATGATGTGGCAACGTGGGTCATAGACATAAGACATCTTTTGTAGACTTCTGCTCACTCAAGGAGTGGAAGACATGTTTATTCTTCACCAGCTGAGTTGATTCTAATGGATCTGCATCCTCATTAGCAGACAACATCTGTTTCTTCTTGTAATTAGCTCACAGTTCAATAGGTAGCTCTAGTCTCTTTTACACCTGGACTACAATGAACATGGAAATCACAGAAGCACATGTCTCTCCCCTCCCAACTTTGAAGCAGTCTGAGTTACACACATTGTTAAACACCTAATAGACAACAACTGTGTGTTAGAATGCTCCAGCACATGTGTGAAACAATGTGGTTTTTTTCTTTTTTTTTTTTCTTGATGGGCTTCACTTCCACATGTGCTTAAGCTTCTCTGGCTTCTGTATTAGCCTCAACCCACCAGTCATGGATTAGGCCATAAAGAACTGTTTCCAGCCACCTGCACAATGGAAAGGGGAAGTGAAGTGAGGGCTGCTGGAGGGGGGAGCGTGCACCAGCTGGCCCTGCTCCTGAGGCATTATAACTGGATTCTTTGGGGTAGAAGGGTGTGAGGTCTCAGGTCATTTCCTGCCAGGTTTGCTCTGAATGGGAGTGGGATATGTAATTGCGCTGTCTCCTTGTACCATTAGTGTCAAGACTCATTAGGAACCCAATCTACTCAGTGGCAGTAGGCATACAAAAGAAAGAACTAGCCAAAGTCTGCAGACTGCAGAGCAGGAGTTGGTGGAGGAAGCAATTGTAAAATTCCCGTCTGGGTAATTAGAGTCAGCAGGGAATCAGATTGGCTACAGCAGGGCTTTCATTTTTCCCCTTGCTGTTTTAACAGGATTGGCAGGTGCTGCTTTATTCCAGGGGTGAGGTGATGTGCCTGTGTCATAATTCACAATGAGAAATGATCATCAATTTGCTGCCATGCTCCTGGGGTGAGCTGAGCAGGCAAACTGTGATTACTATTGTTATTAGTACCTTGTTAGCATGGAGCAGGACGATTGGTGTGGGCAGTTGTCTCTGGAAGGGGTGGGATCTGTGCACACAAATGCATGTTCCTGGCAGCTTAGCTGCATTTGGAAAGTTTGAGACTGCTGGCTATTTCACACCCTTTACGCTGGGATCTATTTGTTAGTGGTCAAAAATATGAGTGACTTCGAAAATTTATCTCATGCTTAAAAATTGGCAGCATATTGTGGCATGCTTTATCAGCAGGACAATTTAACAGAGTTACAACATGATAAACCAAAAGGGACCCTCTTTCTTTGAATGCATTGCTTGCTACTTATATGTTTGCTTAGTGAGAGGTGGAAAGAGACATAGGCAAGCTATTTTGTCTGCGTGCAATGCAGTTTAAGGCCTGGATCGAGATAATGTGAAACCAACGGACAGATTCACGTTGACTTCTCTGGATTCTGGCTCAGACCAGTGGGCTTGCATGCTCTGACAGTTGACATGATAGTTAAAAGGTGCAGCAGTAAGGTATGTGCTGGGAAGCATAGCTTCTGGGAAGAAAGGTTTTCTTAACACAGCATTTGTTCCATAAAAGTTCCTAGAGAGAGAGAGATTTCCATAAAAAATTGGCTATGTTTACCAGTCAAAATGGGATTCTCTCAGCAGCTTTGCTTATCTGAATTCCACATCTGAGAGTCAAACCTTCTTCTTTCTAGCTCCATCCATCAATACCCAAATGAAAGATTAAGGAATTAAAACTTTGCAGACAAATTTGTTGATGATGCACAAGCCAGCATAAAATGCACTTTGCTTTGCTTCTCTGTAACTGTGGTCCTAGGGCTAAACTCTTGGATTTTCATGAAAGGATGCAAGACTTACACCCTACCACTGGCAAAAAAATCCTATTGTGGACAGTGGACTACTTTCCTGAGTAAAACATACAGGATTGAATCCACAAGGAGGAAATAAGTGCAATGTCAAGCCACGCTGTTTTCTAGGCACTCTTTGGTAAATTGTTGGACAGGAAACAATATTTCTGTCCAGGGAAATACACCAACATTGCAAAATGTTTTGCTCTCTATGAAGCAAAGCTGAGGCCTTTGAAGGTGTATTTTATGGAAAATATTAAAGAGAAATTAAAGTATTAGCCTGAAGAGCTACTGTTTGGACCCTTGTTGGAGGTGTGGGTGACCTTGTAGTGTCCTTGGTTGCCCCTGTTCTGGGACAGTATTCTGCTGGCCAGGTCCTTCTGAGGTGCTTCTTTGGGCTCTGGCCAGATTTCCCCAAATCTAAGGTGGAACTATGTCTTACTGGTGGACTAATAAAGCCAGTATGTACCCACAAAATTTTTCAGCTTCACTAACTCAGTATTTTCCCACCAAAAGAGCAATTTAATCTAAAAGGATAAAGGGGGAGAGGGCGGGAGATCCCTGCCAGCTCTACCCTTCAGACTGCAGCTACGTTTTAAGAACCTATTTGGAATGCAAACAATAAGAGATGTGTGTTTCCCTCAGTGCCTTTCCTTTGAGCTTCTGTGCATCTCTTCAGCATGTGGGGTCACTGGCAGAATAAGAAACTAATACATGAAAACCAGCCCTTCCCCTCACTTCCAGGTTCCTGGCTGGAATGAATCAAGCTCAGATCTATAAGCTGCTTAGACCTTCCAAGCACCATAGATTAAATGATGGCAATAGAAGCTTTACTAGCTCCTGATTTTTATAGCTAAGTGTCTCTCTCTCAAGTCAGAAGCTGACAGTCCATACAGATATATGTGTTACTGCAGATTATTTCTCAGGCCCATTTGGGCCATTAGTTATGCATGGTAACTTGGAATTTGACTGAGCCTGTACTACCAAGGAAAAAAATGCATGCTTGTTTCTCCCTTATACCCTACTCTCACTTAATCGACAACTACTTCTGTCAAAACAAGGCTAACCCTCTCCCTTCCTACCCCTCACCCATCCTTGGCGGGTCCTCTGTCTAGATGGCTTTAAATCTGATTTGGGATTTGAGTGTTATTTGGATTAACTCATTAGTGGGGCTCCGTTCTGGCAAGCCTGTTAATCTGTGGCAGTGGTGCATAGCACTGTGACAATATTACACTGAAAATGAGAAAACTAATGAGATTAGCATTTTATGCATTCAGACAGGACCTGGGTGTTTGAATGGTCTGCAGACACTTGGTATGAATCACAGTAGGCCCAGGAGGAGACAAAGTGACTGGTCTGTAACACAGCACCCAAACACATAGAATGGAGATTGCAATGGTGCACAGAAGCATCGGTAGCTTGCTTGTGGGGAACAGAAATGTCTCTGTCCCCATCAGCTGACTTTGTCTCAAAAGCATTCCCATATATGCCCAACAGATTAATTTCTTTTCGTAGGGATGGAGGAGGGCTGATCTGTGTCCAGGGGTCACCTTGCAACTTAGTCCTGCCCTTACAAGTGATGATGGGGGAAAGTACTAGTGGTTGCTTTCATGGAGAAGTGACTGCTGACTCCCAAGTTGTTTTTACATCACACAGGGATGCAGAGCAAGATATGCTTGTTAATGTGTATTTCTACCAGACAGCTCCATTCTAAAATTATACCCACAGGATTATTTGTCTGGACAAATTCCAGTCACACTTTTCCCTCTCAAAGGCGTTGTTGTTTTTACTTCAGGTTTAAACAGAGAAAAGTTAGCCAATATCTGCAGTCTCCTTTGGTGGTTGCAGGGAGACTGAGAGCTCTGCCTGGTTTCTTAGGTACACCTAGTAGAGCAAGGCAGTCCCCAATGCTGGCTACATGGGCTTCTCCTGCTCTACCACCCAACTAAAGCTTTTGTAGCCTTTTGTAGGTGATAAGGAGACAACTTCGGGAGAAGCTGAGAAGTGATGCACCAGGGCTGGGAGTCACTACCAAGTGCTGTCCTAGCCTGCCACCCAGTGCTGGTTTCTGGCATTCAGAGCGGCTAATGTGCTCCAGCACTGCAGCTGGTACCTGGCATGTCCTGAACTGGTTCTTCCTGGGCACTGTTGGAATATTCCTTCCTAAGTTACTGAAACAGATACTCAGGTCCTGTTAGAAATAAACAGTGTTTTAAAATGGGCTGCCTTTGGAGAAGTGTGTGACAACTTCTTCAGATTCCTTCTTGAGTACTGTGGGCTCAGGAAGTAGGCAATGTCTCTTGGGTGCTGTGCACTCAGCAGGTGATGGGCTAGTCTAGCTTCTGGTTTTAGTGATCGTTAAGCAAGAAGGGAAGGCTATTATTTCTGGTCTCGTTTTTCCAGGACAGCTTAGGAATGATCAGAGCTGCACAATCTCTCATCGTGGTGATGGATCCGAACCAAATACATCCACAAAATGATGCTGAAGTTGGCAATAGTTTCCAAACTGGGATCAGTGTGTCATCTCTGCTAATAGAGCAGAGAGAGGTGATAATTCCTAAAGATACCACAAAACTGCTTGAACCCCAGAGAAGAAGGGGAGGAAGGAATATTTTCTTGGGAAAGCAAGAATGGTTAACAGTGCTGTGGGGCTGGGCTGTTCCAGGGAGAAGATGGAAGATCGTGGTGCAGATGACAGTTTTCATTCACATGACTCACCATGTCCACAAAACGATTTTCCTGCTACAAGGCTAAAAGTGCTGCTGGGGGAAAAGATGTTATTTTGTAAATTCTTTTTACATAGAATCTAGGATAAGTAATTTAGGGAATTGTTTTGATTTTTTAAGTGGTTTTTTTTGTTTAGTTTTTTTTAAAAAAAGACGTCTGTCACTTCACCATTGAATAAAAAGTAGTAATTGAGCAGTGTCACTGACAAAACAGAAACTGTATGTACAACCGATAGCTTTAATTGGGTAAACGAGGTAAAAATCTGGCACAGTCTTAGAAACTGCTGTTTGGCTGACTTAATAAGCAAGTCAGTTGTTGTTTGTAATGGCATGGACTAAAGCTGCCACACCAGTGTTTTATCGGCTGAAGAATTTAATAGAGCAGCAGCCTTTGTGACTGTGGCCTGACATTCAGCCTTGACAATGCTGCCTGGATTTATCTAGGTGACCAGATATATTGAGCTTTCACTCTGCATTGTGGGGGTGGTGGAGGGCATGAGTAGTCATTTTTCTTTAAGTAGTGAGATAGTTTTTGCTGCCAACTGAAAAGGAAGGGGCAGAGAAGAAAGAATGTGATGAGGTGGCCTTGTTTTAAAGTGTGTGAGGTGCAGAGAGCAGGTATAATATAGGAAAAGGTGAGTATAGAAGCAAAAGATGAAAAACAAAGGTGTATTTACTCTGAAGGGTGCTTAAATGCTATTAATATGTATTGTAAATTTTTAAATGCTTTGTTATTCAAGCATTGTATTAAGTGGAAGGAAAAAAAACCCCACTGCTACTGATTTGCATTTTGTTATTAATTCAGAGTAAAAGAGAGGAAAAATTGTCAGCAAGGTGCCTTAGTGATCTTTATATAATAGTAACAATTTATGTATGGGAAGCAAATACTTAAAAAAATGAGTAAAATGAATAGAAATGTAATTCAGAGCAGCACTAGCACTTCATCTTCATGTAATGATATGGGCAAAGCCTGAATTCCAACACTCTGCAGTGAATTATAGGACATGGTAGAGCTTGCAGGACTGCAGAAATAAAACACGATCAGTTATAAAGTCCCATTAGGAAAAAGTGATGTAATGAATTCTTCTTTCATGGCCTAGCAATGACACATTTAATTCGCTAGGTTATTTACCCCCTGGATAAAATTCATAATCTCTCTCATAATATGAAAATATCTCCTTAGATACATTTGTGGGGGAATCTCATTAGAATGTTTTGCTGAATGTATTTTTTTGTCAGCGTTGTAAAGGCAGTGAGCTTCATCAACAGGGAAGCTGCACTAGAAGCCAGAATACCTGGGTTATATTCCTGATTCTGCTGCTGTATGACACTGGGTAAGCACCCTCAGCTGCTGAGACTCTTTCCAGTGAGTCTTCTGATTCCATCTGTCACAGGTCAGCTGGCATAGCAGAGACTCACTTATTTAAGCTGCCTAAGCCAACCCAGGTCATTCTAGGTGAAATGTGCTGGAGCCATTTTAGCCTGTCTGACAGGGAGGTAATCTTCAGTGGGAGAGGTGATGCATGGCTGTGGAGGGGCCTGAGTAGTACTAGCTGTGGTTAGGAGAGGACAGATGTCCAGAGCTGTAAGATATCAGCTCCTTGAGACAGGGTGTTATATGTGCAGGAAGTCGCAGGATCCATCCCTCAGCTAGGATTTCTGGATGCTCCAGGAAAGCTGTTGCTAATGTGGTTGTTTTCTTTTGGCTCAGTGCTTAGGTTGAGAAGACTGGCCTGCATGGGCCAAGTTTGCAGCTACTACACATGAAAAAATTACTCTTTAGTGGCTTGGCTGGCTCTCATATTTTTCTCAACTAAGGAAGCAAGGGTGAACAAGATGCTGTTCAGTAGAGAGAACTGCTTTTAAAGGAAAGCTATTTTAATTTGATCTTTTTTTTAAATCCTGAAAGGAGGCTTGAGAATTCTTAAAAAGCACACCTGGAAACACAGTTGGCTTGCTGGTTTAAAAAAACACATACAAATCATCCCAGAACAGGCCTTGCAATTTCTCATACTATGTAGCATATCTGTCTCTACTAACAGGTATCTGCTAGCACATCTTTACAGGTCTGTAAATATTCAAGATTTAGCTTTAATGAAAAATACTGTCTCTATATAAAGAAAAGGTAAGAGTTTATATGCAAATGTTACACTGCTATCTTTTTAGTTATCTTAGTTTTTTAAAAAATCAAACCATGGCCTTCAGTCCTATTTAAATGTAATAAAATAAAAAAAATCACTTTCTCTCCAGAGATCCAAAAAGCTGAATATATTTTCCTAGCTGATTGATGCTTTTCCATTTATTTTTAAATGTAATTTTCCCTGGGTAAGGAATTGTTCTCTTGAATGTCAAGAAGGAAATATTTCCCAAATCATAGGCTTGGATTGGCTGGCTAGAGCCTAATGAGATAGCTCTGTTGAGAGGGGGTAGTCTGGGGAAGCAGAAAACAGAGTGATTTGTCATGCTGGTTTTCCAGCCATTGCTAAAGAGCTGCTTTGTAATGCCAGCCTGCCAAATCTCCTGGCCACAATCAAATTACTCCCTCTGCATGCACGCGCATCCACACCCTCACCCTTTAGATCTATCACTGACAGAATAGTTATTAAACAAAAACTCAGCCCAGGGAATTATTAATCGCCAGGCTTCATTTCTTTATCAAATGTTGTGGCCCGGAGGGAGAGCTCTTTAAGCTTTCAGAAAGACCATAGCACATTAATCACTGGAGAGAAGCAGGGTGTGGGCTTGGCATTTGTAATACTTGTCAGATCAGAAATAGGAGATACAGAGATCAAAAGAGATGTTTATGGCTCGGAGGTGAAAGGGTTTCACTTTTCTCGTTGTTCTTTGTGTCCTCTTTTTACTGTTTGTTTTGGGATTTTGGTTTTGGTTTTGCTCTGTTGGCCTTGTCCCAGAACTTAGACTAATTCTGTTGCTATACCTCTGGCCCACACACTGTCCAGGAAGAGAAAGGCCATGCGCTGTGGATGCAATTTTCTGTGTACCCAATAGCAAAACAGTGGTCACCGCTTTTGAGTGCCAGCCTGTTGTAGTGCTGCACTTGTCCAGGCACTTAGCAGGCGCCAAACTGCCGTCAAAGTTGGGAAGCTGGGGTGCTTAGGTGCTTGTCTGTATAAACTAATTAAATGGAGGTACCCAGCACTGAAGATTGGTCCTGAAAAACATGCCTGACTTCTTGGAGGTTTAATACTGGGTTCACTATTACATGCACCATATATACACATACACTTTTAAAAAATTACTACAATGACAACAGCTCCAGACCATATATATGGCAGATAAGCCAGTATTGTAGGTTGCCTGGAGCTGGAAGCACTTACCCTGTGATTAGTTAAAACATTAATTAACATTGACCTTGTTCACTCTAATCCTGAGACCTTTAGCCCCTGTAGTATGTAGGGAGGTTGTTACTACTGGCAGGGTACCTTGTGAGGAATGTAATGTAAGCTGCTGTTCAGTTCACATGTTTTTCCTCAGAAAAGGATGGTATATCAACTGAAGTGAGTAGACTGTATTGTAACACTTCAGCAACGCTGCACTTTGCATTCCTGATTCTTGCTCTATCACCTGCAGAGATTCTTCAAACTACTGGGGTTGAGAGGTGGGTTTGCTAGTATAAGTCATCCCCACTTGTACACATAAACTTTTTTGCAGCAGAAAACTCCCTGATTTCTTACTAATACTTTAGCTTGAAATACATAATAATTTTAGCATACATTGTAAACATATGTCCACTTCCAATATGACCTGGAGCTAATTATTAAAACAGCCTGCTTTTTCAAAATAATACACATCTATATAAAATATGTATTTAGAGAAAGAGTATGAGTGGGTAAAATCAACTTAGAGATTTTGTAAATAAATACCAGCTTCCCCTCTCATAAGATCGCACCTTGAGTTCTGTTGCACTAATTTCCTATCAGAACTATCCAGGGTTTTGGCTGCAGTTATAGAGCTGCAGGTATCTAGAACCTCCCTGTCTCACAGGAGCACTTGAGGGGAAAAAAAAAAATCTTTAATTCTGTGGTATGTATGAGAGGTTGCAGCGAGGATCCCAAGCTCACTGGAGAATGGCTGTGTGTTAACATGCATTTATACCATGGCTGGCACATAGCCTGGTTTTGTACAGCCCTGCTGTTAGCTGGAGCCTCTAGCCACTACTGTAACACAAATATTCTGGAAGAATAATAGGGCTATTTGTGGTTCTTGAGGGCAGCTAATGTAGCTGGTATGCACCATGTTTTTCAAGTGTTCATCTCTTATTTTTCCAAGCATCCAGCAAGAGAGAAGAAACAAACCACATTTTCTGTGTGTAGACAGAAGGAATGAGAGGAGGGATGGATCACATCAAATGGATTTTGAGAGAGCCACAAAACACTTGTTGCGTGTTGTCCTGACACGGCAATATGATATTTGCATTGTGATGTTGTATCAATATGTGAGACGATCTGTCTTCTTGGGAGTCTCATGTCTGGCAAGGCAGTTCCCAACTCAGAGGCTTACTTCTTTTAAAGGGATTTTGTCTGTACATGTGTAAACAGCGGCCAATTTTTGGGGATCTCCAGAGCTATTTGTATAGATTTAAGCACTGAAAAACTTGAATGACCTACAATTCCACAGGCAAACAATTCAAATGATTAGTTGTACTCCCACGTATATCATCATACACCGAAAAGCGTATTAGCACACCACTGTGAATAACTATCAGGCAGTCTTCCTAATGAACAGCATGGCAAAAGAATGTATGGGCTAAGAAAAATACTCAGTGAGTCTGGTTTGTCTGTCAAGAAAACCCTGAAACATCCATACCTTTTGATAGACTTTGCATACAGGAACCAGCTCTGTGTGTTTATTGTTAATTGAATCCAGCACTGAAGGAATTGCTTCTATGTCATTAAATGGGTTATCCCCTGTATGATACCTTTTTTTTGGCTGTTTTTTAGAAGAGGTGGAGGAGGTAGTAAACTAAGTGTGTTGCATTACCATTTTTATCCCCAGTTTATAATTTTGTGAGAAAGAGCATGCAGATGTCACAATCCCCTAACTCCTGAGATACAGTCCTGTGCTTATCAGGGAATATTGCAGCTAGTACTCAGAGAATCTCAGAATCAACAGGATTTGAGTTAGGATTCTGCAGTAAAACAGGAATTATTAGAAGAGAAAATCTGCGTAGTAAGTAGCACATTCTCTCTTGTTCCATCAAAGCTGTTTTCCCACCTCTCTGTGAGGAGCTATAGGTGAATTTCTTCATGAGGGACTGTAGTCAGGGTTTACATGCCTCTAACAGCTCAGAAAACTAATAGAACCCAGGAAGCGTTGGAGCTCAAACATGTATTTGGTCATGAATGTTTTTAATTAACAACATTTTTGCTTCCTTTAGCTCTGTCCTAGTTTGCTTTGTATCTGCAGAACCTAACAACAACAGGTTCCTTGGACTCAGTGCTTTCCTTGCATCAGATTACTTCAGGTCAGCTGCTCCACCATGACTGTTCTCAGACTATGTCTTGTTCCCCTCTGGTTGAGCTGAGGTAATTTACTCTTTTTTCAGAACAGAGTATGTGATCTCAAGTGGCACTACAATTACTGAATGGTAAGATCTTGCACACAGGCTGTTACTCCTGAATAGCTGATACACGATAGCACTCAGACAGGCTCAGCAGTTCCCACAACAGCAGTAGGATCTTCATTTTTCAGGTGAGGATGTGGCGTGGGCCTGTGGGGTGGAGACAGTGGGTAGGTGGCTGAGGAGAAGGAATTAGAGAAGCCTTGGGGCTGGGCAACAGACAATTTGCTTCTAAAGCATTTTTTAAATTTCATTCATGAGCACTGAAACAAGGTTTTATCACATCCTGCACTGCATGTTTAATAGTAGTGGCTGATATGTCTCGATAGAAGTTTGGAAGAGCTTTCCTAGTGTCTACAATAAAACTATCTGCCTTATATTAATCAGTTCCTGTAGAACCAGCCTTGAATTATGGTTAAAAGCAGGGTTTTGTCCAGATTTGTCTGCTTCCAGGGCTTTGGTTTCAGTGTAGGTCTCTGGCATCCAAGCCTAAATCATTAATCCTAATGACAGCCATTACCAGTCTCTTCATTGAGTTTATTTTTCCTCCCAGAAGACCTATATTTTATATTCATATATATGAGTATATTTCTAGACATATATATTTCTATATTTTAGTTATAAATATGTATGTATAAATTGATTCTAAAGCATGAGTTACTTCACAGTGGAGAAGATACTTAGATACTATTATACTTAAAGATGCTACTGTGATCCAGAGGTAACATTCTGCTGTTCCCTTTGACAGAAATATGCAGTCAGGAATAATTCTCAGTGTTAATACCTTCTATTCCTGCCTGTTAATTGTGTTATGGGAACACTTAGCAGACCAACATGAGGTGGAATCCTTGTTATAGTTAGTACTGCAGAGACATCTAGCAAGAGAGTCCTCACCCTGCAATGCAGAGGACAGAGGAAGAGATCCATTAGTGTCACCAAGCAGGTGAACAAGAGTCAGAAACAACCCTCTCTGGGACAATGTATGTTCTACTGGAGCCGTAAACTACCACTGCCACTGTGATACACAGCTCTTTTTCTACTCATTTGGTGGGACACCCAGGAGCCACACCAGGATTTTTTTTATTTGTTCCATTATCACTTCTGTGTTGCCACTGATTTATCTTCAGCAACTGTAACTGGGTAAAGGCTGGGCTCTATAATACATCAGCTGTGAACAAGGTGAAATGCTGCTGAGCACATGCCAAGGAGCTGTCTTGCACAGAACCACAGAAAATAGGGTGGGGAATAGTTCCTGAGTACTCATAACCCGAACGGGGTCTGCTCCACCTAACTTACCTTTCCTGCCTTGCCTGTTACTGAAGAACGGTAGAGACTCCCAGACTTATGCATTCAATCCATCCCACTGCTCCACCATTCCTGATGTTAGAAAATGATACTCCTTTGTTTAACTTCCCCTTGCTTCAAGTTGAGCCATTACTGCTTGTCATACCTATCTACTCTTCTTTTTTTGCCTTTTTTAAACTATTTTATCTGTTATCTTGACTATCTTCAGTTTATTTTTCTGTTTAGCTAACACCTGCAATTCCTTTGCTTTTTCCCTTAAGACCATGTGTTTTAGCGCTCTGCTTATTCTCACCACCCTACTCTGGAACAGTTCCAATTGGGCCACACTTTTCTTGACCTCTTGCTAATACTGCCTAGCTGGGAGCTGGGACTGAGAAGGGAGTGGGAATCCTATGTCAGAGAACTCCCCGATATAAAATTTTGCAAAAAAAGGGGGGGGGGGGGGAGAAGGGAAGCAGAGCAGAAGTAGGAGAAAGTGACCAGAGACCTCCTGTAAGTCCCAAGTTTCAGGATAATTTGCTGATATGAGGTCAGAGGATTTAGCACTGAGAAATGCAAAACAATGCACTTTGGAAAGAACTACTTAAACTACATGCAAGTATGTATGTATGTACATGCAGGGATTACATTTTACTTGGCTGCAACCTCTCTGGGGGAAAAAAATGATGTCAACAAAGACATCATCTCTATGTGCACAGCTGGTACAAAGAAAACAACAGCAAAAATGTCAGATTGTATGAAAGAGGAAAGAAGAATAATATAGAACATACTAAAGTAGGATTACATTGGTTGGCATTATAACTCCAGCTAAAATGCTGCATTGGGTTCTGGTTGCTTCATTTCTAGATGGCCATTGCAGAGACCAAGCCAGTTAACAGCCCAACAAAATTATTAAAGACACAGCATGGAGGAATGGGAGAGTCTATGCCAGATGAAGTTAAAAAAAGACTAGGATGACTTAATTTGAAAAGTAATGGAGAAGATAAGAGACAAGAAGATAATGAATTCCATTCTGTCCCATGGCCTAAATGCAAGTCAGCTCTTGATGAAATAAAAAGGCACAAATTTAATATGGATCAAAGGAAATTTTGTTCTCAGTGCAGCATAACGGCCAGATATCTTGGCCTGACTTTTGTGCGCCTCGCACAATTCAACGCAAGACACAAGTACAGCAGTATTTGTAAGCTATTTCTGGTCCTTTCTGATAAGAGGACCATTGCTCTGTGTCCTGGGCCAGGTCTGCTGCTGCAGGACAGCAGGGTGCAAAATAAAAGGGTCACTTGGGTGGACAGTGTGCCCATAAGGCTCAGGATTGAGCTGTTGCTGACCACTCTGCTACAAAGTGCTTCGTTTTTCATTAACTCCTGCTGCAGATAATCCTGCTTTGCAGTGTCACTACTTGTTAGATTTGCAGTGTGCTTCCCTAGCCGTAGATTTCTAGCACTCTCAAATGTGTCTGAGCTAGTAGTTGCCAACCTCAGTTGAGTAAACAGATCTTTCAAGGGAAGTGCTTTTTCATGTTGTGTTTTATGTAGAGAGATAAACAGCATTTTTCACCTTTTGTTATTGTCTGAACAATGTAAGCACAAATATTGCTGAGGATCACAATGCCTAATGTATCCTGGGAATACATTATCCATCAAGAGTAAACAGAGGTAGAAGGGAGGAAAAATTCTTAAGAGTTGCATCTCTTACTTATTTCATGACTTAGCAAAACTGCCTCCCCATGAGATAATCTGTGTAGCTCTGTGTGGCCACTGTCTCCAGTCATTTATCTTGATTCAGCTAATATGGCTAGTATCCGGAACATGCCAGCTGGTTTGAGAAAAGCTGAGGTCAGGAAAATAAAACTTGAGATTATACCAGTTCAAAGGAGAGATGAATTAAAATCAAGAGGAATTTGGTGGACTTCCTTGAAGTGTCTCCATTTGCATTTACACTACTGTAATAATTTTGTGGTTGCTTGAAGCTCCTTTTCCATTAAAAAAATTCTTTCTGTCATCTTGGGAGCATATCTCTAAAGCTACCTGATTGGACTTTGGCTCTTAGGTTTTAATTAGGCTCAAGAAAGGATTCTCTTAATTAGGGCTCCTGAGTGAAGGAGATCTAGGAGCATTCCACGATTGTTGAAAGAGAGAAGGATTAGGAAGGAATTAACTCCCTAAATTCTGGTTATCTGGCTGGCTATGGTACCCTGCCAGAATTCAGTGCTAATTGTTTCATGAACAGAAGGGATAGCGCAGCATGGTCTGGCAGTGGAAGCAGGCACTGGTCCTTCCTTGTGCATCCTGGAGATCCCTTTGGAGAAAGGAACAGAGCATTTATTATCACAGCATGGCTGGTTCTATCACCATGACCTTGTCTGTACCTAGAAGTTGTTGGGCAGTGACCAAGAGTGTGAATTTGAACTGCATCAGCAAAGGTGCACCAGTGCATGCAGAGGGCTGCTACTTCACACAAAAGCATATATTGTACCTCAAGCACCAGGAAAGGAGTTACTGCAAAGTAGGTTTGTTGTGGTTTAAGCCCAGCTGGTAACAAAGCACCACGAAGTTGCTCACTCACTCCTCCCCACCCCGGCCCCGGTGGGATGAGGGGGAGAAAATATAAAGAAATGCACTCCACTCCTGGTTTTCTCTACCTCCTCCCCCCGGCGGTGCAGGGGCCTGGGAAAGGGGCTTGGGGTCAGTTCATCACACATTGTCTCTGCCACTCCTTCCTTCTCAGGGAGAGGACTACACTCTTCCCCTGCTCCAGTGTGGGGTCCCTCCCACGGGAGACAGTCCTTCACAAACTTCTCCGGCATGGGTCCTTTCTGTGGGCCAATCTTCAGGCACAGACTGCTTCAACACGGGCTTTCCCATGGAGTCATGGCCATCTTCGGGGGCATCCCCCTGCTCCGGCGTGGGCTCCTCCCCAGGCTGCAGGTGGGCATCTGCTCCCCCACTCACCTCCATGGGCTGCAGGGGGACACCCTGCCGTCTCACCACGGGCTGCAGGGGCATCCCCTCCTCCAGCGCACCTCCTCCCCCTCCTTCTTCACTGACCTCAGTACCTGCAGAGGTGTTTCTCTCACATTCCAATCTCCTCCCCCACTGCAGGTTGCCCTTAAATCTGTTCTCCCAGAGGTGCTACCACCCTCACTGATGGGCTCGGCCTTGGCCAGCAGCGGGTCTGACTTGGAGCTGGGGAAACTTCTAGCAGCTTCTCACAGGAGCCACCCCTGCAGCCCCTCCCCTGCTACCAAAACCCCAACACACAAACCCCAAACAAGGTTGTAAGCACTAAATTTACAGTCATGTATGTGATATCCCTATACAGAGCTCTGTCTCTCTTGACACATAGGAAAGGGCAACCAGGGGAATATCTGCAGGGGAGCTTATATGCCAGTTGTGAGAGTGGCCTGGCTAAGAGGAGGCTGGACAACTTTGTAGATATGGCAGGGCACCCTACAAATGTGTTAAGGAATAAAGAAGGAAAGTGCTTTAGTTAACTCTAGGCTTTCTACTCCACATGTAAGACTACTTTTATGTGGCTCAAGGGAACCAAGTGTGATGCAGAACCAGGAATACTGGGTTTCTTTACCAAGAAAGGTGCGGGCTGTTGATAAATTTGAAGACTTTGGTGGCACAAGGAAGAGAGACATTTAGGTAGTGAAAATACCAGGTATTTGAGGAACTCTCTGCATTCAGATGATCAAAACTGCTAAGAAATCAGTAACCTGAAAGAGCCTTATTTAATTGCTTGTTGAAAGAGGAAAAAGGTTGAATTCTGTATTGTCAAAAACTCATACTAAGGCCTTAAAGCTGCTCTTCATAGAGGTATAGTGTTTCTGAGAAAAGAGTAATTTGAAATGGTCATCTCCAGGAACTTAGACTATTCAGCTAAAGGAAAGCCTTTGAAGGAAAAATAGTCAAAGTACAGTACCAGAGAATGAATGGAGTTCTGGGTTTAACAGACAGTGGGATTATTCAAGTAAACATGATATAGAATAAGGTTACAAAGGGGACATGGCAATAACAATAACTGAGGTTAAAAAATAAAACACTGCTATCACCAAAATTAGATTCTTACAACTGCACATGGCAGGTACAAAAGGGGGGGGTGTCTGGTTGCTCATGAAAATGTATTTATATATTGGTAGATAAAGTACTTTTCATAATGGTATGACACAGTTAAAACTCAAATGTTTGAGGTAGAGATTGGACTTTGAAATCACTTTAATTGAAGTTACTAAGCTTTCAAAAATACAAGTATCAGGCAGACACTGTTTTTTAATGTGGTTCAACCAGTCCAGCTCAAAAAATTGCTGTGCACTTTGTAACACAGCCTCCATAACTATTTATGATTGAATGAGGTGATTTCCCCTGGCTCACAAATCAAATTGCAGTGGCAGAACTGGGATCAGGGCAGAAGAATTAAAACTCTCAGCACTCCTTATTCTTGCCACTAGATCAAACTCCTGCTTCCACGCTTCAGCACAGTAAAGCCTTCATTAGGAAAAACCACTTCAAACAAACAGATGAAGTGCACATAATATTTTTACTCCTCAAAATCTGGAATACTATATGCCATTAACACTGAATCATTGAAATTGCTCCAATATGGAATATTATAGTGCATTGTGCCAATGCCTTGAAAGTCTTTGTGTTAAGGTTTCAACAAGAAAACCAAACCAAAACTCCAAACCTGAAATTTCCAGTCTAGGCATCACATTTCGGTCCTAATGCACGGGAAATATCAAAGTACTACGAGCCATCATGTCCACACAGAGAGGCAGATAAAAGTCTAGAGTCAACAAAGATCAGACTGCAAATAGGATACACATTTAACTGAAGATAATTAACCACTGGAACAGATGGTAAAGGGATGTGGTAAATTAATCGCCTAGAGTCTTTAAATCAAGATTGGATGTCCTTCCTTATAAAAGAGATGGCATGGTTCAGCTACAGATTATTGGGCTTGATGGTGGTATCATTGTGTGCAATGCCTTGGACTATGTCATATGCAGGAGGTCAGAGTTGATGAGCATAATGATCCATCCCTCCAGACCTTGCTATCCATGAATCCATTATGTTACCTTGGAAAGTTCTATATTTTAACAAAGCAGTTACAGACTGTTAGGTTCACAGTGTGCAGCTTTCAAAGTTTCTAAATACTCTTTCATTCTATGATGTAAAGGGTCTGAATTAATCTTGTTAATATTGCTTAAAAGCATGCAAGTGTAAAATATGAACATGCTTTGTTTTTAACACATTGATTCCTATATCTCACTAAAACAAAAAATGGTCTTCAGGCAAACATTGATTAAGTATTCCCCAACATGTTCATTGACCCAGCTCTTGGGTGGGTAGGTGGTAGAAAATTTTCCTCTCCACCTCTTTCTTTCCCTCTGTTGAGCAATGAGAAGGAAGTGACGTGTCCTAGGGTAAACAGGGGCTTATCACACTGGGATGTCTCCGCTTTTGATTGCTTGAAGAGTTCTGTGACAGAGTACTACTCCATCGCTCATGGCTATGGCAAAACTGTGGTCTACTGCTCCCTAGTCTCCTCCTTTTCATCAAAGTACCAGCCTACTGCGTGATAGTTCTTATTTGTCTCTTCACAGTGTTAGGTCAATGAATATGCTTTTAGTATATTTCAGGTGAGACATGTGGGCTGGGATTCAGGTGCCTGAACACAGGCATCTAGTACTGTCCCCAGTGCTGTTGCACATCCTGCCTGGACTTCAGCTGCTGTTATGAAGGGTGTGAGTCTCTAGCCCCATAGTCTTCTGGAGCAGTAGCTGGAAACTAGATAGACTAGCCAAGGACATGTGGACTGGCACTGGATGCCTGTATTAATGCACTGAATCACTCCCGAAATGTTTTTGGTCATTAAAAATCCCAATGAGCTCTTGGTGAGTCCTGAGAAAATGATCTAATCAAGCTGCAATTTGGAATATTACTTTCTGCCACGTAAACTTCATCCCCACAGTTTTATTTGCTTACAATAGCCTTTACTTCCTGTCCTGAACTACTGTGTTGTGGTGCTGAACACCTCTATGCAGTTGCTGAATTTCAGAATGCACTCATCTGTGGTGATGCTTCTTGACAGATAGATTGTTTTGTAAAATGTTTTGGGATCATACCTTAATATATCTTCAACATTTAAGATCCCAAAGCACTCTGTGAGAGTTAAAAATAGAAAATGCTGGGTTCTCCTCTCTTGTTACAGGACAAGGTTATCAACACATCATTAATGATGTTGGAGGTCTCTGGTTTCTAACATTAAACTTTTCACCAGAGACATTTGAAGAGTCAGTCAAAGAGAGACTGCTGAGCCCTTTGTGAGTACTAAGCTGAACACCCCATGGTGGAAACACCCCCAAATTATCATTTTCTTTGTAGAAATCTTGGACCTAGTGAATTTTCATTGTCATTCCATGTGCATGTTAACATCTTTTGTGATTATGAGAAACAGCCTTGCATGTCTACAAGGCAGTTTTTAGTCAAGCACCAGGGAAATAACATTTTGAATATCTAGCCCCCTAATGCTGCTTAAATTAGATCAGTTTCTCTCCTCTCCTTTCTCTTTTCTTAATTCTGATTGACCCTTCATACTCATTTGAATTACATTATTTTTCTGTCTTCATCTGTTCTCAAAGTTTATAGTCCCTTGGTTAGATAACCATAAACATTCAGCTCCTCTCATATATAACCAAGATTAAAGCTGTGTATATAAATCTGGCAGCAAAGTGGTATTTTTGCCCACTCTTGAATTGTAGATATATTTCTTCAGTAATGACTGAACAATAATTCATCTTTTTAACTTTTTCAAACCCCACATAAAAATGTAAACCAAAACGGCAACAAATATTTTTGCTGGCAGCTGTTTATTGCACTTAACACCTGAGAAACCCAGGTTATATCTGTGAACAAATGTAGCTGCAGATTCCTTCCATGTTATTACAAGTAATTCTGTTTCACTTGCATTGCAATTAGAAGTTGTACAATAGAGCCCTCAGAAAGAAAGGCCACTGAGTCAGCTTCCCTCCATGGTATACTGTATAGCATCTGCAATCTCTTGTTTAGGTATATAATAATCCAATCTGACCTGTACTACTTCAATCTCATTTATTTTCTGAATCCCACACATAGTCCTATACATGCTGCTGTGTCCAGCTTTGTGGTGGATCCCACAGATCTGCCCAGGCAAATATGTGGATATGTGGATTTACTTATTGCAGGTTGTCCTGGTTTCGGCTGGGATAGAGTTAATCTTCTTTCTATATAGTGTTATGTTTTGGATTTACTATGAGAATAATGTTGATAACACACTGATGTTTTTAGTTGTTGCTAAGTAGTGTTTGTACTAAGTCAAGGGTTTTTCAGCTCCTCATGCCCAGCCAGCAAGAAGGCTGGAGGAGCACAAGAAGTTGGGAGGGGACACAGCCAAGATAGCTGACCCAAACTGGCCAAAGGAATATTCCATACCATATGACGTCACGCTCAGTATATAAAATGGGGGCAGGTGGTCGGGGGGTCGGATCGCTGCTCAGGAACTAACTGGGCATCAGTTGGCAAGTGGTGAGCAATTGCATTGTGCATTGCTTGTTTGGCATATTCTAGTTCTTTTATTATTGTCATTTTATTATTTTCATTATTATTATTGTTATTGTTATTATTATCTTCATTTCTGTCCTATTAAACTGTCTTTAACTCAACCCACAAGTTTTGCTTTTTTCCAATTCTCTCCCTCACCCCACTGGGTAGGGGGGAAGTGAGCAAGTGTCTGCATGGTGCTTAGTTGCTGGCTGGGGTTAAACCACAACACAGGTGATGCATGGATGTGCTGTAAAGGATGATGTGTTCAAGCTCCCTGCACAACACTTGAAAGCACAGCATTGCTAACTAAGGATAAAATTATCTCATCTGCCCACGTGTTTTCAAGGCTGTTGCTGGCTGCAGCACTCATTGCTATTTCATGTCCTGTGGAAAGGGGTGAAATCAAAGCCATGGACCCTTGCACAAGGTTTGCTCTGGGTTCCATTTTGTTGATGACAACAGGGTTACAGCATGGGGCTTTTTAGCAGCCCTGGGAGAGAGGCACTAAGTCTAACGCTCCGTAGAGCTTCAGGAGCAAAGCTGTCCCATCTTTGCTTGTAACTGTTTAAGCACTGCACCACTACATATTGTGGGTTATAAGTAAACAGGTCTGTGGCACCCATCCAGACTTCACATACATCTGTAACTGATAGCCTAATTTCTAGAAACTCCTCTTTTGAGAGCCTGCATCAGCAGCTCTCTGCATGGCAGTCTGTTTTCTCTGACTTCAGTTTCCTAGGGCTGCTTTTTGCTCACTCTCCCCTAGTTCTCTCCTTCTACTCTGCACTTTCCCTCACAAAAATTCCTCAGTAAGTTCTGTTCTCTAACCCACTTCAGACCCTAACAAGATGCTTTTCACCTATAAAACCAAGACATTTTGTCACTTGTCCCACTTTAAAGTGCTTTATGTAGCACTCTTGTTCCATACTGCACATTAACTGCCTTTTACATTCCCTGCTGCACCTGCGTCTCTCTCTCCTTCCACCCTCAGTGCCCAGCCAGATGGGAAGCTGGATCCGTATCTCTCTCACACACACAGGAACCTGCATGCACGGAGTCTGGGCTTCGTGTCAGATAGTTCCACCACAAAGCTCTTTACTTTAAGTTAGATTAGATGGCAAGGGGTTTAGCAGACTCATGCTCTCTGTTTTCACCCACTCAGTCCCCTTTTTAAAATTCAGTACTGCAAACAAAAATAAAAACTGATTGAAGCTAATCTCTGTTTCATTTAATTTTGGGGTACAGACTCTTAGTCCGCTGAATAAGCTTGGATGGCCTATCTGCTAGAGAGAGTGCTTTCAAAACCTGAGCTTTCCTACAAACAAAATAAATTATAGCTCCCTGGTTGCTAAAGAAACGAAAAGAAATTTTATGAATATATTGTGTTTTCAAGCCCAGATCTATAGGGAGAGGTATTATTTTGTACTGAGTCACATAATGTAGCAAGGAAAAAATTAGGCACGGTTTTGGACACAAAAGGTTTTTCTGAATGTGCAGGCAGCCTGACCTGTATCTGAGCTGAAATTCCCTCTGTATTGAGTATGTTAGGGCATTAATTCTCTAGCTTCACAATGCTGTATTAGCCTCAGCAGGAACTGGTTAATTTTAGTGGCTGGAAGTGGTTGCAAAGAGAGAAAATGGCAGATCAGAGGGAAAAGCCCTTGGGGGTGTGGGGGGAAGGAAATAGAAAATAGAGAATGGAGCAGTAATTGGGCCCAACCACAGCAGTCCAGCAGGGGGAAGCTGTTTTCCTTCTGAGTCAAGTCAGCAGTGAGGTACCCAACTAATAAATAATAGAATTACTACAGAAAGGCCAACTTTTCATCTTGTTGCAAATCTCCTGTCAACATGGGAGAAGGTCTGGAGGAAGTAGAGAGCCCCTGATTTATTCATGCAGGGACCATGATTACAGTTAAATTCACTTAATGGAATTTGTCTTATTTTCTCCTTCATCAATGAACTGCTTCTCAGAATCATCTTCTGACTACTCTTTCCTTGGTTTGCAGTAGCTGGATGTTTCTCAGATGACAGCTAAAACTGGCAAGCAGCATGTTCTTTCTAGTAAAGTAATTCAGGTCGGTCCCTCAGGCAGTGCGTCAGGCTCCAGGTCCATATGTAACACAATGCTCAGTTTGGTTCAGATGGAGGAGCAGGCTTTTGTGTGTTCAAGGATGATGCCAGACAATGGGATGCCACTTCTTGAAACCTACCCTCAGGCACCACAAAGGAAGACCAGGTGTCATGCTCTACTCAAGAAGCAAGAGATGCATGAAGCTGGAGGCCAAACAACCACCCCATTCCTTTCATCTTAAAACTGTTTTGGCACTTAGGTAGTGCCTGATGCAGGTTCAAGACCTGAAGGCTACTTTGGTTTATGCTTTGGCTAAAAGAAAATGAAGGGTAAGCTCCCAAGGATGCTTAGGCCCATGTGTAACTCTTACTCATGTTCTCTGAAGGCCAAAGGTCCTCCAGGTCAAGATTTAAAGAATGTGGTTTTTAGAGAGATATTGTCTAGTATTATAAAAAATGCACTTGCCCAAATTAAAAAAAAAATGCATCAGTTCTCTTACAGTTTCATCCTGGAAGAATGGAAAAATCTTTTAACTTTTGGAATAAGAAAACCAGTCCTCTCCTTCACTGCAGCTAGTAACTGCCAGATCTGAATTACAACAGTGTGGTCCAGTGAGTACTGGGCTTTGCTGTCAATCAAATTTTATTCGTAGCTTTGCCATGAGTCATTGCTTTGAGATAATAATAGTTCACTTCCATGTTTCTGGGTTTTTTTTTTCATCTAGTCTAGAACTCGGGAGCTGGGAATATCTCTTATTACATGCCTGGACCAAACTTAGAACAGGAAGTGGGAAGATTTGTTGAAGATCTCTACTTGCTATTGCCGTATGAGCAAATGCTGTTAAACAGCATTGCAGCTCTTTGTCCTGGAGTTGGGAATAGGAGTAATGGGAACAGCATGCTTACATTTTGTTGCCAGCTGGCCAGGGAAAAAGAATATATATGAAGTATATGAATTTAAAGGGTTACATGTGAAACATGGCCCAGTAACTTGAGACTTGGGATAGCTACAGTTGATTAGCTACACTAATGCAGACTTTTTATGTGACTTGTGGTGAGTTGGTTAATAAGCTTTAAAATTAAGACATTTGCATTTACACACCTTATGGTGCTGTTAACTATAATTTGCTAAAGGCTTGAGGTACCCAGAAGCTGGTAGCAGGAGCGTCAGCTCAATGCCTACAGCACATACATTCATAGTGGGCTGTGATAACCCAGCTCTGTGCTCATTCTTCTGGGAGTATGGAGTAAGAGTAAGAGAAGGTAAGGACCAGGCTCACAACTGTGGTATTTATGGGTATTCAAAACCCACTGAAGAGACTTTACATCATTCTGTTTAGGGGCTGGTGTCTGTATGTTGTGCATGCACAGGAAGGGAGAAAGCAAGGACAGCTAGCTGCTATATGAAATTGTTATCTAGGTTGTGCTTTCATTTCAAATTACTGCATTGAAGTGGTACCCTTGCAGGAGAAAAATTTGAAATGAGCATTTTTGTCTCTGACCTCAGATTGCTCAGGACAACACTGGAGCATTTTGTATGGAGTAAACAGTGTACATTAGTCTCCTGCATTATTCTTCTACTGCTGGGTGGAGATCCTTGCGTATGCGTGCAAGTGGTATTTTGTAAGAGTCTGGGAAACAACAAATCTAAATATGTCTTTGTAGCTTTCCCCCTTGACTTCTGGGTAATCAGGACCCTTGTTTATTTTCCCCCTTTGTAATACCCCAAGATGCAACTCCCTCTGGGAGTTCCTTAATCTGTGTATCAGTGGCAATCCTATAATCCCATATAATTGTATTAGTCTCAATAGCAGATTAGCTCCAAGTGCCCCTACAGACAAGGAGCTGTCAGCTCTGCTATTGTTTCCCACTTAATGTGATTCCAGACAGCAAAGAAGAAAAGCAGCTGAGAGCCCTCTGTCTCACATTACAGCCCACAGTTTCTAAACCAATTAAGAAAAAGGGATTTACAGTCAACTGGATTAGGGGGTCTGTTTATATTATCCCATATTTCTTTTTATAATACCTTCCATTTTCTATCTAGCCTTGTAATCAACTACCCTTTTCTCTGCCTTTTTGAAACACCCATCCTTGTCCTTACCTATCCATTTACCAATCCATCTCACATGTAGGATTTCAGCCATCTGTCTGGTTAACTTCACCAGCCTGCTTTATTGCATATTTGTTTAGAGGACACATGGTATATAAAGCATACCGAGTAATGCTGAGATTAAAACCGATGCCTGATTTCAGATCAGTGTCAAGATGACCTCACTAATATAAGTGCATTTATGATACAGTGTTTGGGCAAATCTCTCCATTCTGCTAGATAATACATTCTACCACAACCCTCATCAGAGCCAAACAATGCTGGTATGTGAACAGCAAGATGGCCAATCATTATTAAGCAGGAAAATGGTACCTATAATACCCTGCAACATTCACAGAGGAAGAGGTAAAATGAGACTCTGGCAGCACGGTGTTAATAAAACGAAAGATCATCTTGCCAGTTTGATCCTTGATCTGGCCAACTAATTAGCAGATCAAGGACACAATCGGACACCTTTCTCTCACAGAAGTGTCCCTTTTGCTGTGACAAGAGGTAATGATTACTGGAGGATGTGGGCTAAAACACCACTTCACCTGAGAACAGGCATCAGCAACCAAGAAGCTGTGATTGGTCATCACTATGGTTTGTGCTTTTAAAAATACATACAAAAAGTCATGCATCAGCTACCAACAGTAATTGTTTGCTTTTATTTGATAAAAATAAATCAATATAATAAAGTTAGCACAATCCATATTGCCCAAAACTTCTCAGTTATCATCCTGCAGGGTAAATTACCTTGCATTTCCTTGAATTCCTAATTCAGCATAAATTCGCACTAAGGGACATTAACGCATTCAGGTGACTGTGATTTTATGTGCTTTCCTAGATGGAAGTTGCACAGTGAATACGTTTCTTTATGGTTTGTTCTTATGACAAAATTAGTTTGGGGCTGTCTTTTCTCTGAATGGAGATTCTTTTCCTATTGAATACCATTTCTCCAAAATATTTTTTCCCAATCAGCTCAATATTTAAACAGGTTTAAATTTTAAATCTCGCTGTACAAATCCACTTAGATTTTTAAATTACAGTAATACTTCACCAGGATTCATTTTTAAGGCAATGCAATATGTATAATTCATTCCATGAATCTTAGATAAGGTTGATACTCTGATACAGTGCAATTTGCTGCCTTGCAATGAAGCTTTACAGCTAAGGTGAGTTCTTCTACTTCAGGCTGTAGCTTTATTACAAATGGCTTTAAAAGAAGTATGAATGAAAAATTAGAAATGAAGTGTTCCAGTAGCTGGAGAGCTCCACAACCAATGGCTCTTTTAGCACTTGTGCTTGTTCATGGAGTGCTTATGGCAAAGTACTGCTCCACCTCACAGTTTCCTTGGGGCAAGGAGACTCTTTCATTGAATGAGTTGCCTTCATTACACATTTGAACCAGATATATTCAGGGGAGAGCCCAGAGAAAAGGATAAGCAACTGAGACTGTGAAAGGATTGATGATGGCCAAAAGATTAAACCAAATAGGCAAAAGTTTTCAAAAGCAGTGATTAGTTTTCAATACTTTAACAGTTGGGACCCAAATGTAATGCATTGAAAGATGTTTTTTTTTCAGTTTAGTATTTCTTGCTCCTAAAGCCACCAACCAAAACCAGTAAGGAAAAGACAGAAGTGTTTGAGTTCCAAACAAGCCCACGAACTAAAACACCCCAGGCCTAGCTACTATAACAATGCTTGCTCCAGCTCTTTTCTGATTGCTGCTGCAACACTAACTCCAGTGAGTACCACTAGAGGGTTTGCTAAAGTCTCCCAGTATCCCAGTAACAACAAGTGCTTGCAACCCCCTTTGATAAGCAGTCAGCAAGGAAAATTACTCAAGCTGGGCACCTAAAAATGGAGATACCTCAAATAACAAATTAATCCTGACCCTGGACCAGCTGGGTGTTGCTTGTATGACAGCAGTTGATTCAGGAGCCAGATGGCAAATGAACCTTATACTGTTATATGATGATGGAAAATCATTCAGGATCCAGATGGAGCTGGATTGCCAGTTTGACAGTCTTAATGCAGGCTACTTAGCGCCTGTTTTCCAACAGTGGCATAGTTATCTCCAATGCTCAGAAAGAGTTTTGCAGCAGTACCAGTGTATACTCTGTGATGGCCTAAGGATGTAAGAAGGTGTTAGCATTAAAGTGGACAGTTGCCAACTGATCAGCATTACTCAGGTTGTCAAGCCTTGGTTCTGGCCTGCCCTAGCAGAGCTGTTACAATCAGCGCTGGTGCTAGCTATGTTTTTGCTGGTAAACATTCACAAGATTTATTAGCGTAGACACAAGTTGTGAGCATAGCTTCTAAAGCTTTCAGGCAGTAGCAATCTGGAAAAATTGATGTTTACACAGAAATCCTGTACCGTTCATAATTTGAAGATGCTGCTGCCATGGTGTATTTCTGTCAGCTTGCCCAGAATCAAATCTCTTAGTGATAACCACAGAGGGATAGGAATATCCAACTCATCATGGGGAGGTAGAATCAATTGAATACAGAAATACTTGGTTGGCAAAGAAAGGATGGGTATTGGAGGGGTTATTAAAGAGATCTTCTGTATTCACCTTCAAAGATATTACTGGAAACACTCCTCTTTTTCTATATGGTTCTTCTTTTTTTAATGAAGACCACCTGAAAATTTCCAAAATGTGGTATCTGTTTGGAATATTCTGCTCTTACCTTGTTTTTCTTGAAAGGTTCGTGTAGAAAAAAACATTTGTGGTATGGTAACATTAAAACAGGCATGACCAACATCTAAAAAATGCGAAGGGACATTTAGTACAAGTTTACAAGAGATGTAGGTGTGATTTTTAAAAGCTATGTTTCTGCTTTGCTTTTTTGTATAATGAAGGCCTGAAAGGTTGTATACATTTTTAAGAATGACTGCTTTCAACTTGCTTTTTACATCAGGAATATCAGGACTGGTAGCTCTGGTCTCCTCTAGTTTTGTAGAAAGCATTGTAGAATGTTTATCATTGCATCTGTACTGAATCTTTAACACTAAAAGTCAGTGTTGTTATGAGAAAAAAACAAATGGCAAATAGTTTTAAATAAGCTGAGGATAAACCTTATCACTGCTCAACTTCCAGTCTTGTGGTTTTTATACTGTGATAATTTTGGTAACCCCAATAATTGTATAATTTCCCTGGGATGAAGGTACCTGAAATTTTAACATATGAAAAAACTGTGGTTGGAAGTAGGGATACTCTTTAAAGAAAGCAAACATTTTTTCAACCCTTCTCCTATATCATAAGAAAACACAAAGCCAGATAACTATGCATTTGTCTAACTCCAAGTTGATAAAGCAATTGTTTATTAGTTCCCTTCTTTCAGTTATTGGCTGATAGCCTCCCTCTGCACAGTATTTCCAAGTGACTCACCTCTTATCCTTCTCTCAAGCAAAAATAGGAGGATTGATACTGCTCACACTAGAAAGATTGTAAGACAAACAACTATTTAAATGTATTTGTATATAATAAAAAGTGTAGGAGGCCTTCCTCTACTACTGTTTTTTCAGAGCATCTCTGGTTTCAGCTCCTTTCCCAAGAAATCTACTAATTATTAGATACTGTTGGCAAAGCAGTAGTTAAATGTATCCAAAAGACTTTTGGACAAGGTAGAGTTCTTTGCTGTGAAATAGTCTACTCTAGTGGTAAGATCAGCATAATGAATTAAGCAAATGAACCTGAAACACAAACTCAAAACTTATTTTCTAGTACCCACAGTGTGAAAAAGTCAGTCCTGAGAAATACACTGCCAGCTCATCTATGTTGAGTAATGTTGCCAATACACTGATGCCTATTTCATAATATTCCTCCTTGCATTTACTGTGTGTGTTCTCCTGACTTCAAAGTTTTTCCAGATATCATTTAAACTTTTTGAACATACATAAATTAAGTTTTATATCTTAGATCTAATAGTTACTATAAAATCTGTAGGTAATAAAAAACAGGCAACCATAAAAGCAGATTTTTTACCTTGATTGTGATGAAGTTACAGCTTGCCTTTATGAATAATCCTTTATAGGTTGTAAAGCACACAGATTATATGGCATATGAACCAACAACAGATACCACATAGCAGCAATCTAATACATATCACCAGAAACAATTTAGCAGTAAATTATTTCCTGTTAACTAGTAAATGCCACAAACACCCACCTTATACATAAGTCTTGCTAGATATTTCAGGGCATGCTGTCAAATAATTTGGGGATATGGATTGGATTTGAGGAATAAAGGAATGTAAAAGACAAAGAGTGCCAGGCAATCCAAATCTGAAAATGCACAGGAGATTTTAATGTGTGGGTTTAGTTATATTTTCCATTTAAATGATCCTAAAAATACTGCATTTCAGTTTGCAACACCCTATGCTAGTGCAAAAGAATGAGAAAGTGCAATGGACTGTGAAGAGGTGAAACTCTGTTGTCTAAATTAAAAAAAGACAGCAGTGCAGGAGAAAAGCATAGGCAGTGAGCAGCTTGCTGAATGCTTGCAGTGCCCTGGCTTTTAGCTGGCTGTTTTAAGATGCTTGTGGTAGAATAGATTTTAAACAATAAATGGAAACTAATTATGTTCCAATTTAATGTAAAAAAAGTACTCAAAAATTAAGTTACATGAATAGAAATTCTCCAAGTTTTCACCATTACCATGATTTTCATTCCTTTAACTCTCCCCTTGTTCAGATCATTCAAATTACAAATGTGTTCAGTAGAGAGTTTTCTAATAAGTAGGGATGTATATTGATTGATTTGCCTAGACTGGTTTGTCTAGTAAGTGTAGATAATTTTAATTACAGTGCTCTTGCACAAATCTACAGGTATTTAGAATTGTATTAGTTTTAAGGTTTTCTAAAAAATTCAGTCATTGAAGATACCTGGGAATGGGCTTGGACTGGCAAAACCTGCAAATTTTCAAGTTTGCATTGCTGTTATTCTAGGCTCTGTCTGTACCTGAGATCCCAGTGTGATAACGAGGGGCACAGGGCCTGATCCTGCAAGCATTCACTGTGAGAAGCAATGGCAAATACTCGGGGATGATTCAGCAGATGTTAAACTGAGTTTTTTCTCAGGTCTGTTCATTCAAAGGACCCTTTCCCAAAATTATTTCCACTGCTGCATTTAAGATATCCCACTGTGTCTGTCACTTCTCTTGTACTTAGGAGACAGTACAAGGCCAAGGTCTGAGGAGGAAGCAAGACAAGAGCAGACTTACCTGGCTTGCAGGCCTCTGGCCACCTTCAACTTTACCCTTTGCCATTCCTCTGGGGATTCATCAGAAAGAAAGATGCATCCCAGCCATCACACATGCAAGGAAGCAGTAGCACCTATCCCATTTCAGCTAGCTGCTCACAGCACAAGGGTGCGGAGGACAAAGGCCACACCATGTGGAGATGCAAAGCTGCAGGCCTCCCACCCTGCTGCAGGACTTCAGCATGGCATCACCTCTTTGTGTGGCATCTTGCAGTGTGCAGATGATAGCGAGGGCCTGCAGTGAGAGTGAGGGTGATGTCTGCAGCTTGAAAAAGCACTGTTGTGTGAAAGTCTCTCACTCGCACTCCAGCGCACCTCAGTCATTATGGCTTCTAGGATTTCCCCTGTTGCGTGTCATCATTGTAATGTAGAGAGCAGGGATGGGAGTGGACTCAGATCAGTCAGTGCATTCTCTCTGGACACCATAGCAGTATCACTGTGGCCAGGGCTGAGCCCTCAAGATCAGCCCCCACAGGGGTACCTGGTACACTGAAGAAGGTTCCAGGTGCCCTGGTCTCTTCTTTGGCTGGAGCTGCCCATCTGTACGCTTTACTGCCTCATCTGCTCCTTGGGGCTTTCCAAACCAGGCTGGGGATGCTGCCCAGGGCTCTGCTCCCCTCATGTGGGGAATCATCACTGTGACATGCCCCTGTGTGTGGTCCTGCCACCAGCCTGTAGCCTCCATGGGCAGCAGAGACTTGAGAAAACACTGACATTCCCCACATTTTGCTGTGCCGGCTGCTCTGCCTGCCCTGCTGCCTGATCCTGCCGCCCTTTCTCTCAAGCTGCCCCATCCCCCACACGGGGCACAGGCACACAGCTCACCTCGCAGCCAGGCAGCCACTTACTTCGGGGCACCTGCAGGGCCCCCAGGCAAGCATGCCTGCCTATCCCCAGAGGGGTTGTTGGGAAGTGCCTGGCACCACAGAGAGGGGGCTCTACCTGAAGAGATGAGTGCCTGTGTTTTGCTGGGGAGATGGCAGCCAGTGCCAGCTGAGGAGATCGGTGCCTGTGCCCTGCTGAGGAAATGGGTGTCCGTGCCCGCTAAGGAGATGGTCTCTGGTGCTTGCTCAGGAGATGGGCGCTGCCTCACTGAGGAAATGGATGCCAGTGCCCCTGCTGAGGAAATGGCCGCCGGTGCCCTGCTGAGGAAATGGCCCTTGGTGCCTGCCAAGGAGATGGGTGCTGCATTGCTGAGGAAATGGATGCTAATGCCCCTCTGAGGAGATGGCTGTTGCTGCTGGGTAGCTGATGGTGCAGTGGGAAGAGGCCAGGTAACTCCTGGGTGGTGTGTGGCATCCTCGGAGGGCGCTGGGGTGGTCCAAACAGCAATCCTCTTTGGAGGGTCCTTCAGGAGTAAAGCTGATCCACACAGGGATCCACAAAGGGCTCTTTATGTTCGCCATATTGACGCTGTTCGTTGCTTTGCTGTGGGTTTAAATGGTCCATTTTAATACCGTCATAAATCTTTCACAATGCAATGAGCAACTATACAGAGAAAAGTACTGTATAAACCAGAAGGCACTGTTTGCCGACATAGGAAAAGCCATGGTGACAAGCCGTGCCGAATAGAAATGCCTTCTCAGCCAGGGCTGCTTTCTTAAGATTGTGATTTACAATAAGTGGTTGAACTATTTGAAATAATTAACTTATTTAATGAATTGAGTTTCATACTCACTTTTCAAATTGTCATTGAATACGCTTAGAGTTTTGTAAACATACTTGCAATTATTTCAGAAGTGGCTGATAAGAGTTGTCACCCAACACATTTCTCATTAATTGTTTGCTGCTCTGCTTCGAAAGCACACTGTTGTACTATATCTATGTGCTTGATAGCCCAAGTTTTATGGCATTCCCCCTGAGCTCACGGCCCCTTTGTCAGCTTGTTGCTTGAACAGTTCCTCCACAAATAGTCATGTGAATATGATATATCCGCATACACATGGAGATATAAGCCATGCTTGAGTGTTTTGAACATTTTTTTTTCTTTTTAGCTATAAAGCAGCTAGTGTGAATGTTTGCAGAATAATAGAAGAGGATCTGGATGGAAGTGGAACTACCACTAAAAATAAGCCATTTTGTTCAAACACATATGCTCCCCCTTTCTCCTCTAGCTTTCATTCAAGAAATACAGAGGTATTAGATACTTGACCCTGTTTTATCCAGAAATAATACTTACAGTGTTATATAGATGCAACTCTACTATTCAGCTGTGTGACCCGAATGTTTTTCATTAATGTAATAACAAGGGCTGGATGAAGAGGCTCTGGAGTTTCTCCATGTGCCAGTACCACGAGGTTCTGGGCTTGGGTTACTGGGAGTGGGGAAAGAGCATGCTATAGACCCCATTGCTTCTCCTCCATGGGCAAATAGCATCAATCTGTGTGTGACAAGCTATACTGTAAGATTATGGGGGCTGCTTTTTTCATTACACTCTGAAAGACTCCCAGATAATCTAGAGTCCTTCATCATCACTCTGTCTGTTTATATATATAAATAAGAAACAGACAATTCCTTTCTATTAACTGTAGCTCCCAGATTGCAGATATATTTTTCATACTCAATTCCTTTCCCAAACACTTTTTCTTTCAGAAATTAAAAGCATATGAATCCAAAAGTATCTCAGAGAAGCAGCCAAAAATCAGGTCATAGGCGCACTCAGATGGTGGAGCCTCTATTACCACTGTAGTTTGAGTAGAGGAGATAAAAATCTCGCTGAGTTCCTTTGCATTCTCCGACTTCAAACAATGCTGTTAAAATGTAGCATAATTCTTAGGATTCCTGAGCAAAGCAAGGTTGCGTCTCCTTTGTTTTAACTCTTCTCTTCAAAGTCCTGGAGTCTTTGGGGTGTGTTATCTTATTTTACTGGTTGCTTTATAACAAGGATAAAGGGGCTATGTCGTTGGTGTTAAATATCACTTAAGAACGTCAAAGCTGCTCCTTTGAGAGGAGGTTCTCTGACTTTACATCTGGGTGGAGGACACACATGGAAAGGGTTACCATGAGAAACAGTCTTTCCCAGCTGCTGCCTGTCTTAAATTACTGTAGCAGCAGCAGCCACAGTTACTTACTTATGCCAAACATTGTTTTTTGGCATATTTCAGCCTGCTCAATTCCTTGCAGGAATTCCCACAAGGGTGGAAGGGATTTCCAGCTTGTTGAAGCCTCTTTTAAACAATTCGAGATGGCTCTGGCAGTTTCTGTAGCTTAAGTCAAGACTGGAAAATGGAGTCTTCCAAAGTCAACAGCCATATTAAGTATGAGAAGTGACTTGCCTGAGCTTGTGTGAACAGTTGTCACTACGCTTTGAGTAACTCTCTTCTTCTTCTGAAATGAGAGATACCTGCCTTTTGCATCAGATGTCTCTGTGGCTTAAATAATGTGTAGTAATTGTTCTTTTGTCTTATTTATTGTTGTTGTTGTTATTGTTTGTCAACAAGTTATTTTTTATTTTTCTTAACTTCAGCCTTGCTATTTTTCACAAGCTCACTAGACAGGTAAGACAAAAAGAAAACCTCAAGCCCAGCTCCTCCTCACTCTAATGGCTCAGCAATGAAAATGTGTTTTAATTATATTCAGCTCCTGCACAAAAGGCTTAGTCACTCAAAGTTAATAAGGTGTAATGGCTTCCCGCCCCACAGAGTGCTCAACCTGCCATGCGGCTCCTGCTCTGAGGCAGCCATGTGATGGATGGAGTTGGGAAAGGCAGCAGCAAGACCGGCTCAGAGGATTAATTGCTAGCAGATCTGAGCACCTTAGATTTCACTTGCTCATTTGAAAACAACCAGGGCCCCTTTAACAGCACTCAGGAAAATTTTTCAAGAGAGTGGACTCCTGCTCCAAACAATTATTAGCACCATGTCTTCATTATGTTAGCTGCAGTGACAGTTACAGCTCCCTTTGATCTGCTGGTGCATGTCCTGGCCTGTCAGATGGCACCAGCATGCAGCCAGATTGCTAGGGGAGCAACAGTTTGCTCCCTGATTCCCATAGATTTGCTAGTCTAGTTTGGATCAAAACCTGAAGAAAACGAGGCAGATTCCCTCAGGTCTTTTAGACTCTTGCTGTGGAGGTACTGTAGCTCTGCCTGCTCACCGCAAGCTCAGAAGAAGCCAGGTCGAGGAAGAGGCACAGCCAGCTGTTGCCCATGGCAACTGTAATCCCACGGTTTTGCTAGTTTGCAGTCCCCTGCAAAGCTACAGCTCTCACTGCTGATGGCTCCTGCTTTTGCTGAGAGAAGGCTGGGAAGGTGGGGATGTCTCTGACTGTAGGATGGAGAGAAATGGAGATGGCAGAATGGCCCCTTAAGGCAGCAGTGTTTGCTACCCCAGCTCCTGTGCAGCCAGCAGCAGTGGGAACAGCATCCTCATGATTTTTCTGTCTGGCTTTACTATCCCACCTCAGCCACCTAAGAGCATCCCAACCCTGTCTGTCCTTGGGTTGGGAGGATTCAATTTCACCTATGTTGCAGGGAAGCCTTGAGCTGGGTCTCAACTCAGCCATTTGATGAGCTGGATTTCCTTCTATTCCCAGCACCTGACCTGAAATCTAGTTAAATTGATGTCCTAGGTTCAGCTGGGATAGAGTTAACTGTCTTCCTAGTGGCTGGTACAGTGCTAAGTTTTGAGTTCAGTATGAGGAGAATGTTGATAACACTGATGTTTTCAGTTGTTGCTAAGTAGTGTTTAGACTAAAGTTAAGGATTTTTCAGCTTCTCACGCCCAGCCAGCCAGAAAGCTGGAGGGGCACAAGAAGTTGGCACAGGACACATCCAGGGCAGCTGACCCAAAGTGGCCAACAGGGTATTCCATACCATGGGACGTCCCATCAAGTATAGGAAGTGGGGGCGGGGAATCAGCGCTCCGGGACTGGCTGGGTGTTGGTAGGCGGGTGGTGAGCAATTGCCCTGCGCATCATTTGTACATTCCAATCCTTTCATTATTGCTGTTGTCATTTTATTAGAGTTATCATTATCACTATTAGTTTCTTCTTTTCTGTTCTATTAAACCGTTCTTATCTCAACCCGCGGGTTTTGCTTCTTTATCCCGATTTTCTCCCCCATCCCACTGGTTGGGGGGGGTGTGAGTGAGCGGCTGTGTGGTGCTTAGCTGCTGGCTGGGGTTAAACCACGACAATTGAAATGTCTGACTAGTCTCATTTTCACTCTTAATCTTGAAAGGGAACAGGAGGAAATTACTTTTAGCATACAAGTCAGGAATTACTGCGGGAAGTCCTTTTGGCTGGAATTCAGAAGGCCAGACTAGATAATCAGGGTAAGCCTGTTAGAAATCTATGAAACATCATGATGGAGGTGCTGGAAATGGGTTAAAGTTAAATCCTAGATAAGTTTATTCCTTTTTTAATTTTATCTTTTATTTTTTGCTAAGTAAACCCTTTCTTGATTATAGTAAATGCCTTCTTAAGAGATCAAAAGAATTATTTTAAAGGACACTGCTTACTCACAAAATTCATTATGGTAATGCTCCATCATAGTTTGCCAAGCTGCTCTCTCTTTGATCTGCTGCTGCGGCCTTTTGTCTGTTTCTGCAGTTAATCTACATTTTGTTGGTGTCAGGCTTTTTTCAGCTTTTACATCTCTGTTTTATTTAGTATGGTAGTAACCCTATGGAATTACATGATCTACTTTTGAAGTTGATTTCAGTTTAAGATTTTAAAAATTCCTCCATTATGAAAAAATAAGGAGCTCTTGATTAATTATTCATAAGGACACTTACTATTTTTTTAATCCAGTAGTGTAATCTAGTAAACATTGTTTCCTGTAATACAGTGTGCTAGTCATACTTGAGCTGGGATTTATTTGTATATTTTAATGGCTTTGGCTTATTTTGATAGGGAGTGTTGTGGTAATTTGTTCTTGTCAAACAGTTTGGTTCGTGTTATATGACACATTCCATATAAGCCAAATTTGACAAAAGCCTTTTTCTTCAATATCTTCAAATTACAGCTTTTCATTGTCAGATCACTTTTGTTCTAATTTATTTTTAGTGGATGTTAGTACTTATGAATGGCAGTGAGATTGACAGCCCTAGACACTCCTGCTTAGTATGAGAAGAGGACCTTCATAGAATAGACTTTATTCAATAGACAGCTTGAAATATGGTGCAATGACAAAAATCAATAAGATATTGTAATTCCTGGCTATGAACTATATCCAAAGGACAGCTTAGGTCACAGAGGTGTGAGAAGAGTACTGTAGCTTTAAAGAAAGAAATTACTCTGAGTAGACTGATGAGGTAAAATTTTAGTGAAGTGCATGTGACAGTCTGTGTAGATAGAAATCTCCCATAGTGTGATTAGAGGTGGACTAACAGGTTTGTGCAAACAGCTTTTTCCTCAATAAATGGATACTGCACACGGGCTGCTAAGGAAGATCTCAGAGAAATAAGGTAATGAAGCAGTAATAACAGGGGAATTGCAAACAAACATATATGAACTATTCGGGTAGGACAAAAGGGCAGGGGTTTAGAGCAGCAGTTTCCCAGGGTGTGAAGCAGTTGTTCCTGCTAGTTCATCCAAGAAGAAGGGTGACTAATTAGCATGAAAGACTTCTAATAGGAGTTTAAGACAGAGCATGTATGGCATTAAGTAAAAATCCCACAATAGCTTGGAGTTCAGTGTCCATAAGGATACCAACAGCTTATAAATTGACGTTTCATTTTAACAAGGGGGTTTCAAGAAATAGACAATACCAGTCAGGAAAAGACCTTTCACATAAAGAAGGATTTGGCTGAAGAGTCAAAATTACATGGAGGAACAAAATGTGTGACAGCAGATGAAGGTGTGTTGGCAAACACAAAGTGGAACATATGTGATTTTGCTTTTCCCTCTCACTGCAGTTTCCACCCAGGATGGGTAACCAGAAATGAATAGAGTTCTACACTGAAGCATACCACTAATTTACAGAGTGGCATTAAAAAAAAACAACAACCCCCCCCAACCAACTTTTTTTTCTTGTCCTTTTCTCATTCATCATTAATGCTCCTTTCTCTTTTTTTTTTGAGCAATGACCAGATGTTTTCCACTGAGACTGTCTCAAAGATACCTAGCTCTTTTTTTTTTTTTTTTTTTTTTTTCCCCCCAGAGTAGTTACAGCTAATTTAGGACCAAGCTGTCTTGTTAAACCTGCCAAGATCCTAAGGTAACAGAACCCAAATGTGTGTATTGTTCAAATCCTTTCTTCCAATTTCAAGCTAACTCATTTGAAAACAGTGTTACTGCTGGCTGACTGGAGTACAGGGATAGACCAGTTTGACTTTCCCATATAAGATCATGTAAGGGGAGTTACTCCAACCTAAACACGTTTATAAGTCCTACAAGTTCTTTGACTCCAGGAAGAAATCTAGATGTTCTGGAAAGTTACAACTAAAGGAACGTGGAAGTTGAGGAGGCTTTCTAGAAACTCAGTATCCCACCAGGATAAGCTAAAATTTTGGAATTACTTCAGTACTCTGGTAGACCAGGTTTATTTATGGGCCAGACTGCATTTTGTTGGTTTTGGACGCATATATATCTTTAGAAGTGTATGGACAGTTTCAGCTACAAAGGGCTTGAAGTAATGCTAGTTTGGATTTTTGTAATAAAGCACGTGAATTTCATGAAGCCTCTCTCTTCTCTTTTCTCATTTTTTTCCACTTATGAACTTTCAGCTGAGTTTTGTGCCTGAGGGGGTCATATCAGGGTTATATAATAGACTTTAGCCACAGTTTTGTTGTTTGGAGACATCATCCTTCACAACATTAGCTTGTAACATTTTTCAGCCAAAACCATGCTGGCCATTGTGGCTTGTTTCACAAGTGTGATCTATAGCAGCATCATTTCTTATTATAATATACAATGTGTAGTATACAATGGTATTCGAACGTGTAGTAAAGATATAACCTTATAGGAAGCAATAGACCAGGCTCTTTCAAGCCTGATAAAATAATGTATTTTTTAAAGATGTGTAATGTTGAGGGGTGGAGCAACTAGATGGTATTTAAATGTGCTCTGCTCTTTTGCATGCCAATACTATCCAGTGTGACTTCTTTGGGAACACAACTTTACAAACCTACATCACTGTCTCAGTCTTGGGAGTAAGTTTAAGCAACTGGTGTTCACATTGTCCAGATTTCTGGAGTACATGCCTCTGCAGTGCTGCATACATGATATTGTTTCATAAGACTGTAAAATCTTTTTTCTTGTTCTCAGCAGGCCTGCTTATACCTGCAGGCTGTAAACAAGGAAGATGGGGAAAGAAAAACAATCCACAAGTCTTTTAGCAGCATTAAAACATATTTGGAATAGGCTTAGGGGCAGGGAAACCACAGGGAAAATGCTATGATGACAGTGCTGCTGCAATGGGCATCTTCTGCCTAAGACAAGGGGTAAATATGTATTTTAGGCCTCAACTCTGAAAGACAGAAATGTGTCCTGTGCCCACTCTTTCCCTTTGGTTGGCTTTAGCTCTTTAGAAGTGCTTAGCTACTAGACTCAGTGATTTAATGAGCTTTTAGATTGTCTGAGACTGGGCTTTCACATGTGGTGCATCCTTTTCTATCTGCACTTGTGTTGACACACAAGTTGACTAGCTACTTGTCACCAGCTCTTCATGGAAGATACTTTCCTGTGTAATCTGCTGGTGAAGCTGCTCTTGTGAGTTCTGCCTATCCCACTTCATTTGAAATGAAGAGGGTTAGTGAAAGTCTTTCATTCAAGCTGTGTTAGCTCACCTGGCTAGTTTTGACTGAGGCTGTTCAGGGCATGCTCAGTTGATCTACCTGAGCTGGGGAAGGTAATATTTCTTCAGAGGTGGCATGGTGATGAAGTACAGGTAGGAAAGGTAAACCGTGGCTTCCTTGGCTACCATCCCAAGAGGAGCTTTTTGTTTTGGAACTTAACCTTCACACACCTATGTAGGCCAAAAAAGAAATATTGGGGGAGGGCAGGAAGGGGTAAAATGAGGTGTTATATTCTTACAGACTGCACGTCTGCATGGTAGAGTCTCAGGGCTCATTCACTGTTTCCCATCTGAAGCAGAAGCTGTAAGTCCAAGTCTTCCCAAGCAAGGAGGTGCGTGCCTGCTGCATTTGGCTCCCTGGCAAACCCCTGGCTACAGTGTGCTGCAGGCAGTTCTAGTGCTACAGCTCTTTATTATTTTGTTGAATGGGTGGGGGCTGGAAAATCAGTAGTTTTAGTATGCATGCCACTGTCTCCAGAATTGAGTACTGACCCTCTTTATTGTTACCGGTAAAATTAAACTGATGCGACAGTCATACATGGCAGGTTTCCAGGTCTCTGCTCTTCTTGGGGTGGGAGGGAGGGATCGCCCTTTCCCTAGAGAGAAAGAGGACTGGATACTTTCCAGGAGGGAAGCAAAATTCTCCTGCGACCACTGTGGAACTGTAGATGAACCTGCTTCTGAAGGAAGAAACTTACTGTAAATGTGGGAAGGCAGATATAGGAGAAATAAATCATAGATTATAATGGGGGACATCCCCTTTCCTCTCCTCAACAAATACAGTATTTCATCATCTATGTTCAACCATAAAAGGCATTTATGCTTCTCCCATGCATACTAAATAGGAACTGTCTGGCTCATGTGTTTCTTAGAGTCAGAGGATGGATATATCCCTGCTCTTGCAATTCTAATTTCTTACCAAGCAATATGATATAGTAGCAAACATGCCAAGAAGGATGTATCCAGGTGGCAAGGAGGGACTGAAGCACTTATGTTGCCCCAGGTCAAAATATGGGAAAAATATTGTGTTATCAGGGTTTATCTGCAGTTGTGAGTAATGGAGTTGATAGCGTTTCCCCGTTTTCCTGTGTGATGGTTGGTTTTTAAACTAGCAACAGGTTTGGAAAATCACGCATCAAGTCAGGGTTTTTTTCTTTTTTCTTGCAAGCTATTGCACATAGGTACTTGGAGGGAGGCAGCTGCCTCCCTTAGTGGGGGGAGGAATGTGTTCCCTCCAGTATGTCCAGAGGAAGGTCTTATGATGTCAAGCTGGCGGAAAGGCAGAAGTCCTGTTCTCCACTCCAGACTTCAGGGCAACTTCAAGCAAGGAAACATCTGTTTTGTTCTGTCTCTGGTTCCTTCCTGTGCAGTGACCTCAGAGAGGGCTAATGTCCATCATTAAAGGTACTGAATATCTTGGATTTATCTCTATGTGCAAAGCATTTCAGGCCTCTTTATTTGTCTGTTCCCTCATATGTTGGCTCATATGAGAAGGCTCACAGTGCAGGTCTGTGGCTGAGGCAGTGGGCCATGCCCAATTACATTCCAAGGGAGATGCTGTGGTGCTAAACCATAGGTAGGCAGTGGATCTCGTAGTGGGGCTCACTCATGCCTATAATCTCATGTATTCTTCAGTGGGTCAGGGAAGAGGCCAATCCAGAGATGTACATGGGGCCCTAGATAGAGACAAGCTCTGGTATGGTGGTGTAGAGTGACTCAGGCACTTGCAGCATGTGGGACTTGCCTTGTCTGATGTTGTAACACATGGGTGCTAAGAAGCTCTGCTCTTGATTTCAACCCTAGTGCGCCAGGGCTGTTTGGATACCCAGACAGCCACAGCCCCTTGCTGGGACGGTATGAATTCCTGTAGGTCTACTCTAAGTCAAGCAGCAGTTAGAAACTTGCATAGCAACAAACCTCTTTCCAGAACCAAAGGCCAGGATAGCCTTTGAGCTTTTAGGTAAAGGAAACAAGCCAAAATCAGGAAAATACAAGGCAGTAGTGGGCTTTTGTTCATCCTCTCTTCTGTTTAATTCCAGCTCAAGCATTGTGGATGGTGAATGGTAAACTGAACACAAAGCTGTAGCTATGCAGTAACACGTGTATTTCTCACCCCTGCTCCAGATCCCTGCCTCCTGTATTCCTTTCTGCCTGAGTAATGAACATGCTTTCAGGTGTGAAGTGCTCTGTTTCAACATCAACACTTGTCACCAAAGCTGATTTCTGGTCATATTTGGCCTTGATCTCTCATTTAGTACTTCCTAAAAAGCAGAATGGAAGCTTCTTAAGGAGCCTTTTTTAAATAATGCTGAGTGGTGATTTAAGAAGCAGAGGCAAGATAGGGAGGGGGAAAAAAAGGCATTTTCTTCCAGTGTTAAGTGGTGCTTCTATATTTTAATGGCTTCTGAAGTCAGTCACTGTTGCTTGGTCCCAGCTGGACACTAATTCCTGCTGGGAATGCCGCATGGCAGCTTTCAGAGTGCTCTGAAGCTGAATCTGTAATTGTGACTCAGAGCAGATCAATTCCCTTTCCTTTCTGCAGTGAAATTCGGGTTCCATTACAGATATGAAGATCCCCCAATGTACTAGCAGCATTAAAACCAGAAACCAGTACTACACAGTATGGTAGCTGGGATTTGGATAGGTATGTTAAACTAGAAGAAGTGCAAAGAATAGAGCTTAGAACAGCTGAAAGTCTCTTTTCTTCATTTGGTTGGTCTTACAGCAATGGCCATGAGGGCTTTCTTGTCCTTGGGGATATTAAGCCAAGGTTAAGAACAACTTTGAAATATTTCTTCTTTATTTTAAACTCTGGCCTGCTGCATTTTCGTTCCACTCCTATTCCTCTATTACTTGTTCTTGCTTAGCCATGTAGCCCCAGTTCATTCAGGAGTGATCAGTTGTAGCCTCTCAGATAGTGACATCATTGTCATCCTGAGAGAGTAAGTCAATCATGCAGCCTTACCTATTAATGAATAAAAGACGATGATTTGTCTCTTATTAAATCCAGGATCAACTATAACATATAGAAGGACAGATCTAAGCTGTAGGTCTAGTCAGCAGTCAGGAGTGTATAGTTCAAGTATTTAAAACCTAAACTTCTGAGAAGAATGAAAGAGCTACTCTATCTCCCAGCTCCATTACTGGACACCCACCCCTAGAAGTACTTCATCTTCATACTGGTAGTTCCTCTTCTTTTCAAAAGCTTTTGAGCAGTGAAGCAGTTAGTAATACTGCCACTTAACGTATTCTGTTTAGAATCCAAATTGTATTGGAAAGGAGCAATTCAAAGCTGGCATTTCAGGCTATCTGCAGACTCAGGCAGATCTTTTAAGCAGTAATGCTTATGTTGCTTTCTCACAGTTTCCTTACCAATTTTTACACCTAGAAGCATGCTTAAAAATGGAAAGTGACTGAGGTATCTATCTGGTTTTACCCCCTGAAAAGAACATGCCTCTTCCTTTTGGGAAGTGAAATTTTATGTTTTATGATAATTATGACCATTTTCTGGCCTACTCAGACTAAGAAGTGCTTTCATATTGATTTCAAAGGAGCCATGATTTAGGCTTCTTTTATACTAAAATGGATGATGTCTCCTTCCCCTTAAAACTGATGACATTTGTGACTTCAGAAGCTCATATTCAATATTAAGGATTTTATTATCTGGTCAGTGCTGCATTAAAATAACTGAGAAAGCTGAACTGTGTAGCAAAATTCTTCTTGGGCAGATTCAGCTTATATTTCTCTTCCCAGTGCACAGAGCACGGTCCACTAAGCTTTTGAATATCAAAACATGAGACACTGGTTGGGGCCATTTAAAAGCAGCTGTTCCCATAGGGGAGCTAGGGGGTGATGGACAGTAGTGTTGGGATCAGATGTGCTGTCATGTTAATGGCTTGAATTTGCAGCGTGGTGCTGCGTAACAGCCTGCAGAGATGGTCTAGCTCATGGTCTCTGGAGAGTATTTGGAGGAGAGAAGTCAGAGGAGGGAGCAGAGCATAAACAAGCCCCACTGGAAATAAGCATAAAAGTCAAACAAAATGGACCAGGCTTTATAGTTAAAGACTATGCAAACTGTATGCTGAATAATGCAAGACATGGCATTATCCTTAACCTGTCACTGAGAATGTCTGTTGTGTTGCAGTCATCTCCAAGAAAAGTCTACTCACATTAATTTCAGTAGTAGCCTTTACAGGGCAAGTTCATCTGCCACTGGACTTTTAACTCTCAAAAGCCTAACAAAAATTAAAATTAAAAAAAGGCTGTAGGCTCCACTTCCTGCACTCCTCATCTGCCCCTGCTGCCCCTCTTCCCTAACCTTTGCCTTTAAGATGATGATAAAATTGCATTCCACTCCAGGCAGCAAACCCTTTGAAAATGTATATCCTCCCCCAAACGGTTCCATTTTTCCAAAATGTGCTAGAGACACTGCTTCATGATCTGCAGTAATTATCTTGACAGGTCAATTATTAAAAAATAAATTAAAAAATTAAATTTAAAAAATTATACAGGAGCTTGGCTGCTGGTTTTCCTTTTACTGCTGTTTCTCTGCAGAATGCTCTTGGCACCAATTGACATGGGAACTGCATTGCACCAGAGAGGGAAATTATCTTCCCCTACCTTGATGCCAGAGGACAGGTAACCTCTAGGCAGAGACTTCTTTTTAGATTTGTGGGCATTCAGAGCAGGAACAGCACCCCCTGGCACATGGCGGATTATAGTACCCGGGCTAGTAATCTACATAGTCAAGTCATTTACTCCTACTGGCCTGCCTGAAAGAACTATCTACTTGGGAAAAGAAACTTGGCATGGAAGAGTAAGAGAATGGATGGAGATAACTGTTCTTGCTTTACTGAAAGGGCTTAAAGGAAGATGTGAATTTCCACCTGTCAGATATCTGAAGAGTTTAATAATATCCACATATCAAACCTTATGAGGGTTTTTTTGAAGAATCCCTTTGAGCTTGTAGGTTAGTAATATGTGAGTAGTATGTACCTGCAAGATTCACGCTAACAAGTAAGCTCTTTGGGGGAAGTAGTTCATCTGTTAGTTCATTTTTCTTGCAAAATTGACGTTAATATGCATTATTGTGAGATAAATACTTCAGCACATCATATAAACAGCTATTGAAAAAGGTACCAACCGGAGTCCTTAAGCTTCTACACCAGTGGAGGAATGCAACGCAAGGAAGAAATTGGGTCCTCAAGGTGCCTTTCAAGGCTGATTGAGAAACTAACTTGACAAAGAATCTCCTGAAATCTTGTTTTCTGCTCTGCTCTGCTCCTCTCCTGGGTCCTGGGATAATTTGTAATTCAAGCTTGGAAAGAATCCTATGCTATTTCCTTCAGACTTATTCCTTCCACATGTGAAATCTAGTAATTTAAACACCTCATCTCCTTTCATAACTGAGGCAGGAAAAAATAGCCAATTGCTGATTGAATCCATATTTCCACAAAGTTCCAGTTATTTTGTTTGATGTTTAAAATATAAAATTAAATGAAGGTAATTAAAGGAATAAGTACACTTCTTTAAAAAATAAAGATGGTCGTGGCAAATGAATCTGTACTAATCTGGACTTGCAAATAAATCCCTAAGAACCTACTGGCCCCATTCCTAGGGTGTGATATCAAGCAATGAATTTGAAACCAGAGACAGGTTTAGTAGTAAGTGCTGGTTCAGCTTCACAGTGTGGGAAGCAGCTCGGAATGAGTGATGATGTATTTTGGCTTAAAGCTTTAAGAAGAGCACAGGATAAAGATTGAAAATAAGCTCCATTACCTAATTACTTGGGGCTCAGTGGGAATTGAGGATACTCAGTATCTTGGAGAAGTATTCTTCAAACTTTTAAGAGCTGAGCTCTTCCTCACTAAAACCAATCATGCATCTCCTGTGATGCCTCATGTGGTTAAGGACCTAACCATATTTCAGATCTTAGTACTATACTACTTCACCATTCTTACATGCTGAGGGCTGAAGGAGCTAACAATGGTGGAATTAAAGGTACCACAGTTCAAATCTGAACTGGCTTGCTTTAAAATGAAAAGAGCAGATCATGCATCTCAGAGTTGATGTTTCAGGATCTCTGCAAACTCCAGCAGAAAATGAATTGATTACATTTGAGTTTTGTTTTCACAGTTGTTTGGTTGGTTTGTTGTTGGTTTTTTTTTTTGTTTGGTTGTTTTTTTTTTCACAGACAAAAGAACTACAGAAAAAAGAAGAATGCTGAGACTAAAAAATCTGAGGAAGGCCTGAGTGTTCTACATCTTCCTTGAGAAATGGCAGCCACATGACAAACTGGTTGCAAACTGAATAACTTTCTTGAGTTTAAACTGCTTCCACTTTATACACAGGCAACATCTCTAACTTCAGAAACTTGAATCCCATTCTAAGGATGGTTTTATGTTGTGAGTGCTGTCGCTAAAGTGCAGGAAACTGAAGAGAGCACCAGAGTTTCTCCCATGAAGTTAAAGTTTGTGTTTCCTAGCCTCCTACCCAGATTTTTAAAGCAATATATTTGTTGACCAGGGACTTTTTGAAACCAGAGGGGACCTGGCTCATTCTGTACAGATTGTTGAAACAATGAAAATGCCATAATTACAGCCACATTGTAGAAGACAAATGGGTAACACTGGGGAGCTGAATTTTAGCCCTTGTCCTCCACATGGCATGTTTCCTGCAGCAATTCCCAACTGAGCCGTCAGAGGAAGAACAAGATTCTTTTTCCCGCATCAGCAAAGCCATTTTATGTGTGCAAACTCCCAGGTTTAAAACAATCCATTTTTCAACTGTTGGCAGTTGAGGTGGAAGGCACATATCCTACCTGCCACCAGCTTTCCCCTTCCTTTTCCACACTTGTAACTGTACTTTCTCTTACTTGTTCTAGCAGGGACTACAACAGCAGGAGTATTAAGTACAGTTCCACTCAGTAAAGCACTTCTAAATTATTTCTGCCTCAACCCAAACCAACTGCCAAACCCATCTCTGCAGACACATTTAGTCAATGTACAACAGACTGGTGTGGAATTAGCCTGTATTGTGGGGTAAAGCTCAATGCCTGTCCTGGGAGAGGTGGAAGGACTGTGTGGTCATGTACAGTGAGATAAGCAGCTACCCAGTGCTCAGGGCAGCTGCCCACTGCTCATTTCTGTCATAACACTCTCCAGCAGAACAAGCAGAGAGAAATGGTGTGTTGGCACAACGCTACTTTCTGAAGTTCTGAGGCAGCTCATAGAGGGGGTGTCCATGACATTGAAGCCTTGGAATGACACTAAGGAGATGTTGAGTTCTTTCCTGACTGGCATAAAACTGGGCATGTCTAGCATAAGATTTGCAGACACATGTGAGTATTGGAGGTATTCAGTATTCATAGGTATTGTCAGGTCTTCCCTAAAATGCAAAAGGTCCTTTGATAAGCACTATCAAGACCACATTATGTGTTGTGCATTCTGCTTGGTTAGGCAGCTGCCTGGTTCTTAGGCAGAGTGCTGCTAGGTCACCAGGGATGCTGTCCCTCTGCAGATCCTAGCCTTAGCTTCTCTTTGTTTAAGCATAATCTCTGTAAAACAGAGGGAATTTTTCCCTGTCTGCCAGGGCTGCAAGGAGGGTAAGTTTCTTGCACCTGTAGGAGGTGATTACTGATAAGCCTGCTAGGAAGTATGAAGAGTCCCTGTACCCAAGGCTCTTACAAAGGTGAGGGGACAAGGGTTTCCACATACTCCATCCACATAGAGAAGATACCCAGAAAAACCTGGCAGTACTGCTTCTCAGCAACAGGAGAGGAGGCAAAACTTATTCCACTAAACTGAGCTGAAGGAAAGAAATCCATGAGCAGGAATGTGGGTGCAGCTGGCACATTATTTACTATTTTAAAAACTTTGTCTGTCTGCCTTACCTCCCTGAGAAATTACTGTATTTTCAAATGGGTGAAGACTTTTGCTGTAGAATTAGAGATCTCAGCCTACTTAGACCAATCTTTCTAATGAGCTGTTTAACCAATACAAAGTTCAGTCTACCTGATGTATGTCAAATGGAGAGCCTATTTAACTTTGCATTAATTATGACAGAAGACTGGAGACAGGAAATAGTTGTGGTTGAGAGGGTATCAAATCACAATTCATTGCAATGAAGCTTCAATTGTACCATAGATGTGGTAGCTGTACACATCTCCTCTTTTACCAGATAAAAGAAGAAACCACTTTCTAATAATAAAGAAATAAAAACATCCCTTGTATTAAAGCCTGACCACCCTGACCTTTATGCGATGCATTATTGACAATTCCGTTAACATTTATTTAAACTTAATTTCCCAGAGCAGGACATGACAGAAAGTAAGAAACATTCATTTCAATTGTAAACCCTTTCACTTTAATGCATCTCTGAATTAATTGGGCACAGTCTTCATATCAAGTGAAATAAATGGGCTGATAATTGATTAGGACCTCAGGGAACAATGAGATCTGATTGGCTAGGAAAAGAGAAGTGACCTATAAAAGGCCAGGATTTTTTCAAATAGCTTTTTTAATAAAGCATGTTGATGAAGAAATTATCTGCAAGGCTTGGATGAAATATTCTGATTTGATATATAACTTCTGTCAAAGCGAAAATGGGATGTAATGTAACTTAATTCTTGGAAAACTTGAGATCCTCTTTGAAAGAGATGAGTCCTCCTCTGAGTCCCACTACTAGGCTTGGTTATGCTCTGTAGCTCAGCATGGCTTATCTTACCTTTCCACCTTTTTGTCAAGAGAGGTCTCCCGCTCTGCTGAAGAAAGTAGCTCATGGAAGGGATTTTGGTTGGTTTTCTGCCTTGCCTATTATGAACACTGTTTTGCCCTTCTAAGATCTCTCCCCTCCAGCTGTGCCTTTAGCTGAGAGGCTAGGATGAGCAGACAGGGATGCTGATGCTTGTGGTGAGGCTGATGGTCTCACCTTCATCCATGGCCAGAACATTCACTTTTGGAACAAGCCCTTCTCCTCTTAGCTGGACTATCAGCCTGTCCTCAATCCTTGTCCTTCTCCCAGCTGTACTTTTAGAGTGCTGTGCCCTTCTCTGCACACTCTTGTGCTGACACATCACTACAGCAATTCTTGTGAATATGGGAGTATTACAAGTCTCCAGCTCAATTAAAATCTTTCAAGGTTCTGACTGATAACAAGTCCTTGCCTCACTCCACCAAGCTGGTTGCAGCTTGACCACTTTCACTGTGTCATGAGAGGAAGGTGTTTCCTCTTGTGCTCCTGGCTCAAGTGTCTATCCCAAGTTGACTGATTATTGGTTCATCTTGACCTTCCTGCAAGCCTCTGCCTTTCTGTGAACAGATCCAGAAAGTACTCACCAAGTTTGGTGCTGTGCTGGGTAAATCAATTAGAGCACACCACTCCAGGGCTTCTCTTCCTTGGGCTGGATCCCAACTAATCAGTACAGTGATAATAAAATGCTGATCCTTACCTGATGGACAACCTCCTTCTCACCCATGAAGGGGCTGCTGAAAACATTGTGTTTCTGGGAAGCCTTCCAGTGCTGATAACCACATACCCACAGCAAATGCTTATTTGGCACCCGTTTGTTTTGTAATGATGTGTATTGCACTCTTGCTGTAATGTTTTATCAGTACTTGGGTTTCTCAAGAGGAGGGGCAATAAGGCTGTCACTGGATGAGCAGACAGTCAGCCTGGTCTGGCTCCTGGAAATGTCTAGTTTTTGCAGAAGACTTAACTATGTTGTTAGTATTGTCATCCTCACCCCAGCACAAGGTGATCTCATTGTAGAGCTGTCCTCTTCAAAGTATTTCACTGTTGGAAAGTAGTTAGATACTTTCATTTTTCTGCAGTGTTAGTTGTCAGGCTCTGAGAGATTTAAAACCTCTCATTTTTGTTTGCGGAATTGTCATAAAGACTGATTGCATTTAATGACAGATCCAAACTGGAATCCCAAATTCAACCTTGTAGGTGTTGGAGATTTCAGCCTATCAGGGAAGTGATTGTCCCTTTGTACTTGGCACTGGTGAGGCTGCACCTCGAGTACTGTGTTCAGTTTTGGGCCCCTCCCTACAGGAAAGACATTAAGGTGCAGGAGCTTGTCCAAAGAAGAGCAACGAAGCTGGTGAAGGGTCTAGAGAACAAGTCTTATGAGGAATGGCTGAGGGAACTGGGGTTGTTTAGCCTGGAGAAAAGGAGGCTCAGGGGAGACCTTATTGCTCTCTACAACTACATGAAAGGAGGTTGTAGTAACGTGGGTGTCAGTCTCTTTTCCCAAGTAACAAGTGATAGGACAAGAGGAAATGGCCTCAAGTTGTGCCAGGGGAGGTTTAGACTGGATATTAGGCAAATTTCTTCACTGAGAAAGGGTTGTCAAGCATTGCAACAGGCTGCCCGGGGAAGTGGTTGAGTCACCGCCCCTGGAGGTATTTAAAAGACGTGTTGACATGGCGCTTCCTTACTTGGTTTAGTGGTGGACTTGGTAGCGTTAGGTTAGCAGTTGGACTTGCTGATCTTAAGGGTCTTTTCCAACCTAAATGATTCTATGATCCTGAATCTCAGTTGAATGCCTTATGCTTGTAAAGACCCACATTCACAGAACAAACTGTTGCATCCGTTGAAGATGTTAGCTCCTTAGAGCTCCACAGGAGAACAGGAGATGTACCCATGCCCGTTGATACCAGCTTCTGAGTGCAAAACAGTCTACCATTGGTTGTTAAGCCAATAGAGCAGAGTGTGAACTTGAATGAGTGAGACACGGGCATGTGGCGTGGAGATGAGAGCCTTGTGCCACCATGGTGGGGTGCACAAACCAGAAACAAGATGTACCATAGTTCACCTGGCAGAGCCCTTGTGTTTTGGCTGTGCTTTGATTGCCTGCTTTTGTTCTGCATTAATCCCTTTTTTCAGGCCCCTGAAGGATTTCCCTGCCTTCATAGCCTTTGGGCACTGACTTCTATTGTTTCAGTGATCTCTAAACAAAAGGACATTAAGTGTTTCTCTCCCTCAGCTGAATGGAATGTGGCTCAAGGCCCAGAGCTTTAGTGGGACCTGTGGGAGCTCAGGCCCCATTACACAGCACCTTCCCCCACCACCCTGCATGCTTTCTCTGGGAGCTCTGCACTGCACATTCTCTCTCTGAAATTTCTTTATAGGGGAATCAAAGCTCTTTTTTCTAATACTTAAGTTTCAAAAACACATGGTTCCTGGGAATGCTTGGATGGGGGGCTTTCTAAGCAAAACTAGGCTATGAAAGCAAAAAAATCCCTCTGTGTTTCTAGAAATGGAAAAGGTGCCCTAGCTGATGATGTGTAGGACATATTTCGAGGTACCCATTTGGAGAGGTGCACATCGCTGCAGCAATATACTGTCCTCCTCCTTCATTGGTAGGTTCAGCGGTAGGCTGGTGCCTCCCTTACTCATAAGCAGTGTAAGGGAGGCAGGGGTGTAGCATAAGCCATGTTTGTCACCTCTGGGAAGCGGCAGATGAAGGCAGGCTGAGTCAAGGAAGAGGTCTGCTGGTCTATGATGGCTACTTGATAAAATCTAGGCGTTCCCTAAGAGTTAAATTGATAGTCCCACTGTTAAACTGATAGTCTCTTCCCCTCCCCTATACCCAATTGAGAAGTGGATATAGAAGTTTAATGCCTGAAATCGTGTATGACTCTTTCTCTCCCTCCTCTCCCCCAGCTTTTAATCCCTGTAATTGCCCAGAAAAAACAGTATCAGTGTTGGTCAGAAGGTGTAATAGGCTTTACAGTACACAAAGTACAGGTAGTCCAGGTCTCTGTACAAACGGAGACTTGACACACATGTGTTTATATGACAAGTCAAAAGAGGACCAGTGAAAAAAACCTTTCTGTGTTTTTTTTTTTGGCTGAAAGGATCCTAAACTCCTGTAGACCCCATAGCAGCCTGTAGGACTGCAATGCCATGTATATTTCCCCCATGTGCTGGTCATCCAGCTCTGAAGTCAACCTTCAGAAGCCAGGAGCCTCCATGGAAACAGCATCCATTTCAAATTACAAGTAGCATGCTGACTTCAGCTGGAAGTTGTCCAGGGAAATGAAGTCTGCACCCTAGGCAAGATGGGCTTGGACTGCTGAAGTGGAAGTAGCAATGTTCAGTGGCAAGGTTTTGGGGTAGGGACCTTACAGTTGTAAGTTCAAAGTCAGACTCTTCCACACTCTGCACTGGTTCTACCTTTATCTTGTCTTAGGCATTCCTGCCCCCACCACTGGTTTGCCTGTTTGTGGAGCAGCTTGAGAACTGCTGTAAATTATAGCTCAAACTGTTAAGGAAAACCCAAGTCACTGACAGGAGTTAGTTCACAAGCAGGTCAATAGTACCTGCAGTGAGAGCAGGAGTCCCTGGGAGAGGGAGAAGGTGGACAGCTGGGAACTTCTTGACAGCTCTCCCAGACTAAGTCATCTCCACAGCCCCCCTTGTCTGTGAAATTTCAAAGGTATGTGGAAACAGAAATGAGCAACATTTGGGGTTTCTGTCCTGTGGAAATCTTCAGCATTTCAGGACTTTTTTATTGCTTAGAATAAAATGCTGAGTTTTTAACCACTGTTTTTTAAGAAAACAGAAATTCTACAGGAAAAAATATTTGAAAATATTGGAATATTTAATTTTATTTTTCCAAATGAAAAATATGGGTTTTTACTTTTGTGTGTGGCATAGCCAATGTTTTCTTGTATAAACTTCTTTCATTTTGTAGCAACTGCTTTTCTTTTCTCTGTTGCCTTGCCTTTCCCTTTTCCTCTCTCCCGTCCCCTCCCTGATTGTGCTTTTGTCATTCTAACCCAGAAACAACTCTGATCTTCAGGTCTTGCCATCTAATGCAACACTGACTGTAAATACAAGGCTTTTTTCTCAGCTTACACCCGTGCAAATAGGGTGTAAATTCTTAATGTGGTATAGTAATATTTGCCTTCATTTTGCACTTTGCAGGCAGAAGAGTACCTGTGAAAAGTGTACCCTGCGAGAAAAAGTCCTCCCTGGCTACATTACAGATTAGGAAGCACAAGAACTCTTGTGCTTTTGAACTTTGGGGTGAAGTTGACCCAGTTTGGCAATTTTTTTTTCAGTATGAATATGTAGTCCAGCTCCCTGCCCTAAGGCATTCTCACCTAAACCTATGTTGGTCTTTGAAGATACTTTGCCTAACATTCTTAAAAACCTTCAGTGATGGTGATTTGATAGCCTCCCCAGGGAATCTAGTCTTATGGTACACTCCCATTACAGTTTTTAATGATTAACCTAATGTTTGTGGTAATTTCAGTCTATTACAACTCATCCTGCCCACCATCAGTGGGACAGCAAACTCATCCCTTTCTCTCTGAAGCTATTCTTTCTGTATTTCAGGATTTAGCACAGCTCCCCTCTGTGTTATCTTCACCACACCAAGCAACACTAGTTTTTGCAGTTTTTATGCTGTTTTTTCTTGTCAATCTCCTTTTGTCTCCCAGTTGGTCTGTATCTCTTTTAAAAAGGTATTGCATCAGTGGATGCCTTAATAATAGTTTGGAAACATTATTTCACATGATATGCAGATTACACTCTTGCTTGTACAGGATGATCTGTCTTTTTTTTTTTTTTTTTTTTTTTCCCCCATACAGAGATGCTATGGTACTGTCAATTCATGTTCGGCTCATGATCCTTTCTTACAGAACAGCTACCCAACTTTGTTCTGTAGTTGTACAGTTGATTGGTTTTGCCTGAGCTCTGCATCGTTTGTAGATTCGGTGGGTGTCCTCCCTAATCTATCATCTAGGCCCCAGTGTGAGCATTAAATCATCCCTATGGAACCTCACTAGACCCATCTTTTCATTTTGACAGTGAATGATTTTCCAACCAAGTCTGCACTGCCTGACCCTTACAGTACTTTTGTATGGCCCACATTTCCTTATCTTCTTTTTCAAAGTATCATGTCAGTGTCAAAAACCTTAATGAAGTCAAGATACGTGACATTTTCTCTCTTTCCCCTAAAGCTATTCCCCTGTAATAGAAGGACATTAGGTGGTTTGACATGGTGTCTTTGTGACAAATCCATGTTGGCTGTTACTCATATTTTGTTTTCGTCTAGGTATTTAAGTAATTTGTTTATTTGTGTCAACATTTTTCCAGGAATTGGATTTTAGCTCTATTATTTATTGACTACTCCTCCTTTGCCCCTCCCTCCCCCTTTTTTTTAAAGATACATGCATTCTTCTAGCCCTTTTGCAGTTTTCTGAAGCCTCACCCTTCCTTTTGGGGGTCTTGGTCCTCAGAGACATCTTCAGCCAATTATCTAAATATCCTGGGATTTTCATTAAACCCAGCTGATCTGAATTATCCTACTACTCTGTACTGCAGCCTCAGCATGTGTTCAGGACTTTGTCATGCTAAGTGCTGGACACAAGTAATAAAGACGGTTCTTTCTACTGAAGACCTGATTAGCTGTACATACAGATAAGGGAAACTAAGCAGAAGCCTCTGGCCAGACAGAAGGCAGGTTAAACAATGAAACGTTCTTCATTAGCTTAAAAGATAAAAGTGTCCTCTTGCCCATGGTCTCACTATTATCAAACGCTTTGCAGGCATTCCAGCAGGGGGGATTTTAAAGCAGGAGTCAAAACAGGACAGTGTTTTAGCTGGCCTGCCTTTTTACACAGATCTTCTCTAAAACAATAGAAGATGCAGGTATAAAGACTAGACAAAGGAGTGGGTGTTAGGAACAAATGGTGAAGAAGAGGTCACCTGGACTGCTAGACTGGCCACTGTGTGCAGAGCTGGAAGCACAAGTCATGGACTAAGTTAAAGTAGTTAAAACAAGTGGGGAACATAAGGATGGGCCTCCTGCCATATGCTGTCTGCCGGCACCTGGGGTCCACTGGTGTGTTTTGGTGGTGTGTGTCACTGGCAGGTGTCTTCATGCAGCATCTCTGCCCTGGAGCCCACTCATATGACCTCCCATCATGGTGCTGTAGCCCTGGGGAGGTGGTGTGAGTGCAGCTGAGACACAGTTTGAGTGAAATCTTATTTTGCCTTCTGTTTTCATCCTCATTTGGCATAGGGTCAAGCTGGACAGGTTTGCATGAAGGGGTTAGTGTGGTTCAATTTGGACTGGGTGCATTTGCACTCTGACCTGCTCAGTGCTCAGCTGCAACTGCTGTCAGCCCATCAGCTCAGGGGCCAGGTGCATGTTTGACACTGACAGGAGGGCTGCAAACTTCTGCCTTGAATGCCTAGTGTTATGGTGGCCAGGGCAGGGAAATGGAGTGCATGTCCTGGTGGGAAGGATGACCACAGCAGGTAAGAAAGAGGCGGCTGTGAGAGGTCATTGGCCAAAGGTGTTTTTCACTCAAGAGGCTTTGGCGAGCTCTGGGTCCTGGGCAGGGGCTAAGGCACTTAACAGGTCAGAAATATAATTCCTGGCTGCTAGAACAGCTGAATTCAAATTGGCCCAAAGTGGCTACAGACTAACTATCCCAGCCTTTTTCTCCTGATACATCCAAGATTGTTCTTGGAAATGATTATTTTAATGGTTGATTAATGAGTTGTAAGCCACAGGGGGTAATTAGTTTGCTAATCACTAGGTTCAGCAACCTCACCAGCCGCTCAGATTGCTCTCAATGGCAGCCCTTTTACCGCCATAGTGCACAACTGGCATTAAGGAACAGTTAATGCTGTGATGCTCCAGTTGAGCTCAGCCTTGCCAAGCAGCATTAAGCTGTACATATCCTCCTTCACACCATGGGGCTCTTCACTGTAGAGATTGTTTCTGCATTGGGCAGCTTCATTAATTCAGTGATTGCATCTTGCCATATAATGAGAGTGAAGAGTGCACTGGCTGAAGGTTTCATCCTACTTCCCAGAAGGTTTAAATAAATAACATAAAAATAAAGAATAAAGCCCTCTAGCCCACGTGTTGTGCAGGGCCCCAGCCGAGCTGGTTGGCTGTGTTTGCCAGACTGCTGCTGAACTATACTGCAGGTGTTCTCTGTCACAGCGACACATGTTTGAACCAGGCGCCCTGTGAAATCCGAAAAAGTGCACTTCCTTTGCTTTGTCAGCACGGCTCCCCTTTGCCTGCAAGGTTTTTCAAAAGTATGAGGGAAATGACTCACCCAGCAGAATGTGGGAATTATCCTGTTTAGCTGCTCTGCTTTATCCTGTCAGAAACGCACGATGAAAAACTCTAGTCACAAGAGACCAAAGGGGCTCCCACATAACTGACAGACACCAACTGTTTGAGAGCACTCAGATCCTGTTATCGAGAGGAGCCTGACCCCTGTGCTGCACCTCCATTTATCATCATTTTAATCCAATTGGAAGTCTTTTCAAAAGTCTCCATGTTCTTTCATCCTTTTCCCACTTTCTCTTACCCCAAATGTTCTCTTCTTTTCTCCTTTTTTTGTTTACTTTTAAACTCCCTGCACTCCCAAATACTTTTTGTTCTTTTAACTTGGAAAAGGATAAATTTTTAGAGATGATCCCAGGCCAAAACTTCTCTGTTAAAGCAGTATAAAGAGAAGATCACTTCACCAAAATCAATGGAGTTAGTCCAGATTTAGCTGTCAAACTGAGCAGAATTCATCTGGCTAAGTCACTTTTCTTTTTTTCCTTTTTAATCTTCAAAGTGATCCTGAAAGGTGCCAGACAGCAACTGAAAAAAACTTACTCATACAAGCTAAGGCCTAAATTTCTCCATGTCCTGTTTGTCATTAAGGTAGTAACTGTTACTCTGCCAGGTATTTTGTACTCAGAGTGAGAGATGGTTCTTGCCCATGAGGTCTAAACTTTTCTTCATGAAGGCATTTAAATGCCTGAGCACTTTTTAAGCACAAGTTTTCTTGTGTGTTTAACTTCCTCTATCTGCCTAAATGCATTCTGAATCAGTGTCCAAAAGAGTCAGGGAAAAAACCACTATTGTCATTCCTGTTTTAAGGGAGGAAGAAGGATGATTCTGAATGATTCTGTCCCTTGAAAATAGAATCTTGCTGTTGATATGCTGGTACAGTCCTCCTGACTGTATTGCCTGTCCACAGTGGGACCTTAGTCAGGATCTGGCCATAATGACATGTTAGGCTATGGCTGTGGAATGTATCTTATTTTTGAGTCCCCATTCAGCGCAGAGAGAGTCACAGGGGACTGTGGCAGGTGTGAGGGTCATTCTCGTTTCTGCTGCCCAGCTAGTAGGTGATGCTCACATGGTTGTCCTGTGCCTTGGAGCCAGAAAGACCCCTAGGATGTCTCTGGGTGCAGCTGTGGGAAGGTGAGGAAGAACTGCTGACACTTGCACTCAAAGCAGGAGGCTTAAGGGACCACAGCATAAGTGCCTGCTAAGTAGGAACTCCTGGGGTACAGATAGGCCTCTGGAGTATTGGGCCAAGGTACTGCCTAGTTCTGTGAACACTCTGAAGTAATTATAATGCAGCAAATAGGCTGGAGAAATAGGGAAGAGGCTGGAGTCTTCAAATTATTTTTTATTTTCATTAGGGAAAAAAATTCAGCTGATGAAATTCCTCAGAAATCAGAAACAGAAAGAGCAAGCTTAAGCTCAGAAATTGTGTACTTTGCCTCAATTGTGGCATGAACTAGCTAACCAGTGTAAAGGGCTACATGAAACTTCTTGGTTTTCATGGTGTCACACACTAGTCACACTTTGTCCTTGTATGTATTGTGATCTTCTCAGGACCCATCAGTGTTTGTGCAGTTTTATTAGAAAGCTGATGATGATAAAGTCATGCCTTCTGAAAACAAAACAAAGACCAAGTAGTTTTACTGTGGTTTTGTGTCAGTATGTTTTATGCATTTTATCTGAATGATAACTGCTACTGCCAACAGAAAAATATGAAAATAGTAGTCAATAAAAGGTAAACTGAGGCTTAGAAAGGACAGAGGTCTAATCCTGGCTATGCCATGGGGCCACATTGCCCCTGAAGGTGCACTGAAGCTGAGATGTTTGGCTAGCTCTGGCTTTTGCTAAACATTCCTGCCTCTCCCTCACCCTTTGGTGACACTGAAAGTTGTTGCATTGAGGATCTGTGATGCCTTGGATATTTGCACTTGCTGGCAGCACCTTTTGCTCTGTGGATGCATGGTATGGTTTGGAGTGTCAAGGCACAGGGCTTTTGTCTGTGGGTGAAGGTGCAGGAGAGGCAGGGGAAGGGTAGAGCTCCCGGGGCTCACTGCCTTCCTCTGTAGGGAAAGAATTGCATAGGATCAGCTGTGCCATATTTAAAGCATAATTATTCTGAAGGCTAATTAGGTAAAAACATAAATTGTGCAAAGAACTGTGGTTTTTTTACAAGTGTTTCACAGCTTAACCAAGCCATCCTTGAACCATTCTGACCTTCAGATTTTCAAAACTGGTTTTGGAGAACAACTTCTCTTCTCATCCCATCCCATCCCATCCCATCCCATCCCATCCCATCCCATGTTATCTTCAACTACTAGGTAGAATTGAGAAAACTTAAGAAAAAATATTTGAACCTTCACAAGTTCAGTTCAGATTGATCCTAAAATCTTGGTGAAAGCCTGGGAAGGACAGAGGTAGGGAACTCTCTCCTTTGATCTGGAATATGATTCGCATGAACCAATTGCAGCACCATTTTTGGGTTTCCAGTGGTATCTAGTTCTGGGTTTCTAGTCATTGTTTATCAGCCCTATCATGTACAATAAACAGACATGAAGTTATTCAGATTCCCTATAAACTTGGGTGGAAAACTTCACATCATTCTCTGAGTTCAGTGTTTGTGTTGGGAAAGAAAAAATGGTGGCAAAAATAAGGCTGAAACATGAACACCAAGAAGGAAACGATGTTGGGGCAAATGCCTAAACAGAGGCTGATGAGAGGAAAAAGAAGTTCACAACCACTCCCACTCATGATTATGGGAAGACTGAACTTTCCTCTCTGGTTCCCTTCCTTACCTTTTCCTGGCTGAAACAAAGCTAATCTAAGTATTTTTTGATGTTCAAGATGTTAAAAAATCAAAAGCATAGGTCCAGCCATCCATTGCGCATGAAACGATACCACAAGTTTTCCAAAGCCATCTGTAGGGGGAGGTATGTATCTGCTAAGCTAGAGCATCCCTACACTCCTCTTTATGCCTCAGATCTCTTGTGTTCAGGTCAGGATCTACTCCTATCTATTACTTATTTATTTCACTATTTATACCATACAGCTACACTAAAATTCTATCAAGAGTCAATATGTAACACAGGTGAAAAAAGTAAATTTAAAATCTGTAACAAGGAACATCTCCATTCAGACCATTTTTTCAGGTGATAAAAAAACACAGAGTGCATAAATAGATTATACACTGTCCTAAAAGCATTGCAAACATAGTTACTGATTTGTATGGTAAAAATTGCATTTTACAGGGACATTACAATTGTCACTTACATGAGGATATTCTTAGTATGTAATAAAAATGGAAAGCTTGAATTATTTATTCTAGCTAAGTTTAAATTATTTCTATGCAAACTTTTCTGAATGGGTAAGATTGAGTATATATTGCTCTTTAAAGTAATGTTAATAGAAATGTATAATTTAGAGGCCCTAAACCCACAAAATTCATGAAAAGTGTCAGGTATCACATGAAACATAATATTGATCTGACTCTGAAAAGTGGCTGGGTAAAGCTGGAGTCTTGCTTAAGAGATCTGTTCATTGTTTGCATTTGCTGCCTTTTCTGACAAAAATACCTTGTATTGCTTGATATTCCCATTAGCACTGCAGCATTGGAATAGCCAGGGAAGAGGATTGCCTCCAATTCCTTCCTCTGTGTGACAAGCAAAATATTCTTGCTAGTTCATTGTCATTTTAGCACCTGTGCAAATCTACTTGATAAACAGAAGGCAGTGCAGCTCCCTGTGCTTTACTGAGGCTGTCACTGGGGCTGTAGAGCTTTTCTTGCTTGCATGGATGCTAAACAGAACCAAAAGAATCCAGCATGACTCTCTGATCCCAGGCTCAGTTTGCAGTGCTGGTGGTTGTGAGCAAATCCATACAATAACTGTTCTACCCAGAAACTGAACAGGTCTCAGCCAAAAATAAGCCTGGAGCCCCATGCCGTAACTTCAACAAACACTTCTGCAGCTTCTAAGCACATTATGCTTTTAGAAGGCTTCTTGGGAGACTGAAGGGAATAATTCTCAATAAATAATTCATTTAACAATTCTCTTTTTTTCCTATTCACAAATAGTTGTGAAATTCTCACATTGATTCATTATTTGAAATTATTTTCCAGTGAGTTCATGGAAAAATACTAAGCTTTCAGATCGTGTCAGTTGGAAATGTTAGAATTAACTGTGCCTTCACACTGTGAAGCGTGTAACTAACTGATATAAGTTGAATTGCATAAGTTGAGCTATACAAATAATAATGTGTTTAATAACGTGCAAATGTTGAAGTACAGAACATTTTATTTGGGCAGTCTATGTTAGTTCTGTAAGTCACCTAATCAAACCTGGGAAACGTAATCACATACCTTTGGTGGCTAACAAGTTATGATTTGGATTTTACCTGGGATGTAAGAGTTTAGTAATGCCAACACATATTGAAGCATGGCTGTAGCTGCCAATAACAACAGTGTAGGATACTTCTGGGACTTCCTGTGCACCTTAGGGTTTTTTTTTACTTTTTCTTTTTTTTTTTTAATCTAAAGCATTAGGACTGTGCGTAGTGGTGATATTTTAAGGGAGAACATATTCTCAACCACCTCTACCTTTAACCAAATTTTTCATCAGGGAATTCATTAGTATTTATGTACACTGGGAGCAATAAAAAAGTTTTATTTTGTGGGGTTTTTCTCATGATCATAACTCAGAAGAATTGCAGAATATATTTGCTGGTCTATTTAGTAAGGGCATACTTTACCATCAGTGCTCAGGGAGTTTGCAACTTTCATTAAGTCTCCTAAGTAGCTCCCAGGGGAGTTGTATAAGGTTTGGTTTTGTTTCGTATTTCAGTGTGAACACAAATGTACCTGAGAATTTACTGAAGTTATAAGAGTCACCTGGATGAATTGGCGAGTTTATTGCGATAAACTATATTTTTCTGCTCATGGTAACCATCTTAGCTGCTGACCAGTGCTTGTGACCTTTTAAACTAAGCTGGCACAGTCCCAGTTTCCTCACTAGGTACCAGGCAGGTATGCAGGCTGGAATCTTTCCCATGGTTGATGTAGACTGACAGCCAATCCCACAAAAGCTGTGGGAATAAGAACTTCAGTAGACCATAACTGGGCTTGCCAGAGATGCTGATTGTCAAGAGTACAATGTTGGTTTCAGTGAAATTTGCACCTGCTTATACCAGATTTGCACTTCTCTCCAGCAAAGAGGCAGTGGATGTGGCTAAGCTTCCAGTCGCAGAACTCTGTGGTATGTTGCTGCTCCTGTCTGCTGGGAAGATGCTATGGGTAGGTCACAATGAGCTGACCAAAACATGAACCAGACATCCCAGCTGCTTTGTAATGGCCCTGATAATTCATGTTAAGGTGAACGACTTACTTGAAATCCAGCCATTTGCTATAACATGTTTTTCCTACAGATTTGCCTACAGGCTGAGGTAGTGGCAGTACAATGTCAGTTACAGTGTGTTTTCAGACTAACCAACTGCTCCTGTTTTCTCGTTGTCTGATTCACCACTGTTGAATCATCAGTGTACCTGATAAAACAGAAGTAGGGAAGCTCATTTACTGGTTATTGGGTATGTCTACGCATTTGCTTTTGCTATCTGAAGTGAGCCAGTGGGCTGGAAGACTTCTGCACACATATCCTCTTATCACAACTTCTTGTAGGGGTTATTTCAGCCTATAATACTGTTGTTGCAAACTCTCTCTGCTACAGAGTGTCTTGAAAGCCTCAAAGTTTTCCCACAAGCCTCTGCATCCACACAGCCCAGGCTTGTCTAGCAGGTACCATGCCCTCCTGTGGTCTGCATTACACAAATGATATCACTATTACAGCTACTACTGTTTACACATCACTACTATTAAAGAGCTATTCAGTGGAGGATCCTGTTCTCTTTACTACTTTCTTCTTTTTGTTTTGTCCAACCTGTTCATTTTGTATATCAGGGACAGGCGTACGGAGTTTCCTTCTTAGAGGGCCCTTCTAATACGAAGCCTACAGACTGGGAACTCTTCAGTATAGAGATGGCTTTCACACAGCCCACTTGGGAGCAGTGTCAGACCTAAACCACTGCAGAGCTGGCTCCTTTCCACGCTATCTCCTATCAGTCTCTCTGAAGGAGCCACTGTTATCCAGCTGAGATGATCTATCCTGTCAGATTTGCTTATTGCAATAAATCTTGAAGAAGAAGGAAGTGACTCGGTACCAGAGCTGTGGTAGTACATTGCTTTTTATGGTATTTGCCGTGTGGTATTCTCAGACCTATCCTGGACTACACGGTGCATAAAATTCAGGCAAGAACCCCTGCCCTCTAGAGGTTTGATGGTCTGCTGAGGTTTGCACTTGTGTGTTCTGCTAGGTGTTGGATGCATTGCTTCTAAAGACATAAAGCTCACTGTTAGACTTCTTTGTGATCCAGAATGACTATTTTTTTCCTTCAAGTCTCACTTTGTTGAACAAAACCCCACAGGGTAGGTCATCCTCTTGATGAGAAATCTGCTTGAGAACAAAATGGTGGCTGTAAGGCACATAAAGGAGCTTTTCCTTGGGTCTATGGGCAGGAGGGTCAATTCTGAGGTAAAAATAGACAACTGCCAGCACCTGAGCAAGCCAAGGAAATCTCCTAGCTTAATGTAGACTGGCATCTGGCCTACTATAAATATTGCTATTGCCCCTGTTTGTCCATCCTGTTTGTAGAGTTTTTCCAGTATTGTCATGGCATCATTCATCCCTCCGTTATTGCAAAGCAGTAGGCAGATGGCAGATGGCAACTCATTCATCAGTAAGCTCCGTGGCTGTCACAGAGAAAAGTGGTGCCTCTCTCATGACTGTCATTCTCATGTGCCATGTCTCAGAAACAAGACTCTCTTGGTATTGTGTGTTGCTGTGTCCCTCCAGACACTGCAGGGCTCTGTCTTAGGTTAGATGCAGTGACATTTTTTTCTATCCCTGCTGCCTCCTTGAGCATCAATTGTATCTGCCCTTTGCTCAACCTGGCTCTCTCAGCTGAAAATAAAGGAGTCTATGTTACTCCTTTAAGTCCCACAGACAGCCTAAAAGGACCAGAGCAGGCTCTTACATCCCTGCCACTTCTCTGTGTTACAACATGCTGGTTTTTTGCAGGTGTGTACATGTTTAAAGAGATCACAGGGCAATGCCTCCTGCTCAGCTCTGACATACTCTGAAAAACATCACCCTTGGTGTCCCTGTGTCCTGGTTTCAGCTGGGATAGAGTTAATTGTCTTCCTAGTAGCTGCTACAGTGCTATGTTTTGAGTTCAGTATGAGGAGAATGTTGATAACACACTGATGTTTTCAGTTGTTGCTAAGTAGTGTTCAGGCTAAAGTCAAGGATTTTTCAGCTTCTCATGCCCAGCCAGCCAGAAAGCTGGAGGGACACAAGAAGATGGCACAGGACACAGCCAGGGCAGCTGACCCAAAGTGGCCAACGGGGTATTCCATACCATGGGACGTCACAAGTAGTATATAAACTGGGGGGAGTGGGGCTGGGGGGATCGCCCCTCGGGGACTAACTGGGCTTTAATCGGTGGGTGGTGAGCAGTTATACTATGCATAATTTGTACATTCCAATCCTTTTATTATTACTGGTGTCATTTTATTAGTGTTATCATTATCATTACTAGTTTCTTCTTTTCTGTTCTATTAAACCACTCTTACCTCAACCCGCAAATTTTACTTCTTTTCCTGATTTTTCTCCCCCATCCCACTGGGTGGGGGGGGAGTGAGTGAGCGGCTGCATGGTGCTTAGCTGCTGGCTGGAGTTAAACCACAACACCCTGTCATATTTTTTCTGACCATCTCTGAACCAGAAGATGCATAGAAGTCAGGAGAGGAAACCCATTCTTGTGAGATTTCATGTTCCCTCAGCACCTTGTGTGTGCCTCTCTACTTTTCACCTTTGGGCAGAAATGGAGCGCTTCTGATCAAGGCTGAAAGTATGCTATTTTCCTGTCTGTGAAAGTGAGGGGGTTTTCTGTGGGGTTTTTTTGTTTGTTTTTAAACCAGCAAAACCAAACTTACAAGGTGCCTACAGAGGTTTGGGTTAAGGAATCCAGGGCATAAGCTAAGGCTATATGAAGATGTATTATAATGATAGGTTCTCTCTAGCCTTTCAGATTACAGTGAGAAGGGAAAAGCGCCAACTGGTGTTTGTAAGTCTACGTAACAGCACATTGAGGTTTTCTTATCCAATTTTCTTACATGTGGTGAAGGAGCAAAGGGAATTCATGGGTACACCTCGTAAGAGCATGGTGCTCCAACATGGTCCCATAAAATGAACAACCCTATCGGAGCATGATTTACCTCCTCCCTACCATGCCCAGACAACAAAATAAGACTTCAGGTTTCAAAAAGAAGGTGTTCTCTAAGGACACTCTTTTGGCACATGTTAAGGCAAGCTTACACTGCCTGATCAGAGACACCAGCCTCTATGAGAAGGTGCCAAACCACACAGCTGCAGCAAAGGGTGGGACCCCCATTTCCCTGTCAGTCTGCCTTGGCAAGGTGTTGCTATGTAGTGTTCGCTACATATCAAGGTGCCACGCTTAGATCACTGGTCGACCTGAACCAGGGAAAGAGACAGATAACACACACAGTGTGAGCGCCAACTTCCGCCTTTTATTGCGCAGTTAATTCCTTTTATACTAACAAGGGGAGGTGGGGTTACAGGTACATCACGAGGCTGCGACTAACCCTCTAACTTTCCGTGACATCGCGAGATCTTCCGAACGCCGACCCCTACATTGCTGGTGGCTTTTCTTGTGGGCGCAAGAATGCGAGGCACTGTCTTGTGGTTCTGGGCCTGCTTCTCTGCTCCTGAGCTGCTGTTCACTGTGCCACAACCTCTTAGGGCTTTTTTCTGCATTGCTCTGTCTACAGCAATGTCATGTTATGAGATGCACACTTTGTATCTGCTGATGTCAGCATGAAAAGAAGAGAAGGAAATCGTCTTTTCACTTAAAGAGTTGTAAATCAGCCCAGTAAACCAGACTATACATTATGCTTTTGTTACTGAGAGTTAAATTACAAGGAAATGAATGGTGCATAATAATTCCCCATGTCACTGAATTCTCCACTTCTCAGCAAAATAGTCTCTCACACAAGCAGGTTTACAGTCCTTGTCCCATCACTGTGGAAGAGGCGCTCTCTAGTGGCTTTTTGTCTGAAAAATTGCTGCTGGTTGGTGGCAGAACAGCTCAAAATAGATTCATCTATATGCGGAGAATGGTGATTATGACAGGAAGTTGTATTCAGATAAGTCATGTTATCCCAGTCCAAGATTTGTTTTGGTAAAATAATATATTCCCCAAAAGACTAGGGGGTTCTTTTGCATTTATTGAAGGCATTATTAGTTAAACTGATAGCTCATGTTTATCATGTTTGCAGCTTTATTCCATCAAGGGTAAAATGGTAACCAATAATTCCATTTTGAAAGGTAATGTTTATTTCGGTTCCCAGTTGCATTTGGTGATCAGCACTTCTAGGGCTGTGCTTTCTTCAGCTGGGTTTGGTGCTTGAAAACTGCAGTGAATGTGCACTGCTGATTGCCTGCTAGAGATTTAACAACCAAATTTGAATAGAACACTAAAACAAAGCTTGGAAACAGGCAAAACCAGGTCCACATTTACGTACCTCTGGTGGCCATTTCTGTGTGCAATGTGTACAAGAATGTGTAAAGCTAGGTATAATTAATCCTTTCTTTTATGCCAGATTTACAGATAACTATAGCTAATTTTGTCGAAAGGAATCTTTAAAAAAACCAAGAATCCAACCATCTGGGACTGTCCCAGGGATATGGGAGCTAAGCAAGGGGGATCTTTCATGAACAAGTCATTATTTTAGATTGGAAGGGCACCCAGGAAAAGGGTTTTGTTTGCAGCATTACCACCCCACGCTGCTTCATCCCCTTGCAGAACCAAGCTCTGTGCAGCTCAGGGAGGGATGCGTCAGCAGGGGAAGTTGGGGCAGTGGCACGGAGGCACGTATGTCACATCTTTTCAATCTCCTAAACTTGAGTCTAGAAGGTGTCTGTGCATTCAGGAAACCTTTTTCTGATATTGGTCCTGTGGGGAGGATGACAACAAAGAGAGACCGAGGGAAAGGTTTAACTGGAAACAAAGGCTGGTACAGAAGTTCTAAGGCTTTGAAGGGATGGTCCTTGTCCCTTAGGAGTCCCTTGGGATCTGCTAGTTTTCGGCAGTAAGCCTTACAGCCTGCTGTGCCAGGAGAGTTAAATTAAGGGCTTGACATGTTGTGTTTTGGGCAAGATGTCCTGCTGCAGGATGATGGCATGAAGGATATAAGCTGGTTTGTGGCTGCTAATACAAGGTAGTATTTGCTTACCTCTGAATTCAACAGGATCACAACACTTGCAGGCTGAGAAAAACTCTCCTAGGGATACATAACTTGCAGGCTGAGTCAACAAGAGCACTATCCCTCTTCCATCTGCTGGCCCTCTTCAGTTTCAGTTTCTAACTGGATGCTGAAAAATTATGCTACTTCAGAGCTCTTTTGTGGAATATGGTGGCTGTGTTGTAATTTGACTTTTGGAGCTGTGGGCTTGAGAAACTGATCTCCAAGAATGCACTGTTCTTCCACACTCAGAGATGTGATTCTAGCTATATGGTCAACAAGATGATACCTTTAGAGAGACAACCAGTCAGGCTCAAAAACTACCACACCTTCATATTGGCAAAACATTTTAGGACCTTGACTCACAAGACTGATGCAGTAACTGGTTCCATATGGTCCTCAGCCCCACTCCTGGGTGGGTGGTGCTGCTGTCTGTGGAACTGCACGTGAAACAACTCCTGCAATGATCAGTTTTGCAGCTTGGTGTTAATAACAAGATGTTACCAGTGTGTTCAAGACACGAGATGTACACTGCAGCACTTCGGGTGCAGTTTCATTTCTATAGTTCTGCTGTCCCTGTCAAGGGGAAGGAAGCCTCCAGGGGATATGCAAGACAGCTCTCAAGGGCTGCTACTCTTCAGGTTTAATTCAGTCCTTCCATGAGTCAACACCCTTCACTTTGTGCTGTCTGTCTGTTGGAGCTTCCAGCCAGTAAGAGCACAGGAAGAGGTAATCAAGGTACTTTGTTGTCTAAGTACCTATTGTTTCCATTTTGCAAAAAAGTAGACATTGATAATGTGAGGAAAGGAGAGATTAAAGGATGGTAATGTATGAAGAATTGATTAGCTGAGCTTCTAAGTAGAATGAGAGATGGCTTTTCATTTGAAAGCCTTTTTTCCCCTCTAATAAACACTGTAAGACATCATTTTGTATTAAAAACTAATGTATGTAGCTCTTTTTTCTAAGGGTAAGAAAAGAAAGAAAGAAAATGCTTTGTTTCTCAGAGGCACCATATGTACCACATGCTGCAGTTGCTATGGTAATTATTCGCATTTTATTGAATAGCACTGCAAGGGGTTATACAGAAATGAATCTGACTGGCCAAAGTGCTTGTTAGAATGAATATGTCCAGTTATTTATAAAAGCCTCCATGAAGCACTCGAGGAAAATAAGTGTGTGAGGGAGAGGGAGGGAGGGAAGAAGAGGAGAGATGAAAACTTTTATAAAGCTGAGACCAACACAGTGACATAACGTCGTTTTCCCTTCATGGGAGATGGCATTCTGTGAGCCTTCTTGCAGAATAAAAACTAGCAAACTAACTTGCATTTACTTAAGTTATTAAGTTGTTAGCAGACAAAATGTGGAGTAACTTCTGCACAAAAATACTAGTGGGGAGCCAAGCTTGAGGCTCCAGTAGGACTTAAAGGGTTTACTTTGATTTGCCAGACTTGGGTATGTTTGTACTTTTCTTGTCCCTGATAGGGTCAGACAAAGGGGCCTCTCTTTTTAGTTCTTGTGTGCTTTAAGACTGGCTTTTCAAGGCGACCACTCACCTCCTGAGCTGACTGAAATCCTGAGAGAGTGAATCACCTGTGAGTTAACAGCTTCCAAGATTTCAGAGTTGGCCAAAGCCAACATGGCTTGAGGTCACAGCCTAAACATGGTCTACAACTGAACAACTCTACTTTGGTGTTTCTCTGAAACATAATATTGCCATTAATGGAGCTATTCGTGCAAGAAATATTCCTAGGCAATGTAAATAAATTAACAGGAATTAATTTAGCTAATTAATTTGATTGCTGTAAATTGATAAAATTTTACCAAATGCATAAAGCATGTCTGCATATTTTCCATAAGGAGGTGATTAGTGTGCCTTGATGTCAGAGGCATAGATAAAGCTCAAGTCCTTATTATACTTAAATCTAGAGAAATGTACTCTTCCACTGACACAAGTGAAATTATGTCCTTGGACTTCTTGTAGCTAAAGGGATGTCTGTGTAGATTGGTATTTGCAGTGAATGAATTTTGTAGACTTGGGAAGGACATAATGAGGAAGGCCACTTACAGATCTGTAGATACTAAAGTTCTAATGAACTTTGGCAGCACAACTTCGGGGAAATTACTATCAACTAGAACTGTACCATGGTTTGCCGCATGACCGTGGAGAGTCACCAGTGCTTTGGGGGTTCATGTCAGAGGAGTACTTTCTGGGATCAGGGCCCTGTGTCAGAATGCTACAGATGAGCTGAAGGTTAGCTGGAGATTTAAACAGTGTTAAAGCAAGAGTATTGACTTAGCAAGCTCTGGTGGTATAGGGTCATTTTTTTAGTGCTGTGCTTGGACAGCACCTATTATAGCGGGGCTGTGGTGTGTGGCGGGGGGGGTTCTGGAGGGGATGAGGCTTGTATCTCTTCAGTAAACAACACAGTTGATGAAAAATGTGTCTGCTAGTTAAACTTGCAGGTGGCACCGGGCACGGAGGGCCTGCAGGCACATTGCTTAGCAGGAAGAGAATTCAAAAAGTATTTCCAGTGTGGAAATCTGATCTGAAGAGCAGTAGAATGAAATTCTATAAGAACAAGGTACAAATGTTTGTATCTTATGAGGAGTAATCTGTTGCAGAATTGTCAGATGGGGAACAAAGAAATAGATAGAAACTTTGCAGAGCCCCAAGTAAAAAATGTGATGGCATTATAACAAAAGCAGAAGTGCTAGTGCATATATATATATATAAAAAAATAAAATTGTCTATAAATTAGGGACAACACTTTTTTGATGTATTTAGTACTTGAACTAAGTATCCAGTTTGGGGTACTGTAATTCAAGCTATAGATTGCCTGGCTGGGGAGCAGAGACAACTGAAAGTAACCATCAGAAATTCAGGAAATGTGGCTGGTGAAGACAGACTGAAGGATTTAAGGTTGTTCAGTCTACCAGAAGATACTTAGGGGAGATACAATAAATCTACAAGCAGGAAAAAGCTCGCTTCAAAGAAAAGGGAATAATCTGTTTTCCTTGCCCATAAATAGAGATGAAGAGAAGCAATGGGCTTAAACCGAGCATGAGATTTAAGTTATGATTAGAAGAACCTTTTGCATTGTAAGGCTAGTCAAAGACATAGTAAAGCCACAGGCTCCTGTCTGTGAGGCATGGAATGGGTAGGGATTTTCCTGCTCGAGGAGGAGGTAAACAAGGTCATCTTCAGAGGTCTTCATGCTCTACTTCCCATGATTATAAATAAATCCTCATAAATCCATAACACATAATATGTATAGTGACTCACAATTCTTATTAATTGAAATTGCAAACTTGCAGCAGGGCTGGGCTTTTGATTCAAATTCTTTATGGACTGTGCTGCTGCTTTGAAAAAGTGTCTCAAGGAAGAAAAAAACCCCCACAGATTGAGTAAAGTGGAGCATGGGGAAAAGTAGCGAAGAATTCCCTAAGAAACAGTGTATGCCAAACAGGAGTCCAGCTAGGTTGGCTTAATGTCATGGTTTAACCCCAGCCAGCAACTAAGCACCACACAGCTGCTCACTTACTTCCCCCCCACCCAGTGGGATGGGGGAGAAAAATCAGGAAAAGAAGTAAAATTTGTGGGTTGAGGTAAGAGTGGTTTAATAGAACAGAAAAGAAGAAACTAGTAATGATAATGATAACACTAATAAAATGACACCAGTAATAATAAAAGGATTGGAATGTACAAATTATGCATAGTATAACTGCTCACCACCCACCGATTAAAGCCCAGTTAGTCCCCGAGGGGCGATCCCCCCAGCCCCACTCCCCCCAGTTTATATACTACTTGTGACGTCCCATGGTATGGAATACCCCGTTGGCCACTTTGGGTCAGCTGCCCTGGCTGTGTCCTGTGCCATCTTCTTGTGTCCCTCCAGCTTTCTGGCTGGCTGGGCATGAGAAGCTGAAAAATCCTTGACTTTAGCCTGAACACTACTTAGCAACAACTGAAAACATCAGTGTGTTATCAACATTCTCCTCATACTGAACTCAAAACATAGCACTGTAGCAGCTACTAGGAAGACAATTAACTCTATCCCAGCTGAAACCAGGACACTTAATTTGAGAAGAATTGTAGGGACACTCTCCTGGTCCAGCAGGAAGGTTGTCTTCTAACTGAACATACATATGAATGGCACTGAATTCAACTGCCTTGTCAATGTTAGGGTGAGCCTCTTTGCTTTGGGAAAGAGGCTCCGCACAGGCTGTGAGAGAGGTAGCTGGGTATAGACAGGAGCCATTGCTCCATGTCTGGTAGCCCAGTTTTTCAGGTGAGGAGAAAGGATTCTGAAGTGTGAAGGAACAGGACTACCAGGGTTGCTCTGCACTCTGCAACCTGCTCTGTGCTAGGACACACTTGGCCTCCTCTGGCAAAGCAGTGGGAGTGAATGTCCAGAAGGAATATCTCTGTTTCTCTTCCCACTGCAATGTTTTCTCATGAGTGTAGGCCATGGTTTGCCCCCAAGTCTTAGCTTCATCCACGTGAAGCAATTGGCCTAGCCTGGGACTTGGTTTGGTTGCATAGTAGTGTCCAGATGCGGCACCCAGCTAAGGAAGGATGGAGGTAGAACCCCTCTGTGAGGTCTCCCAGGTAGCAGATGTCATCTTGTGCCACTGAGTGGACTCTTCTGGTAACCAAGGAAATTGCTTTAACAAGCTGTCCTCAGGGGTGTCTCAACACCGAGGACTCTTCTGGCTCAAGTGTTTGTGCTTGGTTGAGACTGGATTTCACAGTTGTTTTCTCCCTCTGTTCAGAGCTTCCTCTTTGTGCTGCAGAGATGTGTTTTGTCTGAGCATGGGATTTGGTCTGCCACTTTTGGAGAGCCATCTTCCAAGCAGATGGAAGCAAGATTCAGCAAGCAACCCCTGCAGCCAGAGACAGAGATGCTTTTTTTAGCTGGCAAGCAGGGAGGTTCTTTTGCCTGCAAGTCTGTGTCCATCTCCTCAATAACTCCCACTAATTATGTCAGCTTGTCTTTCACCCAACTTCCAGCCGCTCCTTTTCAATGCCCACATCTGTGACTACCAATTAACACAATAGCAAGTCGGCACAGCACTACCAGGCAGCCCCCCGTAGCCATAATGGCATTCAAATACTGTTTTGACCTGAATGAATTCTCTTTGTTGGACAGTTACAGCCTTATGGAGGCTATAATTACAATGGTAGCCTTAGTTCTGCAGATACAATTTAGCAGTGATGTACTGAGAGCAAACAGGATTACAAGGCAGTCCGTATGCCCAAATATTCACCACTTAATATAACAATAATTTAAAAATCTTTAAGAAATCATTACAGCTGAAGCTGAAATGTACAGTGTGTGATTACATGCTCACTGCTAACAGCAAAGCTTGTCACTTGCTATGGGAAGCAGGCAGCACAAGAGCAGAATTTATTTTTGAGCAGCATGTGACGTAAATAGCAATCTTTGGGGGGTTCGCCATTAAAAACATAACCAGAGACTCAGCTGCAATCTGTAGGACTTGGTGAAGCGATGTTTTGAGAAGAGATTGTAGTTTACCACATGAAATATTTAGATAAGTCACTGAAGATGTTGTGCTCAGCTTCCGAGAAACACAGAGGGCACCTAACAATTCATTATTAACAGCTTAGATGTTCAGCGGTGGGAGGGCAGGAAAGCAGAATCAAGAGGGATGGAAAGCTTATGTTAGGTAAAGAGATTTTGTAGGAAGCCCTCCAAAGCCTGGGCCTGGAGGGGAGTGAAGGCAAAGAAGCTGGTGGCTTAATAGGAAAGGATGCCCAGCCATTACTATAGCAATGAAGAGTGCCTGGGAGGCATATTCAAGTTGCTGAGGGCAGAATTGTCAGAGAAAAGGATGCCTGAGGGGAGCTGAGAGGCTCAAGGAACTGATAAATGAAATGGGAATTGGGAATGGATTGACAACTTTTCACCTTTTCTTGCAACCAAGTAATTATTGCCCTGAGAAGGCCAACTTGAAAGCTTAGGCTAGGCTTAGTCTGTTGCTGAATAGCTGTCTCCCAAACATGGGCTGTAGTTAGCTTGCTCCCTGGGAGCTCTTGTTCAGGAATAAATACTGACTACTTCCTCCCCAATCTACAAAAGCCCTCAAGTGCCTGCTTTGAGCCAGAGTAGCCCACCGAGTAGTAGCATAAAATAGCCAGTTAAGTACCTCAGTAGATGGGCACTAGAGCCCTGTATGAGAAGAGTCGCTAATGCTGAATCACTTCTGTGCTCCGCAGTAAGAGAGGCATGTTGGTAGGTGTCCTGGTTTCAGCTGGGGTAGAGTTAACTGTCTTCCTAGTAGCTGGTCCAGTGCTATGTTTTGAGTTCAGTATGTGAAGAATGTTGATAACACTGATGTTTTCAGTTGTTGCTCAGTAGTGTTTAGACTATAGTCAAGGATTTTTCAGCTTCTCATGCCCAGCCAGGGCACCTGACCCAAACTGGCCAACAGTGTATTCCATCTAGTTTAGGAACTGGGAAGGGGGGGGGCAGGGTTTTGGCCGCTCGGGGACTGGCTGGGTGTCGGTCGGCGGGTGGTGAGCAATTGCCCTGCGCATCATTTGTACATTCCAATCCTTTTATTATTGCTGTTGTCATTTTATTAGTGTTATCATTATCATTATTAGTTTCTTCTTTTCTGTTCTATTAAACCGTTCTTATCTCAACCCAGGAGTTTTACTTCTTTTCCTGATTTTCTCCCCCATCCCACTGGATGGGGGGAGTGAGTGAGCGGCTGCGTGGTGCTTAGTTGCTGGCTGGGGTTAAACCACGACAGTAGAGCTGAGTCAGGATCCCTGCACTGCTGCTTTTCACTGTGCCACTGTGTGGATGGGGGACTGCAGCCTTGGGGGCTGCCGACGAGCAGCCTCCATGCACACTAGATGTACTTTAAAAATTAAATCTCTATTCTAATTTCCCAAGTCTAAATGAATGGCTTTCTCATGAAAGATTTCATGAGGTTTTTATGGAACTTGTGTCATTTGAAAGCTAGCGACCTGGAGACATGCAATATATTTTTGGTTAAGTTAAGCTGACCTCCACAATCAGAATGGGAAGGAGAGAAAAGAAAACAAAACACTTTTGTGCTTTTAAAAGGAAATTAAAATGTTTAAGGTTTCTTGAATATGTAAACTTAACAGAAGTGCAAATCAGTAACTATTTTTTCAAAGGTACTATGGACAACCTATGTCTTCTGCTACTGCTTAAAGACAGGGACCTTAATATATAGTACAGGGAGTCAGGCAGATTTTAGCTTTGTAGCTTTGAGTGCCAGATCTTTCAGAGCCAATGTGCTGCACGTATGACATCCTGCCCTTCTGTTATTATGGCCAAATGCTTCCATGAGTAGATCTGGAGAAGCCCATTTAAGGGGAAAGGTGTATATTTTCATATTGCTTTATTGCTGGGAAATGAAATACAACTCAATGGAGATATGTCTGGCAGAAGGAAGGAATATGATGGAGAACTGAGCTGAGGGAGAGAGAGAGATGTGGAGTGCTGTTTGATTACCACCAAATTCTGGTTTGCAGCTATAAGCATATTTAAAAAAATAGTTTCTCTTAAGGTTACCAGGAATAAAACATTCTCAAATTTTTGGATGAACCAAAAAGAAGAGATTAATGTATTTCAGCTCTGTATTCTAGCTTTTCAAAGATTTTTAAGAACACCTGGAAAATTAAAACAAGTCAGGTCAATGTCATGCACATTTTCTGAGTGTATGCTCAATTATCTCACCCAGGTCACTAATGAAATAAAAGATGAGCCTGGACAGATCAGTGCTGGGTCCTGCTTCAAGTATCCCTCCAGCTGGAGAGAGATCCACTAACAGTGTGTATTTGTGAGTGATTTTTAACCAGTCGCATACTCATCTTACAGTGATTTCTTCAAAGCTCTGTTTCTGTAGTTATCTGGAACAGCATCAGAGACACTCGCAGTACATGCTTCCCCTGGATCCTGTCAAAAAGGGATTTTTGCTACACTATTCTGAGTGGGTGTTGATGGGACAAGATGCCATTTGTACAGGTTGGGGCAAAGGATGTTTCAGTGGTGGAGATGAGAAATCATGAGAGTCAGCATGAAACCTTGACTGAACAGGAAATATTTAGAGACACTATGCTGAAAGCTACATGTAAAGCTTGTGTGTAGGCTGGGTTGGAGTACTGAGAGAAAGATCCCAGTCATAGGTGCCACTTGGACCATGGGCAGGATGGGGTTAATATTCAGAGCGATTGAACAGGAGGAAGTGAGGGAGTCTTGGAGTACAGGGAGATGCAAAGTCTCATTCAAAAAAGGTTGAAAAACATTATTGAAATACAAGTTGACAATACATTCTGACACTTTCAAAGCGAAGTAATTTCAGGTATGTATCATGAACTTAGGCAGAATAGATAGCAAACAATTTCAGACAAAAAGAAAAAATAAGGAAGGAGCATTGTTTTTAAAATGCTGTTTTATTTTAAACAAACTTTCCTCTTCTTTTTTCATTTTTGTACAGATGAAATTAGTTTGTCAAAGTGTTCCATACAAGCTCACAGTTTGGAGCCACCTGAAATACCTTTTCTTTGGCAAATTGACCTTTTGTTGAAATTGCTTTAACTTGGTTTGACTTCAGCTCTCAACTGCAAGTGGGGACTTCCATGAGGTTAATGATGCAGGGGAAGAGGAGTTGGAGAACAGCAGGGGGTTGAGATGGAAGATAACATAGGGGGAGGGATAACAAAAATATTAACAAGTTTTTTTATGGCAAGAAAGTGTAAGAAGGAGAGCATGAGGGCACATGGGATAAGTATATGTGAGGGGCCTGATGAGTGGAACAGATAATACCTTTCTCTATGTGGAGAAAGGTACAAGAAGGCGGAGCGAGGGAGCAGCTAAAGCAATAGAGAAGATCTGTAGATGCAGTGAGGATCCTTTCCTCCCATCTCTCTTCATTTTTTTAATGCTTTCTTGTGCCCCACACACTCCAGGAATCAGTGAGGCTCCTTTTCTTTCCCTCTTCATGAACAGTTCGTTTTGCTTCTTGCAGCAAAACTGGCTCCCAAGTGTAATTATTTCCTCCTGTCTCTGTGCGTTTACCTGTGCCTCCCAGCAGGGCTCTGTGTTTGGCTCAGACTCCCCTGCTCTCCTCCTCCCCCATGTGATGTGGCTCCCTATAAGAAAATTTCCCCGAGAGGTTTTTAAACTTCCCTGCAGGGTAGGTTTCTTCTTTCCGGCCTCAAGGTTTCATGACAACACACTCACCTTTGCTTTCAGAGCCGTTTACACTGCCTCTGCTCTTTTCTTTTCTTTTTGGATATTCTTTCATTCAAACAACTCCTGCAATATGTATCATTTCAATTACCCTGGAGGTTTACACAGTGCTTACAATGAACTGAGCTGTGCTTCCAACTTCTGCCCATTATATTCTGACAAAGAAGCTCAGAGGCAAGGCTGTGTGACTGGTGAACAGTGTGTGAGGCAAGGTTCAAAGGGAAGGAGCTTATATAATAGTTACTCATAACTCTTTTCCCCTTTCCAGTCTAGCTCTGTCTTTTAATATTGAAATTCAAGCTGCAATCAGGGGCTGAGAGACTTCATTTTAGAAGAGGATTTTGCTAAGGGTAGTAGGGGCAATGTAAATCAACTGTTTGTTTGTTTGTTTGTTTATGCTCCTGGACAGTAAGAACATAGGCAATTGTTATTGCAAACATTCACTAAATACATTGAAGATTTCTCTTTATAGAAGATCTGTTTAACCGAAGATTATCCAACATGCAAAGGACTGCTTCATGGGAACTTCTATATCTCTAGGGCTTTTGGTTTGTTTCAATGCCTGCCAGCTCCTCAACCCTTGTCCCTTCCCCATCAAAGTCCTAATGATAACAGCCCTAAAAGCCTCAGAAACTGCCTATTGTAACCAAGGGTTCCATCCATTACTTAAAAACAGAGGAATAACATTTGTCTGCTATGGGGAAACTGGTATTGTCCACTATGACTGGCAGTCCCTAAAAAAAAAATGCACTGCACACAGACAGAACATCTCCTGCTTTTAGAAATAAGGATTCCCCAGATGGATGCCTTTGAAAGTAATTTAGCGGTGCCCTACTCCTTACATTCATCAGAGTATGCAATCTGGTAACATCTTGCAAGCACACCTGGCCAGGAGAGAGGATTGTATTATAAATGCCTAACAAAAGGATCTCCCTTTCTTTTCTCTCCTCCTTCTGCACTTACTAAGCTAATTACTTCATTTTTAAAAAGGGAAAAGCTCTTCTGTCTTCATCCTTCACATGCCTCCCATCTCTCTGGCTTGGATCTTTGAATGCTGTGTGCTTTGACTGTGAAACGACAAGGTAAAAAGCTCACATTCACTTTCCAGTTGGAATTTCAAGGCTTGATTTTTTTCTAACCCAGCTTTCAGCTGTTAGTCGAGGGTCAAGCCGCTGTAGACGAAAGCTTTCAAACTTCAGAAGATATAATTCAGCAAGAGTGGCTGAGGTGCTGGTGGAAGGGAGGTCTGACCATGTCTCCCTATGGTTAAGTATGACAGTGCATGTAAGGATGTGTTAATAGATGCAGCCTTTCACCTTCTGACACCTCACTTGGTCAGGACTTCCTTTTTGTCACCTTGGATGATCATTCCCCCAAATATGAGGGACTTTGGCAGAGGGTCCTGCTTCTCTGATTACAGCTGGGCTATCAAAAGGAAAGTAGGATAGGTACACCCTAACATGGCTATTTTTGCCTTGAAAGAATAATAGTTACTCTGATTTTTTTTTAGATGTCTGAAGTCTTTTTATCCCATGTGCTACTGCCTAACTTACTGATAACGTCACCTGTGGCGGAACAGACCACCACGTCCTTACAAAAACCTGCCTCTTCAAAACGGTATTTTGGGGAATAACAGCAGGAGCAGCAGAGACAGCAGGTGTGCCAATGTTGTTCAGGAAAAGCATTTCTGCTTCTCTACTAACGCTTGCTTGCATGCCATCTCTTGCACAGCTTGAATGGACAGGGAAGAATTAATACTTTTTATTTAATTAAAAAGCTACTGAGGTAGCAAACAAATTCAGCAAGAAGCTTTTCCTTAACTTCAGAATGAGTTTTTGTTATTGGTGATACTTCTGTGAGGACTCAGAGCTCTGCTGAATTTAGGATCTATCTGGAGTCCTATACAGAGAAGGGGATTTCATGGCTTATACATTCCCTCAGGACAGGACAGCCCAAAACCTTGACCTTTGGTGGGTTTATTTTCCAATCCAGATCTACGTTTGGATGTCCCTCCTTTCTAGGAGGAGACTGCCTACAGCATTTTAGGCTGTCATTAGCCATCATAGTTCTGTGGTAGAGGATGTCTGTCTCCAATACTGACAGACATTTAGACTGTATTGCACATGCACAACCATTACTTGTCATTGCTTTTCCCACCAATTACTTGTCAACCTTTTACCCACCATCAACACAACCTTGCAATCAATCCTTCATTTTTTTAATACTTTTTTTCTTGGACTGGAGGGTTTGAGTGTGCAAAAACTGCAAAACCAGGGAGCTGAAATATCAATCCTTTAGTTCTAAAATCCATAGCTACCAGCAGCATCTTTTGATGTGTACTCTCTTAACGAGTAAACATGTACTAGGAAAATATATTTCCTTAGCTCCATTTTGCGGCCAAACAGATATCCCTTATTGTTCCTTCTTGGCATGCTGCCCATAATGTTGATCTGCTCTTACTGAATTAGCCAGACCCTTATAGACAGCGTTTCCCCCTTTTGCTGTACATGCTTCATCAACACAACTAGATATCTCTCTAAGTACGGTGCCCTTTGCTGCTGCCTTTCTGCCCTTTCTTCCTCAGACCACATAAAACCCATCTGTCAGAAACTCTAGAATTACTTGTTCTGTGAAGTGTAATCTTCAAAGCCCTTCAAATATCTAGCGTATGAAAACTCTTTTCTTTATCCCATTTAGGATTACAGCCAAAAAAAAAAAAAAAAAGAAAAAAAAAAGGCAAGACAGTTCCTTCCTTGCAAAGAAAATAGTTATTAACCTTCAGGATAAAAGCAGCTACAATTCCAATGATGAACTTCTTTTCCAAAGGAATTGTGGTGAAGGTAATTGCTGAGGACAGCAACAAGAAAGTTGTAGAAGAGCAACAGCTCCCACAAAGATTTGTCACACTTAAGGAAGAGAGTAAAATAAGCATTCTAACACTAGCCTACTTTGGAGTTAGCAGAAATCCTAGTTTGCATCAGTGATTTGCAAACGGTCCTTCTCCTGACACTGTGTCAAGTAAAACTTTTGCGGCTCAGCAGTTGGCATCTGAATTTGGTGACTTTACCAATATCTAAAAGCCATGAAGTGTTTGAAGCAGAGCCTTTTGGATTATGTTTAAGTTTCAAGTCACTCAATATTCACTTCTATAAGAGCAATATATTCTTATATTCATTATATTCATATTACTGGCTTTTACTTTGTTATTTTTATACTCATTGAGACATGACAAGGCTGATTAGAGTCAGTGGCCCAAAATGAAATGTCAGTAAAGTATCAGAGGGGAGTTGTAAAACATACCCTGTCTGAATACTTTGAAACTCTTTGGAGAGAAGGTTCATACTGCTTTGGAAAGGCAAACTCTTGTGTTTCTATCTTCCTACATCTCCATATAAACTGTGTAGGAGCAATTCACAGGACATGATGAAAAGAATAAACAGGCAGAACAGCAGGATGATTTGCCCCAAATCAGACATCTCCATGAGAGCAAAGACAGAATATAAAGAAACACAGCCTGAACCATATATGCTGATAGGAGAACTACAGAAAACAGAGATGCAGTGACATGAAGCTTTGTGAGGTTTAGAGAACAGTTTACAACAGACATGTAAGTCAACATAAGTTTTAAAGCACCTTATCAGCATCTAACTTCCTTTTTCTTGCTATTCTTCAGATTTCCCTGAAACTCTGAGCCATCCAGGTTCTCTGCACACTTTTCTGCTCCAAAGGGTGAAACTGGTGTCAGCTTTAAAATGAGAAGTGATTCCTATCCTTGGGACTTTCCCCCACTGATTTCTCTTTGCCTGTTTGTTCACTTCAGCATTTGCAGGTTTAGGCCTATGAGCTGTTCATGCTGCTGCTGAAGCCACTGACAAAGCTCCTTTTGGCCTGAGGACTGGTATGATCCCTTTCAGGAATTAACAAGAACAATTCATCCCCATTCCAAGAAGAGACAAAATGTCTTGGTCGGTGCCTTGTCTAGAGAGAAGAGTGCAGGTATCCCACACTGCTGACAGTTCTTATCCTTCTGCCTTCTCAGCTGCACACAGAAACACAACAGCAGCAGGTAGACTCCCTCCCCAGCAGAGAAGAAAGGGTTAATTCTGAAACAAAGCTGAAAGGAAATAAAAAAATTTCAAACATCTTTAATTACTGCCCCTATCATGTTACTAGTGCCAAAATAATGCCGCTCTGCACTCCAGCAGGCCATGCACTTTTCAGGGATCCATTTATTAATATTAGTCTGGAGGTGCTCATTTTGCTGAGTCAATACCGAGCCACACAGGTGCATCTACATATTTATCAGTTTTCATTATCCTGTTTGTGGGTTTAATCACATATTTGGGCACATCCTAAGTTCTTAGCCTCCCTAGTGCTCCCTTTGTGCTGGGACAGGCAGAGGAGTTTCCTATAGGCTTCTGCAGGAACTGACTGGGCTCTGAGTTGTGCTGATCTCATTTGATCTATGCAGTTGCTGCATGGCCTCAACTAAGCTTCTTGACAGCTCATGTGGAATGAAAAACACTGTCAGCAGGGGCTGTGTTCCCTAAACACAGTTTCCATCAGACCAAGGAATGACAAATTATTTTCTCTTTCTCAATGATGAGGATATCACAAAAAACAACCTACTGCTGCACTTTATTTTCCAAGATGAGGTAGAGAATAGGAAGAAGGTGGGGGGAGTTGAGGTCAGAGAGGTTTGAGTTTTTCTTTGCTTTCATCTGCCCTCAGATACCATTCACCATTTTGGTGAAGAGCATGAACTGCCAGCTGGTTTGTGTGGCACAGTTGCACGTTTAGATCTGCCGGTGGTTGCTGAAAAAACTAGTTGTGTTTTCTTATGGAGGAGCAATCTGAAGGGGAGGAGCTGCTGCCTGTTGACTGGGTTTGCAAGGCAAGCACCCCAGCTCCGGAGTGCCCTAGGGAGCAGTCTGAATGTGCATCTGACCTCACTGCAACCTGCATTGCTGCTGCAGCACACTCACAGAATTACTTTCCAGAATGCTTGTAAACATGGTATTTCCTGATTTCCAAAAGATCTTAAAAACACTGGCTCATGCTCCAGCCAGCCAGGGAGGTTGCTCATCCTAGGCATTAACCTAGATGGGCTGTGACCCCATCTCTTTCTTACAGTGGGAAGCGGAGAGAAGAAGGAAGCTAAAGGTTTGGATCTGATGACTTCAGTATCCTAAAATGGAAAAGGCTGGTGCAATGTTGTTTATTTTAACTGAAGGTATTTCCATGGCCCTTATCACTGCAGTATCTGAACCAAGGCCAAAATTCCACTTTCCTGTCAGACCTGCAAGGCTAGAAGCAGACAGCTGAGGGATAAGTGTCTGGTGAGTGGATGCAGCTGGTATTTGTTAACCTGTGAGGCCGACTGAAGCATGCAAAAGGAGGAAGAGGAAAGGAGTGGGCAGTGGGGGAAAGGGTTGAGTGCAGTTCAGGGAGGTGTTTGGTGCTGTCTTTGGATCCTGGCACAAATAGCATGTTTATTGGAAAGCCTGTCCCATCTCTGAGAGGCAGAAGGATCTTTTGCTCTGGCCCTTTAGGCTTTTTTCATCTGTTTGTGAGGCAGGCTGTTTCTCACCCATCAGCAGTTGCCTCAGTCCTGCTACATCCACCTTGAAGAAACATGTGATACTGAGAGCTTGTCTGTGCTGTAGGAGGAAGCTGAGATCTAAAATGGAGTGCCCTTGGTTTGCAAGGTAACTTGGCCTCTCTAAGCAGAGTATTGTGAAGAATGTGTCCCTCAGCGTGTCCTCAGGCTCACTTGGAAGGAGTTATTTTACCTACCAAAATGTGTTTTGTGAAGAACTGATAAGCATGAGGCTAGTTTAGTAAAGGAGTTTGTGTTGATTTCTCCCTGGAAGAACAAGCATCCTTCTCCCTACCTGGCAGCTTACTTGAGAGCCTGTTTGCTCTGTCCCTGAGTCCTGTGCAAAGATCTCAGCCTTCAACAGGAATAGCCTCTTCCTTGCAAAGTTTCAGGAAAAGCCTGGGCAATTTGGCTTCCATCTTCCCTTGTGAGAATGCTGCAGTCTTTTTCTCCTGAGGGGTCTCTCTCTGCATGGTTTCCTGGCCTGAAAGGAGTCCATGCTGCCAAAGTCAGATTTTTCAGTGGAAAATGCTATTTTTGTGGGTAGTCTTGAAATCATTCCACAGAAATAGCTAATCCAGGCCTTGACTCTTACATGACTGCATTCTGCCAACTGCTGTTTTTATAATCACCTTGTATAGTCCCACTTTCTTGACTTTCCTCCTGGACCTTGTTACACTAATTAGCTGTCTTGCCTTGATTTGGATGGTAAAGTCCTGCTTAGTATGTGTGCCTTTCCTAACTTACTGTTTCTATCACTGGGGCTTTCTGGAGGGAAAAAAAATTGTCATATATACTAGCAGTAGATGAGTAGAAATTGCTTCTGCATTTAAAAAGCTGTTGAGTGGCCCTTAAATGCCACTAAAGAGAGGTACTGCTTTGTGGTTAATAGAGATTTGGTGGGTGGGGAGAGGGAAAACCAAGAGATACAAGTTCAGTTCTTGTGTCAGCAAGTCATGACACCTCTGTGGGCCTCAGCTTGCTTTTCTAGAATGAAGATATAATTTTCTTCTACTCTGCTTAGAATGTTTAGTTAGTGCTTTGGATCAGGGACTATATGCATTTATGTATAGGCATGTAAGAGCCCCTGGTTCTGGATCTTAGTACAAGATTATTACAAGAGTAGTAACGTGAGAGGCTGTCACAGGAGAAAAAAAGAGCTGTTTCACTGTGACATTTGCAGCTCCTCTGAATGTGCCTACCACTAGCCCATAGACAGGGAAGACCTGGTCTTATGATGATTTGGCTAAGTCTCATTTCTACAGCCTACCAATGGGCATCTTGAAAAAGCTTTAGATTTTGGTTGTCACTTCATCAAAGAGAAAAAAACCAATGTGTGATTCCAGCGATCAGTGATACCATGAAAGTAGTGAATTTTCAACAGATAACTGAGGCAGTTTGCCACAGATTTTTAGGCTGAAATGGACTTTCCACAAAACAGCCTGATGAATAATACAGGACAAATGAAGTATACTCTATATATTTCTTACTAGCTTAGAAGGAAGACTAAATCCACCAAAATCAGTTCCATGCCACGAATCATGCAAAGTCACAAAGTCTGATTTTTAAACTTAATAAATGTAAGAATGTTGGCAGTGTTTCATGTTGGTTTTATCTAAAGTAAAGGATTAACTGTTCACCAGCAGCTTTTGCAGTGAGTCACAAGCTAGTCTGAAAATAAGGACTCTGGGCTGACTCTGGGCTAGGTACAGCAAAGACTCCACGACTTATGACTAATCGGGGCACAGCTACCGGTATTTCACCATTTTTCATCATATCCATTTTTAAAAATATCTTTCTCCATGGAAAACACAAAACAGTGTCCATAATCCACAGGGATTTTTTTTTTTTTTTAAAGCAGTGCCTGTCATAAGCCATTCTGCCTTTGTCCTAATCCTGAGACCTCATTCATCCTTCTGCTCACAAAAACCGCCACTCATCAAAACTGGTCAGCCCCATGGTTCTGACTCTGAGAGACAGAAAAGAGGAAAAGAAAACATGAAGTGTACAGAGTAACCTTTCCCCTGGTACCTCCCTCCTGTATCTGTAATGAGTGGCTTAAGGACGGGGTGTACCAGGGCCCACAGCTGAGCTCCCCCTTCAGGACCCTGATTCTGGACCATTACCATCTGGTAGGCTTGTTTAATTAACTGGGGAAGGTTTGGCATTTTATTACCTACTCCATCTGTTTTATCCTTTGTATTTTATTGGCATCTTGAGTTATGTCTAATGATATTTTCAAATCCAAGCCACCTATTTTCTAGAAAAGTGTTTCTCCAAAACAATGGCAATTTAAAGAACATTTTTAAATCGAAAGGGTAGCAGTTCCTGCTCCCATAACTGAAGCTTACTTTTTTCCCCATGGCATTCATTTCCTCTTGAAGGGAGTCACATATGTTTACTTGTTTATTTCTGTCTCTCAATTGCTTTTTTGGCTTCTCTTACCACCCTGATCAGTTCTGTATATTTCCAATTAGTTTTCAGACAGTATTTCTGGGTTTGATTTTTTTGCCTCGATCTGCAGATACTTGCTCCTGCATGTGCCCAGCCTCAGCTTGGGGTGTAGAAAATGGAGCCGCCTTCTATCAAGAGAAGGCATCCTTGAACGGGGAAGATATGTGCAACAGTGATATGTGCAACAGTTAAGGCAAAAGTTGTCACTGGTCTTGGAAAGCATGCTTAGTATGTCTTTCAGTGTGGGGTGACTGATTGCTTTGTAGCTTGTTTCTCCATAGACTTCTCCCTGTGTCTGCTTATTTTTCTTTTTCCTGGACACTTGTGCTCGACATTGTCTGATATTCCAGAGACTGGTCTTTGAACATCTGCCAGCCACTCCCCTGGGTACTGCCTTCGCTTTCTTATGCTATCTGAAAAACAAATACGAAACAATTAACAGGAAGATCAAAATCACTCAGCGCTTTTGGAATCCCTGAGAGGAATCTGTCTGGTGCTCAAGGTACATCCCAAGGCTAACTGGCTCATTCTTTTCTTTTCTTTTCTTTTCTTTTCTTTTCTTTTCTTTTCTTTTCTTTTCTTTTCTTTTCTTTTCTTTTCTTTTCTTTTCTTTTCTTTTCTTTCTTCCCTTCTTTCTCTTTTCTCATCCACTCCAATTTCTCTTTGTTCCACAAAAGATTGTCCTCCCCTTCCCCCCCCCCCAACCAATATAAAACTTTATGCAAGCTGATCAACATCTGCTGATAACATTTTTGCCATGTCTGATCAATGGCTCTGCCATGGCCCAGTGAACATTCAGGATGGGTTGGTACTACATGCCTTTCTGCTACTGGCCTACTTGATGATGATGATGATGATGATGAAACTGTTTCTCCCATCCATGCCTCAGTTTCCTAATCAGTAAAACACTACGTATCTGTTCTGGAATCTCATGATAAGGAGAATTCTAAGAGGTAGTTATTTTTAGTTATGTCAAGTGGGTGACATTCCAGTTATTGTACAGATGGTGAAGATTATTTTACAAAACGGTTATTGAGATTAAAGGTTATTTCTTTTTCCAACTAATAATTAGAACATTGTAATTTTTTAGGACAGAAGAATTATATCCACCGTCCAACAGAAAAGTGTGTTCTAAGAAAACTGTTTGAAGGGGTCTGCTTTCCATACTTTTTTTTCTTCTTTTTTTTGTTTCCTGTGGGATTCAGTTATGTTGTGGAAGAATACTTATTTTTCTCCAGCAGAAATGTTATAGCCTTTTACAACAAATATCTCTTATCAGCTATGTCTTTACCTTGTCACTTTTATCAAAATTCTTCATGAGGGAAAAATACAAATTCTCTACAGTGTTTTGTTTTGACAATTTTTAGTAAATCTGAACTCAGATAATTTGAAACACAACCACTCCCCACTCCTTCAAGTTCAATCCTATCTGGTTTTCTTGACCAGTGCATGGAAAATTTCTGTGAATTGCACAATGCTGCACTTCAGTGCTCCTCTTAGTTCTCCAGCAAAACTCCATTTAACTCATAAAATGTGGGATGATTTTATTTAAAAATAATTATGACTGGGGATCTCATTTATGCTGAGACACAGTCTGCCTAATTAGAGCTGAATGAAGCGGTGGTGGGGTAGACATGAATGGGTTCCTACTGCCAGCAGACATCAAAGAAGGCTGGGGACCCAGATTTTCCGGAGGAAAGAGTGCTGTGGCATCAGGTCCAACCTCCCTCCTAACACAGGTCACTCATAGCACTTCAGCAGGCTGATATCTTCTGATGGAACTGCAGTTCATCCTAGGAAGGTGCCCAGGCTTGTTTTAACATCTTCAAATGATGGGGAATACATTGTATCCCTTGCAGAGACTTCTAAATACAATGTGGTTAGAGGCCATTCTCATTTCAGCTGACTCGAGCCCTGATGAATTTTTGGTTCTCTGGTCTCTTTTGAGTGGAATGTTCTTTCTTTTCATTACACTGGTGGAACAGAGGAGGCAGAACAGGGTCACAGTTATAGGAAATATCATTGTTATCAGTAGTCAGGACCATTCCCATGCAGGAACAAAGACCTTGAGGTGGACAAACAGCAGTAAATCTGAGAGATATTTTTCTAATTAACTCTGTTGATGGGCTGTCACATTTTGAGCTAGCTGTACCTGCTTGGGAGCAAGGGATCTATTTCTGGGTATGCAAGAGAGGAAGAGATTGCACTAGGCTATTACAAATACAAAAGCTAAAATTATATTTCTCACAGCTAGCCATGGCTGGGATATTTTGTTCTGGGCCCAGCATAGCTATATGGATATCTATATGAACTGCAGCAAGCATATACATACCCGCATGGGTGAGGACAGGTGGACTTCTTTACTTACATGAAGAAGTGGCTTGACAGAAGGCAGTTGCACTGGCCTGCTGCAGAGGTGGTAGAGTCCAAAGACATTTGCTCAGGCTCAGGGCTGGAGAAGTATGGAGACTGGAGACACCCCAGAGGGTGTGGAGGAGTACATGCAGAGGTTTGGTCTGTCCCATCTTTGTAGACATGGCCTAAATGGACCTGCAGGCTAGCTGAACAACCAGAGAGCCCCACTAAGCATGTTTTTCATGTAGGAGCACATCTTAAAGCACTTTTCTCTCCAAACCTTGCTTCAGTCTTTCTTATTCCAGGTAGTAGTCTTACTACTTGAGAAGGAAAGCCACTTTGGAAAGTTTTCCTTTGCTGAAGGAGTAGGTAGGTGTATTCTGATGGAAGTTTGGTACTTCGGGTTTGACTGGGACTTCTCACAGCAGTTAAGATGAGAGGGAATATAACAGCTGTGTGAAATGAAGATGAGAGGGAATATAACAGCTGTGTGAAATGCTGGTAGTGTTGTCCGCAACACTTTCAGACTCCTTTGTTTAAGAGGAAAGACCTAAGTCATCACAAACTTGAGCTGAGATTGTTAGTTGTCATTTTGCTCCCTCATGCTGCTTTGTGAGCAGTGATTTGCGCTTGGCTGGCTGTTTCAGATGTAAAGCCTGCTGAGTTTCTTCCTGGAATATCCTGACACGGTAAACAAGGGAAAGCAGAAGCAAAGCTTTTCCTTTGCAGCCAGCTGGAGTGCCTGTGCTTTCTCACTTCTTCGTGCATTCTTACCCTTGACCCTGGTGTGCTATCCAGTTCCCTCTGTGTCAGGTTCTCCTGAAAGCTGCGATTTCCTCTCCTGACAGGCAGCAGGAAGATGAGAAAGCTGTTGGGCAACCTTTGCTCTGAGAGTATTGGAGGGTTATTAACAAGGCATGCCTGACAGACAGGGTTTAGGAAATACTGATAACATCAGGAAGAGGGAGGAAAGTAAACAGTCCAGTAGCTTTGGGTGTGTTTGTCATTTTAAAATTGGCCCAAGCTAGCAGCTTTATAAGCTGTTCTTTCCCTTGCAGTGTCACTGTCACAGACTCAGTGCTGCATAAGGTCACACCATTTCTACAGGCAGCTGGGATGCGTTCAATACCTTTAGCTGGAACTCCATTGTGAACCAGTCCAAAGGCTGGAGATGTTTTGGCCTGGTTTCACCACCACACAGGAGAGTTAGATGATCCAACTTATTCTGTCTTCAGATGTAAGGGTGTGGCAAAAGGGAAGAGTCTTTATTTCCACTCCCTCATGGCCACTGCAAGGAGAAGCCACCTATTTTATGTGGGATTCAAGGCCAGGGATAGAACTTGTGTCATTGAATTCCACTAACCCGGCTTTGTAAAAGCCAGATAGGACATTTAGCTGGGAACTATGAAATTCCATCCTCTGGGCAGTTTGCAGCTCAGCTTTTGATACAGGCTTTTTCTAATTATCACTGACAGGCAGATCGAGGGTAAGATTATACATTTGAGTTCTTGTTTTTTCTCTTCCCTCCCCTTCTTCATATCATGTGTCAGCTCTAGTTTCCAAATACATTTCCGTGTCAAAGCACTAAACTTCATCCATCATGAGCACATTTGTGCAAGTCCGAATAAAATAACCCTGCTGCCATGTCTCTCTGGGAAGGTGGAGACTCCAGTCATAATGTAACATGACAATGGAAGCACCATGAGGCTGGGTAGTGAGATTATATCTTTTCCATTTGTGCAGTAACTGTTGTTTAGTATGGCTTGTCAGTCTGTCAGATAAAGGCACACAGCCATCTATGAGGAATTATTAATGAAGATTCAGACATTTTTTCTGCTGGAAACGGACCACTTCACTCTTCATCTCACTGACTTTTTACATTAGAAAACTAAAAATAGCCCTGAGTTTATAAGGAAAGACCTTCAATATCTGGCAGGTTTTGCCTTTCCTGTAGTCCATTCCCCAGAGAAAGGTTAAATACACAAACCCTTTTTCTAATGGTTTGAGCTGAGCATTTCAGAGCCATAAACATGAATACAAGGTGTGCATCTTGTCTGTTAAGCACATTCAGTCCACCAAGCCCCCTTACCATCCAAAGAGAAAGCAAAAACCCCCAAATCCCTCCAGCCTCTGATAATTTACACTTTTGAGGAAAAGGCAGGTTAAGAAAGAAGTGCTAATCACACCAGCTTGAATAAACTTGGTGTTGCCAAATGCTGTACAGCTTTCGCCACTTTTCCCTGCCAATGCAGCTCAGCCCCTTTCGAAGCAGCCCTGCTGTCGCAAAGCTGGGCCATGCTGGAACAACGGCTTTCCCTTGCACCAGGACGTGTTGGGGGATGCCAGGGGCAGGAGAAGCATGTGGGAGGGGAAGAGTGTTACAAGGGCAGCTGCCTGCTAATGACCAACATTGTTGGTTTATGACTTAGAAAACTCATTTCTACAGATGACCTTGACAGGACTTGCCTTCTGGCTTTTCAGAGTAAATGGCTGAAACCCAGAAATATTATTGTCTGCTAAGGTGTGGGTTTTTGCTTCCTGTCCCCCACAACATAGAAATCCAGGAGCTATTTAGATCCCCAGAACTTCTGGGTTTCAGATGCTGAGGGAGAAAGCCCGTGTAGTTGTTTGTAGTATCTTCCCATTTTCCATCAGGATGATAGTGAGATACTCAGCTGGTGTGGATGTGCTGCCCTTTCCAATGGGCATATGCCAAAGGCACCAGAATGCGTAAGTAACACAATACCACCTTCATAAATGGGCAGTGAAGCTTCCTGTATACACATGCATGCATGCACGCGCACACACATCTAGTTCAGAGACCACTTTACAAATGGGTGATTCATTTCCACCCCTTACTTCCTGGAGGGTGGGGTACAATTCGTGTCCAAATGCACAATCCTCAGGTGTGCCTCTGCATTGTGTGGGGCAAAGATTTCAGTGCAACAATGGCCAACACCCTGAAATCCCAAGAAAGGTAAAGAAGAACAGACTCTTCTGTCTGCCAAAGAATCTTACTGTGGTTCCACACAATTTAATATAACTAACTGATTCTCTTGGATATACTGGGGCTGCATTGTATGGTTAGTGCTTTCCAAAACCAAACAAAGTCAACAGAGTGCTCTGCAGTGCGAAGCAAAACAAAAACACAAAAAGTTCATGTGTAGTCACCAGACAAAAATTTGCTAAGTACCAGCAGAAATGAGGAGTTAATGGGTCCCATATGTGGCAGCTAACCTGGGCTTTATAAGATTTTCCATGAGATTTCTGAAAAGAATTCTATAGCAGCAAATGAGATCAAAAATCCATTTTCTTGTAAAACTGGACAGCTAACATTCAGGCTGCATTTTCTTCCATAGCTGAGTCTATAAATACAGGCTAACAAACTTGGATAGGATTCCCACACTGTAAAAAAAACAGATGACAGCCTCTAGTATCCCTCAGCAATAAGACACTTAAAGCTTTAATCAGCTTCTCAGCAAGATGAGATCTGAAATAGTTCAGAAAATATTTACCTTTTAATGCATCTTGTGGAGATGTAAGTTTTTACAGTCTTCCTAGATATTTTTGTATTCATATGTTGCAGTTAGACCATGTGCCTTGCTTCTTGTACAGTGTACATATAGCTCACATTAATTAGATGAACTTTGTGATGCCTTCAACAGATGTTCCAGTGTTGCCATAGCACTGGTGTTTAATCCTTACTGGGATGGAAATGCATTGTATTGGACCCTACAAAGCCTGAGGAGGTTGGGTTTGGTTTGCTTTTCCCTGTTCATTTTAAGTGTGTTCTGAACAGCAGGGTTAAGAAATATTATTGTTTTCATGTGCTGACATCAATTCTGCGAGAAAGGTCAAACCACTGGAATTCTGTTTACCATTGCATAGGAGAAGGATCAGTAGGCTAGATCTGAAAACTAAAAGCAGCATGTTTTTCCCAATGATTGCATGGAGTGCAGATGTGCTGGGGGATTTTGCATGTGTGATTTTAAGGGCTTAGGCTGGTAGAAGTAGCATTTGGGGAATTTTGAGCTAGAACTCCTGACAAAGAATGTCTCCCAAGGCAAACTGGTAACAGAAACACTACAGGCTGAAGCAGTATCTCTGTCCCTTGGTATCCATGCAGTTTCCATGCTGGAATTCAGAAGATTGTCTTTTCCTTGGCCATTTCCATGTTTTTATCACAGCCTCAAATGCAATTAGGAGGGCTATTCAGACCTTCCTCACATGCCCCCAGGAAAGCTCATCAGTGTAGAAGCCAGCGATTACCCCTAAGAGCAGAACAGAGAATTGCTGTTCCTTTGAGACCACTTGCAGAGACTGCTATTACATTTGGGCGGGGGGGACGGACGGACGGACGGACGGGGGGGGGGGGGGGAACACGACCTTTAGCCTCTATAGATGTTAGAAGTTTTAAAAGTATCAATAGATAACTTGCCACAGATCATATTCTCAGAAATCACATTCTCAGTTTCTTCTGACTTTGAGATTCTGGGTAGCTTCATGCATTTCTGTCTGTAGCCTTCTACGTGATCTTGACATGGAAAGTGCTCAAGAATGCGAAGTGTTACTGCTGAAGAAAAAGGTCAATGAGAAAGATGAAGAATGCAGCAAAGTGTGAGGGCAAACTGTAGGTGTTTATGTGGGAGACATTATTTTGTTGAGTCACCCAATATTATAGTCTGAGCTGGCCTTGGAGATTTATGTGTTCCTGTATGGCTTTCCCAGAAATAAGTTAGTAAAGATCTGGGCAATTAAGAGCAGCCTACAGCTCTGTCGGTGGGAGACAAATTGAAAGAGAGAAAGAGAAGTTCTGGGGGGTAAGAGATGCCATGATGACTGGCAAATCTGGAAAATCCTGTGAGACAGTCCTCCATAAAAATCACAAGGACCGCCAGGAAGCCCAGCATGAAATTGTGTCAGTGAGTGATGTAGGAGGAAGATACAGGCATAGATTTCCCATATCTTGATGTCCTGTAAGGTGTACACCTAAGTGCGTGTTTGTCGCGCCTCCTGGCAAAGCCATGTGGTGACTTCAGTGAGCATAGGAAAGATAGCTCAGAAGCTGAGGCCAAGGGAACAGCAGTGTGTTTGTAGTAGGAGAAAAGCTGAATCTCAGAATTAAGGGACTGCATTAGTATGCCAGAATTAGCAGTCTATTCACACCTTTTGAATTGCCCTGGTACTGTAGGAGGAGCAGGTTTCTCCTGTGGCAGGCAGAAGACCAGTTCACTGAAGTGGCACAGAGCACTTAGTGCTGTAGTTGACTGGAAAGACCATGAGCTGAAACACTGAAGAGCAAACACAAGGGAGGGAGCGGGTCCAAAGCCAGACACAGTGGGTGCAGTCTCACAGGATGCATCCCACAACACTGCAAAATGCAAATACTGCATGAGCAACCAAATGCAGCCTCCTACTGGGGTGTGTGGGCAAGAGTTCCTAGTACTGCCAGCAGTGGTGGGATGATGAGCCACCACAGAGCAATGCAAGCTTGAAGCCTGAGCTAGCGTCTCCAGCTGAGCCTTGGGAAAGCTTCTCCTGGTGGACACGCTTTTTTTGGGTTCCCCAGTTTGGGGTAGGCTTTGATATTCCTCCAAACACTCTTTGTGGAAATAGATGATTTCTTCTGATGTGCCCGAGACACTTGCCCTCCCTCATAGACATGGCTGCTCCTCAGGAACATGGAACCTGTCTGGACATTTCTGTCCCTCTCTGAACTGGCAGACAAGAGAGTTTCCCTTCTCTAATAAAACCCTTGGCCAGCTTACCTTTGGCCAACCAATTAATCCAAGTCTCTGCTAACCGATCTATTCCTTAATTACTCAGTGACCACGGCAGACTCTGTTTGCACAGAGGGGGAAGAAAAGCTATGGGAAGTTATTCTTTGGTTGGGTGTTTGTTTGTTTGTGTGTTTGTTTCAGGGTTGTTTTGTTTGAGTTTTCCTGTGGACAGTAGCCAGATCTTTGTCCAAGGCTGTCTGTATGTGAACAGGGCATCACCAAGACTAAATAACGCCCATTGTTAGCCTTCTGTCACTATCCCTTGGCACATAGATCCAACTTGGAAACAGAGAGGCAGCAAAGAAAACAGATGTTGGAAATGAAATTTGCAGGCTGACAAGGATACAGCAAGATCACTGTACAAAAAAATGTTTCCCATATGATTACAGCTAGTGGACAGAGAAACCTATGCACCCTAAGTGGGAGAAGATAATACTCAGTCTTCAGCATTTCTCTGTTCAGCCTTTACCACATTTTTGCTCCTGCCAGATCCTGTTACCTCTTCATTTGCAGTGATTCTGGAAGCTCTCCTTTCCTTCTGAACCTGACTGCAGAATTTTTGAGAGTGGATCAGGGACTGGGCACAATGTCTTTCAACATTTGTTATTGCATCTTGGTTCCTCTTTGTGGATCAGCTCTTTTGTCTGAGCTTTCTTCAGAGCTAAAATCTTTTCCTCCTGTTTCTGATCATGCTTCTTCCTTTCTCAAGAGTCTTGATCGGTTCCTTCTATTGTCAAATTCAGTGTTTTCAACCGCCCCTACTAGTTGCACACAGCTCCAACCCAGTGTACCCCCTCAGCACATCTAGCATCATGGCAAGCAGAGTGCATCAGCTCAGCAAGCTAATGGGTATATTATCTTCTGGTCTTCCAGCATAACCTCATCTTTAGAACTATATATGTTATAGCCAAACGCAAGGGGAAAGTAAAGCTGGAAGGGCACTCAGCACTGCAGGAGGGTGTAGAAATGGCTGTCTTTGGGTGTGGGAGAAGAATCAGTATTTCAGAGGGCTCTGTAGTGTCTTTAGAGGTCTGGAGAGGAGGGAGGAAAGCAAGCTAAACTGCATGTGGCCAGAAGCTGTGCTGCCCCACTGAATGTATTGTCAGTGCTTGTATGTAACTGAGAACCTGTTTGGTGGTGGAGACAGATATGAAAAATGCTGGAGGAGAACAGGCTTTGTGTATCTCTCTGCAGAGCAGCACGTGCTTTCACGCAGGTGGACTGACAGTGAAATGCCATATCAATACCGGACAAGCTCCAGATATGGAGCAGCCCAAGGCCAAGGGGGGAGGAGGTTGAAATGTAGGACCTGTGAAAAGTCAGTATGATCCACCAAGATAATGCAGAAATTCTGTCTGACATCTGAAATGATGTAGCCAGGAAAAGATAAGGCTCTCCCTAGGAGAAGAGACAATAATTGTTTTCTAGCATAACAGATCAGAGATTAGGCACTCCCATCTGTAATCTGCCATGCTGGAAACAGTAGCTTCCTGTGCTGATGCTAAATATTTAAATTGAAGACTGCGACTGTCCACCACATCCTCCTCCATTTATCTCAAGAGAGAAAGGATTAAATTTTCGTCTAGCTTAAGTTAATTTGGAACTTGGAAACACTGCTACTTCTTTCTTCTTTCTGTGATCATTTCCTTATAGATGAATGGAGGAGACTGGGTAAAGCAAACCAGAAGGAGCAGCAGAGGCTCTGCCAGCTGGGGACATGTGGGGGGGGGATACTGATTTAGGAGGACTTGCTGTTGACCTCCTGGGAGAGCTGGTAGTGATGTCTGTACTCTCTGGTGTAGGCAAGGAAAAGAGAACTGAAGACAGTGACTAGCAGGTCTCCTCTTCTCACACATCTTTGCTCCAGTTTTGTTTTCCCTCGAAGTGCTATTACTGAGCAGGGTGCTATATAACACTCAGCTTGCTATATAAAGCAAGAGAGCCAGGGAGCTTTAAATGAAAAGTAGTTAGCCTGTTTTGGTCGTGTCCCGTCCCCCCCCCCCCCCCGAGGAAGCAAGCAGAGCTTTGGTCTGTTTTTACATCTGCTTCATGAGTGCACTGCACAGACCCCATGCCCAGAGACATATTACAACCCCACCTCCTAACACACCAGCACATGTACCAGCATAAATGCATAAGCAAAGATTGTGTTATTTTCTCTCTGTGAAGTGGATTTATTTCCCCCCCCCTACTGTTCCCTACAAGCCTCCTGACCCTTTTGCCCCCCTTTGGCAGGCCCCTTACACTTGTACTCTGGAAAAACAGTAGTAGCTAACATTTGTGCCTTTGGCAATAAAACCACAGGCCTTGCAAACCCCAAATGGCAAAAAGACATTTCCATTCCAATCCCAGTTTTAAATTAAACTGTAATGAAAAATCAGCAGTGGCAGCTGGGACCAGAGACAGTGATTGTCTAGAGAAACAAAAAAGGGGAAGGAGGAGGAGAGACGGAGAGACTGCAAGGAAAGCTCAGCCTGGTAATAAAGCAGCTGGTAAACCTTCAAGTAAAAAGAAATTAGAAAAACAAATCTAGCAGAAAGGGAAGCAGAGACGCCCGCCCTTCTGCACAGTGCCATAGAGGAGGGCCACAGTGAGCCGTGTCCCAGGCGGGCCGCGAGTGGGAGCTGCGTAGTCCTGTGCTGACATCTGGAGGAGACGTGTGGCAGCCCGGCACTGAGCCCATCACTCCTGCCCCGGCCCGGCCAAGTGACACGTGCCTGAGCTCCATCCCAGCCACAGAAAGACCCCACAGCTCTCCTTGAGTGGTGACACACGACGCTTTATCTGCCTCTCCAGACACATACAGGCAGCCGCGAAGCACAGAACTAATGTGTAATGCTGCTCCAGGAGTTTTGGTAGGTTTTTCAATGAAAAACGGAAAGCTAGCCATCAAAACTCTCAGGTTTGTTTTTCATGTGTCGGTTCTTCAAGAAGTCAAAGTTTTCTTTGGTAAGCAGACACTTCATTTAGTCCCAGTGGGAGGCTAAAACAAGGAAGAGAGATGAACTTTGAGAGGGATATGGGTCTGCAATGTGAGATTTGTTTGAGGGTTTGGGGTTTTTTTCTTAATAATATATACAGCAGTTCAGCCAAAGACCTGACTTATATTTTCCTGGCATACCTTAAAGAGACAATCACAAGAATATAGTGCTACATCTCATCCTTGTGGACAACATTATAACATCCATGAACTAAAAATGAATTTTTATGCTTTTGTTTTTCTCAGTTGCTATTAATTTTTTTATTTCCTCACCACTGCATAAGACTGAAGGATAAAAAAAGGAGAAAATTTTGCTCTAAAGAATTTGCAGAGAGGGAAAGCAGGCCTGCGAGGGGAAGTAGAAGTGCAGAGGAGTGCAGGGACGCTCCAAAGGTCATATAGCACATGAATAACATTTCTAAGAAAAGAACCGAGGTCTCTGGAAAGTCAATCCAGTGCCCCATGCACAGCACTACACAGCCTTTCCAGAGCCTCTGCCCCTCCTGGGCCCTAACATAGATCTGATAGGGTGAGATTGAAGGGTTTGTGGTACTTGCATGCAGGGCAGGTAGGTGCCTAGTTCATTCAGACACAAGCATGCCTGTAAGTTAGGTGACAGTGCACTGCAAATAACCACGCAGGGTCACACCGCTCACTTGCCTATACAGTTTTGCAGTCAGCACACACAAGTGCAGGAGCTACATTCACATTTACTCTGCCAGGCCTGAATACAGTCTTGATGTGAATTGCAAGTTTTAGTCACATTACTTGCAGACCACAGAAGGAAGTGCTGATTCAAAACAAATTTGTAGTTTTGTTATCTTTAATTTTTGAAAGTATCTGGAAGATAAATTATTTGCTAGCCAAGTGTTCTCTTTAGACTGTAAGATATACGGTCAAGCTGGTACCTAAAATTAAGATCCCAATCCAAGCTCCTTAAAAATAGTTAGGTGCTTAAGTCCTTTCAAAATCCCAGAGTAGTAAACACCTGAATATTTAAGGCCTAGATTTCCAGACTGCTGAACACCACAAGCTTTTTCACTGAAGTCATAGGAAAAACCCTTATGTATTTAAAAATCATGCCAGTTATATTTGCATCTAAATAAGAATTTAGAGCCCACATTCAATTCAGAGGAACTGTACACCTACTTAGAAAAGTCTCAGCCTATCTCCATGCCTCAGTTATACTAGATGATGGTAGGTGCTGTGTGTGTCTACTTGTAGAGCATGCTTCAATGTACGTGGCAAATAAAAGGGTGTTGCTCTATATTTTTGTGATTGTTTGCAAAAAGCTGTTCAGTTTATTTTGTTATAGGATAAGGGAATTAGATACCCAGCTTCCACTGAATTAATTGTGGTTCATTCCTTCACAGTCTTTTAGAAGAGGAAGAGAGAAAAATTACAGATGAGATTTCAGAATCTCCCACCCCATATCCTATTCTCTGATCTCCATCACAAGACACACACAAGCAAACTTCTGTTCCATTCAGCTTCTCCGCTGCTGGCCTCCTGTGCATACAAGGGGTGTGGTGTGGGTGAAGGCAGTCCTGCTAAACAGTGTCTTGGCCACCACAGATCCTTCTACTTGGCTGAAATGCTTATAATGCAGATGCTTCATTCAGCTCTGGGTGAGCCTCTGGTGGTGCGAATCACTTGGAAGTGCAAGTGCGCACAAGAATTGAGGTGATTGTGAACACTTGATCTAAATGATCCCAGCACCTTGGGCCTTTCAACACAGTGGACAGACTTTCCTCAAAACCTGCATTCCTCGTGTGATTTTTAGTCATACCCTAAACCTCAAACAAAGTCTTACGTCTGCTTGCTATTTTACTCAAATTGCTTGTGTCGTCCTTAATGTTATCGTTGCTGTGCTTACAGTTGTGGAGGAGGAAAGAGACATTCAATCAAGACCACAGCTACATTTCACAGCTGGGTTTTTCTCTGCTGTTTATTTGCTTTTTATACAAGCCATGTTGGGATATTTGCATGATAATGCATTTTTTAAGGTGCTTTTGGATGGGACTGGATCCTTTTTGTTTGTACAGTGGTTTGAGCCTTTCACAGTTGTGCGCTGGCAAGAGGCCAAAATTCTGCTGTCTGTTCTGTGCCAGCAACTTCCACTGACTCCCAGACAATGCAGAAGCCCTGGGAGCTACCTATGGCTGTGTGAGTCTGGGGACAGAGCCTAAAACTCAATCAGTAGCTTGCTAATTCTGTACAAAGCTGTAAGCAAAGCAGTCTCAGAAATCAAAATAAACTCCTGTGAAGACTTGAGATAGATATAATCTGTATTGTTGCTACTTCGGTGAACTTTCGCTTTTCAAACACAGCAACTTGGTTGTTAAGGCCAACTGCAAGGGACCATAACTGGTTTCTTATAATTATTTTCTGTTGTGGTACCTCTGTAAAAAAAGAAATAGTATGAGATTTCTCTGTGAAAGATTTAAGAGGGTTCACAGACCCTGAACCATATCAAAGAGGTTTCTGACTTGAATTCCTGAGTTATTTAAATTACAGGAGGTCACATCTGAGCCTGTGTTATTTAAAAGATCTAGTGGACAAAGCTTTTTATGCTGTGGAAACAACTTAGTGCACATACAAAGATTCCTCTATTTTTTGATCTACACATAGGGCACAGAAAGCAGTGCAGCTGTGAACTAGAAGGACATAGAATAGGAATAAACTTGGATCTGTTTGTAGTTCTATCAAAGCCAGTGGCAAATGTCCCATCAGTTTCCCAGAGATCAGGTTCAAGCCTTCATGAGCACAGCAGATAATGCTCATGCAGTGGGGTGGGTAAGCAATATACCCCAGAAAGTAAAGTCTAGAACTGTGTTGCATGGAAGGTCAGCATTAGAAATAGCCTTGGGATCTCTGAGTGCTGATGCATTCTGCTCCATGCCCAAACCAGAGACCATGCCCAAACCAGAGACCATCTCTCTTAAAGCATTCCTCCACATGGGAGGATCATAGATTTATAGCACATACACTGAAGAAGGGACAAGCATGAAAATCTGTTCTGACCTACTGGAATTGATTTTATAAATCTTTTATCTGGTCCTTGTGTGAGTCAGCATATCCTTACATAGCGTGGAAAAAGCCCTTTCATCTCCAAACCTGGCACTGCAAGGTATTGGTTATATGGCTGGAAAGGAAAGGCTGTGCCTAAAGCTCACAGGCTGCTCCTGGTCTGTCATCTGGGGTAACTGAAAGCAGCCCCAACCCCAAACCTTCTGCTACCACTGCTGACACAGTAGGTGCTTTCAGAAAATTAGAGAATCACAGAATGTTTGAAGTTGAAAGGGACCTCTGGAGGTCATCTGATCCAAACTCCCTGTTCAGGCAGGGCCACCTGGAGGACCAGGGTGCATCCAGACAGCTTCTGATTATCTCCAAGGATGGAGACTCCACAAACTCCCATGGCAACTTGTGCCAGTGCTCAGTCACCCTGACAGTAAAAAATTGTTTCCTGGTGTTCAGAGGGAACCTCCTGTGTTTCAGTTTGTGCCCATTGCCTATGGTCCTGTCACTGGGCACCACTGAAAAGAGCCTGGCTCTGAGCTCTTTGCACCCTCCCTTCAGGTACTTACATTGATAAGATCCCCCTTGAGCCTTCTCCAGGCTGAACAGTCCCAGCTCTCTCAGCCTTTCCTCATAGAAGAGATGCTCCAGTCCCTTCATCAACTTTGTGGCCATTTGCTAGAATTTCTCTAGCAGGTCCATGTCTCTCTTGGACTGGGGAGCCCAGAAGTGGACACACTACTCCACATGTGGCCTCACCAGTGCTGAGTACAGGGGAAGGATCACCTCTCTTGACCTGCTGGCAATACCTCGCTTAATGCAGCCCAAGATACTGCTAGCCACCTTGGCTGCAAGGGCACGCTGCTGGCTCATGGTCAACTTGGTGTCCACCAGGATCCCCAGGTCCTTTTCTGCCTAGCTGCTTTCCAGCTGGGTGGTGCCCACAATAAATGCTGACTCCCTCCATAGGAAAATTGTTCTGTTGAAGCATTGTTCTTTGAAAGCCAAAGCCCGATTCTCCCCCACCCCCAAGTATGTTAAGACTGGGGGTTTTTTTCTGAAAACTGCCAAAAGGATTCAGCTGAAATTTTGCTGGAGACAGTTGTCACTTGATCGGGGAGAGAAATCAGATGGTATTTTAGGAGCTCAGAAATTAGCTCATGTTCTTGCAAATCTAGCAGATAACAGCTTGCTCAGTGCCATTCACACAGCTGTAGGGGAGAATATTAAAAAACTTTCAGATTTTATTTATTAAACTTGCTAGAAAACGTCAGAGGAAAAAAAAAAAACCTCTTCAGCAACTCCATTCCCCCAGCTTATGTGAGATGCCATGGTAGCAGAAGAAATGTCTGCAGCTTTACTGGAGGAAGTGAGTGTTAGAGTAATAGAGCAGGAATTAGGACTCCTGATTCATTCTGCCACTGCCCCTGACTATTTCTGAGCAGCTCTTACCTGAGCAGGTCCAATGGCACTGCTGCCTGACTCATTCAAGTAATCAAGATGACTGAAAGCCTAATTTGACCTGAGTTTATCTGACAGTGAGACATGATAACAACACCTGGCTGTCTTGCATATAACTAGTGATTCTGGATAGTTAAACTGTTTTGAGATCTCTTGAGCAAAAAGAACTTTGTAATTACAAAGAGCTCATGTTTTAGGTAGCCTATACTGGCAAGTTCTTTATAAAATACAATTTTAATTGCTTTTTAAAAAAGATATCTTCCCTCCACCTTGAAAATCAAAAAAGGTTACAAATCTCTATCTCTTCTTCCTTATTCTTCAAGAAAATTCAGCTCCATTTTTGAAGCTGCTTTAAGTGAACAACAACAAAAAATGTTCACAATTTTCTCACCCAACTTTGTAGAAACTCAAAATAAAGGTCTCAGCCTTTAAGACTCTTGATCTTCTATTTCACAAGTTATTTCAAGTTCAAATCAAACACTATCTCACAGGTAGGATTTCTTTTTTTTTTTTTTCCCCCAAGCTATTTTTAAAATGCATCTATTTCATTCCCATTGGTCTGATGGTCATCGTTTATCCATTTTATGCATTTTCTTTATCTGAGGGGTAGGGGAATGAATAATTTGACAGAAACAATAATCCACTTGAGAAAGCCAAAGGTTGTTTGATATTAATATGGAGAATGATTAATCAAAGAAAGAGCAGTCCTCCAGTAATAAGCAAAGGATGAGGTCATTAGCTGGGTAGCAGAGACCAGGCAGCACTTGAGGATATGCACTGGGGTCAAGAACGAATAAGGGAACCACAGGAGTTTTCAGTCCTTTAGAACATGGTAATGGCCTTACTGGGTTAGATTGAAGATCCCTCTAGCTCTGCAGCCTGTTTCTGACACTGTCCAGTAGCAGATATTCAGGGAAGAAGTATAGAAAAAGGTGAGGGTGCAGAGTACTCCTTCCCTGCTATATACCTTTTCAGCAGTTAATAGATTAGAGACCTTGTAAGCGTATAAATCATTGTGTTTGAAAACCACTGTGGGTGTATCTGCCATGAAATTGTCCAATCATTTTTCAAACCATCTCTGCTTTTGGCCTCCACCAATAATGAGTGACAGTGAACTGCACAGTGTAACTGGGCGTAGTGTGAAGTAGAAACCATGATGTAATCCCATCAGTGATGCTGTTATCCAGGCCTGAGAAATACCAGAGGCAGGAAGTGCTCGGAGTTTCTTTAGTTCATTTCTTCACTGGCTGTTGAGGACTGAGAGTGTGTCTGCCTCCCCACAAACCTGCCACTACAAGCTTATAGACAGCCTGTGTGTTCCAGCAATCATTGAGTGCTGCAGGCCTTGTTTTTACTGTGCACTGGTGCTTCCAAGTCAGTGTCTGAAGGGGACTGGCAGGAAGATGAATGCAAGAGATGGATGCTCAAGAACAGGAATAGTGTCCAGAGGGGGAGGCAAGTACAGAAGGTGATAGGAAATGGAAGGACTGGGTGGTATAAAGAGTATGAACCAGAAAGCTGAAACCAGTTCTGAATGACGTGCTGTTTTTTATCCTTGGCACAGGCAGTCCTGAAAGCAGTCTTGCTTTTAGTGCAGAACAGAGTGATATGGTGTGGGTTGTGAGCTGCAAGCCCAGCTCTCCAGGGCTCTGAAGGATCCGTAGGTACCAATCCAGTCAGTCTGTGGGTGGTTCCTCCTCTCTGCAGGGGATTTCACCACTTGTGTGGTGTGGATTGGAGAGTAGGCTGGCTCCTTGTCCTGCTGAGGACTCCCAGACATGGGAATGAGCCCTTATGCCAAAGATGCATGGGGATCCTTGGATGCTGTTTCTGTCTGGACTTAGACACCCGCAAGGATTTGAATCCTGCAGCAGGGTCTGCCCAGGCACTGAAATCAGTGAAACTCTGTGCAGATGCAGGAATTGATCAACTTGGATCCAACCACAGAAACAGGGAGTGTTCTGGGTCAGAGACGAGTTACAGATAAATGTGCCTTCACAGGCCCAGGGTTCATGTCTCAGCTGTGTTGCACTTGCAAGGCGAGAGCTGAGTGCATCTCCTAGAAGCCCTGCTCCCTTTCTGCTGTGTATATTAAATACAAAGCAGATTTCATCTGTAATAAATAATTCTTGAAAGTCAAAACAACAAGAGCATTTGTTCCATCTATTTTTAGCTTTGCCACTTGTTTAAATTTTGGGTGCCTAACACTGCTTAGATCTGTGATAAAGGCAGGCAGCAAGAACTTTATCGTGCTCTGATAGGGCTGGTTTTTGTCAGCACACTCCCTCCTTTGTCATCAGCCTTAGAAGGCAAAAAGCTGGAAACCATTCATGGGGAGATAACTGAAACTTATTCTGCCAAAGAAAGAAACACAAAAGACAATAAAAAATGAAAAAGACCCTTGAAACTAGCTGGGGCAGTACCTTCATGAGGAGGGGTACCGAGCCCTGGAAATGACTCAGCCTTTTGCAGGATCAGGCCAAAGAACAGCTTGTCTGCTTTGTGCGGGAGAACAAACACCTGCCTAAATCCTGCTAGAAAACCACAAAGCCTGGAGATGGTTTTCTACATCTCTTTCCCCTGCCTCAGACATATACACTAGATTCTACCTGATGTGGAGGGAGATACTAGTATCTTCTATTCACCTAAATCATATCACTGATTTCTTTCCCCTTCACTTCTCCGATACCTTCTGAGGACAGGAGCCATCTTCTTCCTGTCTTCTGCAAGAGTCCCTCACTCTCAGCTTCCACCTTCTTGCAGTGAGCAAAGAGCCTTCTTTCTCTAACCTCTTCCTCTCTGTTACCCCCAGCAGATTGAGAGGGAAAGACATCCACCTGGTCCTGCCAGGTGTATTTTCCAGTGCCATATAGTGAGATAAATGCAGGCCTTGGATCAGGAACACTCTGCTGTTTGCCAAGAATCCTGTAACTGTTTGGCCTGCTTAAGGCCTCATGTTCTCCATTGACCGAGGACCAAACTGACTGGATGTGGCTCACACAACCTAACAGCAACTCCTATGGATGTCGGAGGAGCACTCTAAACCCCCTGCAGGTGCCTGGTCAATGTGGATTTCTCCTATGATTGTGCTCTTTGCTAGATTTAGAGAGAGAAATGACATTTTCCCCCAGCTCAAAGGGAAGGCCTCTGAAGGGAGGGGTAAAGGACTAATTGCTATTTTTTTTGCTTGTTTCTAGTCTGTAGAGTCCTCCCTGGGCTCATAGCACCTATTTACGTGGCAGGCCCCGTTTCTCTAGGTTGACGGAGTAATTTTGACTTCTCTTGCACCCTTCCTGTGGTGCGTTGTAGATTTGGGGCTTCTATTGTGCAGGCAAGAAGCCTGCATTTTCAAGTGTCTGGACTTAATAACTAAGGGAGACCTGTGCTTGGTTTGCATCTACTGAAGTAGAAGGTGGTTTTACAAATTTAGCCCTAAATGGATAATGTATTCTGGGTCTTAGGCATACTGTGCCTCGCAGTGGCTCTGTTTCCACATGTGTAAATTCCTGGTAGACATTAAGGAGGGAAGATCTTCAGGTTTTACAAATTATTTGGAGCCTGTTGAGGCTTTTGACACTCTAGAAGAAAGGTGGTTTGGAGGCAGTGGTTTTGCAGTGGAGAAAGGATTTTCTTGTTCTTTCATCTCTTTTCTCTGAACAGCATTGAAGTGATGTGAAAGTTTGGATTCTTAGCTCTTCATCTCAAACAACCGTTGAAAGCAATCGATCCTACAGCTCTGCAGCTGAATAGGACTTCTATAAAAAGGTTGTTTATTTTTCTGATACAGAAGACACAAGGCAGTGGCATGTGCTCCATTCCTAGCCTTACTCATGCTTCATAGGTACATATGGGCAGGTCATTCGACATAGAATCATAGAATGGTTTGGGTTGGAAAGGACCTTAAAGATCATCTAGTTCCAACCCCCCTGCCATGGCAGGGACACCTTCCACTTGAAGGTTACTCAAAGCCCTATCCAACCTGGCCTTGAACACTTCCAGGGATGGGACATCCACAACTTCTCTGGGCAAGCTGTTCCAATGTCTCACCACCCTCACAGTAAAGAATTTCTTCCTAATATCTAATCTGAATCTACCTTCTTTCAGTTTAAACTGTTATACCTTGTCCTATCGCTGCACTCCCTGATAAAAAGACCCGCTCCACCTTTCCTGTAGGCCCCCTTTAAATACTAGAAGGCCACTATAAGGTCTCCCTAGAGCCTTCTCTTCTCCAGGCTAAACAACCTCAACTCTTTCAGCCTGTCTTCATAGGACAGGTTCTCCAGCCCCCTGATCATCTTCATGGCCCTCATCCGGACTTGCTCCAACAGGTCCTTCTTAAGTCAGTGGCTCCAGAGCTGAACGCAGTACTCAAAGCGGGGTCTCACCAGAGTGGAGTAGAGGGGGAGAATCACCTCTGTCAACCTGCTAGCCACACTTCTTTTCATGCAGCCCAGAATGCGACTGGCTTTCTGGGCTGCGAGCGCACATTGCTGGCTCACATTCAGTTTTTTATCCACTAATACCCCCAAGTCCTTCTCTGCAGGGCTGCTCTCAATCCACCCATCTCCCAGCCTGTATTTGTGCTTGGGATTGCCCCAACCCATGTGCAGGGTTGTTGCATGTGCATGTTGCACTTGGCTTTGTTGAACTTCATGAGGTTTGCACAGGCCCACATCTCAAGCCTGTCAAGGTCCCTCTGGATGGCATCCCTTCCCTCCAGCGTGTCAACTGCACCACACAGCTTGGTGTTGTCGGCAAACTTGCTGAGGATGTGTTCGATCCCACTGTCCATGTCTCTGACAAAGATGTTAAACAGTGCTGGTCCCAATACCAACCCCTGAGGAACGCCACTCGTCACTGGTCTCCACTCGGACATCAAGCTGTTGACTGCAACTCTTTGAGTATGACCATCCAGCCAATTCCTTATCCACTGAGTGGTCCATCCATCAAATCCATGTGTCTCCAATTTAGACAAGGATGTCATGAGGGACAGTGTCAAATACTTTGCACAAGTCCAGGTAGATAACGTCTGTTGCTCTTCCCTTATCCACCAACGCTGTAACCCCATCATAGAAGGCCACCAATTTTGTCAGGCAAGATTTGCCCTTAGTGAAGCCATGTTGGCTGTCACCAATCACCTCCTTATTTTCCATGTGTCCTAGCATAGTTTCCAGAAGGATCTGCTCCATGATCTTGCTGGGCTCAGAGGTGCAACTGACTGGCCCGTAGTTCCTCGTGTGTTCCTTTTTTCCCTTTGTAAAAATGGGAGTTATGTTTCCCCTTTTCCAGTCAGTGGGAACTTCCCTGGACTGCCATGACTTCTCAAATATGCCGGATAGTGGCTTAGCCACTTCATCCACCAGTTCCCTCAGGACCCGCGGATGCATCTCATCAGGTCCCATGCACCTTCAGGTTCCTTAGATGGTCTCAAACCTGATCTTCTCCTACAGTGGACAGTTCTTCATTCTCCCAGTCCCTGCCTTTGCCTTCTGTGACTTGGGGGGTGTGGCTGGAGCACTTGCCAGTGAAGACTGAGGCAAAAAAGTCGTTGAGTACCTCAGTCTTCTCCATGTCCCAGGTAACCAGGTCTCCTGTTTCCTTCTGGAGAGGGCCCACATTTTCCCTAGTCTTCCTTTTATCACTGATGTACCTACAGAAGCTTTTCTTGTTGCCCTTGATGTCCCTGTCCAGATTCAATTCTATCAGGACTTTGGCTTTAAACATCTGTGTTTGTTTTGTTTTGTTTTTTTTTTTTCCAAAACTGTGTTTGAGAGAAATGTTATGAGCTCAGAATCACACTCTCAGCTCCTACAATCAAGTCACTAAACACAACTGGCCAGTTTCATCATTGTATATGCAAATACCTAATTTGTGCTTGCAATCATATCTCTTGTTTCTGTGCAATTAGGTGCACACAGTTTAGAAACCCAGACCTCTTTAAAAAAATAAACAAAACCTGCTCTAACTGACAGTTTGGTAAGCCAGTTAGTCCATGTCTTTATTTAAAAAAAGGGGGGGGGGGGAAGAGATAAAGTACATTCTTGAAGGGACGCCATGAAGCTCAATTTCTTAATATTTGATAATTATCTTTAGGTGACAAAGAAAAAAATGCATTAAGACACATGCAGTGTTACGACTTGCACTGAATAAAAGTAGCATTTGCCAAGAATATGATGTACTGAAAATTACTGTTACTGTTGTAATGCCATCAGCCAGGGTAGTTGTGAAGGATTTGTTTTTATGTCTCTGCCTTTAATTTCATCATGATTTTTAAAAATTCCCAGAGAGTGTTGCAGCTGCTCCAACATTAACAGCCTTGAAATAGAAATGTGTTACTTAGCAAGATACAGCTGCAGAGGAGAAAAAAAATTCCCCAAACAGCAACCCCAACATTTGGATTGATTAATCTACCAGGATTGTTATTCGTATTTTAAATTCATGTTGTTTAAACTCAAATCTGTTTGCCTCCCAGCCATTTTATTTAGTTATGTTTTTCCTAAAGTGGTAACAACTTCCAAGATCTGCATAAAAAATGAACACTGCCCAAGCAGCTCAGCAGCTCCTGCCACTTGTTGGCTCCTACTTGTTTCAGTACCACAAACTGAGCCACTGAGATTGCTCTCTTGAGGCTCTTTATCCACAATGATGTAAATAATTATTCCTCCTTACTTTGCCCTTTCTGTAGATGCTTCCACCATCTTTGGCCTTTCCTAGGTACAGGGGATTTCATACAATCATTATTAGAGGTTGGAAAAACACACAGTATATTTGCACGTGTCCAGGTATATAAGACCTAGGGGAGTGACAGAAGTTCAGCAGTTCCCAGATTAATTATCACCCGCTCCAACACTGCTGTTAGATAGCATGTTTCTGCTCCCTTTGCTTCCAGTGCTATAATACCATTGCTATGTCATGAATTTAGTAGAGTCCTTTGCTGTATGGGTCTTGCATAACAAAATCTTGTCTGTAGCTCAGACTCTCTTCCTGCACCTTGGATAAACACAACGGAACCTCTCTAACCACTGTCATCAGAAAAAGAGGTCTCAAAGATGTGTGGCCAATTTTTTTTGTCTCAAGAGTTGCTTATGATGTGGCTGAGAGCCGCATGAGACCTGCTGTGAATTGAGAGACAAGGGGAGAGAGCTCTTTTGTCTGCTGGCCAGGAAAGGCGTGGTGCTGGTTCCTGCTCAGCTGGTGGCTGGGCTCAAAGTAAAGCAGTCCCTGCTAGCTCTGCACTCCCTCAGCCAGCACAGATTTCACCAGGGGCCAGCAGAGAGCCCCCCGGCATTGCATGGCAGAGGCCACGCACAGGAGCCCTCCTTGCATGCCCTACATCTAGAGAGGCCAATGAGAACAGCTCTGAGCAGACCTAAAGGTGTCTGACTCAGGTACCATCCCCACCCCATGGCTGCACTGAGCCTTCCTCCCAGCTCCACCTAGGTGTTGGCCCTTCACGCATGAGGGTATGGCAGGTATCTTGCTGGGAGAAACTCAGTTTTGACATTATCTATGGCTGTAACCACACACAGGCTTTCATATATGGTACTGGTGAGATGCGGTTAGGCAAGGAAACAAAAGAATTGGAGAAAGTATCCCTAAAAACACCAGCCTGCCTCAAGCTGGGAAGGATTTTCCTTCCGACATGTCCTGTGAGAACTCACTCCATAGTGCCTGCATCCGCAGGAAGATGAGAGGAACGTGACTCCTGAAAAAACTTGTGCTACCACAGGGGTGTTCCTGGAAGCACAGCATGAGAGCAGGCAGTCCCAAAACACAATGTTTCAGACCTCCTGACATGCTCTGGTATCCAGGGGATTTCCTCCTGCAGTCTGTAATATTCATGGATTTTGGAGGACTGTTATCCCTTTTAGTCCTGTGAGACCATCTAATTTATAGGAAACTCAGAAAACAGGAAATCTGTGGCATTTCCCAGCCCTCTCACATTTTTCGTGCTGATGGTATAATTCCATTTTCATGATCTAGAAAGAAATACATCTTTTGGTCAACTGATTATCATGTAGCATTTAATATTACTCATGGCATTGACTCCTACAATCACACATTATGCAGCCAAGCATGCTTTACCTCTAGTATACCACTTACAGAAACCGAGCTGGATTAATTTTTTATTCCTTATTTAAAAAGAGCTGCCCAAGGTTATCTTATCCTGTCAGACTGTGCTTTTTCCCTTCTCTAAATAATTCTTTTGCCCTCATATTGTTTCAACTTTTTATTTAGCAGCTCTCCATTTCTCTCCCAGCTAATTTATTCCTTGAAGTGCCTCCTCAGTCCTTTTAGTTTGTCTGTTCTTTGTTGATGACATTCATGCACCCTAGCTCAAGTAGGCTACAGCAGCTTTTTCTTCTCTCAGAAGTTGCCTGCAGTACTTTAATAAGTCCTATAATCTCCTTTTCTATAAAGAATGCAGATTCAGTTTACCTAACCTTTCTAAAAACTGCTGTGTGTCTGAGTCATCTTTATTGCCCTCTAGTACTTTTCCATAATATCCTTCTTTTATAAAGTGACCAGAAAGGCATATAGCATCTCAAATGTGACCTCACATGTACTTAACCAATGCTATAATAATTTCCTGTGACTTATAATTGATACCACAATATTAATGTTTCCCAGGATTCTGCAGAGCGGTGAGGTTACATTCCTATTTCCTTAAGGCTTCCCCCACACGCACTCTTCCAAGCTGGCTCTCCCTCATACTGGCCTACAGTATTCTGCCATTAACCATATACTTCCACTGTCCCCTTATGCAAGTCTGGACAAGGTATTCGGAGTTATGCTTTTCTTTAACCTTTCTGTATTGGCTGTCACTTTCCATATATCCAGCTTCATGTTGAAGGGTTAATGTTATGAGGGTCTTTTTGCATTCAGCCCTGTTCCCCATGGGTTTGAATGCTTCCAGACTCCAGTGGTGCCTGTGTTATGATGGCATCAAATTAGGTATTTACTATTATTAACAGTCTCTCTGGGCAGGAGGTGATCTGAGTCTCTTTCTTCTGAAGCAGGTATTGGATCTGACTGGTGAAGAATTAAGTGCACAGTTACTCTAACAGTAAAGAAAGGAGTAAGTCTGGGAAAAGAATGAGAAATTACTGAGTTTCAGCAGTTGTAGAAGTTCAATGTGAAGTAAACCTATGCTTGATGCCTTCTATCAAGTGCAAGGAATTCCTGACCACTCACCTCCCAGCAAACTGCATACGTCAAAGGATAAAATCCGGCTCTTTGTGCTAGAAAATATATCAGATTTTTTTCAAGTCATTCTTGGCTTTTTCAAGTCTGAGAGAATGATTCTATAAAGAGTAGCATCTGTGGCCTATTACTGTTCACTCCCACAGGTATTAAACCAGGTATCTCTAGCCTCAGCATTCTTGAAGGCAAATTTCAACATGGATAAAGGGAATCCCTTTCAGTTTTACAAAGTAATTGTGCACATTTATCTAGACACTCCAGATTGTAGGCTCCAAGTGCTATTAACCTGCAAGGCGACCACTTGTGTGTATACATAAAGTGCTTTTCTGGCTTTCCTACTTGAACAGTAAGTACACAACTATGCACCCGTACACACGGCCTCCCTGTATTCATATAATTGCATCTCTCAAGTAGACATTAAAGCAGGAATGTTGCTTGTTTTGTAAAGAGCAGCCTGGCTGGCTTCTAAGAGGTACTGGCTGAGGTTTTATTCTTACACAGTGTGTATGACAGCGCTGCAACTAGATCACAGGTTTACAGCACATACATAGGTGAAAATATGATTTGTGCGGAGTGCGATTGCAGCTCCCAGTCTATAATCACTTCATCCTGAAGTGTACTTGTTATATAATTATCAGGAGGCCTGAGGTGACAGGGTAAAAAAGGACACTGGAAGAGGTGGAAAAATTACCTGGGATCTATTCAGACAAAGGAGTACTTGCAAATTAATTTCACTGGAACTCTGTGATTCTCTTAGACTTACTTAGATGACTACTCAAACCACACAAACTTAGCAGTAACTAAGCAGTATTTCACAGCATTGCAGAGTGGCTGAGGTTGGCAGGCATCTCTGGAGATCATATAGTCCACCCCCCCTGCTCAAAGCAGGCTGCTCAGGACTGTCCTGTCACACTCCTAGTGAAAAAGTTCTTTCTTTTTTTAAATTGAATTTCCTGTATTTTAGTTTGTGCCCACTGCCTCTTGTCCTGCCACAGGGCACCGCTGAAGTTTCTGTCTCTGTCTTTACTTCCCCCATCAGATATTTGTACGTACCTATAAGATCCCTCTGAGCTTTCTCTTCTCCAGGCTAAATAATCCTAGCTTTCTCAGCCTCTCCTTGTGCGATAGATGCTCTGATCTCTTTACCATTTTTGTGTCCCCATCTCCAGGTAGAGGAGTTGTTCTGGTGGCAGCATCCACATGCTTTGCCAGGGCCGCCTCAGAGCGGGTGAAGGAGTGAGCACCTATTGCATGCACACACAGGAAAGCTAAACTAGGTCTCCTTAGGCTCCCTCAGTAGACAGGAACAAACTGCAGTTGCTTTGTGCTTGTGAATGCCTGAACTAGTTTTTGGATTTGCACAACCAGTTTGATTTCCTGAACCTTTGGTGAACTTCAGTTACGCTTTATTCAGGGATGACTCAAGTTAAAAATATGCACATTTTCCTAGCTATATTTCTGGGAGTTGAAGAACTATCCCTCAAAAACTTTGGCTGCCCCAGATGCATGTCCTTTCCCTAGACTAAGTCCTTGGCTGGCCTAGATGGACATAGCTGCACTGACATGAGGGAGTGCTCAAGGACCTGTGCTATTTAATTTTCTCTCTAACCTCCTCTCACTTTATTCCCTGCTTCTCTTTCACAAATGCCATGTTGGTTGCCCTCTGACTATGCAGCATATCACTCCCCCTTTCCTCCACCCTTTTGTAAGATTTTTGGCCAAATCCGTCACTGTGGTAATAGCTTATTGCTAGGTTAAGCTCAGTTTGGTTTTACTTATCAGAGCTGCACAATTCGTTTTAAGGGGGAGCTGTGCCTATTCATAACAATTGATGATTTAGCCCCCTTTTTTCACCTCTTGTTACAGCACCTCCCTTGTTAACATTCTTGGATATTCAAGTTCTGTGGTGCTTGCTGCAAGAAAAGCATTCTCCCTCCTCCCAGCAATTTCTTGGTGAATAATGGAAAAAATAAACCCATTGATAAAGAAGACATCTTACTGAAGCTGTCTGGTTTATCCCTATCTGGTCAACAGGCAGACTGGTTCAGAGTTAGTCTCCTAGTATGTCAGTGCACTCATGAGACAAAGTGGTTTGTGCAATTTTTTTCTATTATCTCTGTAACTACCTGTCTCCCACTCTTTAAAATTAGATTTTTACTCATTAATTAAGTTCTGTGGCCTTTATGAGAAAATTAAAGGAATATCATCTTTTAAAACCAAATTGCTATTTTAAAGATCTAATAAGTAAAAGTATGATTTCAAAATTAAACATGATATTTCATCTTTGTCTGCTATGCTCATTAAATATTTAATTAAATTCCGGGCTGAGATGGATTGATGGTTGGGAGGAGGGAGATGTGAATTGCCCTTGCACCCACAAAAGTCTTTTATTTGGAAGTCTAAAGGTTTTGTCAGGAGATCAAGCCTTCAAAGCCCTACTATATGACACCACTGCTGTTGAAGAAACAGTGAATCATAACTCATGAATTCACTCCACCTTTAGCTAAACCTTATATTCACCTTACCCTCTCCTGGGTCTGGCCTAAGGAGATAGGGGAAGGGGCTAACTGTAGCACTGCCACATGTGTACAAAAGACCTCCTCCAGTCTCTAGGGACCTCCAGGCCCAGTTGACCCAACGCACAGCTCTGCTTCTTTCCTCTAGTTCAGGAAGCACAGAGTGAGATTTTAATTTGCTTACCTTTGTGGGGCCAGAACTTAGTGAATTCAGATGATTCTTCGTCATCTTTCTCATTCCCTTATTCTGGAGCTCTCCCTGGCTGCTAGTGTCAGTCTGGTCCACTCCAGAGTTGTTAGTTTTTATCTTCTTCCTCCTGTGATGCCAGGCAAACAGAGACTCACCATAGTGCTGCCTGCACTGGCTGTAGCCCCTCACTACTTGGAGGCTGGGAGCATGTACCATGTATTAAAAAGTCTGTGGTCTCAGGAATGCCAGGTTAGTATGAAGCAGGCCTTTGTGAAACAGTGCCACAGCCAGTATCTTTTTCTTTTTAGCATGCCTACCATTTGTTCATGTCCAAAGTGTATGAGTAGGAAATAAAGACTGTAATTAACTCACTTGCTAACCACATTATACAGAGATTCATAATCAGATCAGATCCCACTTGAATCTAGATAGGAATCCTCTTATTCTGGAAGGCTGATTTCCATTCAAAGTCTATTCCTGGTTGATTTAGACCTATTTTTTCTTGTGCCAACCTTATTCTTCAATGTAAACAATTCTTTCCCATGAGGATATGCCTATAACAATGTCTTGATACACAGCGATCTGCTCCATCCTATTCTCCAGACCTGTTCCAGACTGAAACCCTGCCTTGAATAAGTTTGGCAAGTATTCCCAACCAAGTCTCAAGCCTTGTCTGATGACATCAATGCTTCCTTATTTTCCTTGGAAACTTTTCACGCAGCACTTCTTAGGATTTTACTTGCCTTTTTAATGGCCATATTACATTGCTGGCTCATAATCATTCAGTGATCAAATAATATGCCTAGATTTTTCTCCCTCTTAGTCATTTCCGACTAATGAGCCAAAGCTTACAAGTAGAAGTTTTGTTACTGGTCTCTAAGTGCATGACTTCACACTACTTAACTTTATTTCATTTCTGGGTTTTGAGTTCTTCCCACTTGATATAGTGATAGTCTTTTCTTTTTACTGACAATGCCTTTCAACTTTGTGCATCTGTTAATCACTTCTGCATAGCCAGCTCTTCACGTCAAGGTCATCAAAATACAGAAGATACAGAATGAGATTGGTTTCAAGAGCAGCTGTTGAGGGCTGACACTAAGCAACCTCCCACCAGAAATGTCTTCTGCAGAGAGAGACAATTGCCTCATTTCCTTTAAGAAGTTCTCACAAGTTCTCTTACAATTTTAAAGCTGTCTGATTTCTCCAGTTAAACCCATATCTTTCTATATTGTATCATATTAAATGCATTATTGAAGCCCAATTAGTAAAAAGCAGATCATTGCCTTGAAAAGTAAAACCCTATGTTGCATTTTCTTTTAACTTTGTGTCAATGGCTCTTCATTCTAAAATACATTCTTTAACCTTGCGTAGCATAAAGGTCAGGCTAGCACATTTCTCTACTTGAAAAATGAAAGGTACCTAGAGTGTGCAGTTGGTTAGCTACACATTCATATCATATATTGTTTATTATCTAGATGCAATGTCAGCACTTAACAAGTAAGAATGAATTCTATGTGCTAGAGTTATGACTGTCATCTCAAGAAAGTAACAGAAACAGGCAGAATAAGCTGGTATTAAATGCTAAATCATATGGCAGCTCATGAGCTCACCTTTCACCTCTGGGAAGCTGGATTTAATAGAAATCCATCGCAGGGAGAAAAATATGACCAGCTCAGTCCCTCTGCAGTTCTGCACACCCTGGGCCATTGAGGGTGTGTGCTGGTGGGGAAGGCATGCCAAAGCTGATCGGTAAACTCTTGCAGGTGCTGCAGCTTGCACAGGGCTGCTCTCTGTGAGGCCTCTGATACCAGGGCCTGTCTGACCTCACGGAGATTAAAAGCAGTACTTAGAGGCTGATGCTGTACCTTACTAGCCCAGGCTTTGGGAAGGGGCGAGGTGAGAGTTTTTGACAATGCGAGGAAGTCTGTTTGTGAGCAGGGAATCTTCAGTCCCATTTTACCCATGTATACCCTAGCACTGACGTTGGTGCACAGCCCACTAGGAAGTTTAAGGCTGCTGTAGGCCTTGCACTCAGGTGGCCAACAGGACTACTTGAGAAGCAGGGGCTGGGGGAGGCAGGATCAGACTGCTTTGCCCCCACCTGTCACTCCATAATGCAGGGGTTTTGTGACGCTTGTCATTTCCTCCCATGCAATACCTGTGAGCTGTGGGAGAACTGCAGCAGAGAGGGAAGAGCATCAGGCTGAGTGTGCCTTTCAGATTTTGAGAAAGAAAATGCCCACATAAAGCAGGAGCTGCTACAAGAAAAGAGCTATGCAACCTCATTCACTCCCCTTCATTTGCCTTGCATACATGCTGGGAAAGTACACACACAGAGACAGCAGCAACACTGGATACTCCTCATATGTCACTCTTGCTGCTTCCTTACCACCCCATCTCCTTCCATCATTCGCTGTACAGGGGTTCTGCACCAGACTGATACTGAGAAATGGCTGATCTCCTCTGCTCTGTCCTTGCACAGCCAGCCCTGCCACTCTTGCCTGTCTCGGTCTCCCCTGGTGTCCGTGGGCTACTATTTGATCATTGCCAGTTTGGCCTGTCAGTTCTCCTTACAGCCAAGTGACCTGCCCAGTCATTTCATGTTCTTTATTTTCTGGATTACATTGTTCTTCTGAGTATGTTGCCGGACTGCATGAAGTGCTCTCTCCCTTTCTGCCTCAGTTATTCCAAGTATCAATCATTCCACAACCACCTTTACTGCTATTAACCTTCTTCCTGTCTTCCAAATAAAACCCCATTTCTCACTTCCATATGTCAACACCAGCAACAAGCATCGATTAAATGTCTTTCATTTTTAAAGCACACAGCCTTGCTACCCTTGCTTATATCTTAATGCTTCCCATATGCTTCTCATCAGATTTTAAATTCCTCTGTTTGCTTCCTCTGAGAAGTCATTCTTCATTATAATAAGTTGCCCCAAGTAAATTTATTCATCATCTTTTTCTATGACAGCCACGTTCCTTCACTACGGGAAATTAAACACTGTACCATATGGCCAGAGCAGCAAACTTTAGTACTCACTTGCTCAATTGTTTTAACACTTTGCCGCCTTCATACAACAGTCTGTTTGCCACTAGTGTGTCAGGCTTCTGCCTGACATATGCATTAGACACATTAATGGGAAGGAGGAAATTAAGTGAAGTTGACAATGTGAAGAAAGAACAGTATGATCCCATTAAGTTCCAAAAATTCACTATTTCTACTATTTTTCACTGGGTTGGGGGAAAAAAAAGCCCCTTAAACTAATTCCTCTGAACATGCTACATCATTAGCCTGCTGTGCCACCATATGACACCTTTCAAAATCAGAACAATGTGAGAATTCAGAAGTCTGGGGACAGCATATACATGACTCTGCTGTGCAACCCTTTTGTGAGCCTGGTAACGTCATTAACTTTACTTTTCATGCTGCAGTTGTTCCTCAAGCCACGCTAGGGCCTGTCTAATTAATGACACACCATCTACTGCTAGCAGCTTAATTTTCTCCATGTTTGTCTTAAGAATTTGGCTCTCCTGACAGAGCCTTTTTGATACATGTGGCAAATTGCATTTAATAGTACAGAAGGAATACAGACTTCCTTCCCTAGAGTCTCTTCTGATGTTGACTTCTTGAATATCCTTCTTTTATATATATGGATCTCTTCTCAAGAGATAAAGGAAAAATTAAAAAATTGGGGTTGAAGACAGCTACATGCTTCCACAAATGTATTTTATTTCATTGCAGCAGCATGTAATTCTTTTGCTTTGGTCATTATCTATCTCTGGGCCAAATCTTAAGCTAGAAGAAGGCAGCCCTGCCTCTGCAGTGAGTAGAATTATATCTGAATATGCCAGGGCTGAATTTGGCCCTTCTGTCCAGATTTTCTCCTGCTCATTTACTGAATTTCGACTTTGGTCGGGCAGCTAGGAGAAAACTGGTACCTTTAGTTATGCCATGTTTCTATTCCTGTTTCTGATTTACGGCCTGGAGTGATGTAGGAGCCAAGCAGTCCCTAGTTAATGACTGTCACGCTCCTTGGGTGTGACTCTTTGCCCCCTCATACTAGAGGGGATGTGACTCAGTGCTGACTGAGGTGTATCCCACTGAGTCTCTGCAGGTGGGTTTCCTGTGGGTTGGTTTCAGTGGAGCACAGGCTGCTGAATGGAGCCACTGGGCGAGTTTGTGTAACTTCTTTAGATTTTCCAGTGCCTGTTGCAACTCCAACTCCCAGCTCTTTGGTTTTGTCTCATGACAGAGGATGAACTTTTGTTTTGCCACTTGCATACCCATGGCCACTGCCTGGGGACCTCAGCAGTTGTGCATAGAGCAGCCAGGGAAGTCTCAGCAAGGCAGCCATGCCACTGGGCACAGAAACTATTTTTCAGAGAGAGAGAAGGAAAGATTATGAAGTCAACGTGGCATGTGACTCTCGTGTGCCAGTGCTATTTGTACCCTGTCAAATATCCAACAGGTGTTTTTCACAAAAAATGGTGTTCTGAAATGGTAAAGTTTTGAAATGATCAAACATTTACAAAACTTTATTGATTTTTAACTCTGCTGAACATGAAAAAATAATAACTTTTACCAGCATTATTCATGCATCAGATAATCCATAGTTTCACATTTTATCAATTCAGTGTTATCCTGTGAGGGCTGAACTTGACTACACTGTTATTCCTGCTGTTGTAAGTTAAGCATTGACAATGTTCTCAGCAGTTTATTTAAGAGAAAAAAGATGTAATAATATGGCAAAAAGGCATTTTGCATTCAGCATGGGGCTGCAGAAGGCACTGTGAATAACCTGTGATCTTAAGGAAAAATCAATGACAATCTCTCAAAGCTCAAGATTGGTTTTCAAAGCTGTTGCTAGGGGGAAGGACTAGAAACGTGTCTGCTGCTGCTCCTGGACTTCCAGGCAGATGTGGGAAGCTGTTCAAATGGCTGAAGTCCACAGAGTCCATTTGGGTTCTGTTTGTGTAAAAGCATGTGCTTTTGCCAAGCTTGCTGCAAGTTTAGCCTGCTCATCTAACATAAAGCAACAATATCCAATGATGTCCATTACATTTCTTCTATCTGGATCCAATATTCAGCACTGGTGTGTAGCAACCAATAAAATGAATACCTGAAATAAAATTAATAATAAGCAATAAAATGAAGCCCTTCAAAAGTATGTCTTGTACTTCAAGTAGTGATGATTTCATTCAGTGCAAGATTTCCTTTATGCTGGGTTCTCTATTATCTCTATTGCTCAGTGTGCAGAGTTTCTGCATTATACATGAAGATAGATTTTTGGAGCACAAAGAATCACAGGACCGGGAGGGAGGTCATCTATTGTGTCCCTCAGCCCAAAGGAAGGAAGGAAGGAAGGAAGGAGGGATTATACTTAGGCCATTTTTGACCCCCTGTAATGGAGACTGTATAATCTCCCTAGTCAATCTATTCCAGTGCTTTATACCCTGAGAGAGAGAGAGAGCGCTCTTCCCAGCATCTTCCCTAGGTCTGCCATGCAGCAATTTCAATCCATTACTTCTCATTATATCCACCATGAGAAAACAGGTTATCTCTCTCGTTTGTGAAGCAGACTTCTGTGTATTGGTACATATAACCAACAGCAGACTGTTATCACATCCCCTCCAAGTCTCTTTTAGAATAAGCAATCCCAATTTATTTCATCTTTTGCTGTCGATCACACATTTCTAGACATCTGATCATTCTTGGTTCTCTCCTTTGGGCTCTCTTCAACTGGTCCATGTCTTTCTAAAAGCCCTTTCCTGTCATTCCTGAAAGACTTGATGAGACCTTCCCTTTGAAGCAGTCAGGGAATAATAGTTTCCATTAAGTGCTCTCCATGGATAAGTGAAAAGGCTGCTAAATGGGCTCATATAGCTGTTCTCAAATTTAAACTATAACCCTCTTTGAATAGCATTGGTCCAGTGAAAAAAGAAATTGCACAGCTCTGGAGTGTATTCATTCACCTGCAAAATGAGCTGACATTCCAACAAAATTTAATCTAAAGACATTTCTGAGTCAGTCAACATGAATGCACATCCACATGAAATTCAATGAGTCTATTGCATGTATTGCATGTGTGCCACTCGTCAGTCGAATAGTACAGACAAGGGGAATCGGAGTTAATGCATTCACTGCTGGTAGAGCAGCTCTGAATAGTATTGCTTTGCTAGCCATTGTGTAAATGCATAGTACACAGCAGACATTGCCTTGAAGAGCAAACAGCCTAAAGAGGAAGGGCAAGCAGTGGTAGGAGATGTCGCATTTCACAAATGAGAGAACTGAAACTTGGGAAAGGAACTGATTTGCTCAGGATTGCTGTGGCAAAGAAACTGATACTCACTTTTCTGAGCTCCCCTCTTGCTGTGTCCATAGGGCATTCTTCCTTGCCATGAATGAATCTCTGGCCAGTCCTTGTAGTTTGCAAGGTGCTGTCTTTATAGATTTATCACCATGAAGGGACCCAAAACAGGGTTTCTTCCACAGAATCTGGTGATGTATGATGAGCACACAGGAGTCAGATTTGCCATGAAGGACAGCAAAGAAATGTTGTGTAATACCTATGTATACAATCTTTTAATCTCCTCTGGCTATAGAGATACTGAGTTGTCAATGGGCAGGCTGTGACGTTACATAGGAAGATGAGATAATTTCTTCCTCTTCTGCACTCTTAGTCTACACCTGTACAACCAATTTGGCATGAGATCCAATTTCTATTGATTTAAATGGATCAGCAGGGTTCCCCTTGGACCATAGTGAAGCTCTAGGAGAGAGGGAGTGCGAGTCAGAGGTTTTCATACTTTGAATATTATGAATTTTCTGATAGCAGGGATTTGAATGGCTCTTTCTGGGAGTGTAAGCTGTCTTTGTCAAGAGTTCCTTCATTCTGGTGGGGCTCTGTTGACCCCTTTTTACCTCTCTCCTCTTCTATCCTAGAGTCAGCAGCTTAAATATTGCAGATGCTAAGTATTTTCCACCCCCAGTATCTCAAATTTATTTAGAGAAATCTGTCTGGAAGCAGCCTTGCCCTGGGAAGGAGGAAGAGCTGAGCAGCCGCAAATGCTTCAGGCAAGCTCTGTTGTGTGTTCTGAAAGCTTGTAGCCCCTGGCCCAGGTGGCCCAACATCTCCAGGAGGCACCCAGCTGGCCCAATACCATGCTCACTCTTAAGAGGGAAAAGGAAGCCAGTTTGCCATGTAGCACACTAGGGATTCCTGAAGTTTGTTCTCCTGCCATGAGGTCTTCAGGGATGATAGCCTTCCCTCTGTTTTTCTTTTCCCCAAACTGTGTCCTCCTTTTACAAGGCATTCTTATTTGAAATTAAAACTTCAAAATATTTCACTGTTTGATTGTGGTTTAGCTAGCCCTGTCCAGACTTCCCAGGAAATCTGTCAGGCACACTTCTGGGGGATACTAGGAGCATTCAGAGTAGGGGCCCTTCTCCACAAGGAATAATGCATGACTGAATTGCAGCCAGAGAATGAGATGGGAAAACAGCCATCCTTGGCTGCTAAATTCAAGCGGCAAAGCTCCAAATCACCCAGCATGAGCCCCCTCTCTCTCCCTTGCTCCCCTGCCATCTCCACATCCCCCAACCCTCACTCCTCCCCAGCTCCCAGAGTTTGCACAAAAAAAGTTAAACCCCTTGGTTTTTAGCAGTTGCAGTCTGAGAGGGTGCCAGACATATTTTCACAGGCTTTTCCAGGCTTGTGGTTTGCACTGTATTCCCTCTGAGCATAGTTTACATAGGGAGGAAATGAATCTTGCAAAATAAGTCTTAGTGTGTTTAGATGCTCTTCAGTTCAGTTAGCAATGCTCATGGTTTCAGAGAATTGGGCAGCAGTAAAGATGGCATTTTAACGTGCAGCATTTCCTAGTCGCTTCATCCAAACAAAGCACCGGTACAGAAAAAAAACAACAAAACCTGAGAAGCCAGAAAATGCCCACTGCAGTCAGATTCCATAATACACTCCTGTTCCTCCAGCCAGGAACCTTTTCTTCTTTCTTTTTCCTTCATTTTCTTTTTTCTCTCTAATGCCATATGTACAGCTTGAGGTTATATTGGAACGTATAAATCTCATATGAGCCACAAAACATTAAGCCACCATTATCCTTATAATTTCATTATCTCAGTTCCTACCCTAAAACATTTAAAACTAATTGAACACCCGAGGTTTTCCTGTGAAGTTTATTTCCTAAACATTATTGAAGTACTGTTGTTAAAGCCAAAATGTACAAAGTCAGCACTTCCTAAAACAGCCTGATTTATTAAAGTAGAAATATTTTTTTATGAATAGGATCCAAATGCCAAATAGTTCTTATCATTTTATGTTTCCATGCCATGTATTTTAGTTGATTTCCAAGAACAACTACTTAACTTCCATGAAGTTGTGCCAGTTTTCCTTCCCCTCATAATATCACTTTAAGATGCTTGCCAGTTTGTTCTTTTTAACTATGAATTTACATTGTCTCTTGGTATTTTCTTTGTCTTGATTTAAGCTGTTTGACTTTCCTTGTTCTTGATGTCACAGGCTGGCTCTGATATTTAATTTATGTTGCTAATGGTTCCCAAATGTTCTCACGTTACAATAGGCTATATTTTTCAGTAGAAATGTATTTTATATTTTTGGTGAAGTTCATAGCATAGAAGACTTGTGTAGCATAGAAGATCAGACTAATTAATCATTATATTCCTTCCCAACATGTAAAAACAGTAAAATAGTTTCACATGCATACAGGTTGCTTTGTCATTAAAGATAGGTCTGCCTCTCCATTTCCTTCTCCTGCCTCATGATATTACAATGATGTTGGATCCAGCTGCAAAATTTGGACTGAATTTAGGCTTGGTAGTTTTCATTTGGCAGGTTATAAAGGCACAAGCTATTATTTTTTCCAGAATAAAGACCGACACTCATGCTTCCAGCATCAAACAGCTTTGCTTTTATATAAGGAAAAATATATGAAGAGAGATGGAAAGAACAGAGGTTTCCAGATATTTTGTGTTTTGTACAGGTACTAGCAACCTTAAACATAATGACAACTAGCAAAGCAACAATGAGGGAAGCTGATTTACCACTGAAATTGTGATAACTAAACTGAGTAGTAACAAACACTCACTCCCAATTTTAAATTCAAGTTGGTAAGCCTGGACCTAAAGCTGAGCTCAGACCTTTATCTGACGAAGAGCTAGTTGTGTTGTTTTCTCAATACAATAAATTGAAGTAGGCATACAAAAGACAGAAGTTTTAAAACTTTATCCTGCTGCGTTACTCTTCCAAGTAGTTCTGTTGAAGTCACTGAAGCTTCAGTTCAAGATCAGTGGGCAGGATTTGGCCTGTTAGATCACTGGGCCTTTGAGCTGGCCATGGCAATGGTCTTTGGTAGCTGTTTTACATGTAATATCAGATTTCAAGTGAAGAAAACAAAACTAAATCAGGTAACAAGTGAAAAAATGAGTCTTTGCCCTTTTTAAAATAAATTGCCAGCAGTTACCATAGTAACTGCTAACAGTAGAGCATTTTGACTGTCTTTATTATGAACGGCAAAGTAAAATATTCTCTTTTCTTGGGAGAGCTAAGAAATGTTCATCCAAAGCAATGGATTAGATAATCATTGCTTGCATAGCAATTAATCTCCAGGACATAGATGGACAGGAGGTGGCTCAGCTCCTCTCCAGTGGTCAGCTGAAAACTGCAAAGCCAAAGCATGATTTGTTGTCTCAATTAGTTGGACTGCCTAGAAAGAAGAATGATGTAGTGGACCTGGAGGCTGGCCTTCTTTGTCACCCCTTAAAGAGCTTTCTGCTAGTCAGGTGGTGAGGAGGTGATGTGTAGGAAAGCTGAGCATGTCCCATTGTCAGAGCTCTCCAGCTGAAACCATTTCCTCAAACTAATTCTTAACTGGAGAAAGATTCTCAGCCATTCATATGTTTCCTACACAGCTTTCTTTTTCTTCTAGTCTTCAGATCACCCTCCTTTTTTTTCCATCCTGTCTGCTTTCACAGCTACTTAGAAGAATGCATTTAAGCTCTTTGGGTTTTGAGTGTCATGGGCCCAGGCCAGGTGAGTAGCAGTCAGCACCAGGGCCTCTCCTCGGCTGGAGCAGGTGTCAAAGCCACTATGCTAGAGCAGAAAAACTGAAGGCAAGGGAGCAGCAGTCCAAACAGCAGAAAATCAGCAGGCCTCAAGTCATGTTGATGAGCACTGGCACTGCAGCCTGAGGTATGGGATTATGACATTGAGACTGGGTTGGGAGGAAGTTTATATTAACCTCCTTCCTCTCAAAACGTAGGCCAGCTCACTCATCTCCCCAGGAGCTCTCACCATATTTTTTCCACTGGAAAATCCACCAGTGCTGTTTCCAGTTCAGATGCAGATGATGGGGCTTCCGCTGCTGCTATGGTGACACTAGCTGCAGTTTCACAGGTCTCCCTTTTCAGGCATTTCTCCTGAAAATCATCTAGACCATCTTATTCCAGTTTCTAGGGGACAGCTAGCTATTTTCATGAAGAGTATAAGCACCGGTGCAATTGCCACCAAAAATACAGATATTCAGCAAGGAGCTCCAAAGAGTGACTGGGTGCAAAGACTGAGTTACTCTGCCATTCTTTAAGCTAACTGCTGCCAGTCAGGTCAACAGTGGAGACATAATTTGGGAAAACACAGTTTGTCACTTCTATGCTCAGACAAGTGTCAAGATCAAAATCAGGCAGGCCAGGATCCTCAGCTGTTACAAAGAAGTTAAAAGAAGTGGCATTATCTTGGTTTGCACATCTCAGAAACCCGTGTCTTTGGCTTTTAATCAGTTGCCATCAGAACCTGTCAGACCATTTTAAACTATTTCTTTAACCTTTAGGTAGATGGACACTTTTCTCCTTTGAGCCTTATATCTTCTTAAAGCAAAAGGAAAGCCATACCAAGTAGAGTCAAATATCCCTTTCCTTAGTCATCGTTTGGCCAAACCTTTTAACCTGAGGTCTTTTAATCTCTCATCATAAATCAGTCATTTCAGTCCATTAATCAAGTTTGTTGCTACTCTTTTAATTCCCTCCAATTTGCCAACATCTGCCTGGCTCTGAGGTGCCCTGGAGAAATGGCAGCGTGCGCTGGCTCCTCGCGTCAGTACCGAAGGAGGGTAGACTGCTACCGCCCTGAAGTCCTGCACTGGTTGCTATTGGGCATGGAAAATCTGAATACTTATCAGGCAAAAGCAAAGTGGGAGAGACAAAGAATATCCAGTAGAGGTGGGCTGTATTGAGCTCAAGAGAAATGTTAACTTTGTTTATCATTTGTTTATGTCAGGAAAATATTTGGGATATATGGTTTGCACTTACAGCTGATAATAGCTTTTCAAGAAAGCTATCATAGGGGATTTGCTATAAAAAGTGTACAGTCAGAGTAGGATTGTTTTGGGGTTTTTTAAATGGTTGATTAGGGCCTGATCTGGTTACATACATTTACTGTCATGTATTTCTGCACATGCAGTGGAATGCAAGGCATGATCATAGAATTTTCATTGGAAGGGACCTTTGGAAATATCTGGTCCAATTTCCCTCCCAAAGCAGGGCCAGCTTCAGAATTATAGTAGCTTGCTCAGAGCCTTGCTTTTCACACTCCAAACATTTCTGCTAAATCTCTGATGAGGACTTCTGAATAAGCAATCAAAGCTTTCTTCATAGAGGCTGTTGCAGGTTTCCAGGGCTGGGACAAACCCTGGGAAGCTGAATCTAGTGCTTTATGAAGCATTAACACATAAAACTCATCCAGTAAGTGCTCCACTAATAAGAATCTGCAATTAGTGCTAACAAGATGTCCCAAAGCCAAGAAGAAAATACCAATTTTGCACCAGATGGCATCAAACCTTGTACTTTAGGTCTTCTAAGGTGTGGATTTTATCTCTTTTGCCACAGTAATACAGAGGTGTGAGGGAACAAGTGCGTTATTGGAATAGATGTATATCACCAGGGACAGAAGTTAATGAGTGGGCTTGATTCTGACTGTTGAACATGGATAGTGCTCCTCCATTTCAAGCAGCCCCGTGGGCTGATGTGTGATCAGGGCCGTGGAGGAGACCTAAGGTTACTTTGTGCAATCTCAGGAGCTGGCTACCACTTCTGGGCCCAAGGGTGGCAGAGCCATCTCCAGGTCACTCGAGTGAAACTTACCAACTTCTTAGTTTCTTCAGAGATTGTCTCTTTTTGTATCTTTGTGATCCAAAAGTTCAGCTAAGGGGAAACTCTTTGAGAATGTGATCTGACACCACGTTACTAGAGCTAATTGGGGAGCCAGACCTGCCTTCGGTTCTGTCTGGTCAGATTTCATGAAAAAAGACTTCAGAATCTCACCAGAGCACAAGATAAAAGCTGATGTCAAAAGAGACAATGTGTTCTCTCCTACTTTTTCTTTTGATGATGTAAGTCCTGGTGTTTAATAGAGCTGGTAGTTAAGCAGGAAAGTTTTCTGTAGTTAACTGTTTGTAGTGACAGATATTAATTAGTTCTACTTCGACAGCAATTCTTCAGTAATAGCTCCTCAATGGCAATTCCTATGTGACTGATTTATAAGAGCTCTTTACCCTCTATTAAGAGACAAGTTAAACTTAAACTTAAATCTTATTACTCATAATTGGGGCTTGGAAAAAAATAGTATAGACTTCAGACTTTTAAATTTTAATTATGAGTGCATTTAATAGTCATGAAAGTGAACAGCTAATTGCTCTGGTTTGAACTAGCCACAATGCGTGTTCTGTACAAGCTTCATCTTGTAGTTCAGCCAGTGCACCTCAACCCTGAATCCTGTTAATCCAATCTTGCGGGTTTTTTTGCACTGGGACAGCCAGTTTGTCAGTGTGTTTTACGAGCTACACAAAAAAAAAAGAGCAAGGCTAGGATCACCAAATTCTTTCTGTATCCAAAAGCAGGCTTTGAGCTTACAGCTGCAGGAGGCGACTGCTCATGTAATAGCCCATTGTTCAGCAACAGCCTTTTTCTTCTGCAGCTGAAACCTAACACAGGTAAAATCAAGTGCTTGTCCATAAAACTAGTAATTTTTATGTTGTTTTTAAAAAACTTTATTATTCCTAATAATATTTTTAGTGTTGTATACATTTTCAAATATTTTGTGTCTCTTTCTGGATCAATATTCTATCAAACATATGTCAGTTCTTCATATTATTTATTTTTCCTTCTTTGGAGATTGGGTGCGCTTGGACGTGATAATAACTTCCAGCTTGCAGTACTCAAAATTAATGGCCAGAGTACTGAAAAGCTTATTATAGATGTTAATAATATTTTTTTGTGCTGTTTTTGTTACTTCCATCTGTTACCACAGGAAGGATGACTTGTTAATAAACCCTGTTTATACCTTCACCACAAGAGAGAGGAAATGAGATGTCAGCAAAAATGCATGGTGTGACACAATCATGTTCAGCAGTGTTCTTTGTGACTTAAAGCCTCTTACAAATATGTTGTTGTTAATGCCCATATCTCTGAAGAGTTTAGGATAGTTGCAGTAGGGTAAGTTCATCCAGGACGCTGCTCCTCAAGAGCTGTGATGTCCACTGAGAACCAAGTCATCTCTGTTGTCTTGATTTACATTCTAATGCAATTTGAACTTCACCTTCAGGCTGAAATAGGACTACATTGCAGCATTTTACAATACTGAGAAGCTATCATGTGCTTTTATTTGAAAACCTGTATCCAAATGGTGTATTTGTGATCACAAAACATCCATATTTCCATGAGTTGACCCAAATTTGCAAGTCGGCCATGCTGGTGGCTCTGGTGGCACAAAATAGAGATTCTGATCTCAGTTTGCAAAGGTCTGGGCTTTATTCCAGCATCTAGCAAGAGGATCAATACATTTCATGACTACCCTCTATACATTCATACACTGGGGATATCTGGGCCCCAGCAGACACCCACCCTCCCTTCTTCCTATCTTACAAGATCAGCTGGATTCTCCAGAGTTCTGAAACCACGTGCAGGTGGCTCCTAATTTTAGTAGCATCTACATACATGATGACTATCATGATGTGTGTGAGAAAGAAAATCCCATACCTCTCTGATACAATGAGCTTGGGCTTCTGATGGGTTTCTGAACAGCCCCAAATATGCTATGCTGGAGTGGAAGCAGCTGCAAGGCTTCAGGTGTTTTTGTGGGAAGGAATGAGAGACTGGGAATATGGAACATTTGGGAGAAGTCTTCTTACTTGTCCTGCAGTGGGTGTATAGGCTTTTTTTACCACAGTGTTAACTGGGCAGGCCTTGCCCTCGAGGCTAAAACATTCCACACTGGAGACCTCTTCCAAAAGGCTGTAGTAGTCTTAGGCCTGGTGTGAAGTACGTTGTGGAAAGTAAAGGACACTTTTCACATGGCTTTTTTACAGGTTATTGATAGGAGTTTCAGTTACCAGGCCCATGCTGTCTTCTGACAGTGGCTTCTGTCATTGCTCTTGGTACTGTGTACAGATTCTGTACTTGCCCCTGCATCTTTTCTCCCTCCAAGAAGGCACAGTGTGGAGTAAGTGAAGCTTCCATTTACTGGCCAACCTAGATGTACCAGCAGGCCCATGAAATCCTTTCTGCTGAATATGGCCTTGCAACTGTTAAGTCCTTTCTCAAAACACCTAGGGAACCACAAAGATTTTAACTATGCAGGTTACTCTCCTGCTCAAACTCTCTCCCCACCCCAGTGGCTTGCAACATATCGTAGCAGGTCCGTCCTCAGTGGTCCAAGCTCATGATTCAGAAGAGTGAAGTTAGGCCCATGGAAGTCTGATATGTCAGGGTACCTGAATGCAACGCCTTTGGTGTATTAACCAGAGCTGCTTCTTTTTGCTGTATCATCTGGATGCACTGCAATTTCTAAAAAGCCTGCAAATGTATTTTTTAAAACAGTGTGGAATGAAAAAGAAAAAATCTTGCAGTGACATCTTCCAAGAGCACTTAAAACTTCCATTAATATTATGAATGAATCCAGTACATAATCTGCTGCTGAATCAAAATTTCCAGCATTGTACTCCAACTGCATTAAAAGCTGTATTTCCATTAATGTAAAGAATGAATCCAGCATGTTACATATTGCTGAATCAGAATTTATGCAACAGGTTAGTTAAAAGGCTACAGTCAACTAACTTGAATATCTGAAGCCTGACCTAATAGTATAGCCACCGCAACTAAAAAGCCAATGGTAGATATGAAAAACATGTCTGTCTGTGGAAGAAAATCTATTTCTCTAAACAGTGATGTGGACAGGAAGTGAAGAGGTTTGAAAAACTGGCTCTGAAAGTAAAACAGTCACCTCCTTGATAAAACAGGCTACTATTGCAGTCTGTTTTCTTGGGAAGATGGCAGAGCATATAACAAATTTAGTATTTTTATTTAAAAGGTTAGTGCCATGTTATTTTGCTTCTTCAAGAAGAAGTACAAGAGAAAGTACAATAAAAGTTTGAGAAAAATACAAGAAGTTTGAGAGAAAGTACAATAATGTGTCCGGATTGTGCAAAAATTGCCTTGAGACTCTCTCCAGTGGAACTGTGGTCTCTGAATGCCTGTGTCCCTTTCTCTTATATTTTGTTACTTTGGGAAAATCCTTAACTTTTGAGGCTTATTTCCTAATTTGTGAAGATGTCTATGCTCTTCAGCAAGGCATTTTTATTTCACTGACAGGAGTTATAGGCAGAGGAATCTTCAGACATCTCAGCAGCTCTCTCCCAATTCAAGAGACCTAAAATCAGGAGGCAGCAGCTCAGTTTGTCAGAGGCAGAGATCCAGCATGGCTAACAGGTTCCCTGGGAAGGGAGGGAGACCCTTTCAGGCTCACAGGAAGCAAAGGGTCCTGACAGAAATTCGCCTTCCCTGAAACTGGGACCTACATTTGCAAATTGTCTTCCCATGTATCAGCTAATGCCTTGGGGAGGAAGAGAAGGGCCTCTGGTACTCTGGTTTAGACGCCACTTTCCCCTTTCTTACTCTCTGTCAGCGTGCTGCAAGTGGCGATGTGTACCTGTATTGAACCTCCCATGAGATGGCAATATATAATTCTACCTAAAGTTATCCCTTACAATTTCACTTCTACTCTGATGAGCCAGGATTATACTAACAGGTTTATTGACAAGCTTGATATCTTGGGAATTAGCATTACTCCATCTCTGTCTTTATTATCAGCCTCATTCCTTCAGCGCCCCTCTATAGCATTCCTTGCTATTAAATTTATCTTTCTGTTATCATTCTACATAATCTTCTACATTTTTTGAATTTCTTTTTTAATTTTTACTAATGCAAAATTGCTTTATTATTCCTTTAATATTAGCAGTCTTCTTCCATCCAGAGCTTTAATTTTAGCTAGTCTTGGCCTTCTTAGAAATGCTTAGACATCCTCAGTCAAAGGCAGCTGAGGATATGCAGTCCCTTGCAGGATCAGACCCAGACATGAGAGGAGGGGAACTTGTATGCTCTCTAGATGTATTAAACTAATTACTTTGACTTCTATATACTCATTGTGGGTTCAAAGGCCAACAACTGGGCATACTATTTGAGAATTTCAAGGGAGATGGCTGAGCACGGAAGAGCCTGGGAGCGGGTTTCAATTATTTTATTAGACAAAGGGTTAAGAGTCATGCCTGGGAGGAGAGATGAGTGTTTCTTGACGTGGGATTTAGACTGTAGCAAGGATGACTTGAGGGCTTTTGATCTGGCATCTTTCTCAAGCATTCTCTCACTTCTTTTAAAAAAAAAAAGGGAAAAGAAGAAAGGATGGAAACATCTCCTAGACAGGAGATTTTGTAATGAATTCTGATACCAAGAGGAGCTTATGAAACACTTGTGTGGTTACAGCTAGCAAATCCTGGGGCAAACAAAAATTCATGATAAAATGATAAGGAGTTTTGTTCACTGGGAACAGGTCCCGTGTCCTGATACTTCCAGCAATGGATCACAAAACAAGTTTCCATATTTTGGACAGGCTTATGTATTAAGAGTTATGGCCTGGAAAGGCCATTAAGAAAATAACTGTAGTAAAACTGTGAATCAATTACGGAAGAATATCTGAAATACAATTTTAGTTTATAGGTGCTTTCAAGCAATAAAGCGTGTTGAGTTAATTCTCTTATGCTTATTTCTAGAGCTGCAGAAATGAGATTAGAACTTGCAGATTCCTGGCACCTTGTCCGTGCTGAGTCCACAGACAATTTAACTTCTACAGCATTTACTGTGCTAATGCATGGAACATGGTAAGTGTTTCAATATTACTGTTCCAGACTTCTCTTTCCTCACTTTACATATTTTTAGTCTCCCAGTATGAACCCCAAATAACTAATGTGGAGGGAAAATTTACTGTGAAAGAAAACCCCTATAATTTATGCAAATTCCAAAATATTGAGTGTAACTGGCTATCTGTTCTGTGACACCCCGTAGGGTGAGCCTAGGACAAAAGCCTATTCCTATTACATCTTTCTATGCAGCTTGGGATGTCAGTAGTCATTTGAATGAAGTTGTCTGCTTAGCCTTAAAAACAGGCAGTGGAACTGTTTAATGTGAAGCCTGGGACTGAACTGTAAAATGTGTGAAAAATAGTACAGCAGCTACTATAACTTCCAGTAGTTTTTATTCAAAGTTGCTTTCAGAACAAAAGCTATAAAAGAGTCATTTCAAGAAATACACCTCAATAGAGAAGAGGTACATGAAAAACCATAGAAGGGTGAGCTAGATTCAAACATCACTTTCATACTTGTAATGAAAGATGGTAAATATAATCCAGTGTATTCTCCAAATGCTCCTGATATGAATCAGTATGTCCATGAGTAGGTGTAAATAGAGTATGATAACAATTTAACTCTATTCCTGCTGCTTACACTACAGCAATATTTGAATACTACAGAATTGTTAGTGGATTTTTTTCTCTCTGATGTTATTCCCCCTCCTCGTCATAAGGCAAGGAAATATCCCTTCTCACAGGTAAGTAGGTGTTAAGCCTGACAGAGAAAATGGGTTTGTTTGGTGCACTGGATTATGTGCACGCCCAGGTGCAACAACACTGGTGTAGTCTGCCTATCACTGCCAGTACCTGCAGGGCTGATTAGGTGACCTGCATAAGGCCATGCAAAAAGTTGATCCAGAAACTGAATTTTCTGTGTCAGATCTGAAGTATTCTTGCAGAACTGATTTTCTAAATAATCTAATTGTTTCTAACAGAACTAAGTCCTTTGCCTAGTCCTGTGAAGAGAAATTGCAGGGTTTGGTCTCCATGCAATAAATATACGGTCCTGAAAGGCATTCCTTTATGGACATTAGGAAAATTAGGGCCTTGAAAAGTCCAGGAGAGTTTCTTCTGAGGCTTTCCCCTGCAAAGACTTATGTTTACTGTCTCTGTGTTCCTTACAGCATTAAACACTAAACTTTCCTTAGTAAGTTTCCCTAGTGAGGCCTTCATATGATGAAAACAGTGAGGACATGATGGCTATTCCTGTACCTTAAAATATTAAGCATTACCTTTTTTTTATACCATTGCTATGCCTCTTAAAATTGGATATATTCATTCTTTGACTGTTCAGTGCAATTTCATATTCCATAAGTGTCAAAGTGACTCAGAATCCATGGACCACTACACATAAAAGTTTGATTTTCCTTCTTTTTTTGTATATTGTACTTAAAAAACAAAATGTTCTTGAACCTCAATCAAAACAAGGAAAATAAAAATGTTTCATTCAAAAAACATTGTCGTGGGATGTTTGGACAATACCAAGAGTATCCTTCCTTCTCCCTTTTGTTTGGTTGCCAAAATAAGCTTAAGCCAAACTGATGCAGTTTGGTGAAGGGCAATTAGCTTGCAGGAATTGCACCTTCTGATAGCAAATGGTTCCACCAACACTTTATGCTGCGTTTTCCATCAGGTTTTCTGTGTGCAGCATCCACCTCAGGGCCCCTGCAAGGTGATGGCTTTCAGAGGCTTGTGAAAACTCCCTAGTTCTTTTTGAAATCAACTTTTCAAGATGCACCAGTTTGTACTTTTTCCTCTTTCTATGCAGCCTCTAGATAGCCATTTTGATGAGTGATCATAGCATGAAAAATTGTGGTTGTTATAGCTCTGCCTAAATCAGAAGAGTGGAAGGGGGAAACATGAGGATATAGAATTGCACTCATGAGCCAGACCAATGGTCTGTCATTCAGTGTCCCCACACCAGTGGTGGCAGTAAAAGCAGTTGTTTAGGGAGACCATGCAAGGTTGGCCATAGTCTGCAGTCCATACCCCTTGTACACCCTGAGCATCAAAATCATTGGGTTAGGGTGTTAGAGAATATATCCCTGCCCAGAGTTTCCATGTTCCATCTGTACCTCTTGTCCATGAATTTGTCTGAAACCCTTTTTCACCTGCTGCTATGCTTGCCTCCACAACCTCCTAGCAAAGACTACGTGTTTTGTAAAGCACTTTCTATTATCTCTTTTAACCCAATCTCCTAATTGTTTCATCAAACGCCCCTGGTTCTCAAGTTGTAGGACTTGGTGAAAACAGTTCTGCCTTTACCTGAGGAAGTGCTGTGTGCAGACAGTGGAGGTGGAGGAGGTGAGAGGAGGAAAGAGCATTACATGGATTTCTTACAATTCCCTGATCAGAGTTGTGTAAAAATATGTCTGTTAGTAGATTAAGTAAACTAGAGCTCTAGCAGAAGCCGGAGTAACACCTTCTTGTAACTGTGTCCTGCCCTGAAGCCTAGCCCAGCATTTACAAATTCCAGAATAAGGGAACCAAATTAGTGGCTTAAATGTGGGCATTCACTGACTGCAAGAGAGCATGTGGGCTCTCTGCTTTGTATAGGAAGCTTGTCTGGTACTTAGCCTATGTTTCCTTTCTTTAGAATTATTTTTGTATTTTTAAGCATAAACCCGTAGACCACACTAAGTAATTCCTTTTCTTTCTTGATTTTCATTTTCTCCGCATATTTATCTTGTCTCAGCCATAGCTGTCACTATGTCAGGTTATGCAGTACAAGGGCTTTTCTTAGCTTTTTCTCTATTCACCAGATTCTCTCTGTCCTATGGCAATTTTAGTTGTGTTTTTACTTGACTCTGATTTCCCTGAATAAGATTTGTCTGTTGGCTGTCTCATGTATGTTTTATTTCAAGAGACATTTGGTGTCTGGTATTTTTCAGCTCTCTGACTGGTTTCTCTTAAGGTCCATGAAGGTTTCTAATTCCAGAGACGCCCTTTTTTGTAGTGTCACTGCTTGAAGCGGGAGCCAAGAGACAAAACGGAGAAATAAAATCAAGCATGTGCCTGTGAACTACCATCTCCTATTAGTGGCTTTATGCAACTATCTCCTACTAGAGGTTTCATGCAGCTGTCACCAGGGTTGTTTCTGAATCAAAACCTTGGAATTAAAATTGTGGAGCCCCGGGGGGGAAGGGAGTTGCTCCAGATCTGAAACCTGCTGCTTGGGTCCCTTTGGCTTCTCTCCCCCCAGTTTCCTTTGAGGCACATGTTTCGTTATGAAATAAAATGTCTCAAAGGATGCAGTGTTGGTGCCCTCTTGTGGGGGGAAAAAGAGATATGAGGCGAGGAAAAAAATTGTGACACATCAGTGGGACAATGTTTAAAATGGATTAGAATGGATTATTTTGGCAAGGGGTGGAGATGGGAAGTTCATGGGCTACGCAAAAAAACGTAGTTCAAATATTGATTGGTGGACACCAGAGGCCAAATGAGATTTCAACAGATCATCTGGGGCAGGTCTGCCTGCCTCACAGCTGACATGTGTGGCATGGGACTGTGGAGCACAGCCAAGAGATGTTGGTGTTGGTACCACTGCAGGCAGTGTGCTGTCCCCTGCAGAGAGCCAAACCCCACCACAGCAGTGGGGCAGCTGCCTTAGCAATGCTTCACCTGGGCTCTTGGGGCCTGGCCATTAGCTTGGGCCCAGCTCAGCTCTGATGCCACTGCAGGTTTGCAGAGGAGGTTCAGTGCCCTCTGACACGATTTTTTTTGGACTCCACTGTGTGGCATGGAGTAGCCTTGCATTTCATCAGCTCACATGGGTCACCTCCGAAAGGGGACTTTATACCTATTTGTTTTATCTGTGTAATCCTTGTTCATGGCACCTTATGCCTGCAAATCATGCCTGCATCTCATGCCTGCATCTCTGTGTTCTGGCTTTTCAAGATCCCTTTGATTATGAAAAACAGAGTCCATAAAATGTAGCAGAAGGTATGGTTCTCTCCACATTTCAGGTCAGTGTATTTCCTATTCTTTTTTCCATAAGCTAAGAGCCCATGGTTTGTTTGTTGTCAAGCGGTTTGTTTGTGTGCTATCTTTTTATGAAAGTCTGAGCACAGACTGTTGTAGTACACGAAAACAGCTAGGTTCTTGACCTGAGCTGCCAAGCTTTCATAGGCTAACCTGCAGTCAGTCATCTCCTAGCAAGTTATCTGACATGTCTTCAGTTTCTTTCAGCAGTTAATAGTTCTGGTTTCAGCTGTTTGAAGACAATGCCTGTGGATGGTGAACAATTTCTTGATGCAAGAGACTGTCTGTGGTATTGTATGAAGAAAGGTAGTTGCAACTTTCTGAGGTAACAGGCTATTAGATTCCACTTTCTTTAAGCACAAGAAAGAAGTCTGTGAGCCAGCAGAATCCAGCGTTAAAAGACATTAATGGGATAGAGAACAGCCTTATTGCATCAACATTAAGTAGCAAACAACAAGTCATAAACCTAAATCTAAAGTGTTCTCCCAGGCTTGATGATTTTAAGATTTTCCTCAAAGCTTTTTTCTGGCTTCAAGGTATCTTGAAGATTCCAAACCCCTGGCTTAGTTCATTTGCAGGTGATAACTGTACTTCTTTAGGCAGGTTCCAGGCTCCCCTTTTCAAGTTCACTAAACTCAGGGGGCTATCTTTTTAAGCAGAGTCCTGACACCTACTACAGGCTTGGCTAGATTTCAAGGTTACTTGCCATTATTCACAAGCAATAGCTGTACTATATGACCAATCATCAGGGTAGTGGCAAGGAAATCAGTATTACAGTTCTAAAACAGCTATAAGTAATAGCCCAAACTATTTAAAGTAGAAGCTAGGGGAAAGGTATGTCTGTCATTCAAGTAAATAGAGAATGCCATTTCTTCAACAGAGAGAAAGAATTCCTCATGAAGATGGCATGGGAAATTATGTATGACATTTCAATAACCACTTGCTATTTTTTTTAACCCTGCAGTAAAGGCATAGTGAGTTTAAGAAGGGAACCTCCACCAGGCACTCAAGGATTCCCATTGTGAAATGGAAGGAGAGGGGAAGAAGGAAGTAGGCAAACTATCACACTACTGTCAAATCTTACAATGCCATCTTTTGATCTTGAAGGGGTTGTTTTCTCCCTAGTCCTTCTTCTTTTTTAATTTCAGTGGCACTAATTCTGCAGTAAGGATAGAGGGGCAAAACTGGCCTGCCCTTTCTATCTCTGCTCTTTTCTATGGGATGAGTTCTGCCACAAACTTTTTCCAAGGCTGGTCACCTTCTTGGCATCCAGTTTGTTCAAGCCATCTGCATTTCATTATCTATTACAGTCTTTTCTTGAAGCATTTCACTACAAATGTCAGAGTCTTGTAGCATCCTTATCTGCAGAGTGATGTATGTCAAATCTGCCTTATCACAATCTGCCACCAGGGTTTTTACATGTGTAACTTTCATTACAGTTGACAAGAATGATATATGCAAATCTACCACATAGCAAGCAAAAAACTGTCTTTTTTTTAAATAATCTGACTCGTGGAAATACCCTCTGTATATTACAGTGAAACAAAGGCAATGTTGAGACAGCAATAGCTATTAGCAGTCAAATATGATATGCCAAAATGAAGACTACTAAGCCTGCTTCACAAACAGTTACTTAGGTCTGTCTGTGGTCCATCTTGGGCCAACCAGGAGGATATTCCATAATTTCAGCGTTTGGATTATTAGATGGGCAAGCCAACAGCCATAGTGGAGGGCAGCAGCTGTATTGTGTCCCTTGAGATGTTACAGGCCAAAACATGAAAAAGACAATAAGAGGAACTCAGGAAGGGACCTAGTGAAAATTTGAACCCAAAGGTAAAATTTTGTACAGGACTGCAGAGGTAGTAAGCTTGATTCAGCTTGTCACCAAACACCCACTCAGAATCAACATGCCATGCAGTACTTTGGCCAATGGAATGCTTTTACTGGCAAAGCAAGAAAATGTATGTAACAAGACACAATATATATTGTTCATATCCATTAAAGACAGTGAAACTATCAAGTTAGCTGCTGACTAAAAGCTTCCAAATTTATAGACAGCTTAGACTGAAACGACGAAAGTGGTGTCGGTCTGGTGCCGCATATGTGGGAGTGCATCAATGCACAGTCTGAGTTTACAGGATATGAGGCAGTAAGCAGTTGGGTATCAGCAAATAGAATTAGGACAGGAGCTCTAATCTATTATAACTATAAATTGTTTGGCTCTTTTCCAGCACTTTGTAGACATGAATTTTCTTTCTGGGTTCAGTTCCCACAAACTTTCTGTTCCTCTCAGGCGAGTTTCAGAGCCAGATTCTGATCTTCATTTATTCCTTTGTAAATTCAAAATAATTCAGCTGAGCCCAACATGTGGCAGTTGTTCAAAACTGTCTTAAATGAGCTCAAAAGGACATGCAGGGTGCCTCATTTCTTCGTCTGTAAAAAGAGGAAGGACTCTTCCCTCACCTTCCATTTTGCCTGTTTGGTATTGCAGCAGAAACAGAGTTACTGTGCACATATCGATGAAATCTTAGCTGGAGTCTCTCTCTGCTAAAACAATACGAGCAACGGATCAGTACTCACAAAAGATTTGAGCAAGTTTTTCAAGGTGCAGTCCCAAATCCCAAATACCGTGAGAGCAGAGAGCTATGTAGCCCTGGCACATGTGCAGTAATTCAGAGGGAGCCTGACCAGAAGGATTTACCCACTCAAATAAAGGTTCAGGATTTTAACTCTGAAAGTGATCAACTAGCAAAATAAACTTTCAAAAGAAGTGGTGGGATTTCTTTGTTTCTTGATGTTTTTAAATCAGCCTGCAGATGTATTTCTGGATGTTACATTTTAATCAAACACAACTTTTTGTCTTCCAAGCAGAGACAAGCTGGAGAAATTCTATGTTCTATCTGTTTAAAGAAATCAAATTAAATAAGTTAGTGTGTTAAACCTTTCAAGTCACTCAGGTCTAAACAGGGGAGACAAAACGTAATGGAGACTCAGAATGAAGAACATAGGGGGAATATTCATACAAGAACCTGCAACAGGTCGGGCAGTAAATTGCTGAAGAGTAATAGCAACTTAGTGTCTATATTTCTAACAGACACTATTTTAATAATAAAAGCAAAGAGAGGCAAGATTTGCACAAAGAAGTAATGCAATCCCATTCTCAGTATCTGTGTGTGCTCCTAGCCTTCCCTAAATATGTAACAATGTGCATTTGCAAAGACACCTTTCAGTTAAGTGTTCAGACTATACACAATTTGGAGATTAAAAATGCATGTTTTTCTTGAAATGAGGGCTGTTTGAAAGTGAATAACCTGAATTCAAGAACACATCTGAGTAGTTTATAAATCTATTCATTTTTTATGTTGAATCTTTCAAATTTCCCAGAAAAATTACCATATAAGTACTATCTAAATCATCTTTACTATTTAGCCATAATTGTTTAGGGGGATGAACATATATGAGCAAATTTTGGAATCATGTACCTGAAATGGATGTTTTAATCTTGAAAGTCCTGTTACCTAAGAGGAAAGGTGACTACAATTTCAAAATCAAAATGGGGACACTTTTGCATTTATGTGTTTTAGGATTGTGAAATGTTTCTATGAAAGACAGAGGTGTTTCTTGTAAAAAATTAGTATACTGAACACACTGGAAAACCTTAGGTGTAGCAGTGGTATAGACCTTTCTTCTGATTAAGTATTTCCAATAGTTTAATGCCTGATTCAAAGTTTTCTCTAAGCACTGAAAAGTCCTATTGACATTTACTGTCTGAAAAAGAACAACTTAATGAGGGCTAGGCTTAGCTGCTTTTTTCTCTTGCTTCCAAATACTACTCATTAGACCAGAGACCCATTCCACTGGTTGGTTTATTGTGTGATAAAGACAGAACATTGTGTCTTGGGCAAACATGATGTAGCCATTTATTTAAAAAAAGCTTGATGTGAGAAAATGAGATGTAAATGATTTTGTTCCTGCACAGTGAGAGTACAACATGCAGAATCTGGGCTTGTACCAACATAAAAATTCAGACCATATAGATGTTTTAATAGAGAACTCACATATGTTGAATTGCACCATAGTTCAAGAATGGTCCTATTAATTAGGGCAGCATGATCTGAGTTTTAAGGCTAGCAGAATCTGGCATGTAAAGTAGTAATTTCTGAGGAAATCAGAAGGAAAGATATAGAATGAAAGGGTTTGTTATATATTTTTTGTGTATTTGAGAGTTCTTTGTTTAAAGTAATTTTACCTGCATTGTTTCTATGGAAGGCTATAATCAGTTGGCCAATTTGCTCAAGATCTTTAATTGTGAACAGAAGATTATAAAATATGCTATTTTAAAATTATTCAGGTTTGCAAAATTCAAGTTGATTAATTTCTTCTCCAACAGTAATGCTTGTGCTCTGTTTATGAATGGCTTTGTGCCCAGATTGTTTGTGCTCACGTATGGCATTTCTCATTGGTGTTAGATGGGCAATGATTCTTCATGCAAGGACCTCCTGAGTAGCGGGAAAATATAGAGCTTTGAGAAAAGCATCTTTGTTTTAGTATTCTCCAGAAGATGCTTGGGAGAAGCTGAGACAAGAAGTTAGAAAATAGTAGGTCAAAGAGAGTTTTCTCTCTTTCTGGAGGGAGACTTGTAGAATTGCTGGGAGCTGTTGGGATGAATGCAGATTCTAGGCAGCTGGAATTAGGGAGCAGGGTACACAGGTAGTGCGCAAGTGGCAGGATAAGAGCTTGATTTCCCTCCTTTTCCATAGCACTTGCTTTTAAGGAACAGTCTCTTAGAGGACCATCTGCTCTGTCTCACAGTCCCCTTGGAGGCAGATGGGTTTCAGGAGTGGGCATTACTTTGCAGGTCTTTGGTTGGAAGCCATAGCATGTGGAAGGTCTGGTTTCAGTCTATGGGGCTGCTCACAGAGCTGAACACAAAATACTTAACAAGTCATGCATGAAGGGGCCATCAACTACATCAGGCTGAGAGAAGCTGTTTTGTGCAAGTCTTGTTCTGGGTGCTTTGATAATGATATTTAAGAAGCTGCATCTGCAGGTTTTGAATTATGATGAGTCTTAAATTGTAAAATCGGTAAGTTGACAAAAACTGAAGGGTAAAGCTTGCTGAGGGGGAGAGAATATTGCCTCCTGGCTAACACCAGCTCTACAGAATAAATGATCTGTACTAGAATGTCCTAGTGGGCATTACATTTCTGCACAAAATTCTTCAGGCCCCAGCTATATTTCTAGAACTGAATTCTGGAATAGTGAAAAATATACAGAAAAAGCACAGTAAAGTATCTTTTGTGAGTTGCTTGTCACAGTAGTTGATGGCTGTGTATTTTAGTTCTTGCAGACTATTGTTAGATAGGAACATTTTAGGTTGCTGCAAAGTACCATTCTCCCAGGGGGTCACAGTGATCAAATTGCTTATTTCTGCAATATTTCAGGTGTGTTTGTCATGTTGTTACTTCCCACATGTGGGTAGAAGAAGATGCTGTGGGAAAACAGGAATCAAAAGAACAGCTAGTACTGACCCAAGAGATAGGAAAGGAAGCAGGATAAAATGACAAAGGCAAGATGCAACAGCAGAGTGAGATGGGATGGGGGGGTCATGGCATGGAGGTTAGTTCAGGGAATGTGTTACAAAATCTGGGTGTCATGTTTTGCAAGTAGGCCAGTCAGGGAAGTACCTTTGTACCAAATTAGCATGGCAAGGAAGTGATGAGAAAAAACTCCCCAGCCAGTCCTGCTAATAAGTCTTATCTCTGATCTTGGAGGGCTTAAAACAGTTTACTTTCCATGCCTGTGTAAGCCCTTTGTGCTAGTAAATCAGAAGTGCGTGCTCCACATCCTGTTACCTTCAGATCTGCCTCAATAGCCACAAGCTGTGTAATGCCAAAAGATGTGCCTCTATCTTAAAAAGAAAAAAAACCCCTGAAGGTCCTTTTGATCTAAATTGAATCTCATTCAAGTCTATATGAAACCTTATGTCTGTGGCACACAACACATGCTTCGTAGCCTTGTTCCATTGCATTCACACTGATGTCCTGTGGTTTCCTTGTCATTTTTTGTAATCAAGTCACATGAAATATATTATTGTCTACCTTGTTCTGATAATCTCGATACCACATTTTCCTGTCGCACAAACATCTTTTTCAGGGTGATTTGATCTAAAAGTTTAAACCCAGTAGAAAGGAAACAAAATGTGAGGCTTTTCTAAACATCCTATTTCACCACACTGAGAGCTTGTTCTAACTGCTGCATCCTAAATTTAAGTGTTGGGATCAAAGTGGGGTAAAGGAATGATGTAAGGACCATGTCTTCTTACAGCTCTGACACCATCAGTATCCTCCTAAAGATATGGGTTACTTTGATTTTAATTAGAGTAGTAAATTTATGCCCCTTGTGCTCCCACTCAAGAAAATTTCTAGTAACTCCATGATGGTTGGGTGTCACACAGGCATTAGACTGGGGTTTATGCTTGAACCCAGGCTCCTGGCCTACATGTCCATTTTCACTCTGGTCTTCTTGTGTGGGAAGAGGGCCGTCGGATGGCACACTTGTGCTCTATGGCTATAGGCAACATGAGAGTAACTGGCTCAAACCGTTTGGTTCAAGAACTGGAGGCTGTTCTGGGGCACAGCTGACAGAGGTAGCAAAGCCACAGTCAGAGGCACTTGCCTGCTGTCAGTTTGCCTGTCCCCAGTATGGAAAGGTCACCTAGTCCCTGGCTGTGGTCACTGCACCATTCTTCACTTCTCCCAGTAAGAAAACATGACAGGTTGCCACAGCTAAAAATCAACTTCCATTAGTTGCCCCATGACAGGGACAGAATGAGTTAAAACAGAAGCAGCTCTATCATGCAACTCTTTTGACAAGTTTCAGCTATTTGCTGGAAGGATCATTGATGTCACTGAAATAGTGACTCAGTTTGTGTGTTTCTTGAATCACCTGTGCTGAAACTGGCAATGTGTGTGCCAGTAAAGCCTATTTCAACTTTGGTTTTTAGTGATCCAAGCATGTTCCTCCCTCCCCCACTCTAAAACTAGATTGAGACCGTCACCTGATAAAATCAAATTGTGAGCCTTCCTGAGAAGAGACCCTAGACCAAGATTTCTCCAGGTCTCACTTCATATAAAGCCTTACATAAATATATAAAGCCATATAAATCCAAGATAGTGCATCTGCTATGGCAGCTTTTCCCCTGTTTCAGCTTTCTGGACTGAAGGCAAGATCCAGATCCTGCCCCTAAACCTCCCATTCACCTGAAGGCAGAAGGCGCCTGCTCTGTCAATGAGCAAAACAGCTTTCTAGTACCTGGGGGAATAGGGGGGGCTGTGTCTTACACCATCTTCCTCCCTGGTGTGTCATATTAAGTGCAAGGTACAATCCAGCTCCATAGGCAAGAGCATATGTGCATCTGAGTGCGGTTTGCTGTGGGCTGGACTCTAGTGAGGTCAAGTTGTGGTCCTTCTGGGAGCCAGATGCTAGGGTGGCGTCAGAGCCTGGCCACCAACTCGGCTGACTCTTTCTTTGATCATATTGGAGCTGAGGTTTACATCTCCTAAACAGCATATGGTGGTTTTCCCTCAGTGACCTAAACTACAAGTGCACATATGAGAGGAGAAACTTGACTACTACTTTGAAAGTAGCAAGTAGCAATGGGAAGACACAGGTATAGTTGAACTAAATATCCTACAGCTGTGAATAGGAGTACATTCTAGGTCTGGACTGCCCTTAAGCAAACAGCTGAATTCCTTCAGATAGCAGCGCTGAAACCAGCCTGTAATCATTGTCAGTAACACCTGGCACCAGGGCTAGAAATCCTTTGCTTCTGCTCTGGGCTCCATTTTCTGCCACTGCCTTAGAGCTACCAGGTCTTGAACCTTCTTCTAAAGTCCTTTCATAAGGAAGGGAAAAGGGGAAAGAAAACAAGAAGGGAAAGGCCTCCCTTTTACCAAAGGAGGCTATGCGAGTGTGTTAGAAATCAAAAGAGCCTTGAAAAAGGTTATTGACAGATGTAGGCCAGTGACATTTTCAAATCAGGTGGAGTTATTGGAGTGCAGAGAACAAGGTGACAAAATAAAAGATTACTGGGGAAAAGCATTGGCTCTTTCTGCCTACAAGGATTATAAAAAGTCAACTACAAACATGGATAGGGTTTACATGGGTGAAATTGCTACAGCTGTAGAAGGACTAAAGGAAATAGAGAAGAGGGAACATGAGCTGGGTTAGACCATCATGAGACAGGTTACTTACTGATGTGTTGTTGCAAGAGTAAATAGCAAGTGAAGCTTGCAAGCAAGTAAATGGCAAGTGAAGTAGCTGGGGTGGCATGCTAAATTCAGCAGTTGGATGGAAGTCTCAGAAGTGTGTGATGTTTGGACAGGGATGTTTTCAGAAGACACTATAAGCAATGAGAGCTTTTACTCTACTCTGTGCAGGAAAGCCTGTGCTGGAGTTGCCCATAAATCATGAGCTTGAGTTTTACAATCCTGTCAGTTAAATCCTCGAATCTCTCACATTCTTGGGAAGAGGATTTAGTGGAAATACACTATCCCTACAGCTGGAACAACATATCTGAAGAAACTGCTTTTCAGGTCTCCTGAGGGAGGTAAAAAATGGGCATAATTTATGCTGCACCGCTTTTATTCATCCCTTCAGGAATTATTCTTCCACAAGAGCAAAGGTAAGACAGGTAGGCTAAGTCGCCTGAGATACTGCTGAGCAGTGAACAGATGGCTGAAAAGAAAATCTCTAACAGTGCTTAAATGTATTCCAGGCATGGTAAACTAGCCCTTATTTTAAGTATTTGTGCTAAGGGGCTGCTCATGAATTCCTCTTCACCACAGAGATTCACAAAACATCTATCTGGTACACGTACATGGACATTGTAGAGAAATGGCATGTGGGGGACTGTCTATACATGGGTTATGCTGCATACCCCTTCAAGGAAAGAACAAAGTGTTCATTCCTTATGTAGGACAATTTACATTAAGTTCCTGTGAGTTATATTGACACCATGACCAGAGAAATAAAGGCAAATAAAGCCATCATAACATTCCGTCTTGGTAAGGTAATGGTCAAGCTAAATCCTACATCAGCAGAAAGCCTTTGGATTTTGAATAAGAATAGTTATTGGTTGTGGTCAAAGTTATGAAGATCCTTCCATATGCCAGAACTATCGCACAATATGTCCTTCAATGGGTTCCTGATTTGCTGTGATGAGTGCGATATGTGTATGGCACATATGGCACATATCTGACAGCCTGTCTCAAAAAGCTGTACGCTTTTTGAGAAAGAGTCTAAAGATTGCCAAGCCTTGTGTAGTGGTAGGACATTTTGAATAAGGTGGATTCTGTCCTCTCAGGGAACAGTCAGAGCTGTCTGATGTATAGTAAGAAAAGGAGCCCTAAAAGAAAAAGAAGAATTTAGTTCCTATTACACATGTCCTCCTAAACCCTTTAGAAGCAAGGTCAATAGACATGGGCCCCCCCATTTATGAGGAGGAAGTAGCTGAGAAAAAAGATGAGAAACTTTCCCATAGGTAATAGAGACTTATGTTAAATGTGGCTCTCATTCACTGTGGTTTTGAAGTGTGTGTCAAAGTCTGAGCTAGAACTCTTTCAAGTATTACCTACCCAGATTAGCAGAGGAAAAGCCTCTATGTAAAGGTCACTCCTGTGTTGCTTATCATCAACTTTTTACTGCTGAGAATGGCATTGATTACATGGGTTTAAAATACAAACCAGGGATGTTCCAACCAGTATTCACTGATTAAAGCAGGGAATCCGAGAATAGAAATTTACTTCTCAAGGATGCAGAGTGACCACCACTGTTAAGAGGTCCAGGTGGGGAGTTTTTGAGAATGTTATAGGTACAAACCATAGGAAAAGTTGTCTACTCAGGAATATGGATACTGCTCAGCTCCCTTGCATTTTATGAAGATACTTCAATATGAAGGAGACATTCTTAGACATGTTTCCCTGCAACTGGATCTCTGGTGACTTGCTCATCCCAGAGCCTTCCATTCCAAGAGTATGTTTACATTGACAAATCTTATTAAACAGCACTTCAGCCTGTGGTGTAAAATCTTGCTGAGTCCATCCAGCACTTCCAGAACACCAAGGGCAGCAATCTTTGGAATTAGCAGATACTTGGCAGGCTTACACTCTTCCTGCTCTGAAAGACACAATGTTAATTTTCTTTTATCCACATCATTTGGCTTAGGCTGTGCCAGGCATTTCTGAAGCATGGAGAAGTAAGACTTGGCTTTACCGTGTTCATATAAACCTGTCTTTAAAGAGTAGCTCTCATTTCAGTCACTGGGGAGTTTTCAATGTGATTCTGGTATTTTCTGCTTTGAGGAGAAGGCCTTAATTGCTACAGCTGATGGCTGGGTACCAGGTGTGGCATAGCATTTCAGCCTAACTATTGCTTAGTCAAAAGACAGTAATCAAAGGGACTGAAAAATTTCAGCACTGGGGTGATTAGCCCCATACATCTCCCAGCTGTTTCTCTCTCTTCCTGTTTTTTTTAAAAGCCTTTTGTTACCCACACTTTACGTGCTTGCACATCTTTTTCAGAATGCCAATTGATGACTTGTCAAAGTGATTTTAAAGCACTGAGGGCTTTTCTAAGACTGTGGCCACTGTATTTTCCAAGGAGGAGTAGAATAGAGTTATTCACCACCAGGTGCAGAACTGGACAAGAAATTCTAAGACATTTCTCTCACCCTCATGACATCTACTCCTGTGGCAGGCTCAGCTTGAAGAATAGGTTGCTACCAGCCCACCTTGATTCATATCCAGTTGACTTTTTTCCCAAAGCTAAGCACGTGTCAACCTGCAGAAGAAAGGCCTGCTCTGAAACTAAAAGTCTTGGGGACAGAATGATTTAACTCCACCACCACATAACCCATTCTTTATTTCATCCTGAGTAGCCTCTGAAAAGAAATTTGACAACCAGAATTTCATTTGCCTCACCAAAGGTTGCCTCACCAAAGGTTGCAGTCTGCTGTCAATCCTGGGATGTTTCATAAAGAACTGTGCACTTTGTCTTTAGGTTTGTGGAAGGTCAGTTTTTCACTCAAGTGAAGATATTTTGGGCTAAGTACACGGCAGTCAGATTCCTGTGATGTATGTATTTCCAGAAGCACTTTCATTTTGACCACATTCACAAACAGAATCCATCAAATCGTCTGCAATAATTGTGCTTATTTTGTGGCTGGGAAACAGTCAATCATCATGAACAGCAATAGCCAAGCCTCCCACAAAATTAATGAGAGAATATTTGCAAAGCAATTCTTCAGACAAAGGTTGCCAACTATTGTAACATTACACAGTATCTTCAAGTAATGCTTAGCATTATCCACCCCCTTTTTTATAAAGTAACCTTTACCATGACTCCTGGGTGCTGTGAGAATGATAGGAAAAGGGTACTTCCATTTTCAGTCAGTGGAGGGGATAGATTTAACCCTTTTGGTGATAACCTTCTTGTCAAGCTATTTTCTTAGTCTGCTTAAGGGCTTGTATTCCTCATTTTAGTTTCCCTCAGACTTGGGTTTCTTACAAAAAGCAGCAGTTTCCTCTTTCTTTTTAGGATTCTTCTCATGAGTACCAAGCTGTACTTCAGAACAAACTCCTCTGAACTGCCCAAATCAAGGGATTTTCCTGAGTAGCACAATGTAGAGCAATCCCCATGACACTTATATAGGCCTTTCCTCAACAACTAGTACCCATGCTTTTTCCATCTTGCCAACAAAAAACTCTAAAGAATTGTTCTGTCAGGAACTCATCTGTGAGTTCTCCTGAATTATCACTCAGGGAAGCGTTTTGTTTTCTTTCACACCTCAGATATCATCAAATCTGTGTCACAATTGAGGTAGGAATTTTGCAACTGGTCTGACAAGTTGCATCATTCTAAATTATCATAAGCAGCAATAAACCAGGCTATGAAATACATTTGTATGAGTAATGTATGCAGCAGTGTATGCCTTTGACATGTTGCTGGCATGTTTTGAAGAGACACCTCTTCACCTGCTTTCAACGTTATATAGTCACATAATGAAACTATGTGTATACTGGGGAAAACTGACATTAAGAGAATTTACTAGCATCTTTCACAGTGCTGAATTTGGGGAGGATTTTATTGGCCAAATTTACTGCACAGAAAGATTTTAAAGTTTGGCTGTTTGTTGTTCAGTGGACTTCACCAGTTTCCTGTCCTTACATTAATGTACTCCTCCTCTCTGGTTGAACTGATTAACATACTCCCTTCCTATTCCAAGGGTTGTATATTGTGTGGGAAATCCTGAGGTCTCTTGCTTCTGCCTGAGATGGATTTTTTTCATAATGAGAAAGAAGAAGTTACATTTCTCTTCAAAATGACAAATCTTGTAGATTTTTTAGCTATCCTGTAACCTTTGCTGTGATTCCCCAGGAGGGCCATTTCCTCATCGTTTTCTAATGCCTTCTTTTGTATATGTGCTAGAGAGGGAATGTAAATTTGTTACCTACTCTGACAAATGACATAAGGGAGAAAAGCCTTCTCAGAAGACGTCTTAACTTTGGCAACTCCAGATTAATTTGAGAGAGTGTCATAATTATTATGATTGATTCTAAGATACCCAGGAAAGAGGGTATATGTTGGTAAAATCATAGTAATGGATTTCTTTGTTGGGTTTGGGCTTGTCATAAAAGCATGTGCCTTGATTGTTTCCCTGAAAAAGAATATCCCTAGGGGCCAGAGGCCACAGTAGTTGAGGTTTCTTTAGAAAAGCCACAGGGTCCCTGTCAAATTCTAGCATTCACAAATGGTCCAGACAGTGTGCTTTATGCTTTAGAGATGCAGAGATAGATACATCATAGAAATAATCTGTGCCTTGTTCTGGTAAGAAGAAAATTGTATGTTGGTCTCATTAGGAAGTATCACTCTGGTTTGCAGTAGCAGATGACAAAATGTGGGGGAAAAAATCTGTTAAATTAAAAGCCATGAGTTTCCCAATAGCAACTGCATCACCATCTAAAAGCAAAGGCCCTCCTTTAACTCTGTCCTTTAATGCACAACAATTCCCAGTGTTCTCTTTGTGTGAGATATACAACAGCTGCTGTATTGATGAGGTTGAGTATGTTTGTCCATCTGTGATAGCTGCCTGGGGGAAAGTGCTATGTTTCAGGTCTTTAAAAATATAAATCAGTATCTAGCCATGCAGAGACATACCAAGGCTATGTACTGGTAAGGCTCTGAATACTGTTTCCCTATCTGGAACTTTTTCTCCTCTGTTGTACAAAGGATTTCTTCATCACTGATGTGATCTCTTTCCTGTTGAGGAATGAGGCCCACCTCAAAATATAAACATCCTGCTGGCAGCAATTAAGAACAGTGTTCTGCAGCTCACAAGTTTTAACCCTGTTGTGCTGACACCTTTCTAGAAACTCTGCTTCTTCCCAGGCATTGTGCTGTCAATGCGATAGTATTCCTCCCTCAGTAAAGGACCAATGTAATTAATTTTATTCTTAATGGCTAAAAAATGGTGGCAATATGCTTTAGAGCTTTCAAATACCATGTCCTATGGGGGTCTGCCATTTTTCACAGGCGAGGAACTTGATCTATGAACCAAAGGCCCAGAGGCTTTACTTTTATGCGCGCCAGATCACCCTCCCCAGTGTATACTGCTCAAGTCTACATTGTCTTTCCCCTCATGAAGCTGATATAACCCCAGTAACCCTGGTAATTGTTAGAATGGGACACTATGAAAATATAGCCCACCAACTTTGTGCCTGTAAATCTTTTACCAAAGACTGGTAGACATTGTTCATTCTCAAATTAGTAATATTCTTCCTGTTCTGGAATTATTGCAAAAAAATAACAGGGTATGGGTCTCCCTGTCTCCTCATATACTCAGAATTGTAAATAATACAGTTTTCTGATTTTTCCAGTTCTTTTGTTTGGACCATAAACCAGAAATGATTGTTTATATGTCATCCAGAGCAGGCTGATTATAATAATGTATGTGTGCATATGTGTGTATATGCAATAATAATTGTATACTATATATATAGTATTTATCTATGTATAATATAAGACACTGATTATAATGATTGCCTCATCGTCTGTAACTCTGGTACACACATCAGTGGCATCTATACTGAAGTTTTCAACCATCATTCAACCCAATTCTCAGAAGCCAAAACCGCACATGCATCTAAGCAGTTTTTAGAACAACAATACCGCCTACAACCAGGACATCTCAAAGGCCACTCTGTGCTGTCTGCATCCTTCTCACCCAGACAGAGACAAGGAGATACCAGCAATCATGGCTATGGCTGCGTAATATCTGGTGTTATTCACTAGCTTTGCTCACTGAGGAAATCTTTCACATCTGAGTAACATACTAAAGGTCCACATATACCAGGATGAAAACACTCTTGGACTACATGGGAATACCACACACTAAAAAACAAACAGGACCTTTATTTCATTGGGAGAAACCATCTCAATATTGACCTGCGCAGGGTTTTGAAATTACTTGATGTTACTGTGCATTGACTTTTTTACCAGATTATCCCAATTCCTTATTTTTGATCATTCTTATAATTGTGCACCATCACATCTCCAGTGGGCATAAAAGACACAGAGATAGTTGCAAAACACAGATTATTGACTGTGTTATCCTAAGTCCACTAGACACCTTCTCTTTTTATGGATGAGAATATTACAGGGCATAGAGTCAGTAATGCCTTGCCCCCTCTTCCCACTGCTAAGATTATTTCTACCAGGGGTGGCTGGTCCTGAATGGGGGCACTTGCCCTGCCCTTCTTCCAGGAGGGCACCCCTGCCCTGAGAGACTCCCCACTTTCACTGACTGCATCCATGGAGGGGACCCACAGGTGGAGAACCATACTGCAGGATGCAGGGAAATAGCTAAAGCAGAGTAACCTATTACATACAAGCCTGCATATAATTATGGGAGACCCAAATATATCTTGGGCCCCAGAATATATTAGGGTGCTCTGAATCCACCTGTCATTGCAGTGCGAAAGGTCTGTGCCATTGGGCTACTTGTCTTAGGAGTAATTTCTTATGAAAGGGACCTTGCCATGACAGCTGTGCCTCCACTGCTACAATGATCAGATATATCTCAGGAGGCAGGGAACAAAGTTATCTTGTTCAGGTTTCAGCTCAGCCTGGCACTAAAATTAGGGGTGCCCCTGAGCTGGAAGAGGAAAGGAGTGGCGAGCCCATGGAGCAGGGCAGTTCTAGGCGGACCTTGTTCCTTTGCTAGCTGTGCTGCATTAGCCAGGTTCGGGAGCTCGATTCCTGCTTTGCCTCCTGTTTGCTCTAGTTTCAGATGTCCACGGGGTCACTGAAGTCCTTAATCATGCAGCCTGAATTCTTGCTAAGGAATTCCTTCCCATCAGCAAGGGTACTCTGGGTTGCCAGTGTGGAGAGGAGAGCACTGAGCTGTGAAACTGGAGAGAGGAATTTGCTGTGGGCTGTTTGGGATCTTTTGAGCTCCCGAGGGAAGTTCACAGGCTCTTTGTGATGAGGAAGCGAATTTTTAGTTCTGCACAGTACTCATATTGTTGCGCCTGAATTAAGCGGACTCCAGTTGCCCTTGATACACCCATCACAGTTTGTACTTTCTGGTAAACAGGTTTTGACACACAGTTGTTTGTAGTCAAAAGGTGAAGGTCAAAATGAAACCTGGATGTTGGTGCCCTATAAGCTCACGCTAATGAGGGCACATTCACCGTGGCTTCACAGTACACACAGGGGCAGCAGCTGCAATGACACCTCCACAGCAGCTGCCTACCAGCCAAGTGAGCATTGCCCATTTATAGCTGGGTGAGCTGGGAGCAGGTGGAGTTCAGAAGATGTGTAGAGACGGGGAAGGCTTTTATGATTTTATTCAATGGGGAAGGCTTTTATGATTTTATTCGATTTACACTGTGTGTACCACAAGGCCTGCAAGGAGGGGTCAGGGCCTTGCTGTATCTACATGGCATAAAGCTTACTCAACTGAGGAACCTCCAAATTAAAGGCAGAAGACAAATATGAAGGAGCAGGAGGGGAAGAATGAAACAGAACAGTAGAGACATCAAAATGATTTGTGCGAAATATCATTTAGCTCCTTCAATTGTTCTTTAGAAAAAAAAGTGAGGAGATATATGTATTTATTTGGCAACATGACAGGCTTGTAAGAAAGTGTGCATCAATTCTATGCTCCTCAGAGCAGAAATATTCTGCATATTTGATAGATTAAGTTATTTGATCATCAAAGTCTCAATGTGCTTAGATAAAATACAACTTTCAAAAAGAGATTAAGTTTGTACGGTTTCAGTTCCTGGAAGCTGTGTGGTTAATAATTCATTTCAATATTACTAATTTTATCTTGTCAATATTGAAACTAATATTCTCAAAATACAGCCAATCTTGATAAAAGATTCTGACCTTGTTGCTTCCCTGAAGATGTGTCTTGCTGAAGTCGCTGATTTTGATCCCAGGCTGTCATGAGAAGCTCTCTGGGTTTGTTCAGAAGGCAGGCTGCTAGTAGCAGTGTATGCTTGCTTTGAATCCAAGCAGGTAGAGAGTATCAACTTCTAGCAGATCTGCTTACTCGGTGCATTTGGGGTTGTATACGTGTAGTTTCATTATGAGAATATTTCATTTATTTCTTGTTGTTGGTAGCCCTGCAGAACTGTAGCACACTGAGAAATGCTTTTTTGGCTGGCATCACCAGGTGAACTTCCAAACGAGGGCTTGAATTTCCACATGTGAACTCACATTGCTGTTATTTTTATTTACTGTTATTTATGAGCATCATTATCTGTGACATGTATTGTGCTGCATAAAGATCCTAAGCATTGCTCTGTATATGTTCACTGGACTCTCCTAGAGTTATCAATGGGTGCAGGTGTCAGCGGAACTGTGCAGTAGGCCCAGATCCATGTGTACAGAATCAGAGACCAGCTGCTTTTCATGCTCTTTGCACCATTTTTCAACCCTTTTTGATGTAGCAGAGGAAAAGATGTGTTAGAAGCCTGTGTTTGGAAAGGGGCTGGTGTCAGAGACTGTTTTCTGCCACTTTCAACCCTCTGGGAATTCTTCAAAGTTCACAACAGTCAGTTTAGTCTCAGGCTGTTTACTGTGCTGAAGTCTCTTGCTTGTAGCTTGAGAAATCTGTGGCCCTTACAAAACTTGAAGATCCAGAGAAGGTTTGTGAGGAAAGCTAGTCCTGATTGTCCAGCCCTTACGCAGGACCCCAGAGAGCTGCCTAGAAGGGAAGCTCCCAGGGACCTCTGAGGACAGTAAGAAAGAGACTTCAGTGAGAGTTTTACTGTAGCAGTGCTGGAACTGGCCTACAGAGTTGTTAGCAGTGACCACCTAGGAACCAGAGAAAAACAGCTTTACTCTCTGTTTTATTTGAGTTCATTTCACATAAGTTGCCTCTGCAAATAAAGGGATTGAATTTGGCTCAAAGCTTTATGCAAACTTAATGAAAACCACAGAACTTCATCAAATGTTTGAATACGATGCAAGCACATCATGAAAGGACTGTGAAATTTGCATTATTTTGATGTCAAATCAAAACTAGCCAGATCTGGCAAAAGTATTCACAGATTAACTATATTTTAAGCAAATGTGACCTGAATCTCAACCTTGGCTAAGAAAGTCCAGATCATTTGACTTTTGCATAGTTTGGAGTTTCATTAAAGTTTGTCCATACATTTTACACTGTGAAACAAAGTGACTTTGCAAAGCATTACTCAAATACAAGTTCTCCAAAGGAGCAAGTCTGACGTCTCTTCATCCATTTAGCCTCTTATAATTTTCTTTTCCCTTCCTCCCTCCAAGGAACCCAGTTCAGTTGACAGTCATTGAGCAAATCTTCCCTAAATTGCAGACAAATGATAGCCCTCGTCTGGCTTGCTTAGCAGGTCTCATCTCTTCCACCCTGCTTCCTGTATGCGCAGAGCTACATGCAGAGTCCTTTCTGGTCCTCCTTCTCTCCAGACCTGCAGAAGACACACCATGAGCAGAGGCTCCTGCAGGGGAAGAAATTAGGGAGCCGTATCACAGGGTCCCAGCTGGGAATTCTGTAACCCAAAGGAGTGAGGTAGTAGAAGGGGGAAAAGGAGGCGAGGGTAAGACTCCCCTTCTTACTCCTATAACTGCCTGAAACCTCAACACTTCTTCTGCTAGCCAGACCCCCCTACTCCAGTGTCTTCTGTTTCCCTCACTGCACTAAAATCTCACTGCCAGCCTGAATTTTGCCTGTATGTTTGAGTAACTGGGGGTAGCTCTAAACATGCTTGATGATTTCCTTACAGCAGTATTAGTCTCTGACACAGGAAACACTGGCAATGTGTGAGATGATACCAGACAATGATGTAGAAAATGATTGCAAAAAAACCTCCCCAAATTATAAACTCTGATAGGTGTTCCCTTGCCCTTGGCAGATATGAGTCACCATCTGTCTGCAGGCACAGAGACTAGCCAGCATCCAGCTGCAAAATGCCTAATTAAGATGATTTTTAATTGTGTCAGTAGCATGTGGCTTACCCAGTGTGGAGTATTTTACTGAGCATCCTCCTGGCTATCAAGCAGTCCCTCCCAGGAGGGGTGGTCTTAACATCCTGTAAGAGGCTGAAGATTCACTGAGGGAGAGTGTGGGATAGAGAAATCTCTGTAGTCCACTAGTCACTAGCAGTCACCTGAGGAGGGGCAAGCCATAGTTCTGATTCAAAATCCATTTTGGTACTTTATCCCTGAGTTTTTCATGTGAAGTTCATTAGCAGTCCTTGGAATGGTACTGTGAGGGTGCAACCATTAGGCTGCAGGGACATGCTCCATCCCTTCTCCAGCTCTGTGACCTGCTGCAGTGAATCCCCTGGTGAAGTGCTGCCCTCAGGCCCTTGGGGTATGACACCACAGTACTTCAGTCAACTGTGGTGTCCACTGCCCAAGCCAAACAGCTATATATTGGGTTGGGGAAGGCTGAGTGTTTCAGTTTCTCAACACTTTGGTAGATCTCAGATCACACAGAACACCAATAGCTTACTGGAGAATGAGCCATGTTCTAGGTACATGTCCTAACCACCTAAAAAAATCTCTTTCTGACCTTAAATCCATTCATTCTGTGACAACACTTGTGAATTCAGCCGCTGGAGTGTGGCTTCAGGGAGCTACTGTATGCAGGCAAAGGAATTGCACTTTTCTGCTAATAGGTTCTTAGGGCAAGATCTCTGGACACCTCGAGGTGCTGCAGACCCAGGCAGATCCTTTGTGGATTGCTCAGTAGCACTTAAAAGCCTGAAAAATGATCCTTGCTGCTCTTGCTCTAGACTCACATTCTTTGTCTGCTTTTGCCAGCACCACAGAAAGCAGAGAAAGTGTAGCTTAAAAATGACTCAGAAGTGATTCCATGGTCACATGGTGTGGAGGTTAGCCATCAAAGTGATCTGACTGAATGTCTACATTAAAAAAATTCCCTGCATACTTTTTATTCCACTAGCTTAGCTGTAGCAATGTTTCTCTGCATATTTTTCTTCACAGCTGTTGTTTTTATTGATGTCTACTAATTGAATGCTTTTTTTTCATGGAAAGTGAAATGGGTCACTATTACTGGAATGTAGTTCAGGTCTCTGAAAGACACTTCAGCTAGTTGTAATTACAGAAGGAGATATGTGGTCTGTGTGCTGAAGGCATGTGGGGTCACTTGGAGACTTGTGTTTGAATTAATAACTGCACTTAGTGACAGGAGTTTTCTTAAAACATATAAAGGCCTCTTTTCTCACCAAATAAAACGTATGTTTTCACCATCTTGAGTGATGAGGATATTTCTTTTACTCAATTTTTCAGTGGAAATTATGAATCATGAGCCACTATTCAACATGGGTGGCCGTTTTCTTTAGCACATCTATGTTTTCCAGTAAAGAGCACACTTTTTTTCTTTACTCTTTAAACGGAAAGATTACCAACACACTTAGCAGAAAAGACAGGGCTTGTTTCATTTGGGTCGGATTTCTGATGGAGATGAAGTTTCCTTTAGCTTTTGAAGCTGATGAGACAGATGTTGCGGTAGGAAATCCTTCATACCTCTTTTCATTTGCTGTGTGAAAAAGAAATGAGGAAATGCAGAAAAGGTGACTCTTCCAACTACAGGTGAAGAGGTACTCATCAGCAGCTCTTGCACTCCCTGGATATGGCTCCTTGGCCAGGTGGACTGCAGAGGGTGCCCCTGTCAGGGGCTGATCAGATACTTCACAGAAGAAAAAGACGTGGGTCACGGCTAGTGTACAGGAGGACAGTGTCTCCATCAGACCTTTATACAGGGATAAAGCCCCGAGCCAGGGAGTGTTCTGTGGAATAAATATTGTGCTTGAAAGAGATCCTTATTCACTGGCTGCATGTTTTAGTCAGTCCCTTCGGTAAAAAACCATGGCTTTTTGGAAGCAAAGCTACTTTTTGCTCTGGCAGTATGCCTTAAGTGTTGCTTATTTTAGTCTATTGTAGTCTGTAGAAGTTACTGCCTGTCTAAGGTTTGTCAAACAACTTGGTGGATGCCAGGTATTTTTCTGGAGGCTACCTGTCCTCACAGGCAAGGTTTGCAGTCTTTTATTGCAAATGAGGACTGTGTCATGCTTGCGAGGTATTGCAACTCCCCAAATCCTAAATCCTTTAATTAATTTATTTTATCTTCCTACATTCCTGGAACCCACACATCCCTTTAACACGACCATGGCAATCTCTTTAATTTCTGTTTCATGACCCCTGTATAATCAAGCAGGGGCTTCTGCCATGCATCTCACCTGAGCTTCCCCTTTCTGCACAGGTGAGCTACTGTAAAGTCCTGCTACTGACAGCCTGATGCCCCAGAGCACTTCTCATGCTGCAGGAGGGAAAGTCCTGGCTGGGCCTCTGAAGCACAAGCCTTAAGAGGAGCCACGGCATGGGATCAGGTAGTTTTCCATGGGGCTGTGGTTGTGACTGAACAGCAGGGACATAGCCAGGAAAAGGGATGGAAATAAAAGCACTGGTCTGGTGTTCAAGGATGTAATAGCTAGTAAGAGCTACTTAGGTATATCTCAGTTTCATGAGAGCAGCAGCACTAATTCCCGCTCTGACCCTCATGAGACTGTTGTCCCTTTGTCTTGGTCATGGTCCTGCCCAGCTGTGTTGTAGCCCCATGCCAGCCTGATCAACAGGAAGATCCATAGATAGGAGGATCAACATAGGCACTCCTACTGGCACTCAGCCAGGTGCTTACTACAATGTCCTGTTTCACTCAGGCCCAAAAGACCCTTAACAAGCAAATCCTGTCTTTTTTTTTTTGTGTCTTACAAAGGGAAAATGATTGGATTGAATAGACAAACACAGGTACCTTACATTTTGTGGAGGAAAGTAGCCAGCAAAAGGTCTGAGAATCCCAGTTTTGAGCTTCCTCCTCCAAAATTTGGCCTCAGTAGCCTGAAAAACCTATGCAGAGTTCTTATACTCCATAGATTATGTTCAGTTAAACTGCCACCTTTGGAAGGCAATATGCTCCTTCCTGCTCTCATCAGCTGGTGCTAACATAATTTCCATTTTTCTCAGTGTTCCAGATATTTTTTCAGAAGAACCCTAGGGTGGCAAATGAACCTTCCTTCTTGGCAGGGGGAAAGGGACAACCCCCTTGCAAGTGTTTGCACAATCCAGACATTAAATCCTGGCCTCAATTCTGAGAGATGGTAACAAACTATTTAAGCTGCAGTGAAACTTGCTCCTGCAATGCATTGGGACAGAGAATGAAATATCATTGGTGATGGATTTGCCAACAGTGTACTAAAAACTAGGAGGACTGATGCAGGATTTAATATGTGGAAGATGTGCAGTATTTCAAAGTTGTTAATGTTTGCAGTTTTTAAAAATTATTATGCTTGATGTGTGCAGCAGCTAAATCTTTCTTGTTGATAATCAGAGCTGATTTATGTCTTTTTAAAAATTGATCTCAAGCCACACAAGATCCTATGACTCCCAGGAGGAATTAAATAGCTCAGGCATAGTTATTTAGATGAAGTTCACCCCCTGACCTCTTCTTCATATCTCCAGTTCATACCTGTCCAGTTCATTTTGCCAAAAAAGCTGTTTAATCCTTCCTATTCCTCCCTCTTCTCCAAACACGACCCCCACTGAATTGAACTCATAATCATAGAACATAAATACAAATCTCAAAATTTCATCTTTCAAGGAAATAGGAAATTTTTATGACAGTGGGGAGATTGCTATAGCAATGATGGACTGGACAACTCAAGGGACTTGGGTATATGGAGTATCTCATTGCAGTTAAAATCAAACCAAAGGCAAAGACTTAGATCCAGCTCCCCAGTAAACCTTGTACGGGCAGAAGTCCCCACTAACCAATTGGATTTATTTTTAACTAAATAGTTTAAATAACCTGTATTTTTTCTATTTTTATTATTGCTGTGTTCTTCTCCATGTCAGCTTATACATACACATGCATAAGGGACTCTCCACATTGTAAAACACTTTATGAATAATGTTGTATGATATGTTCAGTACAGATCCTCATTTTGATTCACTGTAGTTCGAGAGCCTCTTTTCCCCAGCCTTAAATAAACTTTGTAAAAGTCTGTAAGAAGTATGATAGAATTTAGAACTACTTGAACTTTGAAGTCAACAAAATACCTGTACTAAGGGAAAATGGCCCACAGTGTTTCATAGTGTCATTTCATTCCCAGTGCTATATATTAAGTATGAAATTGCCATCTTGAATCTAATCATTAAACTCCAAGAGCATTCAGATTTGGGTTCATAATTCAGGTTGGGAAGACAAGCTTGCAAAATACATATCAAGGTTTGGATTTCAAACCATCTCAAGATATGCAGATGTTCAAATTATGATATTCTTGTCATTTATCCTTCCTTAAATTTTGGAGTAGCTGTAGTTGTCATCCGTGACATTTTTCACCTGTTGACATTAGATCATACTATCTGTTTAGCAAGATTAAGTTTGCTCAAGTTGTAAATTTTTATTTCAGGTCTTAACCTTCAAGGAGATTACAAGTAGTTCTTTGCCGTACATATCTATTTGGTTTACTGGCTCACTGACTTCATACACTCCATACTGGAACAGACTGGGAAGATCTAAAGGGCATTACTGAGTGTAAATACATGTGGGGCGACTTATAGCAATGATAAATCAGAAAGGATGAAAGCATTTTACTGATACTGAATCTTATGTTACATGTTGTATGACAGAAACTGGTTTTACATGAACACTGTTGTTAGGGATTCAGCTTCTGGAAAAGCCATAGCCAAAATACTCTTTCAGTCATATTCCCCATAAAGCAATAGAAGACAAAGGTGGAGAGGGACAGGCTGTAGAGGCCTCCTCGTGGACTGTCACACAATTGTAAAATTTCTGTTACAATCCTAAAGCATTACATAGCAAACAGAGAAAACATAGGTTGATATTGTATCTTAGTAGTTTATTTTACCCTCAAATCTCTGATTTCCTAGATGTTACTTGGATGTTACTCATGCTTCTGCTTGTCTTGAAAGTGGATTTTGTAGAAGAGTTGGCTGAAATATTCTTATTTGATGTTCTTTTTTCCCTGTTAAAATGGTCTTTTCCCCAAACTGGGAGTTTGCAAAGAGAGTTGTTACTTTTTCAAATGATGACCTGTTAGAATACCAGGCTTTTTGTTTATTCTTATTGACTCCTTTTTTGTTTTCTTTTATTTTAATCCTTTCTTGTCACATAGTCTATAGACTCAGCTCATGTTACTTTTTTCATAGTTTTTTTTTTCTCATTCTGCTATCCTTTAATCTTCTTCCAGCTCTTTTTGATTTGGACGTATTGAAGAATGGCAGAAAGAAACTGAAAAATGTTCCAAATTAATCCTGAACATTATCTGTATACTGCATAAGGGATTAAAAGAAAGGAAGAAGAGATGGGACAATACGACAAAAACTTTCTCATGAAAATAAAAGGAGACAAACAGATTCAAACAGTGTCATTACCTCACTGCATAGAAAAAGATTCAAATTTTTTCTTTTTACTTTTTTAATATTTTTTTTCCTTAGTCCTTTTTCTGTTTCCCACAAAGATGCTAGACAGCGATAAATTGCCCCATACTCTCTCCCCATTGCACTGTGGATTTTATAGAGCTTATTTCTTTCACATGGCATGCATGCATGCATGAACTTTCTTATGGATACATGTGGCATAACAAAAAAAGTTTTATTAAGAATAAAAATCTCTTTTTCCAAAAAGAAAGCTGTGATGGAACCTGAGACTTCCAAAAGCTTTGTTACAATGAGTATGAATCATTTCTCTCTCTAGAGTAGAATGTATGTATTTTGAACCACCTAGTCCAGACTTTCATCATTGGTCATTTATCCAGCAGCATCTCCAGGCAAACCTCAGGTTTTTCCTTCTTTCAGAAACTCTTTGTTCCTTGAATTCCCTTCTCAGTCTGGTAAAAGGTTCCAGGGGATAGGACTCTCCACTGTTACATAGGATCTTGCATCCAGCATTTCTCATAGGCAGTAGAGGCTAGCTATTTTCACCAATAATTTTCAAAGGCAATAATTGTCAAAGGCAATGATTTTCAAAGGCAATAATTTCACCAGTATTTTTTAAATGGTGAAATCAGTGTATTTGTGGATGTACAGAGGAGGGGGTTTTTTTGCTGGGGAGGTCAAGTAATTTGGCAAAGGTTATGTGGCAGAACAACAGGAGGGAATGTAATGTTACCCAACACACCAGGGTGCCCCTCTACATCTCTGCCTAGGAGCTGGTTATCTAAGCAGGGTACGGGCTGTGAAACTGGCAGTCCTGCTTCATTCGATGGTTTATTCATTTCCCCTTTGCTTAATGTCACAGTTAACAATTTGCACCTTCTCTCTGCAATACTTCTATGTACTTAGGTGTTGAGGAAAACCCTGTTCTCGACGTATCAGCTTATGTCGTCTTCGTGCCTGACAGTCCCTGTTTGCACTATCAAATTTGAAACCAGCCTTCTGTTTGCCAGACAAGCAGGCTATGTACCTTTCACAATAGTGTCCTCTGACCAATATTTGTTTTTTCGATGAATTACAGAGAGACTCAGAAACAACGCGCCGCTCTGCTTCCAGCAGCCAAATGGTGTCTGGCACCATATCCAGGCTGGATTCACAGTTGGTCATTTTTGGTCAGAGTTTTGATGGATTTCACAAGGAGCATGAAGGATTGATCATTTCATTCTTACTGAAGGCTCTGAGCAATTTGAGGCAGGTCAAGTAGCGCCTGCACTGACTGGGGAAGTGGTAAAGGTTTCATGTCAAACCACAAGAGGAAGATAATTGCAATGCAGAGTCCATGAATACACTGGCCTTATGGACTGTGTTGTATTTGTGCTGCAAGATGTGAATAGGAGAGATTGTGCCTCCTGATTTAGGGACTGATCCTGCAGCTTTGAACAGATTTAAAGAATAATTGCAATCTTGAAAGTAATATATTCCTCTGTTAGTAAAACAATTCAGAATTTAATTAAATAAGAGGACCCCCAAGGTGTGAATGGCAAAGATGCATTAATAGCACAAATACGAAAAATACAGATGTGCACACCTGAGGTATTGTGTCACAGTGAAGACTCTGCTGTGCTCTCTCAGGCTTTGTTCCCCTGCTGTCCCACAGCTTGGTGCAGGAAAGCATGTGTGCACACCGCACTCTCCTAGTGTGGTGCTAAGAAGTTTGGCAGTGAATCTAAGGATGTATTGATAACATCAGGCTAAACTAGCCCTAACAAAAGGGCATGTGCAATACATTGACAGTGCTTCATGGCTGTACCACAAGGATTGGCATTGGAGGTAGTCTGGTTTTTTTGTCCCCAGTGGAAAGTTTATCATAAAGGAGACTGTAGAAAATAAAAGTTCCCTCTGTAGCAGCACTACAGGAATCTACTCTCAAGCAAACTCACTAAATTTTCTTCAACTAAAAGCTGACATCTTTAACACATTATTAGCACTTCATGTACAAGTCAGTGGACCAGGCAGTGTGCCAGGTAACACTCAAGGCTAGGGCAAAACACAGGTCAGGAGTGGGTGTCTCATCACTGAGCACAGGACCATCGCGAGAGCTCAGGGAGGCTGGGAAAGGTGAGGAAATGCTGATTTCCCATTGTCCAGGTTCAAGTAGCTGGAAAGCTCTGCTGCCAGAATTTCCATGCCACAGGCAACTTGTACCTGGAATAGGAATGGAAAATTAGTTACATGCAACCCTCATACATCTGAATCAGTCCAAATTCTACTTCTATTCTGTATCCAAAACTACTTCTGGCTACTATGCAAGGGTTTAAGTAGTTAGGAAGTTCCTCATTCTCTACAGATTATTTGCTCTTAGCCAGTAACACTCAGTATATATAGCAAATCACTTCCCCAGAGAGATTTTGGGTACCACACATCATCTGAAGAATCTGAATGGAAAAGTTTCACATCTCTTCCTCATGTATAAGATCATTACTTTGCACTGATGTGAAGCAGTTGTATTTCTAAGAACCAGCCCACCATTCCAATTCAAAAGTTTCCAGAGATTTTGCTTTTCATTTTCTCTTCCTGCTACATGGTAGCATGAACTCCATTAACAATCCCACCCACTCACCCACCCACCTAGAATCAATGGGAGACATAGCAAGCAGCCCTTTCCCTCCCAGAGAAAAGCCTTGCAACAGATACAAGCAGAAGTACAACTAGGCTTAATACAACCTCAGATTCTTGGTTTTTTAGCTGCATTCACTGCTGCCATGGGCATGTATTCACTGTTGTACTCATGGGAGTTGGATTCACACTGCTGTTTCTGCAAACAGAGAGAAAATGCCATGAATTTAATTTGTGGTCACTAACCTCTGCCACTCCTGCCTTTGTTATTTAAGTAGGGCAGTTAGTCTGGCTGTTTTCAGTGGGAATATTAAAGTCAGAATAGACAGGCACTCACATAGAAAACTTGGAATAAAACAAACTGAAAATGAAAACCACACATTGTCCAAAAGAATAACTAATGTCCATGGTCTCCTTTCTTTCCTGAACCAACTGGTTCTTTGTTTTAGTGGTTTTGCTCCAGAACAGAGCTGGAATTGCTCGACTGATGATTTGTTTCCCCTTCTTGAAGAAAATAATCAGGGGAATTGCTTACCAAAGTAATTTTGCTGGCCTGTGCAGCATTTCTCCTCTTCCCTTTGATTCCCAGCCTTTAAATCAATACACAATTCTGCCTTAGAAAAATTAAATCTGAGCTGTTGTCATCAATGACTGAATTCCAGTGTAAATTAACAACTCAGTCTCTTTGTCAAAAAAAAACATCACGTGCTGAGTGAGTATGTGCCCATCTCACCCTCTAAATGTCATTAAATCAAGTTCCCCATCCATGACCCTTGGAAGGAGGGTTCTGCAGAATCTCATAGACTTGCTTACCTTGTTCCTTAAGCAACAGGCTACAACACAGCAGACACAGGAAATCATGGCAAACATGATCAAACCAATAATTATCCATGACATGAGTCCCAGTGAAATGCAGTCTTCCTTATCTGGAGTTGGGGATGAAAAAAAAAGTAATTACTGATAATTTGCATTCCCCTCCCACCCACCCCCTGCCCTGAGATAACTTTTCAAATTCTTTCCCTTTTCTCTTCACATTAATGAATTAGCAAAAGTGAGCTCTGGAGAAGAATTTTCATGGGGTGAAAAGCCACCTTGTAAAAGTGTATTCAGGAGGAAGCAGAACATTGCAGTTTTCCGGAAGCAGAGGTGGAACTGTTGGTACAACAGGGCTGAAAGTGTAGGCTGAAAAGAAACCAAGCCAGGCTTGAGAGCGTGGTGGTATTTCAGATCTGAGCAAGGCTTAAGCTTACATTCAGTGAGTACCACAGGTGATTTAAAGGGCAGCCTGGTCAAAAGAAAGGTGGACTTTGGCAGTCATGTTTGAATAGGAAGGCAAGCTGAAGGACACAAGATTACCCTTGCCCAGATCTGGGAGAAAATATGATTAGGTCATGAAACAGCTGGCAGTAGCTATGAGCATCTCGCTATCTGTACAAATGGACAGCTTTGGGAAACACTGCAGACAAAAAAGGATGTCACAGCTTGAATCTGAGAAGCTGTTTTAAGTTCAGAGAGGACTGAGGGATAATTTGATCCAACCACGTGATTGTAGCCTTAGGATTTCAGCTTCTTTGTTTAGTCCTGGTGTTGAGTGATAGGAAAAGATTGCAAGGGAAGGACAACAGGCAGTACCATGTTGCAACTGAACTATATGGAGAACCAAGAAGGGATGTGAGCAAAACCACTATTAAATATTTCATATTAATGTACCAAAGAGCCACTGAGTGAAAGGCAATTCAAAATTAAAGCCTATGAAGTTAGTCCAAGCCCTTCTCAGTAAAAGGCCAAAAATTCTTAGCACTTGTGGACTCTTCTGCTCTAAGAAGGCTCTAAAGCTGAAGGCCTGCTTCAGAGAGGTGAATACCATCTTTTTCACATCACTGTGGCATCGGAGAGTTCTTTATACCACTACTAGCACAGATATTTGACAGCTGATTTTTTTTTTATGCCAGGCACATGAAGATAGCTCTCAGAACGGATTTTTTCCCCCCAGCTAGAAATAATCTTAACATTTACATTCAGCAGCTTGGAAAATAGTCAATGGGAAATTTCTGCTGCACACAAAGGTGGGACTGCAGTACTCCGGAAGGTGTAGTCTAGCTAGCTTGGGTGCCACCAACAATATGCAGAGCTCAGCATGGCCTGCAAAACCTGCCCATGAAGATGAATAAATATGGAGAGGCCACGCTGAGCAGTCTGCCAACACAGCTCCACTGTTACCAGCCCCCTGCTAAGTAGTTTTAAGCTGTCTTGGAAATATCTGTGCAAACTCTAGTCACAATTTTCACTGCAGCATAGCTATGCCCAACATCTACTTATCACTAAACTGAAGTGAGGGGAGGAGAAAAGTAAACTTACCTTGGATATACAAATAGGTTTCTTTCAGACGGCAATCTATATAAGGAGGGGGTAAGAACATCTCCAGGCAGTAGGTATAAATGTCAATATGCTTTCTTTCCAGATTTTTAAGAATGAAAGTGGTGCTGCTATTTGAGTGCTCTGTCTGACAGTAGATGACATTACTCTTGGGGATAACTTTCTCCTCACTCAAATGGAGTGCACAGATCTCCTTCTTTTCATGCCCTTTGAAGAGGGTCATGCTGAACTCGCTCACATTTTTTGGGTTGGGGAATGTGAACTTGAAGTTTCCATTTTCAAATTCCACCATCACTTGGGGGTCAGAGACATGAGGCTGATCTGAAATCATGAAAACAATAAGTACAGTCACTCACTTAGCAATGAAAAGAATCCCTAAAATGTTAAGAAACTGATTTAAACAAAGCAAGTGAACCATGTGATTGAAACTTAAGGCATGTAGGTACTCAGAATAGGCTGGCTGTGGAAAGCAGCCTGTACAATGAGATACCAGTGCATCATCCTGGTCATGTCAGACATTACTGAGAAAATAAATGAGGTAAGACCTGGACTGTTACTGCTATAAGGCTGGAGAGGTTACTGTTAGCATTGGATCAGTGAGTTACTTGATAATGTTTAAAGGCCCCCTTGGACCAAACACTATATGGACATATAATTTTTGCCTCAGACTGTCTTATTCATAGATAAAACAAGGTGGGACAAAGATGATGATAATTATCTCTGTTTTATGGTTCATAATCTGCACCCTAATGATGTAACTGAAAACTTAAAATGGGATGTGAACCCAAAACTCCTATATAAGTGCCTTAACCACAAGACCTATGTTTCCTTTCTAAAGTAGGCAGTGGTTTGAGGCATGACATAAAGTTTAAACCTAATTACTTAGATGTCTATAGCACCTTTATCATTAACATAATGGGACGAGTAGAGGACAAATGTCACTGTGTGCATGCACCCACATGCAATCCAAAATTCACATTTGGCCTTCCCAAAAACTGTCTGAAAAACTCTCAGGTGTTGTCCATCTTCGTTTTTCAAATTTATTGGAAAATAAAAAGAAAGTAAACTGACCAAGAACCTCCTGCTATCTCACAGTTTGACTTTGTAAAGTCAGGCATGGGAAACTCCCTCAAACAAAAATATGCTAAAGTGTGCTGTAAAAAAATGACAATTTTTTTCTTCAAGGGCAGTATTTTCTGATCTTGAAAGGCATTTAAAACCATAAACCAATTATGCAAATGTGTCTTACCTATATTTTTACATGGTCTTGACGAGCAGCTATCAACTCCTGAAAAATACAAAATAGTTTTCTGTTTAAAATTCAAAAAGAGAGATGCAGGAACAGGGGCTGAGCCATGCAATGTTAAGATGCTGAAGTTATTTTCTAATTTGTGTCATTAGCCTATCTGATCCTGTCTGTGCTACACTATAAAATCATATGGTGTGATAAAAGCATGAAATATAAAAATCAAATTAAAAAGAAAATGCATTGAGCAAGAACTAATATTGATCATACATCTAGCATTTACAAATTCTTAAAATGCAAGTTTTAAGTAATAGATGTACTTCATAACTAGAAGCTGAGATGAAAGTAAAATTAACCCCAAAACGCTGAGGAAATCTGCCCCCAAATAAAAGAGCTTACTTATGATTTCTCATGAATCCAGAGTCTGCAATGAGGCAGCATTATACTTTGTTTCCAGACCAAAATGGTCATTTTGGTCTATGTTCATTCTGTTTCCCCCATTGCTCAGCACTGCATCAAAACATCTTTTTATGGCACATCCAGAATGAATAGCTAGAAGACGCTCCAACACATACAGCAAGAAAATATTCAAGCAATGCATATGGGTTTGTTCCTTTTTCAATAGCAACTTTTTCTCTTCTTGATTATCAAACTGTATTCAGTCCATTGTGCATAGGCAGCCTCCATTACAGGAGACGGGGACATTTTTAATAATTGTTCTGGATTTGTTTTTTAAGCCACTGCCTCCATCACCACCCAGTATGGCAATAATGAGAGTGGAATTTCCTGGCTGGGTTGGTGGTATGTACTGCTTTGAAATGGTTTGTATGTCAGTACTGGCAGCATAGCACAGCCTAACAGTGTTTCACTTGGAATTTTTCTTTTTATGGTGCTCTAAAATTAAAGATAGAGACAGGAACACAGACAAGTAGAAGAAAACCTGTATCTGTTTTTCCTGTTTTCTGATAGCCTTCTAGAGTAAGTCCTTCAGAGGCTGCTTAGACTGAAATATACTCTACATCAGGATTTTATGATGCTAAGGAAATATGGGGCAAATGCTTAAAGACTTTGATGCACCATCCTATTCTTGTTGTTACTGCTACATAGTGGTCTAGATCCACACAGCTTAGGTCCCCAGCTGTGCCAGGTATTGCACTGACTACACAGCATAAATAATCTTTTTTCCCAAGGCACCTGTTATCTTTGACACCCAGCCTACATATGCAAAGGAGCAGAAGATTATTCTCATTTGGGTACCTTTGTATGCTCTCAACTCTTTCTGGATGGAGGCAATCTTTTAGTCCCCATGCTTTTTCCTTCTTTGAATTCTTGCTCCCCAATCACTACCATTGGCAAGGGCATTGCAATGAATGATACTCGTTTAAAATATTTTTACTGTGACACATAAGGTAATGGACTTCTGGAAGGCATTTTGTGATGCTCAGTTGGAAAGCAATAGAAACTGTTATCCCTTTTTGATTGATTTACCCTCTTCCTAGTTATCACACTCTTCCTGGTTTACTGCGCACAGTCAGCACCCTTATCTAATTCAGTGACAGTTCTAATATCTGTACTTCTCTCAGGACTATTACTTAAGTGTGTGATAACAGACAAGGTATTTGGCATTTTGTACCACTGGTGTGAAGATAAGACAGACAAAACACACAGCTCACCAACACACAGTGAAATAGAGCTCTACATATGCTGAAGGCACAGATACACAAAGTGCAAGCCCTCATAATGGCATATAGTCTGAAAAGCTGAAAGCAGAGGTTAAATAAAGAAACAGTTCTTGATGACTTGCATGTTGCATGGTGAAAGAAAACAGCTGCTATGAGAACAGCATTTGAAATAAAGGTCTTTTAAAATGCTTTTAAAATGTTTGATGGCCTGTAGTTTGGTAACATACCTTTAAAATTAGGCCCAACAGCAGACAAATTATTTAGGGAAGGGAAGAAAAGAGCAAGTGTATTGATATAGCAGAAGCTAGGGAGCATGGTGAATATGTAAGCTGACCTGATACTTTTGAGTAGCATCCACCCATAGCTGAGACCTCTCTGTTTGTCACTGGTCATCTGAGAGGAGAGGTGGATGCTGACTCTGTTGGGGCAGCCACAGAGCCAAGTGGTACCATATTCCCCCCAATGCCCCAGAGGAGCGTGGGGCTACCCTACTCTGAGTGCGAAAGCAATAGCTTTGAATTTCATTTCTCTTTCTGTCACTGAGAATAGTTCAATTTTACTGCTAGCTAATGAAATTGCCCTTTCATACCGGGTGGTTTAAAATGTTTGTCAGGGATCATGGTTTTAATCCTTGTTTTTAATGGAAAAGGACAGAGGGAGGTCATTGAGCATGTAGTTCCTGTGACCTTGTGGCAAGCTGAAAGATCATTTTGTATCCTCTCAGGCCCAGAAGCCTTAACTGTCTGTTTTCAAGAAGGACTCAGTAATGTATTTCTCTGAATGAGCATTTTGGTAAATGTGATGCAATTAGTATTCCTCTGAAACAAGTGACCATGTAGAAAAGTGTGCTTAGCATAGTATAAAGAGAGAACATTTTAAAATGAGATTAACAGTGCCTGAGATTAAAACACAAAATTGTCTACATGGATGACCACAATGGGTGAGATCTGATATGAATTTCCAACTCACTAGCTATTCTGCATCAGCTCCTGATGTGAATGCTCTCACTGCATACTAAAACGCGGCTTATTCCCCCCTCCCTGTGCCTGACTGCTGTTCTCCTGTGCCCATTTGTACCGGTTCATTCCTAGGGTAATCCTATGGAATTGTAACACTCTCGTTAATGGCCAGACACATTTGGGATGTCATTTGCCAAGCTACAGTCAGAATAAATGTACATTTGGTGAGATGAGAGATAGGAAACCGGGGTTTAAACGTCCAATAATAATGAGAGATTCACTCACTAAACGTCCCTAAAAATATGTGAATAAAAGACAACATCATGGTATTATTGAAAATGACAGAAGAATCTCACAGGTTCAGTAGTAAAAATGCTTGGATTTGGCCGTAAGGTTCCTTTTTGGTATTTTTCATAAAAGAGCTAATTCAATTGCATATGAAGGCTTTGAGACAAGAGGAAACAAATCTTTCATTTGTTTCATAGCAGTGTCATGCTGTGGAGTTGCATAGAGTTGTTACTGGCTCACCTTATGTGAAGCAGAGTGTCAAGACGAATACTATGATTCAGATTTAAATCCAAGAGATGAACATGTGTATGAAAGTAACATCTTGCTATGTTAAACTGTGAAAGAAGGGGGGGGGTGGTATACATTCTATGTATATGTGTATCTACAGTCATGTACATTTCCGTCTCAATTTTGTCTTTACTGCAGTGGGAAAGCACTTTGGCAGAAGTTGGGGAATTTTTATGGTAGTATGCTTGGACACTGAGGCCAATGGAGGGCGGGTTATTTTCATTTTAATGGGATTACAATTTTGGACTTTCTGGTTCCTCTTTGGCAGACCCAATCCTATTTGCAAACATCACCAATCCATTACACATTTTGGTCCTAACAGAAGTTTAAAAAAACACTTTTGATTGATTTTAAAACTTGGGGTTTAGGGTAGGAGAATAGAATACTCTTGTTTGGTTTTCTTGGTCTTTGTTTTATCTGCCCCAGCTCTAAGAAAACTAAGCAGCTGATAAAAAGAACAAGTATAATTTTACTTGGGTTTGCCTCTGAAGATGAGCAAGGAGAGTGCAGACCCTGTCTTTAAAACAAACATATTTGTTCTGTTAATACTAAACGTGTAATGAAATCACACACAGTGTTTTAAGTTGCTATAGCTTTGACCTTTCAAGGCACTCTGAAAGATAACACTGTCAATTCAGTGTTATTAGTTATATGCCTAAAACTAACTTGTTCCTATCTTTCAGGAATCAAGGATTAAAAGAGGAAAGCAGTGCTTCTGGGCAAAGCAAGTAATGGCCAGAATTACTCTAGGAAGCGATCTATAATCTGAATTATTTCTGTGGTATAACTTATATTATGAAATACGGAAACTCTTATAAAATATACCACTAACAAAGCAGCCATTCTTGATAATATTTCAGACACCCTTTTAAGAAATGACCACGATTTCCTCCTGTATCGACAACAGGAGATCTGTGAGTGAACAGTGATAATGCTTTGCAAATATTGGCGTGCAAAAGCTCATGTGCAACGTTTCATAGCAAAGGCCTCAAGTGCTATGGAATCCTACAGCTCTGTACTCCAAAATCCTGTTGCCTGTGTTTTTCTACAGGCACCAGAGGCTCCATGCTCTTACAAACAATTCCTTTATCACAATTGGGTTATCAAATCATAATACACATATATACACATATATCACCTTCTGTGACCTATTTACATTGAAAAAAGCCATCCATAGATCACAAGTAGGGCTTGCTAATCACTAAGTTTAAAATAAAACCAAAATCTTAGAAGTTACTCTGCTTTTAGTCCCAAAAATTTGCCAAAATGCTTGGCAGCACTCTCTGGAGTGCTAGCATGTTCTCTAAATGAGAGTATCATGCTAATGTGTCCTACATCAAGCCAATCTTTTACAGCCCTTTTTAGCAAGAATGATAATAATTAGTACTTTTTATGCTGAAAGCACTGTAAGGTAAAAAGCCTGAGAGATACCATTTCTTGTTACAGGCAGTCTCTTTTTCCTGCCATCTCCTATCCCCAGCCCTCTGCTCAAATCCTATTCTCCATATATGAAAGAAAGGAGAAAGAAGGGAGAAATGCTGGTATCGGATAGAACAATTATTTGCACCCTTAAAATTGCAGCCTATTTCTTCCCACAAGGAATGGCCTTTTAGATAGCTCCGGCCACATGTAAAAGTATGCTTGTCAAGTATACCTGCTAAATTGAGTAGCTGAGAAATACTTAACAAAATTGATAGGATTTTTTGTCAGTAGATTTAAGAATAACTTTTCAAGGAGAAAAAAAGCAGCTCATGTCCCTTTAGAGATACTGATCACAATCCTCCGTCCCTGTGATTTCACCCATCTTTTCAATGTATCTGAAAACTCAGTATACTATCGCTGTATTAGTTAACCTTCAGAAGGGTATCTGCATTGCCTAAAGAGCTGGAAACTGTTTTTTATTTAAATGAAAGCTTAAATTCTATGTGAAACCTCAGGAGTACTTAAATTCTACAGGGGGACTTGAAACCTATCCTGTATCACTAGAATTTCAGAAGCAAACACATTCAATAGCCCTTCGCATGACCTTCAAAAGAACATGGTTAGGTGGTGCTCAGTAACTAAATCTCAGGTCTTACTTACATGACACATCATACCAAATCCTTGGACAGTATATGTATGAAAAAAAGACTCTTCTTAATCAGATATTATCTGTATTTCTATCCTGGCCTGGTAATATGTGGGTTAGAGATAAATGCAGATAAATGTGAACTCTGGTATTTTACTTTGCATAATTGTGATAAAACACTGAAACTTGAAAAACGCTACATCCATGTTTATGGCTGGACTGAGATCAGTGCTGTCACCATGCCAACACAGCATTAGGAATGCTACAGTTCCTTTTAACTCAGTCTGCATTTCAAGCCTGCACCAAAACGATCTCATCCACTCTTCCATGCCATATACATTTTTCATAGTATAAAAATTCCCAGCCCAAAAAAGAGCAGGTTTAATACCAGTATTTTGGCTTCTCTTTATTAAGCCATTCACCGTCATGCTGCTGTAAGACCTTATGCCCAGCAAGGGAATCAGGCTGGAGCACTACAGTCTAAACAGCTAGAGGGTAACACTGAGCAGATGAGCTAAAGAATATAAACAATGAAAACTTGTACTTTCTAGTTTCAGAGCAAATGCCCTGTGCTGGCAGGAATTCTCTTCCCACCAGTTCCAGTGATATTTAAGTTGAGAGTGGTCTTTTTGCAGCTGTTTCCCTTAATTACCTTTATTCCTCCAACCCCTTGCTATCATGCCTCATTTAACGTCTCCTGTCACTGGGTGAGTTATATTCCATAGAGACATCTACTGCAAGGAGAATAATCCAAAATGCTACTCACCATACAGGGCTTCAAACTGAAAGCAGAGAACACAGAAAGTTACAGCAACCAACTTCATGCTTGCCTGACACAGAGGTACCAGCCTTCTGTCTACTGTGAAGATGGGGAAGAATTCATGGGTAGAAAAGGAAGTGGTTTGTGGGCAATGGGGGAAATTATATGGTAATCAGAAGGACTTGTTAATTTAACCCCTGACTACGTTATAGCTATGTCAGCATTAGCTGTCGCCCACACCTGTGGAGTTTGCTGCTTTTTTTTTGTTCCTACCTCATGGCTTGCTGTCACAGACAGGAAGGTGAAAGATTTTCTGACGTTACAATTGATGTTCACTTCTGCAAAGACTGTTTCTGGTTAAATCTATCACGATAGAAGCTACAGTCATCTACAGTATACTTCCTGCAGACGGCCCGTGGTCAGCAACTTGTTCCTTAAATTAATTTACAATTGTCCTGGTTTCAGCTGGGATAGAGTTAACTGTCTTCCTAGTAGCTGGTCCAGTGCTATGTTTTGAGTTCAGTATGAGAAGAATGCTGATAACACTGATGTTTTCAGTTGTTGCTCAGTAGTGTTTAGACTATAGTCAAGGATTTTTCAGCTTCTCATGCCCAGCCAGGGCACCTGACCCAAACTGGCCAACAGTGTATTCCATACCATGGGATGTCCCGTCTAGTTTAGGAACTGGGAAGGGGGGGGCAGGGTTGCGCCGCTCGGGGACTGGCTGGGTGTCGGTCGGCGGGTGGTGAGCAATTGCCCTGCGCATCATTTGTACATTTCAATCCTTTTATTACTACTGCTGTCATTTTATTAGTGTTATCATTATCATTATTAGTTTCTTCTTTTCTGTTCTATTAAACCGTTCTTATCTCAACCCAGGAGTTTTACTTCTTTTCCTGATTTTCTCCCCCATCCCACTGGGTGGGGGGGAGTGAGTGAGCGGCTGTGTGGTGCTTAGTTGCTGGCTGGGGTTAAACCACGACAACAATACATGCATATTTGCAACTGGCAACCTGGTTTCTCCCCACCAGTTTCAGCTACTCTTATGTAACTGATGGTCTTGCGCGCTGTGGAAACTGTTTGTTAGTAGGGTGTAGGAGCCTCTTGTGAGTCCTGGTCCTGGAATTCATTGGAAGAACATGTCCAAATTGCAGAATGATCCCCTCAGCCCTGAGACTTCCTGAAGGCTCACTCCGATGTGAGACTTGCACCCTGCAGGTCAGGCTTGCTCTGCATGGACGAGAGACTTCCTGTGGCTCTGTGAGAGGAGGAGATCTGACCCAGTGCCCTAGGGTCTTAGGTCAAAAGTTTATCTCCTTCCCTCTCCCTGCTTTTGTGCAGCACACTGTGTTCTGGCCTGATATCCATCTGTATTCTGGGAATGTTTTAGGACCCTTTGGGATAACATGTTCTACAGTCATTTAGAACTGGCTATTTATTTATGCCTATAATACTAATTTTAGTGCAGATAACATGCTAGAAAAGCAGCTTCTAAATCACATTTAATATATTAGATGCAGTTAGCATTTCTGATTGCACAAAGAGAAGACACAAAGGACTAATAGTGGTGCCTGACAGACACTCCTGGCGTTGAGTCCCTGTAATGGTCATGCAGTGGTACCAAATAATTTGTGAATAACAGGACTGGGTTACAGATTCACTCCTACTTTGTACTGTGTGAATAAATCTTCACATGTTGTTTTACTCTTCCTCAAAGAGTGATTTAATTTCTTTCACTACTACTGCTAAAGACCTGTTCACATGGACACTGGCAGAGAGTTTTACTCTCAGCAAATCTTTGCCTTTTGTTAAATTAAAATCAGAGCTAAGCCTGAGTCAGGATTTGATCTAAATTTTCAGTTCAGGTCTCTGGAGCCAAGCTTAAACAACTCTAACTAGAGAAGGTTTCTGCAGTATACTTTTAATTCTGAAGCTCAGGAGTAATGTATGGAGGTTCAAGCAATGCTAAAGCTGGAAAAAGATATATCTGACTCCTGAGCTTGCCTATGAAGTTATGACCCACATTGGGATCTACTGAGGTTCCAGGTAGGACCATCTTTCCCATCCCCCATAACAACTTATGGGAAGTGTTGAAACAACAGACCAACCCTCTCCTGAGATAGGACCTTTATTGCCCCCCAAATAAATGTAAGACAAGCAGCCAGAAAGTCTTATAGTAAGAAGAGCTGCTGCTGCTACAAAATTAAGGGAGGAAGAGAATCACGTGTAAAGCACCCCCACCCCCACCTTTGGGAGAACATGCAGACAACACACCAAGGACCAAGTCCCTACAAAGCCTATCGCTGGCTGGGAAGGCCAGTAAAGGTATAGGGGAATGTGCTCCTTTGAGCAAAGTTTTAGCTATTTTTTGTGAAAACAGGCTTTAAAACAAATCAGTATTGTTAGGGCTCAAAAATGTGTTGTCTTTCTTAAAAATTTAAGCATTTTGCCAGGAATGTATTTTTGATAGAGAAGAGATTATTTTTTTTTTCTTTACCAATATAGTTATTTTGGAGAAACTTACTCCTTCCCTCCCCTCTCTGTGACCTTATCAGTTATAGCAATGCAAAGATGAATAATACACATCTATTTCCCTCCTGGAGTAAGAATAGCTACCAGCGTAGCTTGGTTGGCATAGGTCTTGCTACAACAATTGGAGCAAGTCCCACTGTCCAGTAAACAGTTTGTATTTGTCCTCTCTTTCTCCTGTCATCATAGCCTCAAGTCTGGAATTACCCCTTCTCCTTTTCTGCTTCCTGGCACTTGGGATTGCTAGAACACACTGCTCACTTTGTTTCAAAAGGGTCCAGCCCAGGGTACACTTTGGGGTACATTTGCCAGCACTCTGAAGTCTGATCTAGACAGTGATTTCTTCTGGTGGTCGAGTGTATTTGATGATGAGCCAGCAGAGCTGGAGGCACTCAGAGTGTATGTTCACAAGCGAAGACACACAAAGTCTAGCTTGGGGCCAAGCATAAGGGATGCTTACCTTCTAGCCCCACACCAACAGAGACTCCTCCATTGCCTTTCAATCCCTCTGTCTTTGCCTCCCTCCTCTGTTAGTGCTTGCCTACTTCACAAAGACAACGTGACTGCAATTTGGAAATGTTTCTTGCAAATCCTACGGTTGGTTACAGTTAACCACCTGGGACAAGCAGTCTGTTTCCACAACACACTTCCTATAACTGCAACTATTTTTGCTCACAAACACGTGTTTCCTTTTTCCATCCTCACTCATTTCTCTTCTCTTTATCTTGATTTTCACTCTCTCATCCACATATACCTCTCAGAGCTGACTTCCTTCCTCTTCTAACCTGACTGTCCCCCAGTCCCTGCCTACCCTTCTTCTCAAGCAGAGGCTGCCCTTCAGTAAGTGCAGTAACTCCGTTCTGGAATGTAGCTTCTCCTTCCCATAAGCCCCATTCTTTCTTCTTGTCCTACCCCCAACACTACCCTCCAGTGATAAACTCCTTTTTCTCCTATCATCTTGCTTCCAACTTGCCATCACTGATTATTACGACCTGGAAAATCCTTATGGGCATTTTTATGCCTTTAAAAATGCATCCAGTGATACATCCAGTTTCAAAGAGAAATGGGCTTGCTCATCCCTTGGTCTGTACACTGGTGTTCTCTACTACGTGTTCTTCAATGCTTCTCCCTTCTAACTCCAAGCGACTTGGAAAACAACAGTTCTGCTGCTTCCCTAAGAAGACTGATTCACAGCAAAGATTTCCTTTGTGTGATGCACAATGTATATTTTTCTTTGCTCTGTTTAATCACATAATTCTTATTATATTTACTGTTATCACCCTAAACAACGTCCATGTTAGCAAAATGCTACTGCATTGTTTGCCATGAAACAAAGCTTTACATTGAAAGTATTACATTGTAGTATTTACATTGAAGTAGCTTCTTCTGTCTCACCATCAGTTTTCCAGGTCTGTTTGTGGATGATGAGCAGTTGCCCACAGCAATATCAAATATTCTTTCAATAAAATGTTTTGTGATTCTTTCTGCAGAGGCTGCTACAGTCTGTCCACATGTTATATTCTGTTGTCTCCTGCTGCTTCTCATTCTTTGCTTCAATATCTGGCCTATATTCTCATGACTCTGGGTCATTCCCTCAGGGCTGGAGCAGAAAGCCTCCACACTCATGCCTTTCCTGTCCTCCTAATTGAGAAGGGAAACAATGACTTTCACTGTGCTATTTTTAAGGTTCTGTGATAGCTTTAAATCCCACTTCCCATCTGCATCACTCCCCATTATGTGTGTAAACAAGCTGCAGTCATTCAGGATATAGAGATTTCAGCCTGAAATGCAGCTCATGTGCTCCCTCATTTGTTCTGATGCTTCCTTTGCTGATGTGTTGGTCTGATCTCTCCCATAGGCCTGTGGGGCATGCTGTAATATTCTCTCCATCAAGGTGCCAGAGGAGGCTACCAAGTCTCAGCTCAGCAGCAGGGCAAACACCTACCTGCAGAGCAGATCTAATGAGACAGTCCCCTTTGGGGTGTGAGTGTGTGCAACTTTGCTTCTCGGCACACGCTCAGGTACCCCATGAATCACTTTTTTTTTTTTTTTTGGATGATGCTTGAGAATATTTCATTGTCATCAACTTTCCTAAAAGAAGAAAAACAGGAGTTAAGCCCAGATCTAACACATGCAAGGGCATTGACCTATAAACTCAGTCAACAGGTGCCAAGTGGCAAATTCAGTCAGTTTAAACAGATTGCCCAGAGAGGTGGTGGATCCCTCATCCCTGGAAACATCCAAGGTCAGACTGGACGGGGCTCTGAGCAACCAGATCTAGTTGAGGATGTCCCTGCTTATTGCAGGGGGCTTGGACTAGATGACCTTTAAAGGTCCCTTCCAACCCAAATGATTCTATGATTCGATGATTCTAAATGCCACTTCAAATCTTGTGACTAATGTTTTGGACTGGCTGGCTCAAGGCACTGAGAGCCATCTAGGCAAAAGACTGTCTCCATCTGGTCTCAGGGGCTGCTATGCCTCTGCATATCCAGCCGCTGTGCCTGCTGCAATACAGTTATCTAAAGAGGTACCTAACCACTTCTCCAGGACACAGTATAGGCAGGAATGGACCAATGAAGGTCATGTGCATATGCTGGTGGTGTGGATTGCAGACCTACAGGATGGCTGTGGAAGGTTTACTATCTTGAATAACAACAACAAAGACAACAACCATGTTCCTGTCCTTCAAGGTGTACTGGGAAGAGGACTGTAAGCAGTAGGTATCTGTCAGTGGTATATGCCTGAGTGTGCAGGAGGTATTTAGGAGAATAGCAGGGTTGTAAGCGCCCTGGGTTCATGGGCAGTGCTGCAGAAGGAGGGGGATAGCTTCTGAAGCCATTACGGTTCCCCTGTGGCCAACACGCTGCTGAGCAGGACTTTTTGTCACCAGCACCACTAATAGCTAGGTTTGGAACGGAGGTCTCCAGAATGAATAGTAAATATGCAAAACCGAAATGAAGTGCAAACCTGGGGACCCAGACTGTTATTTTCTTGCCACTTGTAGATCAGTGCATGACAGATACATGCTGATGAGCTGGGTGACCATTAAAGTTATTCTGCTTTTAGATTTGAATTTAATTGTCTTTTGAGTGGGACAGTGATGAATTAAACACATTCTGTAAAATTTTCACACCCTAACTGTTCCAAAGCTCGTAGTAGGGTGGGGACTCCTGTTATGTGGTTATCTGGTCAGCTGCCTTGGAGGAGTTAGGACTGAAAGAGCCACATACTGTGGTGGTACTTGGGGTTTGTGGTGTGATCTTTATCTCGGCATTGTTGTGATTACTTTTTAAAGGTAAACTTTTGCTATCACTGCATTGACAGTATAACAAAGGGGAACTTTCTCCAACAGAACCAGTTTTGCAGATAAATCAAATGTCATGCTGGAAATTGCAAGGACAGGTGAAGCAGCACAACCCTGGCTTGGACTTCCAGAAACACAGAAATGGCTGAGGACACACGTGCCACTGTCTGTTCCCAGCTGACTTGAACCGCTTTTGAAAAGTCTGTCTTTCAAGTGTTTTCAGGCCAGGCTTTGCTGTTGCTATTAGTGATCAACTGGAGCTAGGCTTAGGCATTGGATTTGGAGGAGTACAAACAATAAAATCACAGCTTTCTCAAACATGTAGCCACATCTCCTCTATTTTGTGTCTGTCATTCAGAATCTCACAGGTTCCTGACTCGGGAAGAAACTGCTTTGTACATGTAGGCCAAAGCTACAGAAGGCAGTACTCCCACCTGCAGAGCAGAGATCACCGGCTCCGTCACGCTCAGGTCTTAGTCCAGCCGCACTCCTCTTACTGGTGCCAGAACAAAGACGACCAAAGCAGGGCAGAGCCTGCTGCAGTGCTGTGTCACCTCTTGGGCCCCTGTGGCAAGGGCCTGGGGAAGGGTTCCTTAACCCTTAGGCAGGAGATGCTTCCAAGACCTGCCTTTCAGGCCGAGCTGAGCTGGGCGCCGTGAAACGGGAGGAGCGGCAGTGGGCCAGGGGGCAGGTGGAGGAGCGGTTCCTGGGCGACGAACCCACTGCCTTCGGCGCCAGGCCCGGGGCTGAAAGTCCTCTGCGTCCCGCTGGTGGCCCACCACACCTGCTCTGTGTGCGCCTCTGCTAGCGGAGCCCCCCGAGACGAAGGGAACCCCCCCATCTCAGGAGGGCGTTGGCCAGGGCCCGGCCAAGGAAGAAGCACCGACGCCGCCCTCCTGCTGGGGCCGGGGCGGTGCCCAGGCGCACGCAGCCCCGCAGCGGGGTCCGCTCGGCCGCGGCCGGATCCGCACGGGCCGCGACGCGGCTGCTCCGGCGGCTTGCGAAGCCGCCCGCGGCCACGGCCGCTGCCCGCGTTCGAGGCAGGAAACCGCGGGCGGGTCTCCCCGGGCGGCGGGAGCGGGCCGAGGCCGGGCCGCCGCCCGCGCCGCCGCGGGGAGGCCGCACGGGGGCGCTGCCGGCCCGCGCTCCGCCGCCTCGGCCCCGGCCCCGGCCCCGGCCCCGGCCCCGGCCCCGGCCCCGGCCCCGGCCCCGGCCCCGGCGCCGGGCTCCGCCCCGACCTGGCTGCGCACCTGTGTTTTGGGGGAACCGTCTTTAGGGGCCAGACTGGGGTCTCCTGCGCCCTGACCGAGCGTAGCACGTGGCTTGCGGTGCAGCCCTTCCAGGGTCACGCTGAGGCGCCCGGCGTCGGTCCCTGGCTGCTGACCCTTACGAAGGTCTGACTGCTCTCTGTAGTGTCCTAGAATCCCACGTGAGTCTCCCCACATACACGTGGCTTTATGTTTAAAGGGGGGGGGGGGTGTCCATCAGGAAGAAATTCTGAAACCTGCACAGCAGATTGCAGTGCAATGTTTCCATCTCCGATGCCTGCACTTGGAGAGACAGAGCGGGTTTCTTAGGGCTCGGGAGGTTTTGAAAGTGTCAAAGCTGAGAATGGTCTTCTGTGTAGGCATTTGAACACTGCTCTCTGCTTGCTAATTTGATAAGAAAGAACGAGCTCTAAAAATAATCCTTCCAGCAGGCCAGGAAAGACCAAGAGGCAAAGGAGTTTGAATAGAAGTCACTTCTTTCTTCCTGTCGCTGTGTTTCATTCTGACTGTTAGCAGCCCCTCCTCAGGGGACTGAGTGAGGATTGCCTGTTCCAGCCAAAGACCAGGTTGGCTTGTTAGTAAAATTGTGATTGCCCACATCCAGAGCAGAGAGGCTTCGGGTTGGAAGGTCCCTTCCCCCTTACTACATGATCAGTAACAATTTACTGAGACTAGTTATATTGATGAACCTGTTGAAATCAGAGCAGTTAGTTGATAAGATAAAACACTGATGATCAGCATGGCTTGTGTGGTCATACAGGGTCTGGAAACATCTAGCATGCAAAACATGTTAAAGGAAGTATGTAGTACTGGTCTGCATGTGTTAAATTGGAAAAGAGGACAAAATTCTCACATAAGGGCATGCGTCTCATCACATCCTCCAGAGAACAAGGATCATGCTAATACCTTATCCTGGCATTGATACAAAATCCAGGGTACAAAAGAAATTCAGAGCAAATTAGTTCTGTCACAACAACCCTGGGTTCTGTATCCTGGCCAGAAACAGTTCCCTGCAGCCACACAGAGGCTCCAGTGATCAAAGGCATCATCTTCTTCTCCAATCTGCTCAGCAGACCCAGAGCCTGTAGCACACGCAGAGCATTTATACTATGGTGCCCAGGGCTGTTCTGGGCAGGGGTCTGCCCTGCCTGTGTGGAGGGAAGACTCAGCCCCTGCATAAGCCGTTGGGGTGAATGGTGCCTCTGATCGGCTGTTGGACTGTCATCCTTCAGGAAGGGCGGCTTGGCTGGAAACCCTTGCAAAGTGCAAGAGTTGCTTCATCCCTGTGCGAGCAGCTGAATATGCTGCGGCAGAGGGACAGCTGAAGGGGCCATTGGAAGTGAAAGACCAGGGAATCACAGCAAGGAACTGCAAGTGTGTGGCTCATGCAGACTTGGAGACACTATAGTGAAGAGTGAAGGAGGACAGCCATACCTCCAGGGTGGCTGAAGGAATTCCGCAGAGGCCAGACAGAACTCAGCAGGGTTTGCTGCCACTCAGGTGGTCACTGAGTTAACCAACATTAAGCCTGGGAGCAAATACCTGCCTGAAAGAATGTAGGAGACAGGATGGGAATTGTCTATAAACCCTTCTGATGTGTTTGCTATTTGTCCCGGACTACTCTTAATCCAGTGAAGCAAAGCTTAAAAGCCTTTGGTGTTTTTCAGGAGCTCACTGTAAGGGAGGGGCATAGGCACCCCTCTCGAAGCCAGCTTAGATGCTGTCACCACATGAAAAAGAATTTGCAGTAAAAATTAGAATGACAACAAGCAAAAAGTAGAAATCGGATATCTATATGCTCTAGAGAACATAGGTGATTGAAATGACTACTCTAAAACATCACTTTAACCACAGTGATCACATTACAGATCACCATAGGATATTCTGGTGAATTGGCCTTTGTCATGTAAAGACTCCAGATTTCCTCACTGAAGTTCCCAGCCTCCATGCGCCTCCATTCTCCTGGGAAACAGGCATAGCTACTTTGTAAGAATAAGTTGCACAACTTCATAATTGCTGAACCTGGACCTTCAAGATAGACATTCTTCCTCATTTCAAGGGCCCTCCACAGCCACACGTAACTATGTCAAATCAGCTTGATTATTGGGGACTTCACCCTGACAGTGCAACCAGAAGGAACTGCAGTGCATGCAAATTACAAAAGTTAATAGCACCAAGACACAGCACTCGCAGCAAAAGCAACTAGCTCTGCAGCTGCCTAGCTCCGATCTTGATTACCTGTTCTTCTGTGTCTCTAGTGCACACTCTGTACAGTTCAGGGTGAACATATTCAAACTAGGTCTTAACTGGATCACAGAGCAAGCCAGAATGCAGGAATTATCTGGTTACATTTCAGCAAGCTCTGCAGTAGGTAATATACCCTTGTTCTCAGAATAAAACCTCAGTGAGCTCTGCTCAGTCTAAGCTGTTCCCAGCTACTATTAAGTTGGCCCAGGCAGATGTATACACATCATATAGGAGGAATGTGCAGCTCCCTGCTGGCCCATGACTGACTGCTGGCAAACTTTAAAGAACAGGCTTTCCACGCTTGGTCTCTTTGATCTCGGCTCTGTGGTTGCTGGTCATTAAAAGTGAACATTTGCTCAGGGGGCTTTTGTTGTCCTAGCCAAAGTGCTGCTTCAGTTTTGGGTCTGTAGCCTCACGCGATTCTGACTGAGTCACAGCAAAGCACACTCATATCCAGAGGAGAAGTCAAGCAACCTGCTGGAGCCTGCTGCAGTGTAGTGAAGCTGGGGAAATAGAAATGTCCATATTGTTTGTATAGATGCTACAGAATCCTGGATTTTCTGCGTCCTTATCTTAGTCAGCTGAGTTACAAAGACACGAACCCAAGAAAAGTCCTCAACCTGCAAATTTTTGTAGGTTGTGAGAGTCTTTCAGGATAGCATTACCATATGCTTTTTTCCCATTATTACATTCCTCACTAAGCACCCACTGTTGGATACTTATCTGGGAGGCAAGATACTTGTCCTACAATTGTTTTTGTTCTCATCTGGTACAGCCAGGCCTTACATTTACATTCTCATGAATTGTTAGATGACTATCAGAAAAGGTGAAATTTGGTGTTTCTCTGTTCTCACTGTGTTGATACTGCTTCTAAACATTAATGTTACATTAGTGTCTGGGGCTAATCATAGCACTGTTCCCAAGCCTAACTTCAGAATTCCTCAGGAATCCCCTTCTGGCTGAGAGCTGCCTTGGTTTGCTGCCAGGCCAGGAATGGAACTATGTCTCATCAGATAGCCCTGGAAAATATGGTGCGATAAATCTCAGTTTTCTCTCTGTAGATGTGCTTATAGATCAGCTGCTCATTCCGTTGTTTCAGGTGACCACTGAAAAGTAACACACATATGTGTTCTCTCTCTTTAACTCAAAGTCAACTCTTCTTGCTGCTTGCCCTGTTTGGTTGCTAGAATTCTTTATCCCTTGTCTGTCTGCTGTACTGCATCATCAGCAGAGGCAAAGTATGGCCATTGGGAAGCTGTTAGGAATGAAGTTGTGTTCAGTACATACCACAGAGATCAGCATCACAGCTCCTGCTTGGTTTTGTTAGCTGAACTATCCTCCCTTTGACAAAAGTGGCCCTTCAGGTGCTACTGTATACCTCTTCAAAGGTGCTGTTGGATGTGATTGTATTTCTATTGGTTATCCCAGATCGTTTTTGTTATGGTTTAACCCCAGCCAGCAACTAAGCACCACGCAGCCGCTCGCTCACTCCCCCGCCACCCAGTGGGATGGGGGAGAAAATCGTGAAAAGAAGTAAAACTCATGGGTTGAGATAAGAATGGTTTAATAGAACAGAAAAGAAGAAACTAATAATGATAATGATAACACTAATAAAATTACAACAGTAATAATAAAAGGACTGGAATGTACAAATAATGCACAGTGCAATTGCTCACCACCCACTGATCGACACCCAGTTAGTCCCCGAGGGGCGATCCCCCTGCCCCCACTCCCCCCAGTTTATATACTACTTGTGACGTCCCATGGTATGGAATACCCCATTGGCCACTTTGGGTCAGCTGCCCTGGCTGTGTCCTGTGCCATCTTCTTGTGTCCCTCCAGCTTTCTGGCTGGCTGGGCATGAGAAGCTGAAAAATCCTTGACTTTAGACCAAACGCTACTTAGCAACAACTGAAAACATCAGTGTGTTATCAACATTCTCCTCATACTGAACTCAAGACATAGCACTGTAGCAGCTACTAGGAAGACAATTAATTCTATCCCAGCTGAAACCAGGACACTTTTAAAGACTTATCTCTGTGCCTGATGTTAGGGAGTGCTTGTTGTGGCCCAGGAATTTTTAAGCACTGTTTGTTTTGTTGGTGTTCACAGTATGATGGGGAGTGTACAAATGTATTACTTCTTACACTAGGGGTCTTACTGCACATGTAATCAACAATATAGGATTCTTTAGTTACCAAGTCTTTGATTCATGTTGTATTGATTTAGGTGTTTAGCTCTTCAGGCTGTTGGTTTCTTTCCTTCTGTGCTAGGTAAGAAAAAAGCTGTAACAAAAAAAGTAAGCCAGTTACGCCACTTCTCATTGGGTTGCTGTGGTTACACTACGTTTTCTAGTGACATCAGTGAGGGCTCTGTAATACTTTCATGATGGACTATTTTGGTGCCTTTTTTGCTTGAAGAAAAAAAAATAGTTGAAGGGGAAAAAATTAATTTGGCCATTTGCATCTTTCCTTCTAGTTACTTTTTCATAACTAGGTGATTACTGTTAGTGGTTTACAGAGGAGCAAGTGGTGATTTTTTTTTTAATTAGCTTTATATAATAGAGCTACAAATGATTCTAGTTGATATGGAAACATAACTATTTTTCCACTACGAAAAGAAACTTTTCATTGTTTCCAAGCTTTGAAAACTACCTCAAATATCACCTTTTGTCTGTCTAGGTTTTTCTGCTGTTTTCAAGGCTATTTGAGTTTTTTCAAGTTCTTCCATTTCTTCTGTAATACAGAACAGCTGATCATCCTTGTTTACGTGGACTTAATGTCCACAGGGTTTCAAAAAGTGACAGGATAAATCCAGGGAAGAGGAATCCCTTAGGGTTGTTAAATACAAAGACACTACCCTTTGAAGTTCCTGAGCTGCTGGTGAAGGAGGGCTGGGACAGTATTTTTGGAAGGTTTCATAGCATATTTTCCTTGATTTTATACTCTTCCCTGACATCTGCTCTTGGTCACTGTTGGAAAGTGGACAGTGGGTGGAGTGCATCATCTGTCTGACCTGCTACAGGCTTAGTTATGTTCTTAGGTTCTCGTTGTTGCTGACTATGATAGCAAATTGCAATTTGGTTTGATAAATAACATCAAAGCCGAAGTGCGATATCCTGCATATTGTTTGAAGCTCATAGGATTGTAATGCTATTCGGGTGGGTTTATTGCTTTATAGGAAAAAGGAGCTACTTTGGGCTGATTGTGTAGGTCAACAATTGCAGGTTCTCTGACTGACCTGCTATTTCTATTGCAGGCCAGGCAGTTCACCCATGTAACAGTCTCCTGCAACACAGTTGGTGGTGGGTGCAGTCAGATATGCTCGGTGCTGACAAAGGAAGCAAGCAGCCTTGAAAAAAATTGTCACAGAACTCTGTGAGCAGCCTGCAGACTGAATTAAGTGAGTAATGTGTTGTCCTCTAACAGGTTAATTACACATCCAAGTCAAGCAAGGGCTATTCCTGAATTCACAGAGGCTGGGACTGTTTAGCCCCCAGAAGGGAATGCTCAGGAGGCATCTTATTAGTGTGTATAAATACCTGATGTGGGTTGTAAAGAGGACAGAGCCAGAGTTTTCTTAGTGATGTCCAGTGACAGGAGAAGCAATATAAGAAATTCCATTTAAAAATAAGAAAACTTTTTTATTGAGGGTAGTCAAACACTGGCACAGCAGCTGACCCTGCTTTGAGCAATGGGGTTGGACTAGACAATCTGGAGAAGTGCCTTTCCACCTCAACCATCCCATGTTTCTCCATGCCTTTGTTCCAGGCAGTCTGAATTGTGGCATTCTCACATTCTCTGTGATGTGTCTGTATAAGTTTTAAATCTAATCCCAACTCACCCTTTCCAACAGAAGCACCAAAGGGGAAGGGCTTTCTGCTTCACCACCTAGGAATTCAGAGGTGGAAATCTGTATAGCTGCTGCAGTGTCTTTTAGCATCATTTCTACCCTTTTTTTTCTGCCTGCTATGTCTGGTCTTGAATCATACCTGCAGACACTGTAATGCAGGTACTGTTTTATTAGTACTCATTTATATCGTACTCTTCTTGATTATTGCAAATAATAATATTACCACATATAAAATAAAGAGTTACTGCTACTGTGTTGTCCTACCACAGAACTGAGTGTCTTGGTATTCCACAGCCAGTGAATTAACAGTGACTGTCTTATTTTGTGTCTCTGGAAGGAAGGAAGAGAAACTCATCATGAAGAACAATGCTAGAGATTCGCTTTGCAGCAGCCATCTGTGGATTCACTTAGAAATGTGACCATACAGCAGCCTGTAAGGCCCAGAATGCTCACAAAGGCATACACTTACAGATTTAAAAACAAATACAGGGAAAAGGAAGGAGCCTACAGGGGCAAACTAATAAGCCATTTAAGAAGCCTGAATTGCCAGAATTTAAAAAGTGTAGGAGACAACTTTTTTTTTATTAAAAGGTCTCTGTGTAATATGTGCCTAGTGCAGACTGCTCTGGTGACGACAAATACATATGTACAGCCTGTCTTGCTGTTGGAAATCTCTGTCCCAGAGTGACTTAGCTGCAGCAGGGCTCAGAGCCAAGGGCACAGTCTGCTACATAGTTTGCCAGTTTCAGAAAGATGAGCTGTGATATCTCACGCTTAAATACCTACAAACAGAACAAATAACATGCATGACTGCAGTATGTGTGTGACTTGGAAAGGGAAAAGAAAAATTAAATACAGTATTACGAGCATAGATAAAACTCCAGCTGGAAATGGATTAAAAAGACTAATCCTTGGTAGGTAGCAGCACCTAAATGGGTGATATGAGTTACATATGAGTTTTTCAGACCAGAGATCTTTCTTGCATGGGAAAGAATGATGCTTATTGGTTTTTAACATTATACAGTCAGTTTCTTCTGTCAAAAATCTACTGAGTAAAGGATATGTAAGTGTCTCAAAATTGTTGAAAACAATGTTTCCTAGTTCTGTTGCATGACATAGATTCACAGTACTCGTCACTAACTCTGCTGCTGATCTGTGCTGCAACAGGACAGCGTTGTTAATAGCATACCCTCTTTAGCAATCTTAAAGAACTTTAGTACAACAAACAAATAAATCATTACGATGTTTGCTATTGACTTGCAAAGATTCAAGATAAGAATTTCCCAATCTGCCTCAGTGCAAAATTGCAAGCTTTAACATATTTTCAGTAAAAATAAGGAAGGCCTGCCAGCCTTGAAGGTTTTCCACTGAAAGTGCAGAGACCGTGAGCACTCTCCTAGGACAGTCAGTGGTCTAGGCATGTTCCTGCCTTTGATGTGGGATCAGGCAGCAGCCATATGTGTGTCTCACTTCCCAGCTGAGTACCACAGCCTTCGGGCAAGTGGCTCTTCTCGTTCCTGTCTCTGGCACTGAACAGAAAGTCTAACTTTGACCCAAGGAAAGTTTTGTCAAAAATGGTTTCATTGCTGCACATGTGCATGCACATGCGCACACACACAGAGAGTTTTTTAAACAAATGAGCATTCTCTGTATGAACTTTCTGGCCAATTCTAATTATGTGAAGGTGACTAATAGGACCAACTCACCCACCACTGGAAAGTGGCAGCCACGTACTCATGCATACCCAAGTGAATAAATTAGGGCAGGAACTAAAGAGAACTCTGCATGATTTGTAAAATATCTTGATTTGAGATTTTGCTGGGGTATTCTCTTTAAGCACATGTATGAAGATGCCACGGTATCTCTAGTGATCACATATCATCAGAGCATCAGTTTCATGTTGAAAGAACTGAAAACAGCATTTCAGCAAAACATGGAAATATTTTCTAGCAACTAGACAGAAACTGGCAACACTTCATTTTTAAGATAATTTGTAGGTTTTATTTCAGAACAGAGGGAAGACAATGTAATTCTGAATAAGTGACAGTTTTGTTCAAGAGTTTTTATTATAATAAAGTGTGGGTTTAGGTAGCATGGGAAGCTTTCAGGCATGCATGCTCATTATAGAGCTATGCATATTCCATATGTATATTTCTATATTACTATATTTCATTGTATATGTTTAATAGATTCAAATCCTAATTCTACTTTCCCACACTACCTGCTTCACATACAACAAGCTATTTTCAGCTTCTGCTCTTCCAGTTCTGTTGCAGGGACAGCCTTCTGCAACACCCAAACATTTCACTAAAGTTTACCCTATTGTTACTATTATATGATGAGTAAGATTTTGTGATTTATTCATGAGCTTAAATCCACATGAACAAGCTTTTAGTATGAGTCTGAGTAGTTAGCTACAAGTGTCAATGCTTTTAATCCATATACTGGCCTCCGGGACAATTAAATTCATAAAGTAAAGAAAGGATTAAGTTAAAAGGAAGTTGGAAAAATCCAGCTGGGTCCAACTGGCAGTATCTAAAGTTCTATTTGTCATAATAATGAACTGAACTTGGAATCACATAATGATAACTACCTATAGCATAAAAAGAATTATAATCAGAAAAAAAGGTTGACTAGTTATTGAAAAATAATTGTACCTTCATTACCCACTCAAATGTCATAACTAACACAAAATGCTTCTGGTTTTATTGTAAGGTGAGAAAGGAAGATCAACACAATAGTTTCTGCTACACTTGGCCTCATCTGGATTTTGTGATATTAAAGTTTCATTATCTTTTTTCTTTACAGATTTGACACTCACATATATAATTTCTGGTTTTTTGCAAAGACTAGATGCATGAGAATAACTAGTTTTAAATTCACTGTCCAACCTGAAAAGAATCTGAAATTTTGACAAACAAGGAAGTTGAGAAAAAAATAATTTTGTGTTTGGCAAACAGTCTTTTCATTATAAATTTGATATAGTTAAAGAAAATTTTAAAGTGAAACACTATTTCAAAGAAGTCAAAGTATTTCATTTTTAAATACCAACATATTTCCTTTTTTTCAGAATATTTCTCTACACAAAAATTTGCCAATATAGATATAGACAAAATGTTTAATGTGAGCAGTTTATCAGTGGAAGAGGATATTCAGTTCAAATACTTCATCCATCTAGAGCAGACCTAGGTTCTGAGTGTGTCCTGTTCTGCATGTTGGAAAGTAATACCAAAAGCATCCATGTTGCCACATCTAAACTGACTTTTTGGGGGAGAATAATTTTAAAAAGCACCGCATTTAAAGATGACATTCATGCTATGTGCAGACAGGCTGACTTCCTCTCAGTTCCTCCAGACTCTTCCTTTTGCAGCCTGACTTTCAATTCAGATGCCTTGCAGGTTGTTACCCTCATCTGCTTGTCATCCACCTACCAAATAATACGTAGCCTGTGTCCCCTCCTAACTGTTTCACATATTTGTTGGATAAGATATTAGCAATCTGGTCCTATGGAGCATCCAGCATTGAAAAACAAAAGAGGAGAAAGGAAAAGCGTGTCCACACTTAGCATCATGTCTGCTCTACTTCCAGGAACCATAACACAAATGCTTAAGGTGTATTTCCAACTGGGACATCTGAAACCTGAGAGTGAAGCGACTTTGTCCACTCCCGTGAAAGAACCACAACTTCCTTGTGATCAGTGGTAGTAGAGCAATCACTGTATTTAATAAAATCATATGGAAGCCTGGTCTTTCTTAATCATAAAACACAAAGTAAAACCATAGAAACAGTGATGGAAGTTAATCTGCAAATTACAGTATAAATGATGACGTTAATGTGAAGAATTTTTACACCGGATATGCGCCTGTGGCTTACATATGGGAGGGGGAGTAACATCAGTTTGGAACCTATTGGTAAAATTATTATAATGGCATGATATTATTGCAGAGAGACGAAGAGAGAAAAGAGCATAAAAGATGTTCCATCTTAATGAGGGAGTACTATAAAAAGAATACTAGACAAATAGTCATAAAATAAAATATGATATAATGAATTAGATTGGCATTATAAGAGAAAGGAAAATATTATTAATTTGTGAAGCAGACAGTCATCTTTGCTATAGAATTAAAAGTGAGAGAGCTCTTATAAATGCTACCCACACGATGTAACACCTCACCAAAGCTCAACTATGAAACCAACTTATTCTGCTGATTACTGCTGTTCTAGCCATCTTTCCTGCGTGTAAAACATTAAGTCAGCCAGTTATGAAGCTATCAAATGTTTCCAGAGTGTCACTTACCAGAAGGATTTGATAACTTACAGAGAAATGAACTGTTTTGCTTTCTGATCTTGATTAAGTACTGCTAACATACCATGTTTTGTGACGGTTTCAAATGCTGATTATTTTTGGTTCTTGTTTCGCCCCCAAGTATTTCTACAATTTTTGACAAGCTCATTGCATCTAAATTTTTAATCTGTATGATGCAAATCAATTAGAGCAGGTTTTGTGTTTCCATAGCACTGCCTAACACTGTTTCTAGCACAGGAGAAGAGAAGGCCTATTTTTAATCACGTATTTGTTGTATTTATTTGGGTTAAAATGAAATAAAAAGATGACAACAGCAGGAACTAGAGACTGTGTCTAGCAGGTAAGAAGGCTGACTCCAAAAACATACAAGAAGAAAAGAAGTCGTATCAGAGTTTCTACAAAACTTCAAACACCTCAGCTTTCCCCACACACCAGCACGTGAAGAGAGGTCTCTGCAGGGTGGCTGAAGGCCAACAGAGACCAGATTTCAATGAGAATTTTCACAGGGAGGAAGGAGGTTGAGATATTTGTTATAGTTTATGATGACACAAGTGCCCGGAACTAAGTACTGTGAAAGTTAGTACATACCAATTCCCTCACACTCTGGAGGGAGACTTTCTAGTTTGCACAAAAGTAAGCAGTACTTGTGCTGGCCCCAGTCATTGCTAGTTCAAGGAAGCTACAAATCCCCAAGCAGAAGCTCTAAAAGCAGCAATAAGGTGTAGTAAGTTAACAATAACCCATTTCATGTAGAGTAAGATTCATTTATTGCCTGTGTGTACTGAACTCTAGGAGTCTTTGGGGTCTGGCTACTCAGTTTCTTGTTTGAAAGAAACATGGAGGTTTTGCTCAGTATAGATATTTTTATTTATGTAAAAAGAGCAACCCTATATTTTTCATGTAAATGGCGATCTCAGCCCAAACATTGATGTTCATTTCCCATAGAACACCCATATCCCAGGCAGTGATCCTGGCTGGGAAGAACAAAGCATCCTGCCGCTTGTTCCACCTTTCAATACAAGCTGCTGCATCACAGGGCAGAGTATGAATGTCAGTAAATCCCACCCATGACACAGCATAGTCCAACCAGATGTTACCCACTGTTTCAAGCTCTCCCACTTGTATCACGTATCCTGTTACAGGAGGTGGTCTTCTTAAAGTCCTACCTACTGGAATCATGTAACTAGGTGTGAAATTCCATTTTCCTTAAAAACAAGGTCTTGCTTTTTTTTGAAAAAAAACCAACTAATCCAGAAGCAGTCCAGTGATGGAAGAAACATCTCTCAAAATGGATTTTTTTAGTCAAGGTCATAGCTGTCAGATTGCCTGATATATGGTTTCTAGGATTGTGACATGATTTTCCTGGACTCTGGCAGGACAACACTGGGCAACTGCAGCTGCACAGTTACTGCACGGTGTCAATGATATAAAAGATGACTCTAATGGCTGCCCTATGTGTAAAGAGTTTGTAATGAAAACAAAGAGCCATCAATACATTATTTTTCATTTTGAACGGTCAATATTTCATTAATTACTGAACTGAACTAATTACTTATTACAGCTAATAAGATTTGCTTTCTTATTATCAATTCTACTGGTGAATAAAGAAGTACTACATAGCATGTTTGCAAGAAAATTGCATGCCTGTAAATATTGTGCTATAATGGAACTCATCCAGATGTTTTAATCCTAATTTTCACTGCATATTTTTATTTTTGATTTGTAATATACTTATATTGAAAAATGCCTCTGTTTTACCTCTTCTGCTGCAGGAAGCTTGCCTGTTGCTGCTCCTGTGAACAAAAGTAACTTGAAAAGTTTGGGACCTCAGTTGTATCATGTGGATGTTGGAACAGAAATGTTGTTGTGTAGAAACGTCCCACAGCAGAGCAGCAAATGAAGCAGATCGAACTCAACATTTTGAAGTATTACTTTTTCAGAACAGCAGCCAGAAGAGAATAAAGAAAAATGGTCAGTGAAGAAACTGAGAACTTTTTGTTCAACTGTAACTTCATAACCACTAAAAAATGTTCATTAAGATATAAAAACTTGACTGTTGTTAAGACAGCTGACTATGGAAATGGAAAGAAATCTCCATTTTAAAAGTTAAAAAAGGAAAGAATAGTGAAATTTTGAGCAGTAAATAATCTCCTACTTCATGGAAGAATTTGCCCTGTCATGTCAGCTGGAACTGTCAATGATTCCCAATGAAGTTTTGTCCCTTACCTGAACTCTTCTTTGCTCTGTCCCTCTAGTAAACAACAAAAAATTTTAAACTGACTTCAGGGGCAATTTTTACAACCCCTCTTCCCATAGTTACTAAGATCTTTTATCAGTAATTTTTATTTGCTCAAACATACCAGTTCCTCACCATTCCTCTTTGATATATGATATAAAGGTACCCTTAAATAAGACTGGTCTTTTATCAGTCACAAAAAACATTCACACAAAATGGTAACAAGGTCATGTAAGTGCTGAATGTCTGTGTGTAGAAGTACAGGAATAATTATGCCCAAGTGATGCTCAGGAATCCACAGAATCAGCAGAGTATGGTGCTGTTTATTGGTAATTCTTTCCTCATTCTGTGCAGCTCAAAAATTTTCTGAATTTCACCTCTTCTCCACACATCCCTCCCAGCCATAAGCCTGCATTCAAAATTTACGTTACCGTCCCAGGGACTGTAGAGGCCCCACAGCCTATCTGTGATAGAAGCTAGCTCAAAGTACCATTTATGTGTTCAAACAGGCATGCAGTTTACAAATGACAAGAATAAGTTGGTTTTAGTAATGCATAAAACCATCTGCTATACACCAGCCTTCTTTGGTTTGGATTTCATAATTAACTCTTGGCTACATCATCTGATTTCTATTTATGCCTCTCCTAGAGGCAGAGCTCTTTAGTCATGGTTCCGACTGTTCCCATTGCAGGGAAAACTGATGCATTTTCTGGTTTATTTTTCAGGGCTCTCTCCCCAGCAATAGCTTTTGTATAGTGAAAAGAAGAAGGCAGTCTTATCTTACCTTCCAAAGTACTTTGCTTCCAAATCTCACCTCAGCCCCTGACACATATACTCACTCTTTGGAGCTGCAAAGCTTGAAGTCAGTACTCAGACAGGAATTGTATCAAACCAGTTAGAAGTTACCTGGCCAATGCAAATGTTGACTATTGAAAAACAAGAAATTAGGCCCAGGGGAATCCTCAGCAAAGGTCAGGAGGTTAGGGAGCATAGGAATAGGTCAACAAAAGTCTGCTCTTGCATAGCCTATGGGTCCTTGATTTTTTTTTTTTTTTTTAGTTTGGTAAAGATCTGTGGAAAACAGGATTAATGGATTTTCCCTACAGACCTCAAGCCTGACTGAGTAGTGAGTTCAGATTCACATATTTCTCCAAAGAGTGGGGAACCTGAATGCTTCGCAGGAAAATCTCTAGTGCTAAAATGATGGATTACTTGTTAGCCTACTCATAGGGTAGCCAGGTGGGAGACTTTTGTCACATGTTTTTCTGTATCAGCTAGAACTCTGATAGTTGAAAATGGCAAGAAGAAAAATAGTTCAGATAAAAAAGTGGATGAAAATGAAAGTAGAATATTGGGGGATGGGGGGTGGTATATGCATATACCATTGTCTTTGATGCAGACAAGTATACCTGTGAATGCCCACTCAGATGCAGCCAGAAATTCACTATCTCTGTTTCACAAACAGGCTGACATATCTCCGAGCTGGGTGAAGGGGACATCAAAAGAGACTCCTCCTGAACCTCAACAAGCAGTGTGGTCTCATTATTTGGCTGTTCAGGTAAGACACTCAGTTATGTTTTTAAGCTCCCTGTTCTAATGGGCAGAGTTCTGAGACCAAATCCTTTCACCTTTGCTTTTCATATTATTCCCAGAAAGAGTTAGGGCTTCCTCTTTATTGCATTTTCTGGGATGTACACTGACCTAGAGTTTGCATCTTTCATATTGGTACTGCTGTGATCTGACAGAAAACAATTAATCTGGCTTGCATATGTCAGATTTTTTTGAGTGTTGATTGTGGCAAGACACTCTCCAAGTATCAGGGAAAAGCAAAGAGCTCAAGGTCCTCGAGGGCAGCACAGGGCATCAGGGGAATGGAAATTCCCTGAGGTCTGGGCTCTGCACTCTTCAGAGCTAGCTTCTATATCGACCATATGGAGATAGGTATAAATATCAACTCTACAGGCACTTAGGCTCCACTCATCTCTGTAGTGCCAGATATAAATTACAAGAGTTTCATTGTCAATAAAATCTGAACTGAAATCCCACTTTGGTCTTCACTGCTACATCTGCTGATTTGAGTGCACCTATTACCCAGCCAGAAAATTCAAAAGGGCATCCTGGCTTAGAATAAAATTATAATGGATACTTATATAACATTTAGCTCAGGGAAGGCTGCTACAGTGGTAAGGAAAGCCAGAGAAAATGAAGCACTGCAGAAATAAGAGAAGGTTGGAAAAAGCAGCTACTGAGGATAAAGAGAAGTTCAGAACAGACAGAGAATTTGGGCAAAGTAATTTCCAATAGGATAATTAATAAACATCATACCAGGAATTGTTTAAGTGCAGGAGCAAACACAAAATATTGCTATTGCCATATGTGAGATGATAGTTTCTGCTCTGCTCTCCCATAACCTTCACTATTCAGATAATTTAGCAACCTGTAGCTTATTTAGGGGAGAATTCTTCACTGGTAATTACAGGCTGAATGTCTCAAGAAAATGCTAGTGTACTAAGAGGGATTAGTCCAGGTGGATGCAGAAAGCCTAACCATGGTCACCTGCCAGAAATGAAGGTGAATTGGAATGTACACAGGTTCTACCATGACACAGATTCACAGCCAGCTGTGGCCAGAGGTCATGAGGTTGTTGATACAGGTCCAAAGCACCTCTTCACCCAGGAGGGATAAACTTAGAAAATAATTTACTTGAGCTGCTTTTACATTGCTTAAGAAAACTAAGTTCTTGGTCCCAGTGTATAGGAAATGTCAAGGAAAAGAAAAAGAAGAAACAGTTGATTCCTGATTAGGAGTCAGACACATGATTCAGGGGACATCTGAGCTACTACTTGCTGTGGTGGAAAAAAATTGCCCTGGACAATTATTCTTGCTTTGCCAGGGTATATTTACTGGAAGACTTACAGCTTGTACAAGTGGATGTGTGGGTAAAATCTATTTTTACCAATCATGGAACACATTTCTCTGAGCAGGCTGCACTTGAATAGGCAGAAATTTAGTCATTTTGCAGTGACATCAGATATGTGATCTTTGACCATTTTTTATCCCCAAAACACCAGGTTAGTGGAAAACTAGGGGAAAAATCCCAGACTGATGTCAGAATACTAAAACACCTTCAGAAAAAGGATATGTCATCAGATGCTACTTTTACTTAATGCCCTACAATTGTAGGTCAACACTGAGAGAGCAGTTGGCACCTGCAAACACTGGCAAATTGAGAATGTGAATGTTTACTTGTACAGTTGGAGGTGGTGCCAAATGAAGGGGCAAGAGAGAAAAAGCAAACAAACAGAGCAATGAGATTCAGTATTCTGGGAGCTGCTGCCGCTGTAGGCACATGGTATAGAGGGCTGTGGGGTTTGGGTTGACAGTTATGGAGCCAAGAAATAGATTCACAGCTATGAAACAAAGACACATTTTGCCAAGTTTTGGGGTTGCAAGGTGGAATTTTGATAGCAAAGAGTCAAAGTAGTAGCTAGTAGCTGAGAATGCTGAAATTGTTTTAAGCTCCAACAGCTTTGTGTGTCGGCTGGCATTTAGTGAGTGAGAGTGTCAAAGAGGTGCAAAGAAAACAGGATTTGAAACTAGGACTAGCTTTTTGTATAAACATGTACAGGAGATGCTGTCAAAGTCGTTACAGCTACCTTCTGCAAGTAAGTAACTTTGCTGGAAGTGAAAAGGTGATTGGTAACATCTCTGAACCACATCACAGCAGCTCTAACTAGACAAATAGAAGACTTGACAGATTTTACTGGTGGCCCCCTGAGAAGGAGAGCTGAGAAAGTAACTGTTGGCATGAGCACACAGGCTCCCTCAGAAGGGCAAAACACAGGGTCAGAGGGGAAAGGTTCATCTTGTCATCGCTGCTTTCTAACATGTAGCCACTTCCTGTTTCTTCTGAGAATGGTGAATAAGAAATGAACTTGAATTTCAGCAAAGCTTCAAGGTTTTTATTGAATGGTACATAACTAATAAACAAGATTATACACTGTCTGTATTTTCATGGAAAATAGACTCAGTTAAACACAGCAACATACTTCTGCCTTTTGGATAGATGCTAATTTAGCATTTGTAAAACGCAAGGCCCCAGCAGAGCTGGAACATCCTCCCAGCAAAAGCCTAAGAGGGCTCCTGCTGGGCAGCCTTTCTCTCCAACCGAGCTGTCAGCACTGGCTCAGATATCATCAATGTTAACTCCAGCGCTGCACTGCTGGGACACAATGCTAGTGCAAGGAGCTGAGATCAGGCTTTTAGAGCAGCAGTGTCATCAGCGCCAGCCTACGGTGATGCCTCTGTGGAAGCGCAGAGCACTAATGCCAGAAATGGGACCAATAAATAGCAATGCAGGGAAACAAGTCAACATTCCTTTGTACATTAGTGTGCTCTTCTGCCTCTGCCTCCCAGACCTATAGTATTAGCCTTGCAATGACACACAAGCCTCTGTCGTAATAGTGTTTGGATTTCAGTTGATCAGTAGACATGGTGAAATTTGACAGTAAGATGCTCAGCTGCAACAGCAATAGCTCTTAATGCTATACATCTATATGTATATATAGAGAGACTACATATTGGTACAATACAACTCAGAGAATCAATGGCCTAATGTAGCCATTTTTATGTGACAGGGTTAACCTTGAATTATTAATGCATAAACTATTTATTGTCCTCCAAACCATAGAAATTACAAAGAATATTCTCTCTTCTTCCCATACACCTTCATAATAAGACAATTAATTTTATTTCTTTAACTTAAGTGAATTAGCAGACTCTCCATCCCAGTTAGGAAACGGTTTCTCTCCTTGTTTCAGTTAACAGTGATGTGGAATGGAATCACTTTTTTCTCTAGCTTTTCAGAAGGCATTTTCACATAGACCCCAGTAGTGAGACATCGTCTTCTCTTTATCTATAAAATACGGGAAGACAGTAAAATAAACAACTGATCACAGCATAATCATTGACCAGCACTTTTTAGTGAAAACTGATGGATGTTCTGCCTTTACTGAGTTGAAGGTATTCTAGACACCTTCCCCTGTCACCCCTCTTTGTAGAAGTTCAATTGAGATCATTCGAGGGAGAATCAGGAGCTACAGGAGCCATTTAGCAAAAAACAGAGTCCTGCCATTCATTTAGTCCTTTGCAGGTGCTCCTGCTCAGAGCTCAGTGGTGGTTCAAAACTAGGAGTGTTCACACCAGACAGTTTCATTTAGCTTCTAGGGACAAGGGCGGATTGAAAAATATGGGGCAGGGATACTGTTTGGTTTTAAGCTTTGGCATCAGGTTTATTTCTAACAGACTGAGTACTCCAGACCCCCATGGAAAGAGGCAACCCAGGCTTACATTTCGCATGTCTTTCTGCAGACATTTCTAGCTGCGAAGTTAAAAATGCTGTAAGTTACAATTCCACCCCATCAAAAGGGGAGGCCTCTTTAAATTTGCTTTGCACTGAGGTGAATGGTAAGAAAAGAAAAACTCAAATCCTGGGATTTTGTATGAATCAGTTGTGAAATCAGAGTAGATATGAAGACTGTTGCCTTTGATCCCAGAAGCATCCAGGACTCCAACCTGTTCTAAGCATCCACATCTAAGCCAAGGGTCAGTCCAGCTGATGTAAACTGACTGCTTTCTGGTACTCTGGCAACACACGAGCCGTAAACAAATCTAAATGGCAGCTCTAGCAAGTTCTCTTGTTTTGCAATATAGTAACAGCATTGCACCAGTAAAAAGGAGCATCCCAGTGTGTTTGTTCCCAGTGTTCTTTCCTGTTCTCATTTCTTTCTCCTTGTCCTCATCACACAAAGGGGCGTTATTAGCAGGGTGGGGCTGAGTTGATGGGACTTACCGCTTTGTGCACGAGAATGGCTGAGATGATGATACTGTAAAGAAAAAATCCTGAGGCAGTAGCTCCTAATACCCAGAGATATATGGCAGTGTCTGGACAAGGTTCTGGATCTAAAAGATGATATCACACAAGTCATGTCACACACGAGCCTCATAAGGAAGCGCCTAAAGTCAATGTCAGCCTCCACACTGCTTTTCTCTAGCATGTGCTATCCCAGGTTACTACCAAAACTGAGCTCTGAGTCCCTGCCCACTCAATCTCCAGTGAAAATAGGCTTTATCTGTAAAAGAACATACATTTTACTCTCCGCTGTTTCTGCACTTACATATCTAACTGCCTAGACATACATGTACACTATATGGTATTTCTTATGCTGTCAAACATCCATACATTGCCTGCTGTAGGTGTGTGCAGGGAGACCTGAAAGGAATTAGAGCTAACCATGATTCTCAGAGCTTGAATCAATGTTAAGCCTTACTTCTTACAAACAGAACTTTGAAGACCTTTGAGACAGAACAGCAACTCCCTTAACCTGGGAATATCACAGTACTGTAAAGCTGCTTGGCTTACCAATGACATAGAGATGAGTCCCATTTCCCTTGTTCATAAAATAGGGTGGAGGGTACATCCGCTCCATCTTGCAGACGTAAAGACCAGTATCATTAGCTTGCAGGCCAGTGAGGGTGAGGGTCACATTGTTGCGGCTAGGGCTAACATGGCACTGAATGACCTCTTCCACACTGAACATTTTAAACTCCATCGTGTAGGTTGAAGCACAAATTTCAGTGAACCGGTCACCTGTCTGTTTAAGCAGAGTCACTCGAATTTCCTTTGCATTCCCAATGTGCTTGTATTTACACACCAAGCTGGCGACTCCTTGCCTGTTGGCCAGCACCATTGCTGGCTGAGTCACTTCCATTACTGTAAGGAAGTAAAGAGCATGACTGTAAGTGAACTGTCAAGAAATGATCTGCAATCATTTACTTGAAACCTGCACAACAGGGATTCCTACCACCTCCTATTATCCATGGGTAATTCCTAGAAATGATGCTAAACCCTTCCAAAAAAAGGGCTCCAGGACCACAATTCACATAGGCACTGCATTAATATACTTTAAAAAGCTCGAGAAGTTCTTTGATTACTATGAATGGTATTATAAATCTCAGCAATTACTTGTTGCTTAAATAGTAGGTAATTCAGCCCACTTACTGGAGCAATGACCTGCATGCTTCAGTTTCCCTCAACACAAACTTTTTAATATACATAAGAAAGAAAAAAAATAGACTTCAGATGGTAAAGCTGAAATTTGAAATTTAAAATTAGGCATTTAAACCACAATTTCTGCCTGGTAGAAATAAGCATATTCACATTTAGAAACAAACAGGTTGACATCGTGTGTGGAAGATGGAACAGAACCATTAGGGTAACAATAAAACTGAATGGAAAACCTGTTTGTATATTTTTGTTTCTGATCTTTTTCCTCCTGATTTTTAACCAGCTATTCCCAAGCCACAGTACAGCAACAGTATATACCCCAAGCCACAGTATAGCAACACACAGCAAAGCCTGATAAATATACTGCAAAAAATCATTACAAATCTTAAAGGGAAACTAGTGTACCATGTACAACCCCACTGGCTTCTTTTTACAACTTCTATACTCTATCCTGCTACACAATGGGAAGGCACTGACTTTCGCTTTAATAAGCTGTGAAGACTCAGTATTGTTTGTTCAATCTCATTTTATATCAGTCTATTTTGGGGCAGGCTTATCTTCTGCAGTTCTGCAGTGCAATAATGTGGGACGAAAAGTAGAATTTCTCCATCCATTCCAATCTCTATATCCATGTTATCCGCTGCCAACAACTTCACTCACAGGGCCTGGTTTGTCAAAATCTTTCTTCATTCTTGAGCTACTCTGAATCCTGCCCAGCCTCTCTACAGATGCCACTGCTCTAAAGTCTGCGTCTAGTTTTCCAGATACCTTGTGGTGCCCCAAGACCTTGTTCCCAGGCTGTCCTATGGAGGGGTTCCATGTCAGCTGCCTCTCCCTGTTGTAACTAGACCATCTCCTGCAAAGATGTGAAACCGAGAAAATGTAGACACCCCCAGCTACCTTGCCTCCTTCATCTACCTACCTTCAGCAATGGCAGTGGCTGTGCAGAGAAAGCCCATGGTGACCAATACTGAGAGCATTCCTGCGCTGGGACAGATGCTGAAGGGGCTGAAGGTGGCTGATGCCTTCAGACTTTAAGACAAACTGGAACTCTCAGGACTGGAAAAAAGGCGACACCTTTCAGGATACTGAATCTTCGAAATGTTTGAACCCACACAGAGTCAGTGTGTATATATATAGCTTTGATCCCAGATGCTGTACCTGAAAGTAATATGAAGCTTTGTTTTGGTTTTACGAGAAAGGAAGTAGTGGGTTTGATTAGTACGTGCACAGTTAACCTCAAACAGCATGAACAAAAACAACTATTCAGCAGATGGAAAATATATATTCAATCTGAAACTGCCATCCATTCTGCTTTAAGAATTGGGGGAGGAAAGGTAATCATCCAATAGTGCAGTTCAGGCCCTTCAGTGCTGCCAGCTTGCACAATCATAGCACTTAATATTTTAGCAATCATCAGGTATTTCCTGCTAGGACAACACACAGAGAACTATACTTCTGCCTAATGTGGCACAGTGAATCAGTGCGAGCTAGCTTTTTTATGGAGGACTTCCCTCCGCCCCCAATTTCTTTGCTTGCTTTAATGCTAGTGCTTTTGATGTTTCAAAATTGCTGCCCCCTTCAAAATACTGATTACACTTGCAATGACTTCATCTTTTCATATCAGCAATGTGACTTGAATCATAGCCAGCTTCTCTAGGCTTTCCTGTTTCCAAGAAAAAATTATCTAGGTTTATAGCTAATGACTTCCACATCTATACAGAACTTTCCCTACCTACGGACTTTACTGTCTAAGTACCTTGACATCAACAGATGAAAAACAGTGCAGGAGCTTTGATTATTGCTATCTCTGCTTAGAGCACCTGCATCATCTCAAATCTCAGTGAAACAGTTTTCACCCATTGGCCTTTTAAAAGTCATGTAAGATCTGAAAATCATTTTGCTTTTTTATGTGATAGACTGTCATACCCATGAATTGTTGCCTAAAGAATTTCATAAAAATGAAGTTACAGTTCAGTTACACTGAAGGTTATCGTTCTTTTTTTTCCCACACTTTGAGAAGTTCTTTTAGAAGGTGCTTCATCATTTATATGCGTAGATCTAGTGGATTGCAAAGACCTACTTTTGGACTGTGACCTAGAAAAACTAACAGCATTACTTCTTGAACAGTAGCCTGCCCAATCCAAAGATACAGGATAAATATTTGATCTTGAAATCACATAAATACCTAATGATATAAAAAAAATTATCACTTTCGTACTTAGATGATGTAACAATCATTTGTAATGACAGATTCATAATCAGTTTGATCTTAACCAGCATTCAAAACAGAACTGATGATAAATAAAAATTATAGCTATGGGAAAATGAAAAACTGCATCCTAATAATGGGTCAGACCCATATTGTATTATGGGTTAGACAAGGTTAAATCAATTTTAATATTAAATTTAATATTGAACAATGCTATTGCAACATCATGTATGAGAGTATCAGTGAGATTTATGGCATGAAATTACCAGGTTATGCCTGACATTTTCATATTCAGAGTAGTAACCACGTTACCTGTCCTATGTATCTTTTGGGCTTCGGTTTTGTATGCAGTTAAACAAATGATGCATTTGAGCCTCATCAACCATAATATCATCTCCTGATAATTGGTTGAGACTGCAAATTGATGGTGCAATTAACCACTAAACACTTGCAAAGGATTGCCATGTAAAACTCAGTGCTCACAGCCCCACATACTCACAGTATCTTATACAGCTAGAGTGAGAGGTCGCACTTTGGTGCTCCTCTCTCTGGCAATTGAGACTGCTCTGGCAAACTTTGTATTTCCCGTGGTACTCCTGGCTGTTTTGTTCTTGGGGTGCCTTTTCAGATCAACCACTTTTTACTTTTTACCCTTGTTCCTCCTTAAAAGCCTCATGTTATGATGACTGCTCTTCTAAGTGAGGCACAATATGTCTCCTGGTGGAGTCTCTTGAAGTCATCTCTGTCTTCACAGCCAGGGCAACCTACGGTGAGCCCAGAGTATCCTCCTTCCAATGGATAGAGATCACCTTGCTACGGTGCCTGCTATTCTTGCTAATCAGACTTTAATCTTGAGTCAACGTATGCAGATAGCAGATGGATGATGCAGTAAAATAGAGATCTTGTTCCAAATAGGATCTCTCCTTCACTGCTCCCATCCTTCCCGGCTCAGTTATGGCATGGAACAAGATATTGGTAACTGAATTAACTCCCCCCTAAAATAAGATCCACAAGGATCACTGGGGGTGCCTTTTCTCTCTGCTGTGCCCCTCTTCTAACTACACTTCAGCTGATGAAGGGTCTCTGGACTTCTGTTTGGTCCACCTTACCTGTATATCACAGCCATGCTTTGTGGGCTACAGCCATAGGACCTATCTTACCTAGTTACTCTGCCTTCTTGTCTGTGTAGTCTGGTGTCTTCCTGCCCTGAATTCCTCATCTTGAGAACTTTTTTTCTTTCACCCTTTCCCCATAATTGGGACCTGACACATGGCCTAGGGCCAGAGCAGGGGTATGGGTAAAAGAAGAACCCTCCCTTTAACTTTGAGATTCAGAAGGTCTTTCAGGAAGGATATTCCTCAGGCTGTCTCCAACAGCCTGTGCTTTGCACTTGCCGCGTCCAAAAGCTCAGTGTAAGATATATCTTTCCTTTAATGCACATACTTATATTTTAGTACTCTTTGTTCTTAGGGGCGATACTAAACCCCAGGTCACAGGAAACCTTTATATTCTACCTATGCTACCATATCAAAGTGTCAGAGCAGGGGAGGGGACTGAGGGCCTTGCAGAGCTAAACTGCAGAGCCTTAAACTGAGGAATCAGCTTAGGAGTGGTTCAGGTCTCATGGCCTCTTTGAACTTAGCTCAGAGAGGGACATGCAGTTTATGCTGAACACTGGACTACACTACTGTGTTTAGTCAGATTGCAAGTAAGTTAAATAACCAGGTTTCTCATGTAAGTTTCTTTCTCATTTTGGGTTAGTTGCTCACATTTTAGTGATTTTAATTGCTTTTCTTCATTGAGCGCTTGTTAGGGCAAACCTTCCTGCTGACACCCTGTCAGAATTCCCATGGCAAAATGTTATTATTCACAAAATTATTTTCACACTTTAAAGCCTGTCTCATGCTGCCCATGTGTTTTTCTTCTGTAACAGGAACTTGCTTAGTGAATTACTTGAGATGTAACGGAGAGAAGAGAAGCTTATCATTTGCATAAGTATCTGGTTTCAGGATATTTTGTTAAACTCAGAATGTGAGATCATGTCTTATTATGTTAAACAGTTCACGTTTTTACCATGTTAGTTTGCCACAAACCTATTGGGGTTTTGAAATGCACTGTCATTTGAAAAAAAAATCCAGACCTCTAAGTGGTATGGCTGAAGAAAAAATCTTTTCTACAAAACAATAGGTAAAGAGAAAAGGAAATAACACAGTGACTGGAAAAATATTGTTTCATTACCATTAAAGGACTAAAACCTGATTAGTGTAAGTAAAGACCTAGATATGACCAAGTTTGGTGGATCAGTCTTGGGTCCTGAAGGAACCACAATTCACATCACAAACCCACTGATTCTTAAGTCTCTCAGAAATGTGGCCTTTCTGTCAGCGTCTAACCTGGATTTGCAGATGCTGCTGTCTAGTCCTAAACCTGTGCCCTCAGGCCAGCCTCAGCAGAGTGGAGGACAGCACTAGCTGAGGAATTCTCCTTCCACTACTTCTCAGGGCACATGGGGTTCATCTTCTTGTGCACTTCTGCTGACCAGCAGGTTTTCCCTAAGGATTTGAGGTGTGGGTGGATGTATGAATGTCCTTTTTCTTTGTGCTACAATTGTTGGTATTTATTTTTTAGAGTCTAGGCTTTGTTTCCCCTACTGTAATGTTAATTATATCCAACAGGCTTTCCTGAAATTCAGAGCATCTATAGTCATCTAACACAGAGGGAAAATTGTCTCCCAACTTTTCATGCTAGCAATTCTCAGTTAGCCTTGAAGGTCTGCATTGTACCCCTTACCTGGCTGGGTTTGCTACATGTTATTTGTAATAGTCCATATATGACCCAGTAGCAACCAGGACCCCTGCCTGTGTGCATGTATTGCCCCTTCCCCATGCCCCATGCACCTTACAGTCAAAATGTAAGGTCTGAGACTGTATGGAAAAAGATACAGACAGAAGTAAGAGGAAATAAAGAGACAGGACTGGAAGCAACATAGGCAAAAGGACTTTACACACCAGCTTCCTTACTCTTCTCCAGTTTCCTGTAAGGGGCTGTGGCAAAGGAGAGGTTTTAGGAGGAATCTGAACACAGACCCTGAAGTATCTGGGCAGATGTTTAAAGACTTACCTTTAAGGAAGGAGCTTTCCAAAGCAGAGCACCATAAATCTCTTGTTAATAGGCCAATCACTTCAGACTGAACACAGAATCAAGCAGACAACTTCATCCCAGAGTGAACACTGAAAGCTAGTCTGTTTTCATGAATAAGCAGAAAAGAACCAAAGGAACCCCCCAAGCCTAAAAATAAGCAGTTAAGTATACCCCATGTCAAGCTGCAGCTGTGGAGACGTGGAGGAGTACTGGATAAAGGTTTTACTTCTGCTTCCCTTTGTTTCTTAAAGCATTACAAAAAGGAAAACCAGCAAAAGGTAGCCATATTTCTGATTGTCTCTGACAGTATGGCAGTTTGCATTTAACAAGGGACACAAGAATAAATCATTATAAAGCTTTGCTGAAGATATGTGAGGGGTGCTCTTCTCAAAAATGAGATGCATAAGAAATATTTTTAAAGGGTAAAGATGAGGAATGTAATTCATGTGTCGTATATAGCTTAAGAGCCTACTTCTAGTTTTCACAGGCCTAATTAAGTCCCTGATTTTTTTTTTTTAATTTTATGCCATTTCAAACTACAAGATCAAAGCAGGACTCCTGGAAAACCTAGAATTAAACCTTTATATTTAACATTTATACAGCAAAGGACCCAAAGAAGTTACATAAAGGAGATAGCGCTCCAGCTCAGTGGACATATAGAGAATCCAAATATTTAAAAGACTTGACAAGGAAAGGCGTTTTCCTAAGCTGACAGTGGGAAGTTCATCCAAGGGGTAGCACAGAGCACATTCTAAAGTACCTCTTTGATGACAAGTGGGTAATGAAGATAAGCTTTGTTCCCTAGTCAAAGTCTGGAGGCCACTTCTGAAGAGTGAATGAGAGCTGATAGAATGCAATGGGCTGGAAAATGAAATGAAATGAAATGAAATGAAATGAAATTAAATTAAATTAAGGAAGGAAACTTAGTAATATAGCAGAAGGGGGAAGCCAGCAGATGGGCACAAAGAGAGTAAGGTGTTGAAATTGACAGATTCACAGTAACATTTTGAATACATAGCAGTGAGGCAAAGTTTGTCAAGGCCAGAGAAGAGAATATTTCAGCAGTTGAGGTGAACAGTGATCATGTGGTAAGGCTTCTAAAGGTATTTTGTCACATCCAACCACATCCACACTTGGTCTGATTTGCCTGTGTGGGGACTGGATCTTAGAACTACAGCACAGGTATGCATCTCTTCCCAGGGGCACACTAAGTTTGGGAACAGAAGCCACAAGCCTTGGACATCTTAGGGAAACAGCTGCTGTGTGGAAATCTCAGAGGGCTCCTGATGAGATGGAGATAGGGAAATGAGAATACCAAGAGTGGAAGGGATGTTTTGTGCAGAAATATGAGCGGCTGGATCAGTGAAGGGTATATGTAGCTCTTCAGTGCTTTCAGATGTCACCATTAGGCTGTGAATGAAGCATATTCTCAGACAAAACCTGCCCAGAAGCCACTTACAAATGAAAACACATTTTAGTAAAGACCAGATAGTGCACCACCTGCATCCCCATCAATAATGCTCTTTAAAATTTGCATGACAGAGCAAGGTGGTATGGAAACACACACTGAGGGATGGGGACCACTTCAGAATCCCTTCTTGCTATAACCTCGCCTCGATTTTCTGCTTCTCACACCTTCTCCTTGCCTCTTTCCTTGCAGTTTTATGTATAAAAAACATAGAATGAATAGTGGCTTTATTATAGATTGTTTATTCAGAGCTTGCCAGAGAATCTATTCCTGGGAATTATGTCTAAGATCTGTAGGGTTCATGCCCTGATGTGTGGAAGTGATCTGTTTGCCTTTGGTCCATGGGCCAACACATGTTACTGAAAGCTTACAGTGATGTGTGCAAGGATTGTGAGTTTGCATTAGAATATGTGTTAAATCATAGGCTGGAGGCTCTGGAAAACAAAGAAAAGGAATTTCTGGCAGAGGATTGTAGAATAAATCCCAGACTTTGCAAGAATCTTCTTGCTTCTGAAGTGTAGCTGTTACAAAAAAAATTGTCGTCCCATAACCTAGACCTCTCTGCAAATGGGATGCTGTAGCCAAGCACTGGGTTTATGTCTGGCATCATGTGAGTCAGCAAACTAAAAGCAGGTCCTATACCTTCCAAAAATATATCAGCTGCAGGATTTGTTGTTCAGCCTGTTCATCACTGCAGAACCTGATGTCATGTACAAAGCCTTACCCTTGCATTAGTGATAACACAAAACTCCCTTTGTCTTCCCTAGTTTACAAAGTACTTGAAACCACATTTCTAGGACTTAGCAAATGCCCTTTCCCAAAGTCCCTGCCAGGGCTAAGTATGAAAACAAAACCCTGAAATGTCAGAGAGGCCAGATGTACATGGGGAGGCTGAGAGTTTCATGCACCAAAGTGATAGTTTGAAAAAGCTGACAAGCCTTTACCTCTCTGTTCAGAAGCTCTTTCTTACTATACCTCTTTGCTACCAGATACTACCACTCCCTACAAGCAGTCTCATATTCTTAGACAGTCACATCTATAGCAACTCGTAAGAATATTAACTTGAATGTGTCAGTGTGGCCAGCTTGCTCTCCTGGTTATTTGAGCTGAGTGCTGATTAATGCCTGCTATAAAGCCTCTGATTGCAGTAAGCATCCAACTAATGTGCTTCTTCACAGCTCCAGCTGCCTCCTCCCACTATCATCACCTGAAAACCCAGCTAGGAAATCCTACATTTCAAAATTCATACCCAGCATCCAAAAGAGTTCTTAATGTTTTGGCCACAGGGATAACAGATACCAGAAAGTACGATAGTGGGCAGTTTGGTTGGCCTGTGTGCTAGGGACGAAGGGGAGAATCCAGGAGGTTTGCAAATGTGTTTCTACGAGGGAAAGAGGTTATGAAACAGGGCTGCAAAATCAGTAAGAGGGGATAAAAAGGAGGATGGGCTTGTGGGTAACACACCACTTGGGGAATTTTTCTTTTAGATAGCAGTGAGATTATATCTGGTACGTACAAAGAAAACAAATGTTTTGGATGGGGTCCAATGAAAATCAAGCCCTACGCAAAATGGGAGGAAATGTTTTGAATTTTATAATTTAGATTAAATGTTGAAGGAAAGGGGGAAATTTTTGAGAAAATGCATGTACATCTTTTCCTAAACCTTTTTTCAAGCCCCCACCAACAACATTTTTCATTTTTAAATCATCAGCTCTTTTGCAAAGAAAACAACAGTGTCTTACACACTGGCAAAATATAATTTAGCCTTTTTTCTGCCTAGAACCAGTACTTGGTGAAAGGAGAAAAATGTGAAGGGAACCCTTTGCAGCAAGAGCAACTGCAGTTAAGCAGAGCTTTCTTGAGAAAGTTTCACTTCCTAAGGTTTTTTGCTATGTTTGCTCATTTAAATGGCCATTGCATTAACCCACTTTTTACGATTTTCAAACGTCAGCAACCAAATTATGTCTTGTAAAAGAAAAAGTGTAAAGCAGAAGGCCTGGTTCTCATTACTCTAAGGACTTAACTGCATCAACAAATTTTGCTGCCACAGCCTTGTAAGTGGTGTTGCTGCAATATTACTTGCCCGATATATCAGCTTGTGTGGGGTTATTGCCAGAGGTCAAGATTCAGTGAAAATACATGGTATCTCTGTAGCAAGGTCTTTGGGCTAGAGGGTTAGGCAGGAGTCGTCTCCCTTTCTTCAAAAGCTACAAAACTACAGCACCGCCCATTCCTGACTTGAAGGGATTTAACTATGAATGTTCTGTAAGAGTGCTTTTATTATTGCTTTTTTAATGCTGCATCCTGAAACAGAGTAATTTAATTTGCAAGCTATTTAATAGCAGACTGTGTATTAGGTCATAACACACTGAGCTGGCAAAGGCAGTCTCTGGAGAGGGTGCAGCTATAATTTCTGTCCGTGACTTTACAGTGACTGATTAATGTTTTGTTGGGTTCCTGGGCCACTGAGGAGCTGGAGACACATGGAGCTGCAGGCTCTGGAGTCTTGAGAAGTTTGGATTTGCATGATAAACTGTCGAGCCTGGGAATGGGGTTTTGTTTTTGAAACAAACTTCTGCAGCCAAAGGTTCAGGATAGGAGATAGTAATATATTTCAGGAGCTTAGCCAGTACAAGCATATTCTTTAATATCAAGAAAAAAAACCCCCAAACTTCAGAATTTCCAATGAAATAGTTCTCAATGTTTTTCAAATTAAATGATAGCATTTCTCTTGTTCAAAGCGACATTGTCTTTCAAAAATCCCTGTTATTTTAAAATATTTAAACCATATTTAAATAGCCACCATCAAAATGAAGCATTAATTTTTTTTTAGGAACAAATGTGTCATTTGAAGCCTCCAAATTATTATTTGTTTTACTTTTCAATTCACAAAAAAAATCAGATTTTTTCCTTTCAGTTTGATGAAATGAGTCCTCTTGACTTTCCAAATTTGCCAACGAAACAAAAAAAAATTAATTATTCATCGAGTTCCAATGAACACCCTTCATAAAACTTCTGAATTATGCAAACTAATCACCTTCTGGGAAATAGGTATAGAGCACTTTATGGTACAAGCTTGCAATGTGACTCAATGCCTCTTCACTTGCACACTGTAACCCTCCTCGCTCATCTGATTATTCAGACTTTTGCCTTGTCTATGGTTTTCAGCTCATTTCCCCCCACTGCCGCCATCACTCTTCTCTAGTTTTCCTTTGCTTACAACAAAATATTCTTTATCTTTTGAGATATCAAGTGCTGCCATCCTGTGAGGCAAATGCAGCTGGGAGGACAGAAATAGTTAAATGACTGGGCTCACGAAGTTACTTATCGCTACTCTGACTGTGTCAGCAGAAAGGGCGAGGAGCCGCCACCTGCCCCGGTGGCACCCATGGCACCCTCCGGTAGCAGGAGTGCAGGGACAGCAGGGATGGTAGGGATGCCTGCTGGCTGCCGTTGCTCGACATCTCTAGCAGGGCAGGTGTTCTTGTTTGGCACAGGGAGGCAGGGATGCTCCTCACGGAGGTCTGGCCCTGTAGGTGGACCTCTAGGGAAAACAAACACTGAGAAACACAGCAGAAACAAGACAAAGAAGCTCAGTCTGAGGGGCCAGAGGCAGAGGGGGGAACAGAAGAAGCTTTGATCGCCCCCTCCTCTTGCAGCCTCCCCTTTCTCTTCATTTCCCCCTTCTCTGTGCCCCATGACTGCAGACGCTGCACGAGTGAGCGTGGTGGGAAGCAAGGGCTGCCAGCCTCCTCCTCACAGTCAACCAACACTCTCCTGAAGTGAATCACAGTCTCTCCCTCCCCGGCAGCCTCTCTGAAGCAGGACCCCGGCCTCATTCACCCACATACTACAAGGCCCTTCAGCTGACCTTAAAGGGGAACACACCTGCTTCTTGCTTTTAGTATTGCTGCTTGCAACTTGCACGAGAAGTGTTGTGTTCTCTTTCCTGCACTTCTCCCTCATGCACAGGGCCAGCAGGGCCCCAGGGTGGTGTCCTGGGTGTCCCAGCTGAGCACCCATCCTTCTCTTTGCACTAAAATGGACAGTAGCCACGCGCCCACCAGGCGCATGATAGTCCATTTGCTCTGTGCTTTCAGGGATTAACTACATTTTTAGCTAACCTGCATGTGCTGTTCTTGGGATCCACTTTGTTATCTTGATTAAGAGCCCACAGTTTCTTCAAGGCTTTTGCCCAGTAACCTGGTTTAATAGCAAATGTCATAAAAGCCACTTCTACAGTTTGTACACTCTAAACTGTGTAAATGCCTACCATAGTTTGCATAATTGTTGGACATTTTTCCCCCTTGATAAGTGGAAGTTTTCTAAAAGAGTGGCTGTCTACAGTCGCCGTCATTCATTTAGCAGGAAAGGGAGTGTAGATACCAAGGTATTTTTTTACCAAGGACAGATCGGTTCTTTAATCCCAATGTCACCAAGAGCTCCGGTCCTTGCAGAGCAGGCAAGAGGGGCTTAGCTGATGGCACCTTATCTCCTGAGCTGTTTGTGCTCATTTCAGGGACATTGTGAAGTCCAGATAATCAACATGTTTTCCTGGCAAACCACCATGTTTCATGTGGCTTGACATCTGGTGAAGACATGACAAAAAGTTTGTCCTTGTGCTCTTTAGCTGCAGGCTGCAGGCAGCTCTAATTTGCATTGGCCATCAGCCTCCAAGAGGAAGTTCTGCTCAGGGAGCAGCACTGTTTACCAACAACAGGGCCACCTCTGCTGTTACACAGTGGGCACATGTCTGGTCTAGGCACTGCTGTGCTGCTTTTGAGCTGCTAAAAGATTCCTGTTGTGACAGCGACCTCACACAAGGCAGTACTAAGCCTTCCCCGCCAAGAGAGGACTGGCCTGCAGCGAGTCCAACAGTTAGGTGTGTGCCACTGCCAGGACTCAGTTCTTATCTCTTAAGCTAAAGTGTCTGTCACCCTCCCACCTCAGTGCTTCCCTCAGGCAGGCCAAAACTGCCATCTTTTAATCTATTAAACTTGTGGGGTTTTACTCTATTTAGTACTGTGATCCGAGTGAGAATACACTGCGCAATGCCTGAATTGTCTCATCACACAGAGAAAGAAGGGCCCCTGTCCTGCAGGTGTGATTTCACCGACAGCCTGACCATTCCCTGCCCCCAAAATCCCTAGCCCTGTGGCTCTCCCTCCCTTGTAGCAGCACTAGCCCTTGAGCAGCTGTGCAAGCTAAATCCTTTCTCCGCTCCAGTTCATCCCACAGCCAAATTAATCCCAGTGCCAGCACAAGGGGGTGGGGTAGTGCAGCTGGAGGCTGGAGGGGCAGTCTGGATGGTGCTGCCTTTTCTCAATGCTCACTGAGATCAGGTAAAGCGGATCATGAAAACATGTCCTAAAATACTACCTGGCACAAACTCTCCTGACAGTCAAGGCAGGGCTGGAGAATTCCTCAAGGCTTTCTCTTCAACCACGTACATTTTGTTTATGTTTAAGTCTTTCCGAGTCTTGACTCTCCAGCACACCATATATAGTATATTTACTGTATAGTGAAGATAATTAAATCCTAAACATGTGATCTGTGATACAGCTGAGCTTGTGAGCAGTGACAGCTCAGGGAATAAATCAACAGAATGAATGTTTGAAATTGAAATTTATTTCTGCACAGTTGCCAGGCGAGGCAGTTGAGGTTTACTCAGCTTTGACCTCAAAGGCCCCAAGCAATGACTGCAGTAGTAAGTCTATGAAAATGCCACATTTGCTCTGATAGAAAGGGCTGAAGGAGGGGCTGATTGAACGATTGGTGTGAGAAATATCAGTGATACTGAATCTGGGCAGGGAAGTGTCTTCCAGAGCCAGATACATGCATTTCACTCCAGAGACAGACAGGCATGGCAAGTGAATGTGATGTGGTTAAAGCACGCAGAGCTCTCCAAAGGGTAGGGCAAATCTGGGCATGTCGGGGACCTCAAGAAGGAGCTCAGGGAAAAGGAATCCTGGGTGCCCAGAATCTCACTGCAGCTCTCTGTGGTTATAAGGTAAATCCTGCTGGATCAGTCACAGCCATAGGAATGAGGGAGACGTGAGGAACCCTGCTACGTGCCTGTGTGAGCAGCAGACACTGCTTTGGGTGTTTGCCATAAGGTACTTGCTTCTGGAATGAATGGCTCTGGGCTTTAGGAATACCCTGGCTGCACCCGCATATGTTCTCCTGCAGCTGTGCCTGAGTGTTGTAAGCTATTTAAATTCAAAGATCAGGTGTTAGCTACCAGCTCGCTGTGCTAGTAGGAGGGAGCCAGCCATTACCCTGGGGCAGGGGTGAGCCAGCAGGTGCCCTCACTGTAGGGCCCCACACGTGTGGAGTGAGGATGTTCCAGTACCAGTTCCAGTTAAGCAGTTTGGGTGCAGCCACCCGGCTTTGGAGGCTGAGAGGTTTTTTCCAGGAGTGTTCCTGGACCCTTTTGATTTACTGACAGACACAAGTCATACAGACCAAAGCAAGATTTAGCCCCAGGAAAAAGGTGCAAAGGCAACTTTTTTTACAAGCTTTCTGAGCAGATGTTCCTGTAACTCTGGGGTTTGGCACCCTTCTAGAAAGAACATACCTTTTATATTAAAGAGTGGGCCTCAAATCTTAAAAGTATTGCTAGCTTTTCCCCTCCCCTCCCCTTAAATACACCCACATATGCATGCTTCACATTTATGGTGTGGTCATCCTCACCATTGCCTTAGGGCCAGGTTTTGTAATCTTCTCTCTAGTCCTTGTAAAGGGGGCTGCGATTGCTATTGTAACAAGAAACAACAGTTGCTGACCACTGTAAGGTAAAGACTTTGCTATAAAGGGAGGACGAAAAATTAAGTTAAAAACAAGTAAAAAATGAGCTGAGTACACAATGATATTCTCATCAGACCTCCTCGACAGATAGGCAGGGCAATATATATCCTTTCACCTTTCCCCTTTGGCAAGAGTGTTGTGTGTTATCATGCAGTGTATTCTAAGAAAAGCATCTGCCATACTGTCCTGAAGAATTCATTTCTCGCAAGCCCTCCCCCTTTTCAGTTTGAGAGCTGTGGGTTTGTACAAAGCGTCATTGTAAAACAGGTCTACCACAGCCAAATGTCATTTGGCATACTGCATTCTCAGAACCAGCAATACCGCGCCCTAGGCAGGAATGATGAAATATCTATGAAACATGCGTGAGCCAAGTCTTTCCTTTTGTACCCTCCTCAGCACTGCTGGTCTTTGCTTTAATGTTGGATGGGTGTCTAGCACAGCTGGGTCCCCCTATCAGATGTCCTCAAGAAGGGAATGTGCTCCCTGCTTTTTCTACTCCATATTGCTCGCAGTTGTGCTGGGCAGGCCACAGCTGAAAGCTTGGTTCCCTTCTGCAGGTGACAGGCCCTTTTGCACTGAGGTCCGGTTGCAGAGATTCACATGGCCCCAGACAAGGCACACAAGGCACATTACATCAGGTGCTACAGGAGATAAGGAAAAGGCGCTATCAATATTACGGGGGTGCAGCCCAGAGCTTGAACAAATCCAGTCCTTCAAGTTCATTCCTCACTGCACAGTCACTAACAGCACCATTCCCCAGTCAGCCGGTGAGGCATTGGGGGTGTAGTATCCTGGTGGGAGCACCACACAGGAAAAAAACAGTGGAAGTCCTCTGGACATGTTTGTGCAGAGCCTAATTGTCCTGCCAGGGAACATTTCATCATCACCACGCATGGCTCGGTGCTGCTATTGTCATAACTCTTACAGGGCTAATGGAGTATCACCGCATGCGGATGTGAGCGGAGAAGCCCAAAGTTTATCAGTAGTTTGGGAGCTTATGGTGAATGTGGGGAATATTTCCTGCTCTCCTGGGATGGAGTCATACTTTGTCTTGCACAGGTTTAAACCAGTAATAGTTGACTAGATCAAGCAAAGCTTGTTCCTGGGTTTTGTACCAGCGGGCTTTGTTTAGGGACCAAGACAAGCAAGCACTATGGAGTGAACAGAGTTCTAAGAACTGTGGCGAATCTCCTGGAGCCTCCAGTTCCCTCATTTTGCATTCATAGAGAGAAAGAATCAGCAAACACACACACCCCCCCCTCGACCTTCTTCTCCCCTCCCCACATTGTCTCATGTGGGAACTCTCCAAGCCAGGCCTGGGAGACCTCTGGTACTCAGCACTGAAAGCCGCTGCTTGCAGGAACATTTGTTACTTTTGGAAATGCATCAAATTCCTTGGGACCCTGGGGAGAGGCTGAATGGGATCTCAGCAGAGGAGGCATCTCCAAACTCTTCTTCCCACATGCAGTTTTCCTAGGCTCAGCTCACAACCCGCCCATGTTGAACAGAGGACTGCAGCCCCGTTGCGCGCAGCAGCACACCGCGGTAGGTGGTTTGCCAGAAGCTTTCCCTCCAGCTACGTAACTTGAGCCTGTTCTTCTTATGGCAGTGCAGTTAGATGCATGGCCCAAAACTGAGGCAAAGCACATCCCAAAATCTGCGGGGTGCTGCTAGTTACATCCCTGCGGGCCTTTAACGGCAGAAGGAGAATTTCGATCCAAATGGACCGGCAGGTGGAGAAACACTGCTCATGGATGTACCAGGAACCGCCACCTTTCCTAGCTGCGCCCTCCTGTCCCCCAACTGCTTGTGGCAGAAGGGCTGCGGATCAGTGTGAGCGCGAGCAGAGTCAAGATGGGGCCCTCGGCCCCGCGTCGCCCTTCGGGGAAGGGGCGCGTGCCGGGGCTTCGGGAAGCCATTCGCTGCAAGAGGGCGGTTCCTCGCCTCCTCCAGCCAGGCTGGCGGGGGGACAGGCAGGAGAGGACCGGCCCGGCGGCGCTGCAGCCCGCGGCAGCCCCGCGGGCTCGGCGCCCGCCGGGCAGAGACGAGCGGGAACACCCGGCGCCGGGCCCGGGCCGCCCTCCGGGCCGTCCCGCAGCCCCCGCGCCCGCGGCTCGGTGCCGCAGCAGCGCGGCGGCCGCGGGGGGGCGCGCTGGCAGCCGGGCCCGCGCGGGGCGGGGCGGGGCCTGAGCGGCGGGGTGGGCGCGGCGCGGGGCGGGGCGGGGCCGGGCCGGAGCGGGCCCGTGAGGTGCGGCAGCGGCGGCGGCGGCGGCCGCGGCCGGGGCGGGCGGCGCGTTGGTGGCCGCAGTTCGCTGCCGTTCCGGCTGGCGGAAACCACCTTACGGCCTTGTGGGAGGACCCCCGCCCCCCAACCTGCCACCCCCCGCGCCTCCCTCCCTCCCTGCCGTTTTGCCTTCTCCTGCGCTGTGTGTTTCCCTTCCCTTTAGCGCCCCAAAGGCCTCCCAGCGTGAGCCCTGCTGCCCGCGCGAAGACCAGCGGGGAGCGAGCGGTGGGGAGGGGAGCGTGCCTGCCTGCGGGGAGGGCACTGCGCGGGGCCGTGGGCGAGCGAGCGAGCCTTGGGGCCGTGCTGCGGGGGCTGCTCTCGCCGGCTGCGAGACCGCGGTGTGGTCCACGGGAGACGGCGGCGTGAATGCAGCTTTCTGTGAATGTCGGATGCTGCTGAAGCCCAGTGCTTTTCCAACAGCGCACCCGCAAACAGACCTACAGCAAATAGGGGCATTCCGAATCCACTCGCTGGAGAGCTTGGAGGAGAAAAACGTGATCTCTTCAACCACGCATGAACGTTTCTTGTTTAATATCCGTGACTCCAAAGCTCCCATGCAAGAATGAACCCCCGGTTTTTTAGTCCAGGGGCAGCACTGAAGTGCTGTACGAACGCTAGAAGTTTAAAGGCGAGGAAATGGTTTGCGGAATTTTTTAATGTCATTTCAGTCATTTAAAATCACTCTGCCTTGTACACTTGTGTCACAGTTAGTAAAGCGATCGAATTTCTAAGTGTTGGGCACACACAGTGATCTATTTCAAATGATGATGGTTGCCATTTTATTCTGAAAGCAATAAAGGCATAGGTGAGCATTAAATTTCAGGATCATATTTTGTATTTCCTCATTTCCTCTTTTATTGTTAGAGGCTCCTTTTAATTCTTGATTCATTTCTTTCCTTCTGTTCTATTTATTTGTCGCTTTTCAGCTCAAAGGCTGCCCATGTACAGAAGCTTAGTTTGTTTTATTATTGCAAGGGCTTGGGTTGAAGTTATATGTTTATGTATTTTTAACCAAAAATATACCAACCCTATATCAGTTTCTAGCTTTCTGTTGTTTAGCAAGTTGCTCAGCCTTTGCATGTAAAAGCTCACTGGTGTACTGCAAAACCTCACTGTGTCTGAACTTCTAGCATACGTCCTCTCCACCATAATTAGCAACTCTCACTCTGCACACTGTTGAGTCATCATCCAAATATTCCTGTTTTCATCTAGTTTTTTCATCATGGTCAAGTCAGACCGTGAATCCAAATGACCCCTGAATACTGGGTGGATAACATTTTTACCTGAAATGATTAAAGCTTTGAGGACGAGAATCCCCCTGCGTTCAAGGGAAAAAGCTGAATTTCTGTGCAACCAAGTAAAAATTGGAAGAGTAAATAGAGCTGTTACCTGTGCCTTCCCCACTGTGAGACATGATTACTTCAGGCAACACCTCAGGCTCGTTTGAGTGTTGTTGTAGCTCTTAGGGGATGGCTGGGCTTAGATGAGCAGTGTGCTACTGTCCCCCAAATTACCATATATGAATTACTGTACCACTGATGTGGTTAGCTGAGCAGTCATGGTACAGAGGGAGTCTTGTGAGGCCGTTTCAGCTGAGTAGCTCTTTGGCAGTTGTCTGCTTCTGTGAAACTCTGGACACTGTAAAGCCTTTTAATTCTTTTTCTCTTAGCAAGCATTCAGGCCTCCTCTCTGAGGGCTTGCATGTAGCCTGTATTGCTTAAGTCCATCTGTGAAGTCTTCGAAAGTCTTGAGACCAAGCATACCAGCCTGTGTGAAGAGCTGGGTCAGGATTTTCTTGCTGGAGGTCTGTGGCGTAACTTTGCTCAAGCCAGAAGCAGAAGACCTTCAAGAAGCACAAGCAACCTGTTTTCCCAGATTTGTCTTCTAACTGATCAGAGAAAACACTTGGACTTAGCTAGGCAGGAGTTAAGAGCAGTAGATGAGGTTGGGCCATTATTAATTGGCACATTTCAGTGGGTCAGAGCCAGAGAGCAGAGCCTCATTGCTGGCAGTGGTGCTAATCAGGACACAGTACCTGATGTTAGTCGAATGTGTCAGAAGATTATTGACAGCAGAGCAAGCTCTGGCTGCAGCTCTTGTTTGTTTAGATGGCAATGAATGATTAGGGCAGAATCAGTCCCTCTAGAAAGATCATTTCAATGTCTCAAAATTCTAAAATAATTGCCTCGTTTATGCTGTGTAAATGCTCACAGAACTGGCTGTTGGGTCTAGCAAGGAGTTGTGTTAAACAAATATATACCCATTGCAACAGAGGGGATGTGCTGCTGTAGTTACATGGTAGAGTAGTATCCAGTAGAAAATCTTAGTTGAGGTCCTGACTAGCCTATCCTGTTTTAAAGTACATTTGGGTTAATGCCTTCTTTCAGTACCATAGTAATGTGTTTATTCCTTTTGTCTTTTGTTAGTCTGGCACATAGGTAAATTAGTGTCAGAATAATTTAAAAATCAAGTCATAAAAGGAGGTGAGACATTTCTGTTCTTAAAATAGCAGTTTCTTTTGAACCTGTTGAATGAGATGATAGATTTATCTGGGGAGGGGATGCGTATGTGTGGGGGTACACTGCCTCCTTTGAAGATAGCTCCCTTAACTGTGACAGAGAATAAAGAAGTCTGCACTGGAAGGATTTCTCCTCTAGTCTGAATTTTCTGCACCACCTTGACCAGTCTTTCTTAGGCAAAAGTCACTCCAGACTTGAAGCAGATAAGTCTTCCTTCTGCAAGCACTTGGTTAATATCCAGATCTGGGTGACAGCAGATAGGAACTGTCCCTTAGAGACTCTCTGGTAATAGAGGAAAGGTCCCACTGTTCTCATCAGTGGGGCTGGAGGTCACAGCCACATTTAGAGGAGCAGCAAGCAGTTTTCTGCCCACCTGTGAGGAAATACCTGCTCTTCTACAGTTGGATGTCAGCAGTGATATCTTGCTACTCCCTCCCCGGATCGCTTTTCCTTTCCAGCTGATGTTGTGGACTAAGCCAATGATATTATTCTCCTCAGATTTCTGGCAAAGTAGCCAGCTCAAAGAGAAGATGAACCAAACAGAAGGTAGAACGGAGCACACACAAGAGATGGGAAGGTTTTTCTCTGGGAACTGCCTAAGGCAGACGGCTAGACAATGCAGGTGTCTGCATCTAAGGCAGTTCTCCAGAGCCCACTTCAAATCAGCAGAGAGAAATCTTACTGGAGATGTCAGCAGTCAGATGAGATGAACCCCACTTCTTTAGACTCTCTGTCATTGGCCATGAGTGTGGACTCACTGTAGTGTCAAGTATAGATCTACATAAAATGATTGAAATACAGGTCATTTTAACCGTCTGGACTGGAAACTTAAAATCATGGCATTTTTGTGAATAAACAAAGCAACTAGGAACATGGGAAAATGGGTCTCTGCAGTCCTGGTAAGAAACATGATCAGTCTGACAGGAACGAAAGAACTCAGTTTGGAGAAGGTCATGAAGATCTGACATCAAATCAGGGGCTGAACTATTTCTAGGGCAAAATATTCATGAATACAAGCTGCCCAGGTGTAAAAGACAGCTATTATATTTATATTATATGATGATAGTATAATGAAATGGAGAAGCAAACTAAATACATTATCTCCTGTGAGATTTAGTAAGTATTTGTGCTCCTTCACTGAGGACTCTTTCCCAGTTTTCATTTTTTGCCACAATAAATTTCTCCTATCTTCCACCAGGGTGTTACTTTATTGTGCACCAGAGGAGGGAGATACATGCCCACAAACCTTCTGAGAAACACATTTACAGGAAGTAAAAAACACCCAAGCAAGTCTTTCTGCCCCACTCTCTGTGTGGAGAGTAAGCCCTTACTCTCTTTCACACCAGTTAAATGGCTTAGCTCAGGATTAAACTAGTGCTAGCTATTGAAAATGTAGTGGGCTCCATAGTGATCATCACATGGTCTTCACCAAGTGCTGCAATGCATGAGTATTATCTGAGGAAATCATAGCCCAATGGGTGTCATACACAAATGATAATCACTGCTGTTCTAAGAAGTCCATCTTTTTAATTGCTTTGCTGACAGATGGATTCTGCACAAGGTCTCATTTTCTCACTGTAGGCTGCCTTTGGTTTTTCACACTTTCTAATCAGATAATTCAGTATGGTTTTGTATTGGGTTTGTGTGGCAAGGTTTTGGTAGCAGGGGGGCTGCAGGGGTGGCTTCTGTGAGAAGCTGCTAGCAGCTTCCTCTATATCAGATAGAGCTAACACTAGCCAGCTCCAAGACAGACTGCCCAAGGCTGAGCCCACCAGTGACGGTGGCAGTGCCTCTGGGATAACATATTTAAGAAGGGGGAAAAAACCCTGGCAGTCGAAGAGAGGAGTGAGAATACGTTAGAGAAACAACCCTGCAGACACCAAGGTCAGTGGAGAAGGAGGAGGAGGAGATGCTCCAGGCGCCGGAGCAGAGATTCCCCTGCAGCCTGTGGGGAAGGCCACGGTGAGGCAGGCTGTCCCCTTGCAGCCCATGGAGGTTAACAGTGGAGCAGATATTCACCCTGCAGCCCATGGAGGACCCCACACCAGAGCAGGTGGATGCCCAAAGAAGACTGTGACCCTGTGGGCAGCCCGTGCTGGGGCAGGCTTCTGGCAGGACCTGTGGACCCATGAAGAGAGCAGCCCACGCTGGAGCAGGTTTGCTGGCACGACTTGTGACCCCGTGGGGGACCCACGCTGGAGCAGTCTGTGCCTGAAGGACTGCACCCCATGGAAAGGACCCATGGTGGAGCAGTTTGTGAAGAACTGTAGCGCATGAGAAGAACTTATGTTGGAGAAGTTTGTGGAGGACTGTCTCCTGTGGGAGGGACCTCATGCTGGAGCAGGGGAAGAGTGTGAGGAGTCCTCCCCTTGCGGAGGAAGGAGCGGCAGAAACAACGTGTGATGAACTAACCCCACCTCCCATTCCACATCCCCCTGTGCCACTACGGGGAGGAGACAGAGAAAATTGGGAGTAAAGTTAAGCCTGGGAAGAAGGGAGGGGTGCGCAGAAGTTGTTTTTAAGATTTTGTTTTTATTTCTTATTATTCTACACTGATTTGACTGGTAGTAATTTAAATTAATTTTTTTCCTCAAGTCAAGTCTGTTTTGCTCGTGACAGTAATTGGCGAGTGATTTCCCTGTCCTTATCTCAACCCGTGAGCATTTCATTGTATTTCTTCTCCCCTGTCCAGCTGAGGAGGGGAGTGATATAGTGGCTTTAGTGGGCACCTGCCATCCAGCCAGGGTCAACCCACCATAGGTTTGCAGATACATCACACTGCATAGACATACACACCACTAAAAAGGTCTCATGGGTTTTTTCCTGCAGTGTTGGAGTTGCTCCATACTGGTGACTTAACCCTTCATAACCTAAAACAACTCAATAGAAAAGGAAAAAGATTTTACACAGGTGAGGGTTGCCATTTTAGCTTTGAGATAATGGAGCAACTTCTACTTTTTCTCTATCCTTCTTGCTGTGTGAAAGAAATGAAAGGTTGGCAGTCAGGCTCTCCATTTAGATGAAAGATTCAAGCTTCAAGCTGTCTCCTGAAATACTTTTCTAAGTAAGAGCATCTGCAAACATTTTGCAAAATTATTGGCTTTTTTGGCAGGGAAAAGATAAGATGATGTGACATTATGGCCTCATATGGGACTCTTTCAAAGTGTATGGAGAACTCAAAGGCTTTTAAAAGAATCCATGTCCTAAAAACTTAATGGATTATTTAGGCAGCATGCAAACTTCAGCCTTGTAGTGCCTGAATTGGTCAGGAATTCCTGTCTTATTTAAATCACTTTCAGGTACTTGTCCCTGGGGAATAGAGATCCCATATTGATTTGTGGTTTTGTTGCTTCAGATCTGATTCCTTGAAGAGGCTCTGTTTGTCCTTCTTTTCCTTGGTTGTAACAGAATGTTGTTTTGAATGTGCAGCTGTTTTTTGTGTCTCGCTCTTCACCATGAGACTTTTGACCTCAAGACTCAGGCTGTGGCCAATGGCTAAGTTTCTTCTGAGGTTTTGAAGGAACTCTTCCTGTCCTCTCTGTGTGCAGGACTCACCAAGCCACATCAAGAGGGCTTTGCTTCAGGAGCAGAGGCCTCGGATTTGAGGGCAAAAGAACCTTTAGGCAGCCTCTGTGCTTGTATTTTTGTATTAGTCCTTCAAACCAACTTATGAGTTGCCATACTATTTCCTTAGGGAATGAGATTCCTACTCTAATATAGAGGTATCTCTTCCTACAGTTGATGTCATCAGTGAGATTCAGTTATTTGCTAAACAAATACCAGCAGATACTGATACTGCAAAGAGGGCACAGTACTTGTGCTTTCATTCAGCATCACCATAACCAATTTCCCTATCCTGTCAGTTAATATTTGCAAGCAGAGCTGGAACCCGGAGGCCAATGGGTTGTAGATGACAAATTTATTTTGATCCAAGGAAGGGAGGGTTCCTTTGAAATAAGAGGTATTTGATAACAGAACATCAGTGTTGAAATCTAAATTAAAATGATCCAATTGCCATGGCTTTCTTGCTGCAGAAGAAGATTAATTAAGCAGCAATCCCTTCTCCTGAGCAGCCTCTGCTTTGAGAGAATGAGTAACAACATGAGCTGGAGTCTACAGTACATAATGCCATTAGGTTTATTACCCCCCCTTTTACAGCTTGCAGTAAAGAGAACTGTTGCAATTAATGAATGAAGTGGATATAATGCTGCAGTCAAGGTCAGGGTGAGGCATAAAATGCAGAGCCCAGTTCTGCTCAACGCACATGCTGCCAGGAGAAAGCACCACTGTTTGTCAGGAAAGGAAAGCAGGATCAGCTTTTCCTTTCACTGCAAAGAAATCTCTATCTCACATGTCTCTGACAGCATCCTACCAAAACTCTCCAGGAATGATATGTGAGAGCAGAAAGGAAGTTAATGTGTCAGTAGCCTGGGAAGAGAGAGATTGTTCAACCAATTAGCCAGAAACTGGAGACAGTCCTCTGCAGATTGCTGGCTATGGCAGATTATATGTGCTGTTATGAAAAAACAGATGGCTTCAGTTCCTAATTTCATGCTCTTGCACCAGTCTAAAATCCCAGAGAGTCACTGCTGACAGTTCATTGTTGTTTAGCAGAGAGATGTAGAATGTTTTCCTCTTCCCAAGCATTAAACTGGTGCTTGACTGAAAACAAAGCCGGCTAAGCCCAAAAGGCAGTAACAGTATATATTCTTTTCTTGTCATTCCTTTTTCCTTGATTATACACCCAATTTAAAAGCAACCAACCACACATGCCAATCATATTACAATTCCTTACATTTTCTTGTATTCTATTTCCCAGTCAATCAGCTCTCATCTGTTTTGCTTTTACCCTCTAAACTCTTCAGGGCATGGAATATCACTTTTCAGCTTGTACAGTGTGAAAAAATAGATCTTTGGTTATTACTGTAATATAAATGCATATTTGTGATCACAATGATTGCAATTGCAGAAAATGGAAATCATGAAAATTATTTCTTAAAGCTCCTGTTAAAAGCCATGAAATGATTGCTAGCTAATGATAGAAAACATATTTCTTTCAGGACAGGCTAGTCCATTATGAAGGCTTAATATCTTCCACTGGAGCAGCTAGGTTTGTTGGAAACAAGACACCATTTCCAGATGGAGCATAGGTCTGTGTGTTTATGTTCTGATGTAAAATGCATGTGAACAGCCTCAAGAGTTCTGGGTCCCCCGGGATGAGGCAAGGGAGTTAGTAAGATCTACATTGCAAGAGGGCGGACTGATGCATTCAAATAGCAAGTTCCTTTAGGCATGTTTTTTTCCATTAGAAAGGGCCACATCTTGCCAACTAGAGAACAAGGCAATCAGCAGTCACTGAGCAGCATGGGCTATTTGTGCAAGGAGACCTTATACTGAGCAAAGCTGGGGAAATAGAAAAGCATGCTGGCATAACTGTAAAAGAAACATTAATTATATACTCACAAACCTGTCTATAAGTGGATGTGTTTACCCCCTCCCGACCACATACACGTCCCCCGTGGGGAAAAGCATTTTCAGTACATTCTAATTTGAGGGGGTGAGATGGGGCTAGAGAACCATAATAGAGCTTCCTTCCGCCCTTTGAGAAACACTCATTTGTCTTCTGGCTTGGGTATGTGTGCTTGAAATGCACTCTGTCCCTCCTCCTTCTATCACGCCCAGTACTGTGATGTTGCAAATTTGTTGCAAGTCAAGCATCAGCAATTCTCACCCTAGGTGGAACTGCTTCAGAGCGGTGCTGTGCTTGAATACAGTGTGAGAGGATTACCTGTGGTTTCTGGGTTGTGAAATGAGATATCACTTACAGAGCTCTCTGTTGATACTGCTTTCTTGGCTTCCCTTTGATGATGACTCGTGTAGCCATATAAATAAGTGATAAAGTGAAAAATAAGCTCTAGTAAGACCACAGCTCTTATGGCCAGGTGTGTTCCAAGTGGTAGATAAGAGGCCCATCAGAATGAAAGTGGAATGTGTGAAAGGAGGAAAACAAGAACATTTATGTGTTTCTGTCCCAGCCCTTGCAACTTTGCAGGTTTATTTTTGTGATACTTTCCCCTCCATGGCTTTTAGTGCTGACATTTGCTGAGGAAGGGACGAGGATCTGTTACAATACCTTCCAAAGTTATTACTGGCATTTGTACTACAATATGAGGAGCTTGACTAAGACTTGGGGCTCCAGGTACTGTACAAAAACGTAGTGACTAGTAATACATAGCCCAAAGAGCTTGCAGTCTCAATAAGGAAGATACATAGGAAGTGCCAACGAAAACTCAGAGGCAGTACTGAGGATAAAGCGTATCTATCTCTGCTTCTCTGTGTCATCTCTATGTTACACTGCTTCTGCCGGGTTTTTCTGATGACCCCTCAGCCCAGTTGATCTTGGCCACCAAATTGTTGAGTTGTAGGGACAGAAGATGTCTTTGACCAGCTTCTTAGCTACCCAGATATTCAAAGAGCTTCAGGGCATCTGCAGGAATAGATGAAGGAATAGACTTCAGTCTATTCTAGAGAGTGGCAGGTATGTTGCAGGTTAATGTGATCCCGAAAAGCCGGTAGAAGAAACTCTCTAAGACTCATTTTGGAGTTTTAGAAAGCAGGCAATCTTTATTGCAGCACTGGATGCATGGGGGATAATTCCACCTAGTGTGTGTGCCACAGCTTCACAGCTTCAGCACAAACAGGTTATATGGAGTAACAATTACATATTAATCAGATTAGTATACATATACATAAAAATTATTGTAACTGATTATCATAGTACTGCCTACATCCAGTCATGTGCAATGAAGAATTCATTTGAGTCAAAGGGCTGCTTTTACGACCACCGACCCATTTGAGATTCTGTAGGCTGACCTTGAAGTCTTTGTTCTTGTCCTTGTTCTTTGGTCTTGAAGCTTTACGCAGTTTCAATCACATGTGGTCAGTTTCAACATTGTTCTCATCTAGCGTACAGGAATGTCTAGTCATAAGAGCAAAGAACTGCAAAACTTATGAGTAACTACCTCTACTAGTTAATTGTTTGGCTGTACTTTTGTCTATTGTTTCAATTATAGTGTTAGCATAAGATTTCTGATAATTATTTACCAAATCTCACTTTTACAATCACCTAGCAGCAAATCTTTTTCCACAGCTAGTACAAAATATTAAAACCATCAAAATATTTAGACATACCATGCAGAATGTGTGGACATATGCTATCAAATACACATGGTAGTATATATTATTTAATGTTTTGGTCAGGTATGTCTTTATTCTTGCTGAATATGCTTGCAATCTGTGCAAGAATAAATTGCAGACTAATTTATTTTTGGTATGCCAAGCAAGTTCCACAGTTTGCAAAGGGAATGTATGCCGAGGATGCCCTGTCAATACCCTGGCAACCTTCATGAGGAATAAAAAATGTGAGTCAGTCTGAACCTCCTGCTCCCAAGCCAGACACATCACCTTCACTTGCCTCCTTGCTGTGTAATGACGTATATTCCTGATCTTTCCTGAAGAGCAATGGGACAGATGATGTTCACAAGGCTCCAGCCTGGTGGCACAGGCAAACTCTGACACAGATCTTTGACTTTCTGCTGCCTTCAGTTTGCCATACTCCTTTACCACAGTGTACTGTCATGCCCCTTTACTCCTTCACTCCCACAGCAGCAGATATGCCGTCTCCTTTCTAAATGGACATGTGCTTCCCAACCCTGTCTTCTGGTAACCAAAGGTTGTCATCCTCCATCCATAAGTGCTAGGGGACATCTTGGGTTATGGAAAGTCTGTTGAGAGATGGGCAACTCTATGACCACAGGAAATCTCATTACAAAAACCCCACAAAGCCTACGAGTGATCAGACAGAGATTAGGTCCTTTTGTTCCTGAGAAGCAGGCAGGTCCATGCAGGACACACAGACACATATGCTGGCAGTTTACTGTGGTGCAAGGTGAGGGAGAATGGGAGAAATGCATGGACCATAAAAGCAGCCATTGTGCTCTGCAGCTTGTGTCTGGGAAACCCAGCTGGAAGGTGTGAGCTGTGGCAGAAGGGCAGAAGTGAAACTGCAGCTGTGACCAGATTGGACATTTCCTGGCTCAAGCCACTAGTTCTTCTTGTTCCTGTGGAGCAGAGGGTTCCCCACAAGATGCACATGCACATGTGGTGTGGTACAGTGGGTAGAGTTTACAAGCGGTGAGAAGAATGGCGCAGTTGTGCTTTCTGCCCTCACAACTGCTGAGCTTCATATGTGTGCATGAGCACCATGCCTTTGCTTTCCCCTTTGTTTCTTTTTTTCATTTTTAATCTCCTCAAGCAGGGACCAGCACATCACTCCTGTGTGTGTCACATGTACAGTCTGTATATTTCACAAGTACAACTTCTAGCCCAGAACAGTGCCAGCCCAAGTGCTTTCCAGATGATACCCTAGCAGAGATGAAGCACGAAGAGGCCAGGCAGGATGAGCCCACTGGCTCCAGCTGGGGGAGGAGGGACATTTGAGTGCAAGCCAGCATTCACAGTGATGATGAGTCACCCAGGTATGCACAGTAACTACAGTGGTGGCCCTTCCAACACCCGCAACATCCTTTGTACTCTCTCTTGGTTTCCTGTTCCCAGCACAAAAACTGTTTGCCTTTAGCAAGTTAAACCTGTTGCTTCCTTGCATTTTCACCCTGCCTTGGATCCTCTAGTATTTTGCTGTGCCTTTGCAATCTGTATGCATCTGAGATCCTAAACTTGGAGAGATTACAGCGTGAACTCACTTCTAACTGATCTGAGACTGATACTCCGCTGCTAGTGCTCATACCATTCAACAAGAGGCAGCACTGGATTGATCAGTGCCTCAAATTTCACACATCTTTGGTTCTGATATTTTTCTTGTGCTGTTGTCTAGTCAAAAGTGCTAAACATTAGTTTGTTGACCCAGATTGTAACCCAGCATTTACATGAGGGAAGAAGACACTCCCACAGCAAGTTGCACAGATGTGCAACTTCCTCACACCACTAATGATACTAACATCAACTGGATTCCTCCCCTCAGTAGACGGACACAAGAACTTGTTGTTTGCAAGAACAAGGAATTAATCATATTGACCAAGCATTCATTATGGCAGCTATCGAAAACAAGTGAGTTTAATTTTTGTAAAGAGGTCTGTTTAGTGGGGAAGGTGGATGCCATATTTTGCACTTGGGTGAGAAGGATTAGTCAGGTCCTTGGTTTGCTTGGGCTGTAGCTGGGGCACAAGAATAGTGCAACAGGCACTCTTGCTTGATGATTAGAACAGCTGTAGCAGAGCCATAGGGAATCTACTGTCTGATCTGCAGTCAAAAAGGGATGATCATCAGTGTTCTCATTGGGCTTAGTGCTAAAAGGGAGAGTCTTGTGAATATATCTCAAATCCAGGGCTAGAACAAATTACAGCAAATTTGGAGGTGGAAGAAAGTCTTATTTTTAAATACAGATACTCTGAATTTATAATTTTTCATTTTTCTGATACTGCTTGTATCTCAGAGGCTGGTGAGTTGACCCAAGGATGTCAGCACACAGCCAAGTCAAACATCATTAATCTAAAGATATCTTAGACCCAATGAGCATATTGTGCTTGATGTGCAATCCAAGACATATGCTCACTGTTTTTTTATTTTATTTTATTTTTACATATATACATAATGATTGGGATAAAAGACAAATCTTGCATCTGTGTTCCTACAGTTGTTTGGATATCTGTACGTAAAGTATCCCTCAGTAGTTCCAACGTAGGAGATGCCTTTGCTTTAAATCTTTCTTAAAATAGTGATTTCTATGCAATGTATGCAGCAAGCAGTGTTTAACTTGTGTGCAGAGATTCACTCTGTAACAGACACAAACGTGCAAGCACAGAAGAGCCACATCTTCTAGACAGACGCTGACACTCATGTCATGGCTAGTGACCCAGGGCTTCCAGTTTCTGCTAGCATCCCTCAACAGCAGCCCAAACAAAATGTTCTTCTGTAAATTGATTGCACAGCAGATAACTTTTCTTGTGGCAAGTCCCCATAGTTCAACAGATGGGAGGAGAAGGGAGGGAAAATCAAACTCCGTGCCCTGGGACCCAGGCTGTTTCAGTGATTTAGAAATGACCTCAGTGATCTGCAATCATTCTGGGCGCTTGGTATTTCTCAAGTCCCTCTGTCTCCCTCTTGCTCTCAGCACAGTAAAGCTAAGGAAATCCAGGAGACTAAATTCAGTGCTGCAGATTAGGGATGGGAAGGAAACTGGATATGCATGAATTAAACAAGACCATTTGCCTTCTCTGATGTGCAGATGTTTTTCTCTCAGAAATGCAACTTCTTTTTTTGCAGGTGACACCCACACATCTCCTTCACTTACTGGCGATGATAATGAAGGAGATAAACAACTGGAGCTCATGCAGTTAGACTTAATCTTTGTATGTCATCATCACCAAGCAAAGCCACAGCAATAGGAAAACAGAGCTGTTTGCTGCTGCTCATTTCGAACTGACATTTCTTCACCAAGTTGCTCATGTAACCTATGGACTCTTTGAACTTCATTTTGTGCCTGCTGTCTTTCACACTGTGTGGGTACTGCCATGCAGTGCTGAGCTGCAGTACATATGTCCTCTGCCTATACACCGGTCCTTATTTTGCCTCTCTGCCTCAGTGGTTTGAAATCAGATTGTAGAACTACAACAGAAACTCCTTAATAAAAATTTTAAAAAGGGTAACAAGAAAGGAATACTCTGATTTTAAAATGTTATGCTGCAAGTTAAATGTAGGATTTGTAAGTAAGTAAACCTCTAGTTCAGAAAGGAGAAAAGGCAGAAATAAGGGTATTTTAAAAATCTTTTTTGGTTAAGTGTATATGCGTGGTTATTTTGACTTAAATTTTAGAAAATAACCACAGGACCTTCATCCTTCCAAGGGCTGCATTTATTGGAGGAAATTCACTGGAGCTGCAGTCCAAACTAATGCATTTCTCTAGCTGCTGAAGACAAGCCCTGGAGTCACTTAACTCCACTTTTCCTGCAGTCAGCCATTCATCCCTCTTGCCTTCCCAGCCTACTGTGGTTTTCTTGGCCATTGACCTTTGAATATAATTTGCTACTTTCATCTCAAGAGTTTCCTGGGACTCAACAGTGCACCCAAGTCCACACACAGGACCTAACCTGGCTTTCACCATCAATGCAGCCAGTTTCTCATTGATGCATAGCAGCCAATGCAGTAAAAAGGTACTTCTTGAGGCAAGAAGGATTAGGGTGTTTTTAATACTGTTATTTCTAGTATCTGGCCAGGGAGAGGCAGAAGTCTGCTTTGCGTAATGCATCCTGCAGCTGGTTTGTTCATTTCCATTCCCTGAGGGACTGTTCCAGAGTTTCACTGAAGTGGTTTCAGAGTGGTTTCTCCTTTAACCCCTTTTGCTTCTCCCATCCTTAGTGGTGTATTGCTCCTTCACAGGGCTGGACTTGAAAGTAGTGTCAACTTTGTGTGTCTGCAGCAGGGAAAGAGGTTATTCCCTTGCTGTCCGATTCTGTATCTTCACAGTCTCATACTTTTTTGTTGTTCTTAAGATAAAACATTGGCATTACTTCAGCATTCTGCTAATGAGAGAAAAAGCTACATGGGATAATGCTCCCATAGGCGACATTCTGCCCTGGACTTCAGCCTCTGCGCATCAGGAGCTGATGAGCTATGCAAACAGAGAAACAATTTCCTTTCTCCAGCCAGTTTTGATTTGGCTGGGGAAGGCTGAGAAGCCCAGGAAGAAATGCAAGCAGCCTACTTCATCATTTTCATGAGAAAAAAAAAAAAAAATCAGCTCCCATCTTGACCACTGGTGTTTGAAGATTAAAGTAGCCCAAGGGCTGTCACAGGCAGCAAGCGTAGCAGGAAAATTAGTTCACTCTGACTCACAACAGAGTGATGTAATTTAATGGGGCACTGACAAGGCTGTCGGGCATTAATTTAGCTATTATCTAAGTTAGCCTGATTGTTGGTTGTGTCCTGCTACAGCCCTCCATATGAGTGGCTTGAGAAGTCACTTGGACTCTGTACCTTCAGTGTCGCCAACTGACCGCCTACTCTGACAATACCTGGAGCTTCTTACTGCAGCCCTGCGCTTGCTGCAAGGGAGCGGACCAGCATCTCTTAGCGGTGCATGCTCAGATTAGAAGGCAAAGTCCCTGTAGGCAGGGAAAAAAGTGCAATTGTAATTAAAGAGCCACTCTGGTCACACAAGGGGGCAGAAGAGAGGCTGGATAGGAAAGCTTCCTTCTGGCATTTCCTGCCTTTGATTTCTGAATTTTGCAACCTGATCTCTTTTCTTTTAAGGTACTCTAGTATGTAATTTCTTAAGCTTCTTTATTTTAGAGCAAAAGGTTTTTGTAAAAAGGCCATTTGATCCTCCTACCAGATTGAAACCACTGTGTTAATTTCCACAGAACTGTATGTTACAAATTGCTTGTTTGCGTCTTTGTTTTTGCTGGTTAGGGAGTAATCTTTCCTGACTGAAAAACTAGCGTTGTTCCAGCCCATGAGAACATTTCAACCTAATCCAGGATAGTTGCCTTGAAGGAATAAAAAGCCAGTGAGGAAAAGGTATGATGTGGCCACATAATGATATAATGGCTAGGAAAACTGTGGCATTTGAAAATTCCTGGTCATTTCAATGGTCAGATGAATGAGGCAGAGCCAGCTCCCCAAAACTGAAGTCCTCCTGGTAAGTTTATGGGTCCTGAAAATAAAGTTACATTTCCTTTTTATTAACAAAAAAGGAGAAAAAGTAAGAACCAGTGCCTTGATCCTGGAGATCCAGTAAAAAAAAACAAAAAACCAACATACACACACAAAAAAAAACCCCACCATGAATTTGAGACCTCTTTTGTCTCTTAGCAAATGGATTTGTATGAAATTGGCAGCCTCCTAATACTTTGTCAGCCAGATTGGCAACATCAGACTATCTGCATGCCCTTGAGGCTGGAATAGTACCGTGCTGTAATGTGATGCTCTAACAAAAGCACCTAATTGTGAAGAACAATCCATTTGCATCAAGATAAGCACTCACAGCCTCCCTCTCACAGCCACTTACAGACACTGACTTTGGCTACAGATTACTGCCTAGTGCTGTTTTCAGCCTTTCCCACTCTTTATTGGACCTTAACAAAGCTAATGTTGTACTCATTACTCTAACCTGTTTTCTGGTTAGCGTGAGTGACTAACAAAATTATGTCTTGGTCTGTGATTCATCTTGAATAAAGTATTTTCCAGTCACACAGCAAAAGCCTTGCTGAAAGCGGAAAGATTTGATCTTTAGCACTGAAGCCTTTGCTTGTGTGCTCCTAAAACTCAAGCTTTTTGTACCATGTTATTTGTTAGTATCAAACATACCATCAGTAGCCAAAGTTGCTTCTGCCGTCAGGGCATGTCTACAGGCATAATGAACCTGGCAATAACCAAAAGCCTGCTATGCACAGGAAATTAAACATACAGAAATTAAACGCACTGTGGGAAGCACGTGGTGTGTGGGATTCCCACGTGGTTTTTTGGCACAACTGAAAATCTGAGGATGATGGGAAAAATCAAAGGGATGAAAGACCCCAAATCCTTCAAACAGAACACAAGTACCTATCCAATCACCACAGGGCTCCAATCTCATATGGCAACTCCTTACCCCAAAATGAAGAGGAATGTGGCATACAAGACAGGCTTTGTGAAGCAAATAACTAGTCAGGGGTACCTGTGGAAGGCCAATGGTGTTAGAGATTAACAAATTGGATGAGTTTCTGAACTGCTGAGTCTGGCATAGAAATGGAAGTAAAGGATATGATATGCAAAGAAGGAAGATGTGATATTGTTTGACAAACATGCAGGGTTCATGTTTGTAGCCGCAGAAAAAAGAAGAGGCATTTTGAGAAAATCTGATACAGGAGGAGGATATTGGAATTTGGGGGATTCAAACTAGAATGAACATCGGAGACTTTTGGCTTTAGTAAACCTGACAACCCCAATGGTGACAGTTCAAGATACTGCAAAGACAACATAGGCTACCTCCTCGGCATTCGTATCCTAGGGGCTTGGTTCCTGGAAGCATAGAAGAGCCCGGCTGTTGCTGTGCTGTGCTGGAGACGTGCAGAACAGGAATCAGCACACAGGGGGCTGGAGCTGCACAACCCTTGACTGACCCCTTGCAACACATGTTGATTGCCGTTCAGATATGATGACTGCAGATCAGATATTCGTTTGACACTGAGTTCCAAAAGTGGGGGAAAGGAGGATGAAAAATTAAATCACTGTTTGGCAGAATTATATTTGCATTTGAATTAAGACCTGTGTGTAAGGCAGAAAACCCTATTCATCTCTCGCTGCCCTCCATGAGGGCCAGTTTCCAAGTTCGGAGCAGCATTACAAGGAGGTTTCTCTTTACATCTTCCTGTAAACAGCATGTAGACCCCAAAAGCAGGGCCAGGGAGGGCCAGGGCTGTCCTGGCATGTTATGCATTGCCTAAAACCAGATGGAATAAATTAGGATTGCTCTGTTTGCCATATACGCTAATCCACATATGCAGAGCCAGACTCCAGGCTTAACTGGCTTGCTTCTTTGCAAACACCTTCTTTTAGTTCCTTACAGTGGTGGATAAAAGGTATTTACTGGTATCTCATGTCCAACAGTCTGTAATTCGTGTCCCTACAGTGCTTTAATGTAACAGTGATGTCTATTTTAACACAGTGCTGGGGCCTCTCCTGTCGTGGTTCTCCTCATTTTTTTCATTATACATTTAGGATGTTTCCCTGCATCTCCCTTTCTTTTTGGTCAATCAAATGAATTAATATTTGTTCCAGATGTTCCAGGACTTACTTTCCAGTATCACATCCTGGGAGCTATCAGTACATTTTAAATACGGAAATTACAAAAGCGTTAGGGGAAGGAAAGCAAATTATACCAACATTTGCTTTAGAAAGTAATACTTCCCTCTGACTAGCCTCAGGCCCAATGCATTTATTCAGGATTTAATTTACTGTATCTATTTAATAATTTTGAAAGGAGATTGCAAAAAGTATAATAAAACTCTAAGGAATATAGATATAATGAAATAGATATATCTATATCTAAAAATATAGATGTGCAGTTTAAACAAAGAATGTTTACCCTGTTTTATGCTTTTGATACACATTTGCCATCTCACCTTACATTTGCACTAGAAGATGTGATTTTTCACAGCACATTGTAGTCAGAGCACTTGTTAATGTTGTGTTATAGAATGACAACACTGGTAGATGGCATGGACCCTGGCGAGACAGTGCTGTCCCCTGACTGAGAACTGTGCCCAGCCTGCTGCTCTCTACCAGGAGTGGCTGGATGCCCCTGGCACAGGATCGTCCACTTCTCCCCTCCAAGTGAGGAGAGAGGTGGCAAGGTCTTAGCATCCCTCCAGTCAGTGCCAGCAAGGAGGGCCAAGCTGGGACCATGCAGGGACTGCCATAGGTCCTGCCTGGCTCCCTCCCCTCTGCCCCTTGCCCATGCTCTTTGCTGCCTCGGCTGTAGTACAAAGGCGCAGTAAGGGGCTTTTCAGGAAAAGAGATTAAAAAATTTATGTGGAAAAATACCAGCTGTGGCGGGGTTGTGCATGTGATGAGGGGAAAGGAGAAGAAATAAATGAAAAGACTTTGTTTTGAAGTTTTTCAACCCAATCTAAGCTTTTGGGTTTGCTGAACTGACCCAGAGCAAATCCCTCAGGGCCTGCTGGCTCCAAGACCGTGGTACTGTACCAAACGCACAGCACTGCTTCATGGCAGTGAGCGCTTGGGCCTCGCTTGCCATTGCCATTGCGGGCTCTGTGCCCTGCTCTGGCAGAGCTGTGCCTGGCTGGGGGGACAGCAGGCACCTCGCTGCTGCTCAGAGATGGCACAGCACCCTCCAGGAATATGGTTTGTGGTGGTATGACTCAGAATGAGTGGTTTGGGGCCCCGTTAGCAAACTCAAATAAAACTTCGAATTTGGAACTGCCAAAGTTTTTTTCTTGGGTTAAGATGTCAAAGCAGATTGTTGCCACACTTCCACATCTCTACTTTTGTCACGTCCCCTCAAAGTGAGAAAGAATCTTCTTATCCCAGTGTGGAGGAAAGTAAATGTTGTACAATCCTAGTTTTATTTCAGGGTAGGAATATGGATTTATTTTTCATTTAATTGTTTATTCAGTAGTCCCTATAAAATAAACCTCATCTCCGCAATATGAAAAGGGATTTTATGCCAAGACAACCCCAATCACAATTTAGGATGTCTTGTTAATGTAAACATGCTTAATTAAAAGAATGAAGCAGGTTTTGCTGAAGACTTTGTCCTACTCCAGCATGGAGCATTCCTGAAGAACATCTTTAGATAGAAAGGTAACCTCCAGTCAACACAAAGTTCCCTGAAGTGCCCAGCGCAGTCCCTGCAGGTGGCTGACCACTTGCAGGTCCAGTTCACAAGGATGGGGATGAAGGACCCTCTCACACCCCAGAAATTGGGTGCTTGTGAAAAAAAATTCAAGTGATCTCTAGTTGTTTGAAACTGGACCCAGATTTTCAAAAGAGCTCTGGTACTACCTTGGTGCCAGAAGATGTGCATGAATTTTCAGGAGGACTCAGCAGAATGCCTTTTGGATAGAAACAAAAATTCAAAAATGAAAGTAAAGCTCTCTTCAAAATCTGACCTCTGTGTCTTCTAATGCTTCCCATATGACTCTGTGTTCCCTCGCTGTAGGAGGCAAACAAAACAGAAATGGAGTTCTTCATGACGACAACAGATCTTTCTTCTTCTCCTGCTTGTCTTGACTGTCTTCAGGTTGACTACTTTCTCACTCTGTGGAGTTGCTTGGTCATGACTTCAAGTGGCCTTACGAACATTTACAAACTGTCCAACCTAAGGACTCACATGTTGAAGGTTTAGTAGATTTCTATCAGCTTGTTTTGTCCTGGCAGCCCATTTGTGCCATAGCTTAATAGCTTGGATGCCTTCCGGCTGACTTTTCTCTCTTTCAAGCATGTGTTTTGAACTTCAAACTGTGCCCTGGTCTTGTAGGGAAGAAAATATTATTTTTTTTTTATATATTTTGCCATATTTAACAGCAACAAGGGTTTCTGAGGATTAGACATACAGGAAAGGAAATTAAGGGTTAAATCTAAGGCAGTAGTTATTAGGAAAGGTCAGAAGTTCTGGTTCTCCCAAGAGCTGAGCAAAACCACAAGTGTTAGGAGGAGACCAGCTCTGAGGTCTGATGCCGTCTTTCTGTCTTACCCACTGACAAACCTCAACACAAGTTGTATCTTATTTTCAGCTGTCATGGAGAGCAATCCTTTTTCACTCCCTCCCCCCCCGCCCCTTTTTATGTTTGTTTGTTTTTTCTTTTAGTATATGATATCAAAGTTTAGTCAATACTTGCTATGGTGTAGGTATCCACGATCAATAACAACAAACATGATGATGAGAAAATGAGAGGCTGTCCTTCCATATCCAAGAGCCAGTAACTGCCTAGAAGCACACGAGGCTACTGGTGGGTCAGCTGGTGGGTATCACGGCTGCCAGGACCGATATGCAGTGTAGTCTCGTGTTGGTGCATAGGATGGGTAACCCTTGTTCTTCTGGTATGGTGGATGCCGGGGAGTCATGTTCATGTAGTCACTCTGATGGTACATATTCTTCTTGGATTTTTGCTGTGGGAGAAGGGTGAAGAGAACTGTGAAAACATTTCTGCAATTAGTCTGTCTCGCCCGGCATGAACATTCAAAAGGGGAGAAGAAAGGGAACAGGGATCCTTTGAGCAGAGGGGTTTTGATTGTTAATAAGACCTGAGACAAGTTAATAATGGATTTGATTAATTTTTCGTCCTTTGAATTAACAAATTGTCTCACCCAACATTCATATGAACTGCTGACAGTTCTGGCCCTAGGTCCTGGTTCAGGGAAGCAGGCATATTTATAAGGCAGCCTCAGGATTAAATACATTTACAGAAGAATTAGAACACATGTTCTCATAAAATAAGCTATGGAATTTGCCCAACCTGAACTTAAGTCTCCAGCTTATCTGCTGAGAGATTTATAGTGTTAGTTCTTCAGGTAAAGGAATGCTGCAAACCAAGGATACAAACTGGTGCCTCTCACCATCAATTCTCAGCTGTGGAATGACTCAGCAGAAGCAATGCAGTCTGAGCAATCAAGGCTGTACTCATTTATTAGGAGAAAAAAAGAAATTAGCTTAACTCAAACAAAATAAGAGCAGGAAAAATCAGCCCGGGCTATGTGTATCATAGTTTGCCTACCATTTACAGCAGTAACTCACAATGTATATGTTGTTCTGACCTTACCTTCAAGGGGCAAAAGAATTAGAGCTGATGTTAGTCTTTTATCTGTCTCACTATCTAGGCCTCAAAAATTTCATTTCCACTTGAATTCCTGCCTTATAATGTCCCTGTGAGACAAGGTAGGCATCGTCTCTTTCAGAAATAAGAGTAGCAGAAGACAAGTGAAATAATTTTACTATGATCACAGAGAAAGTTTGTGGCTATAGCAGCATTTGAACCTCCGGCTGCTGCAGGCTGTGCACAAGATTGGTGTTTTTGCATAGGTTAAGGATTTATTGATCAGGGGCTAGGTAAAGTGCTTCCATGCTTTTTTCCTTAATACTGATCATACCTTCTTTTGCAATCTTCTTTTTACTGAATTTTCCTTCCTATGTACATAAATATTTGCATATGCTGCAATATACTTGTGATGCTCTGGAATTGGAGGAGGTTTGCATTAGAAAATCTGATGGCTGAATTACGCTGTACATGCAGAGTGGGGTAGTTACTGTGAAACATTTTCAGCTTTCTTATATTAATGTTATATATATGCAAGGTGTGGAACATAAGTTACATGGTGCTTAAGCCATGCAATGCAGTTGATGCATGTAAATCATTTGATACAAAAGCTTTACATATAAGTGTTCATCTCCATAATATAGGATTTTTAATTCACCTGGGAGGTAATTTTGCATGGGAGAAAGACATTTTGCTAGCATGAGTCGTTGCTGGACTGTTAGAGGATCAAAGACTGCTACTTTTAGAGAGGAAAGCAGTTTTCCTCCAGGGAAGGCAGAACTGTATGAAAATAGACAAATCTTTAGCTGCTTTCAGGAACTCAAGTGAAACAGGCTTGCCATGGCTGTCAAGTATCATATTTTAGGACCTTTTTTTACAATTCATAATGTCGTCTAGGCTGCTGTATTTACCTTCAGCAACACTCTAAATACATTCACACTCAGAGTATATATTTTCAAGAGAATACCACCAGCAGCGATAACAGCAGGTAAAACCTGATGCAGCAAACAGCACACATCGCAATGCAGCCTTGTCACTCTCGCTGGGGGCAGACATGTTAGTAGCAAAGTGTGTAGCCATTAGGTACGAAATGAATATAGCAGAGAGAAAATGGTTCCGATTGTAAATGATGGATTTGAAGCTACAGTATCTCATCAGGGCACAGTCACTCCCGCACAGCACTGTGACACCAGCAGCTGTTTGCTGTAATCCCTTCAGCTCTCCTAGGAGTCAGCCCCTACAACAAGGCACAGAGAAGGACCACTTAACCTGCCTTTGCATTTTCCTGTGGCAATTCCCCATTTGATTGTTTTCTGTTAGAAATAGCCATATATTGAGCAAGTGTATTTTTGTGAAACACTTAACAGATCTCAAGCTTCAGCTAGCAGTCAGAGTGCCTTTCTGTATACATGCAACATGTAACCTGTCAGGGACTCTGAGCCCTTTATACAGGCTACCTCATAATGTGTTGAAAATCATTATATAACGACAAAGATACAGGGTAACAACAGAATGCAAGGAAGAGAGCTCTCTACGGTCATTGTTCAAGTCTTTCCCACATGGAGTAAGTAGTTTAAATCAGCTCTGGAAGATCACAGTCCTGAGAATTTTCTAGGAAGATGTCCTTCTGCTGCCTCTGTATCATGCCTCACTCTCTCTTTGCTCCAACAGGCAGAACTGGATGTGACCTGGGCCAGACAACTCCCCAGAGAGATTAGAAAGCAAAAATAATGACCCATAAGACTGTCTTAGCTTTCTTAGGGTTAAGGTACAGAGGCAGATGAGGGACTACTGAGATCCTGGTGCTCCTATTCGCTTTGCAGTCAAGCTGCCAGAAATAGTGGGTACTCAAGGGAATTGCTGGATAGGTGCAAGACATCAGTGCAAATGGTCTTGGGCCAACTGAGGGTTCCCTAAAGATTGTTTTACTGTAGGTGAGCTCCTTCTGTCAGTATAGCCTCAAAGGGTTTTGCCAGGAATGCTTGTAGTGCTGGATTTCCCTGACAGGGATAATTGACAGAGGTAGAGACAGAGTCCCAGTACTGCTGGTGTGCAGGGCACTGCCAAGACTATGGCATTACTATTTGCTTTAGGACTCTTCTGCAGAGGCCTGACTACCCACCTGGGGAGTATCTGGTGTTTCAACTCTTATGGGGCATAGCATGGGTGTGCATATATACATGGGGTGAAGAAGGACTGTGATCCTGAAGTGAGGGGTATCAGTGAGTTTGTGGTAAACATGGCAAGTATAGCCTGAGAAATGAACTAGGGACAAAAAGCATATAGAGCAAAGGAAAATAGTAGTTTCTTACCCAGTAGTTAATAAAAACTGCGGTTATTAGCATACTGTAGAAAGCAAGAACTCCAGTCACTGCTACCATAATCCACAAAGGAATTGCAGACTGAGGCTCTTGTGTTTGGATGGGAGTCTCTTTAAGGAAAAGAACAAAGAAAACTTTAAGTACATGGAAGCAAAAACCTCAATCTCTGCTTGTTTACTCCTTGCCCCAATGCACCATTTGTATTCATCATCGTTTTAAGATGTCTTCTTCAGGACATCAGGAGCAGGAATGTAGTTTTACCAAGCAACCCAACTTTTTTTTTTTTTTTTTTTATGAAACAAACTGCCTCAAGCCATCACGTAGGGAGTGTGTGTAGGGAGGATACTGGCCTACAGTGATTTCCCAGCTTACCTTTCACGTGAATGACAGTCCCGTTGCTCTTCTCATTGTAGACATACGGGGGTGGATACATGGCCTCAATTTTGCAGAAGTAGATGTCAGTTTGGCTGGCACTCATATTCCAAAGATTGAAGATGACTTTGTCTTTATCATGAATCCCCTGGCAATTGAATTCTTTATTTGAATTACTGCTAATTTTGGTCGTATTCCATGAAATAAAGCAAACTTCAACTGCACTGTCTGTTCCTTTGTGCAGTGAAGCTCGAAATTCCTTCCCTGTTCCATTGTATGTGTAGTTGCAGACTAGAGTTGCAGTTTTGTTAGCTACAGTGAGCAAAGGACGCTGAGCCACTAAAATCTTGTTTTCTGGAAGAGAGGGGAGGGGAGAAAGTGAGAAAAACACTTGTTTATAAAATACATTAAGAAACTTCAGAACCACACATCCTCCTGTGCAACTCTTCTCCATTTCTCCTCCCCTGCTGACACTCCCTACCTACTAGGGAGTACGTAACCACCGAGCTGCAGAAGCAGTTTCTTGCAGGAGCTCTTGTTGCAGCAGTCCCCATCTATATAAATAATTATATAGTCACTAGGGGAGACTGTGAAGTCCAGAGTGTTTTTCTTCAGAGTCAGAACACTGGTACAGAAAGTGGCCCATGTGATTAAGATTTAACATCAGGGCTCAGAAGGCTACTCTGTGTGTGTTTGCCTGTGTATATATATAAGGCCACCTTAGTCTATCCTTACCTTAGCAAGCGGTTTCCCAGGGGACATTATGGAGTGAAAATACTGTGAATTAAATGCTTAGTTTAGCAGTCAGATAAGATAATATTATTTATACATTTGCTTTTTAATCCAAGGACAGACTTGAAGAGTTTGCAGATGGAATTTGCTGAACCATTTCAAGGGTTTGGACCTTGCACAATGAGCACTAAAAGCATGAACTGCTATCATTTTAATGTAAAATAAGTCATTTATCTAGCTAGCAGCTGTAGTAGATTCCTAATCTCTCAAAGGACTCAGGAGCTGACTAATTTGACACTGCATTAGCACTTAGCACTTGAATGACCTGCAAAAATACATGTCACATGAAGGTATAACTCAATTTGAATTGACTGGACTGACACATAAACAGGAAATGTTTTCTGGCATGTAGACCTCTGTGCTACCATCTGCCAGACAATGAAACACTGCAAGGACTATGCAGAAAGAAAACTTCTTCCAAGAAAAATCATTCTGTACAAATGAGGCCCTACTTTTTAAATGATGACCCGTAAATAAGAGGAAGGGAATTTGGGCTTTTAAGCTAGGAACTTGGCAGAACTAAAGACAGCCCTTTTGTGGGTGTATATGACTGTGTAAGTCTTCATGCAAGCTCAATTCTTATGAGGTCTTAGCAGCCTTTTATAGATCCCTGAGAATTGCTGTGCTTGTGAGAATGACAATTGCGTCTCTTGTCCTCAAAATCTGCTGCAAAACCTATATTCTTTCTACTGAATTCACGTGACAAGACTTAAAAAAGGCTGGTAAGGGAAATGGAGTGGGAAGGAAGCCAGATCTAGAATGCCCAGAAAATGAGTATTTCACCATGTTTAACAGTATTTAGGCCAAATGGCTACATTTAGTGTGTTCACACCTGCACAAGAAGATGGAGTACCCCAACCTGTTGAGCAGGATACTCTGTTGGGACGAACATGATCCAGGGAGTAAAATAAACACAAAGAGATGCATGAGATGGCCAGGACTAGTGGTGGGGTGTGGGCAGTAGAAACAACCCACGGCTAGCAGTTTCTCCAGTTACCAGCCCAACCCAGGAAACTGCTGAAATTGTTCATTTTCTCACTGAAAGCCTTGTTTACCAGCACTTTCTTCTCCTGAGAGCAGGAAGACATGAGACAGGGAATACTCTACTGCCTCATCTTTAGCAAAGAAAGATTGCAGTCCATCCTCCTTGTGTCTCTTTGTTCAACATAGTTACGATGGAGGATGGAGCAGAATTCATCACAGTTCTGAAATCCCATGTTTGCAGGGAACCCAAACACTGTGAAACTTTTTGTTTTGATGAAGGATGAGCGTTTCCAGGCTTTCCAGCAGAAAGAGACACGGATCTTGGAATCCTGGAACTGAGCAGCAGATTAATAACAGACAAGGCGGGTTTCTACTGACGTGCTGCCTGTGGTGAATTTTCATCGAAATGAAGACATTTCAGCAAAACATTTCAGTTTCATCGAATCAGCATTTTCCGACAAAAGCTCTCGCATAGGCTTATAAGGCATTCTAGTAAGGGGTGAGGTTTGGATTCCACCCCTCTAGACAAGGTATTTGATCATATTTTTGTTGGCCGGAAAATTGGTCTTTGGCCTAAGTGGCAATGTGCAAGTCTGCAGTAGAATTGTTCTGCCTTCAGCACAGCAGAATTCTACACATCTTACTTCAGACAGAGTTATTCTTCTGATTCGCACTGCAGTAGCGCCCACCACTACAACCCTGATTATCACAGGGACTGAATACACCTTCAGAAGAGACCTTTTCTGTCTCAGGTACAGTCAAAATAGGCATGCCGGAAAAGACACTTGCAGAAGCATTACACTTCAGAAAAATGCTTGCCTGTTTTTCACCGCAAGTACTTACAGAAAACTAATGGATGTTTATTGCTCAGACCGATCACATTTTTGCGATGGCCAGAGGAAAGAAAACACTGAAAATCTCATCACTGAGGGACCACCTTCAAATGTTATTTAGACCCACCTGCAGACCCCAATGACTTACCCCCCACCTTTTGCTGCTGTCAGCTAATCTGCATTCCTGATGTTTAATACATAGCTTCATGCCTTGAGCTCCACAATTTAACTACAACTTTGAACTATTTATGTCCCTGCCATGATAATGTGCTAATTGGTATACAGTCTCTTTTGATATACCCACCTAAAAAAACCAAGTTCCTTCAACTTATTTCCACCTCTTGGACTTATGGTCAGGTCTGTTTGCCTTGGTATGCAGGCTCGGTGTTGATAACCCAGCCCCATGCTGCTGATGTTGGAATGCAGGGTGGCTGAGCAGTGGGAAAGAGTTTATTTGTGGATCATTAAACGAAGACTGCTCTTACATGATTCAAGCTAAGCACCAAACCTGTTTTCACCAAGTGGCTCTACTACTTCAAATCGAAATTGATTGAGGGAGATATATTTTGTTTTTCATTTATAGGAACTAATTAGCACCATGTGAATTTGTTGGGCTGCAATGCCAGCAGGGGCAGGGCAGGCTTACCCCACAGGCCTGTTAGACAGGCCCTGCTGTCATCCTCCTCCTCCGGGCTTGGATTTTTTTTTAACTGAAGAAAGTCAATCATGCCAAAATGTGTATTAGTTTCATAGGGAAAACAAAATAAGGCCAACCATCCCTTACTTCACTTGTGATCTGAATAGGATTTTATTATATTCTTAGTAGGATCTGAACCATTCTAAGCAAACATGGGCTAAGGCTGCTTTTGTCTTCACAGAGATAGTTTTTCTTGTAAGTGTTGCATTGGGTTTGTTAAAATGGTGAAACTCTGAAACATTTAGTATGTGTTTCCATTAGTGTATGCTTTCCCCTAAATAGGGTTACGATTGCCATTTCCAGAGCTGTGTTCAGTCATACTGCATAGTAATAAATATCTATATCTTGGCCTTACCTAGACAAGAAAATGGCAGTTATGAAAAATCATTGTCTACAGTTTCAAAAGCTGTGAATTCTAAAAAACATAAAATCATTTAAGTCAGTGTGCACAGGCTGCAAGCTTTCTCAGGATCTTAGGATTTACATGCAATGGTGTATAAGATTTCTAAAAGTTTGTTAAACTTTTTTATACTGTATTTGTCATGCTAGACATTTGTTATAATCACTTGTGAGGTTTTTTGCATCAGGAGAAAAAAATGCCATCCATATATAATATCCGTAAAATACTGACTGTCTAATCACGGACCCCTGATGCAAGCAAAACTTCATTGAAGTTTTTTTTCTTTCTTTCTTATTTGCCAAGAAAGTGAAATAGAGATGACAAAGTACGGAAAATAACTACTTTGAGCGTTTTTTTTCCAGAACTTTCCATGAATCATCATCAACTATTGGAAAAAATATTTTGCTAAAAATATTTTGTATTCTCCTGTCTTTCTTTTCCATGCCAGTTGACTACAAGGAGCTATTTGCCAGACCAAGGAATCTGGGATAAGTTGGGATTTCTATAAGCACATTAAAGAAATGGGCCACTTAAGTCCCTGAGGGTATAGGGAAAAACCTGAAAGGAGTTTATTTCGTCCACAAACAGAAAGACACACAGCTATGTTATAAACAAAGCTATTGCATTTTTTTCTGCTGCTGGTTTGTTGTTCAATTACCTTTACTCTTCTTTCCCAGGTACAAGGGTCTTTCTTTTTTACTTTGGTTTTTGGTCACCCAGCTGTGTATATATTGTGCAGCTGGAGGGATCTGCGCCTTCTAGCCGTTATAGGCTTGCTTTCTGCTAATCTTTTCTACTTCGTTGTGAGTACTACAGGAAGCATATTCTACATAAAGCCCAGGTGACACTCTTGCTTTAATCAAACTCAGTGTGAGCACAAGGGTTTTTCTTGTCAGTTTGTGATTTTTTTTTAAAAAACAAGAATTTTTTGATGTCATCCTAATCTCAGCTAACCTTGCCTCATACAACTTCTGCGTTCTGGTAACCTGAGTGGGTTAGAGGTTGATTTTACTACCCAGAGACCATAAGCCAGAAGATTATGTCGGTAGTAAAAAGATGAGGTTATTCGTGGTACGCTGCAGGGGGAACCCACTTATATTACTTATTTCACAAAATGCACGGGACAGGCAACTTGATCTAGCAGCCTCTCTGACAGACCATAGCAAGGCAATTATTTAGCCAACAAAAAGGGGGGGAAGGACAAACTTTGTAAATATCAGTGTTCCTGCAAAAGGGAAATTAACAAACTGACCTTTTAAGTCCCTTTCCATGATTCAAACTGAACCTGCAGCACTCACTGGTACATTCTAACAACAGCAGAATGGGACAAATTCTGTTGTCTTCCCCAAAACAAAATACCTGAGGCCTATAATACACTTTGTGGCTTGAGGAAGTCCTGCAGGGTTTTGACCTTCCTTACTGTTTTCCATGTACTGAGGATCAATTGTCTCGATCAAAATGAAGAGAAGAGGTGGAGAAAAGATATGGGAAAAAGATGAGAGCCCTGAGAATCAAGTGACTTCATGTGCTTCTCTTTAAGCAGTTGAACAGTCTCAGTGAAGCTATTGGAGAAACTGAAGTTCTTCATGCAAAGCAAGTGTATAAATGTCTATAGAGTCATGGCATAACCCCTGTGTCTGAAAACCACACACTATATTTTATTTTGTTGCAATTCAAAAGAGTTGCTTCACACCTCATGGAAATGTTTTTAAAACTGTTAACCCACTGCTGATACTTATCCCCTCCTGGAATCAGTGTCTTCTCTGACAACCCAGGGGCCCACTGTGGAAGTAATTATGATATTGCAAACACAGAGTTATAAATATGGGAAAAGAACAAGGAAGAAAAAGCCTGTGATTTCTTAAAGAAATGTAGATCATGATGTCATGCAAATTACAATGCCTTCACTGAGGAAAAGAATTATAGAAAAATAAGGCAGAAATAAGGAAAAAATAGATTCAATTGTACCTCTTGTATTAGAAAAAGCAACTCTTTAAAGATGTTCTACATGTGAAAAGTTTTGTACTGGAAAACAGATTTTTGTTCCTATCTGTAACTTTCCTGCAAAATGCAAAACACTGATATTTGGAGAAGACCCAACAACAGCAGTTCGCAGGCCAGCGGTTTGAAAAATTGTCTGTCTCAGGATTATCCTAGCAAAAGCCATCATCCCTTGCCTTGCTTTGCATTTTGATGTGCCTCTTGGAAAGATGTGTCAACTCTGAAGATACAAACACTGCATCAGCAAGACAACACCAAGACAAAATACCCTCCAACAAGACAAAATACGCTCCGCCACAACAGCTGAAGATTCAGAAAGATTCACTAAGACTCAGGATTTCAAAATCACAAATAGACATTTTTTGTGGTTGAAGATCTTTTCAGAAAGAAGCTAGGTATCTAATACATATCAATAAACTACTAAATAACGCAAAAATCAGAAATTCGGCAATTCCCATCCTCCCATCTTTGAGCTCAGTAAGCAGCTCTGCTTTTGGTACTTTTATTTGCTAGTTCCGTGAGGATGTGGGTGGGCTCAGCTCTGCAGCCCACCACACCGAAGCCGGGCCGTGGTGAGACTTGGAGCTTCGCACAGGAGACTTGGGAGTGGTGGAGAGGCTGCCCCAAGAGAAGCACCGGCACCAGGTGCACTCAACTCCCCTGCCCCGCAAGAGAAGACGCTTGTGAGGAAAATTTGTAAAGCCCAATGGGAAGGTGAAATAACCCTCCCTCTATCTATGCATGCAATTTCCAAATGCATCTAAAGAGTAGTCAAATTAAAAGAAAGCTCTTGGGTCTTATCTCGGAGGGATACTTGTGGCAGGAAAAAAACCAGCCTCTTTAGTTATATCAAGTTGATCCATGTGCAGTCTTAGTAGCATGCTCTGCCTCTCCCCTTTCATCCAAACACAGAATAATTTGTGCAAAATTAATTCAAATCTATACTAGACCTTCTCCCTCCTGACGATCAAAGTGAGGAAAAATAGTGGAAAGGATTGAAATGGGGAGTGGGGGTGGGTTTGTTACCTGTTACATCAGCCGTGGGGATGAAGCAGAGCACCACGAGGATCCCCAGGAGCATGGTGCTAATGGTGGGCCCAACGCCTTGTCCCCACCCCCTCCAGGCACTGCCACGTCTCCCGGGGCCCCGCGCCACCAGCCTTCTTTCCCTGTGGGGCTAGGCTGCACCCTCAGTTGCTCACACAACTTCTCTCCTCCTCCCTCTGCAGCACATGATACACAGCCAAGTGAAACCACTGTAATGGCAACGCTTGAACAGGAAGTTAATTTGTTTGATGATTTTAGCCTTAGGAAGTTGCTTCTGCAAAGCTCAGTAACGCCTAAAAGTGGAAGCCTACCTTTCAAAATAGGGACTCTTGCCCCTATATTGCAAGATGTGTGCTTGTGTTTGGAGCTCTGCAGGGTTGCTCCTATTGGGGAGAAATGGACTTCCCTAGAGGTGCAGCACTGTTTCTTTACCAAGAGTACCTACAGACATACGCTGTTCCCATCATCATGGTAAAAGCAAACAGCAGTTTCTAAGTTCCTGGTGGCCAAACCTGGCCCCTCAGGAAGTTGGGTGCTCAGGAAGCTCCATCTCTCCTCAGTCTTAGGAGCAGAAACTTTCCTCTCTTGGCCTGCCAGCTTGCTTCTTGCAGCCTTCCCAGCCGCTGGGAATGCTGACATATTTTGGCAGTAGATGATCTAGCTTTGTTAATTTTCATTTCTCTGCATCTGCTTGCCATCTAAATCCAGACCAAACAGTGCAAGAAATAGTGAACTGGTATAACTTCCCTTTTTGAAAAAAATCCCAAGTTATATAAATGAGCGGAACTGTAATGCAATTGACATCTAAATAAAGGCAGCATGCACCAAGCACACTTCTCAGTCAGTGCTTTCAGTAGAGGTCTTCTTATTTAAAATTTTTCTCTTTGACTCACCTGGTAAATGCTCACTCTTCCTTGCCCTGCAAGCTCAATGTCATCTCTCCCCTTGAAAAAGCAGGATTTTGAGAGCCATTTAATGGCATTTATAACTGTGAGGAACTCTGGTTATTAACTATTTACTTTTGTCCACTGAAGTAGAAACATTTAACTGTATCGATGCCTGTCATTATCTGTTATTTATTTGAAAGAAAGAGGAAGGTGTTTAGCAGGAAGACTTTCAAGAAAATTGCCTGTTGTAGAAAGGGATGAAGAGCCATGAACTGTTCTTCCTCTCCCCTTAGTATCTGAGGTCTTTAGGCCATGTTTTATCAGAAATTACATATGCAATCTAAGAGCAGCTCTAGGTGCTATATCCATTTGCAGTCTAGGAACTTTAACAATATTCTTTTGTTTTGTAATTGGTGTAAATTGCCTGCAATACTGAAAGTTTTGGAATTTGCTTGTACTTAAAAAGTAAAAAAGAGAAAAAAAGTCAGATTCTCTCCTTCTTAGCCCACTTTTGTGGTTTCTAGATAAATACCCCAAAACCTTTTTTGAGTCATATGAGTGTACCTGCAGTTATCAATGAAATAGTCTCAGCTTAACTTGAAATGAGAATCCCCCAACAAAGTTACAGAATTCAGTATCTTTTTGCTGAACTGCCCTGTCCTGGAGATGAAAACCACTGTTGTCACATCTTCTGGCTCAGGTAACTGAACCTAAATAACATTTATCAAGCCTGCTGCACGCTTCTGCATCCTGGCTGTCAGATCCTTTCTGTATTTGGGATATGGACTGGAAATGCATGGAGACTACTTTCTTCCCTCATCGCAGAATTAGTAGAGTATATTGCAGAGAGACTGCTACTGCCATTCATTTCACTGGCATATGTTGGCAAAGGGGCACCATTCAGATGGAAATGTGATTGTGTAAATAGTTGTGTAGGAAGAGACTCTGCTCTAGGAATACCACTAACAAAAACCAAGAGGGAACAGTATGCACTCTCTTCAATGTGTCCATGGACCCATTTATTCCCTTCTATCCCTTATTGCTCCTCATGTGCCTCTCCCATGGTGAGGACAGACCAAGGCACTGATTGCAAACAAGGACTGGACTGGTGGAATAGAGGAGAGGGAAGAGGGGCCACTGATAAATTATCCACTGTGGCCCTAGAGATGAAGCTGTGATGTATCATTTCTCTCTGTGCTGATGAACAGGGGTACGAGTATTGCCCTTTCCAGAGCCTCTGGTCCTTCAGTCATTATGTTAGTTTTGCCTGATGGTTTTCTCTTTGATCCCTGGAGTAAGGAAGGCCATTCCCCCCCCCCCCCCCCCCCCCATTAGCTCTTGGCTCATCTGCATTTCTTGGTTTTCTAGGATTTTAAAAGGGCACAAATCATCATTGTGTTCCCAAGGGTATGGCTCCTTTCCTTCTCCAAATTGCAGCTCTTGATCTAATTCAAACAGTTCATTTCCGATCACTTAGATACTTGACTTTGTCACTTTGCATATATGATCTTTTTCTGTTGCCAAAGTTATCTTGAGGGTAGCGGAAGAAGATATTATAGCTTTCAGCAAGCCGTCTTGCACTTAGGACAAACCACATAAATGTTTATCTAGGAAAAAAAAAAACACCAACAATGTCCCCCGATATGTTCTCACTCTTAATTTTTCATTGTTCTCCCACCTCTCTAAGTATCTCTCATTCTATACCCTGAGCATTACCCAAGGGTGTTCTGCAGTAGCATTAATTCAGGCACCATTCACTCCTATGCTTACCCCATTTTCCATTCAGATTTCAGTCTGTTGAGTCTGTCTGTATGCTGCCAGACAGGCTCTGCTTGCTGTCACAGCGATGGAAATCCAGACTAACATTATAATTTCAGTGGAGCTAGAGCTGTGAGAGCACTGAAAGAGCTAAAAATGCGATTTGGCCATGTTTGGGAAAAAGGTTTCCATCCCATCACAAAATGGCTGAAATTGCAGTCCAAGAGAAGTAAATGAAAGGTTTGTAAATGGGTTTTCAGGCTACACAAAAATCTAGCCTATGGGCTTGGGCTTTTTACTCATCACAGTATGTAAATAAAATAACAGTCCAGGTATTTGATCGTACCTTTTCATGCCTACTGTTAGAAAACCAAGCACTGACAGGAGCTATGACCTGAGTTTTAAAGAAATGCTGGTATGATCTAGTATGGTTTCTCAGAGGATTATCTGGGTATCTTTAAAAGAGTCCCAAGAAATCCCAAGCAGGCTGTCAGTTTGCCTTTACGTTAACGAATGAGGAAGTAATGACACACATATCCTGAGCCAAGTGTTCAGCTGTTAAAATCAAGGAAGAGATTTGTTATGATTAAACAAGTGGATAGTTTAGAAGCTAATTTTAAAATAAATGAAGTCTCCCTTCAGACACTGGAAGTTGTATAATGCCGTAATTGTTCCCAGCACATACTCTTGTTCTCAGGCAAATAAAAATGTACATGCATACTAGAAGAGTAATTGCAACAATATACTATCATTCACTTATTCCTGAGGACTCCAGTCTAATGGGAGAACAGTGGGTCACTAAAATTCCCGTTTAATTACTATAGACAATTAAGTCCCTGGACTATCCTGCAATTCCATAAAAAGATTAAATTTAACCATTGTCTGAGAGAATCTTCCTCTTTCTTCCCCACCATGAAGAATCATAACACAGACCTTGAGCGAGTAGTCTAGTTAGGCTTTATTCTGCTTGTTCTGCATGCTTGTATGTTGTCAACTGCTAGAGTAAATGCTTTCTTTCCTACAACTGCAAATCTTAAAATATCTTTATTCTTGCATTGCTGCTGCAAGTAATGATTTATTATGAACAGTGCTTTGCATACTTGGTACAGATGGAAGGTTGCTTCTTTCACATCTTTATCATAAGGAGAATGTGCTTTAACTAGCTGCTGTAAAGATGCTGAAGTGGGTTAACAGAAAGAGTTTAACAAATAGCCATGTGATTTCTAACTAGGCGGACAATGAATGATCGATGTTATTCACCCCCTACTGTGTCCAGTAAGCTAACCCTAAGGAGTTGTTTCATTTGTCATCTGAAGCACTTCATAAAGTTACATGTTGTTATCTTCACTTTACAGATGGGGAGTGGAATTCCAGCAAGGTGAAGAGACATACCTGAGGACATACCTCAGGTTAGTGGCAGAGCTAGGAATCTCTACGAGTAGCCCTGTGCTCTCTAGCTTCCAAGGTCTGATCAGCTTTCTGACAGCCTCTGTTCTATGTTGTCATTTCCCTTGCAAACTCATGACTTTCCACTGTGTTGTGAGTCTTTTCACACCCTTCTTTCTGTGAATGCAGATGCCTTCATACCACAAGCACAACCATCACACTTAGAAGGGAAAATCACTATATTCCTTCAGAGGGAATTTTAAGTTGCTTTTCTGTACCTTAAAATGTGACAACTGATGTCTGGTATGTAGGAACCTTCCAGGGCTTAATATGACATGTCACAGTGGAAAGGGAGCTTTCTTTTTTTGGAAAAATGTGAAATTTTTGTTTCCAGCCCTCAAGATAGCAGCCCATAAATGTGTCACTAATATAGGACTAAGTGCTACCATCAAACACGTATAAATTTGAGAGAGAGCTTGAGGGAAGCCTTCCCTATTTGGGGAGAGAAACACTTCCCTGACAGGCTGATTATTTTTAATGCCAATAGCTGGAAGCTGTTCATTAGTGTTTGTTGGGAAAGGGGCAGGAGTTCACAAATGTACGTTCCTGGCTCTTTTCAAGTTAAAAATCTCACCCAGGTTTTAAAGTTGTAACTGTTTCTTCTGGCTGTACCTATTCCTGCTTTGGACTGTTAGAACAAGTCTCAAAGGAGGTAGATTAATGGGTAGAAAGGGAATGGCTCAAAGCTGCATGAGTAACTCCATCTGTCACCTGCCTGTAATATGACATATGGCTGCTGCTTCATTAGAGGTCACATGTTTAGGTAGGAACACCTGAAATAAAGCCTACAGGTGAGTACGTATATGCTAAATGTTCTGCAATAAAAGAGTTTTCAGGTTAAGGTTAGAGGGAGAGTAATTTCTGTTAACTGCACTGGCTGCTCCTTGTTTCTCTTGGGTCAAAAAGGTGAATGAGACCCCTGCATATTACCATTGAAGGTGACAAGATTGTTCCAGTTTACTTCAGCTGAGGACCTGATGCTTGGGACTGGCAGAGCAAAGAGACCCTGGAAAAATAATCCTTAACTCTTCTCAGCCTCTGTTTTAGAGCTGCTGCCAGGCAGCTGGAGGGAGCTGGGCTAGCTCTTCCATTTCTGCAGTGAATGACACACCAGTGATCTTCTGTCCTTCCTAAGGAGAGGGGTATGGGAAAAGTTGGAAAATAGCCAGTAAAGACATGAAGGATATGGCAACAAAGCAGTGGTGTCCTGTATATGTGGGAGTTCAGAATGCCTCATTCTTTAAGAGGGAAAGAATTTCTTTCCCTCTCCTTTATCCTGCTGAAAATAAATGATACAAATGAGCACTGCAGGAATATTACAAGCAATTTTAAATAAGAGGAAGCATCTTCCAAAGAACTTAAGACCTAGAAATCTTGAGCAGACAAATTCAGAATTCAGCTTCGTGCAAAAAGACAGCTTCCAGACCTGGCTGTCTACAGTTTGTCCGGAGAAGTTACATAGATCCCCAAATATCGATAACAAGATTTCTGTCTGCTTGGGCTGTGTTTTCTTACCTGAGGGCAAGATGGAGTGTCACAGGTCCTGCAAGGTCTGTAGAGGGCTGCTGAGAGAGGAAGGCTTTCTAGGGCTGTGCTGAATGACAGTTGCATAGAGCAGGAGTTCAAGCCTGGGAGGTCCACATCCAGTATGATCTGCCTGGAGTTGGCTGGTCTGCCAACTGTGCCAGCATTTCCTTTTGGAGAGAAATAATTGACCAAAATTATTGCTGCCAAAAGCAGCACATGAACAGTATGGATAATCAGGAAACCAGAGCCCTGGGGTGAAATAAGAATGAAATCAAACTGGTGGTACAGACACTTGAGTCACTTGGCAAACGTTACCCGTAGTAAGAGAATGCTGTAGCTGGGGTTTCCAGGGAATTGTCTGCATTGCCTTTATTTGTAGAGAACAATCTACATAGCCTGCATTTATGGGTAAAGCCTTAGCTAGAGAAAACACTTCCACCTCCACTGGGTTCAGGAGAACCAGGACAGCCCAGGCTCAGCTCAGAATATTAGGTTTTAGGGCTGTCATGATCAGGTCGATATTTAAAAGCTTTAACTCTTTCACTTCCTCATTACTGTGTTACTTTTTGTCTCACCCAAATGCTACGTTCTTTATAAAGATGTTAGTAGTGCTATCAGCATGGTACATGAATGGTGGAGCACCATCCACTTACAGTTCTTCCCATTTACACAACCTTGGAAGGAAGCATTACTCATGTTTATGAACGATTGAAACTAGAATAGAGCACTCCATACAATGAGAGCCCCTTTGAGGAAGTGTCGGAGGGACTGCCCAGTGACCTCGCTCATACAATGGAATATATTCTTTGAGATTACTTCATTCTGAGTAGCCCTCACAGGAAATAATTATTTTGGTAGACACTAATGCACTCTAACTTGTAGGATAAGCATTTCCAAATTACTCCTTTCCCTGAAGACAGTGGCTTCTTTACGCCTAGGCAAACCTAGCTTATGTCCAAATTCAACAACTTTCTGCCTGAGAAGTGCCCTATTCTTAGACTGTGGTGTTGCCAACACCAGCCCACAGAGTTGTTTTCTGCCAAATACTATGAGAAACAGGCTTTTCATTGTATTTCTGCCACTTCAAAATAAGTACTGAGTCACAGCACACTAGAAATATTTGTGCTGGGCTGCATAGGAAAACATCATAAATACATTAAAAAGTGTTTTAACTATTTCCACATAGGAACTAGGAACCAAAATTCCTGATTCTTAACTGTGAAAACTGCCTAAAGCAGGAGGAAGGCCTTTTCAAATCGCAGTAGGAAGCATCTGCTTACTTACTTGGATATGCATATGAATTGTGACAAGTACTTACTAATTTTATAATGGATTTTTTCTTAGAAAAGAAATCCTGCTTTTATTCAACATGTCAGCATTCCTTTAAACTATTCCTTTAAATGGGAAATTGAAAATAACCATTTTGCTGTTTACAAAGTCCTTGATGGGCTCAGAGGATAGGAATCCCTGCTGGTTTAAAGAGGAGGATAACAAATCATATGATGATTTATTAGAATTCACATCCACACAGGAAGCAGAAAAATTTTCCATGCTTTATTTCAGAGGTGTCTGCTCTGTCTACTGGTGCAAGCCATAAAGTCCATTAGGGAGCCAGCTGGGTGCTGAATTTTTAGGTGTCTCCCCTAACGAACCTTAGGACATGGAGCCAACGTGTATTGGTACCCCAGACATGCCAGTGGCATCTAATGGCACAGGTTTATCCCTCATCCCAATAACCAACAGGCACATTCACAGCCTGTTAACGTGAATGGGCATTTTGCTGTCCTTTGGCTGGCATATCGCACGGCTGACCTGCATGACCCCCCTAAAGGGCCCATGGGAGACCGCAGACTGCAGATTGGGTATATTGTTCTTACAGGCTAAACCTGGCCCTTAAGCCAGAGATTATCCCAAAACTGACTGATAACCAAACACCATGTGCTAGAACTACCTACAAAACTTGTATCTGAGCCAATAGGCAACTATTAGGATTAGAAAGCTAGGTATACGGCCTTCCACTTTAGATTGCTGCTGTCTCATATACATATGGCTTCCTTTCTAATAAAACCAGAATAATCTCATGTTTTCCTATACAAAAAGTTTGACCCTGAAGAGGTCCTGCTACATATTGCATATTGCAGCTGTCTGGATAATCTTTCAGATGATATTAAAATACAATCAAATTTTAATATCTCACTAAGCTTTGGAGGTTATTAAAAGCAATGTAAAAACTCTAGTTTTGCTGATTTCAGGACAGTCTGAGAGTTTATAAAAATTAAAGTACATTTTTGTAGCCAAGTCTACTAAGGTTTTATGATAAAATTGGAGTTCATGATTAAATTTCTGAGCTTTTACTTTTATGCCTCAGAAACAAAGTTTTCTGGTGTCATTTTTCCTTGGCTTCAGCAGATTATTGTTGGTGGCTCCATTAGGCTTAATTCTACTTTTTAAGGTACTTGCACATGCTTTTTGTTAAGAAATTTTCTCACAAATGTCCAAAGTGTCCATGTGGCATATCAAAAAGACAATCATTAATTCAATCATCCTTTCATAATTGGAAGTAATTTTGTAAATGTTTTTTTACAAAACAAATTATTCTGTATCACATTTTGCCTGTTCACTCAAATTTGCCTTAGTTAGTATTAGTCAAATTTCCATGATTAGTTGCATGTGGGTTTTGTATTATATGTAATATCCTTGGAGGTTTTCACAGAGCCGCCCTGCAGAATAAAAGACAAATTAGAAAGCAGCAGAGCTTTTGGATCTAGAAGGAAGTGATTTGTGACTATTCTCATGATTAGATCTCACTCCTGGTTTCCAGGGGTCATGTTCATTAAGCTGTTAGTTTAATAATTTATTTGTAAGTCCTAAACATTTTGTCAACGATTTTTAACACAGATTAATATTAATCTGGAAGATCATTCTACAGGGCCATTATTATCTGTTCTGTAACTGATATGCTTCCATCATTATTCTCCTGGTTTAAAAGTTTTAATTTCTCTGTCAGAAACAATGGCATGTGAATTAGGCAACCAGCCACATACCCTTGGGGGTAAAAAATAAATGGGGTATTTTCAAAGACATTGGTCTGCAAACAACTCATCAGTTGAAATGTATTTGTATAATCTGTTTGGTGAATATTTACAATTAATCCTACAAACATAGAAGTCAGGATGATGTGATGCTCAAGTCACAAGTAGGAAAAAATGGACTAAATTAAACAAATCACTTATTACCATAAACAATTCATTCAGGTCTGGATCTGGGAAAATTGCATTGCACTAATAGAGCTAGTAGAAATAGATTCCTCTTTTTCTGAATGCCTAGAGGAGATTGACAGTGTGAGGGCAGTAAACCTGTATAAAGAAGGTAGATATGTTTGATTATATCAGGGAAACTATTTGAAAAAGCACAATCTCTAGTAGTTCTGCAATGATGGGAAGGAGAAGGAGTGTTTAGCTCTTTATTTGACCTGTATTGGAGGAAAAGCGCAACCTTCCTTTTCAGTCTTTCCACTTGACTGTTTTGTAAAGAGGTTTAACTGACATCATTGCTTTGATATTTCAACATCTGCCCTTGGCTCTTCCTTTCATCCCTGGGGATAGGTTATGCTAGTTTTTATTTGTTCACTAGCTTAAAATAATGCATTGAACCTAAGCTAATATCAGAGGACTAGAGCCAACATCAGTTCTGGACAGGCAGAAGCCTGCGAAGGTGTGGAGAGCAAGAGACAGTAGAGAGGGACTCGAGTTCTTGCTGCAGCCTGGCTGTAACCACCGGCAGGAAGTGAGAAAAGCACACACCGTACACGAGTCGGGCACGAACAGGCAGTCTAAGGTGGAGTGTATTGTTCAGCTGTCATCAGCTGAAGTGGTAAGGTATTGTTTTAAGTTTAAGACAGCAGTCTAGATTTCAAAGCAGAAGGAACAACTGCACAGTCAAGACCCTGGCTGCACCCATGCCAGGAATGCCTGTTTGTTATTGTCCCGTTCACTGAAGGAGAGCAGTGATCGTGAGCTAAGCAGCTGGGAGAGAGCAAACCATCTGGGGCCCAGGTGCTCTGGCTGGGTATGTTAAGAGTTCCAGAAAACCCAACTCATACTCATCTCTTCCAAACAGCACCAGCCTCTGTTAATCTGCACAACAGGGAAATCTCTTCTGTTGCTGAGTAGCATCTGAGCTCATTGCATCTTGCTGAGAATAACGCAACTCTCATGGATCTAGGGAGTCATTGGCTCTCGTCCCAAAATCTGTAGCTCCACAGAGCACCCTACTTGGCTACTGCCTGCACTGCAGAGTATTCCTTTGTCCATCCTTTTACCTACAGCGGGGACAGTGTCTTCCAGAGCCCATTTTGACCTGACAAAGTCACCCCATGTATATTTCCTTGCCTAAAAACATTCCAGTTTTTCTGAATATGAATATATTCATGTACAAAACACTGCATGACGTTTGCCGCTTTTTAAAAAGGTCAGAATTTGGACACAGTTTGGCCAGACTGAAATCCTGGCCCCAGAAAAATCAGTGGGAGTTTTGCCATAGAATTCATTGGGCCAGGATTTCATACGCTGGTAAGCCTGGACTGCGGACCATGTGAGAAGACTGTCTCCCCACATTTTGGTTTCTGCTGTATTCCATCCTGGTCAGAAATGTTATAAAGCATTTTTGCTTTTTCTTGGAATAACTAGCTAATCCTGCTTATAGTTCTGGACAGAACACGAAAGCAAGGCAAGAGATGTATGTGTTCTTCAGTTAATGCAAATTTTAACTTTAGGTCCACACTCCCTAATGTTTGCAGGTGCTTAGGTTTTGTATGAGACATAAGCCATAGGCTGTGGTATGCTTATGTGGTTACATCACATTTTAGGAAGTGATGCTGGAAGGATGTAGATTAGCTTGTTGATTTGTTATTTCGTTTGTGGTTGTTGTTCCATCAGCATCACTATTGTTCAAGTAAGACAGACATGGGCTGAATTTTGATGACATTCAGACATATCATCTCACATGTCATAGGTGTAGGAACCAGCTGAAAGGCTTGAGATCAGTTTCTAATCCAAACGTTCAGAACTTGAAAAATATGCTAAGTTTGGCTCTTGAAACCATAAGGCCTAAAGCCTTCTAAGTGTGCCCTCTCACCACAGAGCACACTCACAAGTCTTCTCTAGTTTGTCATCTAAAATTTCAAAGCTGTCTTTGCTGTTAGCTAGTAGATGTGTTCAAATGGAATACAATTTCAGAAAGATATGGTTGTGCTACACTGTGGGCAGTTGGCGTTGATGATTCATACCTGGGTAAATGCACTTTAACAGGTGTAGCTAAAAACCCATGGAGACAGTTGTATGTTTCCCAGCAAGACCAATTGTGTCTGGGGGTGACATAATCGGCTGTCTCTGTAGCATTTGTGAAAACCCTGGTGATATGAGACTGTTTTCTCCTGATGGGGACTAGAAGCACAACAGACTTTAGCAGCTGGAGATGCTGCCAATTTTTGAAGACTTTCACAAAGCACTCTGTGCACCTTGTATCAGATACCACACACAGATAAGAAAGCTTGAGAGGCATCCGCACTGTAATGCAGTCTGGCAGAAAATGTCTACAATAATGCTGAAGAAACAGGGGGCCTAGAGCTCTTCTTGCCATACAGTTAAAATGCTGGCCTTGTGATCATAATGATAAAAACACAGTTAAAGGGTTATTTTCAGAGGAGCTAACAGCTTCCAGCTTTCATGGCCTTCCTTTGGAAATTGAAGGAGAAGGAAGAAACAAAATAAAGGGTCTAGACCTCAAGAAGGCATATTTGAAATGTTCAGGGATTTGATTGGGAAGATCCTGCTCTGGGCAGATGTAAGGAAATGGCTGCTAAGAAAGAGAAGATAGGTATTAAGAAGCTAGAGGATTACTGAGGATGAGCATACAAGCATGGCACTAGCATATGGGATTGAAACACAAAAGGAAGAGCACAAAATGAGGTAACATGAGCAAATTCCCCAAAGGGTAACAAGAAACACTTCTGCAGGTACACTCAGGGTAAAACAAATCCCAGGGAAATGGCTAATTACTGAACAGAAAGGGGAAATGTTACTGAGAAAGGCATGTGCTGTTTTTGTCTTGGGGCCTTCAGGAGCCAGCTGCAGGCAGGTAACCAACACAACTGACACCACAGCAAAGCAGTATGATCTGCACCTAGGATAAGGAGAGAATGGGTTGGAAAGGGCATAAAGCAGCCAACTGTATTCAAATTAACTTGGCTTGATGAATTATAGCTCAGAATACTTGGAGAATTACCTGATGTAATTTCAGGACCATTTGTGGTTCTTTCAGGAAAGGTGAGATATCAAAGGGAAGAGGGCAAATTTAATAGTTTTCTTTAAAAAAGGGAGAAAGAAGAGTCAGAGCATTATAGAGAGATCAGCTTATTTCAGTTCCTGCAAAAATACTGGAAGAGTTACTGAAGCCATTATTCATAAGTACCTAGAGGAAAAAACCATGGCTTTCTGAAGAACAGACCATGTCAAACCATCTAATTTCATCATTTGATGAGGTAATCCTTATCATGCTGACAGGGAGAAGCAGTAAATGCCATACATCTTGATTTTCATAAGGCTTTTGGCAGAGCTTTATGTAAGCAAGGAAATTATGTAAGCAAGGAAGAGAAATATAGCCAGATGAAAAGTGAGTATCAAACTGATTGGAAACAAGGCTCAGTAGTAACAGACAATTTGCTGTCAAAATAGAAAGATAAACTGAGCTCCTGGGTTCTGAGTTCCCCAGCAGTCTGGTCTAGCCTGGCACTGTTCATTACTTTCATTAATAACTTGGATGATGAGTAGAGCCTGCTTTTCAAATCTCCACACAGCCCTGGGTGGGAGGGACTGCAGGCACGTTGGGAGATAGGATTCAAACTGTAAAAACTGAACAAACTGTAGAACTGGTCTTACACAAAAACTGTAAAGTACAAGGTTCACTAGCCATGCAGGAGCAGTCTGCAGCACAAGTATGCAGTAAGGAACAACAGGTGAGATAGCAGCTCTGCAGAAGAAAAAAAAAGATCTGTGAGGACCCATTCATGGATCACTGGCTAAACACAAATCACTAATATAATGAAAAAGGCAAACACCACACTGCACAAATTGGGAGCCTGGACTGAAAGTTATGTGAAGCCATCCTTCAGCTTGATTCCACATCAGTAGTGCCTTAGCTGAAGTACCAAGTGGTGGTTGGGGCACGGTGTAGACAGAAAGCTGTGCCCAACTGGAAGGAGGTGAGAGGAGTGCAGTAAGATCAGTCAGAAGCCTGGAAAGGATTGAAGGGGGTATGTTCACTCAGAGAAGAGGGGACTGAGTGGAGAATAGCAGTCATTGAATACACAAAAGGCTGCTGCAAAGAGGAAGGAAATCACGTGTCATAGGCAAGGCAAGTAGTGATGGGATTGCACTGTAGCAACTGAGACTTCAGCATTAGGAAAACCTTTCTAAAGGCAAGAGTACCCAAGCAGAGCAGCAGACTGACCATAGGTTTAAATCTGTAGTGCTGGATGCTTTTAACTCCTTAGACATCCATCTTCAGTTTAGGTGGTGTATGAATCCTGCTTAGCCCCCTTTCTGTAGCCATTGGAAAGTGTGTATCACATCACAGTGAGCAGATACAGCACTTGTAAAGCTTTGCGAATCTTTTGTAGGTGAAGTCTCTTTGCCTTACTGTAAGATCAGAAATGTAGGGAGAATATTTGCGCACAGCATCCTGCCACCTGTGGAACAAATGACCTGGGTTTCTTTGAAATACTTCACGTAAAAGGAGGTTCCTTGACTGTCTGGTAAAATTAACATACTACACATCACACGTAGTTTTGAGCGTCATAGCACTTGCTCACTGTCAAACCCATGTAAGTTTTTAGTAAAGACTGCTGTCAGTTTGAGAACTTTTTTATTCAAGAACAAGCTATCCATGGAAGAAAGCCCCGCTAAAACATACGGTCAGGTTGATGGTGGCCCTCCAGTGAAATTATACACCCTTTTACCACCAAATCATGCATTAATGTTCTCATGAATTACTGTTATATTCAGCAAGTTATTACATATTTATTATAAATCAAATAGCAAGTGGCAAACATCAAAAGGGCAAGCTTACTAGCCGAACATTGCTTGTTTACAAACACTCAGGGGTCATGCATCTGGAAGTTTCTTTTATGGGAAAAAGCTTTATTTGAAGATTTCCACTACTCCTGGGTTTCGGTTCCATAAAATCCAACAAAACGGCTGTTGTGGTATTTTGGGTTATTCCTGCTTGCAGCCACAGCTGAGACTGGGATGTGTATATAATAGCGCAAGAGGGATGTGTATATAATAGCGCAAGAATGGGAGCACAAAGATGCAAGGCATCTGACATTCTTCCGCATTCAACCAAGTCACCCAGGAGAGGAGATTGGCCGATGGCCCCACTGTCACTGTGATCACTGGGTGTCCCTTCTGAACAGCACTTCTTCCTGGAAAGGAAGGCACTACCTGAAGCAATATATGTCTTATTATATGTAGTGCTTATTCAGAAAAAAAATGCCCACCCCAACCCAAGAGGCTGACTTAAACACTCACCTAACCTGTGATAGGAAGCTTTAGGAATAAAAATAAGAATAGCCTTGGGAAAGCCAGACAACTCCAGCTATTTATGATTTAATGTTCTAGCAGGGTTCACTCTGCTTCTTTCTGCCCCTAGTGGTTTCCTAAATGAACTCCTAAATTTTGCCCAGACTGTAGATTGTTGCATCTTCAGCTGACAGCTCTGTGGTCCCTGCTTCTCTTGCGGCTGGCATTATATTTCAGAAGAACCTGTCCTTCTCCAAAGCCACAGGCCTAGAAGCCTTCCAAGAGGCTCCCTGGGAATGTGCCTGTGATTGTGTGATCACACGTGATACATAAGGCACTGCAACCTGCTCTTCTTTGTGGTAGAGAGCACCTCTCTCTCTGGTCTCCTCCATTCATGTCTGTTTTCTAAGCCCTTCTACCTTTCTGCACTGTACAGGATTCCCTGCCATGGGACATTTTTTTCCCAGCCACTCCCCTGTCTCTTTCCTTTTCTGGATATAGATCTTATTTGCCTCATACCTTTTCCTCTAGACGCTGCAGAGGCCTTTAGAAAAGGAGTAAGTCTCTACCAGTCTCTGTGGTTTCTTTTGCAAAGGACAGCCTGTCCCCAAGTCCAGCCAGATCCTCACAGATGTTTATTCAAACTGCCAGACTTTTTAGAGGTTTGCCCACTTAATTTCTAGCTAGTGTGCTGGAGTTGTTTGCAGAATGCCATAGTAACAGAGGAAAACACTGCTGTGTCATTTCATGGTAAGGAAAAGCCTGAGGAGCTGGGCCTGAAAGTCGCAGTGGTCTTCTTCACTCTGTCTTCTTCCATTTCTCACAACGCTTTGGGCAAGGATGTTTCTGTGTCAAGAATGGGCCAGCCCAGAGGAACACAATCGGTGCCAGGTCACCTAGACATGATTGCAATACAAGTAATAGGACACATCAAGATAATCACAGGTAGCAGATGTATTTTAGCTATTCTGCAACTTCTGGAAACAATATTGCCCAATGGCAATACCAAGGAAGATTTTTCTGGGTGATTAATGTGATGAAAATTATCATTAAATCTGCAAGGCATAAATGAAATAATATTTACTGGCTTTTACCTACAAAGTTAATTGATCAAATGTCTTGAAAAAGAATGGGATTGTGCTACAAAGGTGAAAAATAAAAATCCCACAGGAAATTATCCCTGTTCTTCCTGTCTTTTTGGTACTGCACCAAACAACAGCAATAACTTTAACAGTGGAATGAATGCTTGTCAGAGTGCTGTTGTGTTCCATGTGCTTACTCAGCCTTCCTCTACTGAGTACAGCGGGGATCTTCAAGGTACTATTTTCTACCAGTTTTGAATCAGATACTGTGTGACCTTTTCTTGCTATTCGATGCTACCTCTGAGTATACTGATGTGTCATGCTACAATATCATCATTCTCTTGTCTAAGTGCAGACCCTTGCAGGAAAAGAGTCCCTTTGGCTTTTCAGCACCTTAGTGATTTGAGTCACAGCACCACAACAGCAAAGAATCTATCCTTTAATGCTGTGAACATAGACCATTCTTTGTATGTCTTTAGTCTCTTTCTTATTGTCAGTTCAGGTTTGTGAAATTCTAGTCCATTTTGGAGCCACAGAATTTTATCTATAAGACAGAGACAAATACACACTGCTTAGAAAACCTGCCCTGTACTGTATTTTCTTTAATTAAAAACAGATAACATATGACAAAAAGCTTGTTTCAGGTTTGCAATGAGTTTTGTACAGAGATTCAACTCCATGTTTATTTTATCTCGGCAGATTACTTCTCTATACAAATTACCGCTATCAGTTTCCTGTAACATCTCATTAGTAAATCCAGTAATTCATGCTGCCATTAGACTGCAAGGTATCCTAGCTTAGAGGTTCACCTGCTTGCAGGACTATAATGAGCATCAGGCTTGAAAATACAAATGACTGAGCAGCAGAAAGGCACTATTTTCTAACCTGCAGCCCACAGAATAAGCACAACTAGGGTACAGCCCTCAAATCACAAAATGTAGTACCAGTATGGGGCTTTGGAAAGGGACAAAATTTCAGAAGTCAGTGATGCATGAGTTTTCATTTTGTTGGCTGCTACCTGAACATATCTGACTGTGCATTTTATCCTTAATATAAATTATCCTCAACTGCCTGTCTGCCTAGCATAGATTAGTTCTGATTTGAAAATGAATCTAACCCATCCCCCAGCAAATCCTTAGGCACTGTGTTCCTGTACAACTGGAAAACCCCAGTGAAGTAGTATAAACTCAGTAATAATAACAAGTAATGGCCTTGGCTTAATGAAGGGTGGCAGTTCTGCTCTGGGGAGATGTCTAATGGATGTGGCTGCTCTGGTAGTTTGGTCTTGTGCTGATTCTCTTCCCTTCACATTTGTTGGTCCATGTCTTGTTGCATGCATGTATAGACAAAACCAGGAACTGCTTCAGTGTGGGGAGGAAGGCTGGCATCCAGACGATATGCTTGGAGTGGACTCCCACACCAGCCTGGCTGCAGCTCTCCTTTCCTTTGGAATAAGGCAAAAAGCAGGTCTGTCTTTACCCCTGTATGAAGAGCAGTTCTTCTAGGTCCAAGGACCTGCCCAGAAATTAGCTTTTTTCTGCATAACTGTGAGCTGTAGCACTGCTTTTGAAGTGTTGGTGTCTTTTTTAATTTGGTGTTTCAACTGCTGAGTGCAATAGGCTGCTGGGCAATTAAAAGAAATCTACTATGTGTTTTTTCAAGTACCATTGTAAAACAGCGAGGCTATAAATCAGGACCCAGAACGCACATGCATTCAGACAAATAGGCCTTAAATACCAGAGCTAGAAAACAAAACTAAACTGAAAAGAAAGGCAAGAGGTCTCTCCTTTTTCTCTTCCTTTTAATTTACTGTTACTAGTCCTCACCCAAGACCAACCACTCAGGGGAGGCAAATGTTTTCTGTCTCTCCCTGGTTTTGAGGCTAATGTCTTCCGACCAACTAACAGTACTGGAGATGCAGCTGTGTCTTGGAATTCAAAGATATCTCAGTAAAGAGCACATACTAGTCTCTGTGAAGGGCCTTGTTTCAGACCAAAAGTAAATAGTCAGCGCCACACAAACCTGCACAGTGATCAAACACTGGAAAACATGACTGGATTTTTTTCCCGTAGTTGTGAAAGGAGGTTAGACTTGTCTAAAATTGCCTTCTTTGTATGATGCTTGAAGTCGGTGAATAGAACCCAGAAGACAGATTTTAAGCATTAATCAGTGAAAACACAAGCAACTTTTCATTTCAGAAATCTTTCTTCAGAGTAGCCTTTCCTGCTTAACACTGAAGAATTACACTTTGGAAACGGGTGATCTTTGCTGCCATGCTTCCATTCAAATGCAATAATAAGCAACAATCTTTCCAGGCTTATTTGTTGTTTCTTTCTGTTATAATTTAACATCTTTTTTAAACCCTGCAGAAGCTTTTACTACAAATGAAAAAGCTTGTCCTTCGCTCCTGCATTCTCCTTGTAGCGTCATCTTTATCAGAGCACAAAACATTTAGGCATATTTATTTATTTTTCTTGTAAACATCTCATTGATTGAAATAAGAAAGGTCCCGGTCAACAAACATGCACTAACTGTCCTCTCCCAACTCCATTTCCTGAAATCCTTTCCCAGCTGGGAACAAGAATGAACTCGGGGAGTCCTACTTCAGCAGCACACCATGAAAGAAAACAGATTTGCCATTTATACTACACTTACTATGTAATGCCCCAGGTAATTATCTTTTCCTGTCTATGCATATACTATTTTAGGTATATACTTACAAAATCTAAGGCAAGCATCGCTCAGATCTTTGACTTGTTGATGCTGTGTGGCTTTCAACTTCTTGCATATTTAAGGGAAGGATAAGTTTGTGGTTAAAGTACAAGTCTAGGAGTCAAGAGGTCTGGATTCTATTTCTGGGCTGTGCCACAGACTTCCTGTACGCCCTTGAATGACTCACGTGACCCGTTTGCATTTTTATACCCCATCTACTAAATGGGGAATAATCGTTGCTTCATACACGCTGCTGCTGTGAGGCTTAATTCATGCTTCTCTGAAAGTGTTTCAGGTTCCTCAGAAGCGAAGCACTTCAGAAATAAAGCCTCATCGCAGTTTTAATATTGTCTGAGCTGTCTAGCTTAAATGTAACCTCACCAAAAGGGAATGGTATTTGTAAATGTCATCCTTATAATGAAAAATCTGTTCTCTTTTTTCTGCCCCCCATGCCTTCTCCACTTCCTCTTCCAACAAGCTGCAGCATTGTTAAAATACCTCCTTATCCCCTGGGACATCCAACTGATCACAGACCTGGGTGTGGGGTTTGTTTTATGTGGAGATGTGCACGCACTGATGTTGCAACATTATTTTCTCTGTCTCTGAGCAGGCAAACAACTCTGCAGAAAGAACAGAGCATATCTGCATTTGATTTAAACAGGCATTCAGAACAAGCTGAGCCTTTCAGGGAAAAGATTGGTCTTTAGTTTCATTTAAAACAAAGGGATTCCCAGACTGACATTTCTGAGGGCTTGGGGCTTTTTAATTATCTCTTGAGGGTTTCGGAAGGTGCAGAGATGAGATACTATGCTGCTGTTGGACATGAGCGTTTCAGTTAATGAATGATTACCAAATGATCCATTACTGAATCAGCATAATACAAAAATTACAGTGTTTGCATGTGTAGAGGAGAAGAGCGTGCTTTGTGGGAGCTGAATGTGTTGTCTAGGCCTGATAACTAAAGAAGAGTTTTTATTATTTGTGTAACTGTTAAAGTTGTGCCATCTTGTGCTAAGGCCAGCTCAGTCAAAGTGTGACCCTGGTCAAAAGCTCCATCGACTTTAAGGCTGGGCAAGGACTGCAGAGACTCTTGTGGGCTGTGAAATCCAGACCCCGATTCTGAGTGCGGTGGCTTGTGTGGGCTACATGTCCCAAGGAGAGAGGTCTGTCACCCTCACAGCAACTACTTGGACTAATCTTGTGGAATAAAGGCTGATGGTGAACAGGGTGATCCTGCTGGTCTGTTGCAGAGCCCCCAAAGTGCAAGAATAGTATCAGGAGTGCATGGGGGAGGAAGGCCTTTGTACCCAGAACACAATGCACCCTGATTACTCCGGACTACTTGAATAGCCCAGAGGCCCCATAGCAGTGATACACCGGGAAGTCACTCTGTAATTGCTCACTTGTTCCCCTGAAGACTCATTGCTCATGACTCGGAAAGTGGATCCTTGCATTTAATCTGCACGTATACAGAGATCAGTGCTATAAAAAGCCAATCACTACCCTGAGCTGCATGAGATAACCACTGACTTTTCAAACTTGTAAGAGCCTTCTGCAAAATAACAGAATGAGTGCTGAGACACTCATGTATTTGGGGGGAGCAGCATTGCTGTAAATGCTTTGTGAAAGAGAGATTGTCAAGCAGAATAAGCATAAAGAAGAGGTAGAAGCTTGGCATGTGAAGAAGAGAGGAGGAGCAAGTTGCTACTGGGAGGTGTAAACACCAGTGCTAAAAAAGCCTTGACATTGTTTGAGAGACCTGGAGGAGCCTTCATCAGGAATGAGAAAGGAGAAACAGAGAGGCAAGGTTTGAAACATTCAGAGCCATGAAAACAAAGAGAGGAAGCAGGAAGCCAGGATTAAGAGAGGACACAAACTTACTGTGGGGGTGCCAAGATGTGACAAGTTCAGTGTCCCATATTCCCCTATATTGGGTGACAAGTACCAGTTACCAATGGTTTATGTGGGGGTAGGCTAGTTATCAAATGAGGAACCTTTGCTTATTGCCCATCTCCTTTTCTCTGTTAATTAGCAACCAGAGGTGGAGAGGCGCTTGCATTATGCATGCTGTGGATATTAGCTGTCAGAGGTACAGCCCTCTAACCATTCAGTGTTTTCAGGGAATGCAGGGCTCCTTTATCAGTAACTTTAGGAAGCTGCATTAATCAGCGGGGGATTTATTATAAAGCCAAATGGACAAATTTGTGGTATTTGGCCTGCCATAAATTGTCTCACGCTGAACCTTTTCATTTTCCAGTTGGTATTCTCCTGAGAGTTAAAACATATAGCTCTCAAAGCGATGACTTGGGAGAGCCTGGGAAAGCAGTGATATTGCAAAAACTATGTGTCCCTCCTACACCTTCAGTACATTCTCCTCATTACCACAAACTGTCCCCAGGAATGCTTGATCTGAATTAACTACAAGCTCTGCAATATTTTAAAGATCTCTCTAGGCCATTTCCTGCCCTCCCCATGCTCCCTTACTTGGACAGATATCCCAGTGAAGGTCCATGGGAGTTTTGCGTGAGACATCTGTTCAGATTTCCATTTCTGCTTACTTCTTTTCAGCCAGTGTTTTGCTCCTTTCCTCTGACTCCTTGTTATTCTCCCTTTGCTGCTTAGTGCAAAGTGAGGAGAATAAATAACTAGATGATACAAAAAGAGGAGAAAAAGAAACCTGTCAGAGAGGAGCAATAAGGGCCAGGAGTAATGGGAAAGACTGAAAACCTGGTCAAAATTCATCTCCTAATACCTCCCAGAAGTGCTGGACACAGACAGTTTGGTGGGCACACTTTGAGTTCAGCTATCCAATTTTTGTCCCACAAAACACACCCCTTTTGCTTGTAGATGTAATTACCAGGTCAAAGCTAGCTTAATCAAGTGTGATGGAAAAGGCAATCAACAGATTGCCTTTGGCAATTGCCCCTTGTATTATTTCAGGTCTGAGAAGATTTAGTATTAAAACACTAGGTAGGATTATATTTCTGTAGGTGTGATCTACCTCTTTATTGTCCTCTCACAAGGCACCTATGACTTTGTGTTATCACCAACTCACTGCATCAACTCAGAGGGTTAAACAGTTACTCAAAAAGAAATGGCAGACAACATGAAAATACAGTTCATTCTTCCTGATGGTTTGAACCACCTGGAGAAACCTGCTTTCCTCATCAGAAAAGACACGTTGCACCACTTCGGCCATGCTTATTTCTTTTTCTGTGATGAGTTGACATCTCCTTATGTAGACATGAAAGTGGCTGTGCACATTTTTTTCTCATTTAAACACATCTAGCAGCCACTTGGCTTTATTTCCTGAAATGGGTTTTGGTTTATTTTCTTTTTCAATTTCAACATGAGAAGTTCCAACCTGGCTTCTTGTCGCAAATATTCTACTTCATGTTTGTCCTGCAGAGTAAGCGTTGCTTAAATATTTTAGGGATTCAATTGCTTCACTTAAGAATTTCTGTCTCCATGACAACCCTTCTGTGCTTTGTAATACCTTTGGCAAACACGGTGGAGCTATTATTTATTTCAAACTATATAACATTTTGCAGTGGAGGCACAAAGGGAAATGGAATCAAAAGAAAAATACCAAAAGAGCTAATCCGAACCATTTTCTTTATAAACAGTTTTCAAAACAAGGACATCATTTACTGTATGGGAAGCGTGGTCATGTCGAAAATGCCTCATTTTTTCTCAAAATCCACTTCTGGGCTCCTTCTTTATCCCACCACTGTGTCCTGATACAGACAGGCTGCAGAGTTTGGCCTTCAGTATCATCTCCCTGACCATTAGTGTTCTGTGAAAGAAAGTTAACTTCATGGTGAAACTGCTTCCCAAGCATTATGTAATTTTTTTTTTCCCCAGACATCCAAATCAACTGCTCCCACACTGTGAAAAACAGAACTCTCTTCTTGCCTGGGATGATGGATGATCATCTGCCACATGATGGAAGGTGTGGCAGGGTCACACAGTTCTTGTGAATCTTAAAAAAGATCCCATACTTCCATCATTTGGAAACTTCAGTTATGCAAATAATACCCTGTGTATGGAATTTCAGTTCTCTGGTCTATAGCTGTGTTGGCTTTCTAATAAAAAAATACCACTCAAAGTAAGTTGCTAGGTATTTTCCACTCCATCCTCAGATACATTCCTACATTTGTGCCTTTCTCTTTCTTCTTGATGCTGTCCTGTATCTACCTCAATTTTCTAGTTCATACCTGCTTCATATATGGAGTGGCTAACATGCACATCTCTCACATGTTAGACTTCTGACAGTTGTGCTTTGCGTAAGCTCTTTGTGAATAAAGCTCCTGGTGAGGACGATTTTGAATAGTGGCTTGATTTCTGGGTGCCTCTGTAGTTGCATCAAAACAAGGCCTTATATTCATATGATGTTTAATGCCAGCGTCTTTCTAAATCAGACCATGCAAAAGTGGTTAAAGCTGGCCATGCCACATCACCAGTCCCTGCTGAGAAGTTTCCTGTGTAACATCTTAGTGCTTCCAGACCTCTGAAGAGCAGCAGTAACAGGCAAAGGCACTGTCTCCGTCTTCTCTGCTCCTGTGTCACACTGGAACTTTCTCAGAGGAATGAAGAGCCAGGATCTACGTGTGGCCCAGGCATTTTGTTAAGATATTCATATAGCAGCGTTGTTTGGTATTAAACATCACGTATCTGAGAAGCCTTTCCCTTTTTCCCCCCCTCAGTTTTGAAAATGAAGGGACATTTAGAGCCTAAAACATCATGCTGAGTCCATAAAGCATAAACACTATCCATGCTGATGTTTTCTATTGTTTAAGGCACCCTTTTACTCTTAATACATGATGTTGTTTCACAAAACCCACTGAGATGCAGCCCCAGAAGTCTCCCATGCTCTTCCGATTCCTTCTGTCTGGATGTCTAAAGCCACTCACCTCTGCCTCTTCCTAGTCATCAAGCACTGTAGCGCTCTCTCATGAGAGAACTCCTATAATTCATAGTGTTAATGACGCTGGGTGGTGCTACCTTGAATATAAAAGCAATCTAATTAGGCCACCTTCTGGCTGAATCTGATTTAGTCTTTGACTCCGGAGAGACAGGGAAGATGAGTGAGTGTGTGTATGTAATAGTGACTGTTGTAAAGAGCAGACGTTGCTGAACACAGGTTTTTTAAGTTCTACTGCCTCCTTTCTCCTTTGTTTTCGTTGTTTCCTTGTTGTGCTTGGAACATCTACAGAAAACCTTGGTGTAATATGATACAGCACTTAGGACAAGCAGGATGATTATAAATGGCTCTTGCCTTACTTCTGGATCCTACAGATGTTACTACATGAGGTTGGGTTCTTCCTGATTCTATAATTTGATTTTAATGGCTAGATACCATTGCAGCATGCAAGTCCTACAGACAATAGTGTCCTTTTACATTCAGAAACATCTGTTAGCTAAGCGCTGTTGTACAGCCTGAACTCTAAATGAGCAGATCTGTGTTTGAACACCAGCATTTTATACCAACCTGGCAGACAGCATTCTCAGGAGAAACAAAATCTAATACATCTTTTCTCATTTGGTAGAGCTCTTTCCCCCGTCCTTCAAGTTACTCTTTATTTCATCTGCTACTTTTAGGGATATGAAGTTTGAGAGCCTTTTCTAAGGGCTTAATGCAGCCTGGGGACCAAATGTGTAATTCAAATAATGGTGCTTTGGTGTTCCCTTGAAGCACAGGATAGAACAGACGCCACTCAGAGTAGTATTTTGGGCTGTCACTATTTGATCAAAGAGCTTGGACTGGATCTGCCAGTGTTAATGCTTTTAGGATGGATGACTCCTTTGCTTTAGAAGGGGTTTCCAGTAACCGAGGGCAACACATAACATCTTTGAAATTTCCGTATTTACAGAGTAGTGAACTCTCCAGGGTAGTGCACTTCAGGCACCCTCCAGGGAAGAAACAGGTTACAGAGCTCATTGGCACATCCCCCCTTTTCCTCTTCTAATTTGTGGTCTTTCCAGTTTGGTCTTGTTTCTGTAGATTTCTATAGCCTTCCATAGGACAGCTTGGGGAACAAGCCTGAACTCAAACCCAGCTAACAAAGAGAGTTTACTCATAGCCGTAGGCTGTAAGGAATAAGTTTTAAAGATACCTGAGTTCTTTGGGGTTGGAACCACAGTACTCTTGTGTCAGCTGAGTACGTTTTATACCTTAAGTGCTGTACAATAAGTGGTTTTTGTAAAACACACGTACTATTAATGCTTGCAGATTAAAACAGCTGCCAGGCGGTGAAACTGTTGCATGCAGAAAAATCAGGTGGACGCTCAAAGTTGGAGCTTAAATTAATTCTCTATTAGGGAACTGCAAATCTTAAGGCAAATTCAAACAAAGAATCGTACAGAGGTTTGAAAATTAAATTCACAGCAATTTTTCTCAACCTGTGTTTAGCTTTGAGGGCAACTGCTTTTATTCTAGACTTGAAGAAAACTTGCCTGGTTTTACAGTTATATTGGTCTAATAAAATTCATCACTGCTTCTTAAAAACCCTGCTTCACATAGTGTGTAGTTAGGTCATAACAAAGCCACTACCATGTGTGCTTGGAACACAGCCATTTAACACTTTGTCCTTTGTATTCAGAGTATCTCACTGCAAAACAGCAACAGTTACAGCTTTCAGAGGAAATTAGCAAGTACTGGGGAAGGATCATTTGTTTCTAATAAACCAGCCAGCTGCCCACTTACTTTTCAAGTAAATCACCACATTCAGTTACCAGATTTCAGGCCTGTTTAGAGTATTTATAAAAAGAATAATTGGACTTACTATTATTTATCTTTTTAACCATTAGTTATTTTAAATTGAACTAACTGAAATTTAGGTTCCAAACAGAAGTATATGTTCACTGGAGCTAATTCTGAAAGCCATATGTGAAAGTTGGTACAAAGATTCAACAAATTTAACTTCCCTGCCATCATGCTCAGAATCTTTTCTTAATATCACCTGCACTCTGTATTGAAAAAAAAATACTGCTTCTCACTGGGCAATAGGTAGGTACAGTTAGCAAACAAAACACACTATGAGCTCTAGAAAGTGTAAAACACAGAAAAGAGAGTGGGATTCTCCAGAAGAACAAGGCTTTTTGCAAAACTTCATTTCCATTTATGTCACATAAGAACTTGTAAACAGAGCCTTTTGTGTGTTGCCACTACACATTGTTTTGCCTCTGACTCTCATTGTCATTTAGTCCATAGACAGTTTCGAAAGTATCAATATTCAGTGTTTCTTCCCTGCTTCTCAACAGATTAAATTAAGCTGCTCCCACCCGCCTTCCTGAGACAAAAGTTATTTCATCCATGGCTGTCATGTATTTCCCAGATAACATTTTAATGTAGTCCCACCAGTCACGACTTTCATAAACTTGATTTACTGTCTGGTTTATTGACCTCACTTTGCAAGGCTTTGCCTCCCTTCATAACAGCTGTGAACACGTTGCCATAACAGGAGTTTGTCTTCTGTACATCAGCAGTTTGCCCTTTCGTGTTCTGAAATCTCCAGGGAAACCCTGGTGGTGTCAATCCTTAATTCCTGGGAACCTCCCTCATACTCAAGACACTCTGGGCATCTTAATAAAAATGTAACTAAGGAAATAATTTAGGGTAACCGAGCAACATTCACTAAACTGCCGAGACTACAAAGGATACTTTCCAAGCAAATCATTTATTGAGAGTAGTATCCTTGGTCTCCAAATGAGGAGGAATTTAAAATAGACATGAGAGTACATTTGGGGATATACAGGGCATGCACGGCATCACCTTTGACTAGTTTGCTCATGCCAATCTATACTTCCATATTCTCCCATGTCAATAGGTTTCTATTCCACATGCCCATTGGAATAATGAGAGACAGAGATCTCTGCAGCTGAACAACGACTCAAGAGCTGATTGGATCTATATATATATTTGTAGCCTCCCACTGTATATGTAGAAATGGCAATAGGAGCCTACTGCCTATGCAGGGATATAGAGAGCTGGCAGCTAGGGAATGAAGGGAAATGAGATTGCAAGGAGCAGGAGGAAATGACTAAGAACTGTAGCAGAGGTGAGATCACGCTGGTACACAGGCTAAGCAGCAGAAGTACGGAAAGGCAAATATAAAGGTGTAGAGAATGTGGGAAGAGAAGGAGAAATCCATGGGATGTACAGAAGCAGAAGGCAGAGAAAATTCTTGTGGCTTAAATAGTTTTTTTTATTGAAAAGCACTTCTGTTTGTTGAAAGTTTTAGGCAAAGAAAGCCGAGGTAAAGATGCAAAAATACATAAATAAATGAAAAAAAAATGGACTGGAAATAGTCACTTGTGATGCCCATAGACAGTGCAATTAAGTAGCTTCTGTATAAAAAAGGAAGACAAGAACTGAATATCAGGGACAAATTCCCATCTCCAGTAGTGTCCCTGGCAAGGGTCTCCCTTTCTGAAGGAAGGCCACGATTTTGTCCTAGACAACCAAAATTAATCAAAGCAAGGAAAATGACAGACATTAGTATTCTGTGGGAATCAACAGGAAGAAGCTTGCAAACAAAGGTTTAGTGCCAGACACAGTGGAAAAGAGGTTGAATGGTTAGGGGCAAAGCGAGGGGCAGACATGACCTAGGCAGCAGCCTCACTAACTGCAGCGTTTCCTGCCATCTGCTCGCTCCATTCACCAGCGCGCTGAACAGCCCTTCAGCAGAAGTCCCCAAACTTCTTTTTTGTTGCTTCTTTATCAGCATTTTGATAAGCTGGCTTGTTGGCACTCCTGAACTGAGGAGTGTTGCCATGAAGTGCCTCTTTCCATGTTACTAAAAGTTACAGCCTTCCTCTACTGTGGAATTAGCAGATGAACTTTCAGAGGCCAATTATAAGAACTATCTTGGAAGCACATAAGAGCCACTTCTTTTTATCCAAGCTCTTAGCCCAGCCCTGCTGTTCTGTCGCATGTGCGTAGCGGGACTACTTGTGCAGAGTGAGATGTCTCCTGGTTTGGTTTGCAGGGTAATACCTTCTAGGATGATAATATTTGACTGGGTCATGGCAAGAGGTGCGTGGTTGAAGAAAAAGATCTTAAATTATTCATATTCTGTCAGGGGAAGGAAAGCCATGTAATATTGGATTATGCATATTTTATCATCGAGTTGTATAAGTGAGCTATTAAACTGCATACAATTCTTGCAAGTCTTTGTTCTATAGATTAGTTTTACAAAGCATTTTGTGTTCCTGCTGAACATAAGCAGCCTCTCATATCTCCACCTACTACACCAAGTATTCTCCTGATTAATTCATGAAGTCTATAATATTCAAAAGGAACCAGGGAGAAGAAATACGTTTTTAAGCCCTCTCCTAGCTTTGGCAGAGCAAACTCTTTGTGTTCAAGTCAGGAAAGCAGATTCCTTGATCATTTTCATTCAGCACAGCATTCTTTCATTAGCATCATGTCTGGTCCTCTGTCTTTGCAAGGAACACACAGTAGTTCTGCAGCTATACAGTGGACGTTGTGGCAGCTCTCAGAGGTTATCATCATCAAAGCTAATGCTAGAAATGGAGGAAGCAGAAGGACAGAATCAGCCTCACTTGCAGCTTCATCCCCAGCTAGGTGAAGTCCCAAACCTCAACTCTTCCCAGCTGGGGGGACACTGGCACCCCTCAGTACACTGATTTCCAAGAACCAGCCAGGGCACTGTGCACAGCCAAGTTCTGTAGGCTCTCCTGGATGCTACTACAGTCACCCACAGCCACACCATGGCAGAGAGGAAGGACAGATATTCAATGGGGAGATTTATAGCCTCCCCTGGGCAGCTGGGTAGAGCAACATGGCAGACTGAGCTCCCTGGGTGCTCATCACTCTGGCCTCTGTTGGGCTTTTGCCTCAGACTCCCTCCATCTCAGACCATATTGGGTGGCTATAGGCTAATGCCTAGGCATAGCCCTGAGACTTCAAGGATGGGATGGCACAAACAGAAAACTTCCCCAGGAGCAAGGACAGCTGCTTCACAGCCACTTTATGACCAAATATAACATCATCTCAAATAGGTGCTCTCTTATCCATGGATGTCTCCCAGGGCCCAGAGCAAGGGATGCTTCATGCGTAGTACATTGTTTTCACTTTCACAAAACTGATTATCACAGGCTGAGCCTGGCTGGCCACAGGCATGCAACAGAGCCAGAACAGTAATCCCAGTATTTCTGACTGACCCACTGAAGGGAAGTACCCGCAGAAATGAGGGGAAAGCCCAGTCTCCTGAGGCTTTGCAGGCTCCAAATTGCTGGCTGGCTCACAAAAGGCTGCGTATTGTGCTCAGCCAAACAAACACTCATTGGAATTTCAGTGCTTATTAGTTGACAGCTCTTGGAAAACCTCCATATGAAGAAGGAGGTGGAAAAACAGTCCCCAAAACAGATTTTTATGTGTACCTCATTTTGCATGTCTGTTTTTCTGGTAGGCTGTATGCATAACGCAGCAACAGGGCATTAGGGTGAGCAGTATTGCTTTGGGAATTATCTGGGGAACAAGGTTTTGATGTCTTTCTATTATCTATAGTCTAGGAGGAATAAGGGGGAGACAAGGAAATGTTGGTTCAAGGTGCTAGCTGTTGTGCCCTCACCTACACATTCATTTCTGTAATGAACTAGGTATCTATCCTCTTGCACTGATGATGAGCTAGGCTTACTGGATGTTTTAAGAGCTCAGTTTAAAGCAGATGTCATTCTGCTAAATTAAGGAGGCATTTAAAAAGAAATCACATGGCGTTATTATTGGTATTGTTATCCTTTCCCCCCAGAGGCTCCAGGTGCTCTTAATTCTCACTGGAATGCTAAATACTCAATTCCTTCAGAAAAATCTGACAAATAAAGGTTAAGTATGTTCAACTCATCATTTCTGGAAATGTTCCTTTAACTCAGGTGTCAGCTGGAGGGGCTCTTGCCACTGTTTCTTCTGTTGTTCTCTTAAAATCCCACTAGATGCCATAGCAACAGCTGGATCACATGCTCCTCTGGTGTGCTCCCTATAAGCAGATGTGAACAATGCTGGCTAATAAAGTCTCAGCAAGTGTTGGACAGGAAAAGGACTGAATTCAGCCTCTACATTTTTTTTTTTAATAACTCCCAGCAAAGGCTTTCCGTCATTTCTTATGACACAGGTAAATGTAGATCTGCAGGCAAAACAGATTCAGGTTACTTCCTCACTTAATAAGATGACCCTCAAGGTAGCTGACATTTTACAGCCATTTTCTCCCCATCCTATGTAAGCGTTTCTTGGAAGCCTGAGGCTGAAATATGTTTCCATATTCAAATGTGTTTGCACTGCCTGAATGAATACTGTCTCTGCTTTATTGATGGGTTAGTCCTGCTGTTAAATAGATTACACTCCTTGCTATTTTTTGAAATTTCACCCCAAAGAAGAAATTCAGACCTATTCATATGTCAATTGAATGCTCCATATTCAATTGTACTCTAATTATTTTTCATGCATGTGGCAAACAATTAAAGCAATACAGGTCAGTTTGGCCTAATAACTATGTCATTGTTTTTTAAATCACAGAATAAAGCTTTTCACACATCAAGTGAACATTTAATAATGCCATCGCTTAGAGGAAGTGTTTGTAATCCTTTTCCTCGACTAATGTGGAAAATATATGTACAGCCTTATTTACGTTCATATTTAGGCAAGCGAAAAATAATAATTCTCTCCTTTAATCTGATTTCTGCTTCCAAGTATCTCCCATGAATTCCTCCCATCTAACACTAAACCATATGCAGTCTCAGCTGTGTCATACTCCCTAGGTTCAAAACCGACTTGCAATGCATGGAGTTTGCAGCTATGTCAGACATTGTGTAATCAATTTGTACTTTAATTATGGGTTCTTACAAGGACAAATAAGTTATGCCTCCATGCAGCATGATGGAAGGACTAAAACCCAAAACAGGTAAAGAAAATATTATATTTTTTCCCTTGTGCAACTAGATGGAGGTTTAGTAAGAAATTAATGCTAATACTTATGATGAAAATCCAGAGTAGATTCTGTGATTTGTAAAATCTGAAGTGACTCTGAAATTGCAGATGCCTGTGGAGTTCTTAGACTAATACTTGTTTATAGCATCTGCATCAATTTAGATGCAAAAACTTAAGGGATCTAATTATTTTCCTTCTGTTTTACAAAGTCTCCTTTCATTACATACCATCAAGTTAGAAATCCAGGGAGGAAATCTTAAGTAGTAATATCTGCTGCTGATTTTATCTCTTTTTTTCTTTCTGAAGACTAAGGAACATGTGTGTGTGTGCCTTACAAAGGCTCTACTTCTGCCACACCCTTGGTAGCTTTAAAAGAAATTTTTGGTGATTACTGGAAGTGCTCACTGGTAAGGTCAGAGTAAGGGAAACAGCCTCCAGTGAGGTAAAATGACAGCCCCTGCTCCAAAGCTTGAGACTATCGCATAGCAAGCTGCCTGACAGGCACTTGCATGCATGGCTTCCATAGGTCTGGAGCAGGCTCTGAGCTGTGTAAAAAAGGTGCTGGTGCTTAAACAGGGTGAGCACGAAGGGTGGGAGGAACACAAGATATTAATAGCATCGTAATGGCATAGCATGGGAGAATGGGGTATAAATGGAAGGGAGCATCCTGGCAGGCAAAGAGGACAAACCAAAGGCATGGAGTATCCCAATGCTCATTGCAGCTCAAGTGTGCTGCCTGTCTTCTCCTGGACTGCCTCCCACTGCCATAGCCTGTTGCGTAGCTCCTCACGAGCCAAGAGTCTGGAGGGTGGCCCACACTGGCTGGCCTCAGGACAATCTCTCCAGGCAAGGTGGGCCAAGGGTGCTTGTCCTGCTGCTGCCCCTTGTGAGGAGGCACAAGTCTATGGTCCTCAGACTGTTGGTTCAGCATTTCTCACGGGAACAGCAGGTGAGGTTGAAACAATGAAAGTGCTCTATGAAAAATTAGACCAGATCAGGCTAGGAAGATGAGCTGTTCTGTACAAGCTGGAGTGGCTGTTTGCCCCTGCCCTGCCACCAGGGACACATCTTCCCCTGCCAAACCATCCAGCTCCAGGAAGATGCAGGCGCAGGCCTGTAAATTGATATTCCACTTAAATGATTACAGGCTCTTCACCTTCAGCCTGATTGCAGCTGACTTGAGGAAACGCAAGTCCAGAAACCTAGTTCTGTCTGTCTAAGGGTTGCTGAACAACTGGGCTAGTTAAACCAGGCTAAATTAGTAATTAACAGGCATTGCCCTGGGAATGGTTTTATAAGCCATGAGTGAAGGAAATAGGCAAGTAATCATCAGCAGCTGCTAGGAGGATGAATTGCATGTGGATAGACAGATTTAAAGTCAGGAATAACAATTGTGCTTAGAAGTGGAAACAATTTACTTTATTGTTTTATTTGTAGTCATTGTGCACAAGCATTTTTGCTCAAAACTCCTAGGCAGACCACGTATGTTATGTTTGTGGAAGGACAAAATCATTTGTAAAGCATAACCATAATCACAAAGAGATTGTTTCACCTCAGATCTGTTTACTGACCTTTCACCACCAGAAAATGCTTTTTTTATTGCAGTCTGTGGCAAGAGAAATTCCAGAGAATTGTAACGTGTGCAATTAACAGGGGGTCAGCATTGCAGCTAGTATAAATCAGGGTAGCTACAACTTGGAGATATACTTACGTACATCAACTGAGTGTCTGGCCCCAAGAACGTAAAATAAGATTGCTCTGCAGAATGAGACTACTGTTACTGAGGAACTCATGACTAGCCTTTGTGTGGTGAGAAAATGCAGAGTTAATAGGATTTTGCTATTAGTGAATTTGATCTGATACCGTGCTTTATTTTATTCTAGAGCAGCCTGGCAGATATTTAGCATCAACAAAGCAAAAACTGTAAAAGCATTTCTTACCTATTGCGAACATTTTCCTAAGTGTACCGTTACTCCCCAGGAAGCAAGAGCTCTGGGCACGGGAACCGCGAGCGGCCAGGCTGCGGGCAGCACAGCAGGGCAGCCCCGGGCAGCCTCACCCTGTAGAGGGTACCCTGCAGTTGGGGTTGCCAGTTCAGCTCTGGCACCATCACAGTGACAGTCTGCACAAAGGTTGAAATGCAAACCAGAAAAAACAAGATGCACCTCTCTTTCTCAACAAGTACTTGAAATAGAAATACTCTGACCTATTTTTTTTTAAGCTACTCCTGTCTTGATATTCCCATGTAGAAAAAAGCTGCATCTTCACAGCCACACTCTTCACAGCAGCCCTGTTCTCAAAGACTTAGGGCTGAATTCAGCCCAGCATCCCTATACTAGGGAATATCCACCCAGCCTCAGTGAAAGCAGGGGTCATTTGACAGTGGCTCACCTTGGCAACGCTTTTCAAGCCCTGAACAGCACAACAACTCAAATAATAGTCACTGCCTGCTTTGCTCTTTTCATGTTCTTCCCTAGCTTGGCACTGCAAAAATAAAAAGCCTCTTTAGAAGATAATGCACACTCTGTGTCACTCACCCTTCTGTAATTTGCAGGAGCCGAGGACACTAGTAAGGTCCAAGAATAACAGGCATTTCTGCTGCATTCGAAGATACCTTGGCAAGTCTTCTGATAGATTAGAAGAAAAAGTAAACAGTTTAATGCAATCCCCAGGCAGCATCACCCATGTCTGGCTTTGAATGTAGATGAGGCCAATCTTGAAGAGGGCTTTGCCTGTACAGTGGCTGGTGCCTCTGTGCCTCAGGGCAGCAGAGCCAAGAAGGGAAACCCTGCAGGCACAAATGCCTGAGCCCTGCCCAGGCTGCAGGGAAGGTCAGTGCTCAGCTGGGCAACAGCTTGTCCCAGTAGCACCCTCAATGCTGGCTGTGGGTGGGCACAGCTCTTTCCTCATGTAGCTGTCTGAGGACTGGGTACAGCATCCAGCAGAGCAGAGCATCTCCCATGTTTTACAGAGCCTCTGTTCTCGCTCCCACTAGCTGCTGCATCCCCTCACACACAGTGCTTTCCTTGTTCCTGTGAAGCAAGGACAAGCCTTTCCTGCTGCCTCCTCTCACTAATGGTGGAAAATCCACAGGCCAACACTATAACACTCATCATGACAAGAGGGGAGCTTTTCTCCTGACTGAACTTTACCTCTGTCTCGGAGGTGTTTAGAAACTCACGGGCGGAAAGCTGCCTTTTCTTCATACGTTGTCTGATGACGTGACAATCTGGACTGTCATCATAGGGCAGATGTTTTCTGCAGCAGCTGGGCAAAAATAATTAGTACAACAGAGGTATAAGCAATTCTGTCTGTTGCTGAGGAACAGACAGAGGCTTCGGCTGCCTGAGCAACAACATGAAAGTTGTGTAGTCCAAGGGATCTGTTCCACTAACCTGAATTTAGCTTGCAGCACAGTTTGATCATTCAGCTCACTCAGAACACCCATCTTTGACCTCACTTGCTTCTCAGTTAATGCCTTCTGCTCCTCTTGGTACCAGCACAGGTGAAATGGAGGCCTTCTGGAGGGGAAACAGAGGTTATCAATCTGCTGTGCAGACCGTAGGGCAGCTCCTAGTCAGAGTGGATTTTGTTTTGCTCTTCATGGATTACAGCTGTTCCTGTGTTCCTGAACAAACTTCTCTCTCCTTCTCTTATTTGCATAGGAGATTGCAAACTTTTCAGGTTACTTTAAATGGCAGTCTGGTTGAACACGAAATCCTTGCCACCAAGAAGTCTGTCATTTGGCAGATAAATAACATCATTGCTAAAGTATTAAAAGAAATAATAAATCTTCCACCCTCTGTGTCTTACAGCTATCCTGGGTCTGTGGAGCTCACAGCTGTTTTTCAGGAGGGAGACAGATTTATGCAGAGAGCTAATGTGCATGTAAATCTCTTCCCCATATATACTGCCTCCTCCTGCGTTGAATCCCAGCCTTGGTAAGAACTGTCATAATATCCAAAACTTTTTATCATGGATTGAAGAGACTATCCACTGTGAAGCCACTCCTCTGTTGGGTCTCTCTGAATTGGGGAAGGAATAAAAACTAATTCAGAGATAGCATTACAATCAGTAACAGATTCATACTGATCAGATTCAGAAACATTCATACTGAAAGCCTACAGCCTCTCTCCGCAAAACTTCTGTTACCTATATTGACAGAAGAGAAGCACTTCTGTATCTGTGGGGGATCTTCCAAACAGAGGTCCTTACGATTCTGCCAGACTCTCATCTCACTCATTTGAATATTGCCCCCTGTCTTGAGAAGAAGCATAAATCTGATACCGCTGTAAGAACTTACTCCTACCCCATAGAGAATTTTCAGTACATGTGACACAGATGCTGCTCCAAGTTTACGCTCAGGGTTTCAGGTTTCAGAACAGACTATAAGTGCTAAGAGGAGCAAGATCATGACAGAACACAGCTCTAGCAAAAATGGGAAGCGTACTGAGCCACGTAAGGGTATAAATACAGAGACTAGCAGGCAAACTGTCTTAATCTGGTGGTTACCTTCAGCCTGGAAGTGGTCCTGGATGGTATCACCGTGCCCACCAGGTTTGTCTTAGAGGGGCTGCCCCTCCCTGCTTCTGTAAAAGCAGAGAGGGGAAGGACTGTATCTGTCTCCTACTGCTCATACAGAGCCCACCTTCTCAAACCAGGGGCTGCCGCCACTGCAGCAGAGCTCATGAGCAGAAGTCCAATATACACTGACCATGAAAGGGGATGCACCTGGAAGCATGTGCATCTTCCAGGAAGACCATGGAAATCTAGGATTGCTCAGTGACTTTTGTCTTGGGTGTTCAGGAAGGATGACAAAAGGTGAGAGATGTAGTGCAATGTGGCTGCAATTTCTGTAACTCCAGCCATGCAGAGGTTGTCCATTCATTGAAGGGAACCATTCCTCCCTTATGCATGCCAATTCAGGGGATGAAATTTCTTTCAGGTCAACAGGACCTGTTGCCTAACTATCCACTTTGCCAGAGAGGTTCCTTCTGGCCCAAATGAATCCAAATGCAGAGCTCACCCAGACTAAGACCTTGAATGTAAGCTTCATTTTACTTTCAAGAAAGGGTGAAACATTTCATCTGTTATCTTGTGAGCCATCACCATAGGCAGCCTGTTTTCCAGTATCAGCGCATCCCAAGAATGGCAAAAACCTGCAGCTGGCTTATCAGCCTTTAGCACTGCCAAACCAGAAACTATGCCCAACTGTGAATCCACCACACATTAGTCTGGATCTGAGACCAAACAATATTCCCTGTCTCAAACACCAAAGCAAGAGAGCAGCTCCACCCTCCAGAAACAATTTAGCCTGGTATGACCTGCATACTGAAAAGCATCCATTAGCATTAGCATGCTGATTTAAACATGGCAAGGCAAAGATGCTGGCAACTAAAATAAAGATGCATAGGGCACAGAAGAGTCCTGTTCAGCTTCTTGCTTCATATTGCACCAAAAAAAGAGAGGGAGGAGAGATGCCTTTTGTCTTTTTTTTTTAAACACAGCATTATCCAGAAAAAACTAATCCTTTTCATTTAGCAAATCCATTTTGTTTCTTGGAGGGTTAAATCCTGCTTGCCTCAAACAAATGAGTAATCCAATTGGCTTCAATGTGACAACTCCCAAAAGGCAAACAGGATTTGACTCCCTGCAGAATGTAGTACACAGATTTTGTGAATGAGCTATTTGAAAGGCTGGATACTCTGTGTGCTAGCCTTGGTGCTTCCCTATAAACCCATGATGACTGTGTCAGCCACTTTTCCTTGTGCTGAAGGTTTAAATGGCTTCCTATGGCTCTAAATTTAAACTAGGGCCTCTCACTACAAATCATAAATGTGGCCATGTTGGTTTTGTAAGATGGAGAGAAGAGGAAAGAGAAGGAAGCACTCTCTCTGAAAGCAGTAGTTAGGGCCAATTTACTTTTATTGGATGTTTTAATTTCTTGAGAACCACGTAATCTTCTAGGACTCTTGAAAAACTGTAAGCTCTGCATCTCTAACAAGAGCGAGCAAGAGTGATTAAGCCACATCGTATAAACTTCCCCAGCACCAAGGGCTTTCTTATCTCCTCACTGACTGAATTTCTGTGTTCTTACTAAGCCCTCTCGCAAGAAAGCATATATTTGAGCTTGCAGCTTGTCTCATGTTTGCTACTGACAGTGCAGGCTGTTTTCAGAGTAGCCTGAATTTCTTTTCCTTGACACCTCTGGTTAGTTCAAAAAGACGAGTAATTAGCCACCTCTCAGCACTCACCTACAATGCTTGCACCACTGCAGGAGGGAATTCTCTTGACAAAAATGTTAATGCTGGCAGGAAACCAGATCAAGAAGGTAGTCAACAGTCCATATGCATGAAACCCATCCAAGGAAAACAGCTTCACTGATCTAACCTCGAGAGCTGAAATAATGTGGAAAATCACCCACTGGCTGTTTAAAAACAGTCAGATGGGTAGAGGCACTGAGTGCAAATAGCAAGAAAGAGAAGACAAAATTGCAACAAATAATGTGCCAAACACATTGTATGTTGATTTAACTACGCCCAAAGACACACTTAGTGCCATCAGACAGAATTTACCTGTCTTTAGATCCTCTATACTTGTCCTGATTTCTCAAATGGCAGTCTCTCACTGCCCCATATCCCCTAACAGGTAGCAAGGCTTAGGCAACTTGCATTTTTAGAAGAATATTTGCATCTTCTTTTTTTTTTGTGAAAGTAAAGCCTACAGAAGGAGAGGGGGAGTGCAGAAAGTTGTTATATAAGCAGTGAAGATAGGGAGTTCTCATTAGGCTTCTACTCTGGTCTGAAAAATAAATAATCAAAGAAAATGAAGATGCAGGTGCTTACACCAGGACTGAATATGGCTGAAGGTTTTGTTTCCTGGGCACTTCTTCCCTGATAATACAGATAGTGTCATGGGACTCATCTGTGCTACAGTAATCAAGCTATATAACACCACCGCATGCAGTATGTCTCACCGGGAGGGAGTGTATTGGAAACTGGCCTAGTCATTTTTAACGTGTGCTGCTCATTACTAAATTCAAGTATCATATTTTAAAGAAAAGTCTTTGTATTCAGAACAGGCCTCCAACCAAAATGCTGGATGTGAAAACCTCCCGTGTGCTGCACCGGGTTTAAGATCACTTTGGAGCAAGGGACTCTATTCCAGTGCTCTGCCTAGACCGTGAAGGTGACAGCAACTACAGCCCTCTGGCAGGAGAAGGGCACTGTGGCCAATCTTGTGTCCTGCCCTTGGCAGTATAAAATGCTGGAAATTTAGGGCAAGTTTGCAGGCTGTGCCATTCTCTCGAGACAAATTTCACAGGCCGGACCATGTAATCCATCACTATTTGAAGAAGAAAACTGTTGCACACCTTCTTAAATTACCTCCAAGGCCTTTGATTTCAGTAATATTATAGATTTTATTTTAGTAAAGATGAAACAGGCTCCCAAGCCTTGAAAGAGCAAATATCATTGGAAAAGAAGACAGAAGTCATCCATGAGCTAATTTGCCTTTTTGCCCAACTAAGATGAGATAATTCCCTGGAGTCTATTTTCCTAAGATTTTTTTTTCTCCAGTCTAGTCAAATGTCCTAATTAATAGATCTCAGTAGAAAAAACCACAAAATTAGAATTATCCAGAGCTCATGGTATGATCTGAAGTGCTTTGCAGTTCCACTGTGTGAAATTTGCCTCCCAACAGCGTGTGGGAAGCCCTGAGAGCTTGGCTCCTGCAGCAGCTGTGTCGGCATAGAGGTGGGGTGTAGGAAGATGAAGCTGTACAAAGCTGTACAAACCTCACCCGTGTGAGTCTCCCGGATTTGGGGGGGTTTCTGCATCCCATGGAGGGCATTTCCAAGCCACCTTCTGGGAAATTACTGCCTCAAATCTTGTTCATTGGAACTAGGTATTCCAAATCCCCTAGTTAGCCCTACAAATATTTTTCTTTAATCTTATAAAAACATTTAAAATCTTAATCTTAAAGGTCATAAAAGACAAAACAGTGCTCAGCCTCCCCCTCCTGAAATCCTGTTGATGTAAATTGGAGTGAGATACTGGGCTGAAGGTGATTTAAAGGGGCAGGGAATGAGGCAGAAATTTTACAGTTACAACCAAGACTGTTTTAAGGTTAAAAACTTTTGCTTTCAGAACTTGCAGGGCCATGTAGGAAGAGTGAAACAGGGTTGTAACCATGAACCCAGCTAGTCAGCCAACAGGCTGCACTTACAGAAGTTTCAATCCAGTAGAAAACTATTGATTTCTTTTCTGTGAAAAACAGAAGCAAATGTTTCAGTAAAAACTTCCCTCAACAAATACAAGTCTAGAAGTGTGGATTTTTTCCAGTGTCAGCTGCCAGTAAGTGGCATAAACACCTACAAGAACAAATGCATTCAGAGGAACAAAACCCAAGCTTTTTGCTGGAAGATACCATGAGTTGAACTGAGATGTCTGAGCACATTTGATGGCAAGTGCTGCTGCTGGATTCATAATCCTTTCCAGATAACTCTTTGAAGAAAGAAAGCTTAACCCCATTTGACCTACACTTACTCAGAGTGTCTCTTCCACTTCAGCAGCTTGAGCCACATACAAATGACCTTGTTTTTGCAACAGTTTTGATAGATTTTCAGGGACACAAATGTGCCTGATTCTGAGGGAAGGCTGATGCAGTTTGTGCCTCTGGAAGCTGACTTGCAATTCGTTAACCCTAGTTCCAGCTGTTGAAGTCTGTTGTGCCAAAATAATGAAATGCAGCCCTGATTTCCTTTCTTCTGGGTCAGGTATTGACAGCGAGTGATGTTCTTAGCTCTGAGAGCAGCTGGGGTCACTGGCTCTCAGCGAATTAGGCTCTCTGTCTCCTATGGAAAGTCTTCGGTGTGTTGTGGCTGTTGCTTTGATTTTCTAGTGATGTGTATTTTTATACATGTCTGTAAAAACAAACACAGTTTACCCTACTGCCACACAGATCCCTTGCAATCCCTTGTCAACAATGTCAAGCCAATGTTACACTCAAGCCCAGGAATGACTCATTTTTTACAACTGTGGTCTTCTGAGAGCATTACAAAGGCTACAGCGGAAATGGTTTAATTCAGAAGTATTTCCTGCACCACCATCAGTGGCTTATTTTTCCTGGGTCTCCATTTCCTTTGCTTTTCCAATGGTTTGGGTGTTCTATATTTAGCCAGTTCACTGAAGCACACGTGGAGAACTGAAGTAAGAGCTTGTACAAAAGCTTTTCCCCTGAATTTCTGCCTTCGTAGTAGAACCCCCTGTAATTTGACTGTCTTGTTACTCCCACTCATCCCTGCTGAATACAGCTGTATAAGATTTTAACAGTGCACATCGCATTTTTAATTCACTGTGCGCCTCTCCCTCAAATGAGAAGCAGATGACATCTGCTGCCAGGGTGACTCAGCATGCAAAGAACTGCAATCGTAACCCAGCAGCCTATGCTAAATAACCTGACCCATTTACTTAGTCACTCAAATCTAAATGCCAGATATTACATTAAGGTGCGGGTGGGTGGGGATTGGAACGAGCCTAGGAGAGGTGAGGGAAGGGTCATACAGTGTCCCTGAACTACACAGGTAAGCACTGGAATAGGGAGCAATGTGATGGTGGTGCTTGGACCCCTACCTTGCAGTCCTGGGCAGGGTGTGTGCTGGTTTGTAGCCCACTCAAACAAAAATATGAGGCGAAGGTATTACTGCAGTTGAAGGAGGAGAGAGATATATGCAGGGGCAGACCAGGGGAGCCTGTATGAACCTGCCTTCTGCTGCAGGAAGTGTAGAAGGTAAAATGACTGGTTTCACAGGTGGCTCAGACAGGATGGCCTGCGGGCAGTAGAAGCTCTCAGGAAGCAGTAGCTCGCTTTATCTCTAGCAGTATTTTGGGAGGGAGAAGAGAGGGTACTATCCTGCACAGGCTTTGGCATATGAACAAAAGACATTAGGTAGCCAGCAGTTAATCCACTGAAAAGATGGATTCCCTGCCTTTGTAACAACAGATTTTCATTTCCAAGTGGACGAGATCTTTGAAGGGATAAGAGATTAACAATCTAATGCTTCTCGGTCTGCCTGATCAAGTGTAATCTTCCAGCAGTGCTTATCAGTGTCCAAACTTGTTTTTCATAGGAATGTCATGTTTTTACAAGGTCATGTTTGGTGGCTGAGCCTCAAAAGGGCCTTCCTGTATGTGTGAAGAAATCATTGAATTTAGTATCTTCACTGGAAGTTGCTGATTATTTACAAGCCTACTATATGGGAGCTGGGCTTAGTGCTGCTTTCTTCATGTATATGACAACATTGTCATATGCTTGTCATATTTCCCTTCAGAGTAGAAGGAGTTTTCCATGGATCTCTAAGCTAAGCCCCTCCCTGCAAAAAGGTTTCCTTACTCAGAGATGAGGAAACTAAAACAAGAAATGATTCAGTGGTTTTCCCGAGTTCACACAATGATTTGGAACCTATCTCATGTCTCACATGGAAGAAGGCAGATTTTGTGGCTGAATCTAGTGGCAGGAGTCCTTCACTCTTTCTGTGACCTAGAAGTTACGTTACAGCTATGTACTTCCATGTGCCCATCTTTTTGTTTAAAATGATCAGGATGAGTTCTAAATTTACAGTGATTGCATTTAGAAGAATTAATGGCTGAGGTGAAATGCCCAGGAGCTCCTGGAGGAGTGAAAGTGTAAAGAATTCGCAGTTTCTGTTCTTCAGTCAAAAGGCTCTTTTCTCCTCTAGTAATGTGATTCCAGTTTTAGGGGTGTCTTTTTTTAGGAGCAAAAAGTCCTAGATTACCTTGCCCTGAAACCATTTGTGGAGTTCCCTGCAAGTCCTGGTGGCTTTGACTGTACAGCATGCAACGTGCAAGTGAGAAGATGTGGAGGCAGCTGGCACTCATTCCAGAAATACATGGGCACTGGACTTTGCCAGGGCCACGCCTGGGAATGTCTCAGCTCTTCCGCTGCAGAGATGCAGAAACACAGACTGTTTCTTCCTTTAGAGCTGGTTAGTTCAATCTGGCAAACCCATGTAACTTTCTTCTTGGAAAACAGTTTTGCGCTTTAAAGGTCCTTACCCTTCAAAGGTGTCTGAGCCTTTGTGCAGACTCAGTCAGAGAATGCTATGGAAAAAGTGGACTGTTAGCCATGATGTACATGACAAAAAGTCAGCCACAAAGAGGGTTTTAATTTCAAAATGCCACATCACACGCATTACGAAATGATATAAAAAGCTACAGCTGGTCTGCTAATAATTCTCTACATGCTTTAAAATTAAACACTTTATGAACTTGCTATCTTTCTTAGACATCCTTTATCATCACCTCCTAGCAGCCTCAAGCTAGTTACATTATCATAACAATAAATGAAGTGTCCATCTTGCTCTCTTCCACACAGATATCCTTTAAGAACACTAGCAGCCTTTCTGAAGTCGACTAAACCACTTGCATGCATAAAAATGTTTGCAGTGAAATTTCAAGGGTCAGTCCCAGCTTTCATTTTGTTTGATTATGTTTCATAGACATATACATTCAGTCATTTCTCCTTATCTAGAAAGCATCCGCCCCTCTATTACACGGGGAGGAGTGAAGAAAAGAGCAAACTACAACATGCAGGCGCTTCAAAGGCAGGGAATAATGCTATCTGCAGAGAAACACATACACACAGCCTGCTGCCCATAAGGAGCTGGATGAAAAGACTAAAGCAGCACAGAGGGAAAAAATAACACAGGGAAGGCCAGCTGTGTCTGGAGGCACAGTTTCAGTTGTCATGTCTACTGTAGTATAGAAGATACACCTTATTTTCATTAGTCATGCTGAGGCTGAAGTGAAGCTGAGCTGCCAGACAGTGCCTTTAGATTCTGAGTGCACTCTCCAAACATAACATATAACGAATGCATTAAACAGTTCTACCTGTATGGTGCTGCCGTTTAAAGTGTGCAGTATGAGTATGCTGTCGTTTCATTGCCTGCTCTGATCCAGCTCTAATGTCTGAGCCTGTGTCATCAGGGACTAGAAGGGATGTTAGCTACCGCCCAGCCCTTCCAAACAGTACATAAGGATGACTGAGGACAAGAAGTGTGTCAGAGCTCTAAGCTGCCCCTCTGTTCTTTGAAACTTGAGACCTTTAAGGAAGAGCAGAGTGAAAATACAAACTGCATTAATTCAGTACTATGCCACAAAAACACTTTGAATGTGAGCTGTGTTGTAAGTAATCAATACTTAATGTTACAGTGAGCGCTTCTTGGTTTCAGAAATACCATCTTAAAGGTACAAAGCACTCAGAGGATTAAAAATAATCTTTGCATGTCCTGCTAAGATAAACGGGGGATGTTTTCACTGGGGTGATCCTGTTCTGTTACTCTCAGGCTGTAGCACACAAGACAGTGCTCTATTGTCTTATACTTCAAAAACCATCTTCTCCCCCACCAGAACAGGAATAATTCTCATTTGAAATGAACAACCCCATCACCATTTTAAGGTGAAAAAAAGGTGAGTCACCCCACAGGTTTCTTTTTCTTCAAATAGCAGATTCCTGTATTTATCTCTGAAGTTCTCACACATAGTCGATCTGCTGGGGAATAAACTGTACAGCAGCACTAGAGAGCCAGTCATTAGGCACATACGAACTGATCACATTAACGCATAATTAGCACATTATTTTCTGGAGATCCCATATGGCTCCAGTCATATCATTACTAACACCAGCACATCATATCGTCTAACAGGAGCGGGTCAAGCCCTGACCTTTTTCTAGTGTACATGTTCTGATAATAATAGATATTATTTTTGGCTAGAAATAGATTTGTGGTGTAATTTATGACCCAGCTTATTCTTCTTTTTTCTTAAGAGTGAATGTTCTCTTTGATGATCTTAGTGGTGGTGTCTGCTATCTTGGTGCTGTGGCCGACAACAACATAACAAAGCCGACTAGATCACCAGCTCAGTCTTACAACTGAGTAAGAGTCTGGCATCTTACCAGCTCAAACACTGGTGCACTGGCTGCGGGGCCCAGAAAAAAAATGCAAATATTTCAGCTGTGTAGACGGCTATACAAATAGCAGAGCAGACGAGGCAGCCTCATCTGGGGAGACAAAAGATATGTATGATGACCTCCTTCCTTCAAGTTAAACAAGTAAAATCTTACCCTGGCTCATTGTTCCCCTCCTCTGTGAATGTGCACAAAGGGCAATGCACTATATCTGCAACTTGGCAGCATGACAAGAGCCCGGAGAGGATGTTCTGCGGTCAGGTCTCACTGTGCCCTGTCCATGTGCCTGCTGTGTGTGGTCAAGGTGCCTGGGGCTGACTGAGCACACAAGGCAGCAAATGCCAGTTGAAGCTGCTATATTTTCTGCCATTCTGTCTCTGCTCCTCCACCATCACCTCTGGTATTGCTATTCCATGTGTTTGCTCTATCTAGCTGTGGTGCCCTGCTTTTCTTGCACTCTCATTTGTCTTGAGGGAGCACAGAAGTTTGGCAGGAAAAGTGGAAGCTGCCTCTTCTCTGCTGAATGTCCAACACCTTGGTCTTTCTCCCCTTTTGGCACGGTAGGCTTGGATGTTGAGGCATGATAAAGGTTTCTTTGCCCATTTCTGTCTATCAAGTCTGGCACGATGAGCAGTCTCAGCTGAGATATTTTTGGCTGATGGTGTCCCAACATGCCATGCATTGTGCAATTTACTTGGCTTTGCTTCTTACCACAGAAATTAACAAAATCCATACCATGCTTCTTGCCCGTCAGGAAGCTATCCTCTGAATTAATCTCTCATTCAGGAGACAAGCTATGTGACAGAGATGATTAATCCTAGCCACAGATAACACTTCCTGTCTTTAAATAGTTTCGGTAGATAAATAACTTCTATAATGAAACACCATCCCACAACGGGGTTTTGGTCTAAGCCAGGAACTTTTGAGTTTTAATTCTGGCTTTCAGACAAAACTGCTTTGTGGATAAAAGTAAGTAGAAGCCTGGTTTTTTTCATAGAGAAGGTACACCCTCAGCTTTTTTTCACACTCCACAGGAGTTCCAGCTCTTCAGCACCTACAGATGCAACCTTGCTTCTCTGGCCACTTCTTTTGCTATAAGCTAGTCATAGTTTTCCCTGCAGATGTATTGAAAGGATAAATTACTCAATGTCAGAAAGATTTCTGAAGATGCAGGTCATGGCTTGAGGCAGATTACAGTCACGCACAGTGCTCAGTGGTTGTTCTAGGGAGCCTGCATTGTCATCATGGTCCCCACCAGTACTCAGTCTTTACCTGGAAAATTTACTCAGCAGACCTCATTCTTGAATCTGTGTCACATACACATTCACTAATGTTCACAGGTAAGATCTGGTTCAAAGCCCATTAAAATCAGCAGGAGTCTTTCCCAATTTAAGTGGGTTAGAGTCAGGGCTTTGCAGGATGCATGAACCCCAGCCTTCCCCACTTGTGGAGACCACAGTGGTGATCTAACACACAGCTGCCTTCTGAGAGCATGTTTACACAACTGGGGAAGTCTTGGCCCCTAGATGATAAAGGACTTTCTACCATGGGCACTGTCCAAATGGTATTTAAAAAATAACATTCAGACTCCTGCAATCTCTCTGCAGTACTTGCCATTTAAATCCTTTTCCAAACCACACAGAAATAGACCATGCATTGTAGTGATTTTCTTTGATTCCCTTCCACCAGACAAACTGGGGGGGGAGGGGAGATGTGGGGTGACCATCAGGTCTTGAGGCTGGGGGGAAATAAATGGAAACAGAAAATGCTGTGTATAGGAATCTCATGCTTGCCAGAACATTTAAAAATAAGAAGTGGTGATGAGATAAATTCTTTGAAAGAACTTGAATTTGTTTAAGGGACTACTTCTTTTCTACCATGCAAAATACATGGTCTACATGCTGGAAGTTCATACTAAAGATAGCTGTGCAGATGCGGGAGCATCACAGAGCCTCCGGAAACACTGTGACTGCAATTTTAGCTTTAAACTAGCTACAGAGGACAAGCTTGATATCCCCATGGCTGCACTGCTGCTGCTGCTAGGCCCTAAGCTAGCTACACAGCACTGCAGAGACTTGCCTGTGATTTTGCTGGTACTGACAAGACCTTAACACAGGCCAAAGTATCAAGCAAAGATTGGGATTCTGCAGCTGTGAGCAGAGCTGTGTATGATGCTCTGGTTAATATTTGAAGTAATAACCCATTATTCTTCCATAATGGTGAGAGAATGGACTCTAATGTATGGTGGTGATTGGCAAAGTAGCGCTGTGGCTACTAGCGCTCTTTTTTAATGCACCATGCGACAAACAGAAAGATGAAGCTAGGTTCCACCCTTTTGCATAATGATTTCTCCTGGTACAAATGAAGGCATGATGATCTCAAGGACTGAAGGGAAGTAGTCCTTGATCCTTTTTCAGAGCAAAGTGGAAACTAAGACCCAGTACCTCTCCCTCTGTTCTCTCAAGAGGAGCCAGTCACTGTAGTAACGGTTAATCAGAAAAGCAGATCGTCTCACCTGTTTAGCCTCCCAGGCCAAGCAGTGAGAAGCAAATAACATTTCTATTTCATGAACTGGAAGCAGGGAAACGTTTTTACCTCTCTTTACTTTTGGCTGGACATTTACTGGGAAAGAACTTGGGCAGTGTGGTTGAATGACTATGCCAATTCAGCACTGCCTGTGAGAGGTGCTTTCCCCAAAGCCCTCAGCCTTCCCCAACTTGGAAGCCCAGACAACAGGTCAGCAGAGCACTGAGGCTCCAGGCACCCAGCTCTTCTCAGAGGGCAATGGTAGCTCTGCTCAGGATGGAAGCCGCACAGATACTTTTTCTGCTATAATTTAAAACCAAATGGACCAAATAGCAAAGTCCTTATTTTGATAACAATTGCATTCAAACATGGTTTTGCTTGTGAAAATGCTGACTAGTGGGGCTCATATCCATGAAGAACGTTGTCAGAAGGGTTTCCAAGGAAAGTTCTCAAAACAAGTTTCTCTGTTAGAAATGTAGGCTGCAGCTAAGGTATCTCAGTATATGGGTAATGTTTTTGGAGACAGTGGGAGGTCAGCATAAGAATCATTTATTTTAGTTAACTGTAACTTCTACCATTAGATCAGACATCCTACTTCAAAATAGGCTTTAGAAACTCTTGCTTAATATTTTAACTCTAGGAGATGAAATTTAAGCTCCAAATGTCATATTTAAACTCCTAAATATAAGTGGCCTGATTTTGCAGGGTGTTAAGCATATGCAATGCCTTTTGATTTCAATGAGAAATGTGGGTGCCTGTCAACCATTTTGGAAAACCAGGCCATTTTATTTAGTCATCGAGACGTAGATTCCTAACTTTAAGCAGTCAGGTCTGAGACCTTTTCTAGCTTCATGCAGTTTTGCTTCAGCTTTTGCAGAAAATCACTTCCATTAAGAAGTACCCTTGGCGTACTCCCTTCCAGTCCTATTTCACATGCTGTTGTAAGTATTCATTTAAGGCTGGTTTTGCAGAAGCAAACAACGAACCACATCAATTTAAAATATTCCTTTTTATTTTTTATGCTGAATAAATAATTACATAAACATTTTAAAAAATGTTCCTTACAGAGAGAATGACCTCATTTTTATACAGCAATTACTACTTAGACAGAAGGGAATTTGTGCTGCAGAACTGTTCTCTGTAGTACAGATGACACATTTCAGTGGGAAAGGCAAAGTTAAATACATAGCAAAGTTAAATACACACACTGGGTTCCAGATGTATTTGGACTGTGTCACAAACTAAATAACACTAGAAAATTAAAAACGAGCGCTGCTTCTCAAATCTAATCTAGATTTATTGTGCTCATCCCATTGATGCTTGATCAGAAAGGAGTAAGAATGCACATAGCAGGAGACAACGTGCCAGGTCTATGCTAGATTGAATGTGCCAACTGTTCAAACACATAGTCCCACTGGAGGGACAACTAATACAAAGGAAAACAAATATGCTTTAACCCATATAGCTTGCACTAGTTCAGCATTAGTTACATTGACTAAAACACTTTCCTCTTAGGACACTCATATATGTTAGGGCTATAAATGCTGTCAAAATTTCCTTTCTCTGAGTGATACCCATATAATAGCACAGGCTTTTAGTGGTCTTAACCTTAATCTTAGACTTTCAGAGAGAATTAGCAGCATGCGTTGCTTGCATACATCTCCTTGCCATCTGTGGATTCTTCAGGTTCAAAGGAGGCAACAAATACATCAACACTTAGGGAGCCAGTTGGATCTTGAAATTTTAAAGTGGGCAGCATTTATGGAAGGCTGCAAATAGTCTGAATCTTCACACTGGAGTGGATGTTGCAGGCTAAGATGTCTCAATATGGGCTCAACAGAAACAGAAAATTAATTAGACATACCTTTCAGAGAGCAAGGGTAAGATGGTGAGGGGGCTGGTGGGGTTAGGGAAGATTTTGGAGACCTAAGGATGTAGCAGAGGGAGAATTCGTCTCTTTGAAGTCTTTTGAAAGAAGGAGGACATTTGTTTCCAAGGGATAGGTCTGAGCTTCAATACATCTTCCTTACGCTGTCGGGCACACAACGTTATGACCAGCAGTAATTCAGGCTCTGGGTAGATTCTCTTCTGGGAGAGAAGTTATGCTTCTTCCCTCATTATGCCCCTGCGAGTCCACGGTGACATACCGAAAGGTGGATCTCCATAGGAGCAGTCATATGAGCAGGGAGTGGGTAACAACAGTCCTGTTATCAGCTGCTTAACAGGAGGCACTACCAGGTTACTCACTGAAAGGGAAATCTGGAACTGTAATGATGTGGTCTTGGCACGCTGAAGCTCTGGTTGCAATTTGACACTTGTATTTAGTGACAGGATTTCTATTTAGCTAGCTAAAATTGCTTACACTGGTGTAGGAATAGCTCAGAACAGATCATACTCCTGTTTTTCTGACCTTCCAGACGCAACCATAATGTTTTAAACACAGGTGTTGGGCTCAGTCTCATGTCTTTGACAGTGTACACAACAAACCCATGACATAGTCATAGTTGGATCCTTAGTAAACCAATACATTAAACATATCCAAGCAAACAAAAAACAAAGAACATATGGGGTGCTGCTGGGGCTGATTTCCGGGTGGTTGTAAAACAAAAAACAAAGTAAGCACCACTTATAAACTATTTAAAGGAGCCACAGCTGCAGTCATCACCACTCAGCCTGGCCCAGCTGCACAGACCCTACCCACCACCATATTTCAGCTGTGGCAGAAGAGACCTTCTCAGGAAGCAGCCACTGCATTAAGAGCCTTGCCACATCCTCCTGTAGCTGCAAGGGGCCTGGCACTCCCCACCAAGCCACTGCTCTTCAGTCCTTGCAGTAGGCAGTGCAGGATACCTGCCTGCTGCAGCGGATGTGCAGCCCAGCTTAGAGAGCAGTGACCCACACCACCATCACCACAGCACAACCTGCACTGGGGGCAGACCTGCAGCTGCAGCCTGGGCCCCTTTTCTGGTAAGACTGGAGCACAGCCAGACACCTTGAATGGTCTCCAGCACTTTTGTAAATCAGCAGGGGTAAGCCCCTGGAAAGATCAGGCTTCTTTTGTATCATTTATTGTTTGTATTGTAACAGAACATAGGCTCCTGTGCAAAAATTTTGTCCTGGTGGAAGAAGATGGATGGGGCTATTTGTCTGGAACTGGTGAAGTAGCCTTGTAAGAACCGTCACTCTGGCCAGGTAGCTCAATAGCTGGGCGTCTCCAGTCTGGCCTCTTTAACCAGACCAACTATCCAACGGCATCAGGCATACTGCTTGCACACTGGCCGTTAGGGCAGCAGATCTGTCCTGCAGCTGATGCAGCCTGGATATGTGGGATTTGCTGCCTGCTGCATGAGTCAGTATTGCCACTGCAGGCAGAAGTATGGGTGTGGTAACCCAGGTCCTGTCTCTGCTTTCAGTGCTCTTTTGTACCAGATAGTCACAGAAATGTAACAGGGAACCTGTGTCTTACTAAAGAGCTGACAGTCAGGTTTGACACAATACAAAAAGTGGAAGAATATCCAGTGGAGGAAATCAGAAGGGAAGGACAAGAATAGCAAAGATAAAAACAGGCAGTTGCACACATTGATTTTGTGCACTGTAAGCATTGACAGATTGCTATTTTGAGATATTTGTATTCTTACTGGTTGTTCTGGTGGCGTTATCAACTTTACAGATGTCAAAATGGAGTGCATATGGAAGAGGTTTGTAAGGGACCATGCACTGGCTTCATATATTTGTCCATGGAGTTTATTTTAGGACACAAAGAAGAAGACAGCTTGTACTTATAGGAGAAGAGGACAACTGGTCAGTAGAAGAGGAAGAAATGGCTAGACTTTGAGTTTTACAAGGATTTGAAACTTATGGGAAGAGGGTCTACTGGGCAAATCAGTTAACGTGAATGGACCTCTAGGAGGATCTGGAGAAAGTAGCAAGACTGCAGAATAACCTAGCATACGTACAGGTCTAGAAACAGAACCATTAAGGTGACTTCCAAATTATGATCTGGAAGAACCCACTGAGATTGCTAAACATGAGCTGGCTACGCTAGCTAAATGCATATGCATGCAGTCGCTGGGGTACAATGGGCTCTGTCCTTTGAAGCTATTTTCACACTGTGATACCCAGTTTGCTACTGGTTGGTGTATACAATAGATGTTGCAAATATTTGTATCTGTTTTAAGCCTAGTTGTCAGGTAAATAATCAGGAAAATCGTGGGGTTTAAACCTAATATCACAAATAACTTTTCAAAGTAAATTTATAGATTTTTCTAGCTGAAAACCTGTCAGTTTAGTGTGGGCTTATGAGCTTTCCAGTCACATTTATAAAAAGGCATTTAGTAAGAAGGCAGCATCCAGTTATGACTAGTCTGAATTACAGAAAAACTACCTGCCACAATATGATGATGACTCAAAAGAAACCACTAGATCCTCTCTCTACATCTACATATTGATAGAGTACAAGTGAAAAAGGAGTTTCAGGATTCTAACACAAGAGAAAGTACCTTTCACCTAGACAGTATAATTTTGCAGGATTTCCCTCATAACCGGTACCAACCTGTGAAACTTTATGCCTGTCAGTTCCTTCCTCAGAAAGCTTGTCCACATAGAATCAGAAGTAATCCTCTAATAAGCAATATAAGTGTGGCAGAGTAAGATGGAGGGGGATTTTATTTCCAGCTTTCTTAACACCTTATGTTCACTTAATCCCACTCTTCATTTAGTTAAAGGTAATCCCTGAGTACTTCAGTACAAATTACATGCAAACATAACATTATGTGTGTGGGTGTACCTGTATATAACACTGCACATGTGTCTCTTAGACTAAAAGAGAAATCGCATCGATAAGTATGGCAGTTGAATTTTCGTAAACAGATGCTCCCAACTCATCTACCTCAAAAGTACATGTTAAGATTCAAGGAGGAAATTTTCTCTGAAAGAATTACTAATGAGGATTGCTTGGATTTTTGCCCATCAAATCTTGAATAAAAATCTTCAAACTTATTCTGAAGTGCCATTTAATTTTTCCTACCTCATCACTAAAATTATTCAAAAAATCATGACAGCTCTCTTTGATAAGTCCATAAACATCACACAGACTGCGTTAAACATGCTGAAACTTTTATTTTCCACTTTTCACTTCAGAATGAGAGTTTTTAGATAAATTGTAAAAGTTTCAAAATACAATGAGAAAAAAGCTGAAATTTACTGTTCAAAAATCTACTGTCCCTTCATCTACAGCTGTTCAAAAAAGAATCTGAAACTTCCCACAACTATTTTCAGCCACTTGCTAGTTAAAGAACAACTGCACCAGTTTAAACTACTTCTTAAAAAAAATATGACAAGTCCAGCCAATGTCACTTAAGTGGTCAAGACAGAAATTCCAGTAAATCCTAATGTATGATTTGCAAGACATATGTCAAATATTTCACATATGCACAAAAATGACAGGAAAAAAATAGTTCTGCTCTGTAAACATTTGGTACAGTTAAATAACACAGAACTTCTGGAGAAAGCTGTGCTTTCTACCCAGTCTTGCAAGTTGATTGGTGCCAGCTGGCTCCTGAAATAAAAAAAACAAAAGTCCACTTGAGCAAGTCACTATCCAGAACGGGATCTGAGGACAAGACATGGCTGAAGATAGCTAGGAAAGAACAGTGAATAGTAACTGGAAAAACAAACACTAGTGCCAGAACTGAGTATAGCAGAGCTGTGTGTATCTATCCCTGCAGCTCCAGGAACGTTACTACATTGCTGCAGTACATACATACAAAGCTTCCCCCTGCAATTATGGCCAGTGCATAAATGAGTTTGAATTTAAAATATTTCACTCTGTAAAGAAAGGAAGCTAAATGTAGCATATTGGATTTTCACAGTGCAGCAGGAGAAGCTCCAAAATTCTGTGCTATCTCAGACAGCAATGTGACTGATAACTCTACTTCATTGCACATTCATAAAATCACTTATACTTTAATAATTATTAATTCAGATTTAGCTGGTAATTATTCTGTAATGACGATTAACTGCATATAAGGTGTTTGGTCTTGAAGGAAAGACACTTTCAAAATTTACATTAAAAAGCTCTTTTTCTAACTCAGTAAGCAAAAGATGTCACTTCTGAAGTGAGATGAAATATAACCTTTTCGGCGTAAAATGAGAAGTGCTGTCATGGCGGAAGTCAAAACAGAAGGTTAAAAGTAATCTGAAAGGCAAATGGCTACTTGTTGCTTCTTTTATGCCTCACTCTGTAATGGTAACATGGATAACATGAACTCCCAAGACCTTCTGAGAAGTGCTTTCCAGCCTGACCCAGAGAAATACCTAATCCAGACCCCTGGATTATCCTGGGACTCTTCCAGTTTGATATCAAGCAGAACCATTATGCCTGAAGAGTCAGTAAGGCCATATCAAAAAGGTCATTGCAAGAAGAGAAGAAATTTTCATCAGAACTACAAGACAAATTTGAGCTGCAAAGTGGAAGTAGCAAGCAGAAACAAACCCAATTTCTTTTCCCACGCCACTCTGCCACTCGTCTCCCTTAGTATTTTAAACATATTGTGGACTTATTTTTTTATGTAAAGCAATGGTTCTCATGAATACAAAACATCTGGTATACTTCTGTCATTTCACTGTGATGTTAATGACCAAACCTCTGCCATTACACCATAGCAAATGGGATGTTTTAATGCTCTTGAAGTAATGTGTGATGCTTACTCCTATGCTGAAAATTCTAGTGTTGTCTGAATGAATGTGTGGAAAAGAATCGCTATTTGTATTTTAAGTGAATTATGTGCCAGAACCTCGTAATTCTTATGAATGAGTAACCTCACAATTTTCAGAGGCGTCACTCAAAGAAAGCAAAGATACTGCAGGCTGTATTTCTTCTCAGAGTTGTTTGCAAAGTTGTTGCCATAGTTTTGGCCTCTTTTTTTAGATCATCCTTACCACCTAGCAGTGACAAAGTCAATGTCCTCTACATTAGCAGTTGTTTACATTATTCCCCTTGCTGTTGTTGGCACCTCATTCCAGTTCATGTCACCTTTTTTTTCCCCATTCTAATGGGCCTTTTCCAATTCACCTTCACCACTGAGATTTTTTTCTCTTGGTTTTAAAGGTACAGTCAGATAGAAAAGCATTGGCTCCTCCCGTCTCCAAGAAGATAATGAAAAATCTTGTTTTATGAATGGCCAGTGCAACTGCTGCAATTGGGACTCACAGCTTCATTATTTTCCCTTGTAATCATATTAAGTCAGATGAAGGAAAAAGAAAGGCGGCTAGAGAGTATTAATAGATCTTGGGGGTGTGATAGATCTTAAGGCCTGTAACAGCGCTGCAGAAAGCCACTCATTTATCTGCCTCTCAGTAAGAATCTCTAGAAATAGAAGCATTTTACATTATTTTGTTCCTAAAGATATAAAAATACATACATTCTAACTGCACTTTGGAGAAGGAAAGTTAATAAAGACAACTGCACCATTCCCCATTAGTGGAAACGCCCCACATTTAACCTGCCTCAAGCACTTTCAGTATCACTGAATCCCTTGGGTGGGATTTTCCAAAGTGCCAGTATTAGCTCAGCCCTTCTCCCATTAAAATCAATTACTGACTTCATCCTCCAGAGAGTCCCTGTGGTGCCCTATGTGTTGGAAGATCCTAATCTTTGTGTGTGCTGTTGCTTCCCTGTTTTTATGTGCATGGCTGCACAGGTGCTCAGATACATTCATGAGGGCCAGGATTTTCGTCAGAGGACCTAAAAAGGAACCAGAAAGTCAGCTGTGCGGAATAAAGAGTAATGGAGGGTAATATAAATCATGGAGGAAAGGGGAACTTCACGTAACATGAAACTTCATCAAGTGTCTAGTGAAGTCAGTTAATTGCAGCCTCTATGCCCCAATTCACAGAGCAAAACCTCCCAGAACACGTTTTCAATACTACTTTCACACAGTATATTTTCTATCTATGGAATCCAATTGCCATAGGCAGTCATCAAGGCAAAGAGTTTAGTAGAAATAAAAAAGGTATTTAGGAAGTTTTGTGAGCAAAGACAACATTTGCAGCCGCATGCACTAGATTACAACAATGCAGGGGACAAACAGGCTTCCTGCTTCAGCAGCATAGGCTGATTGCTTTGAGGGTCAAGAAGACGTGTTAGTCCTGCTGATTTATTGAGATGTGTGATGGGACGGTTTGAGTTTTCACTAAAAGGAGTGATAATGCTAATGAATGCTATAGGTAGATTATTTGCTAGTCTGTATAATGGTAATGTTGGCACTTCCATAAAAAGACTATCAGTCAATAAGTCTGTGATGAAGAGCGATCTCCCAAGCAAGGGACGAGTTTGGCACTGATGAGAGCAGAATTCAGACCTTGGCTATGAATGAGACTTTCTTTCTGACTGCAAGGAGGTAGCTTACTCTCTCTGTGCTTTAAATCATCACCTGAGAAATGGGAAGACAGTACTTCTCTAGTTCTCAGAGGTGGAATGAAGAGAAAGTGCATAAAGAAGAGAGTGGTCCTATTTTCATTCACAGCCATTCTGTGCTTTGGATTCAGAGCTGTCATCCCACTGTAAATCAGGAATACTTGCGCTGGAATTAGTCAAGATTTTCCTGATTTACACTAATGAAATGAGTTCAGAAAATGGTGTTTTCATTCCACTGTTCATGGTGCTCCTCTGTTTGAACTTGTTCCCACATGCAAATAGCAGCAGCCTTTTCTAAGAACAGTAGCCCTGAGAAAGCTTAGCAGCCTTAACCTAGAACATGAGCGGTTTCTGCAACGGATTATGCATCATGCTGACTGGTTTGAAACCCCAGAAGCTCCTGTCCAAGTCTGCATTCCTATTATGGGCTACTGTTCTCATTACACCTGTAGCTTCAAGGTCAGATCCTCTTCAAGATATTCTTGTTTACTCTGAACAGTAGATAAGATCTGAGAAAAGGCATTTTTAACGTATAGGCTGGATGAGCTGAATTATTTATGTTAATGGATATGGGTGCTACACCTGTTGCTAAGAAATACTGTAATACTTCATCGTAAGTCCCATTTGGAAAGGACATTATAGCTATCTGAGCAGCAATAGATACAGTATAGGTTGAGCAAGCTCTTGATGCACAGGAAAGGCTTTTTAATGATTTTGTACCTTGAACACTGTAGTTTGCAAAAAATTTGATAAAGAAGCCGGTGGAAACAGACAGACTGCTCTTCTCCTTGTTTGAGATGCCAGGGGTGACAGGCGCTCAAAGTTCCATAATGGGATAGCTGCATGTATATATAGATGTACCTATATATGCACGTATATATATAGTTTTGATTGATCAATTGAGTCTGGATCAGACCCAGCTGGTCTTCACCAAAATGTGACATTTCTACTGCACAAGTCATTGAGCTTTCTTGGGTCCAACAAAGCAATCAAGAGGGGAGGTGTTTTTTTTTTTATTTTGAACTCTTGTATTTCCAGCCTTTGCCTGGTGTGTCCATTATGGAAATTCCCCCAACTGTCTAATGATCTGAAAGCCTACGTAACCTTTGTTTATTTATGTTTTCTTATTCAGAATTACTTAAATACAGAAAATAAAACCTTTGAAGGATTCAAAGTTAAGCTCAGCTGCCAACGCTGCTTAGCTGTACTTAAAATTGAGATTGATAGACAACATTTAGGCAGAAGGAAGGGTGAGTAGCCATGGAATTATTGCCCTGATTAAAAACAATGATCCATTTTATCCTTTCTTATTTGGAAGCAGATAATACATTTAAACTGACCTTTTAACCTACTCAGAAGGCTTACCTATTTTTATTATTTCATTAGCTGTTAATTTTATTGGCAGATGTATGACTAAATCCCCTGTACTACTTTGAAAACCTTACCCAACGTCTACTGCAGGTATGTACTACTTCCCTGGCCTGGGGGATGATTTTACATTAGTAACTGATGTATGTAATTGCATAGCGGTTCTGTAGGATGCACACAGATCCAATCTGGTCCTCAAGCTTAAAATGGTTTGGCTCTGATCTCTACCCTGCATTAAATTAAGTGTGCTGTCTGTTGTCTGCTTAGGCTCAGGGCAGCTTAGCAAGTTTGATATAAAGGAGTAACATTTCCACACGCCCAAAGCAGAGTTTGCATTAGTCAGCTGCAGCCTCTTTTTCATTTTGATACAATTTCATAGTTGAGCGTGTGAAGCTTTGCACACTTCATGTCCTGAGCTGCTGTGGTGTTGAACGTGGCTTGGCAGTGCTTCTGTGCTGGGTTAGACGTAGCTGGAGCTGCCATGGAGCTACAGAATGAACCTGGGCATGGCACACCAAAGTTGCTCCTTGTACTGCCCGTGCACTCACTGTGCTTTCTGTGTGAATCTCAGAGTCTGCTTCTCCAGGAGGTGTTGTCATTGTAATCCCTTCAGGGTTACAAAGGATCATTAGGAAAGTATGGTGGGATCACTACAACCTGGAGACACAGTCTAAACGTGCTGATAACATCAGATTCATAGTCACTGCCAGCTTAGTCTTACTGCTGATGTTCAGCAAGTGCAGAATGGCACTGAATATTGAAGTACTTATCACTTTTATTACATAACGTGAGCCCAGACATTTATTAATTGTGGAACATTTCCACGAACTATGAAGCAGTGTAGCAGTAGTGGTCTATTATTTTGAACGGTTGGATTAAAATTATTTGCAGCTCCAGAAGGCTACTGTAGTCTCTTGGTGATGAGCGCATGTAATTTTATTCCACACTGATAACTTATAAAAGAAATTCAGAGTTGCAGTTGAAACTGTCAGATATTTCTGCATCCTTAACTTTGATCTCAGCTTGTCTGTGGTAGTTAATTGTCAACAATTTATTATGTTGTCCAAAATTTGGAAGTTATTACTTGCTGAGGCTAATTTATATAGCAAAGATTTTTTGCTGAATACATTAGAATTATATGTCTGAACTTTGTCTTTCAAATGACCTAATTGTATGTAGACGTGAAAATAATTTTCTCCATGTAGTAGCTTGTATTTTAAAAGCTGCCTCTTCATGTTGCTTTTGACCTAGCTTATAAACTCCTCAGTAAATCAGTATTTACAGAAGTAAAACGACAAGCACGGTTTTGCATAATTGTTCTCACTTATGGAAAACACTGTGCTTTAGGCGACTGAAGTTTCCTCCTTGTCAAATACTGACAGATAAAACCTGATGTAAAACATGCCTATGTGGTGGCAAGGCATGACAGCAGTTCTAGCAAAGGGGAGAAGCACCATCCCAGCCAAAGGCAGCATCAATGTCGTCTCTTCTGCGCTAGACCTTGGAGCACCAGCACACGGACGTCTTCCCCCACAGCGTGCAGCCCACGCAATAAACTGCATTTAAGCGAACCTCCTCTCGCATAGCGTTATTTGCAGAGGCACCAGCGTTTTATCCCAGTTGGTAAATAATTTAAAAAGCGGTGATCTCGGCCCTGAAGTTGTGCAGGGATGAGAAATAGGGGCAAACGCCCAGCCCGGGGAGAGCGCAGCCGAGGCGGCGCGGTCCGGGGCTGGCCCAGGGCTGCCGCTGCCGGCTCTCCGGGACTCACGACCGAGGGTTTCCGTCGCGTTTCCAGGATTTGGGAATCTGCTGCCTACAGAAACCCTCGGTGATGGGCGCGGGACGGGGAAGGTCCCGCAGCGCCTGCAGCTGCGTACGGAACCGCACCGCGCGTTCCCTGCCGCAAGCCGCCCTGGGCACGGCCAGCGCCCGCCGCAAGCGGGCCCGCCGCCGCCAGGTCCGGGCGGACCTGCTCCGCGAGCCTCGGCAACGCGACCGCCTGGGCGAGAGCCAGCGGCCCCGGGGGCGGCGACGGCGGCGGCGCTCCCCAGGGCACCCCGGCACGGCGCCCGGCCGCCCCCCGCGCGCCAACCGCCGCTCGCGCGCGCGCCCAACCGCCCCCCGCGCGCCCAACGGCCGGCGGCTGCCCCGCCACTGCGGGGCCCTCGCCGCCCCCCCCAGCCCCCCCCACCCCGGGCGCTGGCGGGGGCGGGGCGAGGTGCGGCCTGCGCGCCGGAAGTGAGCGGCGGGGGGGGGAGCCCGGAGCGGCGGCGAGCGGTGGGGCGGCAGCGGCGTGGAGGGAGCGGTGCCTCCGCTGCCGGGCAGGGACGCGTCGCCGGCCGCCGGGCGGAGGCGGTTCCGCGCTCGGCGGAAACAAGGAAACGGGAAAGGAAGGGAGCGGCAGCGGGAACGGGTATCGGCGGCCACCATTAGCGGCGGCGGGAGGGGCAGCAGCCGCAGCCGCGGGGGTCTGCAGGCGGCGCGGAGCCCGGGTGCCGCCGCCGGCAGCGAGCGGGAGCGTGCCCGCCGCTTCGCCCCTCGATTTTGGGGGGAGTCGCCGCTGCCCGCCAGCCCGCCGGGGGCTTCCCCGGAGCCGGGGCGAGGTGAGTGGTGGAGCCGCCTTCTTGTCGGGTTTTTTTTTGAGGGGGGCGGCGGCGGCGGTGGGAGAGCCGGCGGGCGTCTGCCGGGCCGTGGCGGGCGGGGGGCGGCGTTTCCTGCCGCCTCCCCTCAGCCCGGCGGCGGGGCGGGGGCCGCTGAAGGACCGCTGCGGCCGGGGGGCTGGGTGGGGAGGACGGCAGCGAAGGAGTGCGAGAGGGGTGAGGATTTAACGGCCCACGGTCTGTGTCCTGCGCCCCTCCACGCCCCGAATACCACCGGGGGATTTTTTTCAAAATGGGCTTTGGAACGCTGATGACTGGTGGAGGTTTTTTGCGTGTGTGTCTGTCCCCCCCCCCCCCCCCGGCTTTTCTTCGTGTAAGGCATGCCTCAGAAGAGGCTGGGAAGTAAACCGGGGATGCGGGAGGGATGTAGTCTGTGGCATCCAGACAATGTCAGCTTGGGTGAGTCTCCACCCTGTGGAGCTGCGGGCAGTCGAGTCCCCTGCACAGGCATCGCCAAGTCTCTCTGTGCGTCCCGGGGAACCAGACACGCTCAAATTCTCCCTTTCCTGGTGCAAGAAAGGAAAAATTGGTTTGGATCGTTGGTTATAATGTTTTGTTTAAAAAAAGAAAAAAAAAAAAACCACCCTGAAATCTTTTAAGCTTTTTAGCCATGTGCAGGCTGGTGTGTGAAGAGCCTCCCAAGCAAGGCTGGTGTCTGCATTGGTTTTCATGAAGATGGGGAGAGTGGTATATTATTTTTTCTGCTTGGGGAAAATCATTGATGGTGGGAGGGAAAGGAGGAGTGTCTGTATACATGAGCGTCACATGACCTGTGTAAAATTCATATAGGTATACTTATTTTTCTCCTGCATTAATGCTAGTTGTTTTAAGAAGCCAATGACTTATCTGTTCATTTTGGAAGGTGTTATTTCTTTTGGAGTTGTTATCTTGTGTGGCAGAAAATAGTCACCTCTGTGTTTGGGCACTGTCTTTGCATTTTATCATTTTTACTAGTATTTCAAGGCATTTTATGTTTTTACCTGGTTATAGGTATTTAGAATGGGACAACAGCAGTATAATTCCTCTTTTACTGGAAGAGTATCGGTACCCTCGGTTTGGCACAAGTATGCTATTTCACATGGCTAATATCTTGACATTGCTATTCATGTGATGGAGGAATGGGAACTACTGTTTTGTGAGACTGTAGAATCACAGCCACTCCATTTTAAACAAATTGCCTCTTTTTGTCTGTTCCCCCCCACTCTGCTGTCCTCCAGACATGGACACATTAGCTTGTAAAACACCTTTGAACAGAAAAATTAATTTAGATGTTTGTTGATGAATGAATTTAGATGTTTATTGAAACAATATGTCTAAACCCGCAAATCTTCCTATTTTACTGTCTGTTTAATCAGCTTTTCTCTGCTGAGAATTTTCCTGTTAAAATAGAGGAATAGAAAAATCACTTGCTAAATCATCTTGAAGAACAAAAGTATAGGTCATAAATTTCAGTTCTAGGGAATATTTTACACATAAGTTATATAAAGATGTAGACATGTCCACATTTAATATGCTGATATCCTCCTTCTTGGGTAGGTGTAATAGAACTGTTTCTCTGCACCTGAACTGGTATGTGGTTTTTCATATTGGTGGGTGACGCTCAAATTACCTTACAGAAATCCACGTTAGGGAGGCTTTTTGCTTTCGTAGAACAAGGAGGTAAGTGGCACTAAGGAATTTATTTATTGTCCTCCTACAAATTTAATTCTCAGATAGGTATTTCCTTAAAATGGCTTGGTTTTTAGACTCATATGACATGCAGTGAGAAGAGTCCTTCTACCACTGTTTTTCTGACTCAGCATGGGATGACAGAGACAGAAAAAGTATTGTTGAGAGATAAGCCACAGTTCAGGAAAGCAATGTAGTTTACCAGTTGTTAATATCTTGAAAGAATATAAAAAATAATGTGAAAAGGAACACTGACAAATTTTGTATAATCTTCAATCTGCCTTCCTTGTGTAATATCTTGAGACCACTGCCTTCAGGTTTGAATTTCAAATAGTTTTTTTCCAGTGGAGTAGTGGATTGACATAAACTGTTTTGAGCTTCCTGTATATTGCAGCCTGTTCCTTTCTTAATAAGGTAAGCCATGGTACAGAGAACACCTGTTGGTTTAAAGGGGTATATGAGACTGCTGTGGTAACTGTTGTAGGTGATGGTTCACTATGATTGATTTTAAGAGGCTTTATTTTTCAAGAGAGTGTCTCAGTCTTCTGAGTATCAGAGTATGTGGATATTGCCTCATTTCTCCCTTCCCCCCAAACCACTGACATTTTTTTAGCTGTAAAGCTATTGTGTTGCTTCTTTATTTGAATTTTGCAAGAATATGAACATGTGCTCCTTTATCTCTTCCTTTAGCATCAAGATTTTTAATAAAATCAGCTAGCTTTTCTAGCCAGAAACAGTTATTTCTTTGTGCTCTTAATTGAACATCTTTATGCAGTATTAATCTGATCTTTACTGGTCATACAACCTGCCTTCCTTCTTTAAATGTCTCTCAGCCACTGGAGGGGAAAAAAAAATAATCTATCAAACAGGGACAGAGTTAAATCTGAGTGACTAAGCCAGTTAGACAAATATGAAGAAGAACAGTGCTGAGGATCCCATCCGTTAAGTAATTTAGATCACGTTCTTAATAGTAGAAAAATCCAAATCTCTTGTGTTACAAATGAAGCCAAAGGTTGCATAATAATCACGCTGCCTTTTCTGTTATATTAAACAATAGTTTTATTACTGAATTTTCAAGTAGAACTGAAAAAATGTGCTTCACAGCTTTCCATTAACATCTGTTCATACTGAGGACCCTGCTGATTAAATCTAGAACTTGTTACAGGCACTTAGCAAAGCCAAAAATGTCCAACTTGTATTTCAGCCCCAACAATAAACCAAACACTGAAGGGTGTGAAACATCACAAAATATGTATCCGTTCTCTGCAATTCCTAGAAGAAAATGTATGTTGATTTACAGCTGAATCAGGCAATCTCAGATAAACAAGCCTTATGAAAAGGGGCAATCCAGATCTGTTTTGTTGCTAAGGTTTGGTAATACATAGAAAGGACAGCAGACTGCTGAGTAGTTGTGTTTAACATATTTCTATGTGGAATGTTAATTTCATTTAATGAAATGTAGCTTACAAAACCAAAGTTGTTGTATTGAGTAAGTCCTTTTAAGGGTTCAGAAAATATCTCTATCATGATTGGCAGTCACAGATTTTGAGTGAGTACGCATATTGAATGCTCTCCATCTGTAGCAATGTCTACAAGGTTAAGGAATGCCAGTGAAGAAACTGGCACTATAATTGCTATTATAATTGTTCTTCAGATAGTCAAGGGATTTAAGTTTCTTTTTGTTAATCTGCAAGCATTATCATCACTTAAAAACTGTGTTCATTGAAAATGACATATTATTTTCAAGAGGTTAGTACTAGAAATTGGTAATAACAATCCAGTTAAACATATCAGTCCCTGTGAGAAAGACAAGTCAAATTCCTTGATGATTCAGGTTGCTAATAATCGTCCTCATAGTTGCAAATCTTATAAAGACTAAGAAAACTGTCTGCAGCATACTTTTTATGCAACTTGATCCAGATACACTGGCTGATATTTTTTGACTTTTCAAGGAATTTAAGTCACTTCTCTATTTTGTCCTAAGTAGTAATTTTAATTATTTGCTGGGAGAGGCTTTTGTTGAAGTGTTTAATGTAAGATGTTACATAGAATAATATTTTTTGTTGAGCTTGCTTTTTTTTAATAGATCTGTTAGTGAAGAGTACTTGAAATGTCTTGTTCTGTGAGCTATTACTCTATTTGTTCGGAATTGTATGGAGGAATGTGATGTGCACGAGAATTTGAAACTGGCCTGAGGTTAAATATTAGGGAATTTTTTTTTTGCCATCTTATATCATGATGAGTTAGTTGAATTCTATAGAGAGGACTGGGGTGGGGGGAGGAATTCCAGAGCTACTATAAAAATAGTTTTAAAACCTTATAGTCATAGAACATAATTTTTACCTGTTACTGAATTTCTAGTCTCAGAAATTCATCAGATTAAATTGATGTAATGAGAAGGTGATTGAATCTCCATTGCCTCTGGTCTTTTTTGGAGAGCAGTGTGTAAGGTGAAAGTTTTTATACAAGAATATTATGGTGAGTCTGGTGAGGGGAATTGCTATACACAGTAGCAAAACTTTTATGATGTATTTACTTGAGTAAATATTTTGAAGTGTTCAAGAACGCAAGTTGTTGCTGATAAAAATGTACTGATGTTGCATAGAGCAAATGGTAAACTGAATGAGGGTTGTTTTCATCTTGTGCGAAAATTACCTTAAACATTGTCCCTTATTGGAATGTTAATGATGTATTGTTCTAATTGTTGTATTTGACATCGCTGAAATGGTTTTATACTGTGTAAGGGTGTCAGTACTCTGTCAATGTAAGTGTTTAGAGTAGCAAGTTGTGCTCTCTATATACTAAAACGCAGTGGCCTTTTGCTGAAGCTGTGTTAAGCACAGATCTGAATCACCTTACTGTTTCCTGCTGTTTATGACAGCACAATAGCTGATTTCTAGCAGATCAGGATTAGAAAGAAACAGGAGCAAGAAGTGACATCATTCTCCAGTTTCGTGGCTCTCTTCAGTTTTATTACTTGTCAGTATTACACTTTCATCTAAAAAAGTATTGGAGAATAGAGAACCTGCTCATTTCTCTCAAATGCATGTATGAAGTGCAAAAATATGCTAAATAAAACATATATACAGAAAGGGGCTGAAGGGAGACTAATTGGCATCCTTCATGCCCTCCAGTAACTTTACCCTTCAGAAAGCTTTGGGAGCAGTTGCATGGGGACTGGCAGAAACTGCTGTTCATGTGATAGAGTTGAAGTCCACTGCCTATTGCTGGCATAGGGTCCTTTGCTACTGTCAGTGCTGTGATTATCTCATCTTGTCCATCTCCTTTTCCCAAAGACTTTCCAATTTGCCATATTTGTAGGACCTGTAGTATTCCTGGCATATCATTTTGTCCTTAATACTGGGCTTGAAAAAAAATTAAAAACAGTGTAACTGTGCTGCGCTTAGAGTTGAGGTGTGCAATACAATTACTTCTCGTAGTTGTTTTTTGAGTTGTTGCCTTAGTGGCTCTTCCAGTAGGAACAGTTCCGTAGTTCGCCCCCTGAAGAAAAGCTACAAGTAGAGCTTGTTGCTTTCCAATGATACATGGATAGACTTCATCTTGATGCAAATTCTGTCATCTGTTACCACTTTTCTGCTTTAGGAGCAGCCATCTTTAGCATAGAAAAGGTAGTTCATTCTATGTGATCACAGTCTTAATGTCTGAACTTGGTTACGGAGTGCTTGTAAAAGTGCTCCTCCAAACTAAAACTGTTGTCAAGCAAGTAGTTTCTGCTTCTACTATCCTATTGTTGTGTATCAGTGACTTGTGAAAAACTCCGCAGGTTCTTTGAGGAAGTGCTGCAAACTCTTCAAGGATTACTCTGTGAAATTTTACTTTATTGTCTGAAATCCAGTTAGTCATCGTAAAAGGAAAAATGTTTCCAGAAATGTCCAAAAGACTTAATTACTAGCCTTACTGAAACTGTAATTGGTAAATCTGCATCATCTGCCTGTAAAATTGGATTTTGAAGGCTATGTCATTAAATAGTGTTAGAAGTGCAAATAATGAATATGTATCGAGCATTGATGATAAAATAATCCCATCTCAGATGGTTGAATTCTTACTCTGATATCACCTTTGCAGTTAAATCCCTTCAATATATGTCATAAAATTGCCTGCTGAGTTAAGTGCAACACTAAAAGTTGAATGAGATACTGCATACTGTGAAAAATGCTACCTTTACAACATAGAATTCATAAAGGTTTTTTTGGCGTGGAATTTCATTCTTTTTGGAACTTACAGATGGTGCTAAGACAGTTTTGCACCAACTGTGTTGTTTCAGTCAGTAATGAAAAAAAAAATCTAGCGGTTTTTTTAATGTCTCTGGATTTCTTTTAAATTGTTTCATTGATTATTATGATGAAATATCTCTCTAAAATGCCTATTAGGTTTAATCAGTGAGAAGGTGTACTGAAACTGTGTTTGACAGATTTTCTTCTCTGTCAAAGGGCTTGTAGCTTTGTAGTGGTACTCTTACATTTAACTCTCTGAAGTTGCTGATTTAATCCTTGTGATATACCATCAGTGAAAAGACACATGTTCGGAAGGAAACAGCTTGTGTACATGCTTGCTGGCTTTCTATCTCTCATCTTTCCATCTCCTCATGATGAGATGTCACTGATATGCTTTGTTATAGATGCTGTAGAAGATAGCAGTAGCAAAACAAATGCACAGGTTCTTTGGAGGAAGTAAAGTTGCTCCATGCATTGCTTATAAACTTCTTCCAGTCATGAATCTCTGTAGAGATGCATTTGCTATGCCTGGAATAGCTGCAGGTTTGCAGTTGTCCCTGCTTGCATCTCTGACAGTGCTGACCCAGTCTCAAGAACTGTATGTTCCACTCAGTCTTTTTTTCTAGTAGGTCCCTTAATGAAATGGTATTAATAAGAGCAAAAGAGAAGCAATTGAGATGAGAGACAATTTTTTTTTTTCCTTATGCTTTTCCTGGCAGAAATATCCGTAGGTCTTATGTAGCTTTAGTGATCACTAAACTGTTGTGTGTTAAAAATACTCTCAAAAAGAAGAGGCTGGTGAGATTTAATCCACGTAAGTTCTGTGATGCTGTTGTCAGCATGATCCACAGTATGCCAAATTGGTAAAATTGAAGGGGTGATGAGTTGCGGTGAAAGGTTCTACCTTTGGGGAGCTGTTGAGAGAGGAGAAGCTACATCCTTGTGTGTGTCTTCCTAGATCATGATTATATAGCTTTGAAAAATTAAAGGTTCTTTTATCTCTGGGATGTAAAAGCTTTTTTTAAAAATAAAGACAAACTCCCTTCTAGGCTGCTATTTGTATCTTACAAGTATTAAAAGGCATCTATCCAGGGTTTCAGAATCTGTTGTAGGAAATACTTTGCACCATGATTTTGTAAATTAATCTGTTTTCATATCTACACGACAAATGTTATCTGTACTTATTTAGGAAAGCTGGTTCACAAAACTGGGATGGGTTCTAGCTCAATATTGAAAACAATACATTTTCAAGATGTTTTCAAACATCTCATGAATGAGGCTGATTTTTGCAGCCTAATGATGATCTTCCAAAGGTGAAATTGGCATGGGAAGCTTATTAGTTTTGCAGAAAGACTGTACTTGCATACTAATTGCCTTAATTTTAATCCTGGATTTTTTCTACTTTGTGTCTGAGCTCATTGCTTGTTACTCCTCCTCTTTATGGTTTAGAACAAGAAGTATTGAATTAGGTGGGAAGAGAAATACTCTCTAACAAATGTGAAACCATTTCATTATGACCAAGACAGTGTTCCCTCAGGTTTTCTCATATCATTGGATGGGAATACACAAAGATAAGTTAAGATCTGAAGTTCTTCAATTTGTGTTAACTCTGAAACTCTATATCTACAAGGACAAGACACCCTATCTGAAATAAATGGCATATCCCCTCTGGCTTTGTTCAGAGGTGAGGACAACGTTCTTTGCCCAGGGTGGTTCCTCAGTTGTTCTATGGGAGGTACATTACTGATGGGTTGTGTCTGGACTTAAAATAAAGCCTCAGTCGCTCGTGTTGCGCTGTTGGCTATTCCTGGGTAGTTTCCTTCTCGGGTATGGTTGTTTTCAGTTTCATCTTGACTTGCCTAGTTCATGCCTGTATAGTGATGAGGCATCTTGCATAGGATTTTTGATGCCATGCCAGAAGCCAAGCATTCCAAGCTCTCTTTTTATCCTTAGTAATTTTGCTTCCTGCTTTTCTCCTTGCTAGAAGGATCACTGTGATCTTGTTGCACCATTTAAAATTGAGTTAATCATTGTTGGAATCTGTTGTAATATACAAGTGCAAGTTTGGACTTCCCAGGTGTCTGTAATCATTGTTCTTCACAGGTGACTAAAGACCTTTTACACAAATGTGTTTTACAGTGCATTTAAAAAAAAAAAAATCCCATAGTGGAAAAAAAACTCCTCAAGTTGTTCTGAGTCTTTAAAGAAAGATGCCTTACAGACCTCTGTTCTCCAAGGAAGTTGACACTTATCTTTTTAATGAGTGACTTAAGAGAATGACTTGTTGGACATGTAGTTCTGAGTGGCTTTGATAGAAACATGGATGATCGCCTGCTATTCCCGGAAAAACATTCTGCAAGTTTGTTGTGTGTTATCAGTGACTAACATTTCTAGTAGTTTGAATTTTTAGTTAACAATAGTTGTATCTGAGGGCTTTAAGAAAAGCACTTGTGTCTGTTAAATAGTGGCATTTTATTTAGCGGGTTGGGGGGGAAAGCCAGTAGTTTTCACTCACTAGTAACTTTGCAAGGTAGTAATACTGACTAAAACTTGTGAATTCCTTTGGCCATCTCTGAGCAGCTCACAGGTCAGGAGAACAACTCTGCCTGAAGCTGCATTTCAGAACACTTTTTCTTTCATCTCTACTTAGGTATGTCTATCAATAAGTAACTTAGTGATATCTTATGATCAGTTCTGTGAAACTGGAAGGCTATTTGTCAGATTGATGTGAGTACCAACAATAAATTCCTGCCCAGGGAAGAAGGAAAGGAATTTTTTTCCTAAAGAAATGTTCAGTTATTCTGGATTAGGGACCTCGGAGAGTTTCTAAGAAGCATAGCCAAAGTGAGAAGTCTCATTTTCAGCAATTAAATGGAAGGAGAAGGAGGGCAGCATAGAAAAGCATGAATGTTGTCTTCCCTTCTGGTAGCTGGCAGAGCAGAAAATTGAAGCAATAGGGAAATGAGTGAAATTTTTAGGAGGAATGAGGTATCCATGTCACAGTTCTTGAAGTGAAACATACATTGCCTTTATAAGACTGCTCTCTATTAACTAAACTCCAGTTGATAGTGCAGCATACAGCTTAACCTTTTGTGCTTGCTATCCTAGTTAGTGAAAATCAGAGACTTTCCTGTTAAAATAGAAAACAAACCTCCCAAAACCCCACTTAAGTGCTTGTGATTAGCTTGAAAGAAACTTGCTATTTTGATATTGCTTATCCCTATTTATCTTGAATCTATGCAAAAACTTCAGAAGGTCCTCAAAACCAACAACAATTAAAAAAACCCAACAAACACTTGGAATTATTTATTACTACTTTGTAATGAAAAATCTTAGATTATCTTTTATCAACTGGAATGGAATATTCCTGGAATGACTAGTGTGCATTGTGGGGTTGAAAGTCCAGTGTAGAGCAAACAAAGTATTTTCAGACTGTGCACTTTAAACTTCAGTGGTGTTTCATTTCTGAAATGTGGTGACTTGGGTGTCTCTCTTTTTGAAAAGCAGTGTCACTTAATCTTCATCCTCCTGAAGTACCAGGTAGTAATGTATTTAGAGGTGTCATGCAGGAAATTAGCTTGGATAGACTTTTGTGCCCAAAAGTTTGGGGAATGATTTTGTGTCGTCTTTTTTTCTGGGCCTGGATCCTTCAAAAGTATATTAGGTTTGTGTGGCGTTTAAATTTAAAATACACATAGTGTATTTTAAAAACATTGTCACTTGACACAAATTACTAGGGTTCCGTGGTCTGGCTGTCTGCTATCATTGTCACAAAAAGAGTTTAAATTGAACTGCTGTTGCTTGCTTTCTGGCCTAAAGACTGATCTGAGTGCAGTAGATAAGGCATGTTACTGTATTATCTGTGACTTTAAAAATATTCTTCATATCTAGTACCTTCTGATGATTTACATTTTCCGCTGATTCTTGTGAAGTATATACTTCCTTGTTTTGAAGATGACAACACAAATTGTTATGTCCCTGTATGTGACCATGGGCCAACCTCATGTCTTTGTACACTGTAAAGTAAAAGGTGCATTAGCATTTGTGAAATGAGAATTGAACCTGAAAACAGTAATAAAATAGCTCTAAAGTGTTTGTAAAACAGGAGAATGTGCTTTAAAGCAATGTCTTCCTAAGACTTCGTTTAGTTTCTCCATTTTGTAGACCATAATAAACCCCCTGCTTTCTGAGCTTGGATTCCACCTCTCCATTTTTTTTTTTCCAATCTTGAAGGTACACAGTCTTCCTTTTGTTTAAAATGTACTTCACCTGAAACTGGAAGGCCAGAACTTTTACTTTTTTGTATTTATGCTCATTATTAACTTTCTGAGATAAACTTATTCTGGCATACTCTTTGATACAACTCTTGACAGGCTGTGAGCATTTGAGAACAACATCTCTATATACGTGATCTGATGAAACATGATAAAATGTTCCAGGATATTGATATGTCTTGTGTAGTACATTGTTCCAGTTAAAGCTGCCTAAATCTTTATTTTTCTAGTTTAGAGTGGGTTGAAAAGCAAGATAAAGGGCCAGCTGTTCTCTTATGAAAATGTTAAAAATTGCAGCTGACCTTATGTTGTCTGCATTCTTTTTGCCTTCCCATATGGATTTAAATATTTGGGTTTACAACTGCGCATGCTTTCACTATGTTATGATGTGCCATGAGAGTTGAGAAGGCATAGCCTACTGATAAATTCAGCAGCTGCTTCTTCATTCCTAAAATGACTTTTGCTGGATTGCTTTCCTTAAAATGTTGGTATTTTAGCATGATTCAGGCAGGATTATTGACAGGAATATGGGATTAACATATATTCAAAAGTAGGGCTTTTCTTGTTTTTGCAGTATGATTAAATGTTTTGTATCTGGATACTGTATACAAAGTATGCATCTTAAATCATCACCTTTTATCATGTCTGTTTATTCCAAGACACTCAGACTGAAGTATCAAACTTTTTGGAGTATAGTGATAGTCATTGTTCAAAACAGTAGTATGTAGGGTATGAAGTTGGGTTTTTTAAAATAGAATTTGGAATACATAGATGGTTAACCTGTTAAAATGTTGTATTATTAGTTCACTTTTGAAAAGAAAACTTAAAATTTTGCCTCACACGACTCGTGGATAACTGTAGTGCTGTGATGGAGTCATCTATTAAACTAAAGAACACTACTTTGTGGGGGAATTGAAGGTCCAGTAAAAGAAACCCTTAGTTCATTTAATATTTTTTTGTAATTTCTGAAATTCTGCTTGCATCTATAATCTGATTAGTAACACTTCACCAGGGGATTGGGGGAGAGTAGCAGCAGTCTGGTCCTGTGTGCATCAAGAATCGTCTATGTAGTTACATGGAACTAGTTTGAACATATGGTTTGAGGCTTGTATTTCAACACTAGTAAATAGTGATGATCTTCCTGTCATTAGGTGTGCATGCAGCAGCCTGGTATTTAATGGAATACGGATTGATAACTGTTTAGTTTTCATATTTTTATTGCCCCTATGCTTAATATATTTTGTAGATCATGTTTAGAAAATCTGTCTGTAACTAACTCTGACCTTTTTCTTTCCAAAGATGAGCAGGATTAACACTGAAATGATATTAATGACTCAGCATTCTGTAAAAAAATTGATTTGTGCCCTCTGTGTATTGCTGATCTTACATAGTGTCTTGAGGAATAGGACATTATAAAAAGAGAAAGTTAGGTCTGCCACAGAGGAAGCATTATATTATGGATTAAATGCTGTCCTTGTCATCTTTGAACCACCATGTCTTGTTACATGCATGTTTTTTTTCCTTTATACAGTCTTCCAGTTCTTGAGTTGCAGACAATGAGAAGATTTGAAAGTTGTATCTGCAGCTCTCTTGTCCTCTTTTTGGGTTTGGGGTATTGGTCTTGGAATGTTTGCTTCTGAAATGCTGCTTGATTTGAAACTGGATAGGTAGAAAAATCCTTTTTTCTGTGCTCAAATTTCTGTACTTGGGCTTATGTTTGTGTGCATGCTCTTAAGTTTTGTTGGCTAGAATTGTCCCACAGGAGATACTGTGTCCACCGAGAACTGGACAGAATGTTGTTCTTTGTGTTCCCCATCTGAAAATGCACATGGGGGAAGGTTGGATAGTACAGTTAGCTGTGCTGGTCCTGTGCTTTGTACATATTCTCCTCAGCTGGGAGAAATTCTTTAGATGATGCACAAGAACTGAAGAAGGGGCTGAGAACTTGCTCTCTGTGACTTGATTTTAAAAAATATAAACTGTCAGGAATAATCAAAATAGAAAGAGGTACCGTTAGAATTGACCTTACTACTTGGCACAGAAGGCTGTGAATGATTCCACAGAGGTATTGCTCTTTTAATTGTTTTCTTCTGAGAGAAGGCTGTGACATCAGATGAAGAGCTGAGACCAGGAATAAACAAGGTCTTAGGATGCATCCCATTTTTTTAGATGGGAATAAAAAGGATAAAGGATGTTGTGGGGCATGCTCTGGCTTGTGATTGAGCTGTTTCATCTCCAGATGTCATTAGTGGTTGCACTGAATGGGTAGAGACAGTGACACAGAAATAGTGCTAACAGCCAGGCATGGATTCCTGGTAGTCATTCTGAGCAGTATTGCCATGGGACCATGGCCAGTCAGTTCCCTTAATAAGTGTGAATGTCCACTGGCAGCTCTGACAGAACAGCTGCAACTGATGTTATAGCATACTAGCACCTAGTTGTTGCATCATTCACTGCTGATTGTTCTAGCTACTGTCCAGTAAATAATGAATTTTGGCTAGTTTCTTGACTAAAAGTTCCGCATGCACCTTGATGACCAGTCTTTCGAAGAGTGGTTATTACACTAACTTTGCACTGATTACAGTTTTGTCAGGCTTTTGTTACACTGCTGTATAATCAGGCAATATCAGAGGTTAAGATTTTAGAATACTGTTGAACAGTAAAAGGAGAACAAAACGACATGACCTATATCTTGAGCTTTCTCATTGTTTGTGCGACTTCCCTCAATATCATGGGAAAATTGCCCAGGAAATACCATGGGAAAATATCATCCTTCAAAGTGTGTTGGAGGATTTCTGTCAAATGCAAAAGAGAATTTTCAACAGAACACCAAATCCAGCTGTATGAGAACAGAATTTACTTCAGCTTCACCAGCACAATTTAAAACCTAGATTGTGTATAAGTAGTTTAATAAAAAAAAAAACAAACCCAACCTAACCCCAAAACCTAACTATGTTCTCTGTGGGAATGTTCTAAATACTTATTTATTGAGACTTAAGTATTTGAGGACTCTTGGTAATGGATTACGTTGGTAATACTACCTGTATCTTGTCTAGTGCTTTTAGTATACTGGTGTAAATAAAAGTAATGTAAAGTTCTTTTCCTTTCTAACTTTCTGACCTCTCTAATACAGTTGCAGCTAGAAAGTGATAGCAGTGTGTACTAGGAATCCATTCTTTGTCCATGTGACCAGCAATGTTTTGCACTGCAGCAACAGCAATGTGTGGAAATCTTTCCCAACTTTCTTCCACTGACTTTTGGGCTTGTTTTTCTTTTTCCTACAAAAGCTGGGCTTTTCTCATTTGTTTTCCTTTCCTTGAAAAGGGGTTGGGAGTCTCATGGTTGGTTTTTTGTTGTTTTTTTGTGCCTTTTTTTTTGCCTTTTTTAATGAAAAAGCTTTCTGAGGTTTTCCCTCTATTCTTTGACTTGTAAAATTAAATTTTAAATGGCATACTGTCTTTTGTATGTGTGTAACGTTGTCCAATGCCAGATACACTATTGTAAGTCTAATATTTCTTGACTTTTTAACACTGTGTTTCTCCTTTCTGCTATCACTTCCTCTTGGAAAGAGAAGACCTGATTTGTTTTAGATGATCAGAAGATTTCTATAGAGAAACTTGGATTTTCTGACTTTGCATATACAAATTCCTTGGATTGTCTGCTCCTCTCTGCAGATCGTTTAGTCATAACCTTTTTCTTATGACGGGAAGGAGAGGTCTTCTGACTCCTTTCAGTACTTGATTATGAGAGGGGGGTGATGATGTGTTTATACTTATGTGGGAGCTTTGCATCAAGAGATCTCCAGTACCATAATGAAGCGATAGCCCTGTTATATTGCTAGAAGTCTTCCTGAAAAGCATTGATGAAAGCATTCTTGGATGCTAGGCTTAAAATCAAAAAGCACTGATAATGTTATGAAAACATTTTATTGAAATTAGACTACCCATTTTAAAATGAGATTTCATTATGTTTGGTTTTTACTGATGTGTCATACCAGTTGAAAAGCTAGAGTTCTACCTTGCCCTAATTCTCCAGCTTTAAAAAGTTCCTTGTTTGTTTTGATGATCAGGAACCAAACATTTTCTTTACAGTTTTAGGTCTACTTTTACTATTGAGTAGAAGGAGAGGGGAGATTAATGTCAGGGGATGCCTTGACAAAAGAGCTTCATTTCTAGCTACAGGACCATGTTCTCTACCCATCCCTCTGCATGTTTTAGAGTTAGTCAAGCAAACTACCTGCTGTGATGTAAGTGGACAAGATGAGATGCCCTGACCTGTATGGATGACCTGTAACATGCTTCTTGTGAATGAAAAGGAGAAAGAAAAGGAGAGAAAAAAAAAAAGCAGAGGTGGTGATTTAGTAGTAAGAGCTGTAATGCCTCATCTTTGAGATGGAATGACATCTCTGATTCTGAAGGGTGAAGATGGATGAAGTCCATCACCTGCAGAGATTTCAGGACCTCCAATGAAGCAGCTCCATTTCATTCTGGTGTTCCTCTCCTGCTGATGGGAACAGATATGTGGCACTATCAAGTGCAACATTCCTTTGCAGTCTGGATGTGGTCCCTGGCAGAAGTTATTAATAAATAAGTATACATAAATAATTTAATTGTATATTTTAGTAATTATAAGGTACCTTTACTGCAGAGATGTGTTGGGATGCAGGGAGAATGTCCAGAAGGCTCCCAGTGAAATGAAATATGTTACTCTGCAAAAATTATTTCTGTTTTTGGCTTGTTAACCTGTTCTCATTTGTCACAAGTTGGCCCTTTAAGGTGTGCTAGGCTGTAGCTCCTATCAGCAAAACTTCATAAATCCTTTGGAAAGATAATAGAAGGAAGTTGCCAGCAAGACTTAGACCTGAAAGGGCTTTTACAGGTCTGAAGGAAGATAGAAAACCAATAAAACCCATGAAATAATTTGGTTTTTTTAAGCTTCACTGTAAATCCTTTCACAGTGCTGCTTTTTTTGATTTAATTCAGCCTGAGAGGGCTAAGATTCAAGCGTAGTAATCTTTTCTACAAAAAAATGAAACAAACAAAAAAATCTTCCAGCCAATTCACACCTCATGTTAGCAATCTGAGGAAATGAGACTGTAGGCTGATGGAATGTTCCACAAACTTCTGCATCTGCATAAACTTTTTCATAGTGCAATAGACAAACACAGCTTGGAAATTATTTTGCTTTTAAATATTGAGGTGCTAATGAATTAAGAGACTTATTGTAATGTGGCTTTTAAACTGGTCACTGTCACTTACATTTTAAATAGCTACTTTTGCTGCTTTGTGGCTCATTTTGACTACAGCAGATTAATGCAGATCAGTTCTTTCTTGCCAACCCTTGTCCTTAACAAGATGTGAATGTGGTCCAAGTAATTACCATTTCTAGTGTCACAAATGACATTCCTTATACAGTGTGGTCAACTCAGTACAGCTGCTTTAGCAGTAAAAATAGTCATTGTGGTACACATTCCACTTTGTGTTATATTCTGTAGTTTATTCATCTGCCTCATTCCTTGGAGAGGTCTTTATGCCAAAGAAGATATTTTTGAGGCAACAAAAATAATTGTTCTTTTGGGATGTTCAGAAAAAAACTTTACTCTGAGGCTTGCCAAATTGTTACACAGCTGTTAAGATGATATAATGTTTTTTTTGTTTGACCAAGGTTGTAAATACGAACTTCCTTCCTCCTGCATTTATATTTAATCTAGCTGTATGCAGAATTTGTGATCAATCTCTTCCAAATTTCTGTTGAGGCAGAGTACCTATGAAATGCTTAACAAACCTCAACATGCAGTTTATATTTGCTTCTGAAATGGGTGGCCTAATTTTCTATGAGCTAGATATAACCTCCTCCCCTAGTCCTGCCAAAAGAATGTATGTCTAGAATAAGTGTTTGTCCTGGTTTTATATAGCAGAAAAATATTAATTGGTGAGAATTCTTGACTGGAATACCCTTAATCCTGTGAGGAGTTCACTATGGTTAAGTTTCATTAGAGCATACTTAGTTGCACTTCAAAAACGGACTCGGAGTGGACAGTAGATTCTGATGCGTTTGCATGTGTCAGGTATTCCTGCATTTCTTGTGAGCCATGTTTCCTCCTGCTTTCCAAATTATACTGAAGGAAATGACAGCACTGGCGATCAGCCTTGAAGACACAGGCTTAAGTGTTTTGGAAAGGAACTGACACTGGCTGCAGCGATACTGTAAACTGAGGTAGTATTTTGCCTTAGGAGGGGCATGGCTCTTTAAGCAAGATGCAAATTCAGTATGCATTACAGCATAAGCTTGGTTTTAGCCCTGTTTTTCTAACTAATTTTTAATGCTTAGAAACTGCATGTAACTGTTTTCATATGACGAGATGAATTTTTATGTTCTGTAGGAAAAAACTGAGGTAGTGTGTGTTAATAATAAAATATCTATAAAAGGTTTGGCTTTTTCTAACTATTGTAGCATCAATATGTCTGTAAAAGTTGGGTTTTTTCTGTTGTTTGCTTGTTTTTCTTTGTTTAAACAGTATTTTGGTAGTATAGTTACATTTGTAGCAGGAAAGATGAATTAAAATATCTGACTAGTTGAGAAAAGTCATCTATAAGTTAGCCTTCTTCCAAAGTTTTCCATTTTTCCACAGAATTCAGGAAAGAATGAGCCTTGATGGCTTCTGATACTAAGATGTGATGGCAAAGACAGGCAGGAACATTTGTGTCTTGACAAACTTGCTTACTTGAAGTTTTCTAAAGTTTGTGGGTTTGATTCTCAGTTATATAATGAAATAATAATAAATACAGTATGTATGTTTCATGATCACCTTTAGAGCTAGCTAATGGGAAGACAAAGACCCTGCTTTCAATGGCAACAAGCTGTTTGCGAAGAGTATCATGAGAAACCATAGCCACAGCTGAGAGGGTAGTTGGCTGGTACCCTTGATTAAGTACTGAGCTCTGTACACCTGTTAAAACCAAAAATTTAGGGAAGCCTTGAGAGTGTGCTGGTGAGATGTGTCTGTGCTGGACAAGGACAATGGGAAGTGGTCATTCTTCATTCTCCAGGAAACAGAATATGGGGTCCCTCTTCATCTTTCCAGAAGAGAAAGATCATTTCAAACACTGAAAACCGAAAATTGTAGTTGCAGTTAGGGTTCTGTTTAAAAACTTAGAGTTAAGGTATACAGGGATCTACAGCAGAGTATTCTTGTAAGTACCCTTTACACTAAGTAAAGGTCTAGCAGAAGATATTTTAAAAGTGTAATTCCAAAGGAATTTTTCAGTCTTGACTCTGGCAATGTGGGTAAAAGATTAGAAAATTCTTACTTTGCTTGAGTTACTCCAGACTTAGCTTGGCACTGTTAATATCTGGTCATTACACAGAATTTTGTGAGCCCTTAGTGTTCCTTGCTTGGAATTATAAGTGTGGGGTTTTGGTGTTTTGTTTTTGTTTTGTTTTTAAAGTATTTAAGTATGTCCAAATATTCTTATGAAAGAATTTGAATTGAGGTGTTTCTGAAAATATTATGGGATGACATTAACCATTCATGCTCATATCTTTTTTGTTTTTTTGAAAAAAACCCAACAAAACCCCAAACCGCACATGTAGTTATTAGCATGTAATGGTTTATAAAGCACATGCTGTACTCTGGAAGGCTGTGAAGGAATGTAGGAGGAAGGGTGCTCTGTTGCATGCCTGAAGCTGGTCACCCCATTTCTCTTTCTCATTGCTCACAGCAGAGTTAGAGGCAGTCATCTGTGTGCTGGTGGTGCCAGCAGATGGTGCATATTCATCTGACTGAGGCCATATACAAACTTCAAAACAAATGTGAAGTTGTATATCATGGCTTAATTTCTGTATGAAGACTGCAGAATGTTTCTTACACTGGCAGGAGAAGCAGCCTGTATCAACTAGTAAATGTATGCTTCAGACAATGAAAAATTGAAGTGACTTTAACTTCATGGAATTGGTAGTAAAACTGCACAATTATAGCTCTACCCAAATTCTATGATTCATAGAATCATAGAATATCTCAGGTTGGAAGGGACCCATGAGGATCATGGAGTTCAACTCCCTGGTTCTTGCAGGACTACCTAAAACTAAACTGTATGACTTAAGAGCATCATCCAGATGCTCCTTGAACTCTGGCAGGCTTTGTGCCATGACTACTTCCCTGGGGAGCCTGTTCCAGTCACCAACCACCCTCTCAGTGAAGAACCTTTTTCTAATGTCCGATCTGAACTTCCTGACAAAGCTTCATGCCATTTCTTCATACCGTTTCATGTAGTAAAGGAGTGTTTACATCTAAGGAAAGAATGTCTTGTTTGTTCCTGATAATTTGGGAAAACTATGCTACAAATACAGGCCTGTTGGTGTAAGCCCTTCCTTTCAAATTTTACTTCTTAGTGGAATTTGTGTTGCAACAAGTATTCATTTGTACCTTTATGTCATCAGTTCTGTGATGCATTAACAGAGCTGTACCTTTGCTCATGCACAAATGTTTCAATGTTATGAATACCTATAGACTATTCTAGTGAATAAGTAACTCACATTGGAGAGTTTTCTTTTATTATTTTATAAATAATATATTTTAAAATTATAAATAATATATTTTAAAATTATATACACATATTTAGAAGCACAGATGTGCTTACATGTGTTGCCTTTGAGCTGGTTCTGAGACCACAAATTCCAATATATGCAAGGTCCTGTACTTGTGAAATAAATTTTTAGATTCCAGAAATGTCTGACCAAGTAAGCATTAAATGAAAAAGTGCAGCAGGGAAAACACCATTTCTGTATTTAACCTCTAATTTGAAAGCTCTCTGTAATGGCATGGGCATGCTATGTTTTCATATCTTGTGCCTCAGTGCTACAGAGTTAATGCTGGAAGTTCTCTGAATTCAAAATTATTAATGTATTTATGGCTGGTAATGCTTTACTATTTTTTCTCCCCAAATTGTTCCAACTTCTGTTTAAGTGTAGTCTTCTCTAGGGATTAACTTGATATCTGAGAAGTGCTAAAACATTAAATGCTTGTAATGAAAAGTACAAGCTTTAAATATGCTTGTAGCTTAAGTAATTTATTAAGACTTGTCATTTTACTGATTTGGTAAAACTGATCCAATTTTAATATAAATAAATGCAAATGCAGTACAATTATAACTTTTTCAGTGTCATGCATATGTGTTTGCATATGCCCTACAGTAGGTAGCATTTGAAATTTTCTCTGTACTGATTGGAAAGGTAGCCTTTTCTATTTATTATGAACTTAATGTAAGCCAAGTGTTTGATTTTTTTATAGTACACTGTGAGCTGGAAGTGGAGTTGCAAGTTACAGGTGAGCCTGTTACATGTGAACTTGCTGCTGCCAAAAAAGGGAAGTCCCACTTGTTTCTTTCTCTGTCCTTTCTGCCAGCTGTCTGGTACGAACCCAAAAGAATGTGTTGGCTCTATTATTTGTCCAGTCAAAGGGTAATCTATTTGTGTTTGCTAACTCAGCAGAAAGATTATTTTGGTGTTTGGAGTGTTGAGTGAGCTTTCTGGTGGTTTAGAAGGTTGAGCAGGCTCAGTGATGTTCTGGAGCAAAGTGCTAGTGGATGTAGGGGAAGGAGAGTCCGTCGTTTTCTTGACAGCAATGAAGTATTAGGCTGGCTCAAGCTTTAATGTGTAAGTTGTTTTAAATTGTAGGAACAGGAGCTTAAAAAAAAAAAAAAAAGAAGCTATTGGGAAAGCTTGTACAAACATTTTTCCAAAAACTCCTTTGGAAAGGACTGTAGAAAGTTGGCTCTGGAATAGAGAGAAAGATAACTACAGTTTTGTTGCTTGTGAGCCAGTTGTTGGTATTTTCTAAATGCAGAGAAAGCACTCATCCAAAATGTGTTGGGTTTTGGTTTTTTTTTTAATATCCTGCAGCTCTTAAATGCCAACAACAATAATAAATTGCCTGAATTTCTCAAATGCTTTGCTAAAAGTAAGTGTAGATTTACTCAGCTGATATAGTTGTAGGTGTATATGATGAATGAGTTGATCGTGCAGAGTAATGCAGCTAGGAGGTAGGCTGCCCCTTTCACAATAGCATGTTCCTGGGAACAGGTCAAATTGAAGGAGTAGGTGAATTTCTTTCTGAAGGTGCAAGCACAAATGATCTGCTGTCTTCAGCATATCATAGAACCTGCTCCCAGCCTTGCTTTTCCTGGGCGACTTGAATGTGGTCTGTGTGAATTATTTTGAAAGCCATTCCCCTATCTATCTTGAGAAATAGATAAGCTGAACTTACCTATGACTTTTTACAAAGTAGCATGTTCCAAGTAAATCCAGTACAGTGGAAGAAAGGCTCTATGGCTGCCAGGAAGGATGGCAGTCAGAGGGTAGTTGCTATCAAATGAAATAATCCTGCATTTTGCTGCTGAGTATTCTGTGGGAGGGTGCTGTGTGGCAAATCCCATGAGCTATCCTGTAGAGTACTGTTGTTCTTAACTTGAAAGCTACAGGGACTCTTGATGTTCACAATTCAGTTGTCCCCGAGATTGATGAATGCCATGGAGTATCTCATTCTTGTCCCTATGAACTTGTGTTTCTTAGCATGGAAATGAAACTACTGTACAGTGTTTTCAGTCAGTGTGACCCTTGCTAAGAAGCCCTGATGTTTAAAAAGGCTCATTCACTTCTTGTATTAAAAAAAAAAATTGCATGGAAAACAAGTACCCATGTTACTTTGAGATGGCTTTAAAACTAGCCATAAATTATATCAGTCTGATCTAAAAATTGTGACTTTACAAAAAAGTTTTTTGTAAACTTTATTTCAGTCAGCCTTAGGTGTTCTTTCTTCTCATCATCTAAATCTGTCTGTCTTTGGTTTGTTGATTTGCCACAGAATCAAAGTTAGATGAGAGACAAGAATAATTGAATACTGAGTGATAGAACTTCCAAGCGTGTTTATAAGCAAAATGTAATGTGAAACATAATGCACCGTGTATATATGTTTGTGTGTATAATAGCTGTACTCAGCCACCTGTTTAGGATTATCCCTCACTGAATCAAAAAACTCACTCGTTTAAAAGTTTTGAGGGGGAAGGATTAGTTTTAATCAACAAACTTTTTGGAAAAAATCTTGGAACTTATGTTCCTGAGTGGCAGTATAGAGTTTGTTGACTTGATTTATTTTATTTTTTCCCCACAGTTGCAGTAGCAAAGCACACTACTGTCTGTAGTTTCCATGTGCAAGAAAAGTTCCATTCACAAAGCTACCAAGTGTGGTGGCAGCAGACTTTACAGTAGTTGTTTACGTGACTCGGGGGCTGAGCTGTTTAGACAAGACCTCTGCTTCTTAGGATCTGAACAGTGTTTCTTAGGAATGCTGGCCTAATCCCATGAATTTAAATCCTACTGTTTAAAGTCCTTCCTTAACAAGACCCAGCTGTCAGTCCCGTCTTCCATGGTTGTTGTACTGTATAGAAATTTCGTATTCACTTCCTCAGTGACTTGACTTACACTTTCTTTTTTCCTTTTTGCTATGGAAGCCTATTTTCTTGCTTTTTCAGGAATGTGTGCTTTAAAACATTGATTCTGTGCTAAATATTTACATTTGGTCTTAATCTCTGTAATTAAATTCTAGATCAAGTCCTTTTGGAATGCATCAGTTGGTGCTTAACTGGCTTTTTGACACCTCTAACCTTTGACATAACAAAACTTTCTTATGTTGAGGCTGCTTTCTTGCTTTAAGTGGTTTTTTCCAGGGAATAGAGTCCAGAACTGGTGTTTTTTCCCCCTCTCCCTCCCTCACTCTCTGCTGCCAAGATTTATTTAGAAACTGAAATAATGCAGCTTTTCAGTATGAACATGTATCTTTAGAGCTCATCTTAAGTATACAAAATCAATTAAAAAAATTTTAATGAATTTCAGGAGGCTTATAAACTAGAGATTAAGGTCAGTGTTCAGTAGGCAATGCTTAGATTCCTGTTAGCAGTCTGTGAGAAATTTTCATAGCTTTATACCTCAAATTGCTGATACAGGTTTGAGTTATTATGTGGACTTCTTGGATTAAGATAATTAAACCATCCTTCCAGAGAAAGGATGTTGAATTGATAGTACAAGCAAAATCCCAAGTGAAGGGAGTGTTAAAAAGAAAAAATGCAGGGAGAAATATTGTCAGTTTTTTCTTTCTTTTTTTTTTTTTTTAAAGAAACTTTGGAGAGAGTTTTTCAGTGACATTCTGCTAAAATGGCGGATAAGAATTAAGCTGTATTTTCAGCCTTTATCAGTGAACATGCCTTTCTATATCTGCTCACAGACTTTCTCCTCTTCAGCAATTTCTGCAGGCTTGTTGTTGTTTAACCCCAGCTGGCACCTAAGCACCACCCAGCCGCTTGCTCACTCTCCCATGGCAGGATAGGGGAGAGAATCGGAAGAGTAGAAGTGAGAAAACTCATGGGTTGAGATAAAGAGAGTTTACTAGGTAAAGCAAAAACCTCACACGCAAGCAAAGCAAAACAAGGAATTTGTTCACTACTTCCCATCGGCAGGCAGGTGTTCACCCGTGTCCAGGAAAGCAAGGCTCTATCACACATAATGGTTACTTGGGAAGACAAACACCATAACTCTGAATGTCCCCCCCTTACTTCTTCTCCCAGCTTGATATGCTGAGCATGATGTCATATGGTCTGGAATATCCCTTTGGTCAGTTGGGGTCAGCTGTCCCAGCTGGGTCCCCTCCCAACTTCTTGTGCACCCCCAGCCTACTCAGTGGTGGGGTGAGGTGGTGTGAGAAGCAGAAAAGGCCTTGACCCTGTGTAGGCACTGCTCAGCAGTAAGGAAAATATCTCGGCGTTATCAACGCTGTTTTCAGCATAAATCCAAAACATAGCCCCATACTAGCTACTATGAAGAAAACTAACTACCCCAGCCAAAACCAGCACAAGGCTTTACTAGAGAATAATGGTGGTGGAATTGTTACAGGTTTTGGCACCCTGCTCAACCAGATGTCTCTCAGAAGTTGTTTTGTGGATTGAAGTCTCTTCTGGAAGGGCTTCCCTCTTACTTTTTGAGGAGAAAAAGAGCGAGTGCGGAGGAGTTATACAAGTGTAGGACTTCCTTCAAGGGAATTTTTTTTTTCTTGCCTGGTGGTGGTGTCAAAATACGACTTGGATTCTTCCAGTATCAACAAGGAAAACTGTGAGTTGCAGTTTATGCAGCAGGAAGTTGGCTTTCTGTCCTGTTATTGCATGTGAGGTTTATGGGTATCCGAAATTGTGCCTAATCACCTCCAAGACCCAGGGGAAGACGCTGATAAAGTACTGTCTCAAAGCAGTGGTTCTCCTGCAGTTGTGAGATTCATAAACATGTTTTTCCACCTACATCCATATCATGAAGAACTTGTCTGTACTTTCTCCTTTTCATGTCCCATAGCTGCTCCCAAATTTCATTGTGTGGCAAGGGACCCTTCAGCCCATGTGCCACACATCACTACCTAGTGAGCAAAGTTGGTTTACTGCCAAATGGTCCCCTCCCCTTTCCTGTCATAGAAAACTGCCCCATTCCTGCTAACTTCCAGCCTTTCTTTCCAGTCTTGACTGCTAGGTCTCATCTGTCCAGTGCCCCACATTAGTCTTTCTCCTAGACTCACAGGGCTTTTCTGCTATGCAGTCCTTCCAAGCCTCCCACAAGGCACAGCTTTTCCATGGAAAAGCATCTCCTTACATAGCATTTCTTTCTTTTCTGGTAATGTCATGGTGCAGTGCCATACATCCATTTTTTTTTTTTTTTCCATCAGAGTGGCTATCCTCGTCTGCCTCACACCTCAGCAGACATAATTCTGTGTAGAGGTTGGTGATGAAAAAGAGTGGTGGGGATAGAGGGGGGTTTAGTGTCCCTGCTTGCAGTTTGCAATGAAGTTGGAGGATGAAAGTTGACTGCCAATCTAAATACTTAAAGCTGGTCTTACTAGTGGCTTAAAAATGTAAAAATTGAGCCGGGGAAGCTGTTTAGATAGGTTTATTTTTGGTTTAAGCCAGTGTTGTTGTTGTTCTTCTGCTCAGCTTGTTAGGAGTGGGTTTAAAGTAAATCAGGTGTCTTCTAAATTGAATACACTTTTTCCTTCTTTGATAATGTTTCAGCTAAAAGATTACTTCCCTACTTGTCCTTTAAACAATTTTTTAAAGTGATATTTCTTAAAGTTATACTGTTTTGTAACAGCTAGCTATAAACAAAATGTGTTGACTCATAAATGCTAAGAATGAAACACCTATGTACTTTAGGTGTATTGCATTTATTTGTGGGTTTTCTGAAAAATATACAGTTGTGGGTTTTTCTTTCTTTTTTTTTTCTGGAGGTGGTAGTTCCAGCTATAGTGAAATACAGCTTTTCACAATGTAATCTTAATTCTTACCAGGAATCCTAAATCAACTTCCAGCCTATTGCAGCTGAGGTTAGTGTAAAGAATATATACACTGATATGAAAGTTTATATAAAGCAACTTGTTGAGAATGTTGTTTCTTTATCATAGCTAAAGCACTACTCTTCCATTTTTTTTGAACCATGGTTCATAGGCTGTCACTAGGCCCTTGTTGAAAGGGATTTGGCAACTTCTTCTGAGTCTAGATAGTACCCACATTATAGAGATTGCCAGTGTCTGGTATGGTTATCTTAAGTGAGCATTGGCATAATGATTATTTTTAACCTTTGAGAGGGTCCCTTGAGCAAAAATTAGTTTTTAACTGTATTAAAGCACAGAGTAGCTCAGAGTGGTATGAGGACATACCCTCACCTGTATTGTAATTTGACCTATGACCTAAATGATTTTCTTGCACCTCCCTCCTCCTGGTTGGTTTGATCTTTCATATATACCATCTTCTAGAAGTACTGTTAAGATGTCCAGCTTATACATGTAGTTGGTAGTTACTTGCTTTTATTTTGCTTTCTTATAGTTGAAAGACAGCCTAGTATGAGTGTAAAAATGAATTTCTTTGAGTATTCATTCCTGGTGGAAAAAGACTCTCTACAGGCACAATAGACATAGACTGATCTGTAAAGGGATGTGAATTTTATACTGATTGGTTGGCAAGAGCTTCTTCCCTTCCCAAGTGCAGGGTGAGCCTAAAAGTGCTGCTGTCAGCCTGGTGATTGTTATTACTGGGCCACAGCTACAAGAATATTTGGGTATTTCCTGGGATCTATCTGTAAGGCCAAATACTGTCACAAAATCCATTGCTATTCTTAGTCTGCTGATGGAGAAGAGAGACTATGTAAACTTTTCTGGAATGAATGAAGTTGCAAGAAGCAAGTAAGCTCATAGAAATTAATTTACGGTGTGTCTTCTAATGCTTCTCTGGATTGAAAAGAAGATCCACAGGCTGGTGTGGTAGATTGGGTACCTGTGGAGCTGTCATTCAGGGAGTAGCCAGAATGGCATGAATGTGCAGCACCTGTGCACAGGCTAGTCTCACCTGCTTCTGTTGCATTATTAAATCAGTGCTTAGTTTAGTGGTGGTAGTAAAGTGGTTTCCTTTAAATGCAGCTGACAAGTGGTTTTCAGTGCCCATTAAGTTTAACTATGGATGTATATACAATGTCATTCTTTCATGCTGTGTCTCTTCTCATGTATTGTTTGAGACATCCCCTCCTTCCGAGTGGACATCCCTTCATGCAGTTTCATGCATCTTGGTTCAGTCACGTGCTGATGCTGAATTAAGGAGTTTCCTGTTTGCTAGGTTTCCTTACCAATTGCACCAACATAGAAGTACCTCTTTTTGCATTGCCTGTAAATAGAATAGTCAATGCAACCTGCATGTTGAATAGCAAGCACAGGGATGGAACTGTATACTGTGGGAGGGGGAGAGGGAAGAATGTAGATCTGCATCACAACAAGGTGATGAGCAGGTTTTGCTCATGTCTCAGTTGAATCCTTTTGAAGGCTGTTGTGTGCTCCCCCTACAGAATAAGACAGCCTTGATTTTGTTGTGTGTTATTGCTTGGTTTTGATTTTTTTTTTCCTTCTATTATAATTCCATCAACACTAGCAGCTATGGAAGAAAGAGAGGGCCAAATGAGACACAGCAGAATTAGGTGCTGTTTTATTTGAAAAATGTGTTAGACCTTTTGGATCATCATTTGGACTGTTGTTAGTAGTATGTCTGAAAATGTCCTCATTTCAAAATAGAATCCTTTAACCAGTTATGTAAAATACCGTGCATGTTTCTGTGCTTTTTTAGTCAGATTTTATGTTCTGTTTTTACATACAGAATGTTGCTGAAGGTACAGTTATGGATGTACGCAGTTTTCCTTGTTCTGTCTGCCCAAATCATGAGCAGTTTGCTTTGTATTCCTTGCCTTGGCCCTTATCTGGAAAATGGAAATCTTCCTTCCTTCATTCTTCCAACATGTCTGGTGTAGTTTCGATGATAAATGCATACAAAGATGTTAAAGGCTTGCATTTTTACTTGAATCATTAAGCCCTTGGGAAGTTTCAGTAACAGTTCAGACAACCAAGTTCTTAATTTCTTTTTCTAAAGGTTTTATATAAGCTTTAGTGGAGCTTCGGGCTGGCTGATCAGTATGTGTGAGTCTACCATGTCATTAGGAGATGTGCACTTCTGGATCTCTCATCCACTTCCTTTGTGTACTCTGGGGACAGAAGGGTTGCCTACATTACCCTTAGTGATCTCGTATCATTTGCAGCTGTGTATTAGGATAACAGCTGTAATTGAATTGAATATTATGCTTCAGGACTTAAGTGAGCTGCCTGCTGTGATCAGGAATGTTTGTCTTTTCCCTATGCTGCTGCACATCTCCTCCCCACCCCCCCCAACCTTCCCTTCACAATTAGTGAAATATTTAAGGGTGTTACGTTTTCCTGAAATCTGTGGCCATAGCTAGAATTGGGAAAGCAGAGCAAGGAGCCCTGTGGTCTGAGGTAGGGAATCCTCACTGAGACGCTTGCATAGTCTTGTCTTGCTGTCTACTCAAAATAGTGGCTAGAGTTGGCTGAAATCTGTTCTGCCCCTATCCCTCAGATCAAATTGGCAAGAAATGTCCGAGGGCTTTTCTTTTTCCTAATCTGTATGGACCAAGAATCACCTCATAGAGGCATCTGAAATTTATTTTTCTTAGTAATTTTTCACTCACTGTAGAGGCTCCATCAGCCTTCAACCTGGGGGAAGTTTAATGGCCTGCAACATATAGGAAGTGTAATCTTGAGGATTGGTAGGAAGGATTCTTCTGAAAGAAGAACTCAGGACTGAAATAGCAGAACTTGTTGTGAGTCACTTGTGGTTCTTCGGTGGGTAAGAAGGAGATGCTTTTTAATGATCATTTACTCGAGCAAAATTCGCCATTTATCTAAAAACCTCTAAGACAGGTTGACCTGATCATGTGTTTCTGTCCTCTTCAAATACTGTCATGAGCATGTTCAAAGTATGTGTTGTCTGGAGTCAAGCATAAATAACCCTCTTAAAGCTTTGAATTTGTACGTTCTCAAATTGTGTAATAGTTTAACTTGAATATGAAACCTTTTTTTTTTTGACATCTAGCTGTTTTTTGTCAAGGTTGCAGCTGCTCTAAGATATTTTTTCATTTATAATACAAATGCATCTGTCTAATTCCTACTAATATTTAAAAAAGATTAGTTATGTAAAAAAAATTATTTACAGACATACACTTCTTGACATTACTGCATTAAACTCTCTTTCTGCATCAACTTGTTAATGTTTGTTATTCTTCGTTTGAACATCATTCCAAAGCTAAAACCACATGGGAAGAGATGCTACAATAGTGTTTGTGTTATAACTGTATCATGAAGATTCTGGAAAATTGGAGCTAATGTATGTTTTTAAGTACATCTCTGCCTACTGAAGGCAGACTGATAGAGATTCAAAGTTACACATTTTCCTAGCTTTCATAGTCTCACTCTGTTTTCACACTGAAAATGCTCTAGTCTTAGCTGGTAAGACTAAGACATTGGCTCCTGCAACTAATGAGTGTCATTGTTTCAGAGAACACCTATATTTTATACTCTGCTTGACAAATATTTTACCTAAGGCAACTTGTTTTCATGATCTCTGGCTAAGCAGTTTTTTAAAGCTGTCTTCAGGTTGTCTTCATAAAGAATCTGCTGTGAGACATGATGTAATCTAGGATGCTCTTTTTATGGGAATTAATTTAATGTTTGCTTGGGTACTCCAGCTGGAATCTTGGTTCAGGAAATGGGACACAATGATTGATAAAGCCCCTTCTTTTCAAGGCAACATCTGCCTGGCTAGATGTGAGACGGGCACTGAAATATATTGGAGGGAATAAAGGTTCTACTGTGTGCCTTCTCAGCAGCGCAAATTCCAGATGCAGTTAGATAGATTCTTCAGTAGATGTTTCAGTAATTTTGGTGTGTCCCCTCTCTTGCAGGAAGAAATATCTTTTAAATGTGTTTCATTATACAAGGGGACACCCTATGGAGACTAATTTAAAATTTTAGGCTGCAGTTATGGAAAGCTAGAATCAATATATAAATAGTAATAATACAAAGACAGCTTAAGTGATTATGAGAAACCAACCCCGTGGAATATAGGGTAGACTTCTGCTTGATCCACTTTGTATTTTACCTCTTTCTTCAAGCTTTCAAACAAAGAAGGGGTGGGTGGGTGGGTATTTTGTGGGTGATTTTTCTGTGGCACATCAGAAGTATTTCCCATTGTTTGTTAGAAATCAAGATGATGAAGTAAACATTCCAGTATCTTCAGTTTGTTTATTTCGGGGAATTGTGGGTGCTTGTGTCAACTAAAGTTAGAGGGGGAGTTTATACAGCACTGATGTATTTTGGGGGGGGGGGTTCCAGGAACAGTGAGACAGTTTGCTTTGATATTAACATCTGATAGCTGATTAAGACTTTTTTTCTTCTTCCAGTTGCTTTTTTCAAACAGTTGTTTCATTAGCAGTTGCTAAAATTTATGTAAGTTATATGTTCACTTGTGTTGCTATAATTATTTTTATTACAAACTTAAAAATAATTTTCTTTATATTCTCTATAAGAATTTAGTGAAAATGTTGTTGTTCGGCTATGCTTAAAAAATACAAACAGCTAGAGGCAAAGGCAGGTTCTTGTACAGGCATGTGCTTAATTTTAGGAGTAGAATTAGAAATCAGGCTGTTTGAATAACTGTTACTTTGAGCAGCTTTTAATCCATCTTTTACTGAAACTCTAGCCTGTCTGCAATTCAAAACATGCGTTTTCAGACACAAAGATTTCTTTTCCGTGGTTTCAAAAGATATATTCTTGCATGTTGCACAGATCAGTGGGTAAGGGAGGGAATATTGTGGGCTGTCCAGTTTTGTACCTCCAGCTAAACCTGAGAATAAGGCCTTAGAGTGAGGATGTCGGGTTTTCGTACTTGTTGGATTTCTGCAGTCCAGACTAGCTGCCTAATACCAAGCAAGACTGGAAAATGAAATATGCTCAAACTGCACATTGCTTTTAAAGCTGTTTTTATGTATTCCATAATTATTTGTCTTCATTCTACTAGTTGCTTTGAATGAGTCTTGTACATCTCATGTTCTGCTCTTGACTTCATATGTTTGAAGAATAGGATTTATTGCTAAAGCCCAGTGCCCTATTTTAATTTTGAAGAACAGCTTAAAGAGCCCCATGTGTGTAAACACTTGTTCATTCCTTTTTGCCAACCCTATTTCCAAATTGCTACTAATTAGTTTATTTAAGAAATAAGTAAGGAATTAAAGCCTATTTCCAAAAGTAATGCTGAGTCCCTTGCTTCCTTGATAGATGGAATGCAGTTGAGTTTGACAGGACAGTTCAGTTGAATTGTTGCAGATCATGTGTTGATGTAAAGAAAACATCCTTAATGAGTTGCGGAGGGAGGGAAAGAAGGGCAGGAAACAGGTAGTAGACTTGAATCAGAGGTTGTCACATTCCTTAATAAGCCAGTGACCCAGTATTGAAATACATTAGTAACGATGAATGATTTATACACCTTAATTGTACCTTCAATCTATTGATGTGTGTTTAGGTGCAACTATTTCTTTCTTGGATCTTACACTGAGGCAGGTAGATATTGCTGCCCAGGACCTCAAGAGGTCACCCACAGTACCTCTAAGTATGTGAATCTCTTCATGTATGCAAGGCACAGATTCTATCTTTTTCCAATTTAAAGCTGTATTGCTTACACAGGTTTACCTGTTTAACTGGTACAAAAGAGTGCACAGACATTATTTGATTTTTAAAATGTGGCAACAGATGCTTTCTTTGTATAATACATAAATGCAGAATTTTAACTATTAAAATTATTGCCTGAGTAATTTCAGAAACATATGAGGTTATTGGTTATAAAAGGTATCTTTGTTTTTACTGAAGTGGCTGAAGCTTTATCTTTTATCAGACATTCAGTGTGTTTTCACTGTGTTGTGTGACTACAAGCCTGGAAAACTATTGCCTGAAGCATGCTTTAAAAAAAGAAAAACAAAGCTCAAAGTTGGCTCAAAATAGTATATTGAAGGAAGCTTTCACTTGACATAAAATTTTTATTTGGGTTGTTTTGAATTTGAATTTTTTTGGCTGACAGATTTGTACCTCAGTTTTTGAATTTGAGAGGCATTGGAATGTCTGTGTGCTGTAGGAGCCTTTGGATGTATTCAGCTAGTTCCTATGCTGTTTGAAGCTAAAAGAAAACAAATGCTCTTTTGTTCAGGTTTTCATCTAGATTACTCTTAACGTAAATTGGGTTATAGGACATTGGATAATACACTAAGAGTTTTCCATAACTTTCTAATCCCCCTCCAAATCACTTTCAGGAGTAGTTAATGTCAGAATATTTTATGCTTATTAAGAAGAAACACAGAAATGCTAAAGGAAATGATCTGCACTGTATTGTTGACTTAGTGTGCTGCAATATTAAATTCAAAGGAGAAATGTCAGTCAAAGCACAAGACTTTCTTATTTTTTACTTAAGAACTTGCTGGATTTGATTGGTCCCTGTCATGTGAACAGAATATTAATAAGAAACAAATAATTTACGTGCTCAAACTACCTTTAATTATTTGCCAGAGTGTCAAGAAAATGTGTAGAAATGTGGATGTAAGCTTTGGCTGTCAGTTTTGTGAAAGCATTTACATTTTTTTTCTGTGTAACATTTCTTTAAGCACTCAGGTGAACAAGTATTAGAGGTGAATGAATACCTGCTAGAATCTTACTCCTGTATTTATGCCTGCACACTATGCTTATGTGCTCGTATGGTATACTACTGTAGTGTTCTGTCATATACAACTTCCTGAACAGAAATGGATACTGGCATGATGACACACAGATGATGACAAATGGAAGAACAACTCTGATTTCCAAACCAGCTCCAAACAGAGTATGTTTTCTAAACCAGAGTGTGTGATACAGCTCCTTTTCGTTCCTGGGGCTAGATTTTAAAATGTAGAAATCCAGTTACTTGTTCAGATGGTGTTTTGAATGTTTGTGTATTGTCTACTGCATTCCTGTAATAGATTTGTAACAAATTCAATAGTTGTTTTTAGGAAGAAGATCCTTAGTTCAGTAACAAGCATGAGCTTGTACAGGCTTGTGTTTAAATAATAAAAAAGATTGGGGGTGAAAACATCAGTTGCCTGAAAGATGGTTTGTTTTTGTTTTGGGGTTTTATGCTATCAGTTGCCTTTGAACATACTTAAGCATCTCTAGTTCAAAATGCTTATTACAGTGCTTCTAAAATTATAGTGAATAAACACATTATTGTTGCTGAACCTTTAATCACATTGGCATTTCTAGTAGGACACAGAATTCTATTTTTGTTTCTCTGATAATCTTTCCATTGTTAATTAAGTGTGATGTAAACAAATCCTGCAGTCTTATTCTTTTACAACTACTTTTTTTTTCAGTGCAGAGTGTTTTCATTATAAGGAAATATTGTTAATATAATAATAATATCCTATTCTCTTGAACTGGGTTGATTTAAGGCAGGAACTACCATCTCAAAGTGCAAGTCTGCAGAATGGGGTCTCAGTGAAAGGCACTTTAAGTACACTTTTGATTATAACTTACCTCTGTCTCAAAGCTGTTGCTTTCTGATGACAGCAATTTGTTAGTTTCAGAATTCTGCAATGGTGTCTTTCTTGAAAATGTCAAAATGGTGTATTTGAAGCATTGTTCTTGGGCTTTTCATCTTTCCTTATGTGTTTTGATATCACATCATCTTGCATTTGTCCTGGCATACTGAAAGCTGTAATGGCTTGCATAACAATCAGGTTGAAAGAGTAAAAGGTTCTTTTTTTCTAAATTATTGGTAAGTTTGTTTTTTTGGTTTTTTTTTCTGACAGTGTAATTAAAATAGTAGATTATGATTAGCTGTTGCAACTGGTGACTTCTAATGAAAGCCTCAGTGATTTTTCATAAAACAATATTAGAATACTGTGCTTCATGCATTTAAAAGTGAAAAAACCTAATGAACTGTTTTGGAAACTAGACAGTTGATTTAAAGCTATTATGAGTCTGCCTGTTTAAATAGCATTTCAAACAGATAAAGTTGACTGATACAGTCCATAGTGGATAATGAAATAGTCCGTAGACTATTCACTTCAGTGCAGGAAGCCTTACTTGCATATGGAAGACTATACCATGTTGGTACCTTATTTTATCTAGAGGCAACAGCTACCTAAACTCTGCTACCCTGCAAATGCTCTAGGAATATGAGTGGCTTACTTTATGGTGTTACACTAGAACAGTTATTCCTTTTCCATTTCTTAGATCTAATATAGTTCTAAATGACTCTTTAAAAACAAACAAAACAACAATACAAAGCACACACAACCCCCCCAACCCTTTAAACATATGCCATTTTTCTTTCTTGTTATAAATAAAAATGTCATATCCTTAGAAAGGTGTGATAACTCCCCGTTAGATCATGATTTGCTAAAGAATGGTGCATGTTTGCTGTGATCAACAACAGTGAGAAAGAAAATGGCTGTAAAAAGGAAAATTTCAAGCTTTTTAATTGGAATATGCACTTTTTTTTGAGTTATTACTGTTTCAAATTCTTAAGTCAAAAAGTTCAGATACTGTTATCTGAGCATTTTGTCTCTGCCTTAATTTATTGAATTAATCCTTTAATTAATGTCCTTTGGAATATCTCCTTCCAGTAGGGGAGCTTGTTCTAAGAGAGATCCCTTTTACAGAACTAGCAAGCTAATATTAGCGGTTTCTTAAGCGAGACACTATCCTCTGTGTGCCTTTTGCAAGCAAACGTTGACAGGCTCATAGGAAATGCAGCTGACGTTAGGAAGCTTGGGTGGGGACTACAAGGAGCTGGCAAATACTACAGGGTTTAGTGCCAGACTTGCTGACACGACAGTACTTTACTTGTAAAAGTTTTCTTTAGGCTGCTAATTCTGTCTTCAGAGTAACTGGAACTAAAGCAGTGTCTCTGATGCCAAGCTAAAATAGCTAAAGCAACAGCTTATGGGAAATTGAGAATGCTGGTTTCTTTCCACAGCTTAGTTTGTCAGAAATATTAGTAAAAAGAACAAGCTCCTCTCTTAATGAAAGGATGAGTTATGAACAGTGCCATAGAATGAATGCACTGCAAGACAAGTCCCATCTAACTGTAGATTAAGTGGCAAAAACAGCTCAAAGAGGGAAAGGCTAGCAGTGTAAAGTATCTGTAAATACTGAGCTCTGTCTGTTTTATATCACAGTTTCCATTCATTTGATTTGCCAGTTCATAGTCATATTTCCTGAGGCATGCTTTTAATAGCTTCCCTTAGCCTTTGCTTCGAGTGTACCTAGACATTGAGAAATGCGATGTTGTTGAATGTGAACATTGTTACAGCAGTTTGAACATGTCACCTTAAGTATGATGTGTTTTGTCTTGAATTTACAATATTTCTGGTCTGTATAAAAGCAAAGCTTTAAAGGGGCATGGAAGTGGAATCCAGTTTCTGTTTGTTTTGCAGAAGTTCAGGCAGAGTATGAGTTGCTGCTACCCTGCTGTCTCCAATTCTGTATGTGGAAGAGCTTTCAGGTGACATCATGGAGAGGAATCTTGCAGGGGAAGGCATGCCTGACTTACAGAACATAAAAACTGGTGCAGTCTTGGTGGAAGGATGCAGCTCTATTACATAAGTATATTGGCATTTTTTGGATTTCAGCATCACTTTTAGATTTTAGGAAGAGCTTCCTTCCCTTCCCTGGAGTGCTGGAAGTACTTAACAGGACTCAGAACAAGTGTTGGAAGAAATGAGATTCAGATGGTGAATTTAATCTGTTCAGTGTTTGCTTGGTGCAGTATGCCATGCCAGGTTAGCTTTAGTATTATTGTCCCTTTTAAGGTAAGCAGCTGCATTGTGCTCTCCCACAAAAGTAAAATCTCAGTAGGAGACTGAAGCTGTTTTGCCTAGAGCAACTGGGTGGCAGTATCTTGCATCTGTGGGAGGCACTGGCTTCTGCTGACCTCAGAATTGTAGATCACCTCTGAAATCTCCTGTTCCCCGATTATTTTATCAAGGTAAAGTGAAATATAAGCAATATATAAATAGAAGGAAGGGCTGTTTTTAAATCATGGAGGTTTTTTGCATGAACTATTGTCATATAAAGTCAAAACCGGATCAAACAGTTTTCCTCTGAGATCCCCTTTATCATCTTTCATTACATCTCTCATCAGTTCAACTTTGCAACACTGATGTCTTTCAGACCAAGATTTGTCTTTTCCTAAAGTCTAGCATTTACAAAGTTTACTTTTAAATCTATGAAATGTGAACTGGAGCTTTCTGAAAACTATGTAGCAAATTACTGTGTAGCTTGTGACTTGACCAAATCAAGCTGTACAGCACACCATGAATTTTTTGTGTAGCTCTTGCTGGCGATCTGTTCCCATGTCTCTCTGGACGTTCTATAGCACATCTCTAGGATTTGCTCTTCTGTAGTGCCTGATCACTCCCAAATTGTTGCCTATGTAATTTTCCTCCCAAGTATGTAAACTTTCATTCTGAACCAGATCCTGGGTTTAACAGTATGGATGTACCCAGGAAGGCATGTGTGTCTTGTCCTCCAAGCCCCTTACATGGAGTTATGTTTGGGGAAGAGAATAGAGGCTTGTTTAACAAAAGATTAATTTCCTTTGAGGTGATAAAAGATGACCTTTGGAGAAATTAAGTCTTTATCTTGGTCACTCGAATTTGTTGAATGAAGGAGGGTCTGATAGCTGTAATCATGACTTTCTGCTTCCAGGGAGGAGTTTCTTTGTTGGGTAAAAACTGTGCAGTATCACTGAAGTGATTTCAACAGTGTCCAAGATTTAAACTGTCTCATGGGATGTATTGCTGGCATTCTCTGTGGCCTGTTTAAGCATTTCTGTTTACAGACTGTGTAGAGTCAGCTATTTGCAGTGCAGTGAGACGGCACTTCCTGTGGGTTGAATGGTGTTGCTTAACTGTGGTCAGCTGAATTCCTTGGACAAGAGTTGAATTTTTGTAACGTAAAGTCAATAGACTTTGCCAACAATAGCTGGCAATGAATGCACGTGCAAGGCTAGCATGAAATAATTTCTGATGGTGTATTAAATATTGTGTACTCTGTTCTTCATCTTTTTCTGCAAGGTTCTGACAAAAGTGAGCTTCAAGAATGGCTTTGTAATTATCCATTGCAGCTTTCACACTAACTCTTTACTTTTCAGCAGGGTAATAAACTGTGAACGTATGCAATTTTTATAAAGCTTATGGACAGACATGTGCTTTGACTTCAGAACACTTTTTTAGAAACTTAGTAGCTGACACCAATTTTCTTAGACACTGATACAGTTTGAGTATTAATCTTTAATTTTTTTCAGATGGAGCAATTATCAGATGAAGAACTTGACCATGGTGCAGAAGAAGATAGTGATAAGGAAGATCAGGATCTGGACAAGATGTTTGGGGCCTGGCTGGGGGAACTGGACAAACTCACACAGGTTAGCGAGGTTTCAATCATATAACAGAATAATTCTTTACAAGTATTACATGTTTCTTTTCAGTTGGATGCTAACTACTTAGCACTGCCACTTGAAGCAAGGTAGACTGTAGCATGTGACCAGCTCAGTACTCTTTAAAGATTTCTAAAGTGGCTTGTTTTCCCCATCTCAAAGTTGTTAAATTCATTTTTCATGACCTGCTAGTTTGACCTTTCCCAAAGGGTATGATTTCTTCTGACAACTATGGAATTGGTATTTTGTCCTCATGTATATAGAGAAACACTGACTTTAGCTGGCTGGCTAGAGGTAGGCTGTATCTCCATGCACATGGCTGGATGTTGTCCAGCTATGACAGCATTTATTTGTTGCATCTGAACAGCAATAAGGAACAAGAAATTGTGAATGTTGCCACTGATGACATGTTAAGGTGCCCTGATACACCCTAGAGGACTCACCATTATTCCAGAATACTCTTCCTACATTGGAGAGGCAGCTGAAAGGACATCATCTTTTGGCACTTCCTTTTTTTTAGTGCTTTTTCCTTTCCTTCACAAGCAGATCTTGCATTTTGCATGGTATGTGTATTGGGTCTGGCTGAGATGGAGTTAATACTCCCCACAGCAGCCCTCATAGCACTGTGCCCTGCATCAGTAGCTAGAAAGGTGTTGATAGCACACCAGTGTTTTGGCTACTGCTGAGCAGTGCTGGCACAGCATCAAGGCTGTCTCCCCAACATTTTTGCCCTCCCCTCAATGGCAGGCTGGGGCAGGGCAAGATCTTGGGAGGGGACACAATCAGGACAGCTGACCTAAACTATCCAAACAGATATTCCATACCATATGACGTCAGCTCAGATATAAAAGCTAAGTAAAGGGAGACGGGGGGGGGGCATTTTGTCTTCCGGAGCAACCACTACACGTACTGAAGCCCTGCTTCCCGAGAAGCGGCTAGACATCGCCTGCTGATGGGAAGTAGAGAATAACATCATTTGTTTTTTTTTCTTTGCTTTCGCACGCACGACCTTTGCTATCACTGTATTAAACTGTCCTTATCTTGACCCACGAGCCTTTTGTTATATTTTCTCCCCCCCCAGCTGAGGAGGGGGAGTGATAGAGCGGCTTTGGTGGGCACCTGGCATCCAACCAGGGTCAACCCACCACAGTATGCCAGACTCTTGGGGTGATAGGCCATTTTTCTGTGACTGCCTGCTATGTTTTTTTCAGCTGTGTGAGCTGGCCCTCTTGAATAACATATTTCATCTTCTCCCTCTTTGTCATGTAGACTTAAGCAAAGGTATGATACCTTAAGTTTCAGTAAGCTAGAGAAGAGGTAGCTTTTCTCATCTTCGTCTTACCCAAAGACTGAAGGAAAATTGAGCTAATCATGTGACAGCATTTCAAATTCAGGCTCATCTGTCTTATCTTCTAGTTAAATCTCTGTCTGCAAGATCTAAATGTACATAGCACTCTAGGGGAAAATCACTTTTTTTCTGAACTTGTGCATGCAGGGCAATAAAGAATCCTGCCTTTTGAGATGAATGGAAGACAGTGTGAAATAAATCTTTATATTGTAATTCTTGTTTTTTTAACTCCCTGTGAAGGATTTGTAATGGTAAGCAGGAGCTGTTTTGATGGCATGGGCTCTGTAAATTACCTCGAGTGAGGATCTTCAGAGGAGCACAATAGGTAATTGATCTGAGACCTTTTGCACTCTGCCCCATTTTTTTCAGGTATGAGCAGCCTAGATATATAAGCATACTTGGGGCTTACAGCTACACTATTGACATATAGACTTTATGGTGATGTCTCAATTTGTGTGCTGATCCATGCAAAATTCTTAAAACCTACTAGCAGATAATTAAGGGGAAGACCCACGTTATTTGTTTCTCACTTTCATATTGCTGTACAACACAGTCTGCAGCATAGCCTGACAGTTGCCGTTCTATCTTTTGCGACTCCTGAGAAATGACATTTCTGCTAAAACTTTGAGTGACCTCATATGCTTTTGTATAAACAAGTTAATGCAGTTACTTGTGTCTCAGTTCATTTGTTTGGAAAGTGATTGTGTCTTGATGCAGCTGTCCCAATAAAGTCCCAATAAAGGGGGTGGTTAGAGCTAATAAGCTACAAAGTGCATTCTCCTGTAGTCTCAACATTTGTTGCTATTTGTCATCTGGATTCTAGGAGCAGTAGGAGGAAAGGTTTTTTGTCCCTGAGTTGCTTGAATATTAACTTCCTTTTTAGATTTCCTAGATGTTTGTTTTGGGAGGATTGAAAGTAAGACCCACATTCCTTTCCAGATCGAAGTGCTTTTAAAAAGATTTGTAATTGTTAAGATGCCTATGAGATCATTTGAATTCCCTGTGCCCTCTCTAACTGTTCATCTAATGAAAGCATTTAAAATGTAGTCACAAAATTTGGAGCATATGTGAGCAGAGTTTGGCACTGATGCAGAGTGCATTAACATATATCCGGCCCTAGCTATCCTGCTCTGTGGTGCAGGTTAAATGAAGGAAATCTTACCTTGCTTCTCATGATCATTCAGAACTAAGCTTTTGGTTGCAGTTTTCAGCAGTTCTCCAAACTGCTAGTTTAGCATCATAATGTGTTATGGAGAATGTGCTCTGGTAACTGAGAGCATATCACGTGTTCCCAAGGATGTGAAATAACTTCATTATTAAATTCAGTAAAACACGTTTTAGGTGCTTTTAATCAGAATGTATTTGCTTTGCAGGAGATCTTTTGTGGCAGTCTATGGGTTCAGTCTGAAATAATGCACCCTAACTTGCCTCTTCTGCCTCCAGTTTCACTGCTGCCTCTAGGGTTATAGATTTTTAAATTATTATTATTGTTGTTGTTTTTATTATTATTTAGCTATTCTGTGTGGGACAATATGTAAGCTCCATTAGAGGTACTAGAGGTGAGATTTTTTCCACCTGATGGTAGGCAAGGCTGCATCACTGGCTTCTCCTCATCAAGTGGTGATTGACCTCCTAACAAAGTGGGGGTTTTTGTGGTTGTGTTTTGGTTTGGTGTGGGGTTTCTTGTTTGTTTGTTTATTTTTTTTTTTAAGTTCAAGCCAAACTGAGAAGTGAATTCAGCAAAAATAAATATTAGGGAAAAAAATAGTGCATTTGATTTTTAACACAGGCTTGAGTAAAGATTTGGAAAATGGAAATTAAAAGCTTCGGTGAGAAACTTTCTTCTGTTGGAGCTAGAAGATGCTTTTCTTTCAGACAAGCTTATCTTCAGGAAAGCTTTATCAGTACAAGCATTGCTTAAATTCAGACCCTCTGCTGGCCTGTCAAGGCTCAACGACAGCAAGAGCTAGATTCCCCATCTAACACTTGTCACTCCAGGGCCAGCAGCTCCAGACCTTGTCATGCACCATTTGGGTCACCAGCTGGATCATGGTACCCTCTTGCTTGCTACTTAAAAAATGCTGATATTTCTTATAATATTATGCCTGTATTAGCCTTCATAACATAACAATTCAATGTATTGAGTAGAAAGATGTCTTGTATCTTTTTTTTTTTAACCTGTATTAGTTTTTCTAAAAAAATTTATCCTACATAAACTGGGTGGGGTTTGTTTTCACAATGTAACATTTTTCACAGGAAAGGCTTATTGAGAAAAAATGCCTGAATTTAGCCAATTTAAAATCCTTTTTAATAAAATAGAATTCTTAATTGAATGCTTTTTTTGTACTTATGCCATGATTAGGCTCATAAGCTAATGGTGCATTTTTTGGAGAGGGTGCCACAGTTTGGATGTGTTTAGATACTTGTGCGATTTGCTACAGAGGAGTTGTTACAGGTAAGCCAGCTGTCTGTTTCAACATGAGGTAGTATGTAACACCACTTAAAAATGCATGTAGAATATGCTTCCGTCCGTTTGATTCTAAAAAAACCAGAATGTATTTAACATCTCTTCTCCATTGAATATCTGATGCTAAATCTCTGTGGTATGGTGATGTATGTTTTCAGTCAAGCCTGAAATAGAGTTTTTTGGGTTTTTTAATATTGCAGGAGTTTTTGAAAATTTCTGTTAGAGAAAATTAATTTTCACTCATCTTGAAGATTTGCTTGTCCAGTTACTTGTCAAACTTTATTCTGCCCTTTTTTTTGTCTTTTTCAGAGTTTGGATACAGACAAGCCTGTGGCACCAGTGAAGAGATCACCTCTCCGTCAGGAAACCAATCTTGCCAACTTCTCATATCGCTTCTCCATGTACAATTTGAATGGTTTGTTGAATTATTTATCCCCTCAATTATTAGTTTAGGAAAAAAACTTGTTCCAGCTATAAATGAGAACTTTGTAAAATATAAGAGTGTTTAAATACGCTCCTAGCTGAAGTGAGAACATCTTTGCTGAAGGTGTTGCTTTCTGATGGCACAGAATTTTGAGTATCCTAAAGCAGTATCTTTTACAGCACCTAGTGTCTGAGAATTGTAGTGTAGTGTTTGCACAGAAATACACGTTCTGGGATCTGGTCTCATGAAAGAATGAATTGATGTGTATCTGTTAAACAGGAAGAAAGCATCTTGTTTCTTGGGACAAGATGCAGGAATATAGCTACAGAATGATTTCACATTAAACAAAAATCATGTTTTTCCTTGTCTTAAAATAGCTTCCCCTGGTTGTAATAGAGGAAGCCTTAATTTAAAGGCTTGAGTATGTGTATAGTATTTTGTGGGGTTCTTTTGTTTTTGTTTTTTTTTTTTTTTATAGCAGTTACATACCTTGCATTGCTTTAGCAGAAAATGCTTAGCAAAACACCTACACTTTTTTGAAAAGTTGAGGCATGATATTATACGAATGTATGTTTAGATTCTGTTCACAGGATAGCAGTTTAAACTTCTCAAATGTAATCTGAACATTCATAGATTTCTTCTGTCAGCAAATGTATTTAACCTAAATAGTTGAGGTTTTTTAATTGCATTTAGACTGGTCAAGAGTAGTAGTGCAGATAAATTTCTGCTTAACAGTGAGCAGAGATTTTGCAATACAGATGGGAAAAGAAAATACAGCTTCCTTTGCTCCCTTACCCTTTTAAATTTGATAACACAAAGTGAAGAGTTGCACAGACAAATTAAGTAACTCCACATGTACTGAAAACTCTTTGTTTGTTGCAGAAGCCCTGAATCAGGGGGAGACTGTGGATCTAGATGCCCTCATGGCTGATCTCTGTTCCATAGAGCAGGAACTCAGCAGCATTGGGTCTCATTCAGCAAACAATGCTGCAGTGAAACGCCTTGCCACAGAATCCAAAGCTCAGAAACCACCTGCTAGCCGACCTTCTACTAAGCACAGCAGCATGAAAGGATTATCCTCCTCATCTGGTAAGGTGACTAAACCATCACATGCCAACGTATCTTTGGATGACATCACTGCACAGTTAGAGAAAGCCTCTTTGAGCATGGATGAGGCAGCCCAACAGTCTGTTGCAGAAGACACCAAACCAGTAGTTACTGCTCAGCACAGGAGGACAGCATCTGCTGGCACAGTGAGTGATGCTGAGGTGCGCTCAATCAGTAACTCCTCCCGTTCCAGCGTAACCTCTGCAGCTTCCAGCATGGACTCCTTGGATATCGACAAGGTGACGAGACCTCAGGAACTGGACTTGACATCACAAGGGCAACCAATCACTGAGGTAGAGTGTCACTAATTCAAGATTTTGGTTTGCTTTGGGGTTTGTTTTTTTTTTTTTTTTCAAACTCTTTCCACACCCCCACCCCCACTGACACTACTAGCTAAACATTTTCAGGGCAGTGGGGTTGATTAAAGATGAAGGTTGCTTTTGCGTGGACTGCACATGCTGTGGCTACTTCTTTCTCTGTTTCTGTATGCAAGGAATCTTTTTAAAGAATGTGTACTTCCTTTTTTTTTTTTTTTTAAGGGCTTTCCCCATCTCTTCCTCCTCCAAAGCCAGTCATGGATTTTCATGTTTTATAGTTAATGTTTTTATTCTAAGTAAATCTCATATATTGCTTTTAATTTAAATCTGAGGAGTGCATAGCTGTGAAAAAAAAACCAAAAATACAACTGACAAGAATACATTCCTGTTACAGTACACTGAATACCTGAAGCACATGGAGCAATTTATGAGTGCCTATCTGGAGCTATACTATACCAGTAATTTGCTGCTACTTAATATTCTTGTTTAATATACGACAGGGAAAACTCTTTGAAGCAACACACAACACAGAAAAACAACTGGGCTGGGATACACCAATAGCAGATGTTCATTTGGGATTTTGATGCCTCAGTGTTGCTTAATCAGAGAGGAAACTTTTCAGTAAAAAAACAGGGGAACGTTGAAAAGCGCTGGTGACTCGTGTGAGGAAATGGGGAAAACGTTCCGGTGAATTTAGAGAACTTAAACTAGAAGCTGTCTTGCAGAAATATTCTCCGAAACAGAAATCTGGCCTGTTCAAAAGTCAGTTGTACTAATATGTGTGTTCTCTTTTATGGGAGAAAACTGGAACAAGCTGAGTTTATTCTAATCAATAATTAACACTAATTTCAATGAGCTGTGCTGAAAGCATGCCTCTACCCATCTGCAGCAAAAGTTCATCTGATGTAAAGAGTGAATGATGCAGGCTTGTCAGTCTAATGATCAACTCATCAAGGTCACACTTAGATTTAAATCTTTATTTGAAATGGTGAGAAATGAATGTGTGACAGTTTAGTTGAACTTCCTTTTTGTATACAAAGTTATTGTTCAGTATGTTTTTACTGGAGATTTGTATTGAGTGAAGCAAAACAGGTATATGTAAATGTGTCCTTTTCTCTTTGGAAAATTAAAATGCAAACCTTTGCAGTATTGCTGTAGGCCTAAGTGTTGGAGCCAGCCTATGACAATCATTGATTATATTGTTTGTCAGTCATTTGTCTTTCTGTGGTATGACAAGCCTTATTTTTAGTGGTGGGTTTTTTTTAATCTCTGACTTATTTGTGCTGGTATGTCTTCTTTTTTTAAATGTAGAAAGTTAGGCAGTATTGCACTTTTGTCTCTCATGTTATAAAGATGACTTACTTGAATCAGTTACACTTCTGCAACTTGCATAGCACAAGAAAAACTTGAATTTTGCATTTCTTTATTTTTAAAAATGCAGGATGTCTTCTGCAGTTGATTTTGCAGGTCTCCATCTAGATCTCAGCCCTTCTTCAGGAGTGATATCCTTGAGGCACGAGCAAGATTGCCCTTTGTGTCTCTCAGATTTTTCAGTTCTTCGCATGGCATGAGTAATCAACAAACCACATGCTCCACTTAAGTAATGTGATGTTGGTGAATCAAGAGACAGAGGTCAAGAAGTTGCTTTGTCTTCACAGGAAGCTAATCTATATTGCTGCAAGTGTTCCAGTTGCTTTCTCAGTTGCTTTCTGAGCTCTTAGCCACTGACTGCAAGACTCAAAATCACTCCCAAAAGCTTTTGTCACAAAGGCAAGTGAGAGCTGCCTTTGTAAACCCAGTGATTGCTTCTCATAAGAATGTGGCTATTGTTCTTCTGCCCAGATAACTTGATAAGAGTGATTCCTTTGAAGGTGGTAACCAGAAAGTGTTAGTAATTTGAGAATCAAATTCTGTTCTCCTCTTGAGAGCAGAAGAAAATTCTACATTCATTAACAGTTCTGCTTTGGTTTTGTTCTATCTGTTCTTTTTAATTTCAGTAGCCTGAGGAAGATGTTCAACTCAGAAATTTTCCCCAAGTTTTCAGAATTGTATTCAACTATTCAGTATTAAAACTGTTATGTAATGGAATGGGACTTCTTACTGTGAAGCAACTTTTTTTTTCCTTAGCACTGGTGAATGGAAAAGGGGAAAATCACCTTGTTTGGAGTTTGTGATAGATACTGTGGTGGTGGTTTTAAAATGAAATTCACCTTATAAATGGGCAGAAACCCAAGGATTCTTTGGTGGAATCATTGGATACCAACAAAGGAGTTTATTTCCTTTTTAATTCATTTAGTGCCTGAAAACTACTGTTAGGGGTTGTCGTGGTTTAACCCCAGCCAGCAACTAAGCACCATGCAGCCGCTCACTCACTCCCCCCCGCCCCAGCATTCTTCACATACTGAACTCAAAACATAGCACTGTACCAGCTACTAGGAAGACAGTTAATTCTATCCCAGCTGAAACCAGGACAGTATCCACCCCTTATTCTATACCATTGACGTCATGCTCAGTTTCCATACCTTTAGTTACATTCTGATCAATCATCACCACCTTTCCATCTCTTTGAGACATATGACCAATGAGATATATATATATATATATAAAAAAGTATATACACACAGAGATATTAGTTCTTTAGTTCATGGGTTATGTTCATAAAATGTTTGTTGAGTTCATTTAGTTTCCGACTCTGGGCTCCATCTGTCATACCAGTCTGTCTGGGCGGAAGGGATGGTGCAAAGTCCTCTCAGTCGGTAGAGCAGAATCGGGCTTCAGTGCGGTGTGAGGAGCAGATGACATTTGACGCAGTAGGAGGATGGTGTGCACTGTTGGATTGTTACATGCTGGAGTCAGTTCCGGTTCCACCTCTACGGCGCTTTGCTCAGTTTTATCACAGTTCTTTCTTGCTTGATCCAAGTGATTCTTACTATAGTACTATGGATATAGCATATAACAATTATAGTAATGATAACATACAGTAGCAGGGTTATATAGCAACTAATATCATACAGTTTAATTCTGGCTATTTTCACCTAAAGTCAAATCCCCTTGAGGCACACATCGGACTTCTGCGTCTTTTTGCATCACCCACCAAGTGCACCCAGGCCCTTGAGCAAAAGCAATCCCACGAATGGGTTTACCTTTGCCTGAGGCAGGAGTAACCCAGACTGTTTTCCCTAACATGTTTTTCATGTGCACTACAGGGACTTTATCCCCTTCTACAGTATGTAAAAATTCTGACTGGGCAGGGCCACTCCGATTGGCAGATCCTCTGGTGTTGACTAACCAGGTGGCTTTTGCTAAATGTGTATCCCAATGTTTGAAGGTTCCACCCCCCATTGCTCTCAATGTAGTCTTTAATAGTCCATTGTATCGCTCAATTTTCCCAGAGGCTGGTGCATGATAGGGGATATGATACACCCACTCAATGCCATGCTCTTTGGCCCAGGTGTCTATGAGGTTGTTTCGGAAATGAGTCCCATTGTCTGACTCAATTCTTTCTGGGGTGCCATGTCGCCACAAGACCTGCTTCTCAAGGCCCAGGATAGTGTTCCGGGCAGTGGCATGGGGTACAGAATATGTTTCCAGCCATCCGGTGGTTGCTTCCACCATTGTAAGCACATAGCGCTTGCCTTGGCGAGTTTGTGGGAGTGTGATATAGTCAATCTGCCAGGCTTCCCCGAATTTATATTTCAGCCATCGCCCTCCATACCACAGGGGCTTTAACCGCTTGGCTTGCTTAATTGCAGCACATGTTTCACATTCATGGATAACCTGTGCGATAGTGTCCATGGTCAGGTCCACCCCTCGGTCTCGAGCCCATCTATATGTTGCATCTCTTCCTGGTAGAATCCCCTTTTGTAGTGGTTTTTCCTCGCAGTTCACGTACCCGTGCATTTAGGACCGAGGTAGGTTTTCCGTCCCATTTCCTCATGTCCTCTCCCTGATCACATAGGTAAAACCACAGGGCACCTCGCGGTGTGTACCTTCTATATTCTCTCTCTTGGGCAGAGGAACGCTCACTCCTAATAGCTGAGACATTGGTCCTTACACGTGTGGAGTAGGACATATCCTCTTTGAATTGCTGGAAATCCTCAGACAGCTTCTCCACAGCTGCAATGCAGGCTTGTAGGGAGGAGGAGAGATTTTCTTCGTATTGACGGAGTTGGCGAGCCACTTCCTCCACTGTCGGTGCCTCTTCATCCTTCCAGGCCATTATTGCCAATGCGTTGGCATAGGACGATGGTGCGCTCCGTACAAACTTCCGCCACATGGGTCATGTGCATTGGACTTCATCTGGATCTTTGGGTAATTGTGGGTTGTCCGGGTCATGATGAATTGTCTCTAGCACAGCTAATTCCCTCAGATATTGAATACCTTTTTCCATGGTGGTCCACTTGCTTGATTGACATATAACGTCTTCCTTAAAGGGGTACCTTTCCTTCACACTTGACAGGAGTCGCCTCCAGAGGCTGATGGCTTGTGTCCCTCTTCCAATTGCCTTGTCAATGCCACCTTCCCTGGCAAGCGATCCCAGCTGCTTGGCTTCCCTACCTTCTAATTCCAAGCTATTAGCCCCATTGTCCCAGCATCGGAGAAGCCAGGTGATAATATGCTCTCCTATACGGCGGCCAAAGTCTTTTCGCAAGTCCCGCAGCTCACTCAAGGATAGGGACCGGGTTATTACCTCTGGTTCTGCCTCTTCCTCCGGTTCCCGTGATGACCCTGGTTCACCTTCATCCTTCGCTAAGTGAACTGATTTTTTTGTATATTTCTTTTTCTGTACGGGGGCAACTGATGCTGGTGCAGGTTGGTCCGCTGGTTCAGTTGCAGTATCCCTCACCGGGTTTTGGATAACCGCAGTGTCTGTCGCCGAGGTTTGGGTAGCAGCAGTACTCGTTGCTGGGGCTGGAGAGACCACAGTGCCCGTCGCCGAGGTTTGGGTAGCCCGAGTTCTCGTCGCCGGGGCTGGAGGGGTCACGGTGCCTGTCACCAAGGTCTGGGTGCCTGCAATGCTCCTTGCCGGGGCTGGAGGGGCCGCAGCGCCTGTTGCCAAGGTTTGGGTGGCCGCGGTGCTCATCGTTTTGTTATTAGATCCACAGACTTTCTCTTCCCCTTGAGGGTACTGAGTGGTGTTGAACAGGGCTCGATAGGCATGGGCCAGGCCCCAGCACGTTGCAGTGATTTGTATCTCTCTGGAGCTGCCGGGGTGACAGCATACCTCTTCCAAATATTTTACTAGCTCTTCTGGATCCTGCACTTGTTCAGGGGTGAATTTCCAAAACATTGGAGGTGCCCACTTTCCTAGGTACTTGCCCATGCTACCCCACACACCCTGCCACTCATAATTATCTAGCCTTGGGGCACATCTCTGGGTGATCTTCTTAAATAGCTGTTTAACCTTAAACGAGAGCTGAACCACATTCAGAAGTATGCTAATTCCTAGCAGTAGGGCTAGGACCGTGCTAGTCCCAACATTCCAGGAGTATTCAAATTTTTCAAAATTCTCAAACACCATTGTAACTGGACTGAAGGCGAAAGGAGAGGGGAAGAAAGGTACCCCACCCACAGACTGGTTTTCCATGGAGGAAAGGTAAATGGTATAATTATTAATAGTTTCCCACAGATGGCTCCCACAGTATAAAGGTGACAATGCTAAATGCAAATACCGGATTAATCCCACAGCCGATGACTTTATCATACCATAAACCAGAGTTATACCGTACATCAAAGCGAAAACCTTAATCCACCTCCCACGGATGATAAGCAGTAGAAGAGGAACTACATACAACAAGCGAGGTGATACATAACAGAGCCTTAAAAACCAGAGCAACAACTCGAAAAATACATAAATCAACATAATGAACGCTTAAAACAAATTTGTTTTAACAAGCTCTCGTCAGGTTTGTCGTTATCTCAACCCTTCGTGCCCCACGTTGGGCGCCAAAAGGACTGTCGTGGTTTAACCCCAGCCAGCAACTAAGCACCACACAGCCGCTCACTCACTCCCCCCCCACCCAGTGGGATGGGGGAGAAAATCAGGAAAAGAAGTAAAACTCCTGGGTTGAGATAAGAACCGTTTAATAGAACAGAAAAGAAGAAACTAATAATGATAATGATAACACTAATAAAATGACAACAGTAATAATGAAAGGATTGAAATGTACAAATGATGTGCAGGGCAATTGCTCACCACCCGCCGACCGACACCCAGCCAGTCCCCGAGCGGCGAATCCCTGCCCCCCCCTTCCCAGTTCCTCAACTAGATGGGACATCACATGGTATGGAATACACTATTGGCCAGTTTGGGTCAGGTGCCCTGGCTGGGCATGAGAAGCTGAAAAATCCTTGACTATAGTCTAAACACTACTGAGCAACAACTGAAAACATCAGTGTTATCAGCATTCTTCACATATTGAACTCAAAACATAGCACTGTACCAGCTACTAGGAAGACAGTTAATTCTATCCCAGCTGAAACCAGGACAGGGGTTTATTAATTTTCATGGCTAGATTTTGAACCAAAACACCTTTTCCTAGTAGGGCTGAATTCTACCCTCCCACCCACACAGTTGACTCAATGGTGCTGTTTCTAATAGAGGACATCCCTCTATGAAGATGACAAGATGTAGTGCCCATGTAGGGAAAAACACCGGTTTTTATGCAGAAAGTGAGGGAGGCTATTACTTCATGGTCACAGCAGATCTGTTTTGAGATTTATAATTCTCACATTGTGCTTCAAGTTAGCTCTTTTCTTTTTGCCTGTCTTCCTTAAGACTGTCTGTAGCTGAGCTGACCTTTAAAATTTTTCTTTGCTGCTGTGGCTCTTACGAAAGAGGTCAGTGACTTGGCAGCTCTGCCCTTTTGACTGATCCTTTCTGTCCTTTCCAGGCAGTATAGGTACTTTAAAAAGTCATCCTTTCTTCCACAACCTAATGTTATGGTCTTCCTCTTGTGATTCCAATAAAACAAAGTAAAACGGAAGACTGTTTTGATAGGAGGAAATGCTTGTCTGAAAAAGGAAATTAAGATTTGCAGTTATTAACTTAAGTATTTTATCATAAAAAGTAATTCTCCTGTGTATTTAAGAGCTCTCTGACCTGGAAATATAGGGAAATCCTGTAAAAGAATTGCCATGCGCTGGCCCACTGAAGGTATGTATAGTCTAGTATACTTTCTGACTGATAATACTGACAAATGTTATGGAAAGAGGCTGCAATTCCACAACCACTGAAAATGAGAGGATGTCACTTCCCTTTCCTCTCTTTCTTCCTTCCCCGAAGCTTTTATTTACACTGTTTCATCTCCTCCCTTGTCCCAGCTTTAGCACTTACTGGTACTTAACACACCAGAACTTACCACTTTTATTCTGGGGCTCATTCTGTGTTATTTGGATGAATTGCATAGGCTCAGAGCAGTCTGATGTGTGCTGATGCACAGTAGGGGGATTGTAGCCAAGAACTGCAGGCTGGAAGGGGAAGCAGGAATGCACTCACTGGTGGTCATGGATTATCAAAATCTTTTTGCCTGAGCCATTGGACAGGCACCTTAGGGTCACTGTCTTCCTCTTCCTTCTTAGCAGTCTGTGCTGGAGGAACTTCCTGGGGTTGAAGATGCATCAGCATCATGACAGATGATAACTCTCAGTGGTTCTGTTGGCCAGGACCATCCGTGTTGTTCTCATTCTGAATTTGTCTCCATGCCACTTACAGGAGAGTTGACTGGAATTCCCTGGTTTGTCTAAAATCATGGGTTTATTTGTTGTCATCATGATTTGTTTAATTTTCACCCTTTCATAACAGTTCTTAACACTATCTCTTTGGATGCTGTGAACACTAATGTCTTTAAAGACTATTGCTTCGTAGTCTCAAGATCTTGTCTTGGTGGTACCAAGTGTTGCCTGTCTGCATTTATGTTCTTGTCTTTAGTCTCCTCTAAGCATTGCTGTATGAGAAGAGCTGTTTCCACCCCAGCCTCCCGTAATTTTTGCTAAATTGAAATTTGGGCTTCACAACATTATTTCCCAAGTCCTTGCTTGAACAGTAATCTTTCTTAAATTGGTAGGTTATGTTTTGTCTTCTATACTTTTAGTTATGTAATGAGTGGCATACATTTTAAATGTTGGTTTCTGTGTGTGGGATACTTTACTTGAATGTAGACCAAATGAGTGATGTAATAGCATGAGTTAAAGGTCGGGCGGGTGATGACTATATGACTAACTTGTCCCTTCCACCCACCCATATTATCTTTTGGCTTCTTCCTTTGGCCCCTCTGCCACCAAGAACTTGTCTCTATTTTCAGTGAGCTGTGCTAGAGCAATAGGAGAAGAAAGTAGTGGGGAGAGAATAGAGAACTGTGGTCATGCTCGTGTAGCTAGTTATGTCTGGGCAGTGAAAGGGTCCATTCATGGACAGTCATTGTTACTGTCCTGCATATACTCAGTGACGAGGTTGCAGATAAGTTTGAAATCTGCCATCTGGTCTGGCACAGTACAGCATCACTCCCCCTCCTCCTGCTCCCAACACGATGGAGTTCTTTATGTCTATAAACCAGTTTGCACAGCTGAGAGATTCTGACTTACATATGAAGATAATGCATAATTTAGCAGTTGGTAATGCTACATGATTTTTTTTTTTAAGCTTTTACTTAAGTTCATTGTAGTTTTAGGCTTGATGTATAAGAGGTGAAAGTCATGACAGGGGACTGCCAGTGCATTAAAACCACAGGTACTTTGCTTCACTTGGCAGAGAAAGTGGCAGTGTAAATGTTAACGTTTCTGTCGAGGAAAACAAGGGAGCTTTGGGGGCATGACAGTAATGGTTGTAACATAAGCTCAGCACACATAGACAAATCTGTATTGGCTAATAAATCCTGTGGGATAAAGTGGAAAACTTGAAATGGGCATAAGGAAAGACGAAGTTTGTGTTCCATGGCAATTTTGCCTTGGTTCTTGTATGGACATGTCACTAAAATAATACTTGCTACACACTGGCATAACACAGAAGCTTTCCTACACCTTAAAGATTATTGTAGGTCATGTTGTATGTACGACTACTAAATGTTATATTGTGTGAAAATGCAGTTAACTGTTTCTGTATGCAGAGAAATCAACCCATAGTAGATACAGTCTTTGGTAGGCAACAGTGTCTTAGAACAGGGTTGGATTGCTGAGCCTCACATGTTATTTGTAGGTGATTTAAAGAACAGTTGTGGTCTGTTTTAGCTCTTGGAGGAGTAGAGCATTATTGGCTCTTGTATTTTGGGAGCTCAAGGTTTGAGTAGTTTTCCCTGTGTTCCATGTTTTGTGTGGTTGGCAGATGCCAGGGATGTTGGTCTCTGATTTGTGAGAGTAGCCACAGATATGCAACAAACAAGGCATGGCAGACATTTGTTTTGTGTTTCTTCTAAAGACTCTTCAAAAAATTTAAATTAATTTCATTTTCTGCCAGTTCAATTATGTCCTTAGTTTTGTACACAAAATGTATTCTGGAGTGTTTCCAGTTATCCTTTTGCTAAGCTGAAAATAGTCAATGGAAGGACTTAATTCAAAACACAATTAGCCCATCTCTTCCTCTTTTTTTCCCAATTATAAGTCACAAAGTGTTTTTTAATAAGTCAACAGTAAAGGGAAATTGTGCATATTTATCATCTTGAAGCATTACTTTGGCTTCCAATTTTGTTGGCATAAGAAGTATGAACCGTCCAGTTTTCAAATGTTCTTGAAATACATGTAAAATGACTCTTCACTTGCCAGACTTTTGGAGGCTTTCAAAACATCATCTGAGATAAACGTATCAGTTTATGAAGTATACACAATACTTATGTATTTTGGTAATCAAATGTGCTTGGCTATTTATCGCTAAGTTTATGCATGACATTAAAATAGTTTTCATCATTTTTATGCACTAGTATGAAAAGATTACTAATACACTCTTCCCAATGCCTGCAAAACTAGCACCTAAACTTTTTTTTCACATTATACTTATGGAATCTGCAAAACAAATGATGGGAAGGGATTTTTGGTTTTGTAAGAATTTTGAATTGGAATCCAAGGGAGACATTCTAAAAGTTTAAACTACTGCACATGCATGGGATGGTAGGTTTTAAAAATTGGGGTACATAGATTTAAACTAAGTGACAGGGAAATGAGAACCTGAATGTTATCCTTGTATTGGTAAATCTCGATTCTCCAATCAATGTATCTGACTTCTTTCATAGCCATGAATTTAGAATTTACCCTGTAACTTTTTTCCACATAGGAGGTCACTAATTAAAGTGTAGGAAGAGCTGTAAAGCACGTAAGAATATATTTATCTTCTGAGACTGCCTTTCAACGTTGCCTCACACCGTTGAATAAGATTAAAAGTTCCCTTTCTGGAAGGAACAGGAAAATGGACAGCATGATACATGCCTTGTTTGACACAGCTGGCTGGCAAAGTTGGTATCAACTAAAAAATTACAGTTACAGTATATTTTGTTACTTTAAGTATGAACACTAAAGGCATTGTCTATGCCTAAATGCTGTTCTTTCTGGTTGCTCTGTGACGTTGGAGTCTTTTGTGGATGAGCAACTGAATGAATCGATTTCTGCTATCCCAAATGCATTTATCTGCAGTTAAAACTGCTTCTTCAGAAACTTTCCTGGTAGCCCCTTGCATGTGGCAGTAGTGAGATGACTGTCTCCAGCAAAGTTGTACTATATCAGTTAGAATTTGCCTGTGGTGTGCTTGGCCTTTCTTCCCTTGTCTTCTGGAGACACCAAACACTTGATGGTTTCTGTTCTCTAGCTGTTCCAACTTTTTAAGGTGAAGGCACACAGTTCAAGATTCATCAGCCTTCACTTTCCAGTTGCAGTAGGCTCTTGCCTATTACAAGAAAAGAATGCGAGCTGGTGGCAGTGGTAGTCAGCTGAGCTGGTACCCTCTTAAAATGGTTAGACTTCTGTGTGTGTATGTACATACGCTGTTTTGATTACTAATGCTAACAGTAGAACAGCTGCTCTTGCTGATGGAAGCTGTTTGCAGTCCAGTGACCTTTTTAACCCTTCTAGTTTCCCCTCCTGCCTCTTTACATGCATTAATTAGAGATGTTGTTGTCACAGACTTCATCAGTTGTGGAAGAATTGAGTCCTGTGTAAATAACCACGTTTAAAAATAAATCTCAGGGCTTTCATGCTGGTTCCACAGCACTTTAGAAAAATATTTGTGTTTATGGTAGGATTTATTGAGGAAAAAATTATTTCATTGATACAGACAAGCTAAGAAAATGGTTGCTTAGTGGTTGGAACTCTTACTAGATTGGTCTGGAAGAGACAAAATACCATGGATCAATGACCAAGTAAATCTAGGCAACATACCTCTCTGAAGAAGCAGTCTTGGACCAAGCCACTAGACCCGGGTTGAGAATTGAGAGTTCTTGTCTCACGATGTTACCAAATTTTGTCAAAAGTGCTGCAGGGAGTTGTATGCTTTGGTTGCAGTTTCCAGTGAAGATGTTGCTGTACAAATTGTGATTAATGAATGGAGCTTTTAAAATAGCCAATTTCTTTGTAGATACACCAGTCTACTTAAAACCAAGACAAATTCCTTCACTTTTTCTGCAATGTCTAATTAGATTAGGGAAGAGAAAAACTACATCTGTAGGAAACTAGGAACAGATTATTTGTTTGTCCTTACTTCAGGTTGCCAAAAATCAAATTTGGAACAGATGACAAAAATTAAGAACACAGCAGCCAATTCTGGAACATTAAACTTTTAAGAGGAAAAAAGAATTTATGCAGTTTTCTTCAGTTGCGTATACTTCTAACTTATAGGATGAAAACTAGGGTCTGTCAGGTTTGTAAAGGAGTTTGAACCCAAAAAATGAGACTTCATGTTCTGAAGAAACAACTGAGAACTGGCCTTTTAGCTGTGTCAGTTTTGCACGTGCTGGTTAGTGTTTAGTCTGTTATAGGACAATAAAAGTTGTCTGCAAGTACAAAGAAAAGTCTTCATTTTTAGTTAACCAAATTTACAGCCTTGGTTACGATTTCCTGTGTTGGACATTTACTGGTCTCATGTTTGTAAAAGTTATTCAAGATTTTAGACCAGCCACATCATTGGTTTGCTTTATGAATGCAGGTTTAACTTTTTTCATATGGTTTACCTGTTTTTGACCAAAAGGGTAGATTTGTGACTTCTAACTCCCCAGCTGTGTACACCCATTCTCTTCCAGTGATTGATTTTTGGTTGATTTGATGTCTATAGTCACTTTTTTAGGACTGATGCGAAGTTTAGAAGTCAACAGACATATAAGCAAATGTCACTTAATACAGTTACTACTCAGTGGAAAAGGCAGTAGATTCAAACAAAACCAATTAAAGCTACATGTACTTTTATTCCTTAGGTTTCTTAGCTGCTTTGATGTCTTGTTTTATGTACTGCAGATAGAGCCCTTCACAGGATGAAGTATCTGATATTCTTTCTCTAACTAATGCAGTTACACATGAATTAGTCTTAATAAAGTTTTGGAGTTTTTTTTTCCCTTCCTTCTTTCAGTCTTCCACTTAAGACATCTCTTTTTGGACAGGTCAGACAACCATTTTCCATGAAATTATACTCCATTGATTGTTATGTATTTTTTTTCTTTTGGGAAAATTCCACTGCTTGAAACTGTCTTCCTGCAGACAAAATTTATTTGGGATTTCATGTTTGGTTTATGCTAATTTAGGTCCTTGCTACTGCTGAATTGGGCAGTCTTGCCCTATCTTGTATTGGCATTAGTGTTTGTGCAGCTGACTAGTGATTTGGATCAGCTCATGGTCTCCCTGAAAAATAATCCTTCTGAATTAGTTGTTCATTGATCCACTGGACCTCATGGTCAAAATCACTGTTGTCCGCATGAAAGATGTGAGAGCACATGATTGGGGGAAGGTCAGGACTGCCTCTTTCTTGTGGCAGTTGAGTCTTAAATTTCTTAAAAACCAGTAGTGAAACTAAGCTTGAACTGAAATGTTTACTAGTTTTTGCAATACTTTCTGTCCTGCTGCGTCCCAAGGAACTTGTATTCTACAGGGAAGCATCACAACCTGACCCGGGAGGTGCATGGACTAGCAAACAGTGTATCTCATGCACACGGTGAAGCAGTTTCTTAATTTGAACTGTCCACAGACATGTTTCTTAAATTGCAGCAAATTTCGATGGTTTAGACTGTAACTGTCAGAACTGGCATGAAGTTATAAGTGTCCCTAGTAGTTAAGAAGTACTTGCTGTAAATGAATATTTATTTATTTATTTTTGTTAGTCCTGATTGGGATTTTTGAGGGTTGGGTTTGTTTGTATGTTTGTTTTTAAGTTGCAAAGTTGAACACTTAGAGTTAGGAAGTTCCAGTTGTCTGCAGTGAAATGGAGTTGCACGAGTTCCAGGAGGGCGGTTGGCCACTTGGGAGCACAGAGTAATAGCTCCAGATTCTCACTTCCCGTGTCTGGTTCCAATATGCTCTGCAGCACCCAGGCATTGCAGTTTAAAGGAGGCTGGTGTACTCTCCCACCATGGACCCAAGCATTCTCAAACTTGGCCAATCTTTTGTTCAAGGTTAGTAGTGTGCAGTCCAGTTGAAGGTCTGGGCAGTGCTCTGTGAGAGGATGCATCTTGAGGTTTTTTAAATTGTGATGCTTCAGACTTGACTGAGATGTTATGGACTACAATTTTAATTCTAAAGGCTTATGCCTAGACAAATTTGGGTAACTTCCCATGGGACAGCACAAAGCAAGCCTTTGAGGATGACCCTGACAATAATCTATTTCATGGTCAGACATGCAGAGGTCTTTAAAAACATCTATATTTTAAATGAGATACACCTTCCTTTCCTCTCTTGGAAATACTTTGTCTCATGTAAATGACTAGTAATCATCCTATAACAGTAAGCCATCATGGAAAATTTCTGTCTTAGTGGTTATAGCTTGGCAAAATTTTTATAAGCAGCTGAAAACGCGTCTTGTATGTGGAAGAATCAGGCAGCTCTGTTATCTAATGCTGCTGCTTCAATTTCAAAGTGTCTCTTCTCCTTTTCTGAGGTTTTGGTAAGAATAAACTGTAACCCCTTCTGCATCTGTCAAACCTTAACTGTGAGTTACACAATTACCAAAATTAACATGCCTGAAACAAATACTTCTGTACCTTTGAAGGAAAAGGAGCAAGCACTGGATGACAAACTGGAAATCTTAGGCAATCTGCTTTTTAGTAGCATAATATTCAATTTTTCATCCCTTAACAACTTTACACTAAGAAGCTTGTCACTACCATGAACATTTTGTCCTGAGCTGTCTTCCACCCCCCCACCCCCCCCTTCTCTTAATGAAGATTATGGAAATACAGACATACTTCCTCTTAATTTCTTTTTAAATGAATTAAAGTATGAGGAGGCTCAGAGATCTAAAATAGTATGACCAACTGGAAATAAGATAAGTTTCTACTAAATGGATATTCTTCTTATATGTACTTAGTAGTTGTCACCAGAATGTATTATGTTGTTTACTGGTATGGAGGAACTGACATGGGAAGCAGATAAGCTTGTGTAAATTGACAGTATGGGTTTTTTTCTGTTAGTAGTGTTTAGAGAATTTAACTCTCAGTTGTTTGCGTAGTGAGCAAGTGGTTGTGCAAAGAGAGTGTTACCTGGGTTTATTTTCTGATTTGTTTCAATGAAGATGTGTGCCTGCAGATGTTTTACTGCAGTGCCTTTATCTCAGATTATTGACTGTTTCTCCTCTTACTGTGGTCAAAAACATACTTGTATCCTATCTCCTCCCTTTCCATAGGAGAGAGCCTGAATCTTCTTTTGCCTTCAAGTCATTGATCATCTGTCCATAAGAAATTTGGATGAGGGACATGGCAACTTCTTAATCTAGTTTTGTTGCCTTTGCTTAAGTTAATTGTCATCACTGCTTCTTTGTGCCCTCTTCTGAGTGATAATAAAGCCTTTCATTCTTCTCCCTCCTTTTCCCATCTTTCCCTTTAGCATCCTTCCCTCCCTATTTTCCTACATTTTTACTGTTTCTATGGGACATTCCATTAATCAGTCCAAGCATCCCTTTAACTTCCCAGAAGAGGAAGCTGAATTGATTCCTGTAAGTTGTTATGACATGTTTATATGGCTCCCGTTTATGTTAATAGTTGTGTCAATTTGCAGCGCAAAAATCACATTAGTGACTTGAGTTAATTCATTACTATCTCAACAGTGCAGTAAGGTAACCATGTAGATCATTACAGTCAAGCTTTTTGGTTGTCTTTAAGTTCATTGTTGCCTATTTTCTGGTTATTAATTGGGCAATGCTACTTAAAATACGCTTCACTTTTTTTCTGAAGCATGGTTGCTCTTGGAAGTCATAGAATCATAGAATCATTTAGGTTGGAAAAGACCTTTAAGATCATCGAGTCCAACCATAAACCCAACACTACCAAGTCCACCACTAAACCGTGTCCCTAAGTGCCACATCTACCTGTCTTTTAAATACCTCCAGGGATGGTGATGCAACAACGTCCCCAGGGCAGCCTGTTCCAATGCTTGACAACCCCTTTGGTGAAGAAATTTTTCCTAATATCCAATCTAAACTTCCCCTGGTGCAACTTGAGACCATTTCCTCTTGTCCTATCACTTATTACTTGGGAGAAGAGACCGACACTCACCTTGCTACAACCTCCTTTCAGGTAGTTGTAGAGAGCGATAAGGTCTCCCCTGAGCCTCTTTTAATTAGATGTTCATCATTTTATATTGTGTGCTCTTACACGTTCCATATGAATACATAATCTCAGAGTTCGCAAAGAAAAATTTCAGTTCTTTCCCATCTTTGTCCCCCTTTGGGACAAAATTACAAAAATTATGTTTAAACTGTTTTTAATTCTTGAGTTCTCTTATGAAAATAGTGGATTCTAATTCTTTAAGCTGGCATCTAAAGAATTCAATGTACTGATGTAGTTGAAATGAAACCTATAGTAGTGTCTTTTCAACAGTTTTGCAAGCATATAGCTTTCTATTGAACACTGCTTACTCAGTTTCCCTCATTTTAGTTTGTTTCTCAGGGGCAGAAGGAAGCTTTTAAAAGTAGTGTTTTTAAAGTGTTATATTAAATCCAAAATAGTGGCACAAGAGTGCCACCAGCTGGCTTAATTAGATATGTGTGTTAATGTTAAATTGTTAAAAGAGTTTTGCAAGATATTTACCAACATAAGTCCTCAGTGTCTTGTCATTGTCTTTTTTTTTTTTTTTTTAAATGTACTGTGGTAAGTTATTCTGTTGTACATAACTTAAGTGAATGATGTCTTTGAACCTATAGATAATACTTAACCAGGAAGGATTTTTTTTTTTTTCCATTTAACATATTTAACGCCTTAGAACAATAAGATAAAATACCTTAGAAGATTACCAGGTCATCTTTTTCTTACACTTCATACCCAGGTTTTGTCCATTATTTGTAAATTGACAGTGTAAGAACGTATTTGGTACCTTTTATACTGTAATGCACTGTTTTTAAACCCTGCATGTATGCGTTCTAAGCCCTTACCTTAAAACCCTTATGAACAGATGGTCCGTGAACTTCTGGTATTTAGACCTGAAGATAATGGATGTTACATTCCTGTCTCCAAAGAAAGGGTATAGGAAATCTTTGAAGTCCAAAATGTAATTTGGAACAAGACTATATTCCATTTTTTTATAAACATCAAGGCTAGCTGTTTTTTGCTGAATGAATTACACATGAAAACTATTCATTTTTTTTTCTCCTAACAGCATATAGGACTTCTAAATGTTAATGTTAATTTTACTCAAATTTAGTCTTCTGTGTTGTGATTATCCATACCAGCTAAAGTTCATTATGGAGACATCAGTAGGCTTATTTATATGCTTTTTTTGTTAGTTCTAGTATTTTGATCATCATACCCCCTTTTTTAATGTAAAGATGTTTCTGTACTTTATACTTCTGTGCACAGCTGTTTTTACATCCCTTGAGAAAGGTATAAATTTTATTTTATAGAATGTTAATGTTCTGATCAGTTTCTTTTCTAGTATTTTGAGGATTTTTTATTATTATTATTATTTTTAATATCCATAGTTTTCAGTGTGACTTGGAATAATTGCTGCTGGGAGTTATGGTAGAAAACAGTCCAAAACAGTCGTCATTGCAATGTCTGCTTATAGTTCTTGCATAAAATGAGTTAAAAACATAATTTTCCTATTTTTTTTATAGTTTTCACTATTTTTTCTCTATCCAGGTCTTTTGAAATAAATTGAGTTTCTGAAACTTAGTTCAGAGTCTGTTCCATATTATGGAGAAGCACTAAAACATAATTGAATAGCTTTTTATGTATTGTGTAAAAGTTGTCCGCAAAAGAAGCAATTTTGGCACAAAAAGAAGTTGCAAGCTTATTTGATACCTGATGGTAGGTTTCAGATTTGCTTTTTTTTCGGGAAGGAAGAGTATCTTCTGAAGATTATAAAGAAACAAACTTAGTGAGGTTCAGTCTCTAGCACTACCAGTATTATGGCTTGTCCAGAGTTACTGTTGTTAAGTCTTATAGCACAGTTTATATTGACAGATTCTTCACTTGAACAGTTTCTGTGGAAGTTCAAATTACATGATTTGATGATGTGACAAGGAGAAAAATTTCTTATTGCCTCTTAAGAATCCTCTTAAAGCCCTATCATATTTCTGTTCCTGGATGCTCACCAGGCTATGGTATTTTGAGTTCTGCCTGAGCAGTGGTGGTGTTAGATTAACTGGGAATCTTAAGTGGAGTCTGGCTCTGTATTCATTATTTAAAATATCAAAGTGTAAGTGTTGGTTTTAAAATTCTTTTATTGACAGAGTGGTTTTATAGATACCCTTTTAGTAGAAAATTTTAACACCTGCTAATGCTTATTAAGTGAATTTTTTCTACATATAGTGGAAATAACTTTGGGAAGCCTTTTCATTTGCACTGCATTTGCATTAGTCATTTTATACGAAAACTTATGAAAAGGTATGGCTGTAACTGATGGCTGGATTTTATTGAGAAAGCTATGCTATACATAACAAATACAGCTTTAAAAAACCTAGTTGAAGTAAAGAATTATAGCTAGCTTTGGACTGTGCACACATCATATACTATTTGGGCTTGCACCCTTAGTTGAGTGCTGGCCTAGAAATATGTGATCTTTCAAAGAATTTGGTACACGAATTAGGCATCAAGTCTTTGACTCGGTGTTATTCATGTTGAATAAGCTTCACTGAGTATTTTAATGAATGCAGCAATTAAAAAGTCTTCCAACACTGTTACAACCTCGCTCTTATACTAAGCATGAGGTTATATAAAGAACTGCACGTTTTTGCCTTCTCTGAAGCTTTTGTCAAATTTTGATACTTTCATGATGTTTCAGACTACTTTTATCTTTCAAGGGTATTTTAATATTCTGATTGCATGACAATTTAAAAAAAAATAAACTGAAAATACCCATTATGAGAAATGATAGTCTTTTACTGTGGAAGCAGTCAGCTTACTGCAACAGAATAGAAAAATGCATGGCATTGGGGGGGTGGGAGGGACAGGACATACTACTTGGTGTAACTGGAATAGTTTTTATATCCTAAATGAACCTAAGATGATGCACTGGGGGAGGGACTTATTTGCTGCCAGGGCATGAGTTCTCATTGTAATAGGAGCAGGTGGAAGGAGAACAGATGCTTTTCATGGTGGAAGACTAGAAATGTCTACCTAGGGTAATTAGTGTTTTGTTTTTATTTTCCTAGATTTCATTGGTGTTATTTTTCGTCTGGGGAAGTACTTGGGGCAGAAAAGTAGGTTAATTTATTTAGAAAGATCAGGCATTTATATTGTGAGAGCTTTGATATATATTTGAACTCCAGAAGTAGAGAGGAAGAGTGGGCTATTTAGATCCTGTGTGTGGTCCAATGTGATTTTGTTATTTTTTAAGATACTACAATATTTAGCTTCCCCTGAATGACGGAATATTCCTAGGAGCCTGTATTAAAGGGCAACATCTGTTTACCTCAAAACTTGATATTTGAGCTGAAGTCTTTCCTTTGAAATAGATTAAATGCTTTATTTGTGATTGAGTTGTGAAAGAGTAACACGTTTTAAAATGAAACTTAATTTTTTTCTTTCTCTAATGGTTTGTGCAGGTCAAATATTTAAAAAATGTTATGCGCACATAGTTGTTGTTTAGCCAAGCTATAATTCATAGAGCTTGGGCTTTCCTGTTGCTTTGCTACTTCTGCTCATTCTAACTTTTGTGTATCTGCAGTACTGCAGAATGTGTTATGCAGTAGGAAGGAGCCATGCACAAAAGGTGTCTGGCAAAGAACTGTTGCCTTCCTGTTCCTAGACATGTCTTTCCAGCTCAAATTCATGTAGGCAGTTGTCATCACACTGTTACTTAACATTTTACTGGCCAACACCTGTTCCCATGAAATGCCATTGTTCTTGATTTCCAGAATAACTTTCCTGTGGCTATCTGTTCTCATATTTTGCTGCAGGTCTGGAATGTGGTATTGGCAGTCCCCAGAGGTTATTATTTTGTAAGAAATATATGGCATTCCCTTTTCTGGAGAGAATAAAAGTTCCTTAGTGGAGAAAAGTTCCACTGTACTTAAATGCAAGGTGGCAACAGCCAAAATGACCAATGATAGGAAGAAAGTTAAGTGATCTGCCTTGAGCTTCTCTGTAGGAGAAATATTCCTGGCAAATTGTATTTCCTTTAAGGAGAGATTCAGTATCTCTTCTTTATCCTGATACTGTTGTTGACCGATAGGCTTAAGGGGTGGCTAAACCCTAAGGAAGAGGCTACAAATGTACGTTGTAATGTTCTTTCTACTGCAGTCCTCCATTCACCAAGAAAAAGTGGTCCATATTAATTGGAGTCCCTGATGTCTGACAAGAACTCTATCAAGAAACTCCTTAATCCTTGAACTTGTCTTTGGATTTTCATATATACTTTTGAGCTTTGGATTGAGCCACCAATTTATTCCAGAAGTTCTGTACTAATATCTTGTAATGACACCATTCTAAACTGACTTTGTGTGAAGTTAGAGCTTTTGTGTAGGAAATGATACAATTCAATTTAAAAATGCACCTAGCAGAAATCGTAAAAAGAGGATCAGTCTGCCTTCAAGTTAAGCAAAGCTGTATTATTCACCAGCAATGTTAGCATCACCTCAGGCTTGCTCAGGCTGAGTAAATGAACTGTTCTTTAAACGATAGCCTTTATTAAGTACCATTGATGTTGCTGGAAATCCTGTGTGTGTAGAAAAAGCAGAATGTGTTAGTTCATCAGTCCAAAATTATATGATTGTGTATGTCAGGATGTCTAATATGAGAATTCTGTATGACTGTAAACAATGCACAAGACCTTTTAATTATACCAGGTCCTGCATCACAAAGCCCTCATCAGTGTGTGCTTGAGGTGTGAAAAATTCGTCACTAGACAGCACTGCTGTGCTTGTAAAACATATGATGTAGACACAGATGGTAATTAATCTGTGGGCAGAAAAATCAATTTATTCTGTAGCATAGCCTGTGTCTATATTAGTGGCTAAGTACCAGGTGGAGCTTGGGCTGGAGCCTAGGTTTTACTTCAGGTGCTATGTAGAGTCTTTTCTGAGCTGTAACTTTTAAAGCCTGCTAGAGATCCTTAATTACTGATCCCAGCATGTGGCAATCACATCAAGTAAACTCCCCCTGCAGGAACTGTATTCACCAAACTATTTGATATTGCCTTGCATTAAGTTGTAGACAGGGTCTCTTAATTTTTTTCAGGGGACTATACCTTATCGTGGCTCTGAAGAAGAGATGGGGATTCTGTGCTGCTAATTATTAAACAAGTATAGTAGGCTGCTCAGTTGCCATGCCTTGTTCTATATAGCATTGGACCAATTGACACAAATAAGGCTGATACGGATGCAGCCAAATGGGACAAAATTTGCAGTACAGTGGTGCTACACAGGAGATATACTTAATGCTCTTGTTACTTGTCACAGTGTTAGCCTAATTTCCTTAGCAGACTTGTGACGATGTGGTTCTGCAAATTCCTCTGGGCTGATGGTTTTGTTGTTCCTCTGTAGCAGATGCTGGAGAAGATAATCAGTCTGTTAACTCTCATTAACTGATTTTTGCCTTTTGAGAAGTCCTTCTCTGCTGGTTGTTACTGATTTTGCTTCTGTTTTTTAAATAGATTAAAATATGTTTTCTGCTAATGTCTCTCTCCCAAGAGAGATACAGGATTTTGTTTCTAACTTCTGGGATTATATAATTTGGACTGTACAGGAGAAAAGACACTTAAGTCCTTTTTTTAGAAAAAAAAAGAAAAAATCAATTGTAAGACAGATTTGGATTATTATTATTATGGTAACTTTTTGTTGTTTGTTTTTTTTTTAAACTATGGAAGCAGCAGCCAGTGTAGAAAGCATGAAACCAGTTTCTTCTCTCCAGGATGACCAATTTTTAGTGGCTTTGTTTGCATAACAGAAGTAGAATGTTCAGTTTTAGAAGACTGGACAGGATTTTGAAAAGCTTTGTAAGTGCATGCTTTCTTACTTTTGTAGTTCTAAATGTCTTTAAAAATAAGTTGTCTCTTGCAGAAAAGAAACCAGTAGCAGGTAAGAAAAACTTTTCTTAATTCTATTGTGTGACATTTTGTATAGGGGAAGATTAAAATAGTGTCTTCTATTAGCACAACTGCTTTTATACCAGTGTGTTAGGCTCGTAGTATTTTGGAATGTTCACTTTTTTATGGGAGGGAAATAAAGTATTGATGTAGGGTTTTTTTCCTTAAACCCTACTTTATCTTCTGTAATCAAGACACTATAAAATTACTATACTGACTTCTTCTGACTTATGTTCTTTCTCTTTCTTTCTGCACAAGCACTCCTATTTGGACAGGGAAACCTCCCTCCTTCTGAGAAACATTGCAGGAAAGCCTTCTCATTTGCTGACCAAGGTGATGCTTCTTCTTTCCACCTGTATGTGACTATTTCTATGTAGAAAGAATGCTTTTGGTTTGTGCCATGCTTCTCCCACACCCGCCCTTTCCAGGGACTTGTGCATTCACTTACATGATTTTTGTGATTGTCCAAGGTGCTTTTAAAGGCTGAATTTTATTGTTTGTTTCTGCAGATTTATCAAAGTGTTCAACTTCTTGGCAAATACTTAATAGCCATGTCAGCAGGTAAAATGCCTTAGCTGAAAAGGAAATGTACTGAGCTAGAAGTTCTTTTGTTCCTATTCCCATTCACTAGCTTCAAAAAATAAAAAAGATCACAACTGTGGAAAATATATGGGAGTATTAAGTACTGTTAAAAGGCAGCAGTATCCCTAAAAGAAGTTCACTTGCTGTATTGAAGATAAACTGTAGTAAGTAATGGGATTTTTTTTTTAACACTTCGAATGCTATCTTGATATAATGTGGGGAGAATATCCTAGTAAGACACAGTGGTCTAATGAACCAGGTATGTACAAATCCTGATTATAAATTAATTTTCTTTACAGGAAAGAGGTCAGCAATGTATTAAGAAAGCACAAATTGCCATTCAGTTTAAGAATTACATTTTCTATACATTCTTCCTTTTGAAACTAGAGTAGGTGGGATGGAGCAAGCTATAAATCTCCTTGATGAAGAAACAAGCTGGGATGAAGAACATACAGCTTCATGTTGTTGAGAAAACTTTGTTCAGTGCTGAGGTGTCAGATATGTCTGATGCTACTACCTACTGCAAACCACTCCTTGCGTTATTTTTCTAAAATAGACACTCTAGAATAGAAACCTCAGGCAAGCCTGAAGTGACAAAATGTGCCTTGATGGCTTCAAAACAATAAGGATAGTGTGTGCTGGGCATAAGTAGTCTGTATTTTCCAGTAAAAGTTTAGAACTCGTTTACTGCTTTTTCTTAAATACCTTAGCATTCTTCTCAAACTGGTCAGCATACATCTTGACAACAAATTTTCAGGCTGTCTTCTAGAGGAGCATAAAGAGCCAAACCTGAGTAACTTTCTGCTCTTGTGATTGTTTTGCTTAAAATTTAAGACCATACCTCTTCCCTTCCCCCGTCAGCTCCTTGCCCCTGCACCCTCAACAAAGCAAACAGCCAGCAAACGAGCAAACCTTGCTTGATTGCAAATAGATTAACAACAGCTGTGGCAGAAAGAGAAACCATAATTTCCTCTTTGATCTCCATGTGTTTTCATATCCTCCCTTCTGGTTATTTATACATGGGATGAGTGTTGGTTACCATATGGAACTTCAATTTCAAAAAAGCATAAAATTTGAAGTCCATTGTGTCACATGACCGTGGACTACCTCATAACAGTGATTCTGATAGACTCCTGAAGTTAAATGTTTGGATTTATAAATCTTTGTCTAATAAAGACTGTACAGCCCTTTGAGCCAGGTGCTTTTGGTGAGCTTGCTGATGTTCTGAGGATAATGTTTGTTGTTAGCTCAGTTTAGGACTGTCTCAGTACAGCTGTGCCCTCTACTTCTGACTACTGAGCACACAGTCTTGGTGTGGATACTTAGTGGTTCTCTATTGACCTCCTGCAGAGAGAAATATCTTTAGTAAAATGATGAAATGGAAGTCCACTTTGCCACTTAGATCTCTTCAGCTTGCTGGAACATCAGACAAGCTGCAGTATGAGAGAAGCAGTCCAAAGAAATGAGGCTTTTCCCTGCAATTGTAGCAAGGTGTTAGATCAGTTAACTGTAGGATCATGTTGCAGCTCTATGCTGGTGTCTCTGCATCAACTGTCATCTGCGTCAACTGTTTCTTACTGTCTTACTATTTCTTGTATTCCCCCCCTTTTTTGATCTGTCTACCTCTTATATTGAGACTAGAGACACTTTGGCAGAACAATAATACCATTTTTGCCTTCTGGTAATATAACTAATTGTAAAAATTCTAGTCATGGACTAGATTCCTTTTGCATTACAAACATGCACAAACACAGTTCCTGTCACAGCATAGGGCAGATCTCACAGAAAATGATCTATTTATTGTGGCGGTCTCTTAATTTTTAAACATAATTCCGTGTGTTACTGTTCATATAGAATTCAAACCCCTTTTTTTGAAAACAGAAAGAAGTGAAAGCGTATCAGTGAAGTTATTGAATATTGAAAATAAAGCAATGTATCTTTAATGTCAGATCTGCAAGCTTGTTTCCCTATAGGGTTGGGATTAAGCCATCAGATGAATACTGAAAACTAAGCTTATGGCTGTGAAATATAAAGCAGATACAAATAATTTTGAGAGAGTATTCAGGGCTCAAATATATTCCAGTTTAGGACATGAAAATAGGAATAGAAATGTGACATGCTGGATTTTGAAATTACCATTTCTTCTACCATTTTGATGCATGTGAAGCTGAAACTACATTCAGGAAGCCAGATGATGGTGATTTAATGATATAATGCTGCAGATATGTATGTCAGCATCTGGAGAAAAGGAATCATGTTATGCCTTCTCTTCCCAAATAGCTAGCACTTCATTCTTCTTTTCATGTTGACCTAAAAGGCAAATATTCTTCTTATGAATGTTGATTCCCCTGCTTTGTGGATTTTCGTTACTACACACTCTAATCCCTTCAGACCTTTGAATAAATCAGTTATGAAGTTGGCTTCTTGCATCTTAGGTCAATCTGATTCAGGTGTGCTTATTCTTGAATGAAGCATCAGTTTGGGATTTTTAAATGCAGTTTAAAAATGCAGCAATTGATTTCTAATTGCCAGGGATGTAAGCATGATCTGAAAACTCCAGCCTCCTACAGCCAGTTTTTGAGGAAGCTGTGATGGCCACACCTGGAAACCACAAAAAGGATGTAGGTGGTTAGTAGCAGGGTTTTGTGCAACACTGAAAATTATGATATAAAATTTTTATTCAACAAGCTGCTTTGTGCTAATCTGCTGTGGTTATTGTGATGTTCTTGTGTAGGTTTAATGTCACCTTTGTCTTGGAATGAATTATAATACGCTATTGTGGATACATTGTTAGACAAACAGTTTATGTTCTCAAATCTGTGTTTCTGCCCTGTTCCATCTATCAGTCGAGCTTTTTGTCCAGCTAAAACTCCTTACCAGTCAGTCCTAGTGCCTCATGTGTTATATCTTCTTTCCACCCTCAAACTTCCTTACTGTGGTTTCTAAGGCCTATTTTCTCTTCTGGTTTGTTTAGGGGTTTTTTTGGTGTTTTTTTTCTCTCCCCTTTCTTGTTTTTGCCTCATTCCAGATCTAGTACCTTTTTTCCTATGCCTATTTGCCTTAGGTAGCCCCAGTGAGAAGCCTGGCCTAGAGCTGTTACAAGACAGGTCCTATTCAGGGGCAAGTAGGAAGATGATCTAGTGCAGCTGGATGCTTCAAGGGATAAAGAGCCAGTGAAATTCATTGCAAATGCATATTGTTTTTTTTTCTTTATCGCTACTAGCTTTGTCAAATCTAGTTTGAGTAGTCTTCCAGGGGGACAGCAGAATGTATGTCCGGGCTGAATAAGATGATATTCTCTCATACCTTGAAGCATACCTTCAAAATGGCATGAAGTCTAGTTGGAGGCCATTAACCAGAGGTGCACCCCAGGGGTTAATACTGGGTCCAGTACTTTTCAACATCTTTGTTAATGGTCTGGATGATGGAGCAAACACTAACCCTAATTTCTGGCTCAGGCTTGGACTAAGTTCCCCCACCTCTGGCCCACACCAAAAACTACTCCTCAGCACTGATCTCTTTGCTCCAGCTTGCCTTTGGCTACCCAGCTCCAGCGCCACTCCAGTGACCCCTCTAGGTGGTCTCTAGGTGCTCTGCCCTAACCCTATAGACAAGCTAACCCTCATAGACAAGCTCTTGATGGTTGAGATGGATAAGCAGACAGTGAGGTGGACTGAAAACTGGCTGAATAGCTGGGCCCAGAGGGTGGTGATCAGTGGCACCAAGTCTAGTTGGAGGGCAGTAACTAGCAGTGTACCCCAGGGATCAATGCTGGGTCCAGTCCTCTTTAACATCTTCATTACTGATCTGGATGATGGGGCAGAGTGTGCCCGCAGCAAGTTTGCTGATGATGCCAAACTGGGAGGAGTGGCTGTGATGCAGAGGGTCGTGCTGCTATCCAGAGGGACCTTGACAGGCTGGAGAAATGGGCAGACAGGAACCCCACGAAGTTCAACAGAGTGAAGTGTGAAGTTCTGCACCTGAGGAGGACTGTGCACGAGTCCATGCTGGGGACCACCTAGCTGGAAAGCAGCTCAGCAGAAAAGGACCTGGGGGTCTTGGTGGACACCAAGTTGACCATGACCCAGCAGTGTGCCCTTGGAGCAAAGAAGGCTAACAGTATCTTGGGCTGTATTGGGAGGAGTGTTGACAGCAGGTGGGTGGAGGTGATCCTTCCTGTCTACTCAGCACTGGTGAGGCCACACCTGGAATAGTGTGTCCAGTTCTGGGCTCCCCAGTATAAGAAAGATACAGAGCTACTGAAAAGAGTCCAGCAAAGGGCCATGAAGGTGATGAAGGGACGGAGCATCCCTCCTGTGAGGAGAGACTGAGAGAATTGGGACTGTTCAGCCTGGCAAAGAGAAGGCTTGGGGGATCTCATCAATGTGTACAAGTATCTGAAGGGAGGCTGTAGAGATGATGGGACAGAGCCAGGGTCTTTTAAGTGGTGCCCAGTGACAGGACCAGAGGTGATGGGCACAAACTGAAACACAGGAGGCTCTGTCTGAACATCAGGAAACACTCTTTTACAGTGAGGGTGACTGAGCACTGCCAGAGGTTGCCCATAGAGGTTGTGGAGTCTCCATCCTTGGGAGATACTCTGAAGCCATCTGGACACTAGTCCTGGGCACCTGGCTCTAGGTGCCTCTGCTTGAGCAGGGGAGTTGGACAAGATGACCTCAGCCATTCTGTGAAAATTGGGACAAACAGGTTTCCCAGAGATAGGGACACCCACATTTTTTTGCTATGGACAAACTTAACTTTTGCTTTTCCTCATCCTTTGAGGTAGCTGTGGTGTACTGGTTTTGTATCCTCTCTTCCTCAACTTCGGTTTGAGATAACTGTGGTGCTACTGTCTTTCTTCCCAACCAGCTGGTTTAATGATATTACAAGCAAATACAATTCTGATCTTGTAAAAGTTGCACAGTGGTTCTCTTTAATAACAAGTAGCGCTGCCAGGTTTGTCTGTGAAAATTTTGTATCACACTTCCAACGTTAACACTTTGCCAAATAGTATATGTTGTTGTAGTATGGCCCAAGATCATAGGGAGAGTGTGAAAAGCTTAAGTACTGGGTAATTTTGATCAAGCATAAGGGAGGTTCTGGAGAGATTCATAGATGCCATTATCCATTTAAGTTCATAAGCAACTGCCACCTGTCTCTTGGCCTTCCTTCTTTGCCCTAATAGACTGCAGGGGAAAAGATCCTTTCTGTAGGAACTTGTGACAAGGGCCAGTGTGACTTTGAGATGCATCTCAAAAATGTAACTGCTGCTTTCCAATTTCTCCAATTCAGAAGCCATCTTCTGTGTTGGAGTTAGGCTTTTAATAGCAAAAAGTTTGTGAGTGGTGCACAGAAATAGAACAAAGGAAAAATATGGTACCACCCCAGTGTAGTGTCCTTGTAATATTTAAAAACTTTTCAGACACATTCTCAGACACAACCCCCAAAACAGTACTACTGCTTTACATGCATTTCCATATTTATTAACATAATACAATATGGTGACAATAAGTCAGAAATGTGCCAGAGGTATAGAAAACGCTATATTAAGTTGGGAAGGAAGAAGGAGGAAATGTAGGATGAGTCTACATTAGGGAGGATGGACCCCTCACCAGGAAAATGACTGCTGTACACTCACATTTAGTGAGCTTTGAAAGAGAGTAATGTCTTGTTTCCCTTTCTGCTTTGCTCAGATACAGGTTCTTCTGGGTTATTTTTGAGAAGAAATGCAATAAAACGTATCTTTTGAGAATGGTCATGAACAACTACTGTGAACACAAGTTCACTGTTTATAAATGGGCTGTGCCACCATTGCCACACATGGTTTTTTAGGGTAGGGGTGTTTTGCCTGTTCTAATGAGTTTATCGAGAAATACAGAAGAACTGCTGTTAATATTCACTCATTCAGCTTTCCCCTACCAGTGCTGATCACATGCACACTTGTTCTAGTGTTCCTTTTTTTTTTTTTAACAGTAAGTGAAAATAACCAACAGAAAACACTTCATTCATGTGATTAATGTTCTGATTGGTACACATTAAACATGGGGCTAATAAAAATGTCTTGAAGTCTTGGGGAATTGGGTACAAATTGAGACGTTAATATGGTGTTCTCAGGCAACAGGAACCTCTGTTTCAATAAAAACTCTGCAAGAAGGAGAGTCCTTGCAAAACAGGTGATTGCCTTTCTACCTGAGGCTAGGCTGTAGCTGGGAAAATAAACAATGGATACCTGCTTCTGGTTCTTCAGAAGTCAATGCTACTTGTGTATTTAGTTATCATCTTATTTGCATTCAAAGAAAGACTTCAGAGAAGAATTCCAAATATTAAACATAAAAGAAATTTCTTCTTTTATGCATCTTGTGATCTGTGTATCTACCCTGCTAACCTAAGTGAAATGTGGACTTTGTTACTTAAGTCTCATAATTTAATTACTAGCTTTCCTAAATACTGTAACTTTTCTTAAGTGATTTTTTTTCCCCACTTCTTTTTCCATTCTGCCTGTGATCTCTGTAAAAGGGATCAGTTAATGACACTTGAAAAATGCACAATGAAACAAAAAATAAAACCCTAACGTAGAAATGTGAGGCACAAAATCATTTGAGCAAGGTCAGCTCTGTCATAGCACACATCTTGCATATTTAATGTTAAAATATACCTGGAATATCTTGTAACTGCACATTTAACTGGAAACTGGGGCAGGAGGCTGTGATTGTTGTTATATTAAGGAAATCTTAACTTGAGATTTTTGGGGGTTATTCATTCCAATATAGGCTAAAATTATTAAAAACTGAGTTCTGATATAAAAATACAAAGAAAAAGTCATAAATTAAAGACCACTGCATTGCAGAGCTGTACTCTTTCAAATTTAGTTCACAATATGTTAGTATATTTTGGATGAAGAAGTTCTTCACACAAATATGTTGCCAAGCATTCTTTTAAATCAGGTGTGATGTTTTCCATAACCAAAAGTAATCTCAGCCCAAAGCTTTAAAATGCAAGTCTAACGATACTCCCAAAGTCATCCCATTAAAGTGACAAATTTATGTTGCAATTTTGCAGTGATTTCTACTGCTACTAAAAGAGAATATCCTTTTCCTGTGAGAGGTGGAAATGACACGCCTTTGTTTTATGTTTTTGTGCAGTGGGTATATGTATGTATCCCCTTCGTGCTTTTCCATAGCATGTATGTGACCATAAAGGCAGTCTTGTCAAGGAGTGGATTCTGCTGAATGTTTCTGCTGTGTTAGTTTTCAACCAGATCAGCTCCCTGACTGAATTGTCTGTGTGGCCACAGGAGCACTATGCTATAACTGAGAAGTAATGCTGTGCAAGGGAGGCAGGTGTATCAGCCATAGCAGGGATTTACGTTGGTGTACGCCACTAGTGAAACCATGACCTAGGCAGCAGTCCTGTTGTTTACGTGCATGTTTATGACCCTTCAGCAACCTAACTTGCATCACTATTACTAGAGGGTTTTACTAGCAAAGGGGAAATAAATACCTAAGTTAAACATGATTGGACTGTGTGTCTTGGTCTTGTTAGTTTGTGGCATTGAATAGTTTACAGTTGCAGTCGGGTGTTTTTGCCACCTGTCACCTTTCTCCATGTGCAATGAAAAATGATGTTAGCTCGGAAGAAGCCGATGGGTTGCACATGCTTCCTCCTATTGAGGAGGTGTCTTCGTTCCATGTACGGGGGAGGAGAGAGCCTGTGTTTGTGTCTGAGTGCAGTTTTGGGGTGGCTTTGATGGGGAGGGGATGTGGATCGCTGTTTTCTTGGGGCATTAGGAGAGAATTAGAATAAATTGTTGTGAGTTTTGAAGAATTGTGTGGTTATTATTTTATTAAGTAATCAAAATAGATAGTTCTTCCTTCTGCTCTAGTGAAACATTGTTTGTCACATCAGCAATGATGCAACAGTGGCCTGAGTACTAACTATAAAGCAAAACTTGAATAACTTAAAATCCTTGACTAATATGTGCTTTCAGAAATTTCTAATTCTTGCTTCCTTTTCCTATGTGCATTTCCAGTAAGCAGATTCTGATCTCTTTTTATCATTTGTTGTTGGTTGAAACTGGTTCTTATTTTTATAATCATAATTCTGGGGTTTTGTTTAAATTTAAACTGACTTTGTTATACTCCAGTATGTGATCTCTGGACCCACATTAAAATTGAGTGGGAAATGGAAAGTAATTGGTAGGCATTAAAGTGGTAAATCCTCAAAATGTTTTTTGGTCTACGTATTTATATATTTTTAAAAGTATTTTAGGGAATGATGGATTATAAACTTTGATATCAACAAAGATATTGTAGCTCTGTTGGTGCAGGTATATGAGAGGCCTCCAACTGATTCCTTGTTGCTTGCTCTCTTGTTGCTGCCTGTGCACTGTGGCTGTAAAGTGCTCCTGCTGGGGTTTGCTATAGATAGTTGCATTGCACAGGTGTACAGTGAAATGGGGTGGAAAATTGTGCTGCTTGACTTTAGTGAAGAGCAAAACCAAATGTGTTGTCAACCTTTGTACAACAATAAAGGTTTACGGTTGGGTTAGTGAGCAGCTTTTTTAAACCATAAATTACAGTTTCTACAAGTGTTTAATAAAAGAGTCTTTTGCTCTTGCAGATTTCATAATGCATATGTGCATGGCATCATTTTTAGAAACTTACAAGTATTTAAAGCTTTGGTTTTTAGTAATAATTTATTTCTACAGATGGAAACAGTTAATGTTAAGAAAGAGGAAGAATATTTTAGAATTCTAGGTGTGTTATACGTTTAAGTGATTCTAAGTATCGTGGCACTGTTTGTTTTTAATAGAATGCTAATCTGATTTAACCTAAGCTACGTGACACCATCATTATTGTGAATAAAAAGCCATAGTTCCCTGTACACTAATAAAAACCTATGTTCCTAGGTAGTTCAGTTCCCAGATAATGTTTCAAGTTCACATTATTTCTGCTTGTGTCAATTTACTTGTTCATTTTATTGAAAAGAATTATGTTTCTCACGAGGCAGCCTATTGTCCTGTCTAGCTGATGTTTTTTCCAGTGCATAGTATGGTCACAGGTGTGAGGGAGCAAAAGCTATTAAGTAAGAGTACAATAAGTAGCATAGGGAATGCCTTTTAGCAGTTGATAGGAATATTAGTAATTCACTGAAGTGGAAAAATTAAACTCGGTGGATTTCAGGATTGCTGAATCTTGACTTTTACAAGAAAAGCAACCATCTAAACACATGGTAAAGAAACCAAGAATTAAATTCCTACAAGAAAGCAATGCAGAATAAATGTCTATGGTATGCTGAGTGTTGTTGTGATGGGCTGTGCTACTTTTGATCTGAGGAAAATCTTTTTTTTTTTTCTTTTCTAAGGAGATTGAATATTTTGGAGGGAATTTGTTTATTTAATAAGTTTGTTTATTTTTCTAGATATTTTTAAATAACTATAATGCTTTTAGATATTAGCCACAATGAACATCTATAATTTAAGATTTCTAAAATCTGAAACCTGCCTATGGCATCTTAAAAAGAGTGGTTCCTTGTTTAGCTGCGTATTTTAAATCCGCTTTCAAAAGAAGTATCAGTTAACTCCAGAAATTAAAAAACTGTATTGCTAGTCTTACAATATACAGTTTTCTTTAACATCAGCAGATAGAACAGATTTAAATTATATGAATTTCTAATGCGTTTCCAGTTGTAACAAAAACCAATTACTTAGAAGAGCATCAAAGAAAAGAATGCTTGTTTGCTTTATGTGTCTTAAAATACTTAAAGTGAGGAGAAACACAGCCTAGATTTAGTAGAGGTAAAGGGAGTGTTCAAGCTACTTACTTTCTGCAAACAGATTTAATAGTTTAAAATCTTCCAAACCAACACACATAGTGTGGAATCCTATTTATAGGATTTGTTTTCCATACTTGCTGTGTGCTGTTAAATTCTGATACTTGTCAGTGTGCTATTTATGTTTTATGTTGAATCTATTGGGTCTGCTCGATTGTACACTCTTGTGGAATATATGTTGTCCAAATCTATGATGATAAATGCACGATGTGCTAAAATATTTGGTAGCAATGCATAAGGCTACTTACAATATGGAAGAACAAAGACATACCAAATGTGTCTATACAAAATATATACCTCCAGTATGTTCTTTTGGAGATAATGGCAGCTGTATTTCTAAATGTTAGATCTATACAGTAACACTTTTTGTCTTAAAAAATAATAGTTTTCATCATCACTAAGATATAGTTGAGGATTCATAGGTGGGTAAATCAGCATTTCAGTTCATGTTTTAAAGCATTGTAGCCACAAAATTAAATCCACTAAAACTGGACTGAAGTTTGTGTTAACTGGAATTCTGTATGTTATGTCCCCCTAGGAGGAACAGGCTGCTAAAATCAAAGCGGAGAAGATTAGGGTTGCATTAGAGAAGATTAAAGAGGCACAAGTGAAAAAGGTAAGTTATTTATACTGGTTTATAAGATCTTTATTTTATACTTATTCCCCTGGAAAATGCAGGCAAAATTCTTTTCATTTGTGTCTATGACCCTTAAGTTGCCCTAAATAAAAGAGGAACACTGTGGTGTTCTCATCTTGAGTGATAATGTACTTATCTAGCCTGGACCTAATCAGGAAAATCCTGGAATATAGAATAACATTATGTTTTTCTTAAGTAATAGCTTATTTTGTAGCTAGTGCACATTGAGAAGACTTTGCCGACTTCTACCCAGAGCTGAAATGAAGGTCCAGCCTCCTGAGATTGTCTTTGTAAATTAAGCAGTCACACATTTAAAATTTGGGTCTGTTTTCTTTACAGACCCCTTCCCATTATGCATAGCAGGATTTTCCAGTGATAAATGGAATACAAGCATTCCAGACTACAGATAGGGGTTACCAAATAGAGAAAGTCTGCTGACATTACTTAATGCACTATCAAACAATACAAAGCGCTCCCTTGAAATTTAGCATTCTTATTTTATGTTTGGAGTTTTTCAGTATATTAAAATGCCTTTTACATTTAGTGTTTTTATATCAAAAGCTGAAAAAGTGTCCTGGCTGGAAGATGGGAATTAACGAGCCAACCAGTGTATTACAAACAACAGGTTTTAACTTTTCCAGCTAAACAAGGTGTAAAAAAGGAAGCATAGCGATTGGCAAGAAGAATCTATTGTCTTAAGTTTTTTGATTGGTTAAAAAAATGGCCATTGTGTTTTAAAAGCAGATTTCTTTCGCACTAATGCTTCATACTCCCCAGAAAAAGTAGATTTAGTATAGGTATTTTGTTTACATAATCAGCATTTTTAGAAATATGGAGGAAGCGGGCAGAAAGCTTGAATTGCAAATCTGAAAAATTCTGATTCTATATAAGGTTGTGCAGAACTCTATATCTATGTTTGTTCCACCTAGATATGTGAGAAAAATTGTCACAAAGACAATTTATTAATTAGAATGGGACACTTTGGCGGGAGGGATTTTTTTTCCTCCTTATCACACGACTAAAGCACATCGTCATTGTATTGGGAAGACCTTGATATTTACTCTTTTATACTGAAGGAGAGCCATGTCTTGTTAAGTGTTCATGATACAAGTATCTAACCATCATTTATGGCTTTTTACATTTTGAGGGAGTGTTTTGATTGAACTTAGTATTTTATGCTCTTTTAAGAAAACCTTAGAAAAAGAAACAAGATCTTAAAAAACATGTTTTTATTTGAAATGTGGGAAATGAATCCTTCTTGTTTTCCTAATTTTCTGCTTTATAGTTGGTGATCAGAGTCCATATGTCTGATGACAGCTCAAAAACAATGATGGTGGATGAGAGACAGACAGTGAGACAAGTATTGGACAATCTAATGGACAAATCACATTGTGGTTACAGTTTAGACTGGTCATTGGTGGAAACTATCTCTGAATTGCAAATGGGTAAGTAATAATTATAAACATTTATAATTCTTAACTATTGATGTAACACCTGTCTATATCTGTGTCCTCAGAATGATTTAAATTCTTGTCTTCATAATGTTCATCATCCTGTTTGTTCATGTAGTAGAAGTTCATTCATGTAGTAGAGTTCATGAAAGAAATTGTTTCAGAATGATCTGGAAATGTTTTCTTCTTTCATATTAAAAGCATGTCTAAATTCTAAGGTGTAATATAGGAATTTTACTACTGTCTAGTCACTAAGCCTCTTGGTTTTCATGTGTTCCCCACAGAAGGAGCTAAGGGTTAAAAAACTTGCTGTGCATCTTCCTCTTTGTAAACAGTATCTTGTACTGATCCTAATAACTCTCATTACAAAAAGTTGTCTGAATTTTTTTCTGTTAAATATTTTAATGCAATTAGCAATACAGCTCTAAGGGCAGTTAAAGCTCCTTTGCACTGCATTTCACATACCACAATGTAAGTTGTTCATTTAGCCAAAAGATATAGCATCTGAATGGAAAAGCAGGGGGAAAATGATAGAAAAACAGTATTATTAATCTCCATTATCAGAGAAGAATTATATCAGAGAGCTGTTAAGCACCTTACCTGCTGACTAAAGAAAAGCCCAGAACTGAACCCATATTTCTGGATTTCAAATTTAAATACAAATTAATATTTCCTCTCTCTTTTGGTAAAACGCTTTCTATTTCAGGCTGCGTAGCATGTCAACTTTGCTTATCGTTAGACAAAAAAGGCTGTTTTAGGGTGACAAGGTATCCTTTGAATCTTCTACCTTTCCTATGAAAAATAACATCTTACTAGGCTCAAAACCTTAACATTTCAATAAATGAAATCTTAAAAGTTGCCTGCTTTTGAAGCCAGAAAGAATTTGCACAAATTCTGTGTAAATCCAAATTAGGTATATAAAAATCAAAGGTGTAATTCTGTAACATTTTACCAATGAGAATAATACGAATAAATAACCTTATTAGTTCTGCAATAGTTTTATGTTTCTATCACTGAAAAATCTCTGTATGTGTATGTAGCAGGATCCTGAACTCAAGGCTCAGCCAGGGGTCTTTCCCATCCTAGATTTGCTTTTGTAAGACACTTGCATTCACTGTGCAGCCTGTAAAGAATAAAGGAAAAAAATACTGGAAAAAATATTTTCAACTTTTGTTAGAAACAAAGAGCTAGGCTGCAGACAGAAAGATAAACTTATGTTTATCCAAATTAACAGCGTGACTAAATTAACATTATTTTGACATGAAACCAGGGTTAACAAATCTCTCTTGTTGGTATACTTACAAGTATATGCATACCCTATTGTATGGGCTCAGTGTCATGCTGGGAATGACAGAATTTGACTGCTGTATTGAAAGAGTTTCAAGCTAAAGAACAACATCTGTTAAAATTACAGAGTTTTAAATTCAGATTACAACATGTTATCCCTAAGAGAGAAGCAAGAAGGTAGAATTATGTTTCCTCTTTTGTTTTTCAGTTTGGCTTTCCTTGATCCTTGGTTGGGTAACTGTTAAGTAGTTTTTCATAGATTTCATATATGTGTTTTTTTTAAAAGACAATCCAAAATGCAGCCTGTTTGATTCATGTGTTTTATACTGGAACTTGAAAAACAGATGAAAGAATGATTACAACAAAGCCCTCCCCCAATATACTATTGTGTATTGTATTGTGTTATTTTGCCAGTGGTTCATCTTTTGAAACATTATTTTCTGGCAGTGCCTATGTAAGAGGAAGGAATTCCTTTATTATAATGTTTTCCCTTACTGAGCCACAGAAGACCTACGTACCCTCACAGTGTATTTTACCATGTTGTCTTGTCAGTTGATTGCTCATTAATTGCACAGTTCAAAAAAATGCAGTGAAAGCTTTAAGCTAACAAACTGCAGAGAGAGACATGAAGCCTGTGGATTTCCTGATTGTCTCTGCATTTTATGTGGGCTGCTTCAAATGTGTATGGTTAACTAGTTTTTGAGGAGTCTGGTTTAGGTACATGTACTTGAAGTAGAAGGCCACTTGTTACTCTCTAATGGTTTAACCAGGAGCTTTAGGTGTACTTTCAGAAGAACTCAGTGATACCATTTCCAGAATGCAGAATGAAATGCTTTGCCCCATTTTACCCTGCAAGTTTGTAACAGAAACAATTGTGGAAGGTTTCTTTTGGTTGGGACAAAGGTTGTTTAGAGCAGAGTAGTCTATGAAGTATCTGTGAGTTGCAATGTTTCAATTTTAGAGAGTATGTTTAATAGTAGGAATGTTGCATTATATGCAGTTTTTACATACTATGGGTACGTATACACTCAGTGAATAAGTTGGTTTGTGTTTGAGTTCAGTTATTGTTCTTCTTGTAATAACAGTTGATATGTTTTGAAAGCTATCCAGTTTCACTAGTGAGGCTGCAGTGAGATTTAAGCTTTTGTATCACAGTCCTCTGAGGTTTTTTTTGTTTTGTTCTTCTGTTAGGTAACACCTTTTTTACTTTCTTGGAAGACAGTATAGCTGTGTTGCTGATAGAGCTTAATGGAAGTCGTGAGTTGTAACTTGAAATCTTCTTGGAAAGATCGCACTGAGACCTAAGTAATGTTGTGTTGTCATCTCAAACCTTAATTCATTCTTTACAGATGACATTTTGTTGCATTCATGCTGCTTAGTATTCTTAATTACCAAAGACGTTGAGAAGTCATATGTCATCTCAGTCTTCATTAGTGATAGCTCCTAGGTCTGGATGTGCTCAGTGCAATATACCCTTTGTAAAAATGTGGTGTAATTGATTTAGTGGGAAAAAAACATGTTCGGCTTTCACTGAAAGGTCAAGCACCTGACAAAAGATTCTGAAGGAAATAATTTGCTGAAATGCCACTGTGTGGCCTATGTGAAGAGGGAACAAATGGCAGAAAGCAAGGTTCTACTTTAGGGTCTTTAAAAAGAGGAGAAAGTTGGTGTAGTGGTTTCTCAAAGATGTATTTTTCCTTATTTATTTTAAAATAAAGGTTTTCAGCTATTTCTGTACCATTTCAGTAAGTTTTCCACTTTTTTTCTTCCTTTCTTTTGCCTATTTTCAGTATCTTGTACTAGTGATAACTATTTCAACGGAGAGTCAAAGCTCAGAGTTCTCAGAAGCCATTGTTGATACAACATTTATTCAGCAAGATAGATTGTAAGAAATAGACATTGTCAGTTTTCAGACTTCTTCTACAATACTCCCACTAACCATGGGTATTCTGCATTTGGGAAGCATTTTGTTTTCCCTCTGATCATTGTCTATTGCTCTTTTTGTTCCTTCACGACTGAAAGGGTAATTGGGGATGTAGAAACAATTTTTGTGCTGAAAAAGCTGCCTAAAGAATTCCTCCAGGGATTGTATGGACCAGAGTACATATAAGTATTTCTTATTTGTACTCATAACATTTGAAGTGTCATTATTTGAGTCTGTTGTGTTCATGTGGGATGGTAGGCTTTGTCAGGTTAAAAAAAAAAAAAAAGAAAAACACTTCATGTATTGGTGGAAGTATAAGCCTGAAAAGATAGAAGTGAGTATTGAGTGAGTGTAAGTGTAAAATTAAACCAGGCATGTCTGAAAGTTGACTGAGTTATTTTAGTTTCTTAGTGTAAACTTCTTCCCCATTTTAGTAGACCTTGAACTGTTTTCTCTATGTATATGCCTTGTCTCCCAGATATGACTACAGAGTAGTTTCTATCACAAAATGTGGCAGGTTCAAATGTATTTGCTCTCTTGTTATTGCTGCAGAAAGGATCTTTGAAGATCATGAAAATTTAGTTGAAAATCTTCTGAACTGGACAAGAGATAGTCAAAACAAACTAATGTTTGTGGAACGTATAGAGAAATATGCACTTTTCAAGAATCCCCAGGTAAGACTGAGATTCATGTTGAATGTATGTGTGCATGCACGCGTGCATGCCTAATTGCAGTTTCCTGCTTTTTTTGGTAGCATTCATTTCCATACTTTTATTTTGATACTTGTGTATGTATTAAAATGCCAGGTAAGTTTACATTTAGGCACCATGTATAATCCACATTGTGGTTGGCACAAAATCCAAGTCCCTAGCAGAAAATCATAGGCTGAAGCAACCTGTTCGCTAATGTGTTTGTAGGTAATTTTAATGGAGATGAAGGCAAGCGATTTCATGGCATTTACAACAACACTTAGTGCTGGTCAAATATGTAAATATGCAAGAAAGGTTTTGACAGATATTACTAATAGTAGTACCTCTCCACTGTGCATTCGTGCGTTGCTGGCAAGAAGGGGAAGAGAAAATCTAAGAGAATAGCTAATTCATGGTCAAATGGTAAGTGAAGAGAAGAGAGCTCCCTGTGGAAGCTGAGACAAGCCTCTATTCAGTTGTTTCCTGTTCCCTGACTAGGAAACTGAAGGCCCCTCTTCTCTCTCAAATGATCTCAAATGCCTCTCTTCTCTCAAATCGTAGCTACAGATTTGATATCTGGCAGCAGTTCAGAATTGTAAGGGAGTGGAGGAAAAGATACAGAAAAGCAGAAGGCGGCTCTTTGAAGAATTTGAATTGAAAAAAACCTGGTTATAATATCACTTGATCTCTTGCTTAACTCTTAGCTAATGTATTCCCTTTTGGGGTCATAGATTATTTTTATATCTGTATGGCATCTATGTGGTAATTTCTTGGATTTAAACAAGTGTCAGTTTTGCATGTTCATCCTTTGGGACACCATCAGTTTACTTGGGGGGTTTTTTGGTTTTTTTTAAAGTAAGTATTGAACCCAAGTGCTTTGTGATGAAGCAGCAAAACTCTAAATTCTTTTTAAAAGCATGTAGTTGATATGTTTAGTATCAGTACATATGGTGGGCACTGTTAACAAGAATGAGGTACCAGCATAAACCCAGTATTTCTCCTTGGTTTAAAATATGGACCTGGTTAAACTTTGTGAATATTGGTTTTTTTCCCAGCATAAGAGCTAGTGGTTAGGAAGAGGAAGATTTTCATTGTCCCAGTCCTTTCCAAGCTGAAGGAGAGTACAAAACTTCCTATTAAATAAGATACAGTACCCATGTGTAGTTAGGTTCCTTTTAAGAAGACAAAGAGTATTTAGTAATTCTTCATGAAAAATAAATATTTTTAGTCAGCAAAACTGTCAGGGCAAGGTGGAAAGAAGTACATTGTTTCTGTATGTGCTTCTTTGAACACATAAGTAACGGCAGTAAGTAACAAGTTTAAAGATCTCTGTTTTTCTTAGTATTTTTATTGTGGGATTTTCAAGTTCATAGTATTTTTATTTCTGGATGCATTGTACCAGGAAGTTGGTACAATGGCAGTTTTGTGGAAAGCCAGGACAATGTTGTTATGAGGCTGTTACCTAGGATTTAAGAGAATGGACTGATCGGTATTTCTGGAGAAGGTGGTTATAACTTAGTTCCATGTATTATTTAGCAGTCTGACAGATAGTTTCAGTTGGACTACAGAGTTTTGTTCAATTAATGTATTGTTCTTAGGTAATAGCTGGGGTTTTTTTCTTATGGCTACAGAAAGGTAAAGAAGAAATGTTGCTCGGCTTGATTTCAGAATGCCTATAGAAATATTAAGTTTTGTCTTGTTACAGAATTATCTGCTAGGGAAGAAAGAAACCTCTGAGATGGCAGACAGAAATAAAGAGGTGCTGCTAGAGGTAAGACTGCCAAAACAAAAAGGGCATAGTGGTCATTCCAGAGCTGGAAGCTAAATTCTAAAAGGTTGTGGTGATTGAAATTGGATGGAGCTGAATGTAATTCTGGAACAACTGTGAATGGAATGTGTTACATTTGAGATAAATGGCTATTTTAATGTTACCCTGTTTCAGATACAATCAGTTAATAAAAATGTGTCTTTATTTTGTTTAATAAATAAAATACCATGCACAGTGATAATCAAAATGAGGTTACCTGTAACTATGGCTAAAACGAATCGATATTTGCAGAACTGTCACCTGGGTTTTTTTGACCTGTGGTGGTAGAGATCTTTTTACTAGTACTCTCCAAATTGTTATTCTCTACAAAATTCTGTAGCATTGGTTCAATTAAAAATTGTTTCAATTCCATTTCAAAATAAACAACCAAATATTCAATTTAAAAAATGAGTGACAGAGAAGGAAGTCAATTAACATCGAACATGTTAAATAGAACCAAGGACAACAAAAAAAAAAAGTGACATTTTTAGAGACCTACCCATGCTGAAGTGTCATAGCTTTCACTTGATTTCCAGAATAATGATTATGATTTCAGTAGTTACACAAAAGTAAATATTTTGGGTATTTAATTTTGGATTATATTTAATACAATTTCACTTTTAAGTACCATATGCATGCTCTTAGTATATTATTAATATGGGTTTTAATAAGTGGTCATGTGAATACTGTGGATCAAAAAGGTGCTTGAAGCCATGACATGCAGAGGGTTGTAATTCTACCTAATTCTTTCTGTCTTCTAGGATTACTCGTAAATCTCTGTGCTGCATATTAATCTGGACTGGATTTAAAGTGTTTGTTTTCCTCTGTTAGTTCTTTATAAATAGAACCTTAACAGAATTTGTAGTGTTGGCAGTTAGTAGCCACAAAGTACTCATGGAATGAATTATAGCTGTATCTGATGGATATGTAATTAGGTTTTGTGTATACTTAGACTTATGAGGCTATATGTATGAGGCGACCTCATGACTTTAAAGCCAGTAAAGCTGTTGGGGCATCTATTACTGATAAGCAGTGGTTAGAAAATCTTTACAGTAGCTGCTGATATTTTTGTTGTTGTTCTTGTGCTGAGAAGATGCTAAGGTCCCCTATTGTGTTTGTCTGAATTACCTTATAGCTTCTACAATGAATCTCTAATTCATATCACTGTGTGGAAAAAAAAAAAGCTGTCCCAGTTTTGTGTGCATTCCTTAGATAAAGAATTTCAGGATTTCAGTCATTAAAAACAAACTACTGCATGCTTATGTTCTGTCTGTTTCTCTTCCCAAACCACTGTGCTTATCGGCAGGAATGTTTCTGTGGAAGTTCTGTAACCGTGCCAGAGATTGAGGGAGTTTTGTGGCTGAAAGAGGATGGTAAGAAGTCTTGGAAGAAACGTTACTTTCTTCTTCGAGCTTCTGGAATCTACTATGTCCCTAAAGGGAAGGCAAAGGTATGCTGTTTTAAAGCAATTTCCCTGAATTGTTTATTGCTGGTGAACTATGCACACAAGAGTCAGCCTTAAATTTTGGCTTAGCTGGGCCTTGCCTAGTGCTGCATCCCTTAATTAAAAGTGCAGCTTTTTCATGGAAATATTGTGTAAATTACTGTGGTAGCACTTAATCTGAAGGGTGTAACCACAAATTTAAAAATACAAGACAACAAGGGTCTGCTTTTTGAGTGAGCTTGGGATTAGGTGTTCAGAAACACTTGAGGAAGAATGATTAGTGGAGTTAAGAGGCTGTCTTTTCTCAAGCAGAATTCAGATGAAGGACCAAAGTGCACCGCAAGTGCCAATCGTAAAATATCAGACCAACTCCACAATCAGTCTGCATAATTTCATTGGTTTTAGTTCATACAAATGGGATTCTTTTTGGACCAATTTGTGCTACTTTTTTGAAACTGGTAATCATAATATCATTTCTTCATTGCCACTTACTGCTGTTCATGTGTATCAATAATGAAAAATAAATAGAAAGCTGCTACAAATGCATTGTAGCTTCACGGCTGAACTACTGTGAGTTCAAGTTGTCCAGGAATCCATCAGTCTTGACAGCATCAACTGATCCCCAGTAGAGGAAGTCCACTTCCCACACAACTGGCAATGAAGAGGAAATGTCTGTCAGTGCACCAGCTCCCTTTAGAGCTGAATACATCTCAGATGTTCTTTCCACAGCCTTTTGCTTTGTTAAAACAATCTATACGCAGGATAGCCTGTTTAAATTCTGTGCCCTACAATCACTGCCAAACATCATTAGAATTTTACTCACAGTCACACTGGAATTTGGGCACCTTGATTATTACCAAGGTGAGATGTAACCAACAGCTGTTAAAAAGTTCCCAGTCAGCCAATCCTATTTACTTTTTCCTGATACCAACTCTGAATAAAAATTAGTAGTATGGTATAAAAATGTTGTCAAAAGGCAAAATGCAGACAAAACACAAAAACCCAGACTGAATTTGAAGAGGATATCTGGTTAAAAATGAACGTCTGATGCGAGAGTGTATGCATGGCTGTATCTCCTTCTTGTATTGGTAGTTTTCGAATCAGATGGAAACTAATATTTGACCCTAACTAGACCTTATACTAGTATTGGATCTTAACACTAGACTGATTTTATCAGTACGCGTGACTTTCTTATAAAGATATTTTGTAAATTATTATTTTTGTATTTAATAGGTCTCACGGGATCTCGTGTGCTTTCTACAGCTAGATCATGTCAGTGTTTACTATGGACAGGACTATCGGAACAAATACAAAGCACCCACAGACTATTGTTTAGTGCTAAAGGTAAGTTGTTAATTGTTTTGAAAATTCTCATACTGAAAAGAGCAAGTAAAAAGCTTGAAACATTTCCACACTATTCTTAGTCCCTTATAATAACTACACATCCTAATTGTGAGCAAGAGCTGATTAAGACAATATAATCTTGGGAGAGATTATAATTTAGAATACACTTCCTGTAGTAATGTAACAATTGGAAAACTATGCCTGTCAGTTTTCCTGGTGAATCTCTAAATTATCTTCAGTCTGCACATGAGAAATCTAACTTGCCATAAGTTAGTGACAATGAGAAAGCTATGTTGTCGTGGTTTAACCCCAGCTGGCAACTAAGCACCACCCAGCCGCTTGCTCACTCTCCCATGGCAGGATAGGGGAGAGAGTTGGAAGAGTAGAAGAGAGAAAACTCGTGGGTTGAGATAAAGACAGTTTACTAGGTAAAGCAAAAGCCATGCACGCAAGCAAAGCAAAGCAAGGAATTTGTTCACTACTTCCCATCGGCAGGAAGATGTTCAGCCATCTCCAGGAAAGCAGGGCTCCATCACGTGTAACAGTTACTTGGGAAGACAAACACCATAACTCTGTCCCCCACTTCCTTCTTCTTCCTCCAGTTTTATATGCTGAGCATGACGTCTTATGGTCTGGAATATCCCTTTGGTCAGTTGGGGTCAGCTGTCCCAGCTGGGTCCCCTCCCAACTTCTTGTGCACCCCCAGCCTACTCAGTGGTGGAGTGAGGTGGTGTGAGAAGCAGAAAAGGCCTTGACACTGTGTAAGCACTGTTCAGCAATAATGAGAACATCCCTGAATTACCAACACTGTTTTCAGCACAAATCCAAAACATAGCCCCATACCAGCTACTATGAAGAAAATTAACTATCCCAGCCAAACCCAGCACATGTGTTTAACTACATTTTCTGTGGAGTTGTAATGAGCCTTCTTGACAGAAATACAGTAAAAAAAAATGAGAAACTGCCATACAGGGACTAGTGCAGAGGGAAGAAATGGCTATGAATCACTTTCTTCCCCATCAAGGTGACAGATTTCATCCACCTGCCACAAGATCCGTGTAGATTGCGTGGTGGGGGAAGGCAAAAAGATCACAGAGAGCAGCAGCAGAATGGCTTTACTGGACTCATCTAGCTCACTAGATTTCTCTTTCCTTATAAGCTGCTTAGGGAAAAATTAGAAATACAGGACAGTCTTGCAGAGATACTTCCACAGAATACTTTTTCAGCCTTTAGAAATTTAGGGAGCCAGGAGGTGGATCTTGGCTGTTTAATAGCCCTGTGTGCATTCTTACTCTTTGAATGGGCCCTGTCTCTGGGAGTCTAAGAAAATTCTAGAATGCTGCAGCAGTTGGGTTTACCTTGTACGCTCTTTTACTTGTTCTGAACCATCAGTTGCTTTCCATTTCATTTTTCTCTAGTTCTTGTATAGTAAGTGAACAGTTAGTGAACAATTGTTGCCTGTCCTCCATGGTCCTCATGACTTTGTAAACACTTTCATATTGCCCTGAATTGTCTTAGTTCCAGAATGATGAATACCAGTCTATTTAATTGTTCACCATACTCTAAAACATAACACTAAACTGTTTTTTTCCGTTTGGCAGCTCTGTACCTTACAACAGTTCAGGTTCAGTGAGATAATAGCCCTTGAAATGCTAACTTCAGGGAGTTGCCATCTTCTCAGAGCATAGGTCCAGAGTTGTGCAGAAATTGGTATTAGAGAGTCAAGTTTACCCATATTGCCCAACCTGAGGGAAAGGGGATGCTGTAAAGGAAGAAACTTCTGAGTATAAAGGACAGGTAGAAAGAACAAGTAGGAAAAAATGTTACGAAAGCAGTGACCTGAGATGAATAACTTGAGTACTTCAAGTTATTTTAAATTGCATTAACTCATCTCCCAGTCTCTCTTGACTCCCACACAGTGTTCAAAATGGTGTCAGTTCCTGTAAGATAGCTAGCTACAAAGCTATTTTAAAACAGGTTTTCACAGTATGTTCACAGCAATTAAAGTGTCTTCATGGATTTGAAAATGGTGCAAGTAACAAGAGATGATTATAGCTGCACCTACAGTTTTCCTGTGACCTCTTACCTTCCCTGATGTGTAGCTCATGTGGTGTTGCATATGTCAGGACATTAGAATGTTTTATGTGCCTGGAGTGTGTGGCTGCCTGCCCACTGTGTGAAAAAAGGATTTCATCTTCCAATAGACAGGGCAACATGCATTTGGGCCCACTCAGAAGTAGATACCAAATATCAAATATGGGACATGATATTAAGGGAGAAAGCATACAGCTGAAACTGGAAATATTTTCCATGTTCTTCTAGGTCATTGGCACAGTTAATTGAATGCAATTAAAAGCAAAAATGTCAGTGTTTATAGGTATTTATAAATTCTTTGAAATAAATTGATTTATTCTGCTTACATGTCACTTTCTAGCCACATCCACACAGGTTAATAGTGAATTATTTTTTCAGACTTGTTGACCACACAGAGTAAACGAGACTAAGTCTTATCTAAGTAGATTTTTTTAAAAAGTGTTGCCATTCTTAGCATAAATGAGGACAAGAAAATGTTAAAGTCAAATTTTAATGTGTCTAAATTGTCCCTATATTTAATGGGGTAGAGTTAGTCATGTAACTTAGACAAAGTGAAGCTATGTTTTTGGTGTGGAACTGATGAATCACCAAATTATTATATTAAGCAGGATTGAGTTCTGCCTTTCTCAATTCTTAAAATGTTACATTGATGTTTTATATTAGTACCAATGTATAGAAGCAATACTTTTTTTTTTTTCTTAATAGAAACTCAGTTTTGTGCCACAAAGATTCACTAGGCTGGGAAATACCTGCAAAACATGAACATGTTTTTGGAGAGGTGAATGGCACATACAAACTGAAAGGACAATTCTCACTGAAGTTCAGAATGAATTTGTCTTTACATGTTTGCTTCCTTTGTTTATCTTGAACCTTACTGTGCAGGACAGATGCTGTGCTATTGTTAAGTATAGCATTTGTATGCTAGTATATAATATTAGTTCCTTGGTCCTAAATGTTAGATTTCTGAGAGGTTCTTTTATTTCTGTATAACCAAATTTTTGAACAAGCCCAGGAAAAAGGCGGCTTGTCAGTAAAGTAATTGTTTGCGTTTGTATAGGCTCTTCTTTGTTATACAACATGTATGTGAAAGAGGCTGGTAGTGAAAAATGAAAACAATTCTCTGATATCATAATGAAGTTAGTTATATATATTCTGTTTATGGGGATAAACATGTTCATTTTGAAATAATTATGTTTTGAAGACAACAGGAGAGAATATTCTGAAAAGGGTTTAAAAGTTTTTGATACATGTTTCAGACAGTCCAATAAAACTTAAATACCTATGATCATCTAGCAAAACTCTGTGTCACTGAACTGTAAGCTAACAGAGGATATAAGAACTTGAGCATTCAGAGTTGCCCTGACAGCTGTGAGACATGGAACTTCTATAGCATGGACAGGAAGCAACTGAATAATCCATCCAGAATGATTCCTACTGTCTGATTTTTGAAAAATACACATTTCCTTCTTGACTGTTGAATTGATAAATACGGCACCTTTTCTTTTTTATACGTGCATGTGGGGGCAGCAAATATTTTAGATGATAGCCCTGTATCAGTAGGGTGGAGGACCTTGAAGGCTCTACAAGCTGACAATGGAATTGTACTGTTAAGCATGTCGTTTGTGGAGCATCTCACTCAAGCCATACAAAAGCAGAGAAGACCAGTGTGTTTGTTTTCCTCTGGTTTGTTTTGGTGTGAGAGGAAGGTGAAATATCAGTTGTCTCCCTCAGGTGGTGAGTTAGTCCATAGAGCAGTGAAAGGAGACAGCTCTTTATGCCTTAGCAGTCTCTTCCTTGTGTTCAGGAAAGGTTTTTACAAGCTGACACTGTTCTGACCACTTGGCTTGAGAGTATAAAGATTTCTAAAAAGCTTTACAGGTGTAGAAGACACTGTTGGTAGAAGGTACAGCAGCAAAATACTGAAAGATTCACCCTTTCTTAGTATTTCAAACCTGAAATCAGTGCACACTGGACACACTGCCAATCTGCATGTGATGCAATCCCCACTGCCACCTCCTGAAGTACTCTCAAACATTTTAAAGTGAGCTCAGATACAGACCTTTATTAAAGAGCTTCCAGCATTAAGTTTGTCTGTATAGACCTCAACAAATAAATAGCTTTCCTTGCACTCCTAGCTATTAAAATATTGATGAGGATTAATAATTTTTCTGCAGCATCCTCAGATCCAGAAGAAATCCCAGTATATCAAGTATCTTTGCTGTGATGATGTAAGAACTCTACACCAATGGATCAATGGCATCCGCATTGCTAAGGTAACCTCCTCTAGGCAGTCTTGCACTGTTGTCATGAGTGGTTGTCATTATCTGTTTGAAACCATTTATAGTTACTTAGCAAAATACATGCTAAATCTAACTTCCCTCTGTTTAACTATTTTGAATGTGAACTGTACGATCTTCTTACATATCTAATTCCCTAGCAAAATTGTTAGGCTTTGTTGTTACGATAATTCAGTAATTGTGCCCTTTCTTCTTGTTTCTGCTGCACCTCTGTCACACAACGAAGTTCTAACTGACCTCATGGCTAGATTTTAGCCAGCTCCCTTACAGATTTTAAAAACCAGGCTTATGGGAAAAGAGAATTGAGAAAACAGAATTGTTTTCTAAGATCCCCAGGTTGGCTTAGTTCATTCATTGTCCCATTTCTTGCTTGACACTATCTCTTCTAGCATAAATTAACTCTTTTTCTTTCTTTCAGCAATTCACTAATAAAAAAAAAAAAATGTTGCTTGAGCTCCTTAACAAAGAGCCTGTTGTTCCTCTCTGGGGGAAAAAAGGTGAAACAAAGAAGTCAATGGTGGAGCTCAGCAGTCCTAAAAGGGTACACAGCCTATACAATTGTTAAATTTGTTTGTCATTTTGCTTAGTATGGGAAGCAGCTGTACATGAATTATCAGGAAGCATTGAAGAGAACAGAATCGGCATATGACTGGACTTCCTTGTCCAGCTCCAGTATCAAGTCAGGCTCCAGCTCATCTAGTTTGCCAGGTAATAATGTGATCTGTCTCATAATAGAAAGATTTAATCATCTTTATTATCATCTGCTATCTGGAGACCTCAGGAGAGACTATTGCAGGAAATGGGACTGTTTCTCCAAAGTCTTTTATGCTATGATTAGTCCAAAACATAGACTTTGTTTAACATGTATATAAAAAAAATATAAAAAACCTATTTTAATATATTACTTGCAGGTGTGTGTGTATTTGGAACATACAGTACTTTCTTGTTGACCTCCAAAAAAGAATGTTTTTCTGGTACTGAGAGGAGGAAACTTCCTTTCAAATTCCTAATGCTTCTATCTTCACCTATTTGAAAAAAGAAATCAGATATATGTTTTAATGATGCATAGAGCATGTGTGTGTAGCTCTTAAACTGCTTTTGTTGACTGAAATATTTGAAATTGGAAAAAGAGAAATAGTCCCTGCCCAAAGGCAAAGATCCAAACAATCTCATTAGAGATGAACTTTGAAAACACTGTTTCTGTTCCTGTGTCAAACTGTGTGTGCCTGCAGTAATATGCTCCTGTTTATCTCTCAGCAGGACTGGGACTGGTTTTTTGTAGCACAGAACAGTTTAAAAATTGATGAATGGTTTATATAGTCTCATTTCACTGTTCAGAGCTGACTGATGCTTTGCCAGGTTATTCTGAACCCTCAGGGGCAAGTTTCATTATTGAAAACAGGCTATTTTGTGTGAAAGTGTTTTGTCCATTGCAGATACAGGTCAGGAAGTAATGCTACTGAATTGGAAAGCTTCAGAAGGTAGCCTGTGAGAATGAGCTAAGCAAATTCAGCCTAACTGGGAAGGCACCGTGTTTCTTCAACTGTGCGGCACAGCTTGCCAGGCGTAGCAGTAAATTCTCAGTTACTGACAATTTCTCCATCCAAACTGGGTGTTTTTCTGATAAAGTTTCTCTTCTTGCGGGGAGCTGAGCCACAGCCCACCAGCCATGCATGTTCTGCTAGAGCTGCAGTCCAGCCTGTGCCTAGATGCTCTTCTTCCCCAGGACAGCTTGAGACTACACAGAAAGCAGGTGCCAGGCTGGATAAATTGGTCTAGCAGTGGTTGCTGCTGTCTTTTCCAGATACCCTGTGGACCCAGAGCATTATCTGTGTTTGCTACTTGCAGGATGCGCATCATTCCTTCTCTTCCCTTGAATGGAGCAGTCAGAAGCAGACTACTGCCTCAGCTAGCATAGTCTGCCTGTCCTCAGCTTATGTCCAGTGTCTGTTTCTAAGGTTGTGTTGGGAAGGAGTGCTGGAGAGAGCAGGCTGCATGCATTGCATGAAATGGGGCTTTTCGCAAAGCGCAGGAGCTGTTGGGTGTTTCAGGACCTATACAATTGCAGTGTCTTTATACTCTGTAGCATATCTGACATGCTGTCAACTTTGTGGAGCTTCAGATTTGGTTCATACCAGGGATCTGTTGCACTGTTTTGTTTTCCAGACAATAAGGGCATGGATGTGAGCTAGAGCTTATACAGTAGTTAGTGGCAACAATGTCCTTTGGTGGGATAACATGTTTAACAACTGTGACCAATCAGAAACATATGCTAACTGTTTCTTAACTTTCTTCTAAACAGAATCTCAGTCAAATCATTCTAATCAGTCTGACAGTGGAGTTTCTGACACACAGCCAGCTGGACATGTCCGTTCCCAAAGTATTGTCAGCTCCATGTTCTCCGAGGCCTGGAAACGAGGCACTCAACTGGAGGAATCCAGCAAGGTAACAAGAAGACTTTAGTTTGAGAACCAACGCCCAACAAAATGTGCCAGACAGAGTGATACCTCTCTGACCTCTGTCTTGAGTGGGATTTTTTCTCTTTTTTACTCTGTTATTGACATACACTGCCATATAATTGTTTATTCAGGAATCACTTTTTCAGGGAACTCAGCCCTGGAACCTTCTGTTCTTCCTCTTATGTGTGTGCACAGAAGCCCTCTGTTCTTTGACGGCATGATAAAGGCCTTCCCATAGAATCCTATAAACTAATGTTGAATAAAGACAAAATAAAACGATCAGCTGTTAACAAGTTGAATGAAATTCTTTCACTAAGATCTTTCTCCAGTTAACTAGCCACATCTTTCCATTGTGAAGATGTGAATAACTGAGACCTGAAGGCAGGTATATCTTTTTAAGTACTCCAGTAGTTTTTACTCAAATGTTTTCTATTATATTCAGTGGAAATGGAAGCAGTAACCACAGATATGGTCAAAGCAGAAATATTGAAATTGAAAGCAGTTGGGGACTGAGGCAGATTTGGTATCTCCTGTTACTGGTAGAGAGTTACAAAAGATTTTAACCCCTTGAAGCCTGGGGCTCAGGTCTGTTGTGGTTTGGTTAGTTTTCTGTCCTTTTTGTCATAGTTGACTGGTGTAGTTCCTGGGGAACAGTTCCAAACACAGCAGAATTGACACTTAATCTGGCTTTTTGTCAGGCTCAAAGGAATTTCCAGGTTCCTGAACAGCCATGATGTCAGTACTAACTGCAGCAGTTGCATGTGGAAGTACGTTGGCAGGGTGCTATGGGAAGCTATCTTCACTCCTGTTAATTTTGAATCTTCCCCAGACCCCAGGTTCAAGCTAGAGAAGCAAGTTTCTTAAAACTAAACCCATGGGTCACTACATCTGACATTGGTGCATCAGATAAATAACTAAAAATAAGACATAGTATCACATTTTCAAATAAGAAAGCACATGTGGCACAATGTGAAAACTGACATGACTGCATTCTTTGGGATTCATAACTTTTCTTCAGTGCCTGCTGGCTTGGAAATTGTCTGATTCTAATAGTAGTGTAGTACTCAGCCCAGGAATGTAGCTTGCTAAATTGTGATACAAATCTTTGAACTGCATGAGCGCAACACCTGCTGCATGTTCATCAGCAGATGGCTTGTATATGTGTGCAGGGTGCATCATTTCTGCAGAAGCAGGGAGGTGCGAAAGATAGGGCACTTGAGTCTGTCTGGCGTGTATCGGACAGAGGTGAAGGAGTACTGGTATGAGAACTGTAATGTTACTGTTCCCTAAAGTTTTGGTTTTAATGTGAAAATCTTGCTGTTACACTGTCTGTGAGCTTTTAGAGAAGAGTTTGAAGTTTACCACAATGGGGCCACTGTTGTTTTTATCAAGTCCATAGTGCTGTTCGCAATTGCTCATTTAAGTAAACCCCAAGAATTTTTATGTTATCTGATTAAAGGCATTTTAAAAATAAAATATTCAGACTGCTCCCTGTTGAGGGCCATCCATGTTTCAAGATTTCATCAATTTGAATTCCTTTCTATGCACAAATCTAAGAAAAGGTATATTTCTCTTCCTCATGTGTAACACAGGTGAATGGATTGCCTTAAAACTCCCAAAGAATCCAAAGAAAATGAACCACGTAAAATTACAATTTGAAGCCACATTAAAAAATTCTGATTAGATTGGTGACAGATTTACCTTCAGTGAAACTACAGTACATGGGGTTTTTTATCCTGTACAGATCTGGCCAAAGGAACTTAACTAATAAATTAGATTGGCAGTGGAAAATGTTAAACTGAGTGGCAAGAAAGGAAACAACAGTGTTGAAAAAGTTGTAATTTACATTAAAAGGTAGTTGCAGTTGGAGTGATACTGAGACATGCTGATTTAGGCAGATTAGTCTCCAAACAGTTATTTCAGAGGTAGTCATTCCACAGTGCTCTGGTGACAAACCTGGCTCAAGAAGTTCATATGGGCAGGTTGCTGCAAGTGGCAGAATTAATGGAGAATTGTCCAGCATGTCCCTTCCCCTTCTGCAGCAGCTCTCTCCCCCCTTGTTACGCTTGTCTCATCCCCCTCAGCAAGCAGGGCAGAACAGAGCATGCTTTGGCTCAGCAGGGAGATGACATTGAGGCTGGCCAGCCAGCCAGGATGTTGTACTGGTTGGCCAGTGGCTAACTGCTCAACAAGTTAAAAATGGGTGAGTTATGTCTGCTTTTCCCTCATTTACCAGGTGCCAGTAACTTCACAACAATTTATTGAAGTTGAAAATATATTGAGATTTCTAGCAGTCTGTCGTATTTGACTGAAATTTGCTAACCAATCCAAAAGCAACTGGCATAGGAAAAGAGATGGCAAAGAGTTAAATTGCAAATGCTTATTTTCTTAGGAAAAACAGCTAAAAAAAAAAAAAGCACAGTTGTTATTTAAAAAAATGGATACTAGTCTTTTTATAGCATTTCTGAGAGTTCAGATAGTCATGAAGATGCATGTTACAAATCTGAATTGTTAGTATGCAACAGGTAATTTTTCAGAATACACAGAAGGACATCACATAGTTATAAGGATGAACAAGGACAATGATCTGTTTCAAAGTTCTTCTATAAACAAAGTATCACTGAATATGTTTCTGGTTGTGGAAATTTAATCTGATTTTGTGGAGATGGGAGGAGCTCCCCCTCCTGAGATGCACAATATTCTTTTCCGTCTCCTGGGTGCTTAATTTGCTCACTGTGAAAATGACTGTCTTCAATGGATATGAGGAAAATTCCTCCCTGTTTCAAGTATATCCAAGATTAAAAACCCCACATTTCCCAAAATGCAGGTAATCTGTCCACTTCCTATTTTGAAAGATTGCTGTTTGCCCAAAGAATACTTTATTCATCTGTTCACATTCTTCAAAGATGGGCAGTGAAGATCACATTATGTCTCATTTTGCTTGTTAGATTTTGAACATGTTATTTCAAATGGGATGCTACAGCAGGCATCAAAATGTGTGCTCACTGTGTGTGCTTTAAGTGACAAATTGAAGATTCTCTGAGGTGTTGCCATTAAGGGATAGCTATTCTGTTATGCCTTGGTCTCCCTCTCTGTTTTATGCTGCTTTTATTTTTCCTGTTGCCTTTTGCTGTCTCAGGTGTCAAAAGTGAAGCTCAGCACAGCTAAGGTCAGCACACAGGTGGTGCCTTATACAGGGCACAATTAAGGTCAGGTGGTGCTACTTGAAAATTCATTAACCTGGGTGATTGGGAGAATGGTAATTTACAGACTAACACTTGCAAGAGATCAAGATTTCTCTCCTGTTTTGTTATGTGAACACCGTGATTTAGCTCCAGAACTCTTATACTCTTGACTTCCAGACCTAATGTGACAGGTAGAGGCACACCCCATGTGTGTTGTAAATCACTGTTTGTTGTTTCTGACTCTCTAATCCTTTTGGTGGTGTCCTGTGCGTATAGAAACTCTGTGCACCTGTGTTTAGAACAAGGCAATATGCAAACCTGCTCATACAGTGCAGATGAGCATAATTGGGCTAACATGGCAAAGTATCTACTAATGAAGTATAGGTACCCAGCGTGGTCAGTTGCCATCTTGGTGTTGCTTTTCTATTGCATGTTTCTATGCTGTGCACTGTGAAATTCACAACTTGGCTTGTAGCCAAATCACTTTGTATTAGGAGGATGTTTCTAAACTTGAGTAATGCAATTATCTTTTTAATTTTTAACAGGAATGTAGGCTTGCAGTTTTAGAGAAACAATTTAACTTGAGCAAAACCTGACGAGTAGACTAAAACATTGCCTGCTGCTTTCCCATTGCTCCTTCCTTCCCTTAGTCAGCTTTTCCCTGTCTTTCCTTTCTTTTTCTGCTTAACATAATAGTAGCATCTATGGCTTTTCTTTCCCAAGCTGACTTTCTTTTGCAGTTCTCTGAACACTTCCTTCTGGGGAAATTTTCCTAGGAAAGCTCAGTTCTCCCTCTTTTTCCTAATTTTTTTTTTTCCTTACCAGTCTTGGATATCGGAGCATGTGGAGTGGAAGGCTGTCAGTAGTATTCCTGCATGGAGCTTGCTCTTTACATGTTTTAGAGCAGTTCAGGATCTCTGCATTTTGTAACACTGAACAGCGTAAGGCCTGAGCTAACCAATGTAAAGGCTTGACAGATGCTCTGGGAGGCCATGTATGGTTTAACTCTAGTCTCACTGCGCTGAGGAGATGTCTGCAGAGTCTCTTGCTCTGCCTGATGTCCTCTGTCATGGCCTGTGGTGCTCTGGGGAGTGCTCTCTTTGGGTCATTATACTTGCCCAGAGGAGGACCAGCAGTTCTCACTGGGTGCAGGTGCCTGCCCCACGGAAGTGACAAGGCTGGTGTATTTTCTCCCTGACATTCAGCCTAGCCTGGAGCAGACCTGGCTCCGCTGATTCTTCCCAGCTCCCCTCCCTGCCTGCCCGGTCAGACTGTGCATGGTCCAGCCTCGTCAGTGTATGGAATTGTCTCTTGCTGTGTTGTTTTGCTAATACTTCCTGCATGCCGTAATCTGCCACTTAATTTTTAATGATAGGCACATTTAGACCTTGACTTTATAATCTCTTTGTCTCCCTCCCTCCCTCTCTGTCTTTTTCTCCCTTTCCACTTCCACTAAAAATCCCTTCCCAATAGGCCCGAATGGAGCCTGCAGGTCGGCCCTTCGTGTCTGCCGCACCTCCTGTGTCCGCACAGACAAAAGTGGGGACCCCCTACACAGCATCGCAGCCGACCCCCCCGCTGCCCCCGCCGCCTCCCCCGCCCCCCCCTCCCCCACCCCCCCCTCCCCCGCCCCCCCCTCCCCTCCCCAGCCAGGCTGCCCCATCCGCGGGCTCGTCCGCCACCATGTTCGTCAAGTACAGCACCATCACCAGGCTGCAGAACGCTGCCCAGCATGGCGGGCCTTTTTCCAAAGCTCCTGCTGCACAGCAGGCCCCCCCACCCCCCCCACCCTTGGGAAAGCCTCAGATACTGGTGCCCCCCAACGGGGTCATGCCGCCTCCCCCGCCTCCCCCGCCTCCCCCCACACCGGGCTCGGCCATGGCGCAGCTGAAGCCGGCACCTTGTGCCCCTTCTGTGCCACAGTTCACGCCGCCGCCGCCGCCCCCCAAAATCCATCAGGTTCAACCAAATATAAGCCAGGCCACTGCCACTGCCACCTCTTCGTTGCCACCACCTCCCCCTCCTGTGCCTGCGCCCCCACCACCCCAGGCACCCCCAAAGCCTGTCATGGCAGCTCTCCCCCCACAGCCTAGTGGGAAGGCAGCATCACCAGGGGTCACACATGTCACCCCCCCTGCGCCAGCTCCCTTGCCCCTTGCAATAAAGAAACAACCAAGCGTCACCTCTCCCCAGGTGCCACCGCTGCCGCCAGCACCTCCCGGCCCCGCTCCCCCGCCAACGTTCCCAAAGCAGCAGAGTTTCTCTGTGAAGCCGCCTCCATCCCCGCAGTCCCCGGTGCCGTCGGTGGTGAAACAGATAGTTAGCCAGTTCCCACCTCCTCCCACCCCACCTGCCACTGAGCCCCAGCCTCTGAAACCCCTTCCGCTGAGCGTGGCTCCACAGTCGCCTCCAGCAGTGAAGGCAAAACCCAAATGGCAGCCGGCTTCCGCTCCCTCACCCGATTTCCCCCCTCCTCCACCAGAGAGCAGCTTAGTGTTTCCTCCTCCACCTCCTTCCCCAGCTTCCTCTGCAGGTTCTCCCCCCCCTGACAAATCAGGGTCTCCAGTCAAAAAGACCAGCAAGACATCAAGCCCTGGAGGGAAGAAACCACCTCCAACACCTCAGCGGAACTCCAGCATCAAGTCCACCAGCTCCACTGAGTACCATGAGTCCAAGAGACCTTCAGTGGACCGCCTTGTCAGCAAATTTGCACACCCACCAGAGCCGTCAGGGTCTCCTTCCAAGGAGTCATCACCTCCTGCAGCCCCTCCAAAGCCAGGAAAGCTCAACCTTTCTGGGGTGAGCCTGCCCATTGTCCTTCCGCAAGGAGGGATCCCGGCCAAGGCTCCTGCTCCGGCTGTGTCTGGGAAGGAACCTGTGGTTGAATTCCCTTCACCACCGTCTGATTCGGACTTTCCACCGCCGCCGCCTGAAATAGATCTTCCTCTCCCGCCAGTTGAGATCCCATCAGTATTTTCAGGCAGCACCTCCCCAAAAGTCGCTGTTGTCAATCCTCAGCCTCAGGCATGGTCAAAACCATCTGTGAAAAAAGCCCCACCACCCACACGTCCCAAGCGGAACGACAGCACTCGACTGACACAGGCGGAGGTCGTAGAGCCACCAGGGTCAGCTGGCCCACAAGTGCCCACTTCACCCAAGTCCAGCCTTAGCGTTCAGCCAGGATTCCTGGCAGACCTCAACCGGACGCTGCAGCGGAAATCCATCACCCGGCACGGCTCGCTCTCCTCCGCGCGAATGTCCAGAACCGAGCCCACAGCCACCATGGACGACATGGCCCTGCCTCCACCTCCACCAGAGCTGCTGGCTGACCAGCAGAAGACGAGCAGCTTTGGGGGCAGTCATATATCAGGCTATGCAACGTTACGGAGGGGGCCACCCCCTGCACCTCCCAAAAGGGATCAGAACACGAAGCTGTCGCGGGACTGGTAGTCAGTCCCCAGGGGCCGGTGCTCTCCATGACTTGTGGGCTGCTCCGTGATCAGCCAACCCGTGATCTTGCGCACTTGGAGAGAATGCGGGGACGTGTATGATAGGTAGCCCCATCAAAAGAGGTGATCTCAAACTGTAGCTAAGGCTAAATGTAAAGACATTCCCCTTTCATGGCTAGGCCAAAAAAGCTGGGGACGTGGGGGTGTTGGTATTTTATTGGGAAAGGTGGGTAGAGAGGCATTGACTTATCCTTTCAATTTCTTTTACCCTTCATATGGATCGGACCAAAACCCCATTTTCTTACTTTTTCTGCATTTAGGGGAGGGGGGAGATAATTTTTTTGTAGTGTCTGTCCACGTGAGACATGTTTGTGCATGTATTATAAGTGTAGGTATATAATATATTGTGATTTATTTCGTCACAATTATAAAAGATAACCAGAATGTTTTTGTAGAACCGTATTTATTGTTTCAGTCACTATATTATTTGGAATTGGACTCTGTAACTAGTCAAATCTTACCACAAAGATGAAGATGTAGGGGGCACTTTAAAGAAAGGAAGAAAAAACAAACAAAAAAACCCCACAAATCTCTTCGCAGTTTGTGGTGGGTAAATAGTGCGGAGCTGAGGTGTTCTGCTAGGAACAGTAACAATGTACATTGTCCATTGATTGAAAAGTACAGATGCAACATACCAAAACATTCTGGTCATAAATACTACTGAAAATGAGTATGTTCTGAGGAAGAAAATAGATTTTTATATATAGTGGGCTGGAGTGAAATATATTTATACTATAAAGAGCCTCCCCCTCCCTTCCAAATAGTTTAAAAATATACACTGCTACGAATTATTTCAAAGTTATTTGTCCATGCAGTAAGTAGGATAAATATATATTATTCCAATCCATTATGCATTCTAACTTTATAGTAGGCTCAATCATTTGTTTCTGTGGCTCAAGACGAATATATTTGTGTTAACCCCTTCTGAAAGCTGCCAGCACTCCTGCAATCGATGCTGACCCACAAGGCTGACCCACGCCGATACATCATTTGTACATCTAATTCTTTCCCTGAATGAACAGGTAGGTTTCTGTAGAGTGTGTTACGTTCTCGCACAAGCATATACAGCGTACAGTCTTACCTTGTCTGTGCCTGATAAGATGTATTATCTTTACAAAAACAAGTATCTAGAAACATTTAAAGAAAGTATTGTTTGTAATTCATTAGAAACTGTCAGGAAACTTTCTAAACCTTCTAGAAAGAGAGAAGGGAGTGGTAATTTCAGGCCAAGCGCGGTAGGAATTCTCTCTCTTTTCTTTGACCCGCCAGAGACTGCAACCAATGCATAAACCTGTTAATTCCAAAGTTGGCACTTCTAGCAGTCAAGGGAGAAGACTGGAAAAAACCTCAACCTTGAGAGGCAATAGCATTTGCTAATAATTTAATTTAAGGGCCCATATGAGTAGGAAACAGACTATCGTATTTGCTTCGGGTTTTTTGTTTGCCAGTCAATCACCAGATTGAGTACTAGAGTCCTTTTTCTTGTTCTTCCGTAGCTTGATTGTACGGTCTTACCCACGTATTCAGAGGTTGTGATAAGGTAGCGTAGTTAGCCTAAGTGGTCCTATGTATCATGCATGTTCATTACAGGGTAGTGGTACACAACCTTTGTAAAGTAGCTGAAATACTTGGACTGTACCTACCCCATCCTCGGTTGTTAGAACTTCCCTCATCACCACGGGGATACTGTCAAGGCTCAGAGGGCAAATGATTTTAGTCTTTGTTTACCTTTTCTCCAAAAGCAAATATTAAATGCTTTCCTTCCCCCCAAAGAATGAAACAAAGGAAGTAGCTTGACCTGACAGTATCCTCAAGCATGTACAAAAGATGTAAACTAATCTCTCATGAGAGTAATTCAGGCTGATAGATTTAAGAAATATCATTGGCAGTCCCCCATTCCTTTTTTTTATAAAGTTTTTAAAAAAATCTAAATAATAAAATAAATGTCTTTGTGAATAATTTATGAATAGGAAAAAAGCTTTGCTAATTAGAGGGGGAAAACGACACATCTATAACTATATAGTTTTAAATAAGTACATCACAAAAAGAGAAAAATTAATGGTGCTGTCTCTGCTGACCTGTTTCATATGATTTTTTAAAAATCTTTTTCAGCACCTCTGGAAATTGTTTTAATATTTCAGACTAGTTTTTTTGAGCAATAAGAGTATATACCATTGTGTGCATTTTTAAAGCACTGCTATGGAAAGGCACTTTTTTGTATCTTTCAAATTGTTCACAAAGTTTTGTTTCTACTATTTTTGTGCTTATAAAGTGTCCTTAAAAGCATTTGCATTGTTGATTTTAAGCATGCTCAGTGTAGCTGGTGAATAACTTCACAGGAAGGTTGTTAAGCTATACTGCAATTCATGGGTGCTGTAATTTTCAACATTGGTCCTCCTGCTGCTTTGTACTGTAGGCAGCTCCTGGGTCTCATACCCACCAGTGGAGCAAAAGGTGTGCAGATACAGTCATAACTCCCCAGCTGTTATTGACGGTAGGTAAGTGGACACATTCTCCTACTCCCTGGCAGGATGCATCTGGGCTGACGCAGCGTGTGCTCCGAGACGACAGGAGTCAGGGAATCTGCTTGCCCTGTCTGTTTTTCTTTTCCCCCAAGGCAGCTCCACTGGTGTGTGTCAGTTCCAGCCCTTTTTTGTTCATTCAGTGCGGGTACCTCTGGGCTTTGGACTCGGCAGAGCAGTGGTTTGAGTGCAATTTCTTCAGAGGCATTTGAGCTTTGTTCTCATTTTCCTGTGCTCAAATTCGTTTACCTAGTATCTCTCCCTAGACAATTAATCCATGCTTTCTACTGCAGGCTGCTACACAGCTTGCTGGGAGGCAGGAGTTTTATCTCTTAAGTTTGCAGCAAAAAGAATGAGCGTCAGCAAAGGTGGCACCCTGTATTCCTTCTTGTTACAACTTACATACTTCCTAAACCAGTAGTGATACAGAAACACAGTGAGTGGCTGCAGCTTGCTGTCTCTCAGTTGAGAACTGAAATTTGGCTACAGTGTGGTTCAGACAACCTGGCTGCCTTTTCAGCTTATGAGACCCCTCACTGTAACTTGCTTTTCCAGTGTATTTACTGGTTTTGTGACAGTAAATATTTATGCCTTATTTGCAAGTAAGTTATTTTCCACTGTGCGCACTGGTCTCATTGTTGCACCATTGTATTTATTTAAATCAGAAAACAAAGGGGCCAGATCTCAGACACACAGCAAGAAGCTACAAACATGGGCTGTAATCTTTTGGCACTATTAAAAGGAGCATGTGAGAGCTGAGGTTTCATACTCTGGACACAAAGGTAGCGGATGCTTCCATCCTAAAATATTAAAAGAGTACAGCTGTAGTTGTGTTACATGATGAAGCGTATGGCCTTTGACACTTGCTAAGGTGGGTGTTGGGGAAAGCCCCACTGCTGCAGAGGCAGCTGAGAGCATACAGCTGCATTTGTTAATCTGTTCCAGATTTGGGCTTAGTTTCCCCTCTGCCATGCAGCAGTAACATCCACTTCTGTGAGCAGAAGGGTCCCTCCTGTTCAGCCAGGTTTCTCTGCGTGCAGCACAGGTGTAGAAAGCAGGGAGGTAGTCTTCTCGAACACTTTCATTGTAATTCAGGTCTCGGGGAGTTGCTTTGGAAGGGGAAACTAGGCTCTTACATCAGCAGTAATCTTAGAGGAGAAATTATTTTAAAAACAAAAAACCCCACGGGTTCTAAACAACCCATAGGTAATATGTTTGAGGTGGATATGCTGGGGGGTCTGTCTAGTCTTTCAAAACCTGTGGCTGGGGGAGGAGGTTAGGCACAAGTCTCACCATAAAATAATCCCGTTATTTTCTGCGGAAGAGGAAAGCTCCTGCTTCACCCTGTGCAGTGGTTTCCTCCTGTGGCAAACCACCACTGCTTGCTCTGACTTGGTGTGTGACCTCAAAGCCAAAGAGCTCCTCTCCTGAACTTACTCTGCAGTTTCCTGCAGGGCAGCAGTGACTGACTGACACATCAGCGAGGCAAAGTGAAGGTACCTGGATCACTTTGGTTTCAGGTCTGATGGGAGAGGGAGCGGTTTTTTCACGTGCATTTTAAGATTTACTGTTCTTGACTTGCACATTTTAAAGGTTTTCTAATTTCTTCTTTCTGTGCCCTTCAGCAACCAGATAACTCAAGTCAGCTCAGAGATAAGTGTGGCCTGTTTTTCTCTGAGTTAAAATTATTTTTTCCACAGTTAAAGGAACCAAAAGTGCCATTTCAACAGCAGAAGGGCAAAAGAGAAATTTTCTGCTTATTACAGAAAACTGTATAGAAGTAAATTGTTTTACTTCAGTGGCCCCATTGCAGGTAAACTTGTTTCTTACAATCTTATTTTGAATAAGTGGATTTTACTATGAGTATTATTTCAAATACAGTCACATAAAAATCAGTTGCACTCCAGGAAAACAATATAAATTCCTGACGGGAAGTAGTGTAGATGCAGCCAGAACATGTGAGTTTGGGTTGGGTTTTTTTCCTTTTTTCGTTGTTAAGGTGTAGATTTTGTACTTGTGCAAACAGTGCTCCTCATTTGGAGGTGAGGGGAGTCTTACTTCTTTGGGGGAGGTGTTTTCCCCAAGCCTTTTTGTGGCTCCTGGTGTTTAGCTTTGCATTCCCTCGCACAATTGGGGCAGACTCCAAACCAGAGAGGATTTAACACTACAGGGAATAGTTTCTCTTAGATGTTCTTGTAATGTTCTGGTGTTCTTTTATTTTGGAATTGTCAGTTGGTCTAAAGTGAAGTAATTTTCCTTTCTGAATTCTTTTTCTCCTTCAATTAAAAAAACACCCATGAAGACTGACAAAACCAGTGTTCAGTTGCAGGGGTCAGCGCTCACTAATACTGTGATCCAGTGAGTCAGAGGCTTTGTCTAGTTTTGAAAAGTTTAAGGGACTGAACTGCAAATGAGGTGACAACATCATGCTTATGCCTCACAATGTAAATTAAAGTAATTGCCACTAACATGGGAAAAATAGTGATTGGGGTTGATGGCTATTTGGTGCTCTGAGGCACTCAACAGGGCGAGGCACTCGGTGAGCTCTCTGTGTCGGAGGTGTGTATCTTTGGCGAGAAGAGCTAGAGAAGTTGGAAGAACAGGAGGAACAGGAACTAGTGCTATACACACAATCCCCCACGGCAGGGATTTAGTGAGGGAAATGAGTGAGAAGGAACTCGAGTAACAGATTTTGGACAGCACACACACCCCCATCCACACCCCCCTTATTTAAATGCTTAAAGGCAACTTGTCTTCTAGGAGACTTAGGAATTGAACCAACTGTTCCCTACAGTGGAAAATAGTTTCCTCCCACCTTCCCCAAGATGTCAAAGATGCATTCAGAGCTAAATTCCAGGTACACAGATGTGCTTGCACCAGCCTCTCCTGAGGCTAAGTTGCCAGGAGCTGCTGATGTGCAGCAGTGGTTTGGCAAGAGAACAGGGCTGTCACTGTTACATGTTGTGCACCTATTGCCTTTAACCAACACTGGTAACTGGCTACACATCTGCAAGGGGAGGGGGCAAAGGCCAGTTTAGCAAAGAACCTGTGCCCAAGGCTCCCTGCTGCTGATTTGGTGCAGCACTATAAAGCTTGTACTTCTAAAAGGAAAACTAAATGCTTTGTCACAAGTTGCAATTGCAAATCTTAGGTCTCCTTCTAGTGGACTGCAGTGGACCAGAAATTAACTGGAGCAGCAGTTTGTTTTACGGCTTACACTAATTGTTAGCAGCCACTGGTGATATTCTGTATAATACTGGGGATGCAAATGTAAGAAAAAAGTGTCATTGCAATGATGATTTGTCTGTGCAGCAAACTTGTGCTGAGTGCTGTAAATACATTCATGTTTACTGCTTTAAAAAGAAAATTGCACATTTTATCTTTCAATGGGATTGCCTCCCCTCTTCTTCCCTTTCCAAAAAGAAAAATCAAAGCTCTTTTAGACTGATAGCTTCAGGTTGGGGGGAGCTTTGCCATATTATAAATATATATAAATATATGTATAAATATACTTTTTTAAGCATGGGAGAGGACAAAAAAGAAATACTACATTATAGAGTACCCAATATAGATCATTATACAATGGAATATGCACAATTCAATAAAGATGTAGTTAAATTTAATAATCTGTTTTAATGCTCTGTCTTGCCATTTTCCTTTTTCATGAGTTCAGAACCCCACATCGTGTTCTCAGGGCATCAGTGGTTCCCTCTGTAGGGATCAGATATCATCTGATGACCTATAGGTTACCATTTATGTGCTCACTCTCAATAAATTGCTTTTTATTGTTCCTTTGCACAGTTCTTTCCAGTGGGTCAGAGCTGGCTGTACCAGTAACATGGTGCACACCAGTTACAGGTCTAAAGAGGACCCCAGTGTGAAGGCTCACCTTTTCCATCTGCCTCCTTCCTCAGGTGTGCAGAGTCCTGTATAGCTCTGCTCACGCAAGAACAGCTGATGGCTGGTAAGTGTTGCTGCAGCCCCTCTCTGGGACCCACTGTAGGGAATTCAGCTTTGCCTCCTCCTGGGGTGTGCTTGCAGGCTGGCCCTGCATCAGTCATCAGCTTTTACAGCCGAGATTTGAGGCATTACATTAGTGGTGGTTACAGGAAAGGAGCAGTCATACTGAAGTGGAGAGGAGCTGCTGAAGGCAGGAGGCTGGATGCCAGTGATCATACCTTTGGTGTGGGTAGTGCTGTGCTCAGAGCTCCTCTGGGACAGGGCTCCTGCATACACAAGCAACTCTCCCTGTCCTCACTGTTTTGAAAAGTCTGTAACCGAAGACAAGGAACGTGACGCAGCAGTGGCACGCTCACCGAACACATGGTGTGTGCTTTGTTCTTTTTATTTAGGGCTTGTAACAAGAGGGTTTAGTACACAGCAACAGTTAATTCCAAGTACAATTAAAAAAATTTAAAAATTGGGTTTTGCACTCACTGGAAGGTGGTTCAAATGGCACACACAATAAAATGTTACTGGCGGCATACAGCTCCCCAGAGTCCTGCGGGCTGGGTCAGTTACAGTGGGCTCTGCACTCATCCACTGCATTCAGCAGTGCCAAAAGCAAAAGCACTGTGTGCTTCTCCTCTGACTGCAAACCAAAGGTGGGGGGTGGGTGGGGGTATCTGCTTTCAGAAAAAAGTGCATGGACAAAATCCATGTTAGACACTGACATTTCCAGAGAATTCATAGAAATTACTTGTCCATGCAAGTTGCAAAAGACGCTTTTTCAAATGTGAAAAGAAGCACTTGTTCTTTACAAAAAAATCTCAGACATGTCAGCACTTTACCAAGGCGCTGTAATGGAAATGAATTTGTACACAGCTCTTCCTCATTAGTCAATAGTGGTAGGATTCTTCTGACGTTTTAAGAGAAACAGGAACAAATGTACTGCACGCATTTCAGCGGAGTCACCACGTCGGTGTTCAGCAGGATGCTGGGTGTAGGCTTACCTCTGGACAACAGGCTGCTGCTGACTTCACTGTTTTGTAATAAGCAAAGGTGCTACTAAAACTACTATGTCTAGAGTACCAAAGAAAAAACACTTCCTGCACGGGCAGGAGATTGCACAAAATACGTGGGTGGGTTTGTTTTGGTTTTTTGTTTTTGTTTTTTTTTTTTTTTGAACAAAAGCAGCAGAACAGCATGGTCTGTGAATTATTCTTTGTAACAGCAGTTAGCAAACCTTGGCCACATCAAGCTTTCAGCAACCCTCCCATGGACATGATGTGGGGGTCCTACTATTCTTGCAGTTTCAAAATCAAAAAGTAGATCAATAGGACTGTTACTACACACTGACTTTAGCTACTAGGGGGAAAAAAAAAAAAACCCAAAACAAAACCCCACAAACTGTTCCCTTCTTGCACTATTCTGACCTCTGCGTAAATACCATTTTATCCACAAAATGTGGCAGTGCCTAATACTGAGAGATGCCAAAAGGTAGGGAAGGTGAATAGACCTGTAAGCACAGTGAATTCTTGCAAGTGGTGCCCCATAAGCTATAGCCCATCATCTACCGCTACTGCTCAGTTTATACCACCACCATCTCTAGAGATTAGGGTACTTGCCTTAGTGAATGCAACACTGCTGTATATTTCTCACTGACACTGTTGTTGACGTACATAGGAATTGAAGTCTCTGCACAGGGTTTGTAATGCTTCCCAAAATGCTGCTGTGCTCCATCAGTGACTCTCTATACTCCCACTGCAAGTACCACTCTCGGTAGGAGCCACAGCACCACGGTCTTTCCAAAAGCATCCTCTAGCAGCTTCCAACAACTTGCCCTGAAGAGAATACAGATGCTAACTGTTTTGCAAGATGTTCTGTCCCACCTCTGGGAGGAGAAGCCCTGTAAATGCTCCCAGTTTACTAACCCGCACAAAGTCCCATCCTTTCCAGACAGGAAAACAGGAAAGTTTTGCTTTTGCTTTATGCCTGAAGCCCAGAGACACAACTAATAAAAAGAGTGCTCATTTCCAGCAGAGAGGCACATCTGCAGCACTTGCTAGGAAGTTGCTGGGAAGAGCACAGCATGTAAGTCACCATCAAGCAGAGGTGGGAGATGCCACAGAAGCACAACAGTTTCTATCAGTACACAACCGTCCTGCACCTCTAGTCAACAACTCGCACGTACACACCAGGCAGGCAGCCTACCCTTGCTAAAAAAGACACATCAGTCCTCCTGCTGCATCGCTTTCTCTTCATGATCAACTGAAACACCTTAGATAGAAGTGCCACTTTTCAGAAGCTGCATTGCTGCCCGTGTCATCTTTGGCTGTCACCAAGAACCCTTGGCAGCAAATTAAGAAAAGGCCCAGGAGCTGTGAAAGGAGAACAAACTGCTCTAGCAGTAACTAGCTGGGTCTAAGCCTTACTGGCACCCACTGGTAAGCCACCCAGCCACAGACCACTGGGGAGCTGTGATTCAAACCAGCAGCAATCTCCAGCCACTTTCAGGAACACCCAACTCAACTAATCACAAGGACAAGCCAAGTCCCAGGAACGTGGTCAGCCTCCTGGTAACACACACCAAGCTCTGCCATCTACCCCAGAGTCATGCCGCACCTCTTTCTTACCCTCCAGTGAGACCAATGGTTCTTCAGCACATCAGTGTCTGCCTGTGTCTCACCAGTAAAGGCAGCAAGTCTTCAGGCACGCCATCAGGATCCTCAAGCATAAAATTTGCTGCTGGCCCCTCCTGCCCCTCTCAGCCCTCTGCTGCAACAGCCAGCGAGATAAACAACATCAATGTTAGGGGGGGGGGGAGAAAGGAGGCGGGGGGAGAGATGGGTGAGACACATGCAACCTCAGCCGTCTCTCTTAGGCTGGAAGGCACCAAAATAACCCGCTTCGGCACTAGATGGGGACAGACTTGGTTGGACCTCTTCTCACACAGGCACGTGGTGGAGAGGCAGCTGTAGTTAATAGCTTTGTACCTGGGGGCAAAAGCAAGGAAGACATCTCTGATACAGCAAACCAAGGCAAAACTACACCACTAGAGGATGCTGACTGATTTCTGTGCACAGTGAAAACAGCTGGCTGGGCTAAGGCAGCTCTCACAAAGGGAGAAACATACTCATTCTGGCCGTACAGCAGCAATCTTTGGGCTATTCTGGAGTGTCTCCTTCCCCCACCTCTCTCTCATGCATACACACTGCTGATTCAACAGCCTGTGATGCTGAACACCTTCAGCTGTGGCAGCAGAACTCAGTGAAGAGATGTTGTGCACCTACTTGAAATACTGAGGTGTTTCTTCCCAGCCCCATTCTCCACCCTTTTTAAAGTAAACATGTAAATTAAAAAGGGGTGGGAGGAGTAGGTTTTGGAGAAGGAGAAGTACATGGGACAAAACTGGAAACACAACCCTCACTGACTTCACTAGCATGCAATCTATGTAACATTAATATACAAAGACTGTTTACCTTGGCCTCGTCTATGACCATTACATCACATCATCCCCGAATGAGCCACAAAATTAAAATCTGTACAAAATAAAAAATATGCATAAAACTCAACAAATTTCTTTACATCAGTACTGCATAATAAAGCATAAAAACCAGCAGGAGGTGACCCAAAAATTCCATCCACAGCAGCTCTTGCAGTATAAACAATTCCACATGCTATCAGCAGGGACCAGACTAACCCCTGGCCCGTAAGACCAGAGCCAGTTCTTTAAAGGAGCTTCACGCATTCCACTTCCAAGGTTTTGCAGCCTCATCTTCTGTACTGAGCTCTGGCAAGCATTCAGCACATTCTAGAGTTCACACTGCTCTGCTCTCGCAACACAGAAAACTTGCAAGATGAACAACCAGCTGAATGAAGATTAAGGACATGGGTGTGTATCACACACAATCCCCACCCGGCTGTCAGAAGTATTCAAGCGCATGCTCTTACACATTTCACTAATGCATGATCTCCCAGCTGGAGCATGGGTGCACAGGGAGAGAGGTTCGGCTCTCATTTACTAGCTCACTAAGCTGCCATAACTTGATGCATTTGAGCACCCTGTGCTCAGTCTTTACCACAAACATACCCAGGGCAAGAAAAACCCAGGAAAGCTCTGATAGTCCCAGAAAACAAAGTCACCCTGTGCGCACCAAAGGCTTGTGCATACTGCTGTTCAATCACCCAGGCCACTAGCTGGGCTGCAAGCACCACCTCCCTGTGCAAAAAAGTGTAGACCTGCCCTATGACACTAGAAACGGTCATGCCAGTGACTGCATAACCAGTGTTTTTTCTAGGCTTGCTCCCAGAGAAATGATGGGCTGAGGGAACCAAACATAGCTGCTTCTGTTAGTCTTGCTGCAAGACCAACATTTTCCCAGAGGAAGGTAGAAGAGTATCTGTTCTGGTTAACACTCATCCCAAACAGTAATGCTGTCAGCTTCCAGAAAGAAGACAACCGTGTCTTGGTGACAGAGCTGTGGATTGAGCAGGGGAGAAAGTAACTTACGTTCGCACCAGTTTCTTCAAAGTTGTACCTCCTGTAGGCTTCAACCAAACTAGTTCCTTATGCTCAGTCACATGAGTTAACGCACTCTTCCACAAGCTCACAGTGGGTGATCACATTCATCCATATCCCACAAACCCACCTCACCTGTTTGTCTCCTTTTTCCTCCCTCTTGAGCAGTTATGGCGCCTCCCTGCCCAGGTTTGCACCAAACCCGCATCTCCATCCTGATATTGCACCAATTACCAAGCAAGGGGATTGGGTCAATTACCTGTACCCTTGCCAATACCGTCACAAACCCAGCCCCAGTAGTGCTCTCTTGTGCGCTGCTCTGTTTTACACACGGGCCTCAGAAGACAGCTGCAGCATTGTCTTGCCTTTGACAAGCTACTGTTGGTACCAGCTGGAATCTGGCCAGGTGACAGACAAAAGTTGTCTGGGAAGATGCCCTGGCCCAGGAGGCTCTCACAATACAGGGGTCAGCTCAATTTGCAGGCTAACAGGACTGCAACAGGAGGTTTAATCAGTTCACTCTGTTAATGCATGACATTTACCCAAAGATAACATTTAGTCCTACCTAAGGGCAGACTAGTACAGCCATCACTTTACACCGATCTGCTAGGCAGAATCACTGAGCAGCATTTTTAACTGAGACTAGATTAAAAAGCAAACTATCAACACACGGGGCTACAGAGCCTTCACTTGGTATTACTCCACCCCAGATCCACCAGTACAGCTCAAAATATCTATTTCTTTATAATAAACAATGGAGAGGGCTGGGGGAAGAGCTAGGACTACTACTAGTTACTGCTTGGATTTCCATGGGAAACCAGTACGCACAACAGCCCTTTTTACTTCCACTGAAGAGATTTTGGCAACAGACATGAAGACGACAATTGCCGTTTGTCCTGCCTCTGCACAGGGCTCTCACAGTACATATGCAAATCTAGTCATCCAGTACAAAATAGCCAATTTACAATACCTGATTGAATTTTTAAGGTTATATTGTGCATAAGACTAAAGCTGGGGGTAAGTTTCTCTAGTGCAAGCAGGCGTGAGTAGATCTGAACCTTAGATCACAGCCCCTAGAGTTTATCCTCAGACCCCAGGAGGACCTGTAAACTTTGTTTTGCCTTCACCATCAATGGCACCTGTGAGTTCTGTTTAAACCAGCTCACTGCAGAGAAGAGCACATTTACATCAGTGCAGAACACAAACAAATCTGTGGTGTTCAAAAGATGAGGAAACGGGAGTGGGGGTCCTCTGGGCTGCAGCCATCTTATTTGTCTAAACTGAAAGGTGAGTGAATGAAAGCCAGCTCTGTGTGCCCCTGTGGTCAGCCTACATGTGCAGAGCAGCTGCAGAAGTGTTTATGCTAAAGATGTATCCAACTATCTGGAAGTCAGTTACAGGAACAGCTCTGTGTAGAAATCCCAGTGTAGCTAGCACACATCTGTTCTTCCAGCTGCACAGGAGTGTAGTGTAGAAACAGGAGGGGTGTCCGCTGGCCAGTAACCCTTCACTGCAAGCATCCAGGACATCCCAAGCGCCAGGCACTGCTGCCAAGGGTGGTACCACAAGGGCACACAGGATTCCTGAGACAGATCCCAAAGCCTGTCAGAAGAAGTCAGAATTCGAGTAAAGTATCAGCTACTCGAGTTTGTTACATCTGAATGGGTCAGCTTAATTCAACTTCAGATGGCTCAGGATAGCCTCTGCTGGCAGCCGGAAGAGCCATTTGTTCAAACAACTCAAATCACTATTGTTTTATAATGGAGGGGGGGGGGGGGGGGGGGGGGGGCGGAGGGGGAACCAAACCCAAAAGAGTGGTCGTTACAATTATCCTTCATTCCGTTACACTGGATGGGGCCCCAGAGGCTGTTGGAGAACTGGGAAGCCCTGACAGCTCCTGCAGCAGGAGATGCAGTGTTCTGTCCTCTAGTCTTCACTCCGAGTAATGCATGATTGACTCCACATAGTTCCCTGGGAAGAGCCCCGTCACTCCATTCATGACCCCCTCATACCAGCCGTCATCATTTTTCTTGATGACATAAATGATGGCACCTTCCTGAAAGGAGAGCTCATCTTCTTTGTCCTTCGTGTAGTCATAGATTGCCACCACTAGGAAAGAACAGAGCATGACTGTTAGGAGAGGTGCAGGGAGGAGAAGGAAAAAATCAACCTACCTCATACAAAGTTCTCCATGTTTGAGGCATCTCAGAGAACTGTACTACCTCACCCCTGTGTGTGCAGAATGACCTGCTGAGAGGGGCAGTTTCTTCCAACCCCCTTTGTAAGAGCTCATGCTGTGAAGCACATGAGCCAGGACTACTTTAACTCTTCTATTCTTAACTATTTCCAGACCCACCAGAGGAAAAGTTTACAAATATATGATAAACTTTTGATGTGGAATGATACAAAGAGGTGGATGTAATCCCCATAGCTATGACCACTCAGACCTACTCTAAGATTCATGTAGTGGGTGTATATTCTAAACCAGATCTCTGCACAACTAAGTCAGCAGGAAAACATGGAAGAGGGAGAGTAATAAGAGCTCTCTTCAGATGACAAGAAGAATGAGCCAAGGCTAATGTCCCAGACTTCCATCTACCTTAGCTACCTCCACATTTAAATCCGTAAAATGCATATGTGTATCCCCAGTAGCTAGAAGTCACTCCCACGGTATACAGTGCCAAGGTTGAATCCCAGTTAGGAGCGAGGAAATAAGTAAGGTGGTTCTCTGAAACAAAACATACACCTACTGTATCAGGACATTTTTCTTACAGATGCAGAATACTTTACTGAAGGCACAAAAGCTGCTAGGAAAGTCAAACAAATGGGACAAAGCACTGGCAAACATTAGAGAGAGCACTGTCCAGAAATGGCAGAAAATAGACATGAACTTGATATGTTTTTCCATTCTCAGTCCTATCATTATGTGTTCCATACAGAAAATGAGCTATGCCAGACTCTGAATACTTTAACAAATAGCATCAGTCACTGCTTTGAGCACTTGGCAATGAAACACGCAGTGCTGCCATTGAAACAAAATGGATGTTGGACAGGCATCCTAAAATCTTTTACTGGGGATAGAAGGGAAGATAATCTAAACCAAAGCAAGGAGAAAAAAAAATAACAGCATGTGTTCATGAGCACAGTGTTGAAGAGCCCTACTAAAATCATTCTTTTCAAAAGAAAAGAGGTCATTTCCTTTTGAAGGGAGCAAAGGAATCAATACAAATATTTACTAGGGAAACCTGGATCCTGAAGAGCTTAATAAAGTAAAATACACAAATCAATCCCAGTGGAGAATCAGAGTATGTAAAGAGGTTTTTTGTGGTTGTTTTTTTTTTTTTAATAAATCTCCCAAACAGGAGATTTGTATCATTTGACCACAGCATATTTAAAGCACACATATTGCTGGCTCTACACTTACGCCAGCACAGTTGTTAAGTAACTCATTCTAACTAGTTTTAGAGGTATCATTCTAAGAAAACAAAACACAAATGGAGACATGAGTAAATATTTAGCTTGAAAAAGAGAAGTCACTACATGAACATGTGATACATTCAATTGAAGTCCTTCAAAATTCCTTTTTAACTGCCTTCTATACCTGTTTATTTTAAAACATTTCTTCCTAGAGTCACTGTGCTGTTGTTCTTCATTCTCTTGATAATAATAATAATAATCCAAGGATCACAGTAACTTCTAATTCCTTTCTTTCTCATTTTTGAGTGTACTCTAGTCCCTTATGATACTGAATGGATTCATTATTTTGTGATCACAAGTAGGAAACTCTTCCCTAATTTTGTGATGAAAATTCGCATCTTGTTAAGCCTCTTAAAAATTTACCGGAAGCCTGACTTTGTTTTTACGTAACCATTGCTTCCTCCTCCTGCATGTTACTTTTGTACTGGCAACGTTGTTCTCTCTAAAAGGTTGTTTAAACCTTCTGTCTGTAGTCCCACCAGTTCAAGCTGTGAGCTTGTCACATACCACGAGTTACCAGGATCCCAGGCCCGTATTGCAAAAAAGGCTCCAGATGAGACAGGAAGCAGCAATACTGACTTGGGAGGTGGCATCCTTCCCTGCAAGACTGAGCCAGAACCTCTTTTAGTTTCTATCTGAACACATTTCAATGCAGATACGAAAAACAGAATTACTCATTTAGGTTGATATTCTTCCAATCAGTGATCTTTCATTCTTCGACAATTACATAGAGTTTGGCTGAACTCTGTTATGTCAAACTGACCACAAATGTAGGCCAGACTGATTATCCAACTGAAATCTGATAGCTGTGACCACACACTTTCTCCATGTGGTATGAGGGCAATTTTTGCTTCTGGATACCCATTTCTGTTCATCTGATTTGCAAAGTTGGGACGTTTTCTTACCTTTTCATGCCACGCACCCAGACACACAGTTCAATGGAAAACTGCAGTGCGCTTTCCTGGACATTGCAGGCTGGCTGTTGCTATTACAGCCATGTGGTAGTGTCCTCAAGTTCAACATCCCCAGTACTGTAACTCCCTAAGAGTTTCTCCACCTGTTCAAAATGGATCTGGTATTCACTTCCTTTCTCAGCTGTAGGTTAGAGCATGTCTTAATATTAAATACACCTCCCACACTGCATGACCCCTTTACTGAACAGGATCATACTGAATCCCATCTCAATATATAGCAACCCTCTGTATCTGACACCTCCTTGGGTGTCCCAGGTTCCACATTCTCACTTTTGCAAAGGTTATCTACACCAATCCTACTAGAAATGCTTTCACATGAACTTATATAAGTGAGCAGTCATACCACAAGAAGAAGCACAAATCCTAGGAATTGCTACTCTACTTTTGGGGGGTAATAGTGTTTCAACAGCCATTTCCTTCCATCAGTTTTCTCCACTTGGAATCATGTGGCACAGAATACTCTTTATAGGAACTTAAGGAGTTGCCATAGGAATAATTATTTTGCAGAAGGTAAAGCATTATTAGTTCACAGCAGGATAAGTATACACATTCTTTGAGTCTGAAAGTCCTCTTTTAGCATGGGGCTTTTCATTAACTTTAAAGCTTGTTTGCTACATAAAAAAAAAAATCCCATCCAAGCACTTCTTTCCCAACTCCAGCAAAGCAGTCAAATCTCAAGACATGGGCTGAATATAAGTAGAGCTATTCATATAACTACAACAGAAGCCAGATCTATGTCAGTATGTAATTTTTCTGGTATCCTAAAACTACTATTTAACAGTTCTTCATACCTTGTAAGCACTTTAATTTTTTATTACTTTTATGAGAGTTTCTAAGAACAGAATAACCTTTTAGATGTTTTAGTCATCCAGTTTTCAAAATAAAGATCAAAATTATGTTTTTGCATGACACTCTATATCAATACGAGAGAACGTTTGGTTTCCTATACTTCTGCTTTTCTACCGGAAAAATGTCCTGACTAAAAGCCTGACTTCCTCCAGCTTATCTTTAAAGACTCCAATTACAGTTTTTGCTATCCCACGTGATTTTCCCTGTAAATATCAAACTACAAGTGCCTGGACTGCCTGCAGAGATGGAACAGATCTGTGCATATGTGCACCTATATAAATTATTTTAGTTCACAAGCTCATAGAAGTCATGCAGAAAAGCAGATCAGAACAACATGCTATAAGTCAAATGTCATTATTTCTTCAAATAGAAAGTTGTTTTCCCAGGCCACATGCCACGTGATTTTGTGGCTTCTCTTCCCCACAAACACCATCACCCCCCGCCCCACTGCATTAGTATGAGACACTATAAACAGACAATGCACATCAGGGTCCAATTTCTTCTCTTTTGCTCCTAGCTCAAATGCCACTGCAGATTTGCTGAGGGCCAGGTGGCAGGAATAGCAGAAACATAACAAAGATAGTGATATGAATGTAGAATTAGGCTAAAGAGTATCTTATGCCTGGAAAAATACAGAGAAAAATATTGAAACTCACTCTCCTATCAAAAAGGAACATGCCTGCAATCTTCATCCAGCACAAAATGCATCAAACACAATGAAACTGAGCAGATACTGTGCATTCTCAGAACTGCCTGGTAAGGAGAAGTTCATTAAGTAATGTAGCACATCCAGTATTTGCTGAAACGAACTGTACTGGTCCCAGCCTGAAGAAATTTGCCATCCTCTCCCGAAGAAAGAACTGCAGCATCAGGAACTCCAAAACCTGATTTCGTGAAGCTAGGTCAGTAATATCAATAATCAGGAATAACCTCCAAACTGCACAGCAAGAGAAGTACTTTGTATGAGATCCCTTTTTTCCCTGTCCGCCCTCGTGGAAATAAGCTTCCCTGACAAGAATAAGCTGAAGCAACTTTTAATCAAATAAAGAGCCTGTGTGCATCAACAGAATACTAGTGACACTTGCTGTCAATCAGAGGTGTGGAGAGGTCAATAGATAAAGCAAGTCATGTAAACACCCTGCAAGTCAGGCACTTTGTCCCACAAATGGTCTCAGCTTGTCAGCAAAGCTTGGGTACTCCTTGCACTAAACACTTAAACCAGCTAGATGGAGGGTGGGGGAGTAACAAAAAAACTCCCACATATTCTTCTATCTCCCTCAGGAACAGTAGTATTTTCTTTGGGCTGGAGTTGGCAGAAAGTGCCTCTTCCATCTCTTGTTTTTTTTTTCCTCCCCTGAAATCCTGCACTGGGTTTATCTTTGTGGTATTCTTGAATTTTTTTCCCTGATGCAGACTGAATGTTTCTAACAGTCACTCAGCTGAGATGCCTGGTTACTTTGCAACATTAGATTTTATATCACCTTTTACTAAGAGGTACATGACCCTGTTTCAGAGGAGAACACAGGGCAGTAGATTTTTTATATTCAAGTGCTCCTAAGCCATTTACCTACTCAGTTTATTTTACCTGTAGTTTTAATCCAGCATGTTTCCACACATCTACTTCAGAACTGGAAGACATCTAGATGCAGCCATGCAGCAATGCCTCAGTTAGTCAGTCCTACACAGACCCAGCACTTTTTAGCTTAGCACAGTCCCACACTGGTACAGCACTGCAGCTTCCAGAGCCCCAAATACACATTGCAGCACTTCTCCAGATGCACCCATACGTTCAAAGTTCAAGTGCAACTGCAGCACCGATTCATTCATCTTTGACTTTGTATACGTTTGATTATTAGGATTAAGCAGACTACTGAAAGGGGAGTCTCAAGTAGATTACAGAAGATTTAAAAAATACGTAATTAGCCCGCTCTCCCTTTGTGGAGAAAGGGGCAAAAGACTCAGACTCAAAGAACAAAAGTTAAGCTACTCTTCTAAGTTGCCATTTGGAGGAGCACCTCTATCACAATACCAAATACTGGCTACAAAGGAGTCCAGGCAGACTCCACATCCAAAGCAGGATAGCAGGAGCTTATACAGAATGTTGTTACAAACATGACCCTACCATCTCTACTAGCTCTAAACCTACCCTTTTCTAAGTAGGTCCTTGGTGCCCAAGGAGGGTCCTCCTCAGCATATGGATCACTGTACTCCACCACAGCTGCTTCCTCCTCCTCATAATCTTCTGGAGGTGGTGGTGGAGGTGGAGATTCATCAAACACTGGCTCGTCCACAGGTGGTGGCGGGGGAGGAGTGTCTGAAACTGAAAATAAGCAATAGTATAACCATGAAAATGTCTCTAGAACCATGGTAGCAGGTTGAAGTAATACTCCCTATCCCAATTAGTTGCGCTGGGACCAACAGTTAGAGCTTGTGGAAGTGCACTAGAGCCAATAAAATTCAGAGAAGGAAGGATCAGATTCCTCCAATAAAAATACTTCCTTTTCCCTCCCTTCACAATTTCAGACAAACTTGCAGAGGCAGTAGAGAAGACAGAATTCTGGCTATATATAGGCAAATCTTTCATCCGCTCAAAACAAAAGCCACATCCAGTAATAAATCATAGCACAAGGAAGCAGCAAACTTACTGTTTTCTTGAACTCTGGCCACAAATCCCATTAGTGGTAACTGTGGAGTTACCTGTAGGATGGAAGGGGGAGGAGGAGCAAGGGATGCTGCCACAGAAATTAAAAAGAGAGAGGCATTCAGTTAGAAACACAACAAAGCGGCAAACAGAAAAGTAGACATCATCACTGCTCAGACAGTGTAGCAGTCTGCCAAGAAGCTGAGATAAAAAGGCTGACATTCAAAGAAAAATGGCTCAGGTGGTTTAAGCATATTCCTAATCCTTACTTCAAGATTTCTCAATTTTTAAAATTTCCAACCCAGGTCTTTTTCATAAGATTAAGAACCCATGCTGAAGTATTTTTCTATCTATGAGATGCCCTTAAGTTGAAGTTTATTACTACAGCAATATAGCACTTTGTGAACAGACCTAACAAATGTATCAAGAGGATTCTCTCCCTATAATCCTCCACCTTTCAAATCAAATTGATATTTACAGAGGTGACTTCTTTAACAGCATCCATGAAGTCTTAGTAATGACAATTGATATAACTAGTTTTCTCCAAAATGTAGGCCAAAAAACCCCATCAAATGAGGCAGCTATTTTAGGCAAAACAGAAAAAGACGCCTTTGAGAACTGAGCATACTTGGAAGACAGGGACTTCTGACCTCATTGGTAGAAAAAAGCACACTGTGCTGCTGCTGAACAACAGGGCCTATTCCAGATGTGCTGTCTCATTTCCTTCCCACCTGATTTTGCAGACCACTGCACTGAACTCTGAACAACCCTTTTACTGGTACCAGAAGAGCTGTCTTTGTACAATACATGTGAATTCACATTTAAAGAAGATACTCTCAGCCATCTGCAAATGTTGTAACACTGAACTGTGGTTTAAGCTAGGAATGAAAGTTTCAGTTATCTATTTAAGTTTAAAAAATAGTTAAGTAGTTTTATCTAATTTTAGTACCACTTTGCAAGAGTAATGCAGTAATATTCTTTAAGCAAGTTACATTATTTTTCAGAAAGCACACCTCAGGAAGAGCACAACTAAGTAATGTTCTTGTTAGTAGTGGCATACATTTAGTCATGTCCAAAAGAATGAGGGAAAAAGGTCTACATTTCATGTACCAGTACATTTAGTTTGCTTGCAGAACAGAACTAAATAAATATCAGACTACTTCTAGAGCTGGTAAGAACACGGCCACGTATGATGTAGTATTTTTCAAAATTAATTCACATCACCATAGCAAATGAAAAGAACTCTACGGCATTTAAAGCTCGTGTCAAAATTTTTTCTGTTTGCTTATTTCAGTAACTATTATCTGAAGTGCTTTGAATTTCTTCTGTCACTCACATTCCTTTCACAACCACACACCCCAAACAAAAAAACCCAACAGAGCAACCATCCTTTTTGTTGCAAAAATATCCTTGTACCTCCATATGAAGCAAGCTCCATTATCTCACCATTTAATTGATACTTCTTGAGAAAAACTGAAATACCTTTCTAATTACAGCTTCTTTGATTTGAATGACATGGCCTCTGAGAGTATTTATTCCTTCAAGTGTAACCACAGTAGCTGGAAAAAGATTTGGTCTTGCATTTTTTCAAAGCAGGAAAAGGGAACTTGAAGTCCTACTGAAATGCAGTAATATTCATGAATTCAGCATTCTTATGCAATTATGAAGTCCCTGCCTTTTTAACTATATATGCTATAAAAATGTTCAGTTTCAAAATGTTTCCTCTATTCAACATCATATGGATTCATACAATTCATATCTCTCATAGGAGACTAGCTTCAGTTTCCTAGGTCCCTTCAGTGTACTTTGTTTGTGTGCTATATATATTTCTTTAAAAGAAATAATGAGGCTTTCCATGTAGAAAAATAAATCAATCAAGACAAGTACTCCAAGCAAATGCAAAAAAAATCCCTTAGTTTAGTTTGGATTGTGTAGTTTAATCAAAACGGTGATGCTAACACTAGCTGACATCATTTCTTGTTTATCTTAAACATCTGGTTTGTGCTTCAGTTTATGTACACTGCTGGGACTATTATATCATATTGTCTCCATACGATAATAATGACTCTAAGCTAGTTTTGACCTTTAGGAGCCAATACAATAAATACTTTATTAATAATGGCTTTGTTTATAAAGTGCATCGCAAGAACTTCACTGTACCTCTGCTGTCTCAAAACATGAGATAAATACCAGCTTAAAAGTTCCCTCCCAGCTTCCTTCCATGTAGACCATTGATAGATTAAGAGTTCATCTACACAGTTGCTGTAAATTAATTCAGAAAGGCTCTAGAGCACCTTCCATCAGATTGCTTCAGCCTGGTAAGAATTCAGCTATACAAATAGTGTGTAGTGCAGACCACCATCTCAATACTTGCCCAGTTTCTCCCACAGGGTTTTTAGCCTGTGCTAAGCTCTATACTGCTTAGATACTGGTATCTAAGGTTGCAAAGTTAAAACACTTGTTAGATGGCACGGCTGGCAAGAGTGGCTTTGGGACAGACATATGCTGAGATCACTTAAGGTCTGCATTTCTTAGTATTTTATTTTCAGTTGTTAAAAAGGTCTCACCATGAAGTAGAGAAATTATATTATCTTAGAAGTGGCATTCAAAAGAACAGGGCAAGGCATGTATCTTTAATCCTCCTGTGAAGTGAATAATCAAAAATGACTATGCCAACATACTAAAAAATGGAAGTGGAAAAAACAGTACTGCTTTGTTGCCAGACAGCCTGCAAAGATGAAAAAGCCATAGCTGGCACACCCCTCTGCCTGTTGTAAGGTCTCTCTTTCACCTCTTAAGTTTGTGTTTTCTCCCTCTCTTCAGGAATGCTGAGAAGACCTATCACGACTAACCCTGCTCCTTACAGACACAACAGTCCCTCTGTTCTTAGGGTCTTCCATCAATTATGCATGCTTGAGCATCCTCTCCTTTCAAGGTACAGGCCAAAAAAAACTTGGTTTAGTATAACTGCAAAGCTAATAAATTCTGTATTCTGCTAGGTACATTAAAAAAAGCCTCTTACTACAACTGCTTATTTATGTTGTATCAAGTATGCCAGTATAATTGAACTATTTTTTTTGTGATTTACAGCTCAAGTGACTAATCACCATAATCATTATCTTCTTTTGGGGAACACAGACTGAATTGTGGTTATGTAACTTATTTAAGGTCTATTCGGCATCTTCTGTGATTACCTATTAACAACGCAATGGTAGCTTGCAGAGAATTATCCCTTTGCTAAAGCAGAAATGCACAGCAGTTGTCAGAAACTCTCAGGATATACTGAAAATCCTCTTTACTGCAAAGGTAATCCTGAAAGGTTTCCTTTTTTGCTATTACCCTTTCCTTCTTGCCTATTCCCTTTCAGCCTTCAATACACAAATAATGTGTTTAACAAATGCCACATATTTCAGGCAACTGGACTACAATTTAGTCATACAACCTCCTCCACCCCCCTGTCCCATCCATTTCCTTCTGAAGTTAAGCACACACCTCTCTTTGCAGGGTAGCTCTCAAGCAGTAATATTTGAACCTGATCAAATCCCTTAAATGCAGATTGCAGCACTTGACCTAATTCCAAGTTCAGTGGTCAATTTAAAAAAAAAAAAAAAAACCACCAAAAAAAACCCCCCAAAAACCACCACCAAACCCCACCACCGCAACAACCACAAAACACAAACACACTGTAGTGCTTGCAAGTCAACATTCAGTCTTGCTGGTAACAGGGCATTTCCTAACAAGGAACCTTCAGTACGTCCCCTGCATCTCTCTGTAGCTTTGTCAAAAAAGAAAGTCTCCCCTACTCTGGAATCAAAACCTTCACATTGCATCAGAAGCAGATGGAAAAGGACTCCTTAGATAAAAAGCTACTGTGTTCTGCCTGACACACAGGACACGCCACTCCTGGTTGATATCTCATCCTGCTTTCTAAGACAGGTCGCCCATTAAAATAACATCACCTGTGGACTTAGCAGATGACACAGCTTCCTTGCATCCCATACCAAATACCACTGGTGTCTCTAAAGTGTCTAATGCTTACCCTTGTATAACAATTGCAACTTCTTGAACTGTCCATTAATCAGAAGGAAAAAACATACAAGATAAAGACTGATTCATGAAGAATCAATGTTCTGGTGCAAAATCAAATACCCATCCCACACCAAAGCAGATACATGACACATGGTGTAGCAAAGGACTAAAGCTTGTCTAATAGGGACTATGAGATCAAAAGCAACTTATTTTGCAACAAAGCCAGTACTGTTTTAAGCTGTTTGCCATAAGGGAAGCTGAACACTCTGTACTTGGACTGCAGCTTTGGCACGGCTACCAGCAACATACTGGAAGTTACCTGAGACTAACTGCAAGATCTGCAATAGAGACAGAACACAAGATTTCAGAGATCTGAAGGCCACTACTGCATTGAATGCAACAGAGCAGGAAAACTTTCTTACCTGGATTCTGGTTATAAAATGGTCCTCCATTCATCTGGTTCTGAAGGCTTGTCTGTGATGTGATCGAAGGAGGACGCCGATATGGCAAAGATCCCCCTATTGTTGGGGGTGTATGTCGAGATGCAGGCCTGTTCATGCTGTAGAACTGAACTGGGTGACCTAGGTTAGAAAGAGAAATGTATTAGCAGAGAGAAGAACGATGCCTGCCTTTTTTATATTTGCACTCAATATTCAAAGGCTTGGAAAGGTTTCTGGTTTTTTAAGACAGTCTGTATCCTCGGAGCAGTCAGCCAGTTCAGCTGCCAGACTGGCAGGACACTGGATGTCTCAATAGCAACACAAAAAACAACTCTCCCAACTGCCTGTACTCAGCACTGCTCACAAAAGCCAGTATGAAAATACAAAGGGGTCTAAGCTACAAAGTTTCAAAATGAGAGAAAATAATTCCCAGTTATCCATTTTATATAATGTATTATAATAACTTCTTACAAATTCAGTTATTCATAAAACTGCAAAAAAACCCCACTTCACAGTTCAGCAATTAAACAATATACACGTACAAACTAACTATATGCCATTTCCAAGATACAAAGCTGTTACCTTCTACAACTGAAAAACACAATACTAACTCTCTTAGTGCCATTCAGGAAATATGCAGAGAATCATCTGGTGAAAAAAGAATGTTAGAAACTGCTTGAAGGATGGAATACATGAAATCACACTCAAAGACCCTCTTTCAGGGAGCTATCAATTGAAACAACTCCTTAAAAATTTGGTCTCCATTTTAATCACTTCCTGTATTTAAGTAATCGATCCTGAATCTAAGCAAGCAATAAATGAAGCAAGACCATTAAGCTATCTTCTGTGCTCACATAAAGTGCTCTGGCTTATATACTGTATATAACAGTAAACAGGATTTATTATACCCATATGGTTTATTACCTTCCCTAACTATTCTGCCTCCACCATTTGTGCTAGAGGTAGATTTCAGAGTTTGCAAGAAAACAAGGGATGGTCATTGTGGTTGAGGAGACATGCATGCAGGGAAGTAAACAGGGAAACAGAACAAATGAATGTGCAATTTTTAAAAAACCTGCATTGTTCTCCACTATGTTTTGATTGCTTTGCAAAACTTCACATTAAGTCAATAAATAAAATGCAAGTTGCTTGCTCTGTTACTTGCTTCTAAGAGCAAATGCATGAACTACAGAGTCACATTCCTCCTGCTTTGTACAGATATGTACATCTCAAAAAATGCAATTTTTACAGGTGAGGAAGAAGAACAGTTAAGGAGCAATCCACCTAGTATATAGGCTTTTTCACATTTTTCCTAATGCATCTTTCCAATGCGTCTGTCTCCCTGTTACTTAATGCACTGGTAGAAATTGGTGGTGATTGGAGAGAAGGGAGGAGAGAAGAAACGGATAAGAGATCCTTAAGGACCAAAACCTACAACGTCATAAACGGTAAACTATCCAGTCTCTTCAAGTACTTTATTTCAGAGGAGCTATGCAAGGAACTTACTAATAGCACAGGAAACAAAAGATCTTAAAAATAGTAAGTAACCTGAAATTTCTCTTATGCAATTGTGAATGTGATTTTATACCCATTAAAATACTAATCTCTGCTTGATTTTGACTTGTCAAAAATACAGAAGCAATATGGCTCAAGAACTGGGATACTGACAGTGCATCAAAAATGGAAAACCGATTGAGGCCCCATATGACACAGCTCATCTTCTGAACATGAAAGTAGTTTATACATCAGGATCATCTTCTGATACCAAAATTCATCACAGTTTGAAAGCTTCTAGTCATAGTCATAGATTCTAGTGTAAGTATGCTCTAATTTTATGAGAGCCACAGCACCTTAAACTAAATATGATTTCAAGAATGTTTCTGACACCTGGTGAAATTCTTACTAAGACCAACACTAATAAACACACAAACCAATTCACGCCGTTGTGATCAGCCTCCACTATAATGAAAAGTAACAAAGCACACAGGTAGCCATACATGAATTTGGCTCTCTAAAGGAGATCTTTACAATGCAGGTGTAACTCCTCATCATAAGCTGATACAGAACAGTGTTATGGTTAGTAAGCACTATATGCTGCAGCTTTAGCATATGAGAAAATGAAAAATGTAGGATGATTTCATAAGCATTAAAAAAAGCAAGTTGCAATATACACCATAATTACCACCTATTAAAACAAAATGCTTTAGTACTATTCTGCGTAATAAAAAGTTGTATTTTACCTGACATTGAACACAAAAAAAATGTCTTTTTTTTATCAGTTCATTGAAAGGACACTAGTCATTTGAAAGCATTGAAGAGACCAGTCATATAAATTATACTTTGCTAGATGCACTTTTTTTTTACTCCATTACTGAAAGAGAATAATCAGACATAGAAGTATCAGTGCTGGTTCCCCCCAAATGTAATTATTCTAGGAGATTCTCAGTATGCAAACTGCAGTAAAATGATACTGTAATAAATAATTACATAAATGTAAGAATAAGAAAGTGATAAAACTAAATGATTGTCGTTTATAAAACTAGCACACCTTGAATTGTCTACTATAACCATTACCTTATAGTTGGATATTAGCAGCTATTTCCTAGTTATATTAAAAAAAAAAATAAAATCACTGCTTCTGAAGTAACTTTGAAAAGCCTTGGATCATGATGACATCTGGGTTCACCTGCCTACCAGCTGGAGCAGACACTCACCTGTAGAGGGTGTGGAAGAAACAGCAGGGGGAGTTGGAGAGGTGAAGCCATCAGCAAGGGGCTGAGCTCCTGCAGCAGCAGCAGCAGCATCTGGGGCAGCGGAGGAAGGGGCAGGAGCAGGAGGAGTGGGGGCAGGAGCAGAGGTAGCAGGAAGGGGAGAAGTGCCAGCCGAGCCAGCAGGGGCTAAGTGAAGAGAGGAGGAAGAGGTGGAGTTAATAAGGAGGTATGTTAGCAAGGATTAGAGAAAGCCTTTGACTATTCAGTGTTAGCTATTTATTAGATGCATAGTATTTTAGAATGCACGAGGAGATGAGAGAAAAATGGAGCTGTTAAAGAAAGGTTCATTCCTATGTACACAGCAAATGAGGGTCAAGCAAATCCACTTCTTTCCAGGTCTGAAGGGAACAACCCAGAACTTCTCACTGAAAGCCATAACTTTTGAAAGATACGTTTGCACTTTGTTATGTACGCTTCAATCTGTAGCGCAGCTGCCCTTTGCTTTTATACGAATTAGAAAATACAGAGAAGAGGAAAGCCAAAAATTTCCACTTCTTTGGTTCAGAAGCATCATGTATTTCAGATCACACTGCAAGCCAACTATACACTCTTCTTCACTGAAAGGGCTAAGCAAAGGAAAAAGGAATACTAGTATCACTTCCTGTATCTGGAAAGACTGGGGCGATTACATTGAACAAGTGTCTTTGTGACAACTCAGGCTTGCATTAATGTACTAAAGATTTACCCTGTACCTGCCTCTCATTTCATCTAATTTTCTAAAAACATGCTTCTATGTATCTGCATGAACAGCCAATGAAAAAACATTTATTTGCTTAAAAGGACAACAGAGAAGTTCCCCCCAGCCCACTTAAAAAGGTGTTGTGTCCTACCTAGTCACATGCAGACAGCCAGGCAAAAAAGTCTGATAAACAAATTAATATATAAAAGAAGCATTAGAGCACATCGGACACTCCCAGAAAAGTTACTACTTGATTCAAACTCATTCTATCAATAGCAAGCAATTTTCAAGGCTTGCATGTTTCTGGATAATGATCTTTGAGACTTCTCTTGGGGTTTAGGAGACTTGCAAATGCTAAAGGTTAATGCTGAATCAGAAAGAGGAACAGCAAGTTTCCATTCACCTGGATAGACACTGGGAGGAGATGGTGTGGGAACAGCAATAGGAACACCCACACTTCCACTTCCACTGTTCTCTCGACTGCTGCTCCGACTACTTGGGTGGCTTCCTCCACTACTCCCACTGCTGCTGTAAGAAACCAAAATAACCCAGGGTATGAATATGCTGCTGTGCATGCTGAAACATAAGGTCCCTCATATATCACCTTACTAATTCAAAGGAACAAAAGGGAACAAGAGAAACGAAACAATGATATAAACCTATATAGTCTTCCTAAAACTCTTTCACTTTGACTACAACACAACAGCTTTTTCAATTAGTCTTAGTGAACTTGCTCAAAAATGAAACACTTCTGGAACCTTGTTCCAAAGCATGTCATTCCAATATTGTTAAACTCCTACTGAACAAATACAGACCTTTTTCCTATAACTTATAAAACATGTAGACTGTTTAGACTCTGATTTATATGCTTTCATATGAGACTACTGAAATCTGGAAATTGTAAGACAGTAAAGCAAAAGTCAGGTTTTCTTATATTTTAAGTCCACCTGTTTAGCCACCCTCAAGTACTTATGATGTTTAAAAAGTAAATATTTCAAGGGAAGTATTTAGACCTGTCACATCACAAAACTCTTATTATCCTAGAGAAAAGGCTAGCCTTCTGCAGAACCTTTGGTAACACAGTTCAACTTTATTCTGTGTTTGAAGTTATCAGTATCCTCAAAATACAATGCTCTTTTTCAGCTGCTCAATCTATAAACATCAAAGACTGTTCAAACAAAAATGTGAACTATAAGCATACTATGTGGTCCTTCAACATGTAGAAGGCAAGTTGCGTACAAAGTCTTTTCCCAGTTTTGTATGCATTTTGTAAAATAATATCACGATCTACCTACTTGAAAGACTTCAAAATTTTAGTAACTCATTAAGTACTGTAACAAAGTGATAGCACTAAAATTAAGATGACTAGGGGATTAAGTGAACAATCTTAACACAATTCACAGTTTTGTGAATTCTGGTTTTATGAGAGCACATTCTCGTCATGCCAAATGATGTTCCCAGTCCATATCATGAATTAGCAAGCTTCACTGCAGAGGTGCAGATGGATTTGATATTTATCATAGCATTTATTGTCCATATGCTTATACAATACTAACCACACTTTGTACAGGACTACACTGAATACCTGTATGTGCGATTCCTCTGATTCACAGAAGCTGTTCTAACAGGGCTCTGTTGTGAGGGAGCCATATTGCGTGTTGGACTAGGCACGTAGTCATTTGGTACAACCGGAGGACGTACTGGCTCCAACGTACGATAGGGAGAGTGACGCCTACACAAGGACAAGCATATTTCACAAGCAAATTAAGATAATACAGACAAAACCAAAGATTTTTCATTCTTTAAAAGATAGCTACATACTAATCAGTAATGGGAACTAGAAAAAATGTTTTTCTATAAGTTTGAAGTATCTGCTTTGTAGGATGAGAAAAAACAATTAAGGATGTTCTTCATGTACTTCAATCTTCCTATTAATAAACTCTGCGTTGCACATCCCATTGTTATTTTAAAGGTAATCCATATTCTGTTTTAAAATAAAGCACTGCAGTCTGTATGTATATACATAATCACATAACCAACAAACAGCATTCATCCCAGTTCTAACACATTTTCCTAAGGTCAAAGTAAAGTTCATAGACTTAACAGAAAAGTACTTTTATCACACAGAGCACAAATAATTAACGAACAGTGCCACATAGTAATTTTCCAGTTGTTCAGCACCACCTGTCAAAGCCACACAATTAACGACTTTTTACTCTAAAGCATGTAGTTAAGTGTTCTGCAATGACAAAAAGGGTCCTGTTGGGAAAGGATGATGATGCCCACCGTCTTCTCGCAGAAATGTGCTAACTGATATATAAGACATGACCAATATAAGAGAATGCAGATGTAATACCTCTTGACCTTTGTGAATGGTTAAAACAAACCCAAAAAACCCGCAAACCAAAAAACCCCACACTATAGAGAAAGATCTTCCCTTTTTTCCCTTCTGTTCACCAAAGCTGTTTACACATTCGGTAACTGCACTTACCCGATAGTTCCTTTTCCTGACATCGGTGGACTTGGTGGCTTCTGGGTGGGTGGTGTTGTACGAGGCAGCCCACCCATCTTCATATTCTGTGTGCTGACCTGCATGAAAAAGTGGGGGAAAAAAACAGCCTTCACTAAGCTCAGCTTCTAGGGGGAAAGACACTGAGATGCCTTTAGCAATTAACTCTAAGTAAGGGAAGGTTTAAACAAACAAAAAAATTGAGAGGCCATGCAATTTATATGCAATTTCCACTCTGCTAGAAGTCAAGAGTTGCGCTCAAAGGACTCTTTATTACATAGGGTTTTTAAAACTTGTATATACAAAAAGTGAATTTGCCTTTAGACTATCCCATAAACATTAAATCACTGACAATACAGACACTGTATCTAACTTGGTTAAACCTCCCAGTCACCTTTTGAGATAAAGGCAGTTATTTCAGGTTGCACTACTGAATGGTAAATTTGCAAAAATATTTTTGAATACTCTTTAAAAATACTAAGGTTTATCTAATAGGCCACAATTTAATGTAATTCATCTAAATATGGAGAAGTCAAAGTAATCTCCAAATATGATCCATTAATGTTTCAATGTTTTCACAGTACAGTATCAAAACTTTTAAAGATGATATGTATTGTAAATATTATTTATGTATATGTAAACATAGAGGGAAAGCTATATGGAGAAAAATACAAAGATGTACTTTTTTCCCCCACCAAATCTGTAGCAATTTAATCTCTAAGAACTGATAAATAAATGGACGAGGAGAAAAATATTTAGCAGTCATGTGACGTAACTGCAGTTGTCCCCTCCCTCACTTTCAGGTTAAAATACTAATTAAGTAACTTTTATATAAAAGAATTTACTCTAACTTTTTTAAAAAACTCATCTGCATTCCTGACGGACTGATCAATCTAGGACTCATAAACCATTGTTACCAATGTAGGCATTTTGCTTATCTATATACTACCAGCCAAGCATAATTCCCTCAATGCATGCACTCTTACAGGAATCAGTACATGGTCTTCTTACAAGTCTCTGTTAAACAGCTTTGATTTATGAATGCTCAAACTATTGCTTAGACACAGAGATATTCAACAAACCTAAATAAGTATGCTTACATCCCTTTTTCTGTTGTTACTGTCATGCTCTATTTCACAGTATTTCTTATTTCCAAAATGTAACTTTTGCCTACTACCCCCACCTCCCATATAAAAAAGGCACAGTGATCAAGGCATTAAGAGTATTTGCAAACGTCATTAAAGGCAAATTACTCCTTTAAAATTTGACTATAACAAGTCGCTTAAAACCCTGGCAATGTTTAGATTTGTGAATTGATAAATATTGAGAACAGTGTAATATATTCAGTATTCTAATCCACTGAAACTTGATTCCTTGGCTCTAAATAATCCCAGTGCTATCACGTTTTCAATCTGCTGGGAGGAAAAGAAAACCAAAAGTTGGAAGGTGGTTTTTTTTGTCAGACTCAGAAACAGATGTTTGGATTTAGTTGTGCAAGAGTACTTTGTAATGTCAATTTAAGACAAAATTCTTTTGCACAGCATTATGAAGTCCTTTAAGCCAACTCTAAGCAACAAGAAATCTAAAGTTAATTCAAGTGAGGGATGAGGTGAGCACTAAACTACAACTACTTGAAGGGAAGAGGGAAAGTGTAAAATGAAGTATATTTTATTCTATACACGGAACATTAAGAAATAGCACAAATCTGAAATTTTTTTTTAAAGTTGCAGCACCCCCTGTTTTTCCTCTTTCATTAAAGACACCTGTTTCACCCTCCTACCTATTTGAGTTGTCCAAAAAAGACACAAACACACACACACACCCCCCCTTAATTATACACTCACTGCATTGTCACTTGCTGTATTTTCAAACAGCCCACTAAGCCTAGTGGGGCAGGGGGTTTAGATGTCTTTAGATGACAGCAAACTTAGACCAATCTGCGTGTCCCTGAATACTCCATTTAGGTGTTTTAATTAGCTACACTATTGTTTCTGACCAGATGAGGTAACCACTAGCTATCACTTTACAGTTTATATAAAATTCCATAAAGAATCTTATTATTTGTATACAATCACTGCAGGAACAAAAATGAAGTTTTAGGCTTCTACTCGGCTACAGCTACATGAAAAGAAAGGACAGCAGAGGTGGAGGATGCAGTGACATCACGCAGTATACAGTAAGAAGTGGAAGTAATACTTGCCGGACTAATGCACAACTCCAGTGACTGTTAGTACTTCTGTTAACACTGTGAATAAACATATCCTTGACATAGGATGGGAAGAAAGCTTTAAAAAATGTGGCCAAAGAAAAAGTGATCCTTTTTTTAACCAAGAAACTTTAGTCACAAAGAAGCCACCCTCAAGAAAGACTAAACTGAAAGATGGGGAAATGCACTGACAGTAAGCTTAGTTTCAGGCTCTTTGAAATTACTTTTCAACATTGAAATCAAAATATTGAAAGAGCAAGTAATTAAAGTTTACAGGGCTGTCTTCAAATCTGACAGGATTGATGGCTTCAAGATCAGCTACTGTAAGTTAAACAACCCTATCTGAGTAACTTCCCCTTTGACTTATGGCCAAAAAAATCACAGAAGAAAAATGAAGAATATAAAATTATTCCAGCAGTTCTGATCAAAATGGACAGATATGTGGAAATATCATGCAAGACACTAAAAAAGTTTACAGACTGCCTTGAGGAAAGAAAAAAGAAAAAAAAGAAAATTTAAAACTATACAAGTTGCAACTTCAGTTGAGATACAAATACTCTAACATTTCCAAGTGTCCCCTTCTATGATGACTTCTACTAGGCAAAAAAAAAAGAAAGCCATTAATGCCCCCCTCTTGCAAAACTTTACTGTATTGCCTTTTCCATTTTGCACATATGGTTGTAAAGATAGTTTCCATACACAAATCCTCATCCACACACATCCCTGTTACAAACTTCTAAAATCCAAGGCAACCACCAGAACTCAAGGTCACATTTCCATTTGCTGTCAAGTTTCAAAAAATCCATTTACTGGTGTAAGTTGGAATTTGCCAGAAGTTGTGCTGTTTCTGACGACATTTCCCCTAGCTCTGCACAGCTGGAACTAACCAGATGCAACTAGATTAATTAGAGGGTGAAAGCAGAGGAATGCATTTGTCTGTTGGTGGATTGTTTGACTGCAGGCTGCAGGACCCCACAGATCCATGATTGGTCTGTAGTTAAAAGCTTGCAAATTCTTTTAGCAAACTGTGTGGCAAAACAGAGCCTGCAACCAGAAACACAAAGGAGTATCTCTGCCTTTGCTCACAACTGCCAAAACAGCTAACAACTATGCTAAAAAAAGAAAAAATTAAGAGAGGCAATAATGGTTTGGGCACAAAGCTCAGGGAAAAAAAACCCCAAACAGCTGACTCTTCTAAAATCAGGAAGACTACCCTGTGAACTGACAAGTAGTACACAGGGTCTACGCAGAATGCATGCAGGGATTTTTTCCATTCTCTTCTTGCCTCTTCCAACGGAAGAAAAAAAGTAGAAAATATTACCAACTGAAATTACAGGGAGGAGCACCAAATAATTCTAGGGAGATCTTGGATAAGCTTTTTTTTTTTTACTGGATACCTTGCAGAAGCTTTTTATATGTGAACTAGCAAGCACCTGCACTACAGATGAAAATGTCTTCTACCAAAGCTGTAACTCTGTCACCACTGGAGCTGGAATTTGAAGTTTTGCTGAGGAAGAAACTGCACAAACAACTTCAAATAAGCAGATCCTTGGTAAGTAACACATCCTGGAGGATAGTCTGAGATCCAGCTCCACAGCAACAACTGTAAAATGAACTGTAAAGAAATGGACCACTACAGACCATTCTATTTAAAAAGGGTACAACAGTATTTCATCCAATATTTTCTCCATTGAGCTACGGGGTCAGTTTTAGAAAGGTAACATCTGATGATTTCAAGACATGATAGGGGATTGGACTAGAGCCCTTATAAAATGATCATTTTAAGTTTAATTTTTTGAATGATTAAGACATATTTATCCAATTTCTATTTTTGGCAAATAGTTTTCCATAGATCCCAGTGATGAAATCACCTTCTTATGGTCCTACCTATGACTGTGTTTCCTTCATAGTTACATTTTTATAAACATTTAACAGATTGAGCTTCTTTAGCACTCCACTGTACAAGAAATTTGTAGTGAAAGAAACTGGTTAAAACTGAGAAATCCTGCAGTTCATTCAATTCAATTCTTGGGAAAGTTTTCATGAGCAAAAAAATTCACTGAACAAGAAGTGCAGAAATACATAGTTGGTCAGATGTAAGAGCTGGTCATCAGACGTGCAAAAACTATTTGCACGAATGCACTGTGTATTTACATGGCTGTAAGTCACTTACCTGCAACAAAGATTTCAATCCACTTTTTTACTGTTCTGAAGAACATCTCATTGTCAGTTCAATTACCAAAACAAAGTGATATTTTTTTTCCAAAAATCCTAAATACTAGATATTCCACACAAGCAAACCTCAGGAGGAGCCAAAATTGGACTCAGCCCAGAAATTTTTAAGTGGTGCTTTATGGTCACATCAGATTTTCTAGAACTTTCAGGATGTCAAAAGAATCATCTTTTCCCCAAAATCTAATAAGAAAAAGTGTCCCAACAGTAACGTTCCATGGATTATATTCAGAAGCTTCAAGCAGCTACCCAAACTTCTTGAGCAGTTTTATGCCTGACTCCAGCAAAAACAACCTAAGGCTGAATGAAAACTACCTTCCCACACTTTGCTTCATCTCATTAACGCTACAGAGAGGATGAACAGATTTTTGGCCCATCATCTGCTACCTCAAAGTAAATTCCTTTTCAGGCTGTGCTTAGCCACTCGAATACTTATTCTGCATGTCTAACTAAACCATATGTTTGTCAGTTGATTAACCAGTTGATAGGGAAGTGAAACATCTAAATTTCAACCCTGTCTTGGCAAATGACCACAAGTAGAAGCTTCAGCAAGTGAGTTTACTTGTTTTTACCACATCCACCTACGTAAAGTAATTGAAGAACCAAGTCTGGTAAATATAAAAAGGCTTAAAAAATGTCATTTTCAATTGATTTGCTGACAGGAGATGCTACAAATACTCCTCTGACTTGTAATTGGAATTTTCTTCAAAATTTGTTTAAAATGTAAATTTAAGCTACCCAGACACAAGCACAGTTACTCCTGCTACAGTCAGTCAGTTTAATATTGTAACTGTTAGCTAAGACTAAGGTTTCTTTGCAGCCATGAAAAATAAATGCAGGCTAAACACTTCATATCCAACTTCTCGTAAGTGAAGTAAAATTATTATTCACATGGAAGTAGGGTTAGTAGCTGCCTTTTAGTTTTCTTCTTTCAGGCTGATGCACAGTGACTATAGTGAGACTTAAAGAGTGACTTAGGTCTACTGAGAGGTGCTGCGCTGCCTTTTGCCTTTCCTTTTTTTTAACCCACATGTTTTGGCAATGAGAAGTTGATTGATATATTGTGATTTCCCAAATAAAATTTCTGATCAGGTTTACTCTAGTAAAAATAAAGAAATATTTTAACTGGTGTTATAATAAAAAAGTGTTATTTTCATTCCAAACCTATAAATGGAAAAAAAAAAATTTTCTCTGAAAAGCTGAAGAGACTCTTATCACCACTGCAGATGATGCACAGATATGGCAGTTCACACATAATCTATAATTATACAATTGTAAATTATTTTTCTTAGGATGGTCTTTACTTGTTTGTAACTGCAACTGCAGAGAGCAACAAACAAAACTGAGTTTGCAAATTGTTTTTTTAAGTTCGCTGAGAAAACCATCATCCAATATGAACTGCACCCAGAATAAGGCATATTCAGCATTAGAAGTATCCGTTTTGTGTGGATAGACAGAAAGAGCCAGGGAAGAGATATATTTTGCAATTCTCAAATAAAAAGCTTTTAAACACTACGTGACTTGAAATACTGTATCTCACACACTTATGTAAAAATAAATTTCAAATGACATGCAAAAAATCTCTCATTTATTAAAGATTTTCCATTGTGATCAGATGCACAACATACACTTAAATATCTTACTAAAAGTACCATCTGGCCAATTCCATAGGGACATCATTGGGATATCTACAGTAATACCTGGTTTTACAGGCAATCTCTTCAGCAATGTGCAGGATTTTCTTTTAGGTTTTTCCAGTCATGGAAAATACTTAGTCATGAAAAATATTTCACATCAACTTGGAACATTATTTAATTAATGTACCCATACTACATATTAGTATTCTACGTTCTAAAATACAGTTCCCACTTTAAAACTGTGGCGCTGCTACTAAAAAACTTTTGTTCCCTCTCTCCCCAAACCAGATGCACTTCAGGAAGAGGATGATACCACAATACTCAATAAAGGCTATAACCTATCTATTAATTAATGTACTATGAACTCCAGCACAGTACCATATAACTTCATTTAACTGCTTGTCTAATTGTTTTAATGCTTTGTATTGCTACTTCTGCAGCCACTAAGGCTACTAGCATTTAAACCTCTTTAAGATCCTTGAGAATTTGACATACTTCAGAGTTCTTTGATGTACTATTCATTTAATATTCAACTAAATAAATCACTTAGCTTGTTGTTTAAGAGTTATTAAATATTTTACATAACTATCAAATTTGTGAAAATTTCCATGTATGAGTGCCTCTCAGTATTTAAATAGTGCTAGCAGTTTCTGAAAAAATTAAGGATACTGCAACTTTAAAAATTAATATACAGATTTGAGTTTGTTACACACCTTTGGAGCCCATTATCTGAACAATCTCACACTGAAACATTAATCTAAATCAAATCATAACTTACACCGTATATAGGATAAAAAGAATATTACACAGGGGGAGGCTTATATTCAGCTGCTATCTATTCACTGTATCTTTTTGTCTACACAAGGTTAGCACAACATTCCTCCCTTGTAAATGATCTGGTAGATATGCTGAAGGCAGTCAGTATTTTGCCTCAAAGCTTTTAAAATGAGCTGTGTTAGCTTCCTTACATAAATACATCAATTTATATCACAAAATGTTTATCTGCGAAGAAATCATTCAACAGAAGGTCTGATATACAGGAGGGAGAGCAGGTGTTGTTTTAAACAATCAGTAACATTCATGTTAATCATCTCCCCGTGTGTAATAGTCTCAGAATAATAAGAATGGAAATCCAGCCCTGGGGTTTCTTACCTTAAATCTAAGCAACCACTTAATGCATAAATGGAGCAAATAAAAGAGGTAAGGAAAAAAAGCATTGAAAGGTTAGTTGGAACTTCAGGATATGAAGAGAAAGGAAAAAGAAAGAAAAAAGTTAAGCATTCAGCATTAACAAAATAATGTATCAGTAGATCATAGAAAGAGTGGTTAAAGCAGAATGTGTCATGAACAAAAGATTTTCAAGCTGAAACTTTTAATATACATTGACCACAAAGCCTTTAGATTAACAACTTAAAATTAATGCTCAAATGCTTGTACACTGTTTATTCAAGTTCCTGCAGTGCTAACAAAAAGTCAGCTTCTGTCAGAATGGATCATGAGATCTAGATGGATTAACTTCAGAGATTAATTTATTTGAGCTGTCAAAAAATAGCCTTATCAATACCCTGAGCTCATTTAAATTGTTACATGCATTAGCATATTTACAACTAGCTGAAACAGAAACCTCTAGAATATGAAAGCTAATATATGTTCTTTTCTAGACAATGCTGTTAGTTAACTCTTAACCTGGTGCCCTGAGATCTCTCTCTAACAAAGATCAAGAGCAAATCATTACATCTTGTAAGAAGTACAGCACTCTATATGTATACTGCACCACATATCAGTATTTTCTAAAATAAATTTTCTAAACATATTAAGACATGAACAAACCGCTAAATCTTATTTTAAAGCCTAAGTGCTAGCTTTTTGACATTAAGTCCTACATCTTAGTCGCACAATACCATGTACCTTCTTTCGCCGTAATAATTTTTTCAAAAATACTAGTCTTTCTATTTGAATATCATTTGATCTGTTTTCAGTTCAGCTAATCTAAACGTATCATTACATTTCGTACACTTTTTGTAACACCAAACATTAAATATGGAGAATCTCAACAGTGGAGCAACCAGAGTGACTACTCTGTTTTAACCATTTAGAAGAGACCCTAATGTATTAAAAAAGAAACATAATCTGATTTACTAGAAAATCTCCTGTCTTGGAGTTTAAAGTTCCACAGATCTATTAACCAAAATGGTCTCTGCTTCATACAGTTACATTAGAGGGTCCATGAGCAGAGACCTTTTCCTCAGCAGCACTGCCTGATAATTACAGTGCCTTTAATACACACCACTTTGAATGGATCAAGCTTTTTTGTTGGTTTTTTTTTCATCCTCTTGACTAAAGAACTCTTTGGAGGGAAGAACAGATTGGAAGACTTTGTAGCTCAGGAAACTCAATTTGAAAAAAAATGAAAGCAAATCTCTTTCAGACAAAAGGTTCTTCAGATTTTTGCAGCATTGTAGCTTCAGGAAGAGATGAGGAGAGACTACTGGAATGATATAGTGGCACTTAAATTCTCTCTCACCTATTAAGTAACCATATTGTAGAGCACCTTTTCCTGAAGGTGGCATTCACTGATGCTTCAAATTTCTGAATGGAAGGAATAGGCGCTCAAGCACTTATACTACTTCTCTCAACATGGCATACTGGATTTTTTGGCCAAGGATGCTCCCTGTATTATCTCCTGTATTATTCTCTGTCCAGTTTGCTATCTTTCTCAGGGGCTGCAATGAATGCCTGCTGCATTAGCTCTTTGATTGTCCTGACAATGCATAATTCTGGGTCCAGGTACTAGAGAGGAAGCCCTGTAGCAGAAAAAGGACAAAGAATGCAGACTAAGGCATCCTGCTGCTAACTGAAACTTTAGTATTATTTATGCAATAACTCCTTCTGAATAGTCATTTGAAGGGAAAAATGCCACAGCTCAAGCAATAAAGAGCTATAAATAGGCAAATTTAAAGCTCCTACCCCTCTTCTTTTTTTCTTTGTTCTCCAGTCAGAGAGCTAGTAAACTAATCTGCTAATCTGTAGTTACTTAAGCAGAACAAAAACAACAGGTTCATAAGCACAGCTGGCCACTTTCTCCCCATCAGCAAGACAGTGGTTCTTTCTTTTGTGCTGAACACAGGATTAACCTGATTGGAACACATCTATGGATCTTAAGGATAGCATGATTTCAAGTTCTCTGCTTATTGTTTCACAAGTACACAATACTTTTTCATTTTCTAGTTATAGTACATTGTATATGTATCATTTGTAAGATGTTTCAAGCATATCACAAGCATAACAAATGGATGCAAATACACATTTGAGTCATCATCCATTTGATGAACTATGTTCTTTCAGAAGAACGTAATTCATTGCATCACAGTGAGTACGATTATGCTACATTGAGGTAAGTGGGATACCAATTACAGTGGTTTAGAGCCAGTGCTAAGTACGATTGTGCTGCAGAGCAATTAAAAACTATTCTTTAATGAGTTCTAAAACAATCTCCTTAAAACAAAAGTGATCATTAAAATATTAGCAACAGTAATCCTACAGGTTAATATGCTCCATCCATATCCAGAAGGAGTTCTGCTGACCTGCATAAATTCAAAATCTATAAAAATTGGCAGTAGATTTTAACAGAAGACTGATAATAATTTCCTGGTCAAAACTGTAGTTATGAATGCTGGGGTTTTTTGGTTTGATTTGGTTTGGTTTTCCAAATCAAGCTTAGAGTCACTTGTCTTTTTAAAATCTGTTTAGAGTTACAAACTGAGGTTAACTCTTTTGGTAAGAAATGGGGAAAAAAGACTTTCTGTTAACGAACGGGATGTTGAGAAGACTTTGAGTAAAACTGCTTGTGAAAGATTTAAATTGGACTGTTCAGAATTTGAATTTTAATTGTTTGCTTAAACAAGCTATTGCCATTTAAAAGGCTATCCAAGCAGACAGTTCAAATTGAACAACATAGATAACCTAATGCAGTTAGCTGTCAAGCAAAAGAAATTCTGGTGTACTTTGACTGGAAGAAGCATCTTACCTTACTGCTACTTAGCAGGTTTACAGATTTGTTAGTTTGTCATGTAAAAATGACACCGCTTTGTGTTATTTACCTTTCTTCTCCTGGAACTTTAACACTGTCAGTGTTCTCATTTCCGTATTTGTTTTCCTGGCAGCACAAGTTAACAATGAGCTCACACCTGCTAAGACTGTGTTTACATTCAGGATGCGCTCTTAAAAATGCATATCTAATCTTGCACATGATATTACTGCTGTTGTCTACACTGATCTAATGCTTGCATACAACAGCCACCAGTTGTGTCTCAGTCTGATCTTTGCCCTGAAATTCCTCCTTTTTTCCTGGTCTTAAAAGGGAGAACCAGCTGACTTCAAACCTGGCAGCAATATTCCCATTCTGAAACCCCATATGGCACAAAATTTGTAGAGACAAAGCACACCACAGGATATGGGTAGAACTGACTCTGAGAGAAAGAAGAAAAGGGAGCACATAATACTTCTCATGCAAACCCTTTCTTTGGGTGAGCTTCAAAGTAAACCAATGGCAATTACAGCTAGATCATACTTTGTGGTGCTAATTCAGGCAGAAAAGTGACCGTCATTAGCCTTTCAGTTCTCAGGTATATCCCTGGCAACTGATTCAAATAATAATGGCAGCATCACACAAGTAGGTATTCAGAAGCATTTTAAAAAGTGAAACCCATAGTCATGAATATCCTCAGAAATAAGATTCAGTGGGTTTGCAAAGTTTAGAAACACCGGGGCAAGGGAAGGGGAAGGGGCAACTGCAAATTGGACAGGACTCCTCTTACGTTTATACACACACTGGCCAGGCAAGGAGAAACTGGTATATTACCATGAAAAGCATCAGGTTATTTTGAAAATATACAAAGACAATGTATTTGCAGTTTGGCTGTTTTAACAATATCACCTACCTTCACTCCATGTCCAATATCATCTAGAATTGTATAATCAATAGGTTTCCTGATGTAGCGAACTGGTCGCTCCAAGTTAGCTGGTGCAATGATTTTGTGAGTTCTTGAGGTGTTTTTGTTTGTAGTCAAGATACCAATTTCTCTTCTAGCAACTTTCTCTTTGTGAATGTCCACCGTCTACAAAAGACGCAGTGTATTTACTAACAGTGGTATGCATTTGAATACAGAGTCAGTATAAAAAAAAAAAATTTGAATCAGTTCCAATGTTTCGAAGATCTCTTTATACTGTGCTAAACATATCACTACATATATTTGATTACATCATCTTTGTTCAATTTACTGTTGAACTTGCCACCTCTAAACCCACACTAATAGCTACAGGTTCTTTGGGTTTTCTGTTACTCTCATTCTTTACAGTTTAGCAAAATTCCTCCTCCTTTCCATTCTTAGTAGTTCCCATTAATTTACTGACACTGTTTTATACGATTCCTTCAATTAGCCTTCTTAATTTTACAGTTGGTTTCTAAGGTCATCTTTGAAATAGGCTCCAACTAGATGAAGTGTAAGGATACCTTTCCAAACCTTAACTTTTATGACCTGAAAAACAAGCCATAAGCAGGGTTTTCTTACACTGTAAAACAGTTTGCTAAACTAGGACTGGTAGTTAGTTATATGATAGAATAAAATTTCACTCAGACAAATGGACAAGATATTTCAGTCATTACAAATCACTCATCACAAAGCAATGATTAGATTTTAGAAGGTGCTCAGTACTAATTTATCCACAATGAAGCCAGTGGTTAAGTCCAGTGCCTTCACTTAAGAGTGCCTAAGGTCAACACTGAAAACCCCTCTCTCCTCATATTACAACAAGTAACACAGCAGAATCTCTAGTGTAAGACAAAGCTCTGCTGAAAATTTGTTGCCTAAAAACATGTACTTGACTCTTGTTTGGTAACAAGACTAGGAAAAAGTCACAAAAAATTTTATCTGTCCTTTCCAGGAAAGTAAAATCTCTTAAATAATGGTGGACGGAGTTGCTTGCATCATGTAAAACAAAAATAATTCCTTGCTCACAAAACAGCTTTCCTTATAGGAAATTGACCAGATTTGTGAACAAACATTTTAGCTACAGGCTAAAAAAAAAGTAAGAAAACAGCCAGAATCACCACCATTAGGATTTCTAAACTTTCATAGGATTTCTTGTTACCACTTTAGTGACCATAAGTGGCACCAGGAAGACTTTTCACAGTTAGGAGACAGGCTCTGCAGTAACTAAGGAACAGGTACAAATGAGAACTCCTTTTCAGAACACACATTCTTTAAATTTTATTTCTCTGTGGGCAGGAATTGGGGCAGTGGGGTTGGTTACACTGTTTTACCCTTTTTTTTGTGCTACTAGTAGCAAAACAAGCAAAATGGACCCTGTATTACCTTGTGCAACCATCACAACCTTTAAAACTACAAAAATTTTTAAAAAAGCAAACAAAAAAAACCCAAAAACCCCAACACTTCCAAGAAGCTGTTTCTTCACATTCTTTCCAGAGAAGAATTTCCACAAATACCAAGGGCATTATATGGAAGCTTAAATTACTATCTATCAAGATTACCTAGTATTTTCCAGCAACATATTTTCAAGATCTTGCAACTTTGCTAAAATTAAACACTGAAAATGGCTTTGTCATGTACATTTCTGCCACCTCTAGTACCACCTGCCTAGAACTGTAAGGTTTCTACTAAAGCTGCACAGCTATTTCTTAAAACACAGCTATAGAAAAAACAGATTATTCAAGGTCAAAATATGTTGGCAACCCTCTCTTTGGAAAGCTTGAGTTCATTGAGCAATGATTTGAAATTTAATAGGGGTAGTTAAACTATCTGGGACATATCCTCCATCACCCTCACAAAAACTCACCCAGATTTGGCCAATATATAAACTCTGCAGAAATTCACTGTTCATACAAGCTTAACAGAAACACATATACTTCTACGACTACTAAACAACTAAACCACTCTCCAACCAATTTTGCCAGAGTCCTTCCTGAAGTACCCTGTGATGACCAGGTCTATATACCATCCCCCAATACAACAGTGCAGATCAGATCTTCATAGCTCTTACCATATTATTGATTGTACAAGCACCAGTGCAAACAGAGCACATAAACATGTTCCAGGCCAGAGTACCAAAAGTGTACCATTCTGCATCAGGATAAGATTCAATATTTTATATTCCATCACAGGTTTTTATCCCTTCTCTGTGCCAGACCTGTGCTTTTGCAGCACAGTGGAAGGAGAAGTTGTGGAACAAGCAGCTGTCAGACCAAAGAGACCATCTATAGAATCCTCACCTCAGCTCTTGAGGAGTTAGAAAGCACATACTTTCTTGACAAGCAAATGGTATGTGACTGCAACAACTTGGAGGACAGTCTCATGTTTAATACCACTGAGAAATTCAATCTCTACGATTATCTCAGACTTCATCTGTGATCTAGACATATCACTAGAGAACTGCAGAAACATTACACTGACCCTTGTATGTTGTCTCACAGGTCTCTGATACCATTTGCTAGAATGTTGAACAACCTCAGCTGCACCTCAAATGCTATATGATGTTTCAAATGTACTGAAGCATCATAACCTTATGGGTCTGAATCTGGTCATTCAAAACTAGTTTATGCCTTGGACAGTATGCTCTCAGAGCCTTAATTTCGATCTACAAATCAGAAAGAAAGTAAAGTAATTAGTGCAGTGTTGGCAAGAGGATTTCTTCCTTCCTCTCCATTTCAAGTGCTTGACCACTGCAACTTCAAAGATGTTCTTTTAGTATTTTCTTATGCAATTATCTATAAATACAGTGTGAGTACAGATACTTAATGCACATGTTATTGTAGCAATGGTATCTTGGCACTGTGAAAACTTGTTTCTATGAATGAAAAGCGTTGGTTTTTAATTATTCATAGGAGTTGTGAGTACAAATGGTTTCCTTAAGGACTATGGTGATCAGTGAGGCATGACTACAGTAACAAACAATGAAATGCATAAAACCTAATTAAAACCTGAAGCTCATCTAATGGGAATTCTCTTGCATGATGACTCAGAACATCTTTTTTACCTTGAGAGTATAAAAACGGCACCTAATAATGGTATATACTCCTAAAATTGTACTGAAAAGCATTTTGCTGGCAAGTTTTTCAAAAATTTCATTTTCTTGCTTAGTAGACTACTGGAGTCATAAGATCTTAAGACACCTATAAAACAGCAGAAAGGAACACTGAGGTATTTGATTAGTAGAGAAAGGAACAAAGATTAACCTGCTACTAATACTTATCCCCAACACACAGGTAATTATTGCTTCCAGTACTATCTATCATAAATCCCTTAAGTGAGACGGAAGAATGCTAGCAGAATATTTATTCAGCAGTTTAGAAACTTCTACTGAGAAGTTTTTGGGGTTAGAGCTGGACTAACAAAACACCTGACTTGGAAAGTCTGTCAGGAAAAGCAGATGAGATGCACTGTGCCCTTTTGTAACTTAAAACACTGTTTTCTAACAAAAAATTTCAGACTCCTGACAGCATTACTACGCTTTTTTTTCCTCCATAGCTCCATTACCTTTGGCAAAAGCTTTTAAATGACAGTTTGTTAGACGTTAGGTTCATTACTATCATCTTTTCATATGCTTTCCAAGATGCCTGCAATAAGCCAAGGGATACCTTAAGGGGAAAAAAAAAAGGTATAAACCACTGCATTTTTTTCTATTAGGAATTTTCTGGCCATTTTGAAAAATCAAGTTTCCAAACTGAATTCAATAAAAACAGCCTCAAGATCTGTAAAGATTAAAATAGAAAAAACATTAAATCATTTCTGGGATCCCAAAGTTAACACTATTTACCACTTCACTTAAAAGTCACTGAACTCGGAGTTTTGAGAAATATTCTCTTCTACCTGGAAGTGAAATTTCTCAAAGTATTAAGTTAGTACTTGTGCTGGTTTGGGCTGGCGTAGAGTTAATTTTTTTCATAGTAGCTGCTATGGGGCTATGTTTTGGATTTGTGCTAAAAACAGTGTTGGTAATACCGAGATGTTTTCCTTACTGCTGAGCAGTGCTTACACAGGGTCAAGGCCTTTTCTGCTCCTCACGCCATCCCACCGGCGAGGAGGCTGGGGGTGCACAAGAAGTTGGGAGGGGGGACAGCTGACCCCAACTGCCCAAAGAGATATTCCAGACCATACAATGTCATGCTCAGCAATATAAAGCTGGGGGGAGGTTGGCAGAAGGGCCGCTGCTCAGGGACTGGCTGGGCATTGGTCAGTTGGTGGTAAGCAATTGTTTTCATTTGCATCACTTCTCTTTCCTGGGTTTTAATTCTCTCTGTTATTTTCCTTTTCATTACAATTCATTATCATCACCATCATCATCATCATTATTATTATTATATTTCAGTTATTAAACTGTTTTTATCTCAAACCACGATTTTTCACACTTTTACTCTTCTGATTCTCTCCTCACAACCTGCTGGGGGGGGGAGCGAGCAAGCAGCTGCATGGTACTTAATTGCTGGCCGGGGTTAAACCACAACAGCACTTTGAAAGTCTAAACTGTAGCAAAATTTCAGAAATAAAAGTCTCCAGAAGTCTCGATTTCTTCTTCTTCTTCTTCTCAAAACATTCCAATTTAAATTTATCAATTTATTGGCAGTCTGTTAGTCTGGGCTTTTAAAATGAAGTTTAAAAAAATCTTAGAAGAAAATGTTGCTTAAATTTAGTGTTGCTGGGCTTTTTTTTTTTTTTTAAAGCTTATTTGATAGAATTTAAACAAACTAGTTGCAAATTACCCTGAGAAATGGATTATTACTTTAAAATGAGTAACTGTCTAGTTCTGACATGTTAGAAATGTAACATTAATTGCCTCAACTCAAGTTGTATGGAACTTATACACAAAGAAAGAAGTCATGATACAAAAATGCTGAAAAGCTACTTGCTCCATGAACAGGTAGCATATACTGTGGAAAATTAGACTTGCATTACCATTTTGGAAAGAGTTTGGATATTCTTGTAACTTGCAAGAATAAGACAACTGAAAATGGTTACAAGCCTTTACTAACTTATCAATGGAAAGTCCAAGTGAACTTCCCTGCAGTGACCAACCAGCTCACCCATGTTGCTACAGTTCAGCTAAGCAACACATGCTGACTACAGAGAAGTTTAAGTCTGTGGTCTGCTCAATACCTGTTCTCACAGCCGGTATCATGGGAGTCAGATTCTGCAAGAAGAAGATGAAGCAGATTTCTCCATCGTGCAGTGACATTGGAGATAACTCATCACTAGCACTCACCTTTATGTTAACATGCTTGTTTATATAATTAGCAGCAGAGAAGAGTTTTAAAGATGACCTTGCTATCTAAGAGTATTTTATAACTAAACCTGAAAAAATATTTCTCACCATACAAACGCTAAAACCTGACAATCTGCCATATTAAATTAAAGAATTTGGACATTAGCAACACTTCACAGTGTCTGCTAACTTGAAAACTGTAACACAGTTTTTTTAACAAGTATAAATATTTATACAGATGATCTGTATTTAGGATTTAAATTTTAAGCCAAATATGAAACACTGCATATCATCTAGTTCTGGACAAGGTTCAAGAAGGCAAATAAGAACAGATTCATCAGCTTTCAGACCAAATCAAAGTAATCCTAAATTTTAAACCAATAGCATTTAATCACTTGCATAAAAATAATTTCAATAGTAATGATTTCCTTATTCAGGACCTATATATAATCTGAAAAACCACAAATGATTATCAGCTTCCTTTTCAGCTCTTTCATTAAGTTGGCATTTATAAAGAAACATACAAAGTGACATAAACTGTCATTCTATCAATGAACAGAGAACTAGAATATTTTATCTTCTAAAGTTAATCACATCTCTTTCAGTTTGAGCTACACTTCAACAAGACGAGCGCTTTTGAAAAAGTTTTCTTACTAAAAGCCAAATGATTTTGCTCCCTTCTTTGGAGAATATGTGAAATTCCAAATCAGAATTAAAAGCAGAATTACACATCCAGAGACCATAATTTGCATTAGTGTCTTCTAAACTTAAATATCAATACCTACTGACCAAAGCATTAATGCACTGCGAGCAGATGGTAATTACCAACGTGTTTTCTGTTCTACGTTACTGACATCATTTCAAGTCAGACTGACTGAAATCATAACTTGGCAATGAGGTATTACACCATGAGGCATTTTAAGCGGTACTAGAAAAAGTCCACTAAACTTTACACCCAACATAAAAAAGACCCAGGAAGTCTTCTGCAGGTTAGGCTTGTTCCAGAAGTATAATCAAATTTCCTGAGAAGAAATTATTTATTACACAGAAACTGTGACAAAATAAATTCATTTTTAAAAGAAAAATAACCACTGAAATTAAGACAGATTATATAACCATCTACAACATTGGTATCACGGGATGAAGCCATTTCTGAACATACTGAATTCAACTTAATAAAGTCCCTCGGATCAACACACTTCCTGTATGTAATATCCAAAATTCAAATACTGTCTGCTCCTCTGATATCATTTCTTCCATGAAGATTTGGGAGCATCCTACATATGGATGATGCAGACTCAAAAAAAACCCAAAACAAAACAAAAAAATAAACTCAATTTTCAATTTTACAGCAATATTAAAAAAAAAAAAACAAACCTAACTTCTTTTGGTTGTTCAAGTGCAGCCTATGAATTTTGGCAGATACATCTTCATTAGGTGTTGGGCGCTGGTAATTTTGTGCTCCATTTTAAATAACTAGCCATTTTGTATAAATGCCAAAGACCATCTAACCTAGCATCTCAATCTGCACAAACCTCAGCTTCTCAGAAGGAAAAAAAAAATCAAAATGCTATGGCCCTTTCCCCAAAAAGCTACTTTACAGAAACTGTGTGACAAAATGAACTTTCTACATCTATAAAATACAAAATCCAGTGAATCCGAATAATTTTATTCACATACAGTCTTTTGCGTCGAGCTCTTAAATAGCTGAAATACTTGTCAGCTGGCACTAGCCTGTCAAGAAGCACATACATATACACACAAGCACACACACACATATATACACACACAGAGGCATATACACACATACACAGCATATATATGGCACATATACATATACACACACACACACACACAGAGTAATCTGTGACATTTTCTGGGAAAAAAAATGAATTGACTTGTCCATGGATTAACAAGAAGCATGAAGCATGCAGCAGAAGAAATCAAACTTCTCAGCTTATTTTTGAGGATGCAGTTGAATGAGATAACTGAGGCAATCTAATGGCATACTACTACCAGACGGGAAAATTCTTCCCACCCCTTCCTTTGTACCTGCTCTGGAATTCATCTGACCCCTCACTGAGCCAATTCAGCCCATTAAGCTAGCTAGCATAAAATTATTCACTTCTTTTGGTGGCTCAAACCTCTACTAGCTTAGCAACCCTTTCAGCATGAGCAAGTTAACAGACCAGCTCAATCTGCTTATTTCCTACCTTATACAGCTCCTACTTTCAAATGTCTTTCTAAATACCACAATATCCTTTATTTTAATTTATGACATTATCACATGGAGATCAAGAAACCCTAGCAGCCAAAATGTATCGGTCAAATAAGACACAAAATATTCAGTAAGGATGCCAATCAACTCTCCAGTAACAGAAAAACAGAAAGCCCTGTATCATTGCTCTTAATTTCTCTTTTAATCTGTCATTGGCATGTAAACCTCCACTAAATCTATCATCCATTCTCAGCCCACTCTGACAGTCAAAATTCTCTCATCATCAGTGTGGTGAAGGGACATGGGTTCCTGATAATAGTAGCTTAGTTTATTGCTGCTCAGAAAAACTGCAAACAATGGCAGTTCTCCAGCCATGCACAAACTTGAAACGTTAATTTTGCCTTCTGTTCATGTCATTGCAAAGTACATTTTATTAAGAAAAGCTAGGAACAAAGTATTCTTGCCATCTATGCTTTTGTCATTAGATGCCAGTATTACAGCAACAGGAAAAGTAAAAAGATGACATGTATTGTTTTCCACCATCCATTTCATATTTCTTTCTTTTAATTTTAAGTGCCTGTAGCCAATAAATACTAAGTGCAGTAAGTCACCAAACAGGAGTTGGAAAGCTTAATCTGTCCCTTAACATAATATTCTGATTTTTCAATGACCAATTCTTCTGTGCTTTTCACTTAAGTAGAATGGCCCACTCTCCAAACAATAAACTGGCCAAGAATACATTTAACCTCTTTTCCCATGTAAAATGCTTACACTAACAGAGATACACGATCACACAATGACACCCATTCCCAGAATTACTATGAGAAGAAATGCATCCTTATGTTTTAAATGCAACTATATTTCTCATTCACAAAATGTCAGGTGAGAGTTTTACTTGCTATGTAATTTCAAGAACAATCAGGAAAAAAGTCTCACTTGTGAAATATGGTTGATTGAAGACTCCATGCGTCGAAGTTGGGATGCCTGGATATCCAGCATTTGGAGAACATTGTTGGCCAAAGTGTTGATCAGATAGGCTACGCTTGCTAATGACTGAGTTGTGTAGGCTTTGGTTTCTTCCAGGGCTCGCTGCTTATCTGCTGACTAGAAGCAGAAATAAAAGGTTTATTTAGTAAAGTCTCTCACACAAAGATTCTTGGAATGTCTTTGGCCTGTCTTTAAAGCACAAAGAATTACACAAGTCAAACTAATTCTACATCAAAGTTACCATTTTTCCTGCTTTCCATTCATTCCACAAAAGATACTTTGTGTTTTAAGAGCTTCTATACTTTATAAAAGGAATTAAGCTAGTATACAAGATGGTCATCTTTTCTTGAAATACTTAAAGTGCAACTTTTTATACAGTATTTTAGCCATAAACTTTAAAAACACTCCAAGATACTTATTCTTTAGTTCTGCTAAACTTTGCATTATTTAGAACTACTTAGCTCTTCTAAACTTTGTACTTCAATTAGATCTCATAACAGCCTGCAAGGATCTGCCAAATACCATATTCCTCATCTCTCCCAATTATTTGGACCTCATTATTGTCACAAATGGTCGTTCACAGTGAATGAACTATAATTACTCCCTTAAAATAGTAGCTGAATAAAATGAGAGGACTCATTTTTTAAAATAACAAGTCCATGTTTTCTTTTTAAATGTATTTTGTGCTTTTTCACATTGTCACTATTTTCTTCTATGAAGAATTAGTATGATCCATTTTTCTAGTAGTAGAGGACCTAAAAATATCAAGGCTATCAAGCCAGAAGACATCCATTAGAAGTTTTAAAACATACATACATTTCAAACAACATTGAAAATAATAAGCCAAAAGTCTAGTTGCCAGGGTTCTGTGTTTGTCCTTGAACAATAGTTAACATCACCAAGATCTAATTCAGTACAAAGAATACAGATTAAAGCACTGGTAAAACATACAATTAAGATGCTAAGAAACTTTCCAGTTTCCAAGGCTTTGGAATGCACTGAATTTCACTTTTAGGTGATCTTTAGCCACCTCACAGGCTGATGGTGCTGTTTCTAAAGCAACAGTTGGCAAATGTTCTCTACTCCCACCTGCCATTATAATACTGTATTTCATAATTTCCTTTCCTTTATATATTATTCACAGAGGTAGGGTATCAAGATTCAAGAAATGTGCTTTTATTAGAGGGGGAATATAAAATCATTCCATATCTTTCAGCACAAGCTGAATCTACCATCCATTTTATTATATGTACTTTGGGAAACACTGAAAGTAAGGACATATCTATTTCAGGAAAATAATTCTTACAGCCAAAGGTATTTCCTGAGATGTTGTAGTAAGACTCTTAAAAGAAGACTGCTACCTTTCAAGAAAAAAAAAAAACACCCACACATGTAAACACAGACACAGGACTTCAATTAAAAGCTCACATGAAAGATATTCAGTATTTTTTCTTTCCTGGCAACCTTTCCTCTGTCCACAAACAACAATGATGACTTGGTTGGCCTGTTAGCATTCCTTTTTGCAGGCCACACTGGTACCACTTCCTAGTCTGCTTCTAGAAAGGAGGACAGCAGCAGTTGCTGTTCAGCCATACAAGAGCTCCCACGATGGTGAAGGAGGGGGAGGAATGCTGTAGAATGTAAGCATTCTTGCCTAGCTGTTTCTTTCCCATGCAGCAGACAAAACCAGACCCAGCAGCAGAAGGAATTGAAAATTTTAAGAGACAGCTTCTCAGGGCACAGTATGATGATGTTGCCCAACAGAGCAAACTTGTAAAGGCTGCCTTATATCCAGCTATAAAGAAGTTAGGCAAATGCTATCCCCAGACCCCATTTAAGAACTCACGACTTTTAGCCAGCCGGACAGCATGTCTTTTATATAAAAGAGCTTCAAACTCAGCTTAAGGACTCTCTAATGAAGGAACACAGAACTCTTTGCCTCTACTCTCACACTGCTGGCTTACAAATGCACTCTTTCTTTCCCTCTCCCTACTCATAACCTCAGCTCAGTCTGCAAATATCACTACAGCAGGCATATATACCACCAGACACTTTCACAGCTATTCAAACTATTTCTGAATGGCAATAATAAAAATGACCAGAAGCTTGTCAGTTTTGCTTTGCAGCTGCTGACAAAGTCTATTTATAGAAGCAGAAACTGCTGATTTACATTAGCACACTGTACATCCAGAAGAGCTGAGTAGAAGCCAGCAAACCCAATATTTTTTTCATTAATAGCCCAAGTGTTTGAGAACAAAAGGAAAACAATCTATCATTTTAGAAATTATGAGCCTCTGCTATGGTTTTACTGCTTAAAGAAGCACAAATATGAATATGTGTTCAGGGCTAGTCCTTCCACTGATATAACCTAATATGCAAATTCAAGTCACCCCCATTCACACCCATTCAAACCAACAAGGAACTGGCTTCTCAATGTTCAAACACATTAAAAATTTCGTAAAACAACAATCCTATAAACACATTTGCAACTGTTACTAGCACACAAACCCTTTTGATTGAAAGGTCTAGTTTCTGTATTTGGCTGATAACCTGAACAACTATGATTTGCTCTGCATGCCTTTATACAGAACCCAAAATTCTGTGAAGCAAACTCCACTCATGCTTGGCACAGCAAAATTAAAGTTTGAACTTTCTCCCTGTATACTGAAAGATGCAGAATATGTTGAATTTTCAAATTAAAATGATTGTTTGAACCTACTGTTGTCAAGCCATTTCACAACAACAACAACAAAATTAATTAATGACAGCATTTTAAAACAATCAAGTTTACCCTAAAAACCTTCAAGAGATGAAAACTTGGGTCTCACACAATGACTAGGAAACAGTCTGGAATACTTATAGCAAATCTAAAGTTCCCCTGTGGAGATGTAATAATAAATGTCAGTTAAAATATAAATTTAAACAGTAAGTTGTGTTTAGTATGAAATCTAACTTTTAATTTGGAAAGCAGACTTCCAGAGATGGTAACTTATCATATGCTCCTGTGTAAAAAGCTCCCCATGTATATTTCTGATAGCCATCAAATTATATTGCTTACAACTGTTGCCATGCTCAAACCTAGCAACAGATTTAGACAACTAAATGGTACACTGGTAACTATCTGAGTGTATAACTATGTAACTAAAGATTTTCCTGCAAATAAGATAATGATTTCAAGTTACCAGTAAACCAAATTCAAACATAACCCTCATCAAACTAAGGTCTGATACTCTGATCTTCAGAACAACAAAATACCAGCCAATATGCTTCATGCCTGACTGTAAGGCAGGCAAAAAGTTTTTTCAATATCCACATCTACCAAAATTCTCTAGTGAAAGATAAAAATACTAATTTGGCCTTAATCAAACTGATAGCCTCTTGACGCTAGTTTCAGTAACCTATGGAATACTGTTTGTATGTAGAATATTGAAAACAAGAGAAACATATTCTGCTATGTTCATTATAACAAAATGAAGACTCGTTACAGTGAATACTTAAGGATATTAACCAGGGTCCTTGAAGCCCTTCAGTTCTCAGAACATTTGCAGTCAGCATGATCAAGAACTGGTAGCAAATATGTTTTCAGTGCCTTGACCTAAATTAAATGCCATGAAACAGACCACTGAATATCTCTCCATTTTAAAGTTTTTAAATATCTTTAATCTAGCACTCATGCATGTAAAATTTTGCATGCCTATGAAAAAAATGGACATCGTAACATCTATACGCACACCACTTAGAGAAGCAATGCTTCCAACTGTTAGATCAGCTTGATCTGTACTTTTTTAAATGGATATTAAATTTAAGTAATCAAAGCCATAGTTTGACAAATAAGTCTTCTACCACACTGCCAACATGGACAGCCTCTCATTCCTAGTCCTAACACATCCATTCTGTTGTGATAGTACTGTATCTGTAGGGCCGCATGGTGGCTTGAGTACCTAATGTAGTTTACAAAAAAACCTAAGAAACAAACAGTTATTTTAAACTCCAGTCAATTCCATTATTCCCTGCCATGCAAACTTGCAAACACTTGGCCTAGCAAAACTAAGTAGATGTTACAAAGGAAGAGCAAATCACATTTACTAAATCATGGTCTGAGCAACTAATCATGTATTATGGACTCAGGTTCTAGTTTCATCAACAGTACCTGTGGAGGTAGAGGTCCCCAACACAAGCTGCACACTCCCTTTGCTGTAGCAAATTAGACCAGGGGGCGAGTCCCAAACGAAAATTATCTGATCTGTAAACCAAAATATGAGTTTTCCCTCATCCAAACCACTGCATAGCCACAGAAACACAGGGAAGCACACAATCAAGAATAAAGAGGGAAGAAATATCCAGAGTTGCTTCACTTGCTAAAGAAAAGGAACAAGTGCTGGAAAGTAGATAACACTGCAGTTTTGCCAGCCCTCAACTACCTACAACTTTTTTTTCACAAGACCTGTGGACAGTGCCTCATTTGTTTCCCTTAATATTTTTCCATTAACTGTGTTAAGAATGCTGCTGCATCTCCACCTCTTAAACTTCCAGCTTCGACTTTTCAGACAATGTTAAGAAGATACTTAGCACCACAGCTGGATCATCTTCACAGCCTTAAAAATTTAAAATGTTTGGATCATTGATGTCTTCTGTGCCCACCTTATCCAATTCACATGCAGCAGCTTAGCATCTATTCTGTTTATCATTTTTCTCCACACAATCCATACATCAGGTGGTCCATGCTGAGTCACAAAGCAGCATCCTTTTCTCCTGCTCTCAGCAGTAACTAAGAGCACCATTTTAACTCAGCACAGAGAGCTCATCTGATGCTCCTGCCACCCACATATGGGATGAGGATGGTGTCAGCTACTATTGGGAGAGGCTACCTCTGTTGCAGCGGGAAGTGGTACCCCATGCACTTAGCCACAGCAGCAGCTATTGCTCTGCCCAGACCTCCCCTGGAGAATGTCTTCCATTTGTAGGAAGCACCCACTACTAAAACAGTTGTTTTGCCTCCTCCAGAAAACAAAACACAACAAAACTATAGACTAGATGGAAATATTTCACAGGATGGATCCAGTCCGAGAGCTACAACATAGACTACAGTGACTACTCTATACAGAGCTGGGGCTTTTAGATAACAGAAGATCAAAGTCATTCAAGTCAGCTACAAATGCACAGACTTCACAGTCAGAAAAGGCATGGATTACATACACAGTGCAATAGTATGTGCTTGCTTTCAGACACTGGAGAATTATTAACAGTTTCCACTTTCACATACCAGTCCAAACAAAGATGGACACTACGTCTAATACAGCACAGGAATGATGATACAAATGTTCACCTGAAAATATTTCTCATTTTTATAGTAGATTGTATAACCCAAATTGCTAGCATTAGAAAGGATGTGGAATTCAACCTGCACCAAGTGCAAAGATGACTACTTTTCATGTCAGGATGCAAAGCCTAGGCATTACTTTTTCTAGCCACTCTGAAAGTTCCATTTACATAGCATAATTACATTATCAGATTTGAATAAGAAATGGCCTGGACTGCTGACTATATAAGATATCCTTTTAATTTAGGAATTAAACCTCTCAATGTTCTTTCTCCTGCCTAGGGAAATACAAACTTTTGTATTTATACAAAAACAAATATAAAAACAAATTACAAATAAGAGAAAATTATACTGGATGGAGAGTGTGGGGCAGATGAGAGAATAAAACATGCAGTAAGGTATGCAAAATGCCAAAATAATTTGGCTATATGAACAGTAAAATGAAATCTTACATGCATACGGAGCACAAAATGCAGGGCTAGAAAGGAACCAAGAATTTAATGCATTCTCCCACCCCAAAGTGAGATCCACCAGAACATAGTGGTAAAGTCTGTTATGCCACTGTTAAGAACAATTTTGTACAAAAGGACAGCCATTAATGCAGAAAGAAATTCTACAAGGAAATAAATGATGGTGGCAACATGAGCACTATGGTAAGATTTACAGAATATCAACCCCACTAGATGAAAGAAGAAATACTACCAAATGCTACAAATTCTACCAAATAAGAAGAAAAGGAAAGACTTCAAAGACAGCAATATGTTAAAAAAGAAAAATACAGCTCTTATGAATTGGAAAGAGCTAATTAAGAGAGTTCTGAAAGTGGTGCATGAGAGGAAGCGCTAAAAGCTGCTGGCAGTTTAGTTGGTTATTGTAGCTAAGTTTCTTCCCTGCTCTAGCTCTAATAAAAAATAAAAAAAAAAATATTATTTAACCACTAGTCATCATCAACTTGGAAGATCAAAGTTTTCAGTTGGGCTAACAAAACTTACACAACAAATTCTATTAGATGAGCAAAATATCTGGACCTATGAGTTGATAAAGAAATTGCATTTCTTATTACAGAATATTAACACAAGTTGTTGCCGTTAATATCAATATGAAAAAAAAAATTCTTCCACGATTAACATTTAGTGTTGAACTGAGAGGGAAAAGAAAAAGAGCTTTTCATTTCTGAGCCTACTGTCACTCACAACTACCCTAAACCTAAAAAACTCTTAGAAAAAAGACTTCTGAATGGAAAAATCTCAATTCATATTCAAATCAACTCTTCAGCATACAATGCATTTATGCAGTAATATTTAGGTGTCGAAGTGGAAGCTGAGGTTAAACAGTTTGACATGGGACTAACTACACTGAAGGGTGTGTCCAGAATTTAATAATCACTTCCCCAACATATACAGTATCTCTTGCTATTGTTCAAAACAGTAATGTTTAGTGAAACAAAACTCATATTTAATACATGTGATAAAAAAGTAACAGTGAAATTTTAAGAATGAGACAGAAGATTAGTTTCATCTAATCAATGTAACAGTTGTTTCTTTTCATTACTGTTAATACAGATCCAAGCAGGCATTTGTCTTAAGACCAGCAAGCAAAACCCCTCAGGTTTCTGTTGAGGTTGCATCAGCTTTAAGAAGCCTCAAGAACAAAAGCTACATGCCACAGAGTTTAGCAAGCTTGTGTTATTCAGTACGAAATGTGCCCAACTGCAATATTGACAAAGCACACTTCAGTTTTCCTGTGGAATAACAGAAGATTGAGCTGTTATATCATCCTTTCCATTTTAATTGTTGCTAAATTCCTTAAAGTTACTGAAAGCCTCATACATAATTAAATATTTTACACACATTTATTCAACTGCACAGATGGTATTTGCTTAGCCCATCCAAGTGCTTTCTGAGGTCCTTTCGTAAGCTAGAAAAATGACTGAGAAGAAAACTGAGCATCATTAATCCAATCATTATGCCAAAATCATGCCAAAAAGTTACATAACTCCAGTGAAAAATACAATAGCTTTCTGTTCTAACAAACTACCTCATTAAATACTTACTTGCTAAAGAATATCCCTTACTCCTTTTTCACCACCAGAACTGCTCATTCCCAGCATGAAAAACATGTACTGTACAACTGGTAAGTATCTGGTCTATAACATGCGGGTGAAACAAGCATGAAAAAGCAGAAGCAATCACTGACATCTTAGAACAGAAGGAAATGAGATCTCCCAGAGCTCCTGAAAAAAGAAATGCCACAGAACTACCAGAAAACCTCAAAATTTCCCTTTCAGATGTGCAGGGGGATCCATGTATTCTATTAGTACACTGAACACAGGGGAAAATGCAGTCTACCTGTTCTTAGTATAACTAGAGCTCCAAAGTACTTGGAGCTGGGGGTAGATTTTTTTGTTCTCTGTCAATTTTAATCCTATAATCTCTAAACTATTCACCTCTATGTGTAAACATTTTTCTCTACATAATTGCTTATTTGTGTAATTATTGCTGTTATCATTATTTTAGGAAGAGGGAGGGCTAGCTTGATTGCTTCATAACCCTACTCAAATGTATACACATTTATTTTAAAATTAAGGAGAGCTGATAGTTATCTTGCCCATTTACATGTACTCTATACCCTAAACATTATGAATTAATCAAGTGTTAAGAAACATAAGCAAACAACATTTCAGATATGAATGGGAAACACTGCTTCACACATACCCTTCCACAAACCCACTGATAAGTTCTCGGGCAACTTTCTGTTATTCTGCATTCAGAAGAATACACAAGCAGCAAGATACACTGAGGCCATGCAACAGGGGAAGCAACAAGATTAATGGGACTGGTAATTTGGCATACAACTTCATAAAAATGGTAGCTCTAGACTTTGGAGACAGTATTTTTGCTTCATAATTTTAACGTGACCTTATCTGGACAGCTAACTATAATTGAAGTAACCTGCTTGACAACTCTTTGTCCCATTTGTGAAGAACAGAGCATGTTAGTCTCCTAGTGACATGACTCCTTTTTTATTAGTGAACTACTCTCAGAAGTGACAATATACAATGCAAGAATCAGCACTACAATGAAACTTGAGTTGTAAGTGGACCATCCAGGCACAGACAGAGGTGACAGTCAGGCACCTAAACCATTCCACCTTATAAACATCTGTCAAACTGAAAAGTACATTTCCTCACAATTGCATCCAAAGTCTCTACTCATCACCTAAATGAAAGCATTTCACTTGCTGTTCACACAAAGTGCTTTTAAAATTTAAAACACCTTTAAATGTGAAGTTACTGAAGTAAACTCTATCTGAATACAACTCGAAATGGGATTAGGACTACTCTCATAGTACTGTGAATTCTATATATTCTAAATCTAATCAAACACATTACCTTTTGAGCTGAGATCACACAGTAATCTAAGCACAGCAATCAACAAAGCTGTATAAGTAACTTTGGCATTTAGGCCAAACACAATCATTACAGAAGATACCAGTTTTGGAATTAAGAATGCATCAAAACTATCATTAGATTTTATAATTCAAACAACATTCAAAGAAGAAGCAATAAATGTGATATTTAAAAAAGAAGAGCCATTTCCAAATGCAAGTTTAATTGCATTAATCATATTCCACTGATATGAATATAAGATTATTGTAATTATTATAATTTAATTATTATGATAATTTAGGTTAATTTATCTGAATACTAATAACAAGCATGCTAGCTGAGGAATATACTCTTAGCGTTCATACTTTTGTAAAGTCTTTGACATCAAGTTGTTCTGTTTTTCAGATTACTAAAAAACCTGTAATGATGCACTAAATGTCACTAGAATTTCTTGATCATAAGTGTGACTTCCTAATTTTTAAGCCAGTTGAAACTCAGTATCAATAATCTCCTGCAGTCAGTATCAGCTCATTTGCATTAAGTTGAAGTCTTTTGTTTTCATTGCAGTTGATTCATTTGATATTTTCATTTCTATGCTGTGCCTCAAAATGTAGGTTTGATTAACAGCTAGGAAAGCTACCTTTCAAAGAAATATACACAAAGCCTAATGTCCTAAATGGAAAAGCAACTTTTAAGAATAGAGACTGTATTCAAGGCTGTTAGTGAGGGCAAAACTAACTCACTGGTTTGAAATCTATGACAAGCATATCAGCCTACTGCACCCAAAAGAAAAAGATAACAAATGATAGCTGTGGACAAGCACAGCTTCCCTGATATCTAATCACTTGCACCACTGTTTTCGTGCTGCCAGCATCACTGCAACAAATCTGTCATTTGTTTCTCTTAACTGTCACCTGGATCAAACTTAGTATTCATTTCCATACATTCACAAGCACAGATGACCCGTTTTCACATGCAAATGTCCTGCTCTCACCAGAACCGGCAAGTTCCTATTCTTTGAAAGTAGAGCTGAAGTCCTGTTTATGCAAAAAAACCCAGGGAACACTGCATTCATATAAGCCTACTAGACAAGGTTATAATAAAGTTTGTTCAACACGTAAGTATTGTTTAAAATGATAGATCACAAGAAACTGAACAGCATGATAGCATCCAAACGCATTTACATCTAAAATGTAGTTAATATGTAGCTATATTAATAGTTATTCATCACTGCTTTACAGAACCAGATGTAGCTCTTGCTTGAGAAGCAAGCAGCAGTGAGGGAAATCTATCCCCATGTGCATTCAAGACTCACCGCTCATTCTGTTAATCAGTGCAGGCTTCACCCTACTCTGTTAGCTCTTCTGCAATAACACAGCTGAGAGAAGTGGATCATTTTCTAGTTCATACAACAACATAATTATTATCAGAGTTCCAAATCCAAGGCCAATTTTCACTCTAATACCAGTACAAAATCAACATATCTGCAGCCATAAGAGACTAAGCCAATACAAATGTGCTGAACGAAGAACCTCAGAAACAGCAAAGATCCGCAGGCTTAATTCTATCATCTCACATATCTGCTCTCTACAATTCTTCATTCACCAGGGATGCTTTAGCGTGCAGTGTTTTCACTGAGTGTACAAGTAAAAATCATTGATTAATTCAATTCGACTCAAATTTGATTTTACAGCGACTTGATAAAAATAAAACAAGTCATTGTAGCGTTTGCAAAAGTTACCTTTCAGATGCAAAGTGGCCTTCAGAAGTTAGAACAAACTACAATCATACAGTAATTACATTCTGCTGCACAAAAAATGTTATTTGCACCAATTGTTTTCTCCTTAGCAATACCAGATGAACAGATTTTATCTCCCTCTCTCAAGAAAACTGACAAAATCTACCATTTCTAAGAAAGTATGTCTATTTCAGCTTCCCAAAACATTATCCAGTCACAGGGGTTTATGTAACATCTGAGTTATTTCCCAACTTTGCCAGTTTCTTCATTCCACTATAAATTCTCAATTCAATTCATTACATAGCAATGACTGAGGCCAACTAACGGCTTTAATTTAGAATCACAGGCAGAGTTATCTGTGGCAGTAGAAGCAGGTTCTGCTTCCAAGTGTCCACTGCCAGACATTACAAACTCATAGCAAGAAAATCTAAGTAGGATGTGCAGCCATGTCATCCACCATCACAGTTTATAGTCTAATGTACTAATGTAATCAGTCAGATGGCAGGACAGCTTGTAATTGCCAGAGTATAACTGCAGCATACAAGGGGAAGATATACACCCTTTTCAGCCAATAGCTCCCAAAAGAGAGGCAGGCAAACATGGAGATGACACCCACATCAGTTACCACAGCTACATCAGGCTGCCATTGAGCTATGTTGCAGAGTCCCATTTCACTAGGCACTGTAAAAAGAGTAAGGTAGCCCAAAGACCACAAGCTGCTGGAAAGCCTTTGGTGTCTGTCCATAACAAATACAATCCTGTTATCCCCAGAACTCTTCCCACATTGTCAAGCAATTTAACACAAGCCTTTCAATTGCCATTCACTGCCTCTACTTCCTCACATGAGCACATCCCAGAATTTTATCATTCTAGAAGTTATTATATTTTAAATTAACTACCTTTGATAACTATGGCCAAAAAAAATTTTAAGAGAAATAAAGGGGCATAGCTACCAGGTAACAGGAATATGCCATTTCAAAGACAGTAGATAGAGGAGAGGGCTTAAACTAACTGGGGGGAGGAATTCGCATAATGACTCTTCCATTTCTAGGAAATAACCACACTTAGATTACACAAATCCCTTCACAGTGATCAGTTAACTCTAAATTTGAAATTATTCTTACTTGGCACTTTTTAAAGCTGCTGCCAATTCGGACATACTGAAAGAAAAAAACTCTCTTCAGATACATACCCCCAATCTTGACAGAACAAAAAAAATATAATTCTTGTATTTCATATAAAAAAGTAGAGATCAAAATAAGAAACCTTCATGCAACAGTTGCAACATACAATACTCTTCCAGGAGGCAAAAGAACCATTGGCAGCATACTAGAACTCCAAAACCCAGAGATTTATGCTCAAATTAGCAGGGCCTGGGAGAGTTGCAGTGGCAGCTGATCAGCTCTAAAGCACTTAACTAAAAAATCAGAAGAGGCTTCCCTGCATTTCTCCATGAAAGGTTCCCCCATCTCTCCTGCTTTCTTTTTTTGCTTTTAAACAAACAAACAGGACAGACTTCCTCGCCTATTGCAGAACCATCTAAAGGCCAAAGTCTCCAGCTCCTCCAACGCTGCATCATCACACATGCCAGAGTCCTAACACCCAAAATGCGCATCTGCACCCCATTAGATGACCAGACACACACATACTCTTATCTGACTCTGAAAACAGTCCACACAACTCACAGGCCATTTTCCTTGCCCTCACTGGAAGAGCTTGCCTGACAGAAAGCAGAAGCAAGCAGACGACAAGTCTATTTGTTCTTGATACCCATATGTTCAGCCTGCTGAAAGCTGACCTCTGTTGTACTACCCATCTGCTGAAGGTGGTGTGAATACTTGATACCTAGCCATAACTGAACCAAGGATGAAGACTTAACTAAACAAACTACCACAATCAACAAAAAAAAGTGAAAGAAAGGTAGTCAGTGCCTTTTTATTCAATAGATTTGTTCCCTATGTGCCCTGAGAGCTCTATCTGCTCACTTTTCTAGCAAAGAATGTTTTCACAACCTTTTGCTCCCATTACCATAGTGCTGGACAAAACACAATATTGGCAGAGCAAGAATGGGATTCTAGCCTCTTACGCAGAAACTGTTAGCCCAACTCTAGATCTCTGTTCTGCACTCCTTGAGTAACTAGTAAACATTTAAAAAAATATAGGAGTCATGTCCTCAAGAGAGGAGCTCCAACATAATTTCCAAGGGTAGAATGCTAAAAATCAGGGCTTTTCAAGTTTATCAATTTTGTTCATGTTTGTAATAGAGTTGTCAACACAAAAAACCAGAAGGTTGCAGGAGGCTTTTCATTTTAACTAGACTCAAACTTTGCTATGCTGCTGCAATTTAAGAATCTCAGAAAATAAGCAGGAAAAAACCCTTTTTTACAGGCACTGTAATTAGTAGTTATCCTCTTTTTCCTAGTTTAACCAGCAGTTTTGGTCCGTTTACTTCAAAATTAGAAGTTAACTTTCTGTCAATTGCTATGTAGCTCAAGAACAGCAAGCAAAGTCGCTATATCCAACCTGCAGCATATAACACCACAGCGTAAAGTTTTCTGTAATTATTTCCAGTGACATCTGTATTTTACGCACACATTTTCCTAAGCACGACCTACTTTCACACTAATTGCAGTGCTTCTTGCCCAGAAAGAGACTGTCCCATGCAAGTGGTAACTCAATTTTTTAAAGCAATAAAGCATTTTAAAGCATTTTTACATGCATAAAAGGATGTGTGCTTAATCTCCCATATTAACTACGTTGCAACTGTAATGCAGTCATCTCCACACCATTTAAATACTACTTCTTTCTGCCTATTAGCCACTTACCTATTTTAAGAATTAACAAGTATCACACTGAGGTATAAAAAACAATATGCTTGATAAACAAATCCAACTTGGGCAAAGTTTCTCATCTCCACATACAATAATTCTTACATTCCCCAGACCGGAAATTACTATGATTGCATTGCAGGTCACAGAGCCATTTCAGAATTTCTCTCCAGCAATATGGAGAGTTTTCCATCTGCTTAAGAAAAGCCAGAACTTAAAACACATAATCTGCCAGCGGTAAGGGACTTTTTGCTTAGCTACAAAGGACCATGGTTCAGAACATAAAGTCAGGATGAGCCTGAAGAGACTACATTTTTCTGAAGATTCCTTCAGAACGGTATCAAGGATTTCATACAGTGGATGCTTAAGACTGCTGTCTTAAAGCAAAGCATTGGCATTACCTGATAGCCAAAATAATGGAACTGGACACCTCAGCAGAAGCTCTGTGAATTCTACATGGTCATTTTTACTCCTTCACCCAAAGAAAGGAGATTATGTACCAAATACCTTCTTTGAATCAAGAGCTAGGAGGTTCATAAACCTAAATGAACATGGTTAATCCCATGAGAATGACAGTAATACCAAACAAGTGTTTTTATTTCTAAAAACTTTAAGTTCCTTTGTTTTAACATTTAAATGTCAGTTAAAGACAGCACTTAACTATAACTCTTGTGAACACCACACAAAATTACATGCTAAGACTCTTTGAAAAACATAACTTCAGCAATATGCCAGTCAACATCCAGAAGCAAATCTCCGTGCAGGACCTTGTAGAAGCAGGAGCCAAGGACGTAGTTCTATCAGCATACCTTGCAAAGAATCAGACAATGAAGTTATTTGGGATCCAACACAAGACAGAGCTCTGTAAACTTGACATCAATTATAAAATGAAAGATAAGCAGCATATACAATGACACAAGAAGTTCTACCTAGTCTATCTGAAAAAAGTTGGTTATCACAAAAGCTGCCAGGGTGCTTCAGAAAAGGACAGATGAATGAATCAGACAAGGCCTCTGGAAGTAGTATACAGCATCTGCAATGCCCAAAAATTAGCAGCTGCCCATCTTTCCACATGTATTAATGACGTTCCAGATCTCAGCTTCCACTAAAGAACATTTTTTACCACAAAAGTACTTGCAGGGATTATTTTAACATTATTTCCCCAGAACAGGCACGTATTTTTTCTTTTCTCTGTTTGTCTAATGTGAGCCAGATTTCCACCAGGCCCTTTTAGATTTGTTCAGATACTGATTTCTGCACGTACTGGTGCTGTTCTCCCCAAGACCTGTATAAATATCCCTCAGTCACTCCTATATCAACAAGGACACATTTTTTTTAAAGCTATGGAACACCATTTTTTTTTCTCCAATCAATATTTATAGAGCGATAAGAATTCATATTGGACAGACAAGACACCATCTGTCACAACCATCTTGGCAGAAGCTAAAAATGTGCTGCTATTTTTCCCCTACAACAGCCAAATCCAGAGTGGCCCAATAAAACTTAAACTCGGAACTTTCATGAAGTAAATCAATCCATTATTATCCTCACCTAACAAAATTCCTACTAATGAACTCTTTCAGATGCAATAGTCTTAAAAATCAATTTTTACATACAATTTTCAAAGAAAACTCGTTCTCAAATTGGGAAAACCCTTCCTGCTATACAAGCTAAATTAGGTCACGAATATTTTGGTAGAAGAGCAACTTTAATCTCACAGTTAAGAATTATTATGTTGTCCCCCATATAGGCTAAACTTCATCATATCCAACTACAACAGCAATAGCAAATAGTTTTACGCATTCTGGTAACTCTCACAATGGCAAGAGCTCTCAGCCATAAAATACATCACTAAGGATGCAAGTATTACACGCAGTCTTGAAGCCAGCCTACTCAAACTGCAACAACAGCATGCCTGCAGCTTACAAGCATACCTATAAGCACTATATGGTAACGTAGTGACTACTCACGTCATTATGCTTAGATAGCATAACAGTGTTACACTTAAGTTATGGAAATGAAAGACTATAGGATAAAAATAGAAAGTGACACTGCAAACTTGTGAAAGAACACAAGAATCCTTTCACAGCAGTTTTGTGCTGCATTACAGGATATGAAGAATCCCCACCTTTGTGTTTACATTCACCATAATTATGATACAGAATGAGTCTCAAACTTCGCTTATTCACCCAATTTCAACAACACTCTTGTTCTGACAATTCTGAGCTCTTCTTTGTCACAAGAATAGAAACATTAGAGAAACACGACAACAAAATAAGAACATTTCAAATGCTGAATGCCTTTCCTATATCACAGAAGGTTCTCTTGCCTTGCATTCTTTCATTTTTTTTAATGTGAATTTATTTGATTTCAAGTTGTCCTAACAGATTGTTACAACCGTATATTCAGCAAGTTCTACTACGATCAGAAAAAAGGGGCTTTTCTCTATACCCTACTAAATTAAAGTGCTGCACAAATTACCTTTTCATTTCACAAGACATGTTTAAGTAATATCACGTCTCTACCTATCTAGCTATGGCAACAACACTATCCTGAAAGCAAAGCAGAGTTTCACAATAGGAACGACAGAGAGGCTTCAAGACAGAGAGGCACAGCAAAAGCAGGAATTTTCAAGCTGCTTTTTAGACAAGCAATTCTCTCCTTCATTTTGCAAACTGCCCTGCCAAATGCATAACCTCTAATCCTCCATCTTCCTAGACACAAGCAATTGGCTTTTTTTCAAACACTCACCATCTTCCAGTCATCTTACTCAACAGCTTGTCCCTAAACCACAGGAAATATCACCCTTTTTCTCCCCCTACATTCAGCAGAAGAAATACAAGCAAACAGTTCTTGAAGGACTGTGTTCAAACACAGCCTTAACTGCATATGAAATCCAGACCAAAAGGTCCTTGAAAAAAACCTCCTTCCACTGTGTTTGTAAATAAAAGCAGTACTTACCCTGATTTGTAAAGTATGAGATCTAGAGATGAAAAGCATGACATAAGAGTGGTGTTACTTAAAACCAAAAGAATTAGGTAAAAGCTGACTGCTCAAGTTGTGATTTGGTTTGTGCAGAGGCACGTAATGAAAAGAAGGGCATCTATTTGTTTAGCCAACAAAACAAAAAGAAGAAAAAAAAATGCAGTTTGACAAATGAGCACAATATATACAAAATGAAGAAAAATCTGAAAAATCCTCGCATTTCAATCTCCACAGCTTAACATCTCCATCTCCAACAGAACCTGAACAATAAATACCATTTTCAGAATTTTGGCCGTTCAGAGCTGCCCTGGGAGTTTCACTGAACACAGCATTTACAATGGGGTAATGCCAAGACGCCTGAAAACTAAGGTCAAATCAGTTCAAAAAATACCACAGGAAGACTTTCATTTCTCTCCCTCAAAAAACACACCAAAAAAACCCCAAACCCCAAACATTTTTTGCCCCCTTTATCGGAAGGGGAAATGAAGTCATACCTGTGTAGTAACTCTGCAGTAGACCCCCCAAACCGAACTTCAGATCTAAAATTGGTGCTTTATGTCCAGAACACCTTTCTTCCTCAAATGATAAAACACACCACACTGCTTATGGAAAAAGACAGGTCCACAGAAACACCTACTGCTGCCAATATCATTACACAGCCTCAAAGGCAGCACAGAAAATGGAAGAAAATGCTGCTTGGTTTTAGGGTTTGGTTTGTTTGGGGTTTTGGGTTTTTTTTTTGTATAATTCATTTAAAACTGAAAAGAAAATTTCCGTAAGCATGTTTCTCACTTTTAAGATATGCCACACAGAAAATCTGATTTGAGATTAAAAAGTTGAGCATGTTGCTTATAAAAGAAGCTAAATTTAGTAGAATACAATACTTTGAACCTTCAGCAGGGGCAAAGAAATCTCTCATTCTTCTCTGGATCCTTAACACAAGATACAACTAAAAAAAGGTAAGAAAATTTCATGGAAGGTGAAACAAAAGGAAAATATTAACCTTTGTTCATCATAAGAAAATAAGCAAAGGCAAAATCCTCTTCTCTTTATAGTACTTTTAAGTACAGCCTTTCAGAGGACAAGTTGATTACCAGCACTGTATTCCCCACTTGTTCATTTCACGAAAAATTTCTTTTTTTATGTATGTATAAATGGTTAAATAATTTATCCCTCTGCATTAATTATCCACCTGTTGATCAATGAGACAAGTCATATGAGCCCATCTTGCATAGTACCTACAATTTATAAACCTTACTTAAATGAGGGGGTCTTAACATGCTACAAATGTCTACAACAGACTCATTACAGTGAAAATTTTTGTTTTCAAGGATGTCTGCATTTGGTATATATTATTGTAGACTTATGTACATAAATGAGAAAAACAAAAATTAGACCTTTATCCCTCCCTCTTGCTCCAGTCATCAAAACTGGACTCACCCTATTGTATTTGTATTATATATAAAATTATTGACTAAAATAAATGTAAAGACTGCATATGTATTTAAAAAATTTAAAATCTAAGTTTTAAGCAGATCACAACATGGTAATACATTACAATAGTTCTATTAACTCATCCCATCAAGTGGTTATAGAAGTGTCCTCAATTTGGGGATAGTTTAAATTAACTATTACCACCACTAGACAACTATAACAGAGATTCAGAGTCTACAGATAACTGTTTACCTTCTATTATCCAAACTGATTGATTTATACAGATATACATATAGTCATGTACATTTCTTCTTTCTTTTAGGAAAGGACTGCTCTTACAACAATGCATTGAGAACTTGGCAAAAAAGGCTGCAAAAAGAACATCCTCACTAGTTTAGGCTGACTACACACTACTCATCCAGAGTGTGCTCCTTGGAGCTTCTGCATGCTCAATCATTCTGCCCCTTCTGAGACAGAGTCACTCCATGGACATCATTTCCCTAAGGACATGAACACGAATAGGCCTAAATCTTTGAAGATAATTTCTGAGATCACCAACAGCTAGATAAAGTGAGAAAACTGAGAAGTATATCAGAAAACACTGCACACTGATTTATCATAAATAACAAATAAATGTAATGTCACAGTTTTATGCTTCTCTGCAACTCTATTCACTCCCAGTTCTCGAGTTATTAGCCATAGTGGGAAAACCCAATTACTTTCACTAGCATCATTTCAGCACTCACATATATACTCCACCACATAAAACTCTGTAGTCCTCTTTCTTACAAGTGAAATTTGTCTAGATCTTACTTAGCTGACATGAGCAAGTTGACACATTAATTCCCTCTCCTTGGAAGGCCAAACCAACACCAACTTGTGCAGGAAGCATTTCAAAGGATACAGAATATATGGTATTCAGGATACAGAAAATATTATATTAAATAGAAGCAATATCCCCAATAATCCAGTGAAATGGATTATAGTGAACAATACAAAACACTTCATATAATGGGCATAAAACTCCATCATGGACAAATTCAGAATAAATGCAAGGCAAAAACATACAAAAGAAAAAGATAAAACTGCTTATATTCTCATTATTTATTTAAAATGGCTAGCCTTTCTTAGAATACCATTAAATCCTGAGCCTTAACTCATAGCAATAATTCCACAGATTATGTTAAATAGCATTACCTACCAAACTAAATTTAGTATCCCTGTACTTTACCCAAGAAAAGTGGAAAACCAGTGTACATAGCTCGTACTCTTCCCAACATGATTTGCATATTCTGATAATTTATTATTTCTCTGTCAAAAATAGCAGCCCCTTTTTCAAAGTTCTGCTCATATGGACATTTTTCAATCTCTCTGACATCTGTCATCCACCTCAGCCTTCTAGTTTGCTGTTAGCAGTGTGGGGGATAAGAGGTTGGCTTTTGTTTTTATTATTTCTCCTTTTAGACATATTTATAAATAGTGAAAATTACTACAAACTTTCCATAATGGCACGGTATCTTCAGTATTCTACTATATAAGAGGTTTTTTTCCTTCTTTTGGCTAAATACTTTGTGCTTGTCATCCCGCCCCCCACACCCTCCAGACAGATAAATATGTTAACTGATTGAAGACAGCCATTTAATTTGGGATATTTAACATATTTACATTCCCCACAACTTGCAGCAGACCTGTGTTTTTTACCCAATAAAAAAGTAGGTAGACAACAAACTTTTGCACTCTGCAGCAAACATTCTGCCTCACATAATAAAGCTATAAACAAGCTCCACTTCTCATGCCAACCTACAAACTTGCTACCTAGTTAAAAAAATCAGAGTGAATTACAAACTTTGCAATACCCAACACCTCACAAACTTACAGTTTAAAAGGACATATTTCAAAACCATTTTGAGAATTTGCACTGTATATTCAGTAAACGCACAGTATTTAATGATTATTATTAAAGCAAATCAAAACAAATGAGTGTGCTTTGAATTCATACTAGACTACTCACTAATAGATAGCTTTGTATATTTTGTTTGTTAAACAGACAAAAATTTTCTCCTGGAAAAGAGATCAGACTCAAAAATACTATTTCAGCTATGTTTATATATCCCTGTCTGCTAAGAACAGCAGTACCGAGAACAGACTTTGATTGTTCTACAAGACAGACTATACAGAAAGACAAGCACTAATTCTGCTTTCAAAAGTCATGTATTACCTAAAGGTTATCTGTCATGACCCTTTCACATTTAACAAGTGTCAGCCCCTACTGCTCACAGTTTTCACTGCTGGGGGATCAGAAACACCTGACATTTTCACTACTAACCTCCAGACCCAAAGAGCAGCACTGCTGCTGTGCAAAAGCTTGAAATAACCAAGTTTGATGCCTGATTCCTTGAAGAACTTCTCTCTTACCTTAGAAGAGTCAATCTGACAGCTCACTGCCCTCAGGGATGCTCTCTCTCCTCCCTCGCTTCACACTCCCACCATCACTGAGCAAAGCAACAATGCTTTTCTTGCCCTAGTTAGTTTTCTGTTGGTTTACCTAACTGAACGGGGCTCACAAATGATCAGATAAGGACCAGACCCAGGACAAGGATATAGTTAGACCTAGAAGCAGGAAGATGTTAAATCAGCTTTAGATCAGCTCAGCAATCTTGCCCCTAAACAGCACCAAAGCCTAATATTTGCAGATTTTGACAGGCACTGCTTTAATTTCTAGCTACCTTACATTCCGAAGGTTTCTATGTGGGTAACAGGAAGAATTTATGCACTTAGCAATTTTAAATGCAAGTTTTCAAATCTACAAAACCGAGCCTTTTTCAGGATGGTCCAGCAGGCAGCCCATTCAATCTCAACACTTCAACACTGGACAAGCCTGTTAGGGCAGGCCTTCATAAATCTCAATCTGAACGTCTCTTAGTATTCGGCACCCAGCACAAAATTTAGAGCCCCTGCCAGAGCCGCCCAGCTGGTAGTGCACAGGACAAAAAGAAAACTGCTGACAAGAAGGTTTTGCAAACCATCTTCTCATAAGCCAGTCAGAAGCAAAAGTTCCTAATTTTTATTCTACATAGCTATAATAGAAAGATTTCCTTCAACTCCAAAACCCAAATTCAAACCACTTTCTTCTCCTTCCTTGAACCCAGTGAACCTATTTATATTAACACTAAAAAACAAAACCTCACAGAAATTCTTGCAAGGTTTATCATAATCCTTTACCAAAGAGATTCACTAAAAAGAATAACAAAAATTAATATCTGCTTTCTAACAATGTTAATCAACCTCCCAATAACTTGCTCACAAAACATTTTCCATAGAACATCAAAAATCAGATCAGCAGCTTGTTTTATCATTTATTTCCAACAGAATTCATATGACAGACAGTCATACAAACATAAAAGAAAACCAGTTCACAATATAGGAGACAGTTCTTCTGAAGCTCCTCTATTTGTTTGTGTAAATATCAATTTGAAAACTGAACAGAATTAAAAACATTTTGATAATAATGGCATGCAGGTTGAAATAAGCATCTTCAAACAAAAGCACCTCAGGCTTCCCTAAAATCTGTTAATAATATCAGCTGGAATAGCAATTTAATAGCCATGATCTGATCTTCTAAAAGTACAGTTTTAAAAACCTGATATGATCAATAGTATAAATCAACTCTTACAAAACAAGAGCCAGCTCAAAACTAGATAAAAGACCCCAAAGTTATTCCCAAGAATTTTGACAGAGTTCATATATATTAAAGCAGTAAATTCACAACAAAGTTACAAAATACCCTAGTAAAAACATTCACATTTACCAAGAAAAGTTTTTAGCTTTAAGAAAAAATACTAAAGTTATGAGTTCAGCACAAAACTAGCTTTGGCTAGTATAACCAACACATACAGGCTACCAAAAGCCCAAACCAAGTAATATTTGTTCCTCACGCTGCAATTCACTGAGCATAAAACAACTTCACTATGGTAACATTAAACCAATAATAATAAAACAAGCATTTATATTTCAAACTGAAAGACCATTATGAATAGATATTACAATGACATCTACTGGGAAATAAGCTACAGGAAAAGTGAATAGCATGTATAGAGTCCATAGTTCAGAGCATATCACTGTAAATTTGACAGAGCAACTTGTTCATTGCACCTGGGAACCAGAAAATTAAGATTTCTCACTGAAACAGGCACAACTCATTTGCAAGAACATATTAGTTCATCCACTTCAAGAAAAAATTGCCAGCTGAACCTGTGAGAACCCTGAAAAGAAATGCACCTAAATTCAGTGCGCTGTGATTACATGCTTCATCTACTGACACGCAGTTTTGCTTCATAAAGTATGAGTTGCCCAATGACTAAAGTTCCAGGTACAGGTATCCAACAAAATTTACAAAACTTGGATTACTAAGCAAGACATTAATTTCAGGTGCACGATTAAGTGTGAAAACATAGTACTTAAAAACAAAATCCAAGAAAAAACAAGCCAGCAGACTCTAGACATAGAATCTACTGAAAATTTGCTGCAAAACATGGTACTTAAATCAATGTTTTCTTCAATAAAATATTCTGCTGAACATACCACAGTAAGATTTCACTTGCTTAAAGCACTGACTGGAGAAGCTCTTCGTCTTACATGGTGCACCACAGTGGTGCACCACTTCCCTCCTTAAAACCTACAGCACTAAGCCACAAAGATTAACAACTGCAAATGCAAGTAAAACATGAACAACAGACAATAAATTTGAGAGAGCTTATTAACTGTAGGATGCAGAAGCTTGCTACTCTGAATTACAATTCTTGATCAATATTATTCAATAACCACAATCTGAAAATAAACTACAGAAGGGAACAACTAGAATGCCACTTGTAACTAACATTTAGGTTTACAACACTTTATATTAGAAACTTGCATATTTACAAATTTTATTTTCACACCTCTACATACAGTATTACCACCAGCAACTCCCATTACCACTAGTAAAATGGCTCATGCTATTCCCACATCCACTCAATAGAGAATCAATCCTACTCTTCCTGAACTTCAGGTTGAACTTGTGACACTACTGAATGCATTAAATTAGCTTTCCTAGCAAAACACAGCACAGTTAATGCAAAGGAAAAGTAGATTGGTTGAGTGATAAATACTTCATGAACTTTGCCAGCTACATTGACTCACTTAAAAGGAAACAGTCAAGATGGTCCTATAGCTAGATTATCCTCACTAAACTTACTAACCTAACAACCTCACTGTAAACCTTGAGTATAGAGACATGCAATAACAATCTGTGCAACCATTTAATATAGTTACAACTCTGACAGGCACATACTGTGACTGAACTACTTACCATGGAATTTTATTTCAGCAAATTATAATCAAAGACACATAAACAACATACTTGAAGTACTTTTTTCTAATTTTGTCATAAATATTGAAAACATCTGGTGTCCCTCCAGAAGATTTTTCTTTTTATATATCCTGATAATGCAAGGGAGGCTATCTAACTCTCCTTCAAGCAGCAGTATCTGCCAACCTTCCTTTAAATTACCAGGTCCTTAAAGCTTAGGTACTTTGAGATAAAGTAAGTAAAAGGGAGGGAGGAAAATAAAAAAGTAAAGAACCCCAAAAGACCATTAGTATTATTACTGGTTCTTTTCTAGTAACACCAGAGCCTACCATTCAGTTACTTCTACCTTCTGCCTTAAGGGAACCTAGAGAAAAGAGGATTGTGAAACCAATTGCGGGCTGAATGTGAGAGAGCATGAGAGGGCAGACACTGAACAAAGTAGTAAGACTTTCACTTAGTCAGCCAGCTACTTCAAATTTGCAGAAAGCATCACTTCTTGAAATCAAAAGAACAGTGGCCACATACGGTCTTATTAATCGCTAAGCTTAGTTTCCCTTTAATTGTTGGGATTTAGCGATAATAACAAACACGAGTAAATGTTAACACGAAAGGAGTGTACTGAAGTAATATCCCCTCAGGCAACTGGGTTTACTGGCAAGGTTTTGGTAGTGGGGTGGCTGCAGGAGTGGCCTCAGTGAGAAGAGATCAGGAGCTGCCCCCAGCTGGCTCAGACAGAGCCAGTTCTAAGCTGGCTCCAAAACAGACCCACCGCTGGTCAAAGCTGAGCCAGTCACCGATGCTGGTGGGGCCTCTGTGATAACGTATTTAAGAAAGGGTAAAAAACACTGCAAAGCAGCTGTGAGAGAGAGGAGTGAGAAAAACGTGAGAAACAACCCTGCAGACACCAAGGTCAGGGAAGGAGGAGGGGGAGGAGGTGTTTCCAAGCACTGGAGCAGAGATTTCCCTGCAGCCAACGGAGAAGACCACGGTGACACAGGTTGTCCTGCAGCCGATGGAAGACCATGGTGGAGCAGATATCCACACTGCAGCTCACAGAGGACCCCATACTGCAGCAGGTGGATATGCTCTGAAAGAAGCTGCAGCCCGTGGAGAGCCCACATTGAAGCAGGCACCTGCCAGGAGATGCAGCCCATGGAAAGGAGCCCATGCCAGAGCAGGCTCCTGGCAGGAGCTGCGGCCTATGGAGAGGAGTCCATGTCCATGCAGGAGCAGGTTTTCCAGCAGGAACTACGGCCTGCAGAAGACCCACACTGGAACATTCTGTTCCTGCAGGACTGTATCCTGTTGGGAAGGACCCATGCTGGAGCAGTTCTTGAAGAACTGCAGCCCATGGGAAGAACCCATGTTGGAGCACTTTGTGAAGGACTGTGTCCTGTTGGAGGGACCCCATGCTGGGGCAAGGGAAGAGTGTGAGGAGGAAGAAGTGGCAGAGACAATGTGGATGAACTGACCACAACCCCCATTCCCCATCCCCCTGCACCACTCGGGAGGAGCAGGTAGAAGAGTTGGGAATAAAGGAGTGAAGTTGAGCCTGGGAAGAAGCAAGGGGTGGGGGGAAGGTGGTTTTGTTTCTCACTATCCTACTCTATTTCTAATTGGCAATAAATTAAATTAATATTCCACAAATTGAGTCTGTTTTGCCCATGATGGTAATTGGCAAGTGATCTCCCTGTCCTTACCTCAATCCATGAGGGTTTTTTTCTTACTTTCTCCTGTTGTTCTGCTGGAGAGTGAGAGAGAAGCTTGGTGGGCACCTGGCAGACAGTCAAGGTTAACCTACCACAGCGTACTACTTCAATTTTAAAATCACACAGTTTTTATGAAGTCCTACCATAGCCTCGTGGGCCAGATAATACCTATGTATTCATTCATTGCATTTAGGAGTAAGACACCATAGCATATTGTCCATGTATCCAATATCACTGTTTTACTAGTTTCCTAGTATTTTTAAAGAGTTTCAACTTGTCAGCATCTTCCTGAAGTTCTGACTAATATTCACTGGAGCTAATCAATATCCACTTTCATGCCTGCAGAACAAGTATTCCACCAACAATAAGCTTAATCAGCTCTACACTGAAGCTGGATTATAAAAGAAGCAAGTTTAAGGAACAGAAAGGGTGAAAACAACTTTTCCCTGATACTCACATTTCTGATGGTTAAATAAATTTTACAAACCTAACTCAGTTGCCTTTGTTAAGGTGATACACATCTTCAGTAAAGAGAATAGAGATCTTTCTTGAATTTGTTTTTAAACCATAATACCTGCAATTCCCTATATACTTAAACAAGCTATATACTGATACCAGTCATTACAAGCAACTCCGCAAAAATTTCACATTACATTACTAAAGATGTAACCATTAAGTTACTATTTGTAAAGGACCACCATTTCTGTAGTTCAAAAGTAGTACGCTAAGAGATGCCTTATTCTCTTGTTCAACCTACTGGAAGATACTTCCAAATCTACAGCTACTTGGCTTTGCTTAGAAGGTCTAAGTAAAATTATGAGATATGTGGAAAACAACTACGAAACTCATCCACCTATGGACTGTAGTAAAATTACTGAAAAGTAGTTTTCAGTCTTTAGGTCTATTTAAATAAAGCTATCTGCAGGAGCTGAAAGCAGGTACTTCTAATAACCAGAAGGATGTAATATTAAGAACAGGAATAAAAATCCCCTTCCCATCCTTCCCCTCACAAACACCAGAAGGCTGTTTCTGTATATAAAACACAATACAGTCACAGCAACCTGAAGACTATGAAGAGAGGAAAATGAGAAGCTTACTCTTCAGTCTCTAGAGCTGACAAGTAAAGCATAATAATCTTGAAAAATTAAGAAATACAGAGCCTTTCAGAAGAATCTGGACAACACAGCGCACAAAAATCCTACGCTCCTTCTGAAAGCTGAGGAGGGCACAGAGGCTTGGCTTTTCACTCAATTCTGCATGCTAACTTTGGTGGTGGGACATCCCCCCACCCCAAATCTGTTCCTGCTAGATACCTACTGGCTGAAATGCCTCCATTTGGCAATTCTTTCTGAGTCTTTCAACAAAGAGTTAACAGACACAAGCATCCAGTTACTCTAGAAAGCTCCATGTGCTGCACAAAATGAAAAGCTGGTATTTTAAAAGAGCAATGATCATGAGAAACAACAAAAAAAAGATTATTCCAGAATAGACTTAATACAGGCAAGCTCAAAGAAACCGGACAGGTCAAGAGAGTGTTGGAATTTATGTTATTATACCAGTAACAAGATGTGCAAATCGCATAATTGCTTTGTCTTGTTACTTACTTACACCATTATAAGTGGAAATTTTCTTTAGGATACTCCTGGACAAAAATAATGCAGGAATATGAAAATTTTGTAAACAAGGCACACTGTCCAGTATAACTATTCTCTGCTTTTTATGAAAGACCCAGAAGACTGGGTCAATCAGACTTCAAATACGTTTTTTTAATAACATCAAGTACATCAGATAATCACATCTTATAGAATTACTCTGTTGCACAGTTTAGACTGAGATTGAATGTAGTAACAGAGGACACGGCACTAGTACACAAAGCACTAAACAGACAGTATAAAATTTAACCTGTGATTGACATTGTGTCAGATACCACAAAAACATCCTCCTAAATAAAAATGTATATCTTCCCCTTCTCTTAAAGAAGAACAAGTATGATGTAGAAATAACTGTATAATTTCTCCAAGTTATTAGAAGAGTAAGACCTTTTTGGCAAGCAAAGTTATTTGATTTCTGTAGTAAGACAAGCAGATTAAACTGAGCAATTTATGCATTTATTCTTAAAACTTAATTATTATTATTATTTAAAGTAGAATCATAATGACTGAATATTTATTAAACCAATTGCTGCAGTATGCAAGCTGACATTATACTTGAAGTTTTTCTTCTATCAATTTATTTTCCTATTTAACGGAGTAGTGTCTCTTGAAAAATACATTGCCTTACTAGGCAACTGATTGGCTGGAGGGCTCGGAGACCGACTTACCCTGGGAGAAAATTTAAAAAAGAACAACCATTGAAGAAAAATGAATGAAAAAAACCTTTTTTTTGCCCCAACAGTAGCCTCTCACCTTTCATTGCTACAGGTCCACTTATTACATATTTGCTGTATTTCGTATCATTTTCCACAAAATTTTAAGCTGATATGCTCTCATATACTACTGTATCACAGACTCAAGTGAAGGATAACAATTTACATAACATTCCCTGTTGCTAAAGTAATTGAACTCACCAAGTATCAATCATAATTTGGATAAACAGTGCCAAAATTTTAAAGAACGGATTTTTCATTTCATAAGCAGAAGTCAAATGAGTTGTGATCGCCACCACTCTAGTACTATGAACTAGCAATTTCCACATGTAAGAGATTATGTGTTTGATTATTCTGAAGCTGCTATGATGTTGCTAACAGGGAGAAAGAGGAAAAAACACATTCACCTTAGCACTGAACTTCAAATTGTCTATTAAACTGACCTATGCCTCCACTGACTTTTGCAACAATTCTTGTACTTGACAATAAAACCTCTAAGCACCAACTGGCACAAAAAGAAAAGGGAGTGGCTTGTCTACTGACAAATACAGGCCAACATCATGCCTTCAATGCCCCCATCACCACACTCCCTATCATCCTGCAGATCAAGTTCAGATCCCAGTCATGGTCTGAGCCTCCTCTAAGAGACTGCAAGAATATCCACAACAAAACCTTCTGTCAACAACGAAACACTAAAGGATCACAGTAGAATTAGTTCATCTTCACTGCATGACTTTCTGGACAATTACTTTTCCACTTGCTTCCAAGCAATCACAAGCCCATCTTCATCACAAAATCCAGGTCTAGTATTTTGAACATAATTTGGACTTAATTGGACATAATAGCTTTGGAATAATAATTATTATTAGAAGGAAAATCACCAACATCCAACTAACCAATAGTTATATTCATCTACCTATTCCCACTCTTGCAGAGAAGAAAAAAATCAGGTTTGTATACAGATCCTGTACAGGAGTTTATGTAGCTCTGGCACGATGAAGGTGGAGTGAGTTCACCAATAGATTTGTTACTAGGACACTTGCATCACTAAATCCAGAATCCACTCACACTGGACCTCTTCTCTACAGTAATCCCACTCTACAGTCTCTCAATCAATTCCAAAGGCTGGATCCTATCACCTGGCTGACGTCATCCATTCCCCACTTGTTTAAAATTTAAACATGTTCATGCTGTGACCCATACTGCACCTCACAGTCAACACTCACAACACAATTTCATTCTTTTATTCTCACCTCCCCCTTAAAGCTCTCTGTTGTCACGATGCTTGGATAAACTGCCAACAGTTGGGGTATTGCTGTGTGGTGGCCAGAATCCATCAGGCTGACCAAGAGTGCCTCATTCTTTTCCTTCACTCACCATCTGTCTGTATCCATCTCCCATTATCTTATGCTGTCCTTACGGACTGTATGCTGTCTGGGGCAATAACCATCTTTTATCATTCTCTGTTTGTACAAAATGGCACTGAGTTCTCCTCCATAGTTTTTATTAAAACAATAAAAGTGGAGGTGTTCAATACAGATTTTATAAACTTGGGTTTATACAAAGAACACAAAAAAAGGTCAGAGAAACAACAAAAAAACCAAACTACATCCACTTCTTCCTATCCGGTTCTGCCTTCCAAGACTCTTCTCCCCTATTCCAGAAAGATCAGTTTCCAAAAAAGCATAAATTTAAACACATGTATGTCAGGTTATGACCATAAGAAAATATTTCAATATATTTCTCCTAAAGAACGTAAGTCACACTAATTCAACATAAGAAAAGTTATTACATAATAAAATACATCTATATAATTTCACTGTAATTGACGTGTTTTGTAAATGACCCAAAATATGCAAAGTCTTCTTCCTAAAGGACAGCTGGTGATTCTACAATTCAAAAGAAACAGTCAGTGCTTTTTTGCAGGGACATTTTAAGTATTCTCTGTCACTGGTTAAATATTCTCTCCCATTTTCACTGACAAAATAATCTCACCACAGATCTCATCTCTAGGTGCCCTCTGGAAACACACAAGCACTCTCCACTTAGGGGACTGAAAGCAAAAATAAAACTGGGACCCTTTGTACTTCTCTCAGCATTGACACCAGAAACCCGCGTCCCCCATCCCTTCTTTCCTACACACTCAGACCCTTCTTAGGGGGTCTTTTGTTTGTTTGTTTTGGGAGAAACTCTTTCATTTGGCCCTAAAATCACTATCAAAGTAAACTGACAATATTTTGCTTCTCTTCCTAGTAAAAACAGAAAGAAAGGAAAAATCCAAAGTCCTAACACCAGCCTGGCTTCAGAGCGGTCACCGCAAAAATCACCCGCTGCGGTAGCAACTTGCGCTTGATCTCTTTCTCCCTAATTCTGTATCATCCCTACTACATCACGCTTTCATCCTGCGCCTACCACTTGGTAGCTGCCCTTCCTATCGAATACCGCAGCCCTGCTTGGGAAGGGAACTATAAACCGACAGGCATACCCCAATTAAAACATATGTCATTGTGCTCTAAATTAACAAGCAGAAGTACTACATTTACAGGAGTCGCGTATCTCCTCAGTTTATCACACCATCTCAGCGCTGTCAGCAAAGGAGAGCGGAAGGTGGGAAGGGAACGAAAAGGAGCGACAGAGACGCAATCCGAAATAAATATGCAACACGCTCACAAAGTGGAAGGAATTTAATTTAGAAATCAAATACATATTTAAACGCCTCGTCACGCCGGGGTCGTTCATCTCCCCAGGCTGCAGCAGCCGGTGCCACCCGCCTGTCACCCTCCCACCGCCAAGGGGACGGGGGTGGCACGACCCCGCGTCCGCCCGCCCCACGGCGGGCCGAGGCCGACCGCCGACCCCGGGACCGGGCAGCGGAGGCAGCCCCACAGCAAACGGCGGGGGAGGACACGACCCCGCGCAGCCGGGGCCGGCCCATGCCCATGCCCATGCCCATGCCCACCCCCCGCCGCCGGGGCCGCCTCAGCGCCGCGCCGCCGGGGCCGCCGCGGGGCCGGCGACCGTTAGGCTAGGACGGCGACCGTTAGGCTGCGCGCGCCCCGCCCCGCCCCGCCCGCCGCACCTGGATGTAGTTGGTCTCGCAGTACTCGGCCACCCGCTCCAGGTTCGTGTAGCTGTCGAACAGGGCCCGGCGCCCCCCCGGGATCTCCTCCTCCAGCAGCATCTGCAGCTCCGCCATCTTCACATCCTCTCACCCCGTCCGTCCGTCCGTCCTCCTCGCCCCCCTCCGCCCCCGGGCCCCCCTCCGCGCGCGCGCTCGCGCCGCGCTCCCCCCACCCCACGGCGCTACCCGCCGCCCGGGCCCGGCCTCGCGCCGCGGGCAGGGAGCGCGCCAGACCCCCACCGCGGCGGGGGCGGGGCGCGGCCGGGCAACACCTCCTGCGCATGCGCCCCCCTAATCCTCTCCCCCCCCCCCCCCCCCTTTCCCCGCGCGTCCGCTTCCGGCCCGGCGGAGCGCGGCGGGCGATATCCGGGAGAAGCGGGTTGCCCGCGGGCTGGGCCTCGGCTCCGAGCCGGAGCAAGCACTCGGGGAAGAGGGGTTAGGGGGCTGGGCCCTCCGGCCTCCTTCAGCGTGAGCATCTCGGGAGAAAAGCTGCTAGAACGGGCGATTCCTCCTTTTTTTCTTTTTCTTTTTTTCTTCTTTCAACGGCCGTGCGCAAGTGGGGGCCCGGCCCCCGCAGCCTCGCCCCGCGGGGGAGGACGCGGAGGCGGCCGCGAGTGTCGCACCCAGCTGCGGCCCTGGGGGCGTCCCCCGGCACCAGAGCTGGCACCAGCCGCCGTGCCGCAGCCTTAGTTCGAAGGGCCAACACCAGCTAACAATGTCTGTTTTCATTTTAGGAAGTCTTGGCTTTTTTTTTCATTGTTTTGCGTTCATTTACTCAAGGGCAGCTCGCTAGCAGCGCTCTTCTCAGAGCATAGGTCTTCTGCCACGTCTGCTGATACCCCTGGAAGCTTTGTCTTTGGATACAATGTGAGCTAGGGTCAGAACCCCGCGCTTTTAATGTAGCTGCTGCTCAGCTCTTCTGATCAGCAGAGGAAGAACAAAATGTTTCTTTTGTGCAGATTCTGTCTGAAAAGCTGCTATTGTACAGGGCCAAGAGGAAGGGTAAATTCTCAGCTGCCAAGCAGTCAGCTCTTCAACTTTAACAGAGAAAAGCGTATAATGAAGGGTCAGCAGAAACAGAGGAAGGACAGCCTCCTGGCTGAAGCACCGCACTGAAGCCGTGAGTTGGGAGGTCTCTTTGGTCAGTTCCTGGCTTTAACACTGACTTCCTTTATGTCCCAAGCAAGTCAGTCAGTATCTCCACAATTGTGATGAACATGCCCAGCCTTAGAAGAATGCAGGCTTTCCCACTGAATTCCTTCACCTGAACCTGAAAGTAGCCTTTCTCCCATAAAAAAAAAAAAGCGATCAGCCCTCTCAGCAGAAGTGTCCCAGCTTTCTCTAGGGGAGCTCATTTGTCTCTTTGAAATGAATTGCAGCTGTGATTACTCACCTCATGTTCCCATGAGGCTCTACAGAGCTCCTGCTGCCTCTGTAGCGCAGCCCTGGGTTATCTGACATCCCTTACATACTCTGATACAACAGCTGGATATTTTCCCAGTCTTCATGTTACAGACACTTCTGTGGTAGTCACCAGCTAGAGAAGATCCAGTGCTGCAGTCCTTGTACACCAACCTGGTACTATAGGAACAGTTGTTCCCATGAATTGAAAGCTGTTGCAAAGGCATCCAGCTAGATATGCCTGGCCTCCAGGTGACTTCTAGAAATACCAACAGAGTGCAAACACCTGGTAGGGTCAGGCAACAAACATGTAGTCTTTGGGCCAGTCCTTGTAAGTCTCTTCCCTTAAAAAGAAAAATGAGATGGAAATCCCTGCCCTGAGGAATGTCTGCCTGGAGACATTTCCTCTTAGCTTGCTTAGTTCTCCCATGTGAAGGATGAGTCAGGCACAGTGTTCATTATACTGCTTTAAAAACCTTCATGTGCAAAGCATTTTTCCTCCCATTTTTAAATGTGGGCTAAAATTCACAACTTCAACTACTTGATTGCGTGTTTTAATTTTTCTACAGGCAGTTAAAGTGCCAAGGGTAATTCATATTTTACAGCTGCAGTAGTCTTAATCTCACAAAAAGGCTTAAGAATCACAAAACACCCCGCTAGAGACATCCACACCCCCCCACCGTGTGTGCGGGGAGAAGAGGAGTGACTGCTCAAGAGCACCCGTACTCTGTCACCCAGCACCCACGGTCCAGCGCAGGGCTGTGCTAGCAGCTGTCAGGCTGCCTGCAGCTCTCCACAATGGATACTGGCACTCCCTGCCCTCAAATGACCAAGGACTGAAGAAGTGAGTGTCATGCAGCCTTGCTCTTGGTGCCCTCTACCCCTAAAGTTTATATAACACGAGTTATACATCCAAAAATACTGGTTTTGCTGTGGTTAAAGAATAAATCCTGGTTGTCACCCCGCTGCTGATTGTTAATGTGCCTTTTGAAAGAGCCGATCTGAGCCTTTGCTGCAAGGGCTCGGGGAAGAAAAGCCAATCAAATCAACTCACAAAGGGCTGCTGTACAGTGTGGAGCTCCAAGCTTTGTCCCACACCTACAAGAATCAGCCATGGCCTGGCCTCCACCCCACCCAAGGGCTTGCAGCTGACAAATAACACCTTCGCGCTTTGGTAACGGACCCCACGCTCCCTCCTCCACAGTAGCTTCCACTTGGACTCTGCTCATGTCACATCTGCTGCTGCTGCAGCTCCAGGGGTTGCTCACGCCCATGCTCCCAGGACTCTTCGCGCTTGTGCCAGGCTGGAGGCAGCCTGAGGCTCTCCTTCTCTCTTCATTCATTCACTTCTCAGGTGTGAAGCCAAGCTGTCATTTGGCAGCTCCCCAGTAAACCTGCATGATCTTTCTCTTGGTAAAAGGAGAAAGCTGTCAAGATGTAAAGAGGAAGTTTCTCCAAAGATGCTGTCAGGAGTTTTAACTTGGATTAGCAGCACCAGACTGTAGGGAGGGGGAATTGTTAATTGTGTCATCTTCTCTCTGTGCTTTTGGGTGCCATCAGGGCCTGCTTCCAGTGGAAACCTGCGAGAGCCTGTCTACTCTCAGATCTGCGCTCAGCATCAGCAAACCTGGAAAACAAACAGGGAGCTCCCACCTGTGGGTCAGGTACCTCTTGACCTCTCAGTGGCCCTGCCAGTCGTTTTTAGGGTATAAGAGAAAGCATTATGTGAAATAAGTGCACACAGCTGTTCACCAGAATAGCTGGACTAACCTGTCTGCATAATTAGGTGCTTGTTATCACAGCATGTTTACATTTTAATAGGGTACTCCTTTGTGGATTTAAATTTAAATATGAAGAGCCCTCCTGTCAGAATAATGGACATCCTATAATCCTCTGTACACACACCAAAAATAATTAGAAATAGTGTTTAAATTAGACCGAGTCCAAGTACCACTTCCCTAAATTTACATAAATGACTTCCCATCTGCCAAGTGATGTGCTAAACTAATTTTTTTATACTCCCTCAGCCCTAATTACAGTATTACACACTTTAACTTTTCCAACTTTTTTTTAATCCTTTTGTGCAAGATTTTCCCTTAGATCAATATCTTCAAGACTGGGAAGCAAATGTATTTTCCACCTAAACGTGCTGGTCAAACAGTCACCAGAAAATAGAAAGGCAAGCATCCAGCTGGAGACTCCAAATTGGAGGTTGAGATCCAAAGGCACAGGGAGACCACTATTCTTCCAGGTTCTTTCATACGCATTAGGTTTTTACCTCTGCCATTCACCCACAGGAGTCTCCTGCTCACAAAAACTTGTGCAGACAAGCCGATCCTTTGGTCATGTGCAGTCTTGCAGTTGGGCACTTTGTGTGCATGTCCCACATACCACGGTTTGAATTACCAATTCTTAATTAGAGAAAAATAATAATGGGGTAGCTCAAAGGCTACCTATTTTTGGCACCACGGTAAGAATTCACAATCAAAAGCCTCTTCCATTTTCTCTGCTATATGGAAAAATGAACAGCACAATCACCACATCGGCGTATGTGAGTAAACATCCCGTTTAGACAAATGACCAGGTTAGATCTCTGACAGATCCTGCTGCAGGTTTTCAGTTCACTTGTGCAAACAACTCTGCTCTAGTTTTATGAGGTTCCCATTTCTGAGCATTTTTCCCTTAATTTTTTTTTTTTCACATTTTGTAAACAGTAGAAACAAAAGACGAAAATCCCTGTGCTTGCTGCATCACATGGAGCTGAGCAGATTTGCAGCTGGATAAAGGACAAAGGACTCTGACACCAAACTTACAGTCACATGTACTGACCATATACATAGGCCCATGCCCTTTAGCCAGCAGGTAGCATTTACTGGAGGGGTGGAAGAGGGAGGGAAAATTGGGCAATTGAAGAAAGTAGTCTGTAACTGAAGTGTGTACCTTCACTCCCTCGGCAAAGACATAGTCATGCCATCCCGCTTGCTTCACATAGTGTCTGGATCTGTCTCTGGCTGGATGGCAGGTCTTTGCCAGTCTCATAATCCAAAGCACCTGAAGCAAACAGCAGTTTATTTAACTCCCACAACTATTCCAGAATGCCAGGGGTGACCTCCCAGCCCGGAATGCAGCTCATACACATCCAATGCTGCAACAAATGGTGTCAGGATCCCAAGGCGTCTTAAGCACTCAACCTCCAGTCCTCACTGTAAACCAGAATGAAAAACCCACGCACCCTGCAGCTGCACATTCTCCTCCTGCTTCCTCGGGCATTCAGCAATTTGCTGGGCAATCAAGATTGTAACCACAGATAACCTCTCTGCTTATGAGAAGCTGCAGCTGGGTAAAGCGCTTGCTGCACAAAGGGTAGAAGTGACCCATGGGGTAGTTTACATCTCATGGAAGTGTTTGCCCTAACGTTGCTATTTCAGAACCACCTCAAACGGAGGCAGTGAGTGTATGATTGACATCTGATACCTCACAGCACCTCCAGAGAGGGACAGGACATGTTCCAAAGATTCAGACTGTCTGTTCTAGGACATGTCTTATTCCAAATACCAACCTTTTTTTTTTTCTAGGAATTCAAGTTTTCTCTTGAACTTTATTTGAACACGGCACTGTGTGAGACAGACAGAGCCAGTACAAGGGGAGAAACTCTCCAAGGGAGGAAGAGGTCAAACTAAACAGGAAAAATAATGATCTCTTTCTAACATTTCAGACTTAAAAAGAAAACAGGCAACAAATGGTCTCAAAGAGAAGCCAGCACAAAGCATAGTTGCTCATCAGTTTCCCTCCAACTGTTCAAAAGACAAAGCACTGGGGAGGCGGAAAGAACCACTCTGATTTGTTTTTCTTTCCTGCCAGTATTCCTTCTCAAAGATACCAGCCCAGACCAACTGCCAGTCCTTTCCCACCCTGTCCTGACCCTTGTGGCATCCCCCAGGTAAGGTCCGACATGGCTGCTGAGGAGACCCTAAAGGGTAGAGAGTGGAGTTAATGCTCCACTACAACACATGGGAAAATTCATCCTCTCTCAACTATTGATTCCAGCTCACTACAGACTGGAGCAGATGTTACTGGCCTACTTATGCTTTTTTCATATTTGCAAGTTTGCTCTGCAGCTGCAACAGTTAGAACCATCCTCTGAAGTCTTTCTTTCTTCCTGTATGTAATTACAGTTCAGATTTTTAGGTACTCGCATAACTCCAGGAACTTGCCCCCTGGAGCTTTTTTAATCCTGTCCTGTTTGTAATCATGTTTTTACCATATAAACCACTTTAAAAAGTTTTTTATGGCCTTGCATATTCTTAGGAGCCACCAAACAAATGTGTGTTGTTCCTGGAATTAGCATAACTCCCTTGCATGGGAAGGATAATAAATCACATCTGTGAAGTCATCTTTCCTCCTTCCATCACACATCTGGTCAAGTAATTCCCTTTCAGGAGGCTGTGAAGGCAGCTCCTCTTTGCACAGCTTCTGTTCACTATCACAGTCTGCATCTCTCCTTCTCCTAACTGCTCTGTCTTCTGCTTAGCTAGCATGGGAGCCTTTCAGCCCTTTCTCTCACCCACAGCTAATTTTGACAGTATGGTAACAGCACAAATCTCAGTGATGTAGTACTGCCTAACAGGAGATGGAGACTGATGGCTCCCCATCAGTTGCAGCAGCTTCACCCACCTCAGCCTGAATCTGGTTTGAGAGAATATTTATATGCAGAAGGCAGGCAGGCCTCCCCACACTGTCTCCTCTGAGAGGGAGCTTAAAGGACTCATTTATTTGAAAGGCAAAGACGTATCTCAATGATACGAGTGGGCTTTTAGCAGGAAAGAGTTGGAGCCTAAGCTGTACCCATGCTGCTACAAACTAGTCAAAGTCACAACCTCTGCACCCTGGAATATAAGACAGGACCCAAATGACCGACTGTCATGGGTCAGCACACAAGGTTTAATCTGTCTTATACAGGTATAAGGACTTTTTTTTTTTTTTCCATCTTTGCCTCTTTAGGACAGGGCTAATGGAGCGAGGTGTTCTCACTCCTGAATTCCAATGGGGCAGGGTAACCTATTTTGCAGATGCCAACCTTAGCTAACAAGTTTCTAGTGGGTCAGGGCTGAGCTGGGTGTGCAACTGGGGTGTACAGCAGCTTGTGACATTGGTTTCAAGAGCCCCTGTTAGACTACTGCTTCCCCAGCTAGGGAATGGGATTGCTGCAGGAGACATCCCTAGCGTGGGGCCAGAGGTGAATGGCTGGAAGGCCAAAGCTTGGTCACCATTCACCTAATGGGGTCTGGGGTTGAGCCATTACTGATGGATAACTAAAGCTGAGCTCTGCTGTTCAAAGTAATCATACAAGCCTGTGCAGATCCCTAGCCTCACACAGAGATTTATTTGAATCAGGAACACCAAGGCAATTCATCTTCTCTAAACAGCCTCATTCCCTGCTGTGTGCTCACTACCCATGGGGGCCAGCTATGCATTAGTTCCCCTCCTTCCCTCTCTGCGCTTTTCTGCAGCATGTATTCGCTAAATATAATTTGACAGCTTACTTTCTCAGGTCCACAGCCTCAACACCCATGCATTGCTTCTCTGTGCCAGAAGCTCTATTTTACAAGTCAAGCCGTAGTCTCCCTCCCAGCCCATCCTGCACTAAGCGTGAGCACATCTTCGTGCCCCCTCCCTTTTCACACCCATCATTGTTGTTGGAAGGGGCTCACACGGCCATTTGCAGTAGCACATCCCTCAAACATCTAGCAGCTTCAGAGCCACACAACCAAGAGTTAACTCTTCTGGTTGTTTTGCAAATACCAGCTAGCCCTCAGCTCTAATCAGTTTGTCCAGTTACACTAGTTCTAGTTTTGGCTTAATTCTAAGTCTCTTTGAAGCCATCATACATGTATAATCTCATTGCGTAAGGGGGTCTCACATCCAAGTGGTACCTTACTACTCTTCAGTACCTTTCTGCCTCACAAACTTCAAAAAGTGCCATATTCCTCCAGTGTACACTCACTGAAATGTCATTGAAATCTGCCTTCTAGTTGTATTACCTGACCTATTGCACACCAAATCTCAAGGGCCTTTTCCAACCAAAGGGCTCATTTAGCCACTTGCTGTCTGTACTCCTTGATTCAGGAATCCAGAGCTCATTAAAGTACTGAGTGTTGTTTAAGTATATATATATACATCACTAGGATAAAGAGATTATTTCAGGGCTCCGACTGGCTATCAACTCTAATATGTAGGAAGAGGAGCAGAGGAGCAAACATATACAGCTGGTGTGCTTTTGCTCCTCTACTGCCAATCCGATTTTTCAAGCTGTTTTTATACAAAGGAAAAAGCAGAATGGAGAAATCCTTATCTTAAAAAAATGGCTGGGAGCTCAGTGAATTCAGCAGCTCTTAGGATAAAATACCCGCAGTAGCCTTACCCCTCCCCTGACTCCTCAGGAACTAGCAGTATTTCTCACAGCTTTCCATTAACTACTTTTATTATCTGAACGTCTGCCCACACGAGTAATTGAGTGAGTCACATCAGCAAAAGACTTGGTGGAGTTTTATGAGGAGGCTGCACTGTAAAATTTTTTTTAAACCACAGTTTAATTTACAGAATGAGGATTTCTAGCTGTGGTGACAATTTCAAGACCAGTGCTGCAGTGGCGGGAGAAAGAAACACAGAGGTGATAAGGATTTCCAGTTCTTGAGGATAATTGAGAACACATGATTGCTCAGCTCAGTTTGCCACACTGGAACAGAACAGCTATAAAATATATAAAGGCTAATGCAGGATGTATGTCTGCAGTATTTTTACCTTTACTATGTAAAAGTCACCATCAAGCTTCCTCAAGCACAGAAGAGGTTCACTATGAACTATAGCATATATATAGCAAAAGGCCCTACCTAGTTATCACTGCTGGGATATGAAATCAGAGGCCTGATCCAGCAAACCCTCTATATCATTTCCTTTTTCTTTGCATTATGGCAATACTAGACTTACAAAGACATCTAGGCATTTAAATAGTCAAGTAGGTGCTTAATGGGGTATTCAAAATCCAAACACCTAAAGAGCTTCAAAAATTTGGTTTCTAATCACTGAAAGCCACAAATAAGATTTAAGTGCCACTGTGCCAGGCCAATATATGAACAGTCAGTGGTATTCAATGCAATCACACAGCATAAATAATAGTCACAGTCATACAAAGGTTTGCCGGCCCAGAACCATGCTTGAGGTTAATTTAGAGCAGTCTGTTAGTAAGCTATCAATTTGTCCCTTCCTTTTAGAGGAACAATATCATCAAATCAAGGTGCAGGCTCTGGCAAATTTGATATGAATTCTCCACAGCAGAAGGACTAAGTGCTTCAAACACCCTCTCTGTTCCCAAATACCTTGCTCACCAGTGAATGTGGGGCAGCTGCAACCACTGGTCCAGCTCTTTTCCCATCAATATGCGATGGTGTGTTCTTGCAGGCATCCCTGTCAGCTCCCATTAACTCACATGGCTCATTCCTCTCCTCCCAAGGCACCCTCCCCTCATTCAGACTCCTGGAAGAGCTTGCAAAAGCATGACAGCCACCTCACAAAGCCAGGGCATGTTCAGGAACAAATCTGCCACACCTTTCTCCCCAAGCAGGACAGTTGCAGGTGGTAGCCAAGCTGCCAGAAGGCAGGGCTTTTTGGCCTGGAAACTGCATTTGTGGAAGCTCAGACCTATGTGAGAATGCTCATACGTGTTGCAACAAGGCAGCATTCTTCCACTCCCCCGCACAGCAGCAATCCAGTTACTGCTGTCTAACGCCCATGGTGCCCCGAACCCTGTCACTGTACCAGGCTGACTTACAAGCACCCAAGGATGGAGTAAGAGTCAGCTTGTGACATACTGGATACTGAAGGCTGCTGAGCAGGGATTGAAGTTGCTGCATTTCTGTTATTTAGGTATTGCAGAGTTCCTGCATCTCCCAGTGTTCAGCTGTAAGGCAAATGCATGGAGCTAGAGCATCAGTGTGCAGCACAAAATACCACAGTGGTCTTAAAGGAAGGGATGGAATAAACATGATATATATAATCAATAACTCACAGCTAACAAGCCCTGCATGAGCAAGTCAGTTGCTTTTCAGTCCAAGAAACTACAAAGCCAGAGTATGCATTTTCACGTTAGTGCTGATGTCAGGGCATAAATATCATTCCCAGAATTAAAAATAATGTATCTGACAACAGTGAATTCCAATAGAGGATCCAACAGTGACATGAAAAGTGCAGCTTTTTTCCACACTGCTGGTAGGCTTTATCAATGAAAATGTAGGAAAGTTGACAAGGGTAATAAAGTCACCTTAGCTAGATCTGAGCCTTGCTTATTATGTATCGGGGTCTCCACCAATATGAAACAATGCTACCAAATGCCAATTTCCACACTTCAACAATATGAACTTTGCTTTTTCAGACACCCTTATCTGCTTTCCCTCCCTCACCCAAAAAGATGTTTTTCTCTTACTGTTCCAATAGATCTTTGTTCCTGTCCTGGATTAAATGGCCTAGGGAAATTTGGTCAGGGCAAGAGCCTTAATGGGTGAATAGCACCTTCTCTTTTATATATGACTATTCATTCCCTCCCAGCCTCCCCTCCCCAAGGCTTCTGAACACAAAATACTTGTAGGAATCATTTAGTCTATTGCTGAAACACAGCCCCTGAGCCAGCAGGTACACAGCACTGCTGGAGCATCTCATTCCATCAGTTAAAGAGCTGAATCCAGCTGATGGCTGGGCCCAGCAAGCTCTCTTTTAGAGAGGATACCCAGGGTCTTCTGCCATAAAGCTCTGAAGGGGAAGATGATTGCTTTACCCTTGCTGCAGTGTCTGAGTCATTACTGAGTTGGAAGCGACTGTTAAAAAAAAAAAAAGCCTTTTTTGGTGAGACTAGAAAGTTGGCAGCCAAGCAGGCACAGCATTGGATGTCTCACTGCCAGGCTTGTGACAGAGCTGACCTGCCTAGATGCCAGCAGGGAGGTGGGAGCAGAGCGTGCCAGTACCTGTGAGTTGCTCAGCACTGCAGAGACTCGAGCAGAGAAGCTTCAGAGAGGTTCAGAGGTGGCCCCAGCACCGATATCCCATAAAGAGCTAACAATTCCTGCATAATAGTGTCACTGGAGCATCACTTGCCCACCTGCAGCAATGTTCCACTGTCATGGAGGTAACTGAGACACTTAACAGGGACACATTTTACCTGGTTCCTCTGCCCTTTCAGTTCTGCATCCTCTCCTCTTTGGCCAAGGCAAAAAGCCTCAGCTACCTTATCACAACTACTATCGCTTATCTGTATGTCAATTATAATTAAGCTTTTGCTCCAAGTTACACTGGTTTTAATGTGGAATCCTACAAGATTTGTCCTTGTGACTTTTTACTGGCCTATCATTGATCTATTTAAACTACTTTTCCCATTAAAGAGATGATCAAGTGCTTGCACCAAAGATGCTGGTGCAGATACAGAAATATGACTGATGCTTTTTGCCTCCTGGAAGCAAGGCTTTTCTTTACAGGAGCATTAACATCAGAGCAATCACACGTACTTCATTTGTCTTGGGTTCAGACTCCACTGTAAAAAAAATACGAATGACCTGAAAAGTAGGGGAAAAAATTCTTTCCACTCTAGCCCTCCCCCAAATCTTTTTGTGGGAAACACAACTGTGTTTTGAATGCTAAAATTCACACAGATTTAAAAATACTTATCTTCAAGGAATGTTGCCATGGAAACCCTTATCTTCTCTCCTTTCCCACCCTCCATATGTGAGGAACATTTTCTTCATCTTTTTTTTTTCCTGCATGTGGTAGTTCCTCTTCCCCGTCTGCTACCGCCAAAAACCTGGCATTGAATCCTAAGAGATGTCAAACAGGCCTTTTGTTTAGTTGCGAAGTGATTGCTAAAAAACAGTCCTGAGCTCAACTAGAGAGAGATGCCAAGATGGGTATATACTCTCAGGCTCCAAAGAAAGATGCCTGGAATATTTTCCAGCAATTCCTGCCTCAGAGAAGTGGAAAGAAGCAGCAAGAGCTGCCACAGTAATTACAACAGTTCCACTTTCTGGTAGCATAATCCACAAGTGATGACAACTGCTCTTCTCATCAGAAGCCTTTTTTCCCCTTCCTTGTCAGTCTTGATAAAAGGGGTAGGGAAGTGAGTGAAGTACTGTATGCTCAAAGTACTTTCATGAAGGTACTGCTCTACCCCACTCCTTTTGCCCCAAAGCTACAAGAGGATCTGAGCACAAAAAGAAAGTCAATAAACTGTAGACTTCACTCTGCTGATCAGGATATATCTATAGCCAAGGGTCGACGTCAGGGAGCCCCTTCTGTAGCATTAATAGAAACCTTGGGAAGGTCATACATGGCCCTGTTGAGGGGTGAGACTCTACAGCTATCTTCTGCTATCAGTGAGAAATGTGTGCACAGTACCCAAGACAAAGAGTGAGAAGGCAATGCTACTTACCTGTGAGTTAAGCAGTACCAAAATGTCCACAAACAAACTATGCAGGCAAGACAGATAAATTGTTTTCCCAGTTTGGATTGCCAGCAGCCCCAGGTTCACAGAACTGCACAGCTAACGGGGGAGCTGGCATGAGAGCTGCCCAAGGTATTTTAAATCAGCAAACATCCACTCTGCCCAACAACCAACATTTACTTTTGCAGCAAGTAGGACAGAAGTTGCCAAGACCATCCTTTCCATTTAATGATGGAAAATAGAACATACAGCCCTCAACTCTGTGCTGCATGCCACAGCCATTACCAGCAAGTCCTTAAACTACTGGGAACAGAAGGATGTTACTAATTTGCAATAATGGCTCTATATGCAGCCCAGGTTAATTAAAATCTAGAAGTAACACTATTCATGGATATTTTGGAGGTAGTGGGAGGCTAGCTCAATAAGCTATCTGCTCTGCTTAAAGTTATGTTAACAACCGTCTCACCAGTTGCTACCAGTACAAGGGGCAAAAGCATAAGGCTTTGTCAGCCAGAAACAGCCATAACAATCAATTAGAGATGGCCTGACTGCTACCAGCACCTGCTTCTGAGAGCAGCGGGTTGCATAGGCACAGATATATTTAGCCTTTTACCTTCCATGAGTTTGCAGCCCTCTGTAGAAGCTTGTTCTACAGTAAGAGTCCAAGGAATGAAATGACAGCTTTTCTGTATGCTTTTCAAAACCATCCTGTGAAATTTGTAAAGCAGCTTTCTGGTGTAGAGCAGAATATGAAGCACAAAAAGCAATATTTCCCTATATTATAGAAGCAACCTCCCCCTCTCGGCTTTGTTCCTCGAGTAAGGCATTTTTTTCCACAGGTTGCAATGCTTGCCTGCATCCCCATGTTACAGCCAGAAGGGAACTCTGGGCCTTAGATGTGTCCTTAGTGTGTGGGTCTGAGCAGGAGGACTGACAAAACCCTATTGTCTATTGACCGGACTCCTGAGATTGGCAATCATCTGCTACAGCGCAGGCACTGACTCAGGCTTTTCCCTGGGCTGGCATCTAACAATGCTTTGGCTTTGGCTGCAACCTTGTGACATGACTAGCTAGCATAGACTCCCTATGCCCAGTCATCTTTTTTTTTTTCCAAAATTTGTAGGAACATAACAGTGTTGAGATTTCAAACCACGATCCCTGTCAAATGCAGCTGATTTGGCCCAAGGGCTCAGAAGTTATTTCTTGTGAGAAGGGGGAAAGGGCCAAACATAAGTGGGGAGGGAGCATGCTCTACAAACACAAGTCTTCTTTAGGAAACCAGGCCAAACAAGAATGAGCTGACCGTGCATGCCAGACAAGGGGCGAGGGGAGAAGTGGGACAAGACTGGGACTTCAAGCTTCCAATCAGAATAGACTAAAACTTCACAAGAAAGCTCTGGTCCATGAACGTTCCCATACAAAAAAGGGGGGTTGCTGCACAAGAAAAGGATCTACAGCTGGGCTGATCAGTGTCGCACTAAATCCTCATAGTTACGCTGTTTGAAATGACCCACACAGATAGAGGGAGGAATGGAAACTTACAGACTTCAGCAAACAATGTGGCTGTGACCTCAGTGTCACTCCAAGTAGTGCATAACAAATGCTTGAGAGCGCCTTAGCCCCCTCCTTTCCCTCCATGCTCAACACGTTTCCTTAACTAATGAGTCAGGGTGTTTTTCTGACAGCAGTTTTTCTCCAGCAGTTTGGGCCACATTCTCTCGCAGCAGTCACGGACTCCTATAGCATGCTTGGTTACTGGCCCGGACTGAGAACACAGTCTCACAGAATGCAATATTTGTGCAGGCTGACAGAAAATTCATAACAAATTACATCAAATTACTCCCATTTTTGATTCCTATAACTGGGGAAGGGCTTCTGCGAGGCAGTTGGCCTGTACAGCTCCAGCAAGGGCAGAGAAATGCTGTAACAGAAGTGTGGACAATTACACTTGGGAAGCTTTTCTGGTGTCTGAAAGCTTCACTCCTACAACACGGCTACAAGGAAGCAGATCTTCACCACTCAATTATATGACAGTCAGCTATTCCTTGTCTGGTTTCTAGCAGGGACAGTGCTATCCTACCATTTTTTTCCCAAGAAGGCAATAACTTAGCCTCCGTTTTGCCTCCTCTGCACACCAGGGATGCTTTAAAGTAAAATCCTTTACCACACTGATTTCTCCAGAAGGTTTAGGAAACATCTACAGCCTTCAAGAAAAACAGGCCTTTTTGCATAAGCAGTGAAGCAAAGCCTAACATGAATTGCCATCTGGGGACATGACCAACCTTCAGTTAAATGGAGGTCAGATTAGCAAGAGCTTTCTTGCAGTTCATTATAGAAATCAATGCAAGAGAGGCAGCAAGCTGAACTGCACAACCCTCCTTTTTCTGCCCAGCAGACAAAAAACAGTAGAACGGCATCTCTGTCTCCCCTCTCCCCCAACACAAACTGCACTGGGAGGGATCTGAATCTCTACATCTCCACCAAAAGCAGAGCTGACACATTAAACCCAAGAGCAGAATTTCCTTTGTCTGGTGCCCACAGAGGCTGGCATCAGATGTTAACCCCATAAGAGCTGACAGGACTGCATTCAGGCTGGCACTCGGCAGCAATACAAGAGCCAAAACATTTTTATGAGAGCAGCAGATTTCCTGACCTGGAAGGTGGCAGTGAAAGGAACAATGTCTGTAGAAATGGGGATTGCAGCTACCCTGTATGCGTGCCCTGGCTGCAAAGGCAGTAGAAAGTAGCTCTAACGGGAGCCACACACTCCTGGCCTGCTCTGTGGTGCGTTGGTAACTGTGTGCAGAAGCAGCTCAGGCATACACAGCTGCAGGCTGAGCAACACCTCACCTACCACCACACAGCTTTTGGGTGGGAAGGGGCCCAGGAACTGGAGCTAACAGAGAAGTCAGGTTTATGGGGAAAAGACATAAAGATCGGGTAAAGGGTGATCCTATATAAGAGGGGGGAAAAAAGGGGAGGAAACACAACCTGAAAAGGAAGCCAGATGGCAATTACTTCAATGAGACGACAGGGTAAGAGGTTCCTGTCTCGCAAGCCGTTCGGTGGGGCTACGAAAAATCTTTCAGGAGCTGGCCTATGATGGCCAAAAGAGAACAAAAGAGGCAGGGAAAAGCATGTGAACATGTGGCGTGCGATGCTGCTTTGACTGGCACCCATTCTGGAGGAGGAAAAGGATTCTTTGAAATGCTTTTAAATTATTAAGTACAAAATTAATCCAGAGCCCTATAAAATCAGCACTCTCCAGTATTTGCATGACCAGTCTCATGCTGACCCCGTGCTGAATGAATTGCAAGCATTTGTCAATTTCTGATGCTGACTAGATTAGACACTGCCCTCAGAACTGTCAGGGTAGAGAATCCCTTTCTCAGGGATTTGTTCTGTGGTTTTATTTAATTTCATTATATTATTACTGATGCTTCTGTTTTTTCAGGGGCCAAACCAATTTTATCCCTCTTGGTTTACTAGCATTTCTCAGTCATCCTTTCTCTTGCAACCCCACAGCATGGCAAGATTGCACAGCAAGAGAACCGGTGGTGCAATTCCGGTCCCACTTAATTTCTCTCTTTCTCTCTCTCTCACACACACTCACACATACTTCTCACAAGATATATCTGCTGTTCTTGACAGTTATAGCTATAGCTCAAGGGAAGGAAAGACACTTTGAATAAAAAGACCTATATAGAGAGAAAGGCTTTGTCCTTGTGTCTCCAAGGTCTTATCTAGCTAGGACCCATGAAGAAGCATTCCACCAGATAAGAGAGGCACCCTTATCCAGCTCTGGCTGCTGTTGGAAAGGGGCTAGATTAACCAGAGGTCTGTTCTTTGACTAGCCAACACCCAATACTTCATACATACACCACTGCAAGGCTTTGTCGCTTCCTTCACAATAGTTTGGCCAGGGATCCAGAAGCAAATGTAAAAAAGGCATACAGATTAAATCTACTTTAATATGACTACTGGTTCAGTTTGAAAAAGTATCCAAGAGAGGTATGTGGTTAAGAACATGGAAGGTAACAAAATCTGGATGTAAAATTCCTTGGCTGAGTCAGTGTGGTGCCAGCATGATTCCCCCTAAGACCCTTACTCAGAACTTCACTGCTGGTCCTTTTAGCCCCTTGTTTTGCTTTCTCTTAGCTTCTCTTAGACACTGTTATCCAGGCTTCCTCCTTTGGTGAGGTTACCAGCTCATATTTGGTCTCCATGACTTGTCCTTTCACCGGGTGGAGATACAGTTTCCTTACCAGGACACTCAGCAGAACTGTAGCCACCATATAGGCAAACCTGAGGGAAGAGGCAGGACAAAAGAATAAAAACCTTGCTATGATCTAAATCTGCCAAAGGACAACTGCCAGCTTGGACAGATTGTCTCAGCAGTAACAGGAAGAGGCTGAAAGCACCTCCTCTCCTGTCTGCCAGAGAGACACACAAAGACCTCCCTCCCTGGGCTCACCTCAGCTCCGGGCACTCCTGGCTTCCTGAAAAACCCAACAAGGAGAGGTTTTTCATGGCCAATTCCTCACTGAATCTCTCTGGGTCAAACCTATGAAAGACAAAATACACTGAGGCTTTCTGTACGGGCACAGGATCCTTTCCCCAGACACACGTGCACAAACACATGAGTAAGAAACTGGCAACGCAATACAGAATCTCACTAATTTGCTCTCTCTAAATCACACTGGGTAATTCCACACAGATACATGAAGGCAACTGTGCATCCACTCCATCTATGTTCCCAGCTGGTCAGCTGTGTTCCAGCTTGGTCAAAATGCTGATAAACTGAGCTAGTGTGACACAGGGCTGGAACTAATATGCATTACCTCTCAGTAGTGGGTATTTAGCTTGAGTACACAGCTGACCTGATGCTGCTACGTGCCCTCTATTCCCGTCCAGGGCACACACAATCTGATTTGCCTCCCTCTCTCTCTCCCCGTGTCCCTTCCTCTCTCACCTCCAAATATATTTCCCTTTTCTCCTTGCCCTTCTCTTCAAGCAGCTGGTGTGTGTGTGTGTATGTGCTGGGGGAGGGAAGCTGGTGACTCATTCAAGTGAGAAAAGTGGTTTCCAGCATTAGGATGGTGGAGGCTGTGAGAAAACTATTATCCAGGGCTGGCATGAGTTAAAACAAGATTCCCATAATCAGCTAACCACAGGGAGACTAATAAAATATCATCCAATTTAAATAGAAAAAAAAAAAACAAAAACAAAAAGAAAAAACAAACAGGAAATTTGATGGGTGGAAGGCAGTTCTCTCACTTTCTGCTAAACCCTTCTGCTTATACTTCAAGCCTTTGGGCTCCCTGCCTAACCATCCAAGCTCTGCTTCTACCAAGGTGAAAGAGCATGTGGGTGCTGACCCTCAGTAAAAGCAGCATCAAATTTATATTCCCCCTGAACTGAAGTGTCATGTTACAGATGTTGTAATAGGAAAGAAAATGCAGCTGCCTAGCAAAAAAATAGGGAGGGGAAACAGCCATGCACAGTGGTTTTGTACAGTAGGTAGGTGAAAGCATCACAAAGAGCTGATCTATCTCTGTCACAGAAATACACATCTACCTCAGGCTAAACCTCAACCTCCTTCTCCTTGGAATAAACACACTGTGTTCATAGCAGTCCTCACTGTCCCTCCCATGAGGCCTCAACAAACCCTTCCTTAAACACAGTGCGTGTCCTAGCCTAGTGGGCAATCCCTGCCAAGATGCTCGTAGATCAGTGCATCAATGCCTGACCCTTTTGTAGGAGCTACACTTGCAGGAGAGGACAAGTCTAAAGGCTCGATTCTTTCTCCTAAATCTCAGCTGTCTGTTCTCTCTGTCTAGAGTAACTGACCCACATTTTTTTCCCAGCCCAAGTGAACTAAGTCAGTTACACGTTAATATTTGCCACATGGAGGCCCCAGGAAGCTACAGCAATTTTTTTCTTTAACCTCTGAAATACTGGCCTGGATCCAGTTTTGTTTTCACAGATAGAAGTAATGAGGTAGCATTTCCATTCCCCCTGAAAAACCAAAACCTCAGACTCATGTTTCCTCCCTTGCATCGTTGTTTCATGATGACAAGCAGTGATTCCAAAGCCACTCAAATCACTGTTTCTCTCTTACAGAAAACCTTAAAAAGAATTCACCAGCATTTGCCAGGGAAGATGTGTGTGTGTGCACAAAAAAAGTTTTTATTAAACTCTAACACATACACACATGCACATGCAGACAGGAGCATGGGAGGATCACGACTTGAATTGCCCCAAAATCCTGCCCATGGAGACAAATAAAGACCTTCATAAACTGATTTTCTTACAGACTCCCTTTCATCTCCAAACTCTGCTTAAGGCAGGCCCTGTAGCCAAATGGGCTGTGCTGTAAGATCCAAAGAATATTAATTAAAAAGAGGAAAGGAATTAGTTGCAATAAAAATCTTGATTCTACATACTTGTATGGTGATGGCCAAGATGAACTATCCTGCAGCATCACACCAAGAGCATAAAGCACAAGTGTCTGCAAAGAAAATTAGGACATGTATGTCAGAGCAGAAAGAAATGCACAATTAAAGACACCTCTGGGCAGCCCTGCTGGATGATGATTATTCTGTAGACTACTCATTTATTAGGTGGTTTAAAAAGATAATACGCTATATTCATCTACAGATTTCCATAATCCATGCCCAGATGTTAGGATTTTAACTTCTAAGGCCCATGCTGCAACTGTTGGTGGTTAGAGAGGGTCTGATCCCATTCCTCTACTCTTGCTGGCATGTATGTATGGACTACTTTATTCTCCACAATGGAAGGTACCACTCTGTGTGGGAAACATGGGTGATATGATCAGGCCTGAAATCATGCTCTTTTATGCACAACTGAGCCCATAAGCCCCTTCAAAAGATGATTCATCCCTGGTGGACCCAGAACCAGAAGCACATCTGCTCAGCAAGCGAACATGAATTCCCAGAGCTTCTCCCACAGAGGAACTGCAGGGCAAACTTTGAGCTAAATTGTACTTTCAGATGACAGAGCAGCTGCTCAGGTTCAACAGTGTCAGAAGAATTGGCCTTCCTGCCTCACCCCTCTGTGGGAAGAAGAGGAAACAGCAAAATCCCCTCTAGGAAAGGAGAGTAGCCCAGTGCTCCCAGTACTGCCCTACCTCTTTGGGGATAGTATGTTGGTCGACTCTGCCCTCCAGCTCCTGCAGCTGTGCAGCAATGGGAGTAAGCTTTGCTGTTCGCACGGTCTCACACAGGACTTGCCGACAGTATCTGCAGCCAGTAAGACTTGATTAGTTTAACCCTCCCAGAGAGAAGCTTGTCCACATCCTTGTGGCAGCAAGGAGAGCTGAGTCACCTGCTGCATTTAGGGTTGCAGTCTGCTCCTGAAGCTGTCTGAAGCCACACTGAGGCGCTTCATTTTTTTCTGGCAAGGAGTCCCAGCATCTTTGCAAGAAGCATTAGATCTCATTATCAGCTTTTAGGGAAGGTTATCAAAGTCCCTCTTCACGACATTTTTTTCAGATTTTAAACCAAACTAACTCTGCTAAAAAGCATAAACACACCAGCCCTTTTCCGGGGCTTCTCACTCATACAAGAAGCAGCAAGAAACGCACATACTCAATACTTCCTTACTGAAACTCTTAACACTAGTCCAAACACAAAATGCACCCAGTGGCACCAACAGATGCACGAAAAATAAAGGCACACTGTTGACCAGTCATCATCCTAGTTCTGTGCCTCTTTGAAAAGATTATTCCATGCTTTCTCTCTAAATATGCCTAACATGAATCCAACCATTAAAATGACTGTTTGCCTCTACTTCTGGAAAACTAAGACAGAAACCAAACAAACTTTGGCCTGGCAGGCAGGGCACTGATTCTGTGCTCTCCTCTGACAATGAACCTAAAGGGTTTCCCATAGACACCCTGAAAGGAGCAGCTTGGTCCCCATGTCTGGAGCCCTACAGCAGATTCTCTCTGTGCTGCAAGTCATCCTGTGGTTTGATCACTTCCAGAAAAAAGAAGGGAGTAGCTTTTGGATGTCTTCTTCTGGCCCAGTGTAGGCTGGACATCAGGCTCAAGCACATGAGATGTCCCCACTACGTGAGATAACCTTCCTCTGCAGTTCCTTCCATGGGACCCACCTGAGCTGCTCGATTTTCTCATGTGTAATTGGTCCCTTCCCCAGAACACGGTCCATCTCCTTGTAGAGATTCTGCTGAACATCTTCTGAGGTTGTCAGGAAATAGACTGCCCAGGTGCACACTGGGGAAGAAATCAAGACAAGACTGGACCCAGAAAATCCAATCCTTTACAAATTGTAATCAGTTTTCTTACTTCCTATATTTGCAACATTACTTTTTGACCCAGAAAAGGGTGACCTCTGTTCACAGCAGGCTGTACTGGTTCTGTATTCAGTGGCAGGAGCAGTGGCTGAACTCCTGTGCAACAAGAGACCTTGCAAGCTAAAATTCTCTTTCCAATGCTATGAGGAGCTCAGGGAGCTGTTCAGGGGACTGAGCCATTCAGCCTCACAGCTTTGGGGAAGGGACCACACAGCCCAGCAGACCCTGGGAAAGCAGGGTTATTAGACCAACCATGCAAATGAAAGCCTGGTTTGTCCAAAGCAGCCTTTAAATTCCCTTATTTAGGTGGCTTCCCCAGCACATGTCAGGTGTGTGCTCCAGACAGCCAACATCTGGGGCCCCTGACAGGGAGCAACAAGAACAGTACAGCTCTCTGCAGCAGGTTGGCCAGCACTTGTCTCCCCTACATCTATTTTGTGAGGCAGTCAAGAGATATCTTCAACAGCAGAGTGGAAAAGAAACCTTGCATAAGACATAAGTGTGTAAGATGCAGTTTCCCTAAAGCTACAAGGAAATGCTTCTACCACTCCAAACTGCCTATTCATGAGAACTATCCAGAATCCCTGAGGAGTCAAGCCCCTCAAAATGACAGTCTTCCTGGAGTACTTGGAGAGGGTATTCTCTGGGGAGAGTATTATCATAGTTGCCAGATTAACTTTCCACATTCTTTAACAGCCAGCTGCACCTAAGAGGTTTTCTTTGGAGTCCCAGCCCCACTGGCTGAGATACAGGGCTTGATAATCATCCCCCTATCATAAGAGATTTTACACAGCTCCAGTCTGTATTTTTATTTGGGTTTTTTTTTCCATAATCTTTGCACAAATCCCAAAGTAGCTCCTTTGAAAGGAGCTTCCTTCCGTACATGGAACACACCTATCCTCCAGAAATTCAAAGCAGCCAGTCAGATTCTAGCACTCTGCTTTAATTTCCTTCCCATGTGCCAGAACCTATTTTACAACATGATCTTTGTGGCTTTCATCTTTTGGTGCTTTTTCATCAAATTTTGCATCAGTTGGCTGGGGTCAGAGTGCAAGCAAAAAGCAATGGGAAGAAATTCTAAGGTTCACTAAAAGACTGGGGAAGGTTGTCAAACACAGCTTAGTTTCAACTCACTAGCTATGAGGCTGTGTTGAGAGTCTGATATAAAAATTAGCTTCTTCTATATATCTGCAGCTCAGAATGACTGAATATATTTTTTTATTAGCCTAGAATAAGTCTTATGTCATCACACACAGTTTTAGACAGCTGAGTGTAAGGATGAAAAGTTACCTACAATCTGTACTTACAGTTAGCAGTGATTATGCATCCTGCCAAGGAGAAAATCATTGTATCTTCCAGAATCTAGGAAATAAAATCTACTTCAGAGAATGAAGTTCATAAGACTGAAGAGATAAAAAAAAGAAGTGGCACATTCTCCACTCAAGCACATGAAATCCCTTTAGTGCAGAGAGCAGGAAATACATCTAGAAGACACAGACTGAACTCTCTATAGAACTTCCACTGGAATGGCACATGAGACATGCTTAATATTAACATACTTCTGGTTTATAAAAATAGCAATGAAGCAGTGGCAAGGAAAGCTACCAACGTCTAATGCAATTAAACATTGTAGGAGTGGAAAAAAGAATGAGAAATGCTGCTTTAGTAAGGAATCTGACCTAAGATGCAAAAACTCAAATTAATCAAAGGCTACAATGTAATGAGCTGCCCATCTAGCAAAACTCCATGACTGTGTAATGACACAACAGCTGCACAGACCTGCTGGTCACTCAGGCTCCCCTGCAGCAAGGTGTCTATAAAGATGTGCCTGTTGAATGATCTGCCTCGACGCTCCTTTGTAACTTTCCTTAAGGTAGATTCCATCTCCATCAGAGCTTTGGAAGCAAAAAGAAATGTTTATTTTAAAACCTGGTCATCCTGAGTGCTGCAGAGAAGCAAATCCATCTCCCCAAGCAGATTTTCAGACCAGCTGTCCCTGCTGGGCTCACTTACAGAAGCAGCCTCTGTTACATGTTACTGTCAATTTGGAAGGTGGTATCTCCAATTTAGTTGAAAATGTAGGAACCAAATAAGACAGGTTGCCTATAAAAAGCCACCCTTACAGGTATGACTGAGACCTGTACTCTATGAGCTGAAATCACATAAGGGGAAGTCAAGTAACAGTTAGTGTTGAACCATCAGAGAACGTGTTTAACCAGCCCCCATAAAAAATGTTTAAGCCAGATAACAGTAATTGCATAGCCTGTAGAGTTATAACTACTGACTGAAGCATTAGCACACCTCCAGCCACTGATGGTGTCCCTTTTGCTAGGGGTTCTACAAGCACGGTGCAAGAGGATGGCTCTGTGCTAAAGAGTCTGCACAGAGAGAGAGAGGAAGGTGGGGAAAACGTGGGAGGGTTTTGGCACAGAGTCCACACACCTGAAGATATTTGGGTGCATAACTCCTGGTGGCTGTTGTGGGAACCTGGGGGGGGGGGCGTGTTAGGGACCTAGATGCCATTGGCTGTCTGATTTAAATGACCTACTCAAGACTATCCAGGAAACATGGAGAAGAAGTTGGATCTGAAACTCAATTTACCAAGGCCCAATTCAGCCCCTTCATCTTAGAACTACCCTTCCTCCCTCCTCTCCACATAGGAAGGGCAGCAACACTTAAAACACCAAGCCTCACTGTCTGGAGTTTGTGAAATTGTAATGCATCATCCTACTACAACTCAGGAACAGTCCTGAACAAGTGCCCATGGGAGAAGCCCATTTAACAGGGCAGTAGTTGTCATCAGGTTCTGAAACTCACAGAACCTGCAACATAAAAGAAGGAAACACTGGGTTTGGAGGATTTACAAGCAAATCCTTAGTTCTAGATACAAGCTACCTTTGTTTAACATCTTAGCAATCAATACTGAAAGGGTTTAACTATTAACAACAAAAAAAGACAGGACAACCGAAAAATAAAATAACTTACTATGAAACATATGAGAAATAAAAGCACTGCCATAACACATGAAAATCATGTTACCTTGTAATAGCACATCAGAGACTATCGCATGGAAGGTATCCATCAAAGCAGCACTTCTCTACTTGTGTCTTCTAGCCTGTGAGTGACTGTCTGGCAGCACATTCACCAAATGGTGCATCATAAGAATGACCATACAGGCCAAATCAAGTGGCTTCATCTGTCTCCACCTAGCACAGTTGCCTGCCTCCAAGAGAGGTCAAAAGCGGACGCTAGGGAACAGAACAGGAAGGGAGCAAGCATACCCTGATACTTCCCAAGATCCTCTATCAGTTTCCAGACTGGACAGACCCTAGAACTAGACCTGGAACTAGAGTTCTAGCCCTACAAACTTCTTGTGCAATGTCAGGCTTGTCACTCAACTCCAAAACAATGATCTTATGCAAGAATAAGAAGGACACATCTGGTAGCTTATGGCACGATGACCAACTCTGCAGAAAAGTCAAGACAGCTGGGCACATTAAGTGCTTCCACACGCTAGCTAACTTAAGTATTAATCAGAGTGGGAGGAAGACTGTGATTTTGGGAGGAACCTACCATCTTCATAGAGCTTCTTCCTAGTCATGTTTTTGTCAAGGGACCCATCCAAAAAACCTTTCCCAATCTCCGACCAGATCTGAAAGAAGGACAGAGAGAAGAGCACCATCACTCACCACAGGCTGAGACTGCTGTGATTATTCTATTCTTCCCTATTCAGGAAAAGGAAAACACCAAATAAAATGAAGACTTGCTGTGAATACGGAACTGGTCTCCTCTTTAGGACACCATGCCCCATTCCAGATATTACGTCTATAACAGCTGAAATTGAGTTGAAATGAAACAACTGTAATTACAACTGTAGGGGAAAAGGCATGGGAATCTTGAATGGGAGATGGAACTGTTTCTTTCCCACCCTACCACCAACAGATTTAACATCCCCAGATGTGGACACAGCTTGGGACCTCCTCAGATTTTCCTTTCTCCACAATATCACAGAGCCTTCAGAAGATCTTTGAAAAGGAGAAGTTCCACTGGCATTCCCGGTAGAGTTTAACTGACTTAGGTACCAAACACCTCTCAAGTGTCATTGGATCAAGGTTCCCGATCCCCACAGATCCTTTAGAAACACCTTAGACTAATGACAGCAGGATCAGCAGTAGCATCTTTCTGATAATTTCAGCCTGGGACAACTGAGGCAGAGCCCTCAAGCTCTTAAGCTTGTTAGCTTAATGTTAAAGTCTCAGCAGTAGCCTGTACTAAACTGTACACAGGCACAAGCTGTTCGCTGTTGGTGTGGAAAAATATAATAGGAGATCTTCTGGCTCTTCATAACACTTACTGCATCATGGTGCCTGCGGAATCGGATGACTTCCCGGTCATCTTCAAAGCTGCTGCCCATAGCTGTCTGTGTGACAGACTTCATGGCAAAGCCCAGCATGTGCTGGCAGAGTGGCACGTGTTGTGCCTCAGGGAGGGAGAGCCATTTGGCTAGCAACTCTTCTGACAGCTTGAGAGGGAAGGAACCATTAGTTGGCAGTAATATCAGCAGCCTATTTACCAAACACACCCTGAGACATTCCCACCCAGTTCCTAAGGCAGACCACACTTTCATGGCTATGGCATGAAGCTACACTCTTTCCAGGGTTTCCTTCCATTGTTAACTTAAACAGTAACATTTTAGCCTCCAATCTTCTGCCTCTTCCCAAGGTTTTCCCCCAACAAGGCAGCCCTGTCCTCCTCTCTTGTTCCCTCTGTCACAAAAGAAACCTTAAAACCTTTAATACTAGTAGCTCCAGACTAGGAAAACAGATCTATTCTGGCTACTGGACTGAGTCAACAGAACAGTTCTTCACCTGTTTGCGGTCCCAATAGCTGGTTCCTTGCTCCTCCCTTCTGTTCTGGGAAATAAATCTAGAATCCAGATGCTCCAGTATCTTTAACTGCATCTGGTATCTTGGCATAAAAAGTGCCCAAGCTCAGCCCCTCCCTCTAAACCACTGGAGCTAAGAGAAACCAAATATTCACACTGTGCTTGAATGGGCAGAGGCTGTTTGCTGTCTCACATGCTTATAGTTCCAGCACTAATTTGAATGCAGCTCCTTTATCCTAGTGATCATACTCACTAAACTTTCCCCAGTGAGCCACGCAGGGCATCTCTGCAGTAACAAAGGCAGTTACGCACCTTCTGGATGAGAGCAAAGTTACTTTGCAAGGACTTGGTCACACCATTTTCATACAGCTTTCTCCTCATGTGGCTCTCTCCTGTATCCCCATTCAGGCTGGACTGGTACCTCAAGAGAGACTTCAGCATTGTCTCAAAGGGATCCACTGAAAGCAAATAAAGGAACCACTGTTCGAAAGTCAGGCAGTCACACCACACAGGGACGATGAAAACAGCAACCTCTTTCATCCAGCACTGCTACTTCTGGGCAGCAAGCAAGGCATGGCTCCTTCCCCCAGGAACAGTATCTTTGGGGCATGTGCTGGGTTTGGCTGGGATAGAGTTAGTTTTCTTCACAGTAGCTAGTATGGGGATAGCTTTGGATTTGTGCTGGAAACAGCACTGATAATGCTGAGATGTTTTCGTTGCTGCTGAGCAGTGCTTACACAGCGCCAAGGCCTTTTCTGCTCCTCACCCCACCCCACCAGCGAGGAGGCTGGGGGTGCACAAGAAACTGGGAGGGGAGCCAGCTGGGACAGCTGACCCCAACTGACCAAAGGGATATTCCAGACCATATGACATCATGCTCAGTAAATAAAGCTGGGGGAAGAAGAAGGAAGGGGGGGACGTTCGGAGTTATGGCATTTGTCTTCCCAAGTAACTGTTATGCATGACGGAGCCCTGCTTTCCTGGAGATGGCTGAACACCTGCCTGCCGATGGGAAGTAGCAAATGAATTCCTGGCTTTGCTTTGCTTGTGTGTGCAGCTTTTGCTTTACCTATTAAACTGTCTTTATCTGAACACACGAGTTTTCTCACTTCTACTTTTCTGATTCTCTCCCCCATCCCACCGGGGTGGGAACGGGCAAGTGGCTGTGTGGTGTTTAGTTGCTGACTGGGGTTAAACCATGGCAGGGTCTCAAGCTTCTCTTGCTCAGTATGGGCTGGGACCTCATAAGGTCTCTTCTCTGTGGCAGGATACCATCCTGTGATCAGTTCTCCCTGCAGAGGTTGCCAGCTGGCTCTACCAAGTAACTCTTTAGTAATAATGCCTTGGAAGCTTGTTTGCAGCTTGCCAGTCCCCAGCTGGTTGTGCCATTGACTTGGTGACAACAGTGAGTGTGGCATGCTCCTTCCCCTTCTCCTCCAGCCCCATCTGCAGCCCCTCTAGCACATTCCTCCTTGACGTTTGGTGTGCCCTCCTGCCCTGACCATAGCTATAGACTCAAGACATACCAGCTCACATGAGAGACTTGGCCAGAGGTTGCTCCCTGCACTCCTTATCTTGCTTCACAGCCCCAGCAAACCTCATTTGACACCCTACTGCTCCTGCATGATTTCTCTTGCATGCACTGAGTTCCCTGCTGATGAGCTCTTCCCAAATTAACACCTACCTCTCTCAGTCAGGGCTGCCTCCAGCAGAGAAGCTCTTACAGAAAACAGTACCTCACTAAGCTACAGAATTCTTTCTACTCTTAATCGTCTTACTTTCCATCTTCCTTCCACAGACACTTGCGAGAGTGTACAAACTAGACAAAACCACATATCCTCCATCTTCCACATCCATGGCTCACTTCAGTTAGATTTTTAACTCTGAATTTCACCACCAGGGGCCTCTGCTTAATAAATTTCCTGAAGTATACTAGGTGTCACTGCAAAACTGTGCAATAAAGTATGGCATATGCTTTTTCCTCTCTGTAAACTTTTCTGTGGATCTTGCAGAACTGGCAGAATCTTTAAGGAACTATTTGGAAGCAGCAATCAGGGGTTTTTCAAGAGGCATATTTTCACTGTTTATCACAGTCTGTTATTTCTCCCAGATGGAGAGTGAAACCTCTGAGGCATCAGAAAACATCAAGGCTGGGTTAGACACATGTGACTCTACCAACTGTGGATGTATCTAGCATTCCCAGCAGAGATCAGGGCCTCATTATGCTACTGGACAAACATATAAGAGACAATTCCCACCTGCAGAGGACTTACTACCTAATGACACAAAAGCAGCTAATGAGGCCAGAGGCATGAATATGGTAAACTTTCCTAAATGCTTTTCTCTCACATCATTTCCCTTCCAATGTTTTTAAGCTCTGCATCTCATCCTCTTTCCCACTTTGAAAGACAAGGAGTACGTGCATGTGTCTTTTGGCACAGCAGATGGTACCTGCAGCTCTCCACATGGAGCAGGCTGTTACGTGACTCTAGCTGCTGCTGACAATTCCTCCTCCAAGGTACTTTGCCATGGAGTGGCTGCTGCTATTCATGCCATGATTCCCTGCTGACTGGCCCTGGCAGAGCTAGGCACAGTACTGGGGCAGCCAGAAAGACACATGGCTGGTGGTAAAGCTCACAAAGCAAATCTGGCAAGCAGAGGCATTTGGAGAGGCCAGAGGATGCTTAGCAACATCACCTGCAGAAACTGCAAAGTTCTCTTGGTGCACATGAAAGAAAACTGCTGGATCAGCCGCAGGCTCCATTTTTTTTCTCCTCTGTCCCCAGTGCAAACTGGCAGTCCCATGTGACTGATACACTCACTGTTGCGAACTGAGGACTGCAGAGCCCAGGCTGCCCTTTCCTGAGGGCTGGCACTGCCTCACAGTATTTGGGAAACGACTGTTTCTCCACAGCTACGGAAGGCTAGTGACTCCACAAGGCACAAACTGTGTCTTGGAGACAGAGCTCTGTCCTGCCAGCACTTCCATGGACTTCTTCCTTTGTCCTTGTCTTGAAAACATCTCTAGGGTTGTTACACTTTCAGTCCTCTTAGTGAAGCATATAAAAATTTCAACTGTTCCTTCCACTTACAAGGAAATCTTCTCCCCTATCCCAAGAACCTCAGTGCTGTCCTGGACACCACTGTAAGTAAATATGGAGAAAAGATCTAACTCTGAAGAGCCAAGACAGATGCCTAGCAGAACTGAACATCAGAGATGGAAAGGACCTCTGAAGCTGCACAGTACAAATGCACACAGAACAGCAATGAAGCTGCCCTGCTCAAACAGGCCAGGACCCATAACTCCATCTCCAGCATTCAGCATGCTTCACGTTCATTGTCCCAACCCAAAAGGCAACATTGACTCATGGGAGTTTTCCAAGTGGGTCTCTGAACCCACTGCTCCTGGCAGTCCTGAACTAGTCCACCCTCTTCACATCCACACCCTTCGCACTGGGCCTGGACTGCTTCCCCAGAGCCTCTCATGGGAATCACCAGTATCAGCAGCAAAGTTTGATTTCCTTTGAATTCTCCTTGCAAATTAATCTTAACCAAGCTGTAAGAGGCCATGAAAATGTACCAACTTCAAACATTGCTTTAAGCATGAGGAAAAACAGTCTCCTGGTATTGGGAACCTGTTAATAGCTACAAATGCAATTAGTCCAACTTCAAGGCTCTCATGAGAGATGCACTATCAGCACCTCCCTCTCTTTTTCTCTCCAAGAAGTTTGGCCATACCTGTGACACACACGAGACGAAAGGAACCTTTCTATGCTACTTGGAGCCAAACCCTACACCTCAAACTTGGAAACCAACAAGCATGCATCTAAGAAGAGCAGCTCTGGCCTCAGGTACCCCAGCAGACTGAGGAGAAGTCACATGGCAAGGGTTTTCAGGTGGGGCTGGAGAGTCAGCAGCTAGATATAACCCAGTCCACAGTGGGCTGTTTTCTGCCCCACAGCGCTGTGTGCACATAAGAGATACAGGCAAGACCAGGTCTCCAACAAAACTGCAAGCTGCCCAGAGCCAGTTCATGGCTGAGAGCTACCACAACATCTATTCTCACTCACCAGGAAATGGTCCAGGAACTGCTTTGCTACAGCCACTCAGCTACTACATGTTGTTTATACCTCAAAGCTCCAGGAAAAAGAATCAGTAAGATTCCTCACCTCTAATAGAGTTTGAGCACTTCTGACAAGCATCTGTGCTAAAAGGAAAGCACTGATACAACTAACATCGCTGCTTTTTCAGGTCTGAGTTCAGTACAGATCACGAGAACCCTCCTTCTTAGGCCTGCTGCTGCTACCTTTTTGAGGATATAAGCTCTTCCTTCTGCTGGGCCGAACACACTTTCCCTGGCTCCTCCTGCACAACAGGCTCCCCACTCCTCTGAGAGCACTGGCAGCCTTTCTTTGTGCTTGCTTTATTCAAAACCATGCCTGAGTACAGAGGTCAGAGCCATACACAGGATTCCAGGTCTGGCTCATGTTCATCTGGTGAAATAGTCTAGATGCTTTCCTCTCTCTAGAGAAAAGACATGACTCACTGTACCCTTTTCTTTTTTTCCATAGCCCTGCGATCCTGCAGGCAATTAATGCAGCCTGCTCTTGCTTCTCCCCTTCCTGCTTCTGCTGCCCCAGCCCTCAGGGGTACCCATCTCCGTCTGCTTCCCTGTGTTGACAAGGGGTCCCAGCATGATGCCATCAGGGCAGGCTGCTAACATTAGTGGGAGTATTTCACCTCCCCAAGCCAGCATTTCACTTTCCCAACACAATCCAGCCTTGCTCTCTCTTTCACTTCTCATATCCCATTACCTCCAGTCTCAGTGATGACCCAAGCAGTGTCCAAGGAAATTCTGAACCGAAACCCTGACAGAAACACAGTCCTATCACTTTCCTTATCCAGAAGTCCAATTATCAAAGAAGTATGACATGCATTTCCTATTTATCCTCATCCTTAAAAAAATATGTTTAGCCCTTGGCATAGCAGGACGCCAGACTAGTCTGTAGCTGCCTGGGTCACTTCATTTCCTACATTTAAGTGGAGGCACTGTATTTGTTTTTCTTCAGTATTTGGGTACTCCCAAATTCAGTACGTTTCTGAGAACTTGCCTGCTCAGGGGCCTGTCACCACTTCTCTGAGTTTTGAGAAACTGCCTGCCTGCTCAATTTTCCCCAAACACACTTGAGCACATTCAGATCTTTCAGGGTGGGTTTCCACCTTCTGGAGTGTCATTGCTATCCACTGTGTCTTGCTGATCTTTGTTAACTCCCACTCCTTCCACAGATTGTCAGCATTTTTTTTGAGCCTGTCATGAAACTGTACAAGAAGCTTACCCATCACGACCCCAGCATAAAGTGATGCTGAGATATCTGCCTGTGCCTACAGACAGCCTACAGGATCAGGTCAGAGGTGTGCAACCAGCACCTCATTCAACCTTATAAGATGAAAACTGGAAAAACTAGAGGTTCAACCCAAACACCAACTGAGTTAACTTATTGTCTGTGATCACCTTGGGAAGGAAAACACCCACGTAAGAGGCTTGCAGCATAAAATAAATACCCTCCAAGGACTAAGACGGTCAATTCAGCTACCAGCACCACTGACCGCTTCCAAGACTGGAAGATCATTAAAGGTTTTCAGCACAAAATTCTACACACCAAAGAAAAACGAAAGTTAAAGAACTTCTTCAAATAATATAAAAACCTCCACACTGAACCACATAAGGGAGCTACGACAAACTAGCACAGCTGTTTTCCAACTTAATTTAGCAAAGTTCCCCCTCTTAAGTCATATTTCAAGCTGCTTTTAAGATGTGTGCCAAGTGGCTACAGGATCTTCACCTTGCTGTTTCAAGTGACTAATGAGCATGACACTTTCCATAAACATTTGCCTGTCGGAAGATGGTAAAAGACAAGCACACCAATTTCTAGATGGCCACTGGGCAGCAGCAAGTCTTGGTCACTGATACTCAAGTCCAATAAGCAGGACCAAAGACATACCTGAACCACCATGTCAGCTGCAAACTAAGTCTCATTTTCCTTCTACTTAGAATGAAACTCCAGCTTCCTTTGACATAGGATGCCCAGCAAGGCCAGAAGGAACAAATGGACTTGGACAAAGCAAAGAACACTTACGCAACCGGTTGGGGTTAATATGTTGTTTCAGGAGATCAATGGAGCCGAGGCTGACAACAAGACGCGTTCCAAACCAGAAAGAGACCAGTGGGCCATATTTCTCATGAAGGTTCACCAGGAACTCATGCAAACTGCTGCTGGAAATTATATCTGGCAAGTTGCCATCCCTGAGGAACACAAAGAGGATATCTGGTCATGAACAGCATCCTCCACCAATGCTGAACTTGATCGATGTGGAGATGGAAACCACTTACTTTTCATCAGTTGGAGCCAGCCCAGGGATACCTGATGCTTGCCTAGATGCCTAGAGTAAAAGAAAATGCATCAACCTCCTTGAACTTAAGATGTTATACAAGCCCCACAGTTTTCAAGCAGGAGAGCTAGATTTTCGACATCAGCGCTGCTGCACTACTTACAACCATTAAAAAAAAAAGCTGGATAAGCCACATCTTCAGGCCTCAAACCTGCTAAGGCTTATGAAGCTGATCAACTGTTAAGCGTGTGCCTGGTCCCACTGGCGAAACGTGGATTATTCATCTGGTTAGATGAAAGATCCCTGCGTAAAGATTTAAAGGGTCAGGTTGGCAACGCAGATCTCGCACCCAGATCTTGCCCTGGGGATCCGCAAGGTGAGCGGATAAAGCCTTTCTAAGAGGGATTCACCGGAGCACGTCGAACACGAGGCGTGCCGAAGCGTGCGGGCAGGGCTGCCCCGCTGGCTCGGCAGGGACGGGCGGACGGGGACACCCTGCGACAAGCGCTCCCGCAGGCGTCAGCCACGTCGCCGGCAGGACCCGGGCCCCGGGGCACCGGCGTGGGAGGCCGCCGGGGCGGGCCCGAACCCCCGCCCAAGCCCAGGGGACGCGGGAAGGGGCCGGGGCGGGCCGGGGCGCGGTGGCGGCTCGGCTCCGCAGCCGCTCGCTCCCTGAGCGCCCGCCACCGGGGGCCGGGCCGGGCCGGACCGCTCTCCCCGCCGCCGGCAGCATTACCGGGTAGAGGTAGAGCACGGCTCCCACCAGGATGAGCAGGAAAGTGACGGCAAAGATGGCGAAGTCCAGCATGGCCGGGCCGGGGCGGCGGGAGCGGCGGCGGCGGCTGGGCCCCACCCCGCGGCCCCCCGGCGGGGCAGGAAGGGGCGGGCCGGGCCAGGGCGGGCCGGGCTGCGCGCAGCGCCCGCGGGCACGGCATGGGGGGGCCGCGGCGCCTGCTGCTGGTCTCCAACTCCACCCTGCACGGAGGGGGGTACCTGGGCCACTGCCAGCAGCACATCAAGAGCTTCCTCGGGGAGTAAGCGCTGCGCAGGGGCTGCGGGAGCCCGCCCGGCCCCGGGCCGCCCCCGCGGCTCTAAGCGCTCTCTCCCCTCTCTTCTCCCAGGAAGGTGAAGCGGGTGCTCTTCGTTCCCTACGCCCTGCACGACCGAGACGCCTACGCCCGCACCGCGAGGGAGAAGTTTGAGAGCTTGGGTAAGGCCGGCCCGCCCCGGGCGCCGAGCGCCCCGGGCGGCGGCTGCGGAAGCGTCGCCGTTGCCGTGGGGCGGCCGTGCCGCAGGGGCCGGCCTCGCCGGGCGGCGCCCGGGCCGGCGCTGGCAAACCGCGGCTCTGAGGGGGCGCGAGGCGGCGAGCAACTCTGCAACGGTCTGCTTGCCCGGGGGCGAGCGGGGGGAGCGCCCGGGAGCGGCGGAGAGGGGCTTGCCTGGCCCTGCCGCGCGCCGTTGAGCTGCGGCCGGCGACGGCAGTGAGAGCAGCAGGCGGCTGTTCGCCAGCTTCTACCTGAGGTAGATGCTTTAGAGGCCTCCAGGAGAAATCTTGTCGCGACGCTTCTAACCGCTTCAGGGAGGAAGTTTTTGTTCCTGAATACTAAGGGGCATCTTTTTATTCTCCTTAGTCACGCAGGGGAACGTTTCTTCCCGTACGTCTTAAACCTCTGCCCGAGCCGTGCAACTACTGGTGTTAAGTGAAGACCGTTACTATAATGCACTTCAGCCAGATATTTCCATGATGAACAGCAACTGAGCTTTACTTGGAGCAAAGATCTTCCCAGAGCAGCCTACAGCAACACCTCCGCCTAACATCTATTACTGTTCAGGATAACTTTGGACCTGTTACTGTAGTAATAATCAGTACTTACTTCCCTGGGCAGCACACTTTGCTCCTTGTGTTGCAGAAGGACCGCTGATATCAAATGTCCATGTTCTTCTGGCTGTCGCACTTCCTGTACTCAGTGAACCCCAGCAAGGCAAATCTGTCAAAGCCAGACATTTTAACCATTACCCAAAAAAACCCCCTCGGATCCGATATTTGTGCTAGCAATGCTAGCCCGATAATGGCACATCCTGTTCAGACTCAGCCAAGCTGAAGACTGACAGCTTTTTCCCATCTCTTATTTTCCAGTTAGCCGGTAATGCTCAGCAGGACTTTGTGCCTCAGCCTGCACCTGCTGAGTGAAATGCTCTGCTCTTAGACACTGAGCACGTATATCCATAAAGCAAACGTTTGCTTTGGTACAGCTGGATGCAGAAGCCCTGCACTAACTAGGACACATACTCTGTTTTGTGTTGTAGAGTTCTCTGAAGTTTCCCTGGTTGTCTGGTGAAACATTTGTCTCGGGGGGGGGAGGGGGGGGGGAGGGCAGGGGGTGATGGAACATACCACATTCTTCCTCCAAACTGAAGTGGCAAAGGTAAATACTTTTTCATTTAAGGTTATGGGCTGGACAGCATTCATGAATCTTGTGATCCAGTGGAAGCTGTAAGGAAATCTGAAGCAATATTTATTGGTAAGTTTTACTTCTTGCTTCCTGATGAGGGTTTATATAGGGCACTGGATTAGTCCTGCTCAGAGCTGGCACTGTAGAGAACAATGAAAAAGTTGGGCCTAGCAATTATTAGAAACTACAGAAACCAGTACTTTAATTTGGAACAGTAAGACCCTAAATTTTCTGGTGGGGAGGGAAGTAGGAGAGATTTATTAATGGAACTTTGTCTCCAATAAGTTTCAAATTATTCATTTGAACAGTACTTCAGTGTTAAAAACATGATCATCACAGCTGTATCATCACTTCATCAAGTCTAAGAAGATTCAGGGCTACTGTGCTCAAATTGAGCATAGTCCTAATACCATGCTGCTGGGTATTAGAACAGCATCTGCTGTCAAACAGCCAGCGTCAGTGTTACAAGGACTTGGGGGATGAGCCTGTGGCCTGGCCAGATGACCATTCTTCTGAAGCTTCTGGTTTTACTGCTGCTCAAAGCAGGATACTACCCTGAGTAGAGCACAGAAATCATTGAGCCTGCCAAGTCTGTAAAGGCTTCAATTAAAACTGGTGGTGAAAGCACGTTAAATAAGCTGGACTCTCTTTCTACAGGAGGTGGGAACACATTCCGTCTCCTGAAAGCTCTCTATGACAACAGTCTGATACAGGAGATCAGGAAAAGAGTTCTTGAGGTATAAACTACGTGACTCGGGCCAAGTCTGAATAGCAGGATCTCACGCATAAGCTTTTGTTTAGACAAATCCAAGTTGATTCTACATCTTTGTTTCTGATATAATTCAAATATTGAGCCATCTCATGCAACTTGAACTGAAATCTGTGGCCAAATAAGGCTGTCATTAGCCATTGAAGCCTGAAAAGACCAAGGTCAGCAATCTGTCATTCTAGGACAGCGTCCCATATGTGGGACTGCAAGACCTTGGGATGTACAGTGCTGCATAGTACCTTAGAAGTAAGCCCCTGAACTTAAAATACCAATGAAGAGCAGTGCAAGACTTAATATATGTCCAGAAATGCTGTTTTTCAGCTTGCGATGTCCACTCTGTATCTTGTTAATAGACATAGATGTGTTCAAGTTGCAGGTTGTCCGCTAATAAACCAACAACAGAACTGGATCCATACATGCCTTTTAGACAATGTCTTGTTGACATTGAAAATGGTGTAATTACCTTGGGTACCTCCTTGACCTGGAATTAAGAGGTTTGGGTGCCATTGAGCCCTTCTGGTCAGCCAGCCCTATTCTGGCTGGCGAATTTCATAAGGCACAGCAAAGATAGGCCATCTATGGAGGAGAACAGAAGCAAGGTGTTCCCCTAGCAATGTGGAACTGCAGATGACTTCAAGGAGATTTATGCAAGCACAGTATGTTTGAAAAGGTCAGCTGCCAAGAAGAAAGGTTAGCTAGGCTGTCTTAATATACAGAAATTCAGTGCCTGTTGTGGGCAGAAAAGCCAGAAAATGTTTGAGTCCCAGTGAAGTCTAGATAACTATTTGGTTATATTAGCACCAGTTCTCCCAAGATAGCTTATTTTTACAAATTGTTCAGCATTATCCATATACTTGCATGTTTGTGTGGAATCCTTCTATCTACAGCATAGTACATAGTCCTATGTACATAGTAGTAATACCTAAACTAGTGCTAAACTGGCTGGTCACGGTACTGGTAAGCTGATGCTGTGGCACCATTGTACTCAGCTTCAGATGGTCTACTCTCTTCAGAAGCTAGTTAAAAGCTAGTTCAGATATTTCCTGTAATTGCAATGTAGGCAAGTCTCTCCTCTCTTAATAGCAAAGTCCAATATATGCACTGACAACCTTGTAAGTTCTCTCTTGTGATGGGGTTGCAGAGTTGTGAGTACAGGACATTCAACAGCTCGTTCTCTGACAACTATGACATACACAAACTACTGGCTACCTCAAAACCTGAATTCTTGTTCTGCTTTTCACCTGTAAAGTTAGCAGTGAGATGAATTAGAAGAACAAAGTCTAATCTGACTGCAGTCTCTGAGATTGATAGAAGATGCTATAAAATGCAGTTCCTAGTTGTGATACTGTATACTAATCATTGCTTTTGTCTTTCAGGATGGGATTCCTTACATGGGGTCCAGCGCAGGAACTAATGTTGCTACCGTCAGCATCAATACTACCAATGACATGCCAATTGTTTATCCACCTTCCCTGCAGGCCCTAGGTTTAGTTCCTTTTAATATTAACCCCCACTACTTGGACCCAGATGTTAAAAGCACTCACATGGGTGTAAGTAAAGCATGTCAGAGCTAACACAGTAATTGGGGTGTGGAGGTGTAACGATAGCGTGCATTTGTGAGGCCTTACAAAGCTATAAAATGTCTAACAGCTGCTCTCTAGAGCAATTGGAAATGCCAGTGAAGCAGTAACATTTTACTCCCTCCTAAAGCTTTTCTTTGAGTGGGAAGAGGAGTTGGCAACAGTATTACTGAGGTGGAATGAAGTGTTTCTCACAAACAGAAGCTTTGCAATGTCTGAAATACTGTTGCTTCATACCTGGCATGGAATTGAGGGTGGGGCGTGAAGATAAACTTGAAATGTTAAGATGCAAGTGCTGTGTTTCTGGAAAGTCCTGCCATAGTCTATCTTGCCTGCTGCTTGAGAAGACCTAACTTAAACATACATTAAGAGGCTTAAATATCTAAAGGTCTGAAGGAACCATCAGAAGAGGGAGATCTTGGGATTGTATGCAATCTTATGTAAGAAAATACCTAGGCACTCGTGTCCTTGCAGAGAGCACACCCTGTAATGTCCAATACTGAGCAAGCACATGTCCTGGTATAGCTGAAAGAAAAACACTTTTAACTATCGGGCACAAAGACTGACAACTCCACTGCATGGAGGAGCTGATTCTTGAATAGCCTGTTGGGAGCCAGTTCCTCAGGGAACAGTCTCTGTGGTGCATCTTTTTAACAGCCCAAATACTTTCTTCCTTGTAATGAAAATTTCTTCATGGTTAGAGGAAATATTAAGAATTAGGGGACAATGAAGAGATGGAGGATCAGTGTGTGCTTCTAGAATTTAGATTAAGTTGTAGGTACTAATTTAATCAGCTTGTCACTAGAGAATCAAGCAGTCTTCCCTATAAGTAACTTTTGCTATTTCTCTGAAAGGAAGCTGGAAGCTCTGTGCTGTACCAAGTCCCTGCTGTATTCCTGTGTTTCCTTACCAACAAATCCTTCTGGTTTGATTTCTTTAATTACTGTTGCTCAGTTCAGCAGCAAACCCTCAGGAAACATTGCAGAGCTGTTCACAGAAGGAAATTCTTCAGTGTAATACCTACTTTAGGACAAACAAGCAGATATTTAATCAGCGGAAATCCATAGTTCACTACCCTCTTTCATGAAGGCGGCATCTCAGGCATTTGCTTCCACCACCTTCCTCAGTGCTCTTGTTCTGAGGGTGAGCACATAGAGATATCCTTAAAAAACAAACATACAAACAAAAAAACCCCACGACCTAGATGAATTGAGTGGAAGTAAGTTTTAAGGCTTTTCAGGGTTGGGATTGTGTGAGTTCTGTTTTATCAACCTGCAGCAATTGCTGCTAGTGATGAAGGGTAAAATATGTGTCTGTTAAAGTCAACTGCCACTCCATTCTGCTTGAAGGAAAGTGCCTGCTTTGTTTAATGTTACAAAATAGCTCAGTGTAATGCTACATGGATAGCTCCAAGTCCTCTCTTACTGCCTGGGCAGCTAAATCTACACTTATCATTGCAGGAGACAAGAGAGGAAAGAATTCGCCAATATCATGAAGAACCAAACACGCCTCCAGTTCTGGTGAGTAGTAGTTCCCAGTCAGGAAGCTCATGGCTGTAGCATGGTAAACATTTTAAATGCATTCTTGCTAGCTTTCAGTGTGCATTCCCCTGTGTCCTGGTTTCAGCTGGCATAGAATTAATTTTCTTCTTACTAGCTGGTACGCTGTGTTTTGGATTTAGTGTGAGAATAAGGTTGATAACACACTGATGGTTTAGTTGTTGCTAAGTAGCGCTTATCCTAAGTTAAGGATTTTTCAGTTCCCCATGTTCTGCCAGCAAGCAGGCGTACAAGAAGCTGGGAGGGACCATAGCTAGGACAGCTGACCCAAACTAGCCACAGGGATATTCCATACCATAGAATATCATGCTCAGTATATAAACTGTGGGAGTTGGCTGGGAGGGGTGGATCACTGCTCAGGCATTGGTCAGCAGGTGGCGGGCAACTGCATTGTGCATCACTTGTCTTTTCTTGGTTTTTTAAAAATGTTATTTTATTATATTATATTCCTTTTCATTGCAATTATTTTTCTTTTATTTTATTATTATTAGTAGTATTACATTTTATTTTACTTTAGTTATTAAACTGTTCTTATCTCAACCCACGAGTTTTACTTTTTTTCCGATCCTCCTCCTCATCCCCACTGGGGTAGAAGAAGGAGTGAGCAAGTGGCTGGGTGGTGCCTAGTTGCTGGCTGGGCTTAAACCTCAACACCCTGCCTGACAAGCAGTACAGAACAGTGGCATGTAAGGCTAGTTATATTCTTTCTAAGGGCTTCAAACTTGGATTTTGCTCACTTGCAGAAAATGGATTAGAACAAATGAAATGCATTCTGCCTATTAGATGCTTGGAGTCCTGTTGCCAAACACTGTATTTTAGGCAGCTCTGATCTTTCCAGTCACTGGCCACCAGTCATATGTTATATGTTGGGGGTGGTGTGCATGCAGATGGTAAGATATCTCCCCTTAAACTTTTTGCAGATATTCTTAACTTCACATGTTGTTTTAATCTCTATGTTTCTGAATTTGCTCATTCAGTAGTATGTTCATAATTACAGTATGTGTCTCTGGGGAAGTGGGACCTCTGGATTTCCTGTCCCTGTGCTTGAGCTTGGAGTATAAAGTTTGTGCTCTAACAAACCCAGCTGGCTGTTACTTGGCCCAAACTGGATTGAAGAATGGTGGTAGCAGAATTAAGTGGGGAAAAACCACTTTCCTTTTCTCCTTAATGGTTTCTCCTTTAAAACTGAAAAATAAAATAAACAAGAAAACCAGCTTCTAAAACAAGGTAACTCACCTAATTTTGTCTTGGCATCTTTGTTAGAAATAGGTGAGCAATAAAGTATTGTCTGTAGTCGTGGTGAGCTGCACTAAGACTGGCCTCCTTGTGATAAGCATTCTAACCTTTCAGATAGCTTGAAAATAACATTAAATGTTTCCACCTACATTAGGGCTTGCGGGAAGGTGCGATGCTGCTAGTGGAAGGAGACAAAGCCACCTTGCAAGGAGTGACAGGAGCACGTCTGTTTTTGAGGTAAATGCTTCATTTGAATTGATATTATTTATATTAATTGATATTATTCAGACAGAAAGGGAGAGAGACTTCTATTAGACTCCTGGCACGTGTCAACCTGGCCCCCAACGTCCGAAGTTACTTAATCCCTTGCTTCTATTTCTCTTTGGGGAAAACATGAGTATTGCTTTATGCTCCAAAGGAGCAGGCAGTATTACAGCACTCTAAAGGATGTCTAGCTTACCCAGTAAGTGCTGTGGTATTACATCCATTGATGCTTAAGTTTCCGGGCTATAGTTACTGTTCACAGAAAGAGCCCCAATAGTCAGCCCTGTTATTGAAGGCCAGGGGAATACCAGTTTGGCCCTAATGTGTTGAATCCTAGAACAAGGGAACTCATGTCTTTAGTCATATGAACTTTACTAAGAAATCTAATATAGATGTCCTGTGATGCAGGCAAGGGAGTCAAAACTCTGCTTGTTATGAATAAGGATGCCTTGTTCTAACCCTAGTAACAGACAGAAGCACAGTAGTCCTAGGTCCTGTTAAAGCTCACGGCATGGTTTGTCTTGTTTATAGGGGTAAGAAACCAACTGAACATGAGCCTGGAACAGATTTCAGTTTCCTCCTGATTGACAGTAATCTCCAGAATCTGTAGCCTTGCATATTCTGCAGCAAAAGTCACTACATGAGAAGACAATGAGGAGGAAGGAAAGAGATGCTTCTAGTCCCGGGGGGGGAGGCTGTGGGGGGGTGTGAAGAACTTATGCTTTATAAATAAACATGCACTGGTGGGTTCTTTTCCCAACCCTAATTCACATCTCAGACATCGCTCCTTCCCAGCAAAAAGACATCTCTCCTTCCCAGCAAAAAGACATCTCTCCTTCCCAGCAAAAAGACATCTCTCCTTCCCAGCAAAAAGACAATTTTTGCTCAAGTATTGCAATAATCATAGCTACTCTTAGTCTGAAAAGGTCTGTACATTCATGTATCCACTTTGATTCCTTCCCCACCAAAAATAAGTTACTTTAACACAATTAAGACAGGACACTGAGGCAGCTGTTTCTGCTGCCTAGCTGCACCTGCTAAATGAAAGAATTTAGTGTACTTCCACACTATTAGTTTCATTTTTGCGCTATTAATAAAGTAAGAATTTATGCATTCAATTACTTTTATTTGCTTCAGACTCATGTTAAATTTATACAATGCTAATTATGTACAAAACTGTGCATGTTAAAAATTGTCAGGTTACAAACTTGCAAATCCTAGAAAAGTGCAAAATTTTAAAACATCTTCTACCATGCTGTACAGAAAAAAAATCCATCATTAGCCAATATACACACTCTTAAAACATACTGATCAAAACAAAATAAGACATACAGTATACTCTTAAAGCACCCAGAAGGGAAGAAGATATTGCACAGAAGACTAACAGCAAGTTCATTACAGTGCCTGAAGGCTCATTTTTGAAAGTAGGCATTTCCAACACTCCTTAGACCTAACATTTAACTCTTTTAAGAAAAGGCATTTTTTGGCATTTAGAAATCCATTTGTAATCACATAATTGCACAATCTGTAAGAATTATCAGAAAATATGGTTAACTGTTGCTGTAAGGCCTTTGTTACCACTCCCTCATTAGCTTCAGTAAAAATGCATCAAGCAAACTGAGTAGCATCACAGCTTCCATCAAAACACTGACCAAAGGGAGGTAAGTCTTAAAAGCAGCATTTCTCTGATCTTATATTAAGCTGCTCCTGCATAGTGAAGGGTTGAATCAGAACATGTATTGCAAGTTTTCCTTGATTTTTTTTTTTCCTCATGGCTTTCTTTAAGCAACAGCTCACAGCTATGTATGACTAAAGCAGTACTGTCAGGTGCAAGACTAAGTTTATTTTAAAAAGTTACTTCAAGGCAAAAAACTATGGCTCCCTCGAGAGGAAAATACTAACTACATAGGAAGCTAAATAAACGAGTAGCCTCTAAGTTCAGTTAAATCTATGATATATATATGGCTGGATGTTTTATATTTCAATCTCAAAACACCTTAGCAGCTTTAAACCATAATCTATACTGACAATCATGGTTCTGGGACAGAAAGCATGTTATGAAATTGTGCCTGTGCCAAGTATAATCACAGACCTAAGCTCTGGAAACACTTGCCAGATTTCCCAAGTCCAGTAGCTGAAAATAGAACACACAACTGGAGGAACTCTCTCCTGAAGAAAAGAAGTAAAACACCAATTTAATCTGGGCTGTTTGGGTAAATGGTAACTAAAAGAAAGACAACCCATTTTCTTCCACAGATGCACAGCAAAATGTGAACAGAAACAGAACAAAGGGTACCTTTGATTAAACACTACAAGCAGTTGCTCACATATGGGGTGTTCAAGACTGCAGTAAGATGAATAGCACTTGACTCAAACTGTGCAGAGCATGCTATGCTGCCACTCAGAGGCATTTCTGCATCCAGGCATCTGATAACTATAATAGTGAAGAAAGGGACAACAGTATTTTACCTTTTTTTTTTTTTTTTAAAAAAAAAAACAACCTGCAGTACCTTTTCAGAAAATCTTTGCCTCCTTTAAAAGTATGTACTAACAAGGGCAATTAGTATTAATAAGGAAAATTTGGGTCCTTGGGATGGAAGGAAGGACATCTTCCAAACAATTCAGTTGAGTCTAACATTGGTATACAATGAACACACATGCACATGACTGCACAAAAACTATTACTCTCCCCAAAAGGAGACTACTAATGAGTGTCATGTTTACAGCTGAAACCAACATAGCTCTTAAACCAAAAAGCATAAAAAGCCCATTCTAGAAAGCACTGAAGCACATGCTTGAATTTCCACCCAATTAAATATAACCCTATATAGTGCTTTCATCTAACAGTATTTATTACATCAGGCCTTAGGTTCACATCAGGATATGCATTTATGTGTGTTTGGGGTTTTTTTGTTTGTTTGGGGTAGGGGGGTTTTTTTGGTTTTGGTTTTTTAATTCTTTGAAAGGAAAAAAAAATATTCATAGCACCTAGCCTCAGCATCTAATCTAGCCAGCAAGATGCCTTTAACAGTGGAAGAGAGGAGTGCCTTCAAGTGACAATACAGAGCAAGAGTCTACAGACTGTGAGTGGAGGAGTGGGAGGAGGCTGACAGCTCCTCTACTCCCCTCCCTAGCTCTAAAGCTCCCTACCATACCATGATCTGTATATAGATACACATTTTCAACTAAATACACATACATGGTAAAAGCTTTGTGAAACATTTGGTTGCTGTACATTTATTTTCTAATGATTTTGTTTATTAAGATTGGGAAAGACTTGCAGAGGAAAACAGGGAGGAGGGAGCCATGGTCTAGGGAAGTGAGGTATACGGCTTCCATTGACTAAGGCAAGAGTTAAAAGACCTACCTAATTATTGTGCATTAGAAATAAAAATAAATTTATCATTCCTGCAGGACTATCTTAAAGCAGACTGATGTAAGACTGCTACCGGCCCCATACAGAACTTCTACAGTGCAGAAACTTAGTTCTTCACACTTCATTTGAAGGACACAGAGATACAACTTTGAAGAGGATTCTTATAAAGCAGCCAATTGACTAGACTATTTAAAGCCTGTAAAGACTTTGATAAACCTGTTTTGTGATAATATTCATCATCTAAGGTATACTGGAGGGAAAAAACTTGTTTATATCAGTGTTGCAGATGAGCAAAACAATTGTAACGTGTGTGTGTGTGTGTGTGTGTGGACATTACTGTTGGGTTTTTTTCTTTTTTCTTTTTAAGTCAAACAGGCTTCCTAAAGCCTAATTTCCACAATGTGTATTAACCATAAGGAGAAGTGCAGTTAGTTTAAGATTGGGATTAATCTTTTGTGCTGGTGTTGGTAAGGTACATGGATGACAGAAGACATGGTTTCTAGGTATCCTATGAATGAGTATTAGATAACAAGTATATTGATATAGAATGGTTCGCATAAGTCAGATGCTAACTTGAATAGCAAACATTTAACTTTCTGAATGCTCATATAGTACAAAAACTGCACAGACTAGATGAGATTCTTCACTATAGATAAAAAGACAACTAAAAATACTATCAAGAATTATAAGTAAATTAATAAAGAGAAATTTAACAAACATTTTACTTGAAATAAAGGAGTCTATCATATCCTTTGGTATGCAAGTTCAAAACTGTGCTACAGAGAAGTTACTCAATACTGCTAACTACTTGATCTCATTTATATACAGGTATGAAAAGAGAGACAGTTTTCAGTTTCTTTTAGATATACATATTTACGCTCTACTTACTTACTCGGCTTCAAAGGTAAGCATATCTTAAACTGCGATAAATATCATTAGGGTTGTTCCAAAAATTAAATGTAAGAAGATACCACCAAGAAGGTCTTGACAAATTTAGTGTTGTGAAACAACTGTCGCTTAAGACTTGTTTACTCTGAATTCCTAATCAGAATTATCTCATCGCACAGCTTTTCTTTTTATACTTAAATAAATCTTAGTTCAAAACCAAAGGAGAATCTTACTTCACCAATATGTATTGTTTTACATGAAAAACAAAATATGATCCTCAGCTTTATTGACTTGAGGAAATCAAAGAATTATGAAAGGCAGTTCACTAATTCAGTGTGCTGCATAACAGACTGCAATTCAACCAACCTGAACTGCTGATCAGAAAAATTATTTTCTACTTTAAAAAGACTTAAGTTAAAACCAAGACACAAAATACCAGCTAATACTCACACTTACCACCTTTATCTTTTATCTAAAGCTGGTTTTAGATAAAGGCAAAGTTCAGACCTTCAAACCTATGGGGGTCTTTCCAGAGGGCCTCTGGCAAGAACACTAGGTATGTGATGGTGTACACCTCCCATCCTCAAGGACCAGATAAAAGATCAAAAGGCAACAGATGTTGCCATTCTGCATAGAGCATGAAGCAGCTCAGAGCTCACCTGTCCCCCTCATCATTCTGCTGCTGCTTTGTGCTGAGCACAAACTAGCCTCAAGTTTGAGAACCAAGAACTGTCCACATTTAAACCTGTCCCAGATATTTGTGAAGATCATCTAATGCTTGTGATGCACTGAAATGATGGCATTCAAGTGTCAAAGCTCATTGCCATAAACTTTCACCCCCAATTATTGCAACTACATTATATTTTACTTAAACTGACACAGTGTATTCAGTATTCTTTAATATTAAACTACTAAAAACATTAATTCAATTGTTGTAGAAACACACCTAACCCACAGTAGGACGTTTTCAAACCCTTATGTAAATCCCTCCATGTAAGGGACAGAAAGAAAACTATGCTCTCACCAAACACTACAAAAGACCCATCTCAATTTTTCCACTTGATTCTGCTAGCCCAAAACATCGTAACTTCCTGTCCTCTTCCCCTGCAAGTAAACACTTAACCTCATATATGCATTTAAACAGAACATATATGCATACTTATAAAAAAAAACATCAACTCAATGCCCCAAATGAGTTCTTTTTTCAACTTCCCATAACACAGAAAAATCTCACATTCTGAGCTGAAATTCTTCTGAACTACTCTCGAAAGAGCTCCCCTGAAATCCCTTCTTCATGAAATCATAATGGACAAACATACTTCACATTCTCATATACACGCTTAATACTTCCAGAGTATCCTTAGTATTCTTACTGGATAGGTAATTGATTAAAATAGTATTTTTCACTTTTCTATAGCTTATTTGAAAATATGGGATATGGTTTTTTTGCATACATGGAGTCTGAAAAAAACCACACCGCTCTACTTTCAGAAATTTAATGCTCTCTTGGCAAGTTACTCAGGGAAATAATTCTTATTTTCTCCTAACTTTCCAGACGATCCAGTCTGTCACAGTGATTAGTTAGAATATTGCAACTATGCATAGACCCACTTGTTCACTAGTCTGATTTATTATTTCGATTACAAAAGTTAAGAAAACGCAACGCAACTTTCTTTACACAGCACACTAATCAGTCATTGAGAGGGATTTTTTTTCTTCCAGTAAAGAAATTGAGGAGAAGAAAACAGTTTTAATGAGACTAACAGAACTTGTAAAGATTATCCTTTTGTGGGCTAAGGAGGTATTACTATTTCTACAAAGTTAATAAATATTGTGCTAAAAATTAATGAAATAAGATTATACACTATGGAGTTCCTCAGGTAGTTCAACAGCTCCCCAGCCACAGGAAATATCTGATAACATTTACAGAAGATACAACACACATTCATTTCCATAAATAAATAAAAATAACAAGAAAAGTGATGGTAGAGGGAAGAAAGGGGTAGCCAAAAGGGAACATACTAGCTAACAATCACTTATAGCTCTGCCTTATATCTATACTCCCCTTTCCCCATGGTATTTTCTCCTTTAATAGACATACATACATGTATATACATATATATACACAAACATACACACATATATACACATGCACACATATCTTCGCACGCCAGTCCAAAAACTCATACTTTTCCCTCAGCACCAAGCTTTTCTAACAGGATGGGGTTTATCATTTAAATCATTAACATTATAAAAACACACCCTTCTATTATCACATATCACTAAACCAAAAAAATTCAGTAATGGCTTCTCCAAAATATAGCATACAATCCATAACTATTTTGTTGGATATAGTGCACGTAAGGATCTGATATTTTCTTTTCCCAGGTCTTAAAGACATCTTGAAAATGGATACATTATCTGTTTCCCTGCTTGTTTTTACGGAAGAAACACATATGGCTAACAACTGGTTTGGTGAACACCAAGCCAAGAAACAAACAGGTGCTATTTAATTAAACTGTGCTGCAATGTTGTTTAAATGATTTTGCAGTGGAAATTTATCTTTTTTTCATAGGAGTTGCCTTACTAATGAAGCAGATTGATCTTTGACCAATATAGATACTGATTCTTCTTCTGTCTTTCTTCAAGATATTAAATATATTATGGGATTTCTTGGTGTGAGTCTTAGTCTACTTAACAATATAAATAATTTTCAGCAGCACGTATTTCCTACCTCCTTCAGCTCCATTGAAGTTATTCATGTCTGTACTTTAAACAATTTCTGATAATCAAGTAGTGCAACACAGATGTTCCTTGCAGAACAGCCTAAAACTGGAACTACACAAAAGAAGATAGCAATAGCCATTTACAGGAACAAATTGCAATTGTTCATTGGGCTAAAAAAACATATTGAAAAGGTCATAACTGTCAGCTATCCCAATTTTTAATGTGACTACTGCAACTGCCAGAATTTTAATTTACTGTTGAGGAATTACAATGCTGTCAAATCAAAGCCAAATATCTTCTTTGTAATCAAGGAGCATCTGGCCCTATTCAGCTTTAAATCAAATGCTACTTATCTTAAATTCAATTAGTGAGCTTGGGTTTGGAGGTGGGGCGGGGGGTTGGTGTTGATTTTTTTTTTCTTTCCTTTTTTTCTGAAAGACAGTTTTAGCAGCTATTTAGAGAGGGATTCTGCTGTGACGAAGTCAACACAGTTAAGGAAAAATATGCAAGCAAGCTAGCTTGCATGAGTACATATGCTTGTTACTATACCTCTACCATAGGTTCATCTTCAACAGACTTAAGAATCAAGTCCCTGAAAGTTGAGATATACATTTAAAGTGACCAAAAGATTAAACGTGTTTCTGGAATCCATGAGAGAAGGTAGAAGCAGCAATCACTTGGAATCTTGAGTGTTATATTCAGTCTCTCCTGATGAAATCTGGCTGAGCCGTTTGCTTGATCCCCACAGCTTTCGGGAAAGCTGACCTGAGCGCATCTGTTTAAAAGTAATTCAGAGAAACAAAAGGAGGGGGAAGGGATAAGGTGGATAAATTAAAAAGGAATTCAGACACTGATTCTGGTGAAATGCAGACACTACAATGTACTGCATAAACAAAAGTTACACCAACAAAAATTATTTGAAAACAAACCAAAAAGTTACACTTCGGGATGATTCTTGGGACTGACAAAAAACAACAGACAAAACACTAATCACAGTCTTCTCTGATTTTGAACAGTTAAAGGAATACTGCCAAGTAATGCATACTTAATACCTAACCTACTTCAAATAGCTTAGAAACAGTGTTTAAATTGCTATTCTGATAGGAAGGAAGAAAAAAAAAAAAAGAGGTGAATGTCAAGCAAAAATGAACCAAATTAGAAGAAAGGACATTTTATTTTAGAGATTTCAAACAGAAATTGCTAGAAGTGAAAAGGAAAAGATAACCAAAATGCAGGGCAGTGATAGCAGAACGAAGGAAAGAGAGAAAGGTTATCTCCTGGTGTCAAATTTATGCAGTCTTCCAAAGATCCCGGGTGAAGTGCTCAGAATAAAATTTAAACCAGAAAAAATTCATACTGAATATTCTGCAAGTAAAGACAGATAACAAGCAACCAGAGGCCATATTAAATCCAGCATCTGGTAGGTCTGTAATCTGACAACAATTTGTAAGAAACTGTTTTAATTTACCCCTTAAGTACAAGGCTTTATGATTGGCCAGTAGCGATCAGCTTGGCAGCTGATTAGGTTATGAAATCCCTTGCTGTTTAATAAACAAGATGCATGCCTTAACAGCACAAGTTTGAGAACAGTTCCCAGCAGTTAGTACTACAAATTAAGCATGCTTAAGAACTGTATCATCACAGCAGCAGTGTTTTCTAGAAAAGGCACAGTGCTGACAGGGATTAACACTAACAGGTGACAATCCCCCAGACTTCTGCAACATCCCAAACAGCTAAGTAATTGTTAAAAATACAAAAACATTTATTATACTTCACTTCATACTGGATACTGTCAATGCAGAAACACTAAAGGCCAATCTTAATACCAAGCAGCATTTCACTTTATGCACAATAAAGAAGGTCAGTTTCTCCCTTTATCCTAAGGATCAGTATCACCACTGAAAGCCAGAACTACAACACTGTCTTCTGTATAAAATTCTAGTAATTAATATATTCCTTCCAAACTACAAATAAATCAATCAACAAATAAATACCCCACATACACATGCTTTTCAAATATACTGATTGATACCGTATAGAAAACTAGAAAATCTGGGACATAATGTTGCTTCTTATATGTTTGTGTTTTTTTAAAAAATCTATTTACATGGATATTAAGTTTGCAGATCATCTGAATTATGAACAGAAAACCCGGAAAAAAAAGTCACTGGAAAGCCTCTACATTCATAAAAGGGATCCAGTCTTTGAAACAACACTTTCTCCATCATTAGAAAAATAGATGTGATTAAGAACTGAAAAAAAAAGAGAACAAAAAGCCTTCAGTCTAATGATACACATAAATTTCAGCCTACAAAAGATCTTTTCTATGGAACAGGAAGCTTAGAAATGACAGTGACTTTAAAATTGCTGTTACAAATATATGTTTAACCACATCGTAAGCAGCTCTACAGTAGGAAAAAGCTGTCCAACTGGAAGTCAGTGGAAACCTCCCCTCCCCATCAGCTGCAAGCAAAATCAGACTACCATTGTGTGAAGCCTGTTTCAAATATTAAACTATGTATCTCCTAGCTAAAACATTTTAAAATACTGGCAAATAAAGTCACTCTGTTTTCACAATTAAAATATAGAATTAAGACACACTTTTCTGGCATGTACTAAAGGTCATGCAGAAGTGATAATCACATTTTCAAATAAATATACTGCAGCACAACAGAGATCGGGTTATAGAGAGAAGCAGGTTTAAGCTAACTCAAGTACTTTGAAAGTCATGACAAGATGTACTTAAAGCAAAACCTGTTTTGCACAAGAAAAATTGGGCATAGCTATTCGACAGATGGATGCTCTGTATTTGATATTGCATATGCAGTACCAACAAGTTTATATTCACCATATGGAGCACAGAGCATATTGGGAACCTACACAAGTGATTCTTTGTGCACTGCAATTAGAGAATCTTAACAGAAAGAAGTAATGTATTTTTTCCCCAATGTCAGTCAATGCATATTAAAAAGTATCTGACAGAAACCATAAAAAAAAAAAAAAGGTAGCTTGCTCTCTTTCGTTTCCGATTTTCTTCTGGAAAATGATTTCGTCAAGAAGTGGCTGACAACACTATCACGTTCAGAAAAGGTTAGCTACTATGACTGTGCTTATTCAGATGTGAGTGATAAAAGTCTGGAAGTTAGTCCAGCTGAGCTTCCCATCTGCGATCCCTATATACTTTTTATTCTTAATGAGAAATTTCAGTAGAGCCGTCTCAAGAGTTATTTCTTTCCCACTGAAAACTGAAACTTGCTCTTAAATTTACCCTGCCATAGAGGAGACCTCTTGCTCAACTGGAAAGCAGAAATAAGTGAACTTCCCACTGTTCGGTAGAAAAAGTTCTTGATGGTAGGTTTTACCTCTGCTGGCTTGCCAACACCAACGATAATCAACTTGCCGTCCTCCAAGCCAACAAGGATGTGGCTATACTCTTTGGTGACAGAAATGCAATGAATTGGCAGTCGCATGGCTAAGGGGGAGATGCTCAGACTCAGGCTGAAATGAATAAAAACCACATAGAGAAAGCACATCATGTATTTGTCTGCACACGCTGCAAAGAATCACACTGCAGTTGAAATCGCTGTCCACAGGAGGCACTATAAAACACAGTTTCTCAAGGATCCAGTTTGCAATTTCAATTATTGTGAACTCCTAAGGAACGATCTAATCGTAACCCAGAATAGAGATCCAATAACAAGATAAAGCATGGATGGTTAAGTCAGTAAATTAAGACATTTTCACTGAAGAACAGTAACATTAGTCTCACAACTGCCTAAGTGACAAAGATCACTCCCATTCTGAGGAGCAATGGAGCTCTACAGAACATAGCAGTAAGTGAAGTTTAAAACTCAGTGCAGAACTACATGAGGCTTGATCTTGCAGTTGCTGAGCTTGTCACTGCTCAGTCACTGCTGAGCCAATGACTAATCAGACATGGGGACAACCACAGCTTGCAGATGTCAGACACAGCTCTTTCTAAATTCTATCAGTTCTAGGTGTATAATTGGGATAAATGCCTGGGGAAAAAGGGATCTGGTACAACCTCTCATTTTTCTTTTCTCCCTTAGTTCCCCCTAAAATAGTTTCTTCAGGAACACAGAAAAAAAGCAATGGCTACCACTTACAACACCAAGCAAAGTCCACATTACACAGCCACTTCTCAATAAGCCTTTGTATTTGCATCTCAATAATAAACTATTGATGGTGGTACATTACCTGTAAAGATCCCGTATGGAAAGAAATCCCTGTAAGCTGCCCATCACGATATACTCGCCAGTCACACATATATCTGACACTTCCTCCTTTAGAGTCTCAGAACACAGGTATTTTCCATTGACAGAATAGAGATGTAATGCATTCTTATCCTGAACAGATCAAAAATAAATCTGTCATAGAGGACTGACTGGATTAAGAGTGTATTATTTGTATCTTTAGCTCACTAACAGGAGCTAACTTGGGCAATAACCCACAGATAATATTGCTGACAACAGTTGCCTTGTTGAATGACACAAGAGTACCGAGTCTATATGCAATGTGTATGTATACCAGGTCCTGTATGGAAATTTTTGAAGTTATCCCTTGTTACTTCTTGATAACATGGTAACATCTTACCTACCCATCTAATCAATTCCAAATTTTCTGGAAACATCCATGGATTTAATGGACAGGTCCCTATTTTATAAGGGTTTTTGATAAGGAAAAAGAAAGAAAGAGAGCACTCTTACCGTCAGCCCTGCTGCCATCCTCCTGCCCACCCCAAATTGAAAAGCACAAGGAAACAAGTATATTTCCACAGAGCTAGATCTAGAAGTATTTTCTGGACAAGGCAATGAATTTTTGATGGATTAAAGACACAGCTAACATGACCACCTTAAGTTCTTCCAGCCTGACAATACCTTGGTCTCTTCTCTCCCCTCCCCATCTTCCCAATGCAGCTAGCATGCCTACATCCAATAAATTTGTCTTCCAAGAAATTTCCCATGCTCATAGAAAACATAACAGCTCTACCCTTATTAAAGCATCTACACAGCTACTCAAGAGATATAATAAGCTACACTGTGAACCTTACAGCTATCTCTCCAATCCAAAACTAAGGAACATCAATCAGTGTAGTCACTAGGCATCTTGCACCCAGAACTTACTGCTCCCCTTATAAGCCTCTGCTTCTGCACACAGTGGAACTTGTTTTCCCTAGTCTTCCATTTCAAAGCAGCTCTTCCAGGAAGATTCAATAGTGCATGCTTGGGCATCTTCCTTGCAGGTGTCCGGACATTTTCATGAAACTTACAGGAGCACAGTATATCTGTGATTTATCTTTTAATCAAATTTCATTCAAATTGGCTAGCAAAATGTAAAAAAGTAAAGAAACAGACACACCATGCTCAAAAAGCCTCATTACTTTAGGAAATAAGGTTAAAGTTAGATACATTTATGATTAAAGTCTTCAGCAAAAGAAACAGAGGTATTCCATGAACCTAAGTACCTTAAGAGTAGTCTTTCCTTCTATGCTGGTGTGGACAACTATATGGCCTTCCCAGGACACAGCCAAATTTGGAACAGTCAGGAGGAGGGAACTCTCACAAGGTGGTCGCAAAGTCCTCACGTACTGACCTTTCCGAATAGTGCGGACAATAACGGTCCCATCCTGCAGTGACCAAATTTAGGTAAGTTGTTACTCAGCAGGTAAGTTACCACAACACACAGAAAGAATATTTAAATACAGAGGGAGTATTTTAAAAGCACTTAAATCCTTAACTGGAGATCAAGACTCCTGAGCATTAGAAACTCTACACGAAGCCTTCCCCTCAAGGCCATACACTATAGGCATATGAAAAAACAAATGCAAACAGGGCACAAGGAGATGGATAGGCAGCAAATCAACCATTTCATAGGTCACATTTATGAGTAGACGTTATGTGCAGTACAGAGTCAGAGTTCAGCAGCCTGCCAGTGTAGTATAGTAAGGTAGAGTATGAGTAAGCCGCACAGAACCTTCAAGGTTAAGGAAGCAGGGAAGAAACTGTCACAGAACTGTTTCTATGAGAAGCTTAAGATCCCCACATAAGTCCACACATGTTAAAGCTCATCTGTGCAGAATAACACAACATGGTAGCTGAGGCCTATGCTGTGCAGAGCAGTTTGAGACAGCCTGATTTAAGCAGGCAACAAGGGAGGTGGCACATATCTTCTCGATGCTCAAGGCTGAAGAAAAAAATCGTGAAATAGTCACATTTTTTGTATTATTCTTAATCAACTTCAAACATGCTCTATGGTTTGAGTAGAGAAGAGGCAAAGAAGGGAAAAGTATGAGGATGCTCACCTTGGATCCTGACACTGCCATATCCAGTTCAGTGCTGATGCTAACACTCGAAACTTCATCAGTATGCCCATAAAGGATCTGTAACGGCTTAGGTGCCAGGCCTACAGGCACTCCTCCCTGAGAGTAACAAAAAGTGCAATGACACATTCTCTTGCAGCTGAAGGACAAACAAAAAATAAATTTCTGGTATCTTCAGTATCAGTTGTGCAAGATGTATATTTGACATAGGCCAAAACCAAAGGCATAACTCACCCATTCCAATTTCAATTTATTGCCTTTTATGTCAGCAGCCCTATTTACTGAAATCACAAGAATGAATGAATATACAGTTACAATGTGGATGTGAAAGACAGAGTTACTTAGTTGACTTGTTTCTGTTCCTTCAGATGTCCAGGTGTGCAAGGACCACAGTCAACAGTCCTAACAGGAGCTGTTCACCTACCCATCCACCCACTTCTTCTTCACCTGTGTATCTGGGCTTGTTCAGTTCTTACAGTTTACCCTAGAATTAAGCACTATCTTCACAGCCAAGCTTAAAGAAGCTGAAAGCTATTTTGTTTAATATTACAGCAACTCTTCCATTTTCTAAGAAAAAGTAAGGAAATAATCCTTCTCAGTAACTACCAGTAGTGTCATATGCAAAGGAAAACTTGCAATAATGCTCATTAAAAATAGTAATTTTCCCACATGACTACAGGGTGTCAAAACTGTTCAGTACTTTTGTTCCAGTGAGTGTACTGTCAGCATATACAGACTTATTTTCAAACCAGTTCTAAGGTAAGACCTGTGCTTAGAGAGAAGGTACAGTAAAGAGTTCTGCAGAGAACTCTCTATTCTCATTTCTGTGATAGAAATTTGACTGCCAACCAAGCCCTGAAAGCCTGAAGCGTGCAGGAATGCAGAACCAAGTGTCAAAATGCAGAGCTGGGAAAGAAGGTGACAATGCAGAGCAGACAAGTAGAATGGAAGTGACAGTATGCAGTCCATTGCTGCCACTTTGTAAAGATCAGGATAAAACTCTCACAAGAAGAATTTACCATACGTAAAATATCATTTAGGTATCCATTAAATAAAAAAATTCATTAAAAATCTTAAGAAAAAGCAATTAGAAACAAAGATAATCTCCAGAGGATGACTTATTTAACTCACACTGAAAAGATAAATACACTAAAAAATTTCCAACATTTATCATTGCTTGAGACAAAAAAATACTGCTGTGAGCACTAAGGTCTCACCTTTTTGACCCCACACTGTCGGTACAAAGTACTTCTTGAAAGAATTATAAATACTCTCACCATAAAAACAGCTTCCTCAAAAACACATGCAGTTATGCACCACTTCACTGGTTTCATGTGCTGACTTTAGTTTAATGATAAGAAGATGACCTGACCAAATGTACTGTCCATAACGTGACAGCTCCCCCCTGCAGTTAATCCTACTCATATTTCTGTAATGCAGTAATCTGAAATGAACATTTTAAATGCACAACAATGGAAATGGCCTCACATTTTGAGTGCAAGTACACACATGCATCACACAACCACTTTCATTGTGTGAAAGCACAAGACCAATATTAAAAAATTCTAAAACACCAGCGTAAATCCAGGTAACAGACTAGTGTTGTCTTTGCTAACTCCTAGTGCAGTCATCAGTGCTTCCCACAGAGGAAACACAATGTTATAATGCAACTACTGGAGTGAACAGCAGCCTAGAAATGTAAAAATCCTCAACTATAAACATTGTTCTGACTAATTCCGGTAGTCTCAAGCAGTGTCTCTCTTCTTCTGCTCTTCCATCTATACAATAGGGGATAATATTTGCCTATCCTGAAAATAATCTATGAAATCTTTAAGATTGCCTCTGAAATACTGTGGTTCAGCTACATAGTAACCAATGTATATAGTGAATATTTCAAACACAGAAGACAACAGGAGTAACAAAATTACTAAGCTAATCAATTTTAGTGGACTATCTTCCCTACAAATCTGAAAGAAAGGAAATCAACAAACCATCATAGCAAAACACGGAAGCACAAAAAAGCATTCAGCAACTGCTTCTCAGAGTATGCCTAAATAACCTACCTGCTGAACTATTTGCCATATCATACAGGTAGTATCTCTGGAGCCTGAAATCAAATGAATTCCACAGTAGTCTATTGCCAAGCAGGTCACAATATCTAGATAAAGGAAAGAAACCAGGAAGTTATCACATAGATATTTAAGACTAATTTCCCACAGAGTGACAACGTGCATGCAATATGTCAACAATGTATCCTGATTTGCAGTCAGCATGAAATGTTCCACTGTGATAAGGGCTGATGAGACTGTATTAAACAATGAAGACATTGTACAGCCAGGTGTACCAACCTGACTTAATCAGCTTTGCTACCTAAAAACAGCAATCAAGCCTTATTTTGAAACTACATTAAACCATCACTACAATGACTAAAAAGCCATGCTCAAGTATTTATGTAAAATCACAGTTGAAGTATTCTTCTGTTCTTACACTGCCATTCCTTTATAACTGCTATGCTTGTCTGCCTAAGTGCCCTGGCTATAATTCTTTCCAAAAAGACCAAACATCAAGGAACAAAACATAAAACCTTTCATTTCACAATATAAAGAGTTACTAACCCATGTGCCTGATGTGCTGTCCAATCAGCTTGCCTTTTGTAAGAGATGTCACTCTGATGCTATTGTCCCAGTGTCCTCCACTAAAGAGCAGTTTTGCATCATGGGATACTGCAAACAACTTAGAGGTGATCTCCAGCCCTGGTGCAAAAGGACCACTCATGTTGCGTTGTGTTCTGTAGGCAAATGATGAGCAGGTAAGAGTAATCTTAGTCCAAAGCAATGTATTTTGCACTTCCTATATCCTTCAAAATTAATAAGAAATTCCATCTATAGAAGAGGCTATATCTAAAAAAAATAATAGGTGAAATTCTGGCCCCCTGATATCCATGACAAAACTCCCACTGCCATCAGCAAGTGGAAGGAAGATTTCTCACCTTAGAACTTTTCAGTCTTTTATGCAGTTTGATTCTGTATGGACAACTTATGTCCCTACTAAGTATTGTAACATTAAAGAAAAAAGGAATCTTCTGAAAACCAAAGAAACAAAACCACCACATACATCTGCACTGTAGTGTAAGGAAGTATGAAGACTGCCCATCTCAGATTCCAAGTTAAGTTTTTATGATTGATAATTAGAAAAAAATTAGACGTAGCTCTAAGAATGAAGAACCTTGAAATGCCACTTAGATAACTCTACTAGAACAAACATCAGAAGATGCATTCTTAGGTGAAAACTCGGCCAATAGAAACAGTACAACCCACTGATTGTTGAACAATTACTGTATTTTATTAGTGTAGATGCATTCATCTGCACCTCCCCTCATCATTTGCTTACTTGGGATTTGTCACTGTGGTATCTCTGATGAATGTAAAATAGTTGGAGATATTTTTATCATAAGGTAGCCAACCATGAGTTCCAATAATGCAGTTCAGACTTGCCGTTACCTAAAAAAGTTTGATAGGAAAAAAAATATAAAAAAAAATATCAGTGAAACCCAGAGATATATTTTCTACTTGCCTTTGATGATAATGGAGGTTGCAGAAAATCCAGCATAGGCTTCTTTAGAATTTACCACAAAGAAAAAAGCACACATGCCCCTCCCCCCACAAATTAAAAAAAAAATAAAAAATCAGCTCAGATGAGTTAATCCACATGAAGTACATATTACCAAGTTAGAACAGTGTATGTTCTAGATAGGTCAGAGAAGTTGAATGGGGGGAGGGTGGGGAGGAGACAAAAAAACAAAAAACCCACCCACCCAACCCCTCAAACCTTTAATTACAATTCAGTCATTTAGTTTAAGCTGCTGCTTCTCTTCTTTGAAATAGTAAACATTAATAGTTAACATATTAACACAGGAAGTTTTTTAAAAATGTACTAATTCTATTTCCGAGAAAGTAAGACAGGAATCTAAATATTCAAGGTTATTTTCATCACATATTTAGAAAAAACACAATAATAATTTTAGATGTGTCCAAATTCCAAATGACATATGCACGTACCACATCAAGCCAGGACAGTAAGTTTGACCTTAGGAACATTGGAAAAGAATATTCTGTCTTGCAAAATGTAAGTGTTATTGCGCAGGGGCCAGTATGCAGACCATACATACAGATGTAAATACAAAACCACTCTCCTGCTTTCATCATTTGGCCATCTGCCATAGTACTAGCACCTGTATTAGTGCAAAAGTTAATTTTAGAAACAGTGCAGGCCTTTGGAGTATGTATATGCCACGTATGGTATAGTTTAATATATGTGTTGGATAATAATGACAAACATGATGCCATTAATTACTCAATCCTGTCATTTTAAAGCTGGGCTGCATTGCATTAGGAAATTGACTGCTGCCATGGAATTGGATCAAGTGGGCAACTTACAATACACCTCACTACAACCTACGCTCACGTCTCATCAGCTCTTACATGCCATTCAACAAATTAGCCTTGCTTCCCTACAGAAGACAAATATTTAACTTATAGCTAACATTCATTGTAAGTTAAAGGAACACATTTGAACAAGAAGTTAAGAAGTGTTTCCCTAGAAGCTGTATGAAAAAAAACCAAACACCTATTTGACTGTCTGCAGTCTAAGAACATTACTGACACATGCAACTCACCAAGATCTCTGGGCTTCCCTGAGAAATAAAGGAACGTGACTGATTCCTGGGGACAACAGCTTTCACGATGGGCACACCGTCACTGATTCCCTAAGAGAAAGGACATGATTTGGGTCTGATTATATCCAAGAGCTAAAGGACAAATCTAGAACCTGTAAAGAGTAAGACCCAAAGCCTCTGGTATCAATGTCAAACCTGTACAGTACTCTAAGGCACTGGTACACACATACTCGGTTCACACAGGTATGCTCTGTTACAAAGACCATAAATGAAACCCTGACTCTGTCCTGAATCAGTGAGTTTAGCTACCAAGTTCAGTGAGTTCTCAGATACCACCAGTGATGTTCTTAGCTTTCTTGGTGTGGTAGATAACTTAATACTCAAACAAGACCCACACAAGTGGCCAGCAGATACAAATTTATGGGATTCAACCTCTACGAAGCTAACTAAAAAGACAGAGCTCATTTTATACACATTGCATTTTAAAATATTTTCTTTAAATAGGAAGCAAGTTTATTTTCATCTAGGTTGTGACCTTTTGTTTCAAGTACATGAGCAGTTTCAGATTAGATTTTAAACAATTTCAAGTAACATATCTACCTCTATGAAGAATGACTTCAGTTCAGTGAGGTGTTGGAAGAGATTCAGAGTAGAGGTATCACTTTTAGTTAGTCTTTGCACTACCTCTTCTGCTGACAGCCTTTGTGGATGGGGCTCCTAGGAGACAATATTGGAGGGAACATCAAATTGGATGAATTTATCAACTCAGAATTTTATTGGCAGTCAATGGGAAAACAGACTCTTAAGCACCTAATTTCTCTTCTTAAAGTAAACTAATTTATTTTGAAAATGGTTTGCCAAATTTCCACCAGTGTGACCTTTACAAAGGGTAAAGTGGCAAAGACTTAACATTCCTAAAATTACAAACCATTATCTTTTCATTTTTTCTGAAGTCCTTTGTAATGCAGTTGGATTTAACCACAAAGGTCTGATTGAGATGGAACAAAAAGCATTACCTTTAACAGTTGACAGGGAGTTTGTCCAAAATTGTTTATCATCCCTTCTAAAGCTTTCCTTTCTTTCTCATCTGTTAAAGCATCCAAATCCACAGCCCCTGGATCACAACGATGAAGGGTAGAAAAAATGGAAAAAGAACATAATCCAAACAACTCATTGAGAACTGATACGGTCAACAAATGTTGCAAAACTGAAATTAATTGCAGCATTATCACCCTCTACCCCAGAAAAACCTCCAAACAACGTCTCAATGTAAAATATGATCTGAAAACACTGCTCTGCACGTGGAATTCTAAGTGTATCTGTAAGTGCAAGAATTGCAGGCTTTTGTCTTATCAAATAAATTTAATATACATCACACATGCAATAAGTTGCACACAAAAGCCACCCAAAATTCACTTTTGGAATTAACAGACTAACATTTGTCTTCAATATTTGTTGTTTTTAAGCAACTTGCCTTGACTCCTAAACCACAAGGAACCTCTTTCCACAAATGCTTTTAAGCAAGCAAATGAGAAACTTACAAAAACCCCAAGCACTTTTAGAAACAAAATACAAGCAATTGGAAGAGAACCCCCTTTAAAAAAAACTTTATTAACATTTCGGGTTCACAACTTCCAATCAAAGCATCAAATATTCTGGTTATTTGACGATAAATTATAAGTTATGGTGCCATATTTCATCTATAATTCTGTTGCCTTACCATATGCCACTGTATGGCACGCTCACAAATCAAGTGTTTTCTGTCTAATACTTAAAATCTGCAAGTCTGATGACAATGACAAGAGAGCATACTGCTTTGTACCTTCATAAGTACAATAATAGAACACATTGAGCGCCTCCACTGCAGCTGGTCCCCTCTGCTTGTAGCCAAAAATCAAATCTATCCATTCATGAAGATGAGCAGAAACATACTCAGATTCCTAGAAGGAAAAAAATGCTCTTGTAAGAATAAGAAAAGTACTGCTCCCTTCTTGAAGTATTTACTATTTTCTGTGAAAGAGATTTAAATCCTAAACTAAGAGTATCTACAAACTAGGTATACACCAAAGTATAGGGCAGAAGCCTAAGAATATCCATGTGTGTCAAGGGCAGTAACTGTCAGGTAAGAGGGAAAATTAATACAGTGAAGCAGCACACCTAGACTATTGAAATGCAACTGTGCAAGGGAAGGTAAGATGCTAATTCCCTAGTACTATACAGAATAATCTATAAAAAGCAAGGGAAGCCTTATTGCCTAAACCCACCTAATTCTGCATTTTATCTCTTAGGGCAGCAAACTCCCAAATGATTGGTATCTTCAGGCTCTTTCCTTTTTTCTTTTGAGCATTTTATCTACATGCACAGTGCTTTTAACTGAAAGTTCTAATGGTACTTGTATGTCGAATGCAACCACAACTCTAGTTTGAATGTAGTCCCAGTATTTTACACTTAAGCCACAGTGACAATGTGTAGATGTACTTTCTTTACCATTACTTCACACATATAAACATCATCTTACCAGAGCCCTCCTGTGTTTATAAATGAAGTCTTCTGGGGAGTGGGCCCATTTGGGGAGAACAACATCATTTACCACCTCTTTGGATATCTGAAGCTGACCTAAGTTAAAACCTAGTGAAAAATTTGGAGAAATTTAAGAGTTACTACAAAATATTTCAAATATCTTCATGTCTCAATAAAGATTAAAAAGTGTTCTTTTCTCAGTGCAAGGAAAGGATATTGAAAAATTCTTAATTTAAATCTCCAATAACCGTACCACTGACAGGATGTTAAGTTCTGCTCTGCATGTTTAAAATGTTAAATGATACAGGATAACAATTGTCCAAAGCACCTAAATGACTTCGAAGCTGAATTCCCAACCTTAAAAGTAGCATTATCATTTGCACACCTATCTGTAAACATATCTGCATTTGTTTGTTTTTTGGTTTTTTTACCAGGATAAAGAGTCCAAAACATTTCAATGAGGTTATTCATAACAACAAAGTTACCTATAGGTTTAAATTATTATAGAATCAGGGCTTTCAAGAAGTCTTAAATCCCACCAGCTTTCATTAGAACAACTCTAAACACGTAAATGACTTTTGAAAGCGTGACTTGGCTGTTTCCAGTTTTTATAACTTAGAATTCCAGTAGATTGTAGCTAACAGACTAAATTAGCAGCAAACACACAAATCCATTTTTAAATTGTCTAATAGGTAGAGAAACAATTCTCTATGCAGTAAATGTGAATTAAAAAATGGCTAGGAGTCTCATATCAGAATGCAGGATGTTGTCTTTTCAATCAGCATTACATAGGAGTAAAACAGCTTTTTTTTTTTCCCCTTCTGATACATACTGAAACCTTATATGGCTCTAAAAACACGTGACTTAGCACTGCATTGGAAGGTAACAGTAACAAGCAGAAAATAGGCTGGTTGCCTAGAACAAATAGAAGACCTCACGTGTTTGAAGATGTCCAAACTCTATCATCCAATGAACCCAGTTAAAAGAATACTAGCTAATCTGTAGCAACTTTTGCTAACTATTTAATCAGTATTAACTATTGCTAACTTTTTCAAACTTTCAAATAAGCATCTCTGATATTTTGCATTAGGTAAACAACGCTATTTTTAGCCATCCTTAAGCCCCCAATCTGAATTTTAAACAACGTTTAGGCTGCTGCTTAACACAACCGGTGTCTTCATTAAACAGTTTGAAGGCAGCATGATGATTAAAGTAACTTCTACAAGCACACAATAAAGCTTAAATAAGAAGTATTCCACAGCATCCACAAATGGTTGTAACAATTCTTTTCTGAACAATAGAAGAACAGTTTTCTATGAGAATATTCTGAGCAGTCAGTTCACCATTTTGATTCTCCAGGAACTCTGGGAAGTAGAAGAACTCTGGAATAAGTTCCTTGACATCATTGGGGTTGTCCATGAGTGCCTGCCAGGTAGCAGGAATAGAGTGGAACTGCCTGTCAGCACAGTCGAATCTGTGGATCAGAAAACTCAGGTTAGACTTTGATCATTCCCTCAGTAAAATGATAAGGAAGAAAAATAAAGTGCTGCTTATTTGCTTACTGCATACCTGCCACTTTGAAGTTGGATATGAAGTGTTGTGAAAGGTTCTACCCGAATGAGATAATGCATGACACCAGCAGCATTTGAGTAATGTGTCCCATAGTGAAATTTGTCAATTATCCCAAGGGGATCCTCGAAATTCTCATATCTAAAAAAAATAAATCTTTATAAATACAACTGAGCACTACAGCTGATTTACATGTGGATTATACTTATTGGAGGCAAGAATTCAAAAGAAACGATCACAGCAACCTGTAAGAGAAAAATACATTGAGTTCTATTAAATATGAGGATTCCAATTCAGACTTAGAAAGTCCCTAAGCAAAAGACTGCTGAAAGATAGAAATGTACACTGGATATAGCCTTTGCATACCTGTTCTTATGCTCTTCTCTAGGCATTTGCTATCAGCTATCAGAAACTGGATAGAGGGCAAGACAGGTCTGATTTAGCATGACTTTATACAACAGACAAAAAAGGCCATATCACTAAGCTGAGTATTTATTATTGAAGGGACTTGTGACAGCTTCCTGCAAGATTTAAAAAAAAAAAAAAAAAAAAAAAGAGCATGTGTGTGACTATGTCAGGATGCAGAAAAGAGATTTATTTAACACTCATGCCCATTTCCTTTTCTACTGGCAAACTCACTCTACAGTACTATACCACCATCTGGCTAATATATTCCTCAGTGTCACAAGGCCACTAAGAGAAATTATAGTTAAGCACACTGCTAGAGAACCAATTTCATTATAGTCAGGGATAGAGCCTAATCCTTCAAAGAAAATTCTCCATGTTCCAATTTTTCAGAAGAAAGCTGGTTTTGGAAGATGCCTGATGAGTGTAATCTGGTATGATAGCACACTCCCCACATCAGCAAAAAAGGAAGGATCGCTACACCGATGCGTGGGTGTAAGTACTTGTCATTCCTACCTACAGAGGAGTTGCTAGAAGTCACTGAGTTGTATTTTATTTCAAAGATAATAAACGATGCTTGAAAAAAAGAGCAAGAAGCATAGATTTAGGATCAATGCTACCTCTCAGCACAGGCAGCTCAACTCATCAGTATGATTTCACACTCCTTATCTGGAAGCAGACATGGGACACAGTATGTCTCTTCAAGCTGCTGGGCCACTAAATTAAGTGTTTCTACAGGCTTTCAGTTTTTTATCTCCGCATCTGAGAAACAATTGAAAATTTACAACAGTAAGTTTTGTCCTTTCGGTGCCATATAAGCCAACTAATCTGAATGCAGCAGGAACAACAAATCGACAACCTTGATTTGATGTAAATGCATCTATGAAGTTATAAAACTAGCTTTTAAAAATTTCACTGTCACAACTTTATTTTTAAAATGTGTTATTTAGCCTGGTGGCTCAGAAAAGACAGAGAAATATAACTGAGTGTTCAAATACATACTTTTCTTTCACAGCCTTAGCATTCTTTTCATTTACTACCCCTATGGGTTTGGACAGATCCCTAAAGACTGCAGGATTATTCAGGTCCAGTTCTTCTGAAGTATAATCTCGTAAAATCCAGGGGAACTAAAAAAAGAAAAAAAAAAAAGAGTCAAATGGAGATTAAAAATCCATCTTTCAAAATAGAAAAAATACATACCTTTGGCAAAAATTTTAAAATTAATTTTTTAAATTACCACAGGATATTGCGCAAGGTCATTGTAAGTTCGTCCTGCCATCGTGTTCAGCTGAATAAGGTAGTCAAAGTTTGATATTTCTCTGTTCACCCATTTCTGAAGGACAGAAAAAAAAGATACAGTGGAAGTCACTATATCAGAGATACCACTGTTGCTAATTACATGTCTTGTCAGTATTTATCTGCCAGAGAATAGTATTGCCAAGTGGAAGAGTATAAGAATGGTATGAAAGTCCAAATTGAATTTCTCCTAAAGAAGTTTATTTTCCATTTGACTCAGTGACTGTGCTACCTATGTTTCATTGAAATCATGTCCCTGATTGATGCCAGTACCGTTTTAAATACAGGGCAGCAGACAACTAGCAGCCTCAGAATAAAAAAGGAGAAGAAAAACAGAAATGAAAGAAACAAAAAGGTGGCAGGTAAACAGGTACTGAGAAAAACAGGAACAGAACTTTGAAATCCACTAGAGTTCTAAGGTCAAAATTTATTTATAAATTGTTCTCCCATTGGTTAACGGTACAGGTATTTGTAAACTAACATAGTCCTTGTGCCTTTGCTCCACTATTATATTTTAAACCAAAGACAGACAGAGCTGTGTTCAGAAGGGCTCAATATCTGTCTGTAGTGTGACGGAGACATTTTATTACAGACAATATTTTCTCTACGTAAATATACAACATGATAGCTTTTATCGTTAGGGAAACAAAGAAAAAACAATGTACTTCTCATATTTTAAAAGTCATTTGTAAAGCTTCCTCCCTCAGAGAAAACAATAATTGTGGCATAAAAAGATGGAAGATAAAAACATGTTTACTACATTTAAAATTTATCCATGTTTACGGTAATACAGGCATTTTGACATTTTCCTTTTATACCAATATTACTAATTCCCTTAAGACCATATTTCCTGCTTAATCTTCACATGGGCTTTGTTGAAAGCCTCATCATGAAAAGATAGCAGGGAAAGTTACTTGCACATGTAGTAAAAGAAGTTCTAAAATGTGCATTCAAGATCATGGACTAAAAACAGAAGCAAGTCTGCTATATGTTTTCCATTCTTGTTGGAACACTTGTCATAATCACATCAACAGAGCCTGGCTCTATCCATTTACCTCATTGACTGTAAACACAAAACACAGCAATTCTAAAAATATGCATATGAAAGTTCAGGGGCCAGACTGAGGGTACAGAATTTGGCAGTTTTCATCTAAACACTGGGGAAAAAAAAAGTAAAAGCAGTAGTCCAGGACCTTCCAGGACTCCTTCAAGAAGCAGAGGAATGCTCTAGACCATTTATGCTGAAGTCTCATACCTGCATCAAACCTGAAGCTTTAAAAAGTTCCTGTGGAGATCTGGTCCCAGAAATATTTGGAGAACGCAGTGACAATATTCGACTATATACTTTGTTTCGTACCTGTTGAAAACAGCATTAATAAAAAAAAATTATTCTGGAGATTGAAGCTGACAAGTAAACAACTTCTCTGCTAATTAAGATGTCAAATAAAAGGAACACAGTTACACTTTTTAACACTTCTATCTCTTGCTGCATAAAGTGTTTAGACACGGATGGACATGACATCCTTCAGTTACAGGATATAAAGGCAAGATATATTATGAATTGATTTTTGTGTGTGTGTGTGTAGATGCTACAGAAAATCGTTATTGCCACAGAAGTCCTCTAGGAAATACTGCTGCTGTTCACATAAAATTACACCAATATTTTGCCTAAAAACTACTGCAAAGATTTATTTACTTGGAAAAAAACCCCCAAACATGCAACATTTTATAGGAGCGATTCATAAACTGACATACTAGTATGTAACTCACCCTAAGGTCTGATATTTATGCTAGTCCCACATACAATGGATCACTGACATTATCTGGGGCTGGGGGGGGGTGTGTGTGGGGAATAGAATTCACTAATCCTAAACCATGAAATATAGAAATAGCAATGATTTCCATCCAATGTTGTGGTAAAATAGAAAGTCTCCTTTACTTTGTAATTAATTTGCTCAGAATATTTAAAAAGATGTGTGGGCTTCAAGATATTTAGATTACTACTGATGTAATTTTAGTTGAATAATTGTCCTGTATCATAACAGAGAGAGACAGGAAAAAGAAGAATCTTGTTTTATCCATCTTTTCATAATTAATCAGTTTCTAGATACCAGACTGAGGTTTTCACAGACTGCAGTCTACCTTCCCATAATGGTTATATCTAGCAAACCTTTTACCACTAGTATTACAGTATTACGAAAGATGCCAGGCTCAGATTAGACACGATCAGTGAACTAAACACTTGTGCTAATTTCATGAATCAAGGAAATTTGGGAAATCCATACCTCCTTATTGAAGTTGAGGAAATAGTTGGTTTGATCTGTAAGGAAGATCTCCAAAGCTGACCTCCTCAGGTTGTACCGACGCAAATGTATCTCTCGAATTTGAGAAAGGTGCCATTTGAAATCAAAACCTACCCCTAGGGAGAGCGCTTTGATTATTGACTTGGAATATATCAAAAACTTCATATAGGTGTAATGCAATATCATTTCCAATCACCCCAGAGTTATTCCTAGGAAAGGCAAACTTTTTATGTGGCTTGATTAACCATTTTGCTAGGAAAATATAATTAACTTCAGCTCTTGTTCTGCTGAAAGAGGCAGTAGGAAATATCTGATGGAGTGTAGAATTTGGTTTTGCTTTCTGATCAAGAACATATTATAAATGTATTATGCTGACAAAAAATATGAACCAAACCCCTTTGCTTTCTTAAAATCTTCTTTTTGAGCCTGTTTATGTTTAGAATTCCCAAAAGGCCAACTTCTTGATATACTGTTTTTCAAAATTTTACCATTATTCGTCAAACATTTCAGTTCACTGTTTTCATACTCAACTGTGTATATTTTATTGAAGTTCACTAAATTAATATAGATGATTAATGTTTACATACTACTACTTTTTAATCATTACTTACTAATACTTTTTAATCAATGTACGAGTGAAATGTTATTTGTCAGGGAGGTGCCATTTCAGCAGCAAATTAGAGGTAATGATTTTTTTAGTCAGAAAACTTAATTTTTTAATACGTTCATTTTTTTAAGAAATACTAAGAACAGTGAATCAATTTAACAGCTCAGCAAGTACAGTTCCAGATTCTTGATTCTGAAGGGATCAGCGAGCCACTGACCACCAAGTACAATATTAATTTTAAGTAAAGATCTGCAACTTGTCTCTTCACAACTAGTTTGACAGTCATTCTCAAAAAAAACAAACAAACAAAAAAATCAAACTCAGTTTACTGAAAACAGAATGCTGAACTGCACCAAAAAGAAAGAGATACTGATCATGCTCACCTTCCTCTTTTTCAATGCTGCCATCAAAGAAATAGATGTGCTGGGTAGTGATCTCCAGTCTGCCAGGTATCACATCAATTACTGTAATAAGTTCACAGTCTTCAGACAATATTAGCTTTTCTTTCTGGCTTTGCTCATCCTTCTCATCCCTACAAAAATACCGCTAAGTGTTATGGGGTTAGGTAGATTATACAGTTGCTTAGGTTCTTGATAAGAGTATAGTTCAGAAAAAAGGAATCAAATCTGAATGGCATTAAAAGCACAACATAAATGATTATATGAAGCTACTTCCATCAGCAGTCTTGGATGTTTCAGACTAGACTCCCAAACATCATTTCATAGCATCACTCTTCAGGCTTAATATTTCAGTTTCTGGCACAATGGACTTGACCTCACTTGAAGTATAAAAACATGATGCTGCACTCCCCTTTCTTATTTAATTGCTAGGTGCTTAAATTCTCTGGCCCAGAGCAGAGCTGAGTCCTGGTTCATGTCACTAAATTTATCTTCAGAAGTATTTGAAGTAATGGTTGCTCAGAAGTTGATAGATATGACACATCATAATCAAGCATTTAATAACCTTCAAGGTACAAGAAAATGCATCAGTATCACTCAAAGAAGTGCCACATCTCTAGTGCACTTCAACAGCACAGACATGCATAGGTGCACACAGAACATCTCATGTCCAGTCAATAGAGTGAAGCATTTGCTATCTCCCCCTGTCCTGCCACTCCCACTTTTTTTTTTTTAAAGTCATACAAGAGACATGGAAAAAGCATGGCAGGCCTTCTCTCTGGAATGCTCTCAAACCCAGGGGACTCTCTAGCAGATTAATGCCAACCAAGCAAACATCCGTGTTATGCAGCTGATGGTATAGGGAATGGCCCAGGCACCTACAGACAAGAGCCAGTTCCAGTCTGGTCTATGCCCTTACAGGGCAGACTGCCTCTTGAGAATTATAGCCAATGTATGTAGTAGAAAAGCCTCATCAATTCTGTAGCTTCAGCTTCAGACTAATTGTGAGCAGTGAAACACTAACGAATCCTCACAAACATCTGCTCTGCCTTCTTTTCCCTAGGGGTCTTTACGTCTCTTTGTTGACAATGATAAATGCAACAGCAACTTTTCTGCTGTTCAGAACTACTACAAAGCCCTGCATTGGGTTGTTAAGGCCAGACAAAGAAAGAAGGAAGCTTTGTATTCTAATCAACTCCTGAAGTTGTTTATCACTCCTTATTCCTAGCACAGAAACAAATTTCAACTGTTCTATTCTGCTGTACTTACAAATTGGAACTGGCTGCTGTGTCTTCTTCTGGTAGTTCTAGAACATCATCTTCCAAGTCACTCACTTTCACCTGCTTCACCACCTCCAGAAGCAGAGACTCACTAGAGGGCTGCGTCTGGTGCACACCTATCATAAATAGACATTTCAGCTCAGAAAATTTTTTGCTACAACACTTTTGGGAAGCTAAACTACTGAGTGTATCTCCAACTGTTGAATGTTGGTTTTAACTGAGTAATACGCAACAAGACTTCTTAAATACTTTTGGAGGCAAGCAGAACACTAATAATGCTCCCTGAACTACACTGAAATACATGTCAAATCATAACAGTATAAAGGGAAGACATAAACACTTTAGAAAATTTTATACTGAATTCTGATGTGGACGCTTCCAATAAAATATTTTGCAGTGTTCTGCCCAGACACTGTTAAATTGATTCCAGATTTCATGGAAATACACTGCATTTGGTTTTTTGCTTACTTGGGTTTATAGGAGTGTTATTTTTTTGGTTTGAGTCTTAATATCCAGTACACCTAACTTAAAAAACAGTTTATATCACCAACTCAGCTGTTTGGCACACTTCTGAAAGAAAGTGCTTCATATCTACATATTTTAACCATAAGCTCTAGCAAGTTTTAAACAAATACTCTCTGCTTACTCTGATCTCATTGTTTCCTTTTCTTGAAAAAAAATAATCTTATGGAAGAAAGCTATGTGACTGCCTATTTTAAAACAAAGGAGTTCTTGAATTTTCTTTTTTTTCTTTTTGCAAAAAAAACCCAAAAATACACATTTCAATGAAGAAAGGCAAATGTATTCTACTTAGTAGGAAGATGCTGTTTCAGGTCAAAGCACCACTCATGTTATACATTTTACTATAGAGGAAATGAAAAATCAAGATTTAAGTATCTACCATACATTGATTCTTCAATACAAAGAGTACAGTGTGTATCTTTCTTCACTAAAGACTGAAGAATCCCAAGTGAAATACAAATACAAGTTCACCTAAATTATCTCTCAGGTCACTAGCATCCTGATGAGAGTTGAAGTTGTAATTCTGCACTAGTTTTAGTCTCATACGTGAAAAATTTTCCACATTTGAAAGTTTCCAGTGAATAGGATGCTGTTTCCTAGGAAAACAAGAATATTCATTAAAACAGTCAAAAGAAGGTAAAGACCTACGTGAATGAACTGGTTACAAAAGAGTACATATTTAGAAAAATACTGGTCATCTACCTGAACATTTTAAAGCATAAAAGCAATAAACTGCATTTTCATTCTAAATTTCATATTGCAGCTCTAATCATCCTAAACCACTTTGTAAACATTATTTTATTTTCTACTGAAATACTTCAAATTGTTTACACTTTCAGTTAATGACAATTAAAAGACCAAAAAAAAAAAATCTTCATCCAGAACTTCCCCAAAAGCTGAGAGGCAAAATGTATTCTTTTAAATTGAAATCAGCTTCATGCATAAAAACTTGATGTCTTTACTGACAAGTCTATCCTATTCTCTCTTTTCCAACAGAACCAATCCATAGGATCTTGCAAAAAGTTTTTGCAATCACTTCATTGATAACTAATTTTTATTTGTCACTTGGCAAGAAAATCTAATATCCAGGTAACCAGCTCTGCATTATACTTCAAACTCTGCATTTTGATAATTAAATGCAGAAAACATTACAAAAGATGCATTCAATATTAACTTCGCATCTCAAGAATAGTTATCAGAGTCAATTTGACACAGTTCTAACCATGTGAAACAGTCAGTCATGTGAGCAAATTCCTTTTAAGTATCATATACGGTTTGATTTAAAAACTTCACTCTTACATTTCAGACCAAGGACCACGTTCAGAGAGCAAGTAAAGCTGCGCTGCTTTCCACTGTCTCAGGGTAGCTGTGTGTTGACTATTAAGTTGCTTTAGCATACTGTTGTACCGCAGATTTTCTTGCCGAGCCTTTCTGCTGAATGGTTCCACAAAATGCTCCTGAAAGACCATTAAAAAAAAATCTAGCACTAATATAACTCTGACCTTTGAAAACACAGTTTTGTAGCTTGCAAGAATTCTCATAAATTAAGAAGGAACAAAAAAAGTTTAGCAGTAAAAACTTCTGAAAATTTAAGGTAATGCTTATAAGAGAATTTTTAAAAAGCTCAGTACTGGAAGAAATGGCGCCAAACTTCACCTTACAGATGTGAAGAAAGCATTATCAGTGCTGAATCCACATGAAAGCAATTTTTCATCATCAGAAAAGTAGTCAGTAATGGAAATCCCATTATAATAGGTAGGATTTTTCTTTAGATTCTGGTATTCTATAATGTGAATTATTGTATTCTTTCTTTAGCTACTTGAATAAAAAAGACTTACTACAAGGATCCTTATTCAGAAGACAAAGGGAAAACAAGAGAAATGTAACTTAGCTATATTTGCTGCAATTACTAGTTAATTCTAATGCTTAAACTGAGTCTGGACCTTATACAGAAAGCTCAGCTCAGAAACAATTTCTCCACACATTAAATAGGAACTGTTCACTGTTTCAAATGTTTTCACTATATTGAAGTAGGGTTAAAAAAAACGATCAAACAAAAAACCAAACCACACTGACTCATTTCAAAATGGAGAAGAGGTTTTAATAATTCAAAACATAAATCAGAGTAAAAGAAAATGCAGCTTATAGCTGAGCATAACTCTAGGTTGCTGTATTATGAGGAAGGCCTACTGTCCTGAAATAACTGTTTACAGATAAACTCTTAAATAGAATAGAATTAAAAAGCATATCCTACAAGTGTATATAGTCACACCACCCATAAAACATTAAAACAATCAACCTGCCTGCAAGCACTTGAATTGGATCATCCTGGATTTCAGTTTCTCCATCTTTTAGAAGGCAACTCCTGAGATAGTTCTTCTAAGAGAAACTTGCACTCACTCAAAACCTTACCTGAAATTTAAGCTTACTTTCTCCTCTCTCCCGGTCTCGCCTATGCATGTTCACCATAAATGCTTCATAACAATCTTTCCAATAAAGTGCCATCTGCTCATGATCATGTCTGAATGAATTCTCTTCATATTGCTTCATATTTGGAATAATCTGGTTCCACCAAAACAAAAAGCACAATGTAATTTCTGAATGAGTTCCTCTGCTTTCATGGCTAAAAAGAGAAGGAAAACGATACAAGAAGAATCTACTACTTACATATTTGTCAATATAAATATGCCACTCTTCAGAGCTGCAGTATTCTTGAAAGTCCTCAAAGAAAGATGGGCTACCATTGGTGGGAGGCAATGAAGGGAGATGCAGGTTCATGAAGAGAAGTTCATAAATCTTGGATACCAATGTCCGAACAAGGGGAATCAAAAATGAGTAAGTTTCTGTCTTCTCTTCAATTGATTTGCTCAAGATGCCTTCCAGCTTCCCCAAGAGGTAGCATGCTTCAGACTGGCTCTCAATTACTTTGGTCTGAAGGAGGGTGTTTAGTTTGGCTGCTGCCATAGCACAGACCTACACAAACAACAAAAAATTAATGCAATCCTCAAAATAGTAATTTTGAGCACCTAGCTTTTTAGCACAGGAGTATGTACATATTCTGGCTGCATCCAAGGTAGCCTGAAGGCACACAGCATCAAACACGGGCACTGATCACTTATCCTGTGATGACGAAACCTGAGTCAGCTAAAACCCCAAAGTCAAACAGCTGCATTAAGACAATCACATACCTATACTAAGGATCCTGGCTTTACTGAAGGGCTCATATTCCAGGCACAGCTCTGCTAACTTTGTTCCAGATGTTGATTTGCAGAACAGTCCAGGTTCATGTGCACTTAATGTATGTAAACCTGAAACTGCTAATAAGTGTATTTTATGGTAGAAATGAAAAATCATGATCAGAATCACTATCTTACTGCCACTAGTGCCTACATAGTCCCATCTTCAAACAGCTTGCCCTCTACCTCTTTCTCATGCTCAGAAGGTGCATATTGGTAGGACTCTAAAGTAAATTTGCAAATGGTAAGAACCAATAAAACATCTTCCCTATAGAAGGATGAAGGACTGCCATCAGCCTGCTCACTGGTATGAGCAGCTCCCCTGTAAACCACAACAGTTACATCAAACATACACTTAAAACACAGTACCACTTGCAGGAATTCGGAACAAACCTGTAAGTTATCTTGTGCAATGAATCCAAGGAGCAACTGGACTTGCACCTGTGAAAGTCTGATTGCTTCTAGGCCAGCAGAGTACCAGACTGACAGGCTATCCATCAGAGTCACTAGCTCTTCCAAGAGCTATTATAAAAACAGAAGATTTGCATGAAATAAAATTAACAACAGCTACTGCAGCTGGAGACACAATAATTTCAAAGAGCTGAAGAGGTGGCTGAGTTCACACTTCTAACTTACCCAAACCCAGAAAATTATCCCAGAACACTGCAGTTAAACCAGTAATTTGACACAATTCCTGACTACAAAAAAAAAAACCAAAAAAACCGCAAACTATCTAGCCCAGTATGTTAACACACATATCTCCCCTGAATAAAGCCCAAACCAGCATATAGTATATATGCTTATGTTTTTCCTGAAATTTAACTCCCATAAATGGCACTTCCTTAGAAAAGTTAGAGACTCCTTAGAAAAGTTAGAGCAAGATTACTATGACTGAAAAGACACAATTATTAATAGCACAGATACCAAACCAACTCGCAATTTCTGGGTTCAGTATATATACGATTGTATTTCATTCTTTTGCTTTGTATTTTAAATTATTTAAGTGTAACACTAGTATAATTTACCAGCAACAGCAATATGCACAGTGCCCTGAGAAGGAAAACAAGGCTTCTTTCATGAATATCTGATTTAGTGAAATGCTTGAAACTTCCTAACAACTATTAATGTCTTTTAAAAAATAAATTAAAAAAAATAAATAATTAGGAGGTACTCCTTTCTGTCAGTATTCTGATACTAGAAGTGATACAAACCTTGTGAAAGGTAGGTATTCAGAAGGCAAATGGCACATTTCACTATCCAGACATGTTTGCTTAAAACTAATATACCTTGATACATTCCCTAATAAATTACTCAAATATAAAATCATTCTTTTGTTAAGCTCCAGAATCACATGAATGCTTCTGTGGCAGACTGAAAGCTGTCCTGCCTAGAGTATTACGGTGCTTTAAATTCTCCCCAGGCACAGTGGAAAATAATTTATGAAAGTATGGTTATGTTGAATTCATAGTTGGCAATAAGCACAACTCTCACTGTTCCGAAGTTCAGATCTCATTTCTAATTAGATTTCACAAAAGCTAGATCACAACAGACGGCAAAGCTTTTACCAAGAGGAGACTTTAAAAACAAACAGTTAAAAGCTTTAAGATTAAGCTATGTTTACTTACAAGCAGGCATTTTGGAGAACAGCTTAGGAATTACTGTGTTGATGACTCTTAACATTACACTTTCCCCCCCGCCCCCCCAAAAAGTAGCCTTAAAAAAAATTATTTAAAGGATTTATCATGATATAATGATGGTTTCCATAAAATACCTCTGCCTTTTAGCCTTGAAAAATGGAAAAGCAATGACAACTCAGACAGTGAAGGAAGCAAGACCACTGCCAGAAATTACATAAACATTGAGGCCAATTATGTATGTCTACAACATATATGTCAACAAGGCAAGAGAAACAGCCAGGTGACAGAAAGCTTCTTTACCTTACTACTTACTGTGTCTGCTAGTCATTTTCTCCCTCAGACCTCATGTTTCTGACTCTAATACATAAAAATCAAGCTATTTGCATGTATATACACAAAGTCATGTTGAAACTCCAATATGGGTCAAAGCCCAGAAGTGACATTTCTCAGCTTGCAACTAAGAGCAGCGTTTTGGCTGGTCTTTTATTCAGGACACACACAATGAGTCATACATGCTGATAAACGGTGCAAAATCTGCTTAGGCTACAACTGACATTGTTTCATTAGCTCTTACATCTTCTAAATATTTCTCCAGTCTGAGAAGACCTGGATTTTTAATAAAGAATACCACTTAGAGGCCCATTTAATCTGCTGAATTAACTACATTATTCCCTGTAGTAAGTATTCACACTTTTTTAATTATTAAGGGGCAATGTAATCCATTCCACTATGAACCCTTACTCTATAGTTTAAAAACATATACCTAGAAGGGATGACAGTATCCAAGCTGACACGTTTTTCATTACTACTTCAGCCTATATACATTACTTCCATTATGCAGTTACTGTACCTTTTCTGTCCATAAATTTGAATTAACTAGTCCTTCTGCCTGCAGGAAATCTTGTACAATTAGCAAGAGCTTGAAGGCATTTTCAGCATGTGTAGGGAGAGCTTTTGAATCTCTGTTATCAGTAACTGACCATTCTAACATCTTCTCCAGTAAGCTGCATGGAAAACAAAATCCCAAAGTAATTATTACATGTTCTAAGTGTAAGTGGCTTTAAAAAAATCCAATTAGGTATTTAATTGAATCTCTTAGTCTGCAGTGACATAACTGCCATCTTCTCGATAAGCCGATGAGGTAAAAGATTTTGAGAAGCTCATGAAGTCAGCAATACAGTTTCAAAATCTTATGGTCACATGACACTACTAAATAGTTAGTGGAATATACTCCTAACAGTATGCAAAGAAAAGTACACCTTGTTGGAAAACACCCACCCCTTCCCAGCTTCATTAATGCCCCTTGCTTTCTCTGTTTTTCTCAAAAGGGATGAAAGAACCTGTCCTTTAACTGTACACTCACTTGAGTTTTATTTCATCAGAAGGTCGCAGCAACTCATTAGATATCCCCAGTTTGGTCAGTGCAGAAAACACCTGTCCTCTCTCAATCCAAGCATCATCATCAGATTTTTCAATGCCTTTCCACATTATACATAGTAAGATGTCTGTAAGTAACTGTATGAGTTCATTATCACCCCCCTACAAAAGAAGACAAATATTTACAGCCCTTCTAGATCAGAAAACCTTTGAAACATTTCTCGTTCATCACAGTCCCTATGCTTGCATGTTTCAGCATTTTTGAAAACTCTGAAGTCTAAAATCCAATTGCTAAATACATGAAAATGCAAATATAAGAGACTGTGGCTTGCTTGTATGGTGTAATACATACTAACTTGACTTCTACATCATTATTTCAGTCTGACCTTTAGCTACCCTTGATTTTTTCCACAGCAAGTCTGCTCCATGCCACCTCTGGAAGATAAAGGATGTTGAAATATAGAAGGGAGGGTGGTGAGTTTGTAGAGGTTTTTCTTTGTTTATTTGTGGGAGATTTTTTGTTTGGTTTTTTTTTGTTTGGTTTTTTTGTTTGGGTTGGGGGGGGTGATGTGTGTTTGTTTTTTTTAACATCAAAGCTATTCCAACTAGACAGCCAAAAAAGAAGACACATTAGAAAAGGAAGTACCCCTACCCACTATAAAAGAGCTATATTGTTTGCATTTCTGTTAGAAAATGGGGGGGGGGGGGGGGAAGGACAATAATTATCCATCAGGGAGATGATTAAAACAAAAAAAAGGAATTGCAGACATTTGGAGAAGTTAACCACATAAAGAGTGAATTACTTACTCCTTGGTTTTCCAATAAAGAAAGATCAGCGGTGAAGCCCGCATCATTTATAACGCCCAGCTCTTTGTCAGGCTGTCCAGAGAATGGTTTTGTGTTCTCTATAGGTGACGGTGTGCTGGGCTGGCTATCTGTCATCTGATTCACAATGTCAGCCAATTCATAAGAGTCAACACTGGAGAGATCTAAACTCAAATGTGAAGGATTACTGTGCCACAATTCTTCTCGGTCCTCTGACCTAAAAGACATCTCTGCTGTGGATGCATCTTCCAGCGGCATAACAGAGAAATGGGCAGGGACATCCAGGGATTTGTTGTCTTCTAAACTCCACTGATCAAACAGACCATTAACAGATGCAAAGCTGACAGTTTTGTCTCCCTCTGTCTTATCAGTTTGATGTTTCTGAAGCTCTTCAGCAGGACACTTTTTTTCCTCTTCCCTTGAGGAATCAGCTCTGTTCTCTTTAAGGCCAATCCGGACCTCTGAGTTTTCTTTCAGGAATAGTCTAATCAAAGTGTCCTGCCAGCCCAGCTGCTGAGAAATCTGTTGTGCTGCATCCAATTGGGATTGCAAAAGGTGCAAAACCTAAGGGTAGGAGAAGATATCCCATACCTACACATTAATTTTAGCTTGTAACAGCATTCATTCTAGCTTTTCAATTAGATGTTTTACAGTGTTACAACTTTTTTGCCCTTTTTTTTTTTTAGAACCTTGTAGAAGAGCCACAATTGGTTAATAATAAGCAAACAAGCCACAAAACCATTGTTCTCACTAGAAATATATATTTGAGGGGAAAAAAAAAAAAAGAAAAAAATTCTCAGGAGTAAGGAAGAAAAGGAGCTATCAAAGCATATTTGTAAGTCCTCATATTTCAGCCACTCTTCTGCAACAATTCCTGCAAAAGCCAGTCATCACAACAAACAATCCTATTCAGCTACTAGACTACAAAAAAAGAAAATCTAGAACAGAAAATATGTAGAAACTATTATAAAATTAAGAAAGCTGCAGTATTAATAGCTTACCAATAGTGTACATTATCATTTCACTTTTTTCACTTTGAGAAACTGTAACAGACAATACAGTGCCTCACAGCTACATTCAGTACTACTAATTCCAGTGATATAAGCCAGAAAGAGCTCAGTATAGGAAAAAGTCACTGCTTCTTCCCTATCTCTTCCCTGCATCCACAACCACTCTTTTGAATCATAATATGTTCTATCAAAATAACATATTAAGAACACAAACAAAACTTTGATCATAGCCTTAAGCATCCTTTGAGAAAACTCAGTAATTCAAGGAGTCCTATCTCTAACCTGTAGAAAATACAAGCTATTTAAGAATCATGATAGAGGCTTTACTTTTTATTTTGTTTTTTTTTAAAGGACTTGAATACATTAAGTGACAGATAGGCTTCATTTTTAACATAAATCATTGCTAAAGAAGGCAGTAGCAACAAATACCACCGCTGTCTCTCAAATAAATAATTAAGATATCACGCTGTACAGCTTATGGGCTTAAAGGACAACACTCCAGTTTTAAAGAAGACAACTCACCTTTCTACAGATAACCACTCTCACGTTTATATCTGATCTATGAGCCAGATGCACTACAGCTATGAGATCTTTATAATTCACAGCAGGATCTGTAGGGGAGAAAGAAAAAACAACACAAACAATATCATTCAAGAGAATGTAATAGCTAAATATTAAAAATTGCCTTGGAGGTCACCTCCGCATCCAGGGGTAGTAAAGGGAACGAACTTCAGGGAACTAAGAAAATGTTAGCTGAGACTAATGGGAACTTTGAATAGAACAGCTCTGGTTTTCCTGAACAAAAACCCAAATATGTTTGCCTCTGAGCAGCAGGAGTTTGCTAATGGTAGACACAACACTTGCCATTTACCTGCATACAGAACTTGGTTAAGAAGGTTTTTAATAAGAGAAACAGCAACTGGTGATTCATTCAGAAGGAGCCCCAGTCCAGAGTATCCCACTTCTCTGAGTCTCATACGGTGCTTACTACGTTCATAAACTTTAGTACATTTCAGCATCTCTTCTACAATCTGCAAGAAAAAGTACACACAAATGCAAAATAAACACAAGGGAGCACCCAGACCTCTTAAACTTAATTGTGTATGATATAACATGCCAGTCCACTGGTTTTAAAGTTGACTTTGTAAGCCAACTCAAACAATATAGACTTTTTTTTTTTTTTTGTTAAGATCCCAATACTTCACTTCAAGAGAACACTAATTCAATTATGACTATGGTAGTAAACAATAACATCTAGCTAACAGAAAAGACAAGAAAAAATTAAAACTTGGATCATTAGTATCTTTGCAATTGCATACACTTCTGCAGTCAGATCATTGAAAAAATACAATTTTATGTTCAACTGATTAATTTAAGAACATGTAATTCAATTCATTACCTTAAATACAAGTTCTCTAAGCCTGTCAGAGTATCTTTGATGCAATAACAGAGCATAAAGAATATCAGCATTCCCTGGTTCAAAAAGCAATAAAAAAAGCTGGTCTGGGGTTGGGCTGGAATGAAGTAGACTGAAGAGAACATCCAGGATTCCACAGAGCTACAAAATTAAGACAACTAAATTAATCCACAGTTCATTCAGACTTCATGCTCTGTTTGGGGAAAATTTTCTTGGCTTTTAAATTTTACCCTTGCTTGTTACAAAATAGACATTTTGTCTGCTCAATATTACTGCATTTAAAATTAGATTTTTAATATATTCTTTCTATATACAGAACACCTTATCAAACTGTAATTAGAGCTACAAAGCAAGTTGAAGTTCTGTTGATGTCTACAAAATAGAAACCACATCATTACAACTTCTGATCAGTTGGAAGTCCAATTCATTTGGTTTTGTAAACTAAAAGAACTTTTCTAATGGCAGTATTGCACATCATGTGCTTTCTTCCCTCTTCAGGGGAAAAAAAATAACCAGTAAAAATATGGCCGCCTGCACAACACTTTGCCAAGTTCTTCTATAACCTGCCTAAGCTACATCTAAACAGAACCACGCATCAAGTAACACTTTGCTTGCAGTCTTTTTCTTTTTTGTTCCCCCCTCTTTTAATCACACAAGACACAAGCTTTCTAAACACCAAGAAGCAAAACCAAAACATGTATGGTTTAAAGTATTAATTTATGCCATATTGGATACCTGCTCCTCTTCACTGGTGGCAGCTATGTATCCTACGATGCTCTGTATTTCTTCATGTGTTCCTCCTTTGCTCAGGAAATATTTGATTAGTCCATAGAGGGATGTCCGTATTGTTCTCAGGTCATCAGGAGCCAAATCACTGTCTTTACAGCCACTCCTATACACCAACAGACAGGAAAACCAACCTGGAGGAAGTTCTTTGTGACTCATTAATATCAATCTGATTGTGCTAGTTTTGCAATTTTTCATTTACTGACATCGTGGCACAAGCTATCAATAAGGCTGAAATAAGGCAACTGAATTAGTAATCAGCAATAGTAGATCAGACTTACCAAGTCTATAAAAGCCCTGAAATGTAGACTTGTACTGATCTGGATAGAGGTCAGGATTTCAGGTTCCCCCCTCCCACCCTTTAAAATAAAGAGCAAGGTCTCTAGCCAATGTTCCTTAATGACATAACTATATTCATAAGCAGATATAAATCACCAAGACTGAAAGCTAAAATTTAAATTCCTAAAAAAGTCCTACTTCAAATTCTACAAGGATATAGAAGAACTTAAACTGATAAACACCCTCTCCCTTCATAATGGTAACGATCTATGACTTAATTTGCACTGTTGACAACAAGTCCTTCAATTTTGTAATTTTAAATGCTTTTCCAAGCATTTCTAGTATCATTGACATAAATTTTATATAATCCTATCATAAAAATTAAAGTCAAGGAAAAGCATCAAGTCAAATGGAAAAAAAAAAAAAAATCAATGCTCTTTTGTAAATTAAATCAACCTCCAAAAGACAACCTGCAGTTTTATTTATTAATTTTCTCACTAGGATGATGGGGAAAAAAACACAAAGCAACAGCCATGTACAATAGATGAGGAGTTAGAAGAGGTAAAACTCATACCCATAATAAATCCTGAGTGTGTCTAGAAGAAACTGCACGCCATATTTCTTTCTGAAGAGTCTTCTGCTGTCTTTGATGATTGTAGAAAGATATTGTATATGCCCTACAATATAAAGTTTTCTATTAGAACCTAGATAAAGGTTTATGTCACGTGAAGAGTACTGTGTCTTTGCACAGTTGCCCAAGTCCACCAGCTCACCAATTCTGAAGGGGAAGTCCCCACTGTTCCAGATACTGAAGTCAAAAAGTAAGTGTTGATACATCTGTTGCAAAAGCTGCATGTTCTTTTCTACTGAGACTTGTTCTATCAACAACTGTACAGCCATCAGTACATTCACATCCATTAAGTTGCTTGGCACCTTTCAAAATAACAAGTGTTAGCACTCAAAATACTGAATATCCTACTAAACTTCATTTTTTTTTTTAAATCAAATTCTGAGATTCTTTTATATTCTACACCAATGTCTGCTTCCATTGAAGCAATACAAGAAACGGTCTAGTTTGAATGATCATACAACACAGTATCTATAACAAAAAAGCAGAACATGAAAAAAAGACAAAACATGGTATTTCACTTTGCAGATCAAGACCAACTCCTCACATCTTTGTTTTCAGAAACATGAGAAAAGAAAAGCATGTACTAAGGAGACCTTTAAAGACCTCTGGCATCCTGGCCAAACTAAGAATGTTTCAAAGTAATCAGGACCTCATCCACAACATTCATTACTAAAGGACGTTTCTCAAATTTGCTCACCTTCTGTAACAAGGCTCCTAGTGTGGCAACTCCATGGGAGTGAATGAGATTTTCTTGATTTACATGGTGTCGCTGAATGAAGTGTTTTATCATCAAGATAAAAGTTGCAACAATGTTCTTCTCCAGGCGTGCTTCTGCAAAACAGAACAGCAGCAGCAAAAGCCTCATGGTTTATTGTTGGACCACTGCATAAAGTAGAGGGGAAGAAGTAAAATCAAGTGTCTGTATTCCTCACTATTTCCTGAACTTCTCAACTCCTTTTCTGTTTGGTCCCTAGCTGTAGGCTGTCTTTAGATCTTTTCCTGTGCAGAGTCATAATCATTCCATGCTTCTCCAGAATAAAATTGACCCCAGTCCTGACTCCAGTTGCTTCATCCATCTGGCTGTAGGTTACAGACAAACTTCTCAGTTACAATCTTTTATATATGCTGCAGTTATTCTTCCTCTAGTTGCAAACTGACACTTTCTAGCCACGATACCCAAAAAATTAAGAGAGAGAGAAAAAGATACTTGGGGTTTTTTTCTGCTTTACTCCACCATTCCATATTTGAAACAAAAAAAATGCTGTTTTCCCTTGCAAGGTCTGATTTCCCAGTGGTTTCCATTAAGACCAAAGTTTATTCTCAATATTAGCACACTTTTTAAAAATCTAGTCTTAAAGCTTCCCTTCCTTTTTTTTCAAATTTTAATACTAAAATCTGACTGTGTGTAGAAGAGGTAGCAGCCTGAATGTTTTCTTAAGAAAATAAAAGTTTGGGTAAAGGCTAAACAGTACTGTTCTGATGCTGCAAAGTCTTCATGTGGCTGACCCAGCACTCAAGTTGTAGAAAGCTCCTCCTATGTATATTAGCAGGCTTTGCATCAAACATAATTTCTTAAAATAATCAGAACAAACTTTTCAGAATAGAAATTTAACAACTGCATACTTTGACACTAATGTAATAGTAAATAATGAAAAGAAAAATAATGCTATTAAATGTAGCTATATTTGAAATATGTTACTAAGTCAATTTTAGACAGTGCTGAACTCCTGGTATTTGGTATCCACATCAGATATCTAGGAACAGCAAGAGAGCCTTTCAGCTTTACATAGGTAGTCTGGAAAAGCCAGCACATAATAAAACAGCTTTCTGTCACTCATAGGAAGACTTTTAAAATCAAGCTGAAAAATTATTTCAGTTCAACTGTACTTTCTTACCTGATGCCTTTGTGGATGACAATACCACCCAGTCTTCCTCTACAGGAGTAACTAGTTCTGGAGGTAGAGTTTCCCCTTCAGACTTCTCAGGCATCTGTCCACCAAGAAAACTGATCTGCTCCAGCAATGGAAACAGCACATTTATTCCACCAATACAGTTGATCATATCCTAAATCAAGAGGAAAAAGGAAGAACATCATCACCACAAATAAAATCCCCCAAACTACGTAACAGAAATTTACTCCAAATACAAGAAACCTTATGTACTCGCAAATTAATCAGGATGTTTTACACACCACTTCGAAACTAATTTAAAACACTGTGTTTAACAGAGCTGCCCAAATTTTAGACACAGCAATTACACACATGCCTTATTCTCAGCTCTTGGTTTGAAAGTGCATTTTTACATTTCCTTCCTCCTCTCCTCACATAAACATGGGAAATTGACGGATACAAATCTTAGAAAGAATCTTCTGCTAAATATAGTTGAAAAGCGAGAAAAACATACTTTTCTGATTTCTAAGTTACTCACAGCAAGCAATAAGAAAAGATTATACACAACTGTGCCTTAATCATATCCCTACAAGATTTCAACTTCAGGCAATTAAAAAAATAATAAAATCTGATTTTTTTTTAAAGTAACTTTACACATACCTCAATTCTAAGCTCTTTTTAAAATTCAAGTCTCCTAAGCCCTCCTTTTTCCCCCCTCCTCACAAGCAGTGATAGCATGAGACTTCAAACAATGCTTCTTGTGGCAAGGTATAACATATTAAACTCACAAGATTTCTAGAAGTGATTCACAATGCCACTTAGAAAATCAGGGTCTCAGCAAACTAGCCAGAAACACCTATTCAATTGCCCAGCTTAGCGCAATGAAAACTGTTGTGTAGCAAAATTTTAACAGCCAAAAAAACCCAACATCCTGTAAGCCAGTCTAATAATGTGGGATATCACTCTTCCTTCCCAGTCAGAAATGTTGGGGAGAAGTGGAGAAAATGATCCTTTTCTTCTCCATCGTTTTCTACTTTTCAAATTGTTACTCTGCTCCATGTGCCTTTATGATGCCCCCTTTCCAGGCCAGGTGGATTTAACAAAAGGTGAATTTTAGTGAAATTATTATTATTAAGGTGAATTTAACAAAAGTTTTTTAAATATGCAAAATTTCTCTCATGGATGAAGATTTCTATGTTTGTTGAGCAAAACAAGAGGCACCACAGACCTGCAGTTTTTGGAAACAGAAATTAACTTAAAGTTGAAAAACAGAATTTGTCTGAACCACATGACCACAGTAACTGTAGCTCGTTCTAGACTGTACCTATCTCCTCATGAGCTCCATCAGCTCTTCTGTTTTTTCCTCACTCTAGTCCTCCTCAAGGGGGTGCTAAACCCCATAATGTTTGTTAACGAACGATTCTCCTAAAACCTGTGCTCACAATATGCTTTCCCATAAAGCTAGAGACATAAACACCCCTCACACACCCCTCTTCCCACTACGTGCTGAAGAAAAATTGCAGTATTTTCAAACTATTCACATAATAGCAAAATTACTTAGCAAGTGTCTGAATTTTCTTAACATTAATCTCTACAGTTCAGCATATGCACAGTGTAGCTCCAACAATATTTCTTTATTAATTAGTTTGCTAGTACAGTTGCTCATTCACTGGTCTTAAAAAAAAAAGGCAGCTCTTATTTGTTTGCACATTTTTCTTGAAGACAAAAAAAAGATGTTGCATTCTATTGACAAGTTTTCTACACTCAGACTTTGGATTTTATTTTTCCTCAAAGCTAAGAGCCCTTAATCAAAGATTCTGCCTGTAAAACAGAATTGGATGTACACTATTTAAATTTAAAAGAAGTAAATCCTTATTTATGTCACTGTTTCTGGATCAAACTCTGATGCTGCAAATATTACCTCTTCATGCACAGAGCTAAGCCTGACTTTGATTTTTTTACATTAATATGTGTTAGTGATCAGGGAACAAATAAGCAGACAGGTACACAAGGATGTTTATTAAGCTGGTGTGCATTTCATGGTTTCCTCCTCCTCTCCATGAACTACCAAGTGGAAGACCATTTGCTATTTTACACAGAAGACATCTAATGGACATAAAACTTGCCTAAATGGTATTCTGTTCATGGAGCACCAAGAAAGTCTAAACCACTAACACTAAATCTCGTTGGCAGTGTTGAGTTTTAATTCTATAGTACAAAGTCAGATCTGAACTGTCAGTGGCATGAGACTAAAAAATAACTGATTAACCAGAAGGGCATAAGGATCCTATATGTTGGTTAAGAAAACAAACCAAAAACCAAGATATAGGACAGTTTTGCTATAATAGAATGTTTGAGCAGGAGACTAGAAACAGGTTTAGCCAGAAAATGTTAAATTTTAACCTCCAATATTAATAAAGCAGTAGCGCTGTGACTGTAACTGCTAGCAAAAGTTAAACAAAGATGATTTGCATAGCCTATACGAATCAGATATCCCAATGTATTCAACAATAAGGAAAAAATATTGGACAATTAGTGTATAGCAGAGACAGAGTAAGGTATAACACTTTAGTGATTATTTGTTGTTTTCTTTGAAGTGAGGCTTTTTGAAGTGAGATCATCTAGTCCTGCCAACCCCAAACCAAAAGTAAATAAGATAACTAGAATAAGTTACCTCTTTAAAAAATGCTAGATTCTTGTAATATTTTAACTCCACACCTTGTTTTCTGCTGAAGTTAGTCTGCAATTCAGTAATTTTTTTTCATATGACTAACACAACAGTCACAAGTTAACTTAGTCCTACTAATCTTAATTTAATTCAGAGTTTAAGACTGCAAGAAAACCATGACAGAATCCCCTAGATGGTAAAATGCTTTCAATATACAACATGCACTGAACAGATTATGAAGAGTAGTCAGCTACCACAGAATATCTTAATGCACTATGACACTAAGAGCAGTAGCCCTTCTAAGTTCTGAATAAAATGTAACGTAATACTACTCCAGCTACAGCGTTAACCTGTTAATTCTCATTACACAAACATGCTGTACCTGCTAAATGTCATTTGCATTATGATAATAACTTCTGGCATTCCACAAGTTAGGTGAACTTATACAACCACTGTCATATATACATCAGGTTCTGCTTCTTCAGTATGCATTTACCTTGATGTCCCAGTTCACTACTTTGTTTCCAGTTAGTCTTCCATGTAAAAGATTTGCAGACAGGTCAAGACAAATTGGGTTTCTGCAGGCCTGTTAAACAAATGAAGAGGCTACAATATCATTTAGGAAACAAGTTACAGATCCTTGAACACATAAGATTTCTGAATGATGCATAATATGTTTCAGGAAGTTAGTGGCACTGTGTTGATATTAAAGTATTTAAACAATTTGAAACCCCTGGAACATCATATAAGTTATCTTAGATTTGACATTCACAATAACACAAGATAAATCTGTCCTTTGGCCAAACAAGAAGAAAACCTACTATCTCTGCACAAGACTACAGTTTAAGAAAACTCTCACTGCTCCTTATCTTCCCATAATAACCACAGCATAAAGATGGCACGCTCACCTGTTCTATGAAACAGCAAGGGCAAAGCAAAAAAAAAGACCATCTAGAACATATTCTGAAATTACTGTACACTGTGTAATCAAAGAGAAATTATGTCTTGTTTCATACCTTTGGTGTATAATGAAGCAGTACCTTGCTGGGGAGATCTGCTACTTCAGCCTCTTGAGACTTCCATGGAGTTAAACAATTTGGACCTATTAAAAAAAATATTATATATAAAATTATATATTTGTAACATATATATTTAAGACTCCACTGGATATTAATGCTGACCTTCTCAAATTTTATGCTACTACACTTTGTTGCAACAACAAACACCATACCTATTTGAGATATGCTTTGAAGTAGTCTCTATGACTTAAGTCATTCATTCCATAGGGTCTGCTTAAAAAGAAATGCATTCTTGATAAAAAGCTAAACTATACAAAGAAGCATTTTTTTATACATTCAAACAGCCCCAATGTTTCTGTCTTTATAAATACCTCTCATATTTGTCACCAATCTCTCTGTCATCAAGCTCAAATGTCCAGAAAATGAGTAACCTTCAAGATAGTTTTGTTTAGTAATACAAAATACTTCCTTTCAATGATGGAAGTATTTTTATGCTAATCTCTAACAACCTCAAGTCACTATGGAACTTAATACTCTAGTACTTTAAACTGTAAGACATAGCTTATCAGAATATTTTTTTAAATGACCTCTTAATTATTAATTGATTCTTGTGGAAAAATCCTCAAGCAGAAATCACCTTTAAGCAGCCTACCAAAACAAGGGCAATACTTTAAAGAGTCTCAACTGTAAACTCACATGTAGGCTAACAGCAGTAAAAATGAAGAACTTACAAGTGAAAATGCTACCTAACATTTTGATTCTGGCAGGTCTGTACATATTATAAGCAGGTGAGCTTATGCAAACATAACATTTTAAATAAAATTTCCACTTATCATTCCATTTTAAGCTTATTTATTAAAAGGCCCTCTCACTTAGGTCACCTCTGCAATTCTTCTGGATTGTAACTTCTTCATTATGTGTCTGTGTACAGCAAAGCTCAGTGGGGTCTTCTCCATAACTCATCCCTTTTATTCCACTAAAACCAGTACAATCACCACTTACCTGCCAAATACAATGCTTTCACCTGAGGAGGTTGCAGTGCTTCATGAAAGATGATAACTGATCCAAGTTGGCCCTCCAAAGATGTCGGACATCCCCATTCGCTGTCCTGAGTCCCTGCTGAGATCATCTTGGTGATGAGCTCTGGCTTTCCAAGCATCCCACCCCAGCTTCCTGTAGAGAGAATGCCCCCAAGTGATGTCCGATGGGGCATAATAGGGGAGGAAAAAGGTGGATCTGGTATCTGAGATGGAGGAGGAGTTGTTGTTCTTTGACCAGCTGAACCAATGCAGCAAGAAGTAAAAGACTGGAGAGTCACACATAGAAGAAAGAAAACAGAACACATACTGTAAATGTAACCTTCTTTTTTCACAGTTTACAAAGTAAACCTGGAGACTATCTCTGGCAACCCTGAACTACATAAGTTAAACCAAGAGCAACAAGTTCTGGCGTGCCCTGGAAAAGAAGCAATCCAGCACAGCAGGACAAAAAAAAGAGCATACACTTTTCACAACAGTGGAGAGTGCCCTTTCTCCAATTAAGAGCAATTTGGTCACCTCAGCTGTTGTGTGACCTCTGGCAGGAGGAGAGCCAGGAAGGTTGGTGCTCCAGACACCCTGGTAAACACTCCTCTTCTGGATTATATTCCAAAATACTAGCCCAGCATATCTGCTACTGTACATTTCTTGTATCAGTTATTCCACTCAAATAGATGCTCTCATGGGAAGCTTACTTGCCCTACTTTTAGCTACATTGATATTTATAGTGCTTATTCTATGGATGGGCCAAAATCCAGTTTTACCTCGCAATGGAAATTACATTTACTCTCATTTTTTAAGTGTTATACTGGTTTTACTACGACTGTGTCCAATTTAAGTGTTTACTCAACTTATTTAACAAATATCAAATTAGGACTTAGAAAAGAGGGAAGAATGTTCAGTACTGTAGCCCAGTTTAAAATGGATTTGTTCTACAAAAAGAATGGGCAACACTTACAAAGAAAACTAAACATGACATATACTCATTTTGATGGCTAGTGTGGTTTTTTAGGCTAAACGTGTACACACTCAAAATCGTTAGATTAACTGCTTGTAAACTGCTTATCCAGCTAACAAAGCAGGTATAAGATTAGCATACTAAGGGTGTATACAGAAAATTCAAGTTTAAAAGTTACTGTTGAAAGCAACAGGGAATATTCCTCATTGACTACTGTCACACCAATCCTACTGGCAGAGCTGTGATTTATTATGATTTACTCAGAAATTATGTCAGTATGCTCAGGTAATTATTTTGAAGAAAACACTACAATCTAATCAAGGTAATCTGGGGGGAGGGGTTTTGAGTTTTTTTTAAACTGCGATGACTAAACGAGCATTAATTAATGGTTAGTTATACTCCAAATTGATACTCTGGACACTGTCCAAAGTTGAACAGAAGATTATTAGCAATAGGCTAAGCTCTCTTAAACTCTTACACAATTTCCAAATTAAAAAAGCCAACTGTATTCTCATTGTTCTATGAGAGCTCATCACAACAGGGGTATGACTCAGAAAGTAAACTTACTTCATTCATGGCAGGGAATCGAAGTGGGGCAGAGACCTTCTGCTGTCCATTAACGTAGATGTACACAAGGCTTTGACCAAAGGGCCTCTTTCCAGGCATGTGAACAATAGTTACGTTGTGCTGATTAAGCAATATAAGATAATTAAGTCATTATTAAAAAGCAGTGAAATGACTGTATGGAAATACTTAACTTCATCTCAACTAATCTGATGAAGAAACCACTTAAGAAAATAAATCCAAAGCATCAATAAGAAGATAAGACCACCTATCAGCTGCTTCCATTTTAAGTAGTTCACATGTAAACAGGTTTTTGAAGGGAAAGAGATACAGCTCTTTCATGATAATGCACATCACTCCTTAAGTATGGGAATAGAAAAGAGCAAGGCAGAAACACAGGAGCACATTTTATTCACTCACATAGCACCACAGCCACTTATATTTGTTATAATTTAATATAAAAAAATCTGCATGTTAAAAAAAAACAACTAAGCACAATGCTGTAACCAGCTTATCAATTACAAATGCCTAATAACATAGGCATAATTTAGCTCAATCAACCACTAATCTACATGGAAACTGCTTGCATTAACTGAGATAAAATCTGTTCTTATGCAATTAATTATTTAAATATGATAAAATAGACCATTTGTAAAACAACCAAAAAAAAAAACCAAACCCAAAAAACTTTGACTTCTGAGCTAACAGTACTATACTAAACAAAGTGTTTTTCAGTATCAGATCTTACCCAGAGAGAGTCAAAAAAACAATGGTCAGGCAGCATGACTGTTGCATATTCTCTCTTCGTGCAAACTGCAACCACCAATACCCCAGAGTATGTAATAAATGCTTCAAAACCCATACCACTTCCTGTAAAAAAGCTACAGAAAAAGACAACAAAACACGTAATCAAGGACTTACTTCATCAGAACCATTGGAAATCACCTAATAGTACATTCATTAAGGAGAGAACCAACTGAAGCTGTCTGTCGCTGGTCCATTATTTACTACTTGACTGACTGTTACTCTTGCTCCAAAAAACCCAAGATTAACTGCCTCAAGGAAGGGACCCCAAGGCACAGGACATGCAGGCCAAAGGTGATCCACAAAGCTCTCAAAGCAGCTTGTAGCCAACCATCTTTTACATGAAAACATAACCTCAGTCCCAACAAGTAAGGCTTCAGTTTGATCCACCCAGCTTAAGCTGGTTCTATTACAAAGTCCTGCCCGGTGCAGTCTCTGGAAGTTACAATATTGTAATAAAGAAGAGATTGGTCTGCAACCTGTGCTGTTTTCTATCAATTAAATTGTGTCTGTCAGCCCCTGGTAAAGCTGTCAATATTGCATGCAGATTCGTGACATTACCGTTACAGTTAGTAAAGTTTTCTCCATTTCCCTTGTTTCACATCATAGCGTTGCATACAGAGATTTTATTTATTTTAAAGACCAAAACAGCACATGGAATGACTCGTCTAGAAAATGCAGAAAGTTCAATCTTTAATTTTACAGACAAATCTGCATTAGAACTGTTTGATGAGACAATAAGGGTCATCCATTACTTCTTTTATCCATGATAATCTATCAGCAAGAACCTTACCTTAGTGCAAAATGTAAATGTCGTAATTCTTAGATATCTTATTTCACTCATATAATGAAGAAAATCAGCTGTAAGCAGGTATCTATAAATAAGCCCTGCAAGCACAGGTTTGCCTGGAGAAACCTTTCTTTTTTTAATCACTTTAGTACAAAAAATTTTATATAAAATTGTGAACCGCTACCAAAACCTGTTACACACCCTTAGGCACCATTATTCCAAGTGGATGTATTAACTACTGTACTATCAAATATGTGCATCTATCAATATAGAACACTAATACACACAGAGAGCATTAATATTATAGACAACCTCAACTGTAAGACAGCTTACATCTATTAAACACAGTTAAACATAGCCGCTAGATCAAATTTTAATGATTTTAATTCAGTTGGGTGCTTAACATTTCAAGCTGAAACTGGAATTTTAAACATTTCCTCTTTTTTGTATTAATTTCAATACACTACTGTTTCAGCTTCCCAGAACAAGGTCTTCAGAATTGTACATCAAATGATGGAAAACCAGTCAGTTATTGGTATAATATCATCACATTGAAAACCAATCGCAGCTTTTTTACTTTGTAGTGCAATTCCACCCCAGTTTTCTAGAACTACAGTCTACTTAAGATCTTTAGTGGGACACACTGACAAACTCTGGAAACAGCATTGTGGCAGTTCATCAGGTGGCACCCGTCATCAGGGCTGTGCTATACAAATACACAGGGTAGCTACAGAAATCCAGGGAGTCTCCACCTGCCATCATCATTATTAATAAACAGAAGTAATACTCTAAGACACAGGGGTTTGGAAAATACTAATTCTGTTATGACTAGAATTGCATTCTTCAACATTTCCCCTGAAACTGCAGTGCAGTAAAATGGACTGAAGGGAGAGATGCTTTAACTGCTATTCCCCCATTCTGCATTTTGAGTGCTGCTGAATGTTAATATACCAAGAACCATCCATGTCAATGTCTAGTATTTAAGCAAATGAAGGTGTCCTTTTCATTGTGCTCTCATATAGAAAACAGATTTCATTACCTTTACAGAAAACAGTGGGAAGCCTGTTCAATGGGGGGGGGGGGGGGTGGGTGGGTGTTGGTTTTTTTTAAGTTGCTTTGTTTGTTTAAGCTATGAACCTTAACACAATTTGGAGTTATGGATATTGAAACTGTAGACAGGAAAGCATTATAACTGAGAAACTACATGCTTATTTCTGTAACACAGCCTGGCTCTGGTGACAGATGAAATTGCTCCCTTTCACAAACTAAGCACTAAATATTGCATTCTATGAAGATAAGCAGAGTACCATATGTCATAGGGTACCATATGCCGCCGGGAATAGATGACCTAGATTTGTGCTGTTGAAGTAGTTATAGTAACTGTACCTATAGAGTTGTTTCCTCTTGCCACTTTTGCTAGTCGTGCTAGGGTCCACCCGGTCCTGGTCAAGGCAGAGCCAAGCGTTGAAAGAAAATGCAGAACCTGGCCACTTATGAATTGATGGAACAGCAATTCCAGCCATGCTGTGGTACAAGTTGAAATACTGCAAGGCACTAGCCATGCCCTGCTTCCGGGCCATTGCTAGAATGGCTCGCATCACTGGAACAACATAAGGGTGAGCTCGTTTTGGTTCGTCAGTCCTCAGGAGCCGTATTAGTTGAAGCAGTTCTTCCGAGCCCATTGACTGGCTCCCCAAAGAGCCCAGAAGGGCAATCAGGTTCTCTGCACAAGTACAATGGAGCGCGGAATGGGAATTTAATGTCTCAATGATACGGATAACCATGTTCGCATTGACACAAGTGGCACGACTCTGTCTGTTAATACAACAGATTCGCCTCAACCAATTTGAGATGAAAATCTGCAGGTCATGTGATTCTAGTTCTGGAAGCCACTGGATAAGCAGCAGTAAGGGCTGGACATTACTAATGCCTAGTATCCCAACAGCCATGTGGTCACCTTCAACAGCCTGAAAAACAGCAGAGAACTCAGACGTGAAATACAATAAAATAGGGCTAGAAGTACTGTTGAAAAGATGTAAGCATTCTAGCATTCAAAGCAAGCGCATCTCACCATATTCATGAGTTCCTCCAGCAATTCCCGTGAGGGTTGACCCAGCGATTTTAGTACCTCATATATGTGTGCATAACCAATCCTCTCCTTGAAGACCTCCTGAGGATAAAAATAGCAGTCTCACTAACAAATAAAATGGAGAAAAATAGCTCATCTACTGCAGCAGGTTCTAATTTAACACAATATTAGACACAAAATAATTAGAAAGCAAGAATAATGTTTTACAGGCTAGACATCTCTTTTTTATAATGTCCATTGTGCTATCTCTAGCATGCTGCAGATGAGAGGGATCTCACTGCAGCATGCAGATAAACAAATAAAAGATCAAAGTTGTATTTTAATAATTACCTATAGAAGGTAATTGCTTTGGTACAATCAAAATGTTAATCCTATCACAAAATACTAATAGCTTCATTTTGTAATGCAAACTATAGCATGAATTTATTACATTGAGAATTAGAGGTATTCAGATATTAAATTTTGAATGAAAGATTTTCCTACACCAGCTTGATTAAAAACCACCCATCCTAAACACTTCAAAAATTAGAAGAGTGTTCCAAGGAAGTTTTTCAAAAAAACTAATTGATTTTACATGAAGGAAAAAAAGTAATCAAGCAACAAAATCCAAACTGTAGCATCCATTTGTGGTTTAGTTAGTAAACAGCCAACACATCATACAGATGGATACTCTTCTCCCAGCTGTATTCTGCAGTGAAATGAAGACTTACTTTTTTTTTTTTTTTTTTTTTTTAAAGGATGAATCTGTCAGCAGAAGTGAAATGATTGCTTAGGTAAATAGGGAAAGAAAAAATACGTATGTTGCTGTGGAAGTACAATTGAAAACTTTACTGACGCTTTGTGAATCACAGCCAATCCCCACCTCTAACATACAACTCTTCCCAGGCTTTCCAGAGTCAGTGGAGAAATAAGTACTCTGAGTAATGCTCTGGAGCAGCATAACTGACCCTGCCATTTCTCACTCAGACTGTACTGCAAGTAGCAACCAAATCAGACAACTCCCACTCTTCCTTTAGCCTCCACTGTGCAGCCACATCCCATTCCCTGTGCCAAGACTACAGAATCATTCACCCATGGGGTGAATCTAATGAACTCAGCAATCTAAGAATAAATACACTGTTTTTCTGTGAGCTTAGCTTCCAGTCAGGTTCACAAACTAACCACAACCTATCCATTTATCAAACCACAAGAATAACTACAAAGGAAGGGCAGGGGAACAGCAAGACCACCATTTGGACAGCAATACCGTCCTGGGTTAGTTTAAAGCCATGACAAAACTACAAGACAAACTCCTGCCTGAAAATTCCTGCACATATCCATTAATTCCACCCCACATATTTATGGGACAAGTAACAATGTACTTCCTTTACAAAGGTTCCAACTGCCACTAACACTCTGATCTTCCAATTAATAGAAAGATGGCTCAGTGTCCAGACATTAGACAAGTATAAAGGGATGCTAATCAGCTACTCCTATCTGGCAGGAAAGCATGACTACAATCTGCTCATCTTCATTAGCAAGATTTGTCAAGATACTGTGATAAAAAACACTAACTGGAAACAAGATCAAGAAGCCTACTACAAACAGACCTCTGCATATATACTGTTACCTTAGCAGCTGGAGACTTGTGCATTACTGCTGTGAGGGCTTGAATGGTTGATACTGCCAAGCAGTCTAGGTGTCCCTGAAACACCTGAAAGTAGCAGGTACACAAGTTATATACAAATGTGCAAGGACAGTTCAGCTCCAAAATCTATACTGTGCCCTCCTGCCAGGAGGTAAACCAAGAGTTTGCTAACGTGCATCAAAAATCATCTCCCCACCAGTCAAGATTTCATAATCCCATAGCCTACAAGGAATTATATAACAGTAGACAACTAGCCACATACTTCAAGAGAAGAGAAGCATTCACAACACACATTACACTTCAAATATTCTGATGGACAAACAGGTTTTCCTCATGCGTCTAATGGACAACCTCAAGAGGGAGGGAGGAAAACAAATTAGGAAACCTCCTGCAGTATATGTGTGTGTGCTGCTGGACAATCAAGCACCTGCAGTTCATATAAAATGTTTTCTTTTCCATCCAAGTCCCTACAACACACACACACTCACACAAATAAATTGTAAGAGAGAAGTCACACCAGCACAGTAAGGTGGCTACCTCACCCATAGCCTCATTGCACTGATCAACATCTCTTTTTTCAATTTAAGTCGCCTTTTGAGTTGGGTTTTTTTTTTCCCCTATAATTTTTGTTTATATTGATATTTCTATAGTGGTTTTAAGGACATAAGCATTAGTGCACTATTTCGTATCCATCAGTAAACATAATTAGCAAAACTGTGCAAACAAACATACTCTGTTTTGTCATTTCTGAAATATGATATCCATATCGGACATATTTTGAAAGTGAAACGTCAAGAATCAGAAGATGATGTTAGATGTGAAGAAACATTCACATGCGGTTAGAGTGTCACACTGAGTTTCTAAAAAAGCCAAAGCTATTAGTTAGAATCACAATTTGTAGATTACCATACCTTGTATTTAGCATTTCTTTACATTTTTAATCAGAACAAATCATTCTACTATAAAATTAATATAACAACAATTTGCATTTGAAACTTTCCACAATATTTTTGGAAAATTAAAGCAACAGGCTATTCCTACCTCCCTGATTCAGCCTGTCCATTTTTTTTTTGTGAACATCTGTTCTTGATGACAAGCAAAGAATCAGGACATCAAATACAACCATTGAGATTCACATACAAGGCCCCAGAATCCAAAACACCACAGTGCTGAGACAAAGAAGCAAAAAGAGAGGAAAGAGGGGGGGAAATCACCACCAGGTTGATAGAATTTATTTGGATTCCATTCATGTACTTCACCTTTTCCTTAAAAGAAGCATAACTGAGGCTCAATCTATTGCAAATATCTGCAATTTGAAGCAGTTTAATAAAACTGAGGTTGAATTCAATCTGTTATTCAGAAAATTCAGAAAAATTATTTTCCAGAGACAGGAAATACTGGTGTGTGCAGCAACACATCATCTTGCTGCAGGAGGCTTAAAGAGGATGGTTAAGGTGAAGCACAGGAATCATTTTTCCTGTGATTGTGTCTTGACTTCAACTGAAGCAAAATACAGGTTAGGTAGGTACCTGGTCCTCATTCATTTCTGTCAGTAATTTGTTGGCAAGGTCTTTCTCACTCTTGTCTGCCACTTTATTGTTAGCATTTAAAAACAGCTGTTAGAAACAGAGACAAGAATAATGGAAATAATTGCATTAAACAGTTACCTGCAGCCAAACCTGTGGAGGCTGCCTTGGATTTCACATACAAAGAAAAAAAGGGGGGGGGGGAAGAGTTCTCACACCAGTGAGACACAATCCTCCATTAATATTAGTCCTCTGTTAATTCTTACGATACTGAAGATTACATTGTATTTTTGCTAAATAGTAATCACTTTTTATCTACCCACCCCCAAGAATTAAATGAAAATATGTAATTGCTGAGACAAGGAAACAGATCTATCTGGAATTTATACTGGTCACTGGCTTAGCAACTGTGATTTCATTTCCAATATGCAACATGACAGGAGGTTCTCAAAAACATACTTGTAAAAAATAAAGACAACAGTGGGACAACAGCAAAGAAATGGATGATACAGATGTTTCACCATTTTCCACTTATGTTTCATCCTAGGTGAAGGCTGAAGATATCTAGACAGAATATTTTAATCTTCAAATAGCAACAGCAGCAGAATTTCTGGGGCACATAGAAGAAGGGTAAAATATCTCTGCCATCGCCTAAGAATCAGACAGGTTGTAAATAGCTTTAAATCAAACATACACCTATACTGCATCTTCAGCTAAGAAACTGCTCTGTGTATAGTAGCTAGATTCCTAGTCAGTTCCTGAATTTGCAAGTTTAAAGCTCACCCAAATTCTTAGTCGATTGCAGTCACTTTGTGTACAAAGCTTAGCTGCAACCTAATCAGGACTAAAATTTATCACCTTCTGTTTTTAGATTCTACTGAGGTGTTAAAAAAAATCCCTGACCAAAATGTTTTAAAAGTCCCTTCAAAAAAAAAAAAAAAAAAAAAAGAGAAGGAACAACACTTTCCTTTAGCGGGTAAAAATTAAGCATTTGTCTTTTCTGCTATGTAGTCTCTCTGAAGAGGAACAACCTGAGAAATCAACTTCCATAAATTCAGGCAAACAGAAGGACAACACTCAAGATATTACTTTGACTTACATAGGTGTGAAAGCACATAGTTAGAAACACAGGTCATTTTGAAAGGTACATCACAGTCAAGAGCAGCACAGTAACTATAATATGCCTCAGAAGGTTATAACATTAACAAGTGGAAATAAGAACATTAAACAAACAAATGCAGACATGCAAAAAAAAAACCAAACAAATTTTTCATATAGGTTACTTCAATTCTGGTAATACATGTAAAATGAAATAACAGATTTTTATTACAATGCCCATATGGTTTTAAGTTTTCATTCTTTTATTTAAAAGCTGTTCAGAAAATGATTTTTTTCAACCAGGCATACCGCTAGAGGTCTTTGTGCTTTGTTCAAAGTCTGACCTCTAAGAGAGTTTAATAGATGAGAAAAGATTCAGGACCGACAAAGCAGCTTGTTAAATGACTCTCAGTATAGAATAAGCACCTCCTGATACCTCTAAAGTACAGTCCCTCTTTTCAGATGTCACAGGCAAAAAGCAACATTCAGATCATCAAAACTTAACCAAGCAGTTTTGAAAAGCTTTTGTGCAGATCTCTAACCCCAGAGCATAGTTAAGGGAAGACAGTTTGCCCATAAGCCCTAAAACCAGCAAATATGAAAAAAATATTTAAATTTTAGAAGATTATTGAACTGCAAATGACTAGGAAGTATGTCTAGAAGCATGGCCTTTAATATCCTGAGTTATCTGGGATAGCTATAGTGGTATGGACTTTATTTACCCCTCCTTTCCATGGAAGTTTCCTGCACTTCAAATTTTCTGAAGATCCAATAGCTTTCTGAGTTTCAGATATCTGTATGGACTCTCCCGCTATCTGCAGAGCTGCAGAATGCACTTTACACAGCTTGCTGGTGAATCCAGTAGCAAAATTTTCATAGGTAAAGAAAAAAGATCTAGAAATAGCGTCTCCACGCCCAGCTAATAAGGAGAAATTCTAAATCCACAGCTAAATTCATCTTTGCTATTTGGCTTTGAAAAAGAATGGAGATGCAGTATATTGGAAAATACAAATATACAGCACCTTCACATCTTCCACCCTCTCTCTGCTTCTCATCCTTAGGAGTATTCTGACTGTGAAAGGTTAAAAAAAACCACGATGTAGCAAACTGGCAGCACTGATATCCAATCAATCACAGTAATATGTGACACTGCATCACAAGAAAAAACCCTCAAAAGAGTGTATCTTATGACATACATACAGGCAGAATAAAAATTAAAAGGAGCAAGCTGCAAAAATAGAGTAGCTGTTCGTGCTTTCTCAAATTCCACCCCTTGTTTATATGAGAGCAGGAACACAGCTAGAGTCTCCATGAACAGGTAAACATCACACTACTTGATGATTTAAGAAGAAACTAAAAAAGAAATTTCTTACAGAATACAAGGTCAGCACAAAAATATGCACAGATTCCCAAACAGAGGAGGAGAACAGAAAGGTCAAAAACCATATTTTCAGGAGGAGATAAACTAAAAACACTATTCAAGACACTTCAAGTCAGTTGGCATTCTGCCACTGATTAAAACTACAGTTAGGACATAATCCAAACATTTATTTTTAATATATCACTGCACTGAAATATGTTCTAATTCAAAATCTAAATGGATTTGAATCAAATTGCATACTGTAGCTAGTATTAAATTAGCCAGCATTAGAAGAGCTCAAAATAGCTACGCCACCAACACATCACAAAAAGAGAAATAAAATATTCCGCAGAGTTACATCATATCTATATTCTTTTACACAGGGAAAAATGAAATCTACAAAGCAATCAGAGAAAGCCACTAGCTTGCAAATTATGACCATCTAGGATTGAGATGAACACACAAAACCTATGTAAATACTAAATTTAAAGAACAATTGAAGAACTTTGGTAACAGCTTGAGCTCATGTTTTACATCAGCTACACAAGACTCAAATATTTTGAAACACTTAAAAAGGCATACCAGCAAGGTTTTTTTATATGGAACAACATGCCTTGAAATAAGAATTCAAACCTCCATCTGGCAGCAGTTGTGACTTCCTAGCAATCCAGTGACAGAATGTAAAAAAACCAAACACACACCACCATCACCACCACCCCCCAACCAGAAAGGGAGGGGCAGGGATTGATTCCAGTAACAACCTTAACAGATTTTAGAGACTGAGGGGGGTCTGTAAAGGTATTTTGCTCAGGACTCAAAATAAGCATTAATTGCTTATTGCTACAAGACAGACAAGAAAAATACCTCTACTTCATTAGGAATAAAGAAAGCTTTTGGAGTAACTTGGATCTTTCAGATCTTTCATGGCATTAGTGGCTCTAACCGAACCGAAGTTTTACTTCCAGTATGTAGACACTATAAAATCACATCTAATTCAGAAGGAAGATATAAAGGAAATTAATATACCTGCAATATTACAAGACAGGTTTTGTTAAAAACATCCTGGTAAGAGAAAGTTTACCTTGCAGTTCTGCAACAGTCGAATGAGATGCTCAAAGCAGTTACTGTTAAGGAAAATTGCCTGCAGAACAGGCCTATCTGTGCAGTCTAACATGGCTGTGATGGTATCTATAAAATCAAAACAGAACTGGCATCAAAGACAAAACACTTCCCAAATCCATCAAGCATTTTTTCGGCACATTACATAGTAAACATGGGGAAAAAAGTGATACAAAAAAACTATATGCTGTGAATTCTTTGATCAAGAATGATGTGCATTTTAAGCACAGAGCACCAGGCCTAAAGCTAAACATTTCAATGTTGTAAAAATTATCACATAACCTACTATATCTGGAGAGAGATTCAGCTACCGAATATCTTTGATTGCTTTGGGGCTCTGTTTAAAGTCATCACCATTTGTGCGTACATAAGCAGCACACCTTTTATTTAAAGCACACAAACACTTGCTTCCTCATCAAGCAATTACTCTACATTCTACAGCAGCCTTATACTGTAAGCATTCTTCATCATCTCAGTACCATGCCTTAGTATTTTTGGAAGTTTGGGAAAAGAAATACCTTTATTTGTATTTCCCGTTCTGAACATCAAAGTGGAAAAACCTCCAAATCCTCAATTCTTATCCAATGACTTAAACCCAACTGTTTCAGACCATCACTTTAGGCCAATGTTTACAATAATGCCGTTTGGAAAGTGAACTATCACAAAACAGCCACCACATGGGTATTTCATTACAGACCCATCTTATTCTGCAATTATTAAGGTGCTGATGAGTGTCAGCTGTTGCCTAACAAAAGTGTTTGGTGTTTTTGTTGTTTGGTTTTTTTTTTTTAATGGAGACCTGCAGACCATGAACCTTGATGCTCAGGTTAAATGGTAGCAATTCAATATGGTTTCTTCTGGGTTTTTTTGTAGTGAACAATTAAACAAGAATACATCTAAAGTAATGTCAATGGAGAAATGTTTGAAATTTTTCCATTGCTTAGCCAAGTGAACATTTTTTGGTAGAATATTCAGTTGTATTACTATCATGGTTCAATCATTACTTGCTTCACTATAATCAAGACATATTTAAAGGAACTGCACAATTGGGTACTCACTCAGCATTTGGATCTGTAGTGCTATGAACCTGCTCTCCCACTGTCTGCATCGCCTTGGATTAGGTAAAGCTGAATGGTCTGAATTAAGCAACTTGAAATAGTTCTCCAATATTGTACTCGTCTCCACTTGCCGCTGGTCAGAACTGCTGGTTAGAAGGATATGGACAACTTCTGTCAGGCACTTCAGAGTCAGCTCTGCCTTCCTGCTCACTTCCTCAGGGTTCCTGTCATCCCAGTTGTCACAGTCTGCTAAAACACGCATCAAGACTTCCATGGTGGCAGGAGATACTGCTTGAAGAGCATTCCTCTGAAACCCATGGGGGAAAAAGTGATTAAGGAGAAAATAATAAATACATAAATAAAATCAAACCTCTTCAAACAAGCAGTTTCTGAGTTATCTGAATCAGGCAACATGCATTATTATGTCTCTTAATACCCTGTAATTGTTAGAAAAACATGAAACATTCTGAAATGCATCCCATCCTGTTCACTCAACTAGACTTTCTTTTTCAAAGAGAACACTTATAGTGAAATGGAAATATAGTTTAAATGCATGTTTTAAGATTCTTATAAGGTAGCCTTGATAAACGGCTAATTCTAGATAAACGTTCACTTGAACTTTTATTTTAGATCATGAGATTCATGAGACTTTAAAATTTTTGAAAAGAACATAATAATTAGCAAACTTTTGTCTTGGCCCTGAATGCACTTCCCTCACCTCTCTTTCTGGGGCTCTGACTGCATAGGCTCAGGGCCACCTTAAATCTGGGGCAGGTGCCCAGTCTTGTAGAGAGCTTTGAGAAGCCTTGTCAGGGACTCCCTGCATTCTCTAGGGAGCTGCATTCAGTCTGCAGCTCTCAACCTTTTACCTGCCTGAGCTACAACTGCAGCCATGCCCATGCCTGGCCAGGGACTGTCTTGAACCTGACCCACAGACGTGACTGCCTAGCTTGACCTTAGACCTGCCTCATCACTATGGATGGGCCTGGCAACCACTGGACTCTTGACTGACCCTAGCTCCCATCACTAGACCAAACCCCAACCCTGATGTGCTGACCACACTTCTTGGCTTGATCTCAGGCTTCATCACTACAGACTTGTTTAGTGATCTGGGCTGGCTGATCCTGGTCACTACCACCAGAGCTGCTCTGATCACCTTGTTCAGGTACAGTGAGGCTTCACCTTTTACCAGTGAGGTCAACTGTCTCTGCCTGCCTGCTCACCATGCTCAGTCTCAGCTTGCCTTCCCTGGTGGAGCAGTGCCTGGCTTTACTGCTCCATGAAAACATTTTAAAATGTTTTCTGTCTTCTGGATCATCAGAAATAACATTTGCTTGTGACCAGACTAAGTAGCACATTACAGAAGTCAGCCAAGAGAGTGGGTGTTGGCTTTGCTGATGATGAACATCCTCTTTTCTTCACATTCTTTCGAAGACTTTAAACAGCTCCCAGGCTATAAAGGCCCTGTGCCTCTTACTGAAACAGCTTACTTCCAGCACCAGCAAGTAAGCTAGATGAATTTCATGTGTTGATACAAAACTTACATCTTTGCAGGTGGAAACTCCTAATCTAGTTACCCATATTTTTTCTTTATGATATGAAAATATTATAATAAGTTCATATGAATGTGTAGTTATTGTAGACAGTAAATATTCTACTGTTATTTGACAGCAGGGCCTAGCTTTTAGCATGTAGATACTATTGCACAGAATGAACCCAAACTTCATAAGACAAACAAACAATTCATAGTCAATATTAAATTATTCTTATTTATGGGTTACGGGGTATTTGTAAGCCTTAAACAATGAACAAGTGTTTGGAGGCTTCAGCAGCTGAAGAGTTTAGAATATCCTTACCTGACCACCAGCCACAATAGCTCCAAAGAGATGTAGCAGGCAACATTTTAGGCTTTCCTTGAGATGTTCACTTTCTTGAAAGCATTCTGATTGGAGGAAATAAAAAGGAGAAGGATTCCTTACTTCGGTCATATAAATTATACAAAGTTTTTCCTCTCAAAAAACCCACCAACAAGTGGAATAATAAAAAAAAGCCCTTCTACTCCCTGGCGTCATGAAAATTTTAAAAAATTTTCAACTATATAATCTCCACTTTCTTTCACATATATCATACACAAACACATCAATTCTGGCATTATCAAAGTAACATGACAAGACCACATTTTATCAGGAAAACACAGGGCCAGACCTTCAGTTTGCATAACACTTTTCATGCAGGCTCACAGAACTATAGGCATACAACAACTGTTGATCTGATCCATAATGTAAAATGAGTGCATTTTGTCCATACTAATGAGAAGGACTTGACTTGCTAACACTTGAGCAGTTAGTAAGCATGACAAAGGTTAGAGCAATTTTGGCACAGAAAATCTAATGCCATATGCAGCGCAGGTGGCTCAGAAAAACAGTCCCTGAGCTTGCTCCCTTTAAGCCAAACTTCCCAGGGAAGCCTGTGCAGGTCTAACCTTTCTAGCAGTAGTCTCTTTAAAGACAATTATCCTACATCTCTTTTCATGCCATATCTGATATAAATTAGTCACAAACAGCCTCAGTAACTCTTCTTAGCAATATATACAACCTGGACATTGTTGTTATAGCAATAACACCAGACTCAAAGTAGCTGCAACAAACTACAAAGGATTATTTTATCTGGAATTAACCATCATAAAAATTCCAATAACTTTATGGGATAGAACTGATGATGACTTGGGTTTGTAAAAACTGAGATTTTAAACACACAATAGAAACTGAAAATGCAAGAATTTTATCTTCATTAAAATAATAATAATATAACCTTTAAGACAATTACCAATTACTGGCAATTAAGATTTCTGACTTTATACTGAATGTATAAGCCTGTTTTAAAAAGAAAATTGCACAGCTATTTTTTAAATCTGGTCCTCAAAGGAAACAAAGCTTAGATGATAGCACTGTTAGTCTGCTAGTCCCACCATTCCCTTGACTTATAGCCTCTGAATCTCTCAGGGAAACCTCAGACAAATTCAAAAAGAACAGTACCTAGCAGATTGTGAATAAATCATTAGACTGGGTAGACCAAAAAAGCCTCAAATTAGTGCTGCCATGGCCCAACATCTAAAGCACATGCTCAACAATTTCTTGTTCTGTCTTCCCTGCCAGTTAGCCAAGCAGCAGATGAGTATCTGCCAGCTAATCAGTATACTTGTCACTCCCTCACAATATATAATATTTAAGGGATTTAGGAGGAACTAGAGTGCAATGCACTGAATGGGGAGGAGAGAACCTGCAGATGACACTCTTCAGTAGCAGCCTTTAGAGAGGGTTCCCAGTGCTCTGGCACAAAGATAATGGCATTTTACTGGTATCAGCTCTTGGGTCTTTTTGGCAACTAGCCTATTTTATGTACACAGAGAGGAAATCTCAAGGAACGGGAGAAGTATGTGACTGAAACCTAGAGAAACCAAATTCATAAATGCTACCAGTCTCAGAATAGAACCCTCCTTTTTTATTTTCAATTAAAGCTGAGTTAAGAGCCGCAAAAAGGGCTGATTTCACTCACACCCTAATCCCTCCAGCATACTCCTGCTGCTTCAATTCTGTTGGCACTAGCACTTTGGTGTGCTAAACTGGCAAACTATTTGGGCACCCCACCTTCCCAAGATTTAAATACAGAACATGGCCCCATAAATCCTTCTTTTCCACACAGCCAATCTGTGATAGTAAGAACACATGAATTCCAAAGTAGCCATCATGATATTTAATGACTTAAACAGAGACAAAACAGAGCAGTTTCCCAAACTGCAGTCCAAGGAGCATTTGCTAGTTGGATAGCACAGTTTCCTTCTTTCTATACGTTAAATCATATTCAGAGACAAAAATGCGTGAACACTTTCCTAAGATTATTTTTCCATGCGAGTTATCATTACAGTTATTACAGGGATCTTACATGCAATCACTGTATGTACCATAATAAATGGGAAGGTTGGCAATTCGCAGAATCAATCCTATTAAACCACATTAGGCACTGAAAAAAAGTCTGAAAAAAAACAGGCTTTCAAAGATGAGTAAGGGTGGTAAGATGGTGATGCTTGGAACAAAAAAACAAGCAAACAAAGCAACCCACTTCATTCAGCCTCAGAAAGCAAGTAAGGGGCCTTTACATTTATCAGGCATTCTTAGGGGAAAAGGACCTTGGAATCACTAAGTTCACTCCTCCAAAGATGAGTATGTTTAAACATGCTGTTGATAATACTTACGGTAAAAGAAAGGGACAAACTCAACAGTGAGGGAAGCTGGTTTATACTTCTGTCTGCTCTTTTCAACTGTACTAAGGAAACGTCTGCAATTACATTAAAAAAGATACACCAAAGAAATTAGATAGGATACCTTTTTTTATGACTTCATAATAGAAAACTGCCAAAAACCAGGAGTTATCTTTTGCCTACAGGATCCAAAAAATACTAAAGTAGTATTTCATCCTGAAATCAGCTGTGAAGAGTCACAGCTAATCCCATATTTACTGTTCTGCTCCTAAAAATACCTTATCATTTTACAATATGGTTTAGTTAAAGAATAAATTTAAAAATGCCAGCAATATGTTATTTAGTTCCTTGCGTACTGTAACTAAGCCACCAGCTAGACTACCGAATTTCTTAACCATGCAATTTGAAATGGGCACAGAACATTATTATGGGTTCATTATTGGGGGTGGGACACCATCAAATTAAAGGGAAATAATTCTACTGTTACACTTATAAGCAACTTTTCAAAGATGCAACATATCGATACTGTTATCTTCAATAACTTCTTTTGCCCTAATTCAACCAGGTCTGCCTACCCCATTCTTTTTGTTCCTTGTTCCACCATTTTAGAAAAATCAGCCAGTTTTTGAAAGGAGAAAGCAATGAAAGGACCTTCATGCTGGTCAGTTGCAACAAAACACCACTTAGTATATCCTCAAATTTAATTCTGTTTTAACTTCTAGACTGCCAGTAAACGTATTATAATTTTAAAAAGGTATTTCAATCATACCCCGTTTCAGAAAGCATAACATTTTTCTGTGGTGTGATTATATTGATTCCCTGCCAAATTCTCCACCTTCATTGCTTGTAAATTCACTGATTTTGAATACTTATAATCTACCTAAGATCCCATGAGATGTGCTGGCATTACCTACACTAAATCTGAAAATACCTTAGCAGTACACTGGCAGGCCATATGTGAGAACTGGTGTCAATTCACGCTCTGTCCTAGAGAAAGGGAATTCTCATGTTGCACAAAAATACCACAAGTTGTGATCCTTACATGCTCCTTAAAACTTTGTGCACAATGATTCAAGCTGTTATTGAGAATACTACCTTTTGTTTCCACAAAAGCCTCATGAAACCTGCAGTCCATGCAGTATTATGGCATACTGCAGGTTTCAAGCTACAAAGAAACCCCAGCAGCCAAGGCACACAGCTCACATGATCCCCACTCTTTGCATGGAGTCAGACGAGTGACTTACTACACAAATCCAAGTCACAGAGCTAGCACAAATGCTGTGCTAGCTCTACAGAATGCATGCTGTGAGAATGGACCCGAGGTTTTACAAGACTAGGTAACATGACATACAATCCCTCTATGTCTTTAGTTATTTACATGCACAGGTCCAATATTTGATGCATGTCAAAATAAATGATGGAAATAAAACTGAGGACCTAAAGGAAAAGCAGCTCTGAAGGATGGCAGCAAGGAGCAAACAACTTCACAGCCCTTGTACACACATCAGAAAAACTCATTAACTATACAAGACTATGTACATTTAACATTACCGTAATTAATCTGGGGCTCATAAGGGAGAATTGTACATTAAAAAGATCTCACAGAAATTTATAAGAGGTCTCTGAAAAGCCAGATATAGCAGATAAAGTGAATCACTAGCAGTTTCAAAGAACAGGGCCTGTGCCTAGAATGACAGAAATTAAGCATCTCAGAAAGCCTATTTCCTGGCTCTCTACACTTCCCACCTTTCAAAAAGCCTCACAGCTCAGCTTTCCACTAAATGGAACAGGATCTATTAGTACTCTGACAACTTTGGTGGCAACGAAGTTCAGTTTCAAGCACGCCTGCTTCATTATGTTAATTTTGGAGAAAAACTATTTCATTAATGCTATTCTAAAGAGTGTATCTTCAGGGGAAAAAAAGTAAAACACAGTATCAAGTGCTCAAGGCTATCAATTCTAACAGCTGTAAAATGCAACAGCTGAAGAATATACATGTAACTACTTTTTATTTTAGTTTGACATCACACAGCAGTAGTTCTGTCAAACATTACATATTGTTTATCTAAAGTTATCATAAACCACAGTATTTATAATCCTGTCCTAGTCCACACATACCCTGCAATTCGCTGCCTCCAGTTTCGATATGGATCGTAGAGACTTTCACAAAAAGCCAATGCATGTCTCACAAATTCTTCTATGGGGGTCTGATCTGCCACTTCTTTTTCTTTTGTTTTGGTTTTTAACTGAGGGAAAAAAGAAAGCTGTGGTCAGAAGACTTCTAGAAGTTGAAAATCAATCTTGATCTCCTCCAGAACAGTTCTGAGCCCACAAATTGGTCCCCACACAACACTGTTATTGAAAAAACAGATCACATAAGCAGGAGCAGGAAGTATCGGATGGCAAAAATAACAGATGAGAATTTTTAACCACATACCTGTTGAATGTATAACGTAGTCATGGTGATAACATGGTTAATGTATGAACACATCCCAATCTCCTCCACATTAGCCAAATTTCTATGAAGACAACATAAAAACCACAGAAATGTACACAGTGTACCATTGGAGGCTAGTTCAAATGATGTTTGTTTTAGCATTCATTCTGTCTATAATCATACAAAAGTGTATCAGCACTTCAAAAATACTCCAAAAGTCTGCATATACTCAAATGTTTATTTCTGTCACAGTAACAGAGCTCACAAGTTTTCTTCTAACAGGAAGGAAAAGAAGGTCCCAGTCACTCTGCTGTAGGCCAATTCTATCTGGAATTTGGGGTTTCAGAGGTTAAGCAGATTCCCAGGACACTCTAAATAAAAGCTCAGAAATGGCATCTGATAACAAAGACAGTAACTTCCACTTCTCCCACATTACTAGTGCATACGCTTTCCAAAACTTTAGCAAACATATTATCTAGAAGCATTTATTCACTTTAAATTCTCCCAAGGAAAACAAACATCTAATAATTATTTTAGAACATAAATAAATCAACAGCAACAAAGATATAGCATGCACATGTCATTTTTCAGTCTAAAGGACAAGTCACAAAGATCAGATACTGAAGTGATGACATAAGGAGAATTTTTCAGCAATTAAATAAGACTGACAACAGTTTGTAATTCAGAAACACATTACCACCATCTACTCAGCTTATATTTAATATTCCAGGATACTTTAAACACTGCCCTACAGCCCTTTTTATTGTTTCAGGGGTAAGAACCACCAAAGAATTCAAAAAAAGCTCTTCAAATACTCCTCAGAAAAGGAGATTCCCTATTATATTTTATTTCCTTCCTCTCTTAATGCAGTTTACAACAGAAGACTGAAGAAATAGTGAGGAATAGATCCCTAAAAGCAGTTTATTGACCTGCTTCAACAGAATTACAAAATAAGAACAAAATAAGACATAAGTTTCAGAAGGAAGCCTGTTGCATTAATAGTGTAGTAAGTCAGTTTCCTAAGCTGTTTATGGAATTATAAGTATGTTAAGAACGTGAAACAGTTCTTCCTGCACAATTCCCTCTTCAGTTATTCCATATTCAACACTTGTTAGAGCGTGCCTTTTCTTTTTAAAGTATTTTTTATACCAGGTACACCGTATCTTGAATTCCCATAGGTATATCTTATGTAATTAAAAGGAATTTAGTGTCTAATCCTCTTCTATTCCATTTCTCATGGCAAACATTATTGCTAAGATGACTGCATTGTTCCCCTCTCTCTCTTATTCCCTCTTCCGTTATTTTGAAGATTGTGAGAAGTGGCATTGCTCTGTTTCTACTGAAAAGTGTCAAATCACATTCTATGCATCATTAGAATCCGTATTTATAGGCTGCATCAAGATTTCTTAAACAAATCAATAGCCTTGCTGAGGTAGCAGTCAGAACAAATACCTGCAAAGGATGATAAAGAATTTCACAAGTAAAAGTGACAGAGCCTGCTGCTGCTCTTCTAGTCCATCTGACATTTTCTGGACACACTGTAGCAGCTGGAGCCTGAGGACCTGAAGAATGTTATCCGGAAGCAGTGATATTCCTGGAGGAATGTCATCCACCCTAACGAGAAAAAACACACACAAAATTGTTAATCATGCAAATGACATGTTACCCATTGATTTCAATGTGCTCATGTAGTGTTCCAATAAACCTCTGTAGGAGAGGTTACTGAACTGATGGCTCACAAATACTTTCTAATGAACCACAAGGAAATGCCTGGTAGCAATATGCCAGCTTGAGCTTCCTTTTCCCCAGCAATGAATTGCATTGAAAAAAAAAGTGTTAAAAATTCATTAAGTGGATTCCTAAATGCTCCTCCATACAATGATCTGCCTTCACTGCCACAGAGAAATTGCATGATCTTCAGCAGGTAAACAGGTGGCCTGGGAAATCCCTAAATAAAGAAAGGGATGGCCACAATGGAATGAAACATGAAAACTAAACCACAAGGGAAACATTTTCAACTTTCTACTGAATATTAAAAGTGTCCAAATAAATGAGATGCCAATTATTAAATAGTTATTGAAGCCTAGCTGGTTTTCACCCACAGTGAACGTCACGTCTGTCTTACATGAATTACAAAAAGCCTTACAAAACAAGATTAAATACAAAAAGAAAGCTGTTCATGGTAAGATTAAACAAAGAAAGACTTGAAAATAAGGGTCTGTATGTGCAAGAGAGGGAGCTCTCAAAAATCCATCTGATTCTTGCCACACTGATTTTGCATGAAAAGCTGACCCATCCTTATTAGTTTCTGGATATCATTATCCCAGCAAATAGGGGTTTTTTCTGCTATCTAATTCTTTTTAGGAGACGAAAAAAGACTGTTGCATTGGTGTTAAATGTAACAACTCTACCAAGGCCAGACATGGCTCTGAAGAACATCAGGTACTCTTCCCTACTGTTTTTGCTAAACTGAAACATTTTTAGAAATACACCAGTGAGAACCAAAAGAAGAAAAGAAAAAAGAAACAAAAAAAATCAAAAATAAAACCAGTAGCTAAGCCAATGCTCCAGGAACAGCCATATAGAAACCCATTTCAGCAACAGTATAGAAATATATAAACGTTTTAGAACATTCTCTGGGATGAAGACTGTTTATCCACTGTTGCACATGCTAAAGAGAGTTTGCCTTTGGCATCAGCTGTTTACTCTATGACATTCTCCATGAACTCTACACAGGAAGACACAAGCAAGAGCCTTACAGCTTACAAAAGCCTTCAACACGGACAAAGCCAGGGGGCAAATTACAACCAAAAAAATTCAGCTAGCTCAAAAACTCACTGGTATAACACTTGCATACATACATCTGTGTAAGAATAAGCATCAAAAAGTGTGGAGAAATGCAATGACTGACACTGAACACTGTGATACTGATTATTTGAGGGAAATGGGGAACAATACATTGTTTAGTTTCTAAAGTTGAAAAGGAAGCCTACATAGAAGGGTAAAACTGAGACCCAATTTAGTAACATAACTAGACAGGTACAAGTGACAGCAAGCTCCCACGTCCTAGGAAACAAGTGTCACCTATACATATACAGATGACCAAATACCATGCATTTCCTTGCCTCTTCACAGAGTTGTGCAATTTGCTTTTCAGATCCTGGGATTCAGGAAGTTTTAACACAAATTTGATAGGGCCTACGCTCTAAACTAATAGAGAAGCTAACCACAAAACAGAGAGCAACTGCTTTTTTCCAACACAACTGCCAAGAAATAAATTTTAATTTCTGGGGTAGCAGCTTCACCCCTCAAGATGCCAGCGGATCCATACCCTCTGGGACTCTAAGCACGGCTCCCCATAATCCAGTAATTCACCATCTCTGTATTAGGAAGACCATAATTTTTCACAGCTGAAATAATATAACCAGAAGTAATTTCCCTAAAATGGCCAACAAGTCTTTCTCAGTAAGATCATAAAATGCTTTACACGAGAGCAAACAGCATACCCTTCATGCCTCGTGTCCCAAAGAATGTTTTCTCTGCAGTAGCTGCCCGTCTGTGCTATTGCACAACCCATCAGAATTTACTGCCTTATGCAAGACTGGCACAAGAAATACTAATCGGGATTACTCAAACTGAATATACTATAGAGTAAATAAATACTTATAAATAATCAAACTTCTTTTCACCCCAGAGCAAGTTATTATTATATCACCACAAAAATCTAGAAGTTAAATTTGTGGACATGTAGTATCAATTTCTCCCCAACAAGACTATCTGGGTAAACTAAGTATTCCAAAAGGAAGAAAAAAAAATAAAATCTCAAAAATCATACTTTAACTGACATTCTTATTTGACTGCTGGTACCCCACCTCAAAAACATGAGGAAGACCTTGACATATTTGGGTTCTTTTTATTTATAATTTCCTTGCATTATATTAACATGGTTATACAGCTATATAAATTGCCATCTCAGGTGTTTGAAAGGAAGTTTAATTAGTCTCTAAATTGTATTCACCTATTACAGCTCAAACCCACACACAGGGGCTTTCAACCTCTCCTCTGCCATTGCTAAGCACTACAGAAAAAAGTGCTGTAGAAAACTAGGCTTTACTTTTCAACAACCATGTAACCATGTAATCAGCATTCCTATCATGATTCCTGCATCATTTTTATGTGGGTTTGAAGTCAGTAAATTAACAAAGTAGGGTTTCTATGGTACTTTGCATGAGCTTCATTTAAGCTCCTTTGCTCAAGATCACGCAAACCAAAAGCAGAAAAAGAGCATGACAACACTCTAGAAGCTTTTGTTGTTTCCAGAATATTAAACCAAATGAAAATTCCTCTTCTTCAATAAGGGCAAAAAAACCCTCCCACCAGCTGGTAAAGGTTTTATCCTTTTCATGGTAAATACATATGAGATGAATATATGTTTTTAGGGAAAGTACAGGTGCACTAATCTTTTCTGCTCAATGCTCAAAGTCATCAGCATAGCTATTTTCACCTTTTCAGTACAATCACCTCACCTTTTCAGTAAAAATCATTGAAAACACCATTAATGAACTATTACACTTAAAAATAAAGGGTAGATGCACAAAGATGGGGGTAGAATGAAGCTGTATAAGCCTATAAGCTGCATAATTGTATAAGGTCTACTTATACAGTCAAATCATACCACTGGACACACTCATCCTCTGTATTTAGAGATTTCCTAATTCTGCACTATGTAACATGTTTCAGATTTCCAAAGCAGATTTCAGGAAATTATATATTTTAATTTATAGAAGAAATACTCTTATCAGTTAAATCAGCAAGTGACAGTGCCAATTAAGAGTCCTTCTTTCAGGAAAAAAAACCACTAATAGTTTCATCACATTTCTTAAGTGCTGTTTTCTTGGATGCTAAAAAACCCACGTTTTACATTGACACAAAACTTCACGCCTGTCTTCCAAAAGGTTAGTTTTGTCCAGCAATCTGTACAAGCTTTCTTCTCCCTACATAGTTTCTTATTATTTCCTGGCATTTGCCCTTCAGTACGCAAGGTCTTTCAGGCATATAGCTGTAAAGCATACCAAGATTTATATAAGGGGGGGGGATAAAATTAGTCCACTCAGTTTCTCATTTTGGCTAGCATCATATATTATTTCCAAGATCAAAAGAGAGAATTAGTTATTTAATAAGCAACTCCAGTAAAATAGTTGAGTCCACAGGGTCCTATGACCCCAAGAGAACAGTCACTGCAAATCAGCATTTGGTGGTTCCATACTGACCTACTTGTTCTTTTCTGTGGGCTAGATAACATCGGTTCCATAATGTAAATGCCTGCAACATAAATTGACAAACCCCAAAAAGATGCCACCTTTCACATGCCTGATTATCTCACAAACGCAAATAAGGGCAGAAATTGCAACTCTTTGTTAATTCTAATATCTGCTCTCAGTAATTTTTAATCCAGCCATCAAAGCACAGGAATGATCTGCCTTCATCCCTACGATTTTTGATACGTTTTCTCTACATCTGTTACACAAATGAGTCTAAATCCACACGGGCCTATTCTTCCAGACTGAATCACTAATCCTGTCATTAACCTCAGAAAAATACACTATTTTTATGCTCACTAAACCATCATTCGGCACAATGAAGATGCTGCTGTTGTTCTGCACAACTAAGCTTCATGTTTGGTTTTTATCTTTTATTTTGCTGTAAAAAAAAAATAATGAACACACATATAAACCAAAAAACACTTAAAAACCCCAAAGTACCAAGATATTCTTCTCTTCCACTGTTCAGATTTCTATGAAATAGTACATTAAAGACAACCTGTTTCAAAGGATAAACTTTTTTCCTTAACTAAACACACTAAGATGCATTTTTGACACTGCAAAGAAAACACATCTTCTGAAAGAGCACAGAATTAATTTGAAGGTCTTGCTTATTGGTAATTGCACTATATATTTTGCATTCATATAGGCATTATGAGGAAAGTTTTAATACAAAGAGCTGAGAAGCCAATTTTTATCCACTGAGATCCAGTTGCAGTATTCTTCATTTCCTTGTAACAGTAGAGGCTATCACTTACACTTCAAACAGGATCTGATCCAAAGCCCATTAAAGAATTTCCATTGATTTCAGCAGGGCTTGGACGGCAGCCATCATGCAGGGAGAGCCATTCTTTGTATTCAAACACCAGTAGCGGAATCAGCTATACTACTGACACCACCTCTCATGATTTCTGAATCCTGTAATATTTATCTTAAAACCCTTAGTTCATGCAAGCATCTCAAAAGCAAGAGAAAACATCCAGTGCCTAAGTTTCTATTCCTCATTTGCAAAGTTAGTCTTGAAAACACTATCCTTGGAACACAACAGACAAATTCAAAATACTAAATATGGAACTCCAAAATTAAACTTTAATACCATCGCATGATTATATCTGAGAACTTGCAGTCAGCAACATCAGTGAAGTCAGCAATACTCTTGCCCTGAACTGAAGTCTTCACAGATGCAAACAAAGAAATCACTTTAAAGTCTGTAATTTGTGCATATTTTAATTTTTAAAAGGTTTTCAGCTAAGATATCCAAATCTTTCATTAAGCATTTCATCTCATCCTTAATATTAAAGCAACCCCTGAAATAAAATTACAAAACTCTTTACCTACATCTTACTTCTCTTCAGTCACTGCTGATACAGATACCAGGCACTAATACTAATACTATTTCATACGCAACATTTAATGAATACTTATTCAAACAATGCACAAGGAATAATGATTATATTTCTACAAGCAAGAACAAGTGAATATTCATGCCAGCTCCTGATATAATGCAAATACCAGTATTTGCCTAGTTTCATCATTCCCAACCCAAGTTGACCTTCAAAAGAACGGGAGTGCCACACAACAATTAAAAACCTTTCTTTTGTTTAAAGGCAGTATTGCCATTGAACAAGACTGGGCTCTCAGCCAGGTCTGTTTCAGATAACAAAGGTGAACAGGTCCATAATTCTACATACCTAGTTGGCAGCTTCTCAAAGTCCACATCCAGAAACTGTTCATAGCTAGAAACAAAACTATCCAACCAGAGCTTCAGGTAATCTGGATCTTTCTGTAAAAAAGAAGAGAACATTAGGCAATATTGCACACAAGGTCATCCATCAACAACTCTGTAGTACTAACTTGAACGGAAATTTTTTCTTTAATACATTTCAACTGGGAGAAAGAAGGGAATACACAAATTTTTAGAACTACAATTAAAAAAACTGTGTCCTTTGAAATTCTCGGCCATATTGTGCTGATGTGACATTCTTGCCCTATTCACTAGTTTATGTATTTCCACTTCCTGGTACCAATGCCAACCAAAGCAATGCCAACCATAGCTTCTCCCCCCCACCAACAACCTTTACTTATTCTCCAGAGTAATACATACCAGCTTTACAAAATTACTTGTATATTCTAGTCTTGATAGCATAGATGCTAGCACGCCACACTCTTTATGGCTTATAAAATTAAATAAGAACTCCAACAACAATCCTAATCACAAAGTAATTTGCTTTTTGCTTCATTCATTGATCAATATGGCAGCTAGCAGCAGATTAGAGCCAGATGAAGTGTTCCAAGAGACAATGCAGAGCCTGTGACGTGTATACTAGATATTTATAAAGCAGATAATTTAAATTTAGGCTTCCTACTTGTTCTTAGTAGAGCAGACAGACTCTGTTCATGACCAGCAATTCCTCAGGGCTGGGTACTGTGCCAGCAGGGGGAACAGATACTAGACCACCACAAACCACCACAGGAAAATTCCATCAAAATATGTCATTTGAGATAGTCTCACTTTAGAAGTCAAGCTGCTTAATTTTCAAAAGCAAGCTGCCGGACCACAGCTAACATACTCCTCCACAAGAACTGTACAGTCATGTCCATTAATACACATCCATGCAGTCCCACATTCTATGTCATAAATAATTTTCAAAATAACTTTAAAATATTTGCCTAAAGTATTATAGATTTTAAATTATTTCTAAATCTACTCCGTAATTTATAAAATTTTGCAAAAGTTTTAAGCTTTTTTGTTCATCCTTCTCTTTTCTCTTTTCTGTATCTCCTCCATTTTGCTTGTTGCCTTTATATTACCACAGATGTTCCCGAATAACAGATTATTTCCCTGCAGCGTTAAGACCAAGGAGCAATCTGTGAATAAGTCTAACACACACAGTATACTGGGGCAATGTCAATATAAAAGAAAGAGTCACCAAGAAAGACTGACACAGAGTCCTGTCAGTGCAAAATAGCTACCTACAAAAGAACCTCCCAGGGGAAAAAACAAACGAACAAAAAACCAGAATAAAATAAAAATGGAAATCCAGAATCTGAAGTGCTGCAAAACTCTTCTCAGACCTTCTTTCCACAGCAAGTACAGGAGTTACAAAGCATGGGAATCCCCTTCTCATTCTAGACTTTATCCTTCCCTGTACGCCCAAGGACCCCTCTAACTCAAGCAAGAAGTGTCAGAAACACCCAGACACAATTTACATCACTATCACAATTAATTATATATGAAATGTGTTCAAATACTGTGACAACAGGTGCCAAATAAAACCCTCAGCTAGATACATATCTTGTCTGATTATTTGCTTCACTGCATTTTCGTTCCATTTTTCTTAATTGTCTTATTTCTCCTCCTTCAATTTCACTCCTAATCTGTTCCTCCTTCATAATCTTTATTCTCATCTCTGCTTTTATCCCCCTTTCAATGTTTTTTTTTCATCTCTGCCTTTCTTTTTCTGTTAAAAATTTGTCAAAAAAGTATTACGTCCTTTAAGTGTAATGTAGCCTTGTCCTCATGTTTAATATGCACTGAACTACCAAACAGTTATCTTCAACACACCTATTAATTGTCCTCAAGATGAAGCTGCAACATACAGAATGCAGAAAGCTGTTAAGATAAAGAATAAATTCAAGGTTTCCAAGCTACTGGTTTTAAGCTACAGAGGTTGACATTATCTCAACCAGGTGAGTATAGAATACACATTTCACAGATTCAGAGATCAAAAACCTTGAAAATCAAACCAAAAGATGGGCAAGAAGTAAGACTTGCTAATATCCTAAAAGAATGAGCTAGAAGTAGCAGAAGATGCTGTCTTCAGACAGTATGGCTTTTTAAAAATGTTCACATACTTAAACTTTCTTGTAATCCACAGTAATTTATTTTAGCCACATACAAGCTATTTCACAGGATCATAAAGATGAGGAAAACCAGGATATGATTTCAGCAACTACAATGTAGCTCTGGCTATAAAGGACAAAGCAATAGCATCCATGGCAAAGTAACCAAGAGAAACCCTGCCATATGCATGTGTCCATGCCTCTAATGATAATGCCCATGCATGTGCAAAAACTGAACCTGTTTGAGGTTTTTTTCCCCTGTTGAACAAACTGCTTTGTTTTTTTCTAGCATAAGCAAGTTCTCCTTGAAACACAACATGAATTACTAAATTGATTTTATTGGTATTCCAAAATTAAAATCGTTTGTTGACACAGCTGAGGTTCATTGCTAGTTGTTGACAGTAAACTTTTATGAGAAAACTCAGTTTTTCTTGGTCATTTACCATGAAGGAAGCTGTGCAAATAACATCATTATCTGACTTAAAATTGCTTTAACAAAAGGTTATGGATGAGAGAATGGGAATGGGAGGACAAAAGACAAAATTAGATAAAATGTCTGCTTGCTCCTTTTTAATGATATAGCCTAAATCAGCTTCAAGCTTAAGATTAAATTAAACCTCCTTATCCTTAAACTATAATGCCTTTTCAAGGCTATCAGTGCAGACCAGCAGTAAGAGAGAATACTGGCAGACAAAATACACAAGAAAAAGCAATTATGTAGATTACAAGAGTAGGCCACAGATGTTATAAAAGGCTGTCCTGGTTTCGGCTGGGATAGAGTTAATTTTCTTCTTACTAGCTGGTACACTGTGTTTTGGATTTAGTGTGAGAATAATGTTGATAACACACTGATGGTTTAGTTGTTGCTAAGTAGCGCTTATCCTAAGTTAAGGATTTTTCAGTTCCCTGTGCCCTGCCAGCAAGCAGGTGTACAAGAAGCTGGAAGGGAGCATGGCCAGGACAGCTGACCCCAACTAGCCAAAGGGGTATTCCATACCATAGAACATCATGCTCAGTATATAAACTGGGGGAGTTGGCCAGGAGGGGCAGATCGCTGCTCGGGTATCAGTCAGCAGGTGGTGAGCAACTGCATTGTGCATCACTTGTCTTTCCTTGGGGTTTTTAAAATTTTATTTTATTATATTCCTTTTCATTACTACCACTATTATTATTATTGCTAATATTACATTTTATTTTACTGTAGTTATTAAATCATTCTTATCTCAACCCACAAATTTTACTTTTTTTTTCCCCAATTCTCCTCCCCATCCCCCTGTGGGCAGGGGGGAGGAGTGAGCAAGCAGCTGCCTGGTGCCTAGTTGCTGGCTGGGTTTAAACCATGACGAAGGCCAAAAGTTTTTGCTTACCTGTAGTGCACATACTGCTCAATTCACTTTGCCACTAAAACTCCTCCCAGTTCTGGTAAAAACCAAGAACTGTAGTACTGTTTGATCATTACCTGCAGCACACTATTTAACCTCCCTTCTACCTCAATCCCTGGCCAGCCAATTAATTATTCCAAGTTATTAAAATAATCAGCTTTGCTATCAAAATACCAGGTAACACTACTGGTATGTGCCAGTAGAAAATAGATTACACAATAGTTGACTCATTCTGAGTCAAATCTAGAGATTTCCATCCAGGCAATGGCACTAACTCAACACCACTTGGGGGAGGGGAGAAATCATCAAGGCAAAAAAAAGTAAACAAGATCACTTAGCAACATAAGAAACACTAAGCAATAAATCTCCATTATAAACCACCTAATAGAAGTATGCCACCTTTCCAGAAACAAACAAAAATGAAGACGTACAAACTAGGAGTACATTATTCAGAAAAAAAGTGACCCAATATTTAAAAGTTTTGCTACAAATTAAGACATATAAGTTATTTCAAAGAATTTAGAAACAGAAGTTAAAAACAGCTTTCAAACTTTGAATGTGGCCCATGTTTTCCTTTTTCTTTATTAGCAATCAGCCCAGACCCTACGCACCAGTCACCTGTTAAAAGCTGCAAGAAATCTAAATTTTACTGAAGCAGTTTTAAGAAAGGAAACTTACAACAGTAAATGTTACCCATGGTAAAGTACACAAAAATGTCCATTCCTAAAACATAGCTAAACACATACCCTTCTGAAGACCAACCTACATGTTTCTTATATTGCATCTTATATTTTACCAGACCAGAAGCATGATGGTTTAGGAGAAAAACTGTCTTTTTACATTGGTTTAAAATTTTAATTTCATAATAAAACCAGACAGTAATAATGAGTATCAGCTGCTTCCTATGCACCATGTACACTGCAATTATCCTACCCAGCATCTTTATCTTGAACTGAACTTTTTTTTGAGGTCAGCTGCTGCCATTTAATCTGAAATTTAAATTAAGGGGATTTTAGAATTTATTTCTGTTGAATTCTCTTCCCACCCACCTTTTCAACTCTCCTCTGTTTTCTCAGGACAGAAGTGGTAACCCACATTAACAGCAGAACACAAATTGACCTAATTTTAACATGAAAAATTTGTGTTCTTCAATGCCAGATCAACTTTCCAAGCCAGTACATGTTGCAATCTGACAAATATCTTGTGTTACCACATGGCAGAAGATTGCATCCCATGGGTATGGCAATACTTCAGATCAGTGTTGCTACCAAAAGAACAAATCACTGAACTGCAACCCCGACTCCAACTGATTCACTATAAATTGTTAACTACTCCATTATATCTGCAGTCCTCCTAAGGAAGCAGTGTAACTTAGCCAGACCATAACAAAGCATCTTAAATACTCAGAAGCCTTATCACCAGTAAAAGTAGTGAAACCTAGGGAATGTATTCTCTTATTCCCCACTTTCATAATTACCCTTTTGTTGTCATTCTGCAGAAAGGTAGCTGAAGGCTGTATGTCAGACAACAGCTCCAAATTGTTTTGCGTGGTACTGTTTGAAGATGCACCATGCTTTTAAAGTACAGCTTACAAAGCAACATACGTTTTGATAATACACCACAAGGACAAACTGTGATAAACCAATTTTAGATTGGTATTCTTTCCCAGCCCCACCACACACACTCTGCAGACATGCCCTATGAGATCAGCAAGAAATGCAGAAGGAAGTTTTTGATTTGTACAACAGCAGTAGAAACAGAAAGAAGGTGTATATGGTAATAAAACTCCTTTCACCAGTTACAACTTTCCAGTCTCTAGAAGAAGATAAAAAAATGTTGATTTTCGAAACCTTGCAGCTAAGTCACAAGCCTAAGCATTTCATTTATTTACCTGAAACTTGCCTAGCTTTTGTGCAAGACAAATTTCTGTATCTTATTTGAATAATAATTCATATATAGAAACTGCATGCCTTAAAAATTCTGGAAGATAATTTCTCCACAGCTTGAAATTCCAAGAATCTAAAATCCAACTTAAGTTAGCCATTTCTCTTCATACTGATAAACTGAAACAACCAGAGTTTTAACAAGGCTATCTTAAGGGTGTCATTGTAAGGATATGTGCAAATCTAACAACAACAACAACAAAAAAAAAGTCCTTTAGGTGGTAGCCACAAGTCTGCAGAGCTGCAGAGCCTAAGCTTTGACTTCTGAGCTCAACACTCTATAATGAAGGTCTGTGAAACTGCTATAGCAACAATCATTCACCTGCAATAATTAAAAAAAGGTATTTTATGCCTATTAAGTCAAATGTAGCTCAGAGCACTTGAAAGTGAAAATACTTCCTTGTTCCTTCCCTTCCTGAAATACTTCTGGTTTTCCTTAAAAAAACAAAAAAAAACCAAAAAAAAACCAAAACACAAAACACCAGCAGAACAACACACCACCCTTTAGGCCTCCATTTTCATAAGATCCTCTGGGCACAATAATAGTTGTCATAGCTCTTTACACTTTAAAAAGACAGACTGCCAGGCCTGAGTAATACAATGTTTCTAACAGTTACCAAAAAAAATACAAACAACCAACAACAAAAAAAAACACAACACCTGAAACACCAAAAACTACACACACACAAAAAAATCAAAACCCCACAAAACCTCCAGAAGAGGGGTTTTTTCCTTTACCAATACAGTTAGTACAATGTCAGTGTTGTCAGTTAACTCTATCCCAGCCAAAACCAGCACAGCTAGAAAGAAAAAACGTTGCCAAATAAAACCCAGTCTACTGGTCTACAGTATGCATAGCAATACTGTGGCTAAACACTGCCAAACAATTAGCAAGTTTCCCATGAAGTCTAACATTTTAACAGGTTGATACATAAACAAAAACTCTAGCAAGGCCATCCTTAGACTTGGCAGAACTGGGAAACAAGTTTTCAATGCTAGCACCAACTTTAGCGTATAACAACACTGAAACAAAGCCAGTAATAGAGAGGTCTAGTTTAATGCCCTTCTCACAGACAGGACATTCTCTAAGGCAATGAAGTGAAAAGAAACTATAAACTTAAAACTATAAACACTAATTTGGGACAGGCTCTTGTCTTTGATACACTAAATTATCTAGAAATTACAATAGCTTTCTCTACTTTTTATGAAGACTGATGAAAAGAATGACAAAGAAATGTTCCAATTCAGTCATCTCTTTCAAGAAGGTCAACAAGAATTTTTTGCACCAGTAATAACAATTTTTAAACTCATAACAAGCCAGGTAGTATTGAACTCTTACACCTTAATCTAAGTCAAATGGAAATATTTTAAACAAAACTGGCATTGAAATCCTCCCACGGCAAGTCTTTAGACCTGCGCCTGTGGAACACAGTCACATATACCCAGGGTTCAAATCGACACTATTTACGCACTTATATAAGCATTGCTTTTAGATTTAACAGTAAATTCCATTTCACTAAGACTTCAAGCAAACAGACACAACTGGAAGGGCAAAGCTCAGTACAATTTTTATAGCTACGTTCAGGAAGTATTAGTTGCTAAAAACAAAAGCTGGATCCACCCGAAGCTATTTGCAGTGTCGCATTCCATGCTCTAAAGGCAAAAATTCCCTGCAGGGCTGTGTAGAGTCCGACTGTCAGACAAGCCCGACTTGTTTGACAAGACAGTTGTTTGAAGTCGTTAAATTTAACATGCAGTCATCAAATAGCCAGCCTGGTCTGACTACTGTGCGTAGCAGTCAGTCAACCTTCAAAGTGGATTTCAGCTTAGAAGCGCTACCATAAAATCTCACTGGCACTGGTATTATGGTAGCTAATCCCCTATCCCTAAGCGTTATATTTAAAATAAGAACAATCCCTTGGTGTTAAGGCTGAATTAGACCTACAAAAAGTAACGTTAGGAAATTAAACATGAAATACTGCCTTCAGATCACTGGTGAGTTAAGTCTTAAAACTAATTGAAGTAGTCTACATAATGCACAATTGTAGAATATTTCTCAACACTGTTTGAAATAAACTATTCACTGGTGGATTAGAAGGTTTGTTTTAAGGGAGCTTTTTCCTCTTCATGTTTTCAGACATAAAAGGCAACATCTTCAGCACAAGATCTCTTAGTAGCCTTTATTCTGAAATATGTCAAAGTCCCTATGCTTTTTGTGAACCTGTCAAATCTGTAAAATGCCAAAATAAAACCCGAAAAGCCTCGTTATAGCAGCAATACTACAGATAGAATTAATAAAGGACTTCATGATAAACTGTTCTAAACTGGCTAAATTGCTGTGATAAATTCAATCAATCAATTCTAATTATCAAGGGCACAACCTTTGGGCACAAATTTTTATTTTAATCACAATACTAATTTTTGAGTCAGCTGTTGATCCAAAAGAAGAATGGCTCCTGGGAAGTAATTATAAACCTCCTTTTTCAAAATTCACACAAGCATTCTGTTCCATTTCTGGAATTAAAAGCAAAAGAGGGGGTGTGTTTATTTTATACATGGGAGTTGCAGTGAATCATGACAGAAACAACTATTTTGGGACAAGTTAAAAAATTCCATTTAGCAGAGAGATTTATACCAAAATAAACCTATAGACATCAAGCATGATGAAATTTAGCTCACAAACATTAGAAGTCAAAGTTAATATTTTTCTTCTCTTTTCAAAACAAAAAAAATAATTATAATCTTCCATTAATGCCTTAAGTTAAAGACAATTATCTGACAGCTGTTTGATTTCCTTTCTACTTCAGATCCCCAACAACACCGGAAAAACAAAATGAAAGAGTTTTCTTACTAAAATGGAAGTAAACCCTCTATTTTTCTTTCTCTTGCTTTTTGTTGTTGGTGGTGGTGGTTTTGAATGACAACTCAATTACAGTCTTGTCGCTTGGAACCGGCATGTGACTGATGCCATCCATGGGATGAAATCTAGTTAAACTGAACTCAGATTTTAATGTCTTCACATTTGATAGTAAGTACCACTAGGCAAGTTCCACGTACAAGCTGGCATACAGTATTTCAGCCTTCTAGAGTCCACTGCACAGGGCATTTACCAGGAATTTTCCATTCTGTGACGTATTACATTCTATTAACATTCACTTTTCCCATCAAAGTTGACATAATGAACCAACAGTAGTAAAAGCTGGAAACTTTATTTTAAGCACAAGAGAACAAGAAGCATCCTAAATAATTCAAAGGCAACTAAAATAACATGACGTCAAAAGTCTACAGTGTCAAGATAAGCCTAAATTTAATGAAAATTCAAACTATACCTTCAGAAAGGTTTAGAGTTTATCACTTGATTGCTTTGAAACTCGAAGTTATGCCGTTGTTTTATATGAGAAAAGGGCTGAGTTTTAGCAACAACACACACAAAGCCAGCTTTTGCACCATCAAGTTTCTAACTTTCAGCGTGATGCAAGAGACAATAAAAGTTTAACACAGACTCAAAGAAGCAGGATGATGCTACAACAGTAAAAAGATGAGCCTATTATTTCACCATATCAACAGCTAAATATTGGCAAGTCTTTTAGCAGATAAAGAAAAAGGCTGAGAACTTGTGTACAGCTTATCAAAAAGAAGTCTGTATTTGTTTCAAAGTGTCAAATGATTACTTTACACCGAATTTAAGTAAAGCAAATTTTTATTTCTTTAGCTATGGATTTAACTGTTTGGGTTTTGTCTTCTCAACCTCACCAGGCCTTACATTAATATTGTACTGCAGCTGAACTATACACTGAAGGTATAAAACCTCCCAAATCCAGTTTTCAAAAGCACCCTTAAAAAAAAAATCAAAGACTCAAAAACTAGGGCATAGCAGAATTTGCTTTACTTGTGCAACTGCTATTTGGCATCCATTGCACTTATGCTGGTACAGTTTTTAAATGATTAGCACGGGTAAATAATGATGTCAGATTTCTGCAAATAACACTTTTATTCTCTATACCCTGCTTTATTCCCAAGAGCTTTACCCATACAGTATGGTGAATGATGCAGGATCCTGTGGAGAAAAACCTGTGTGCAGTCATACCTGAGCCACTGTACTCATTGCCATTTTTGAGACTTTTTTTGTATTTAAGGTTATTATAAACAACAAATATTAAAGGACCATCCTTTTCATCACAGTTTTTTCTCTCCCAGATTCCAAGTTTGCCCTTAAAAGCATGTGAACACTGCAGATCTAACCAAAATTGTTATTTAAAGAAAAAAAAATAATTCAAGAACATCAAATAAAACCTTTTCCCTCCTTGCTTCTCAGAACATGCCAAACCATTTAGCCTACAGTTCCCATGAAACTTCATTCATTTATCAAGAAAACTGTTCATTCCAGCTAGTCCTAAATTCAGCAAAAGCACAGGTAAATGAATACCAAGTTTTATACAATTGAATGCATTAGCCAAACATTTATTGACAGAGTTGGTGAGGTGACTTACAAGCAGCCACTTTCTACAAAAAAAGCCACTACCACAACAACTTTCTACAAAACTTTGGAGGATTACATCACTGGAAACTCTGGACTGATGCCCCACATACATCATCAGTTAACTTTTCCAGTCACTCTTCCACAAAAGCCAAGCATTTACTCATTACTTTTAGAACAAGAAGTTTCAATAACTTTTAAAACCTTTTTTTCAGTTCCTAAATTCTCCTTCAACATTCCAAGTGAAAACTTGCAGTAAACCATATGAAGGTACTATGTTTTCCTAAAATTATTACTAATAATCTTGCTATCTTATTCAAGGAGTCAAACTCGAACTGCTTCATTTTCACTTTGCTTTTCATAGATGTTTCAGCATTAATGCTAAATTCTTCTTTCCAATGCGAGTGCTACCTTTTCAACCTCTGCCTTTGCTTCCTTATTAGTTTTTAAATGTCTTATGGGATACTCCTACAGGTTCTTAGGCAGTCTGGTGAATGATAATTGACAAGAGTACCAATTTTCCCTACGTGAATAATTAAAAGCAAACTCATTCACTGTTTTCATCCAGACTTCAGGAATATGTCCTCAAAGATTTGTCTTCACCCCTAACACCCCCCACAACTACAGTCTAAAAGCCGGAATTACTAGGACTGATTATTTAAATAAAAGTGTATTTCCTAGGTTAAATTGCTAACCATTAGATAATTAAAGATTTAGCATCTACTTTGATTTTATGCTCTCTTTGTGCTATGTAATAGTGGTATTTAACCATGAATTTATTTTGAGGTTTCGTTTGTGCTTCCCTCAAATGTCCTTTAGATAAAGCATTCAAAATCCTTTAAAGCCTTTGGAATTTAACCTCTTAAATATCCTCACTGTTTTAAAATATGCTCTGCTTTTAGATACTAGTATAATTAGCCATTCTTACAGTTAAATTTAATTCCTAATTTTACACAGCCATAGTTAGCAGTGTTACTCAACGGTCAATTATTTAATTCCACTTATTTCTATTGCTTACTATAGGTACATGCAATCCTCAATCATAAATCAGACAAAAAGGTTATCATAAATGCTTTAAATATCAGAGAAAGCATCAACACATACAAATATTTTATCAGCACAGAAATCTAACAGCTAATGTTTAGATTTGCAGATGCATGGAGAAGTCTTAGTGAGATGTCAAACTTAAAACAGCGCTTATGATGAGAATAATCAAGTATAGTTTTCATTTCTTGGTGTTTCCTGTTGTATCTCCCATCCTCCTCTACTGCAGCCTCCTATTTACTAGAAGATAAATTGGAAAAGTTCTCTGAACAAATCACTTTTTTAAAAAAATAAGATGCTTATCTGTACTGTTGAGACGTGTGCATGTTTTGGCGGGGTTTTCTCCTTCTTACATGCATTTCTTTCATCAAGAAAAGCTCAGTAATTAAAGAAGCTCTTCTCTCTTCTATGGCAGCTGTTCAACCTTTCTGAAGCCTGTAAATATTTTAACAGTATCTATTGTCAACATTTGGATTCAGGCATTAAGCTACAATGCTGTTCAATGGGCAGCTGGTAAGCCTTTGTTCCATTTCCATATTACAGCACAAACATACTGCATATTTGAGTTGATTCTACAATATTCTTTTATCAGGACACATGCTATCCCCATATCTGAACCAGATGACCAAGTTCGAAGTGCCATAACTCAGATACCACACAACAGCCCACTGTTTGTTAAACTCAGTCTTATATTAGTCCACCAACACACAGAACCAGAAGCCTGTGTTTCTAGCTTTGTGATAAATCATTCCATTTAAGACATTTGATTCTTTCATTTCAATAAAAGCTTAATCTGAAATACATTTGTTGGTATGTTCAGAACGAGATGTTTCTCATTAATCCTGTAAAGCACTAATCCACAAACCTGTGGACATGTAGGAATTTCAACTTCATGCTGAACACCAGTAGAACCCTGAATCTTACAGCAAAAGCACAGGCAAACTTCATACACTTCTTTATCTAAAAGTAGCAGCTACATATATGTATTGGCAAATATATTATAGAATGATAAGAAACTAAAATGATTTCTCCATAGCTTGCAAAATGTTATGGTTTTCTTACACCTCTGTCTGTTTAGATTTATCTGCTGTCTCATTTCAATCTGAAGTCTGCATTGTCTGTGGCAGCGTCCCTGTTCTGTGTGTGAACAACCAATAGCACGAGGTCACTCTGGTCCATAATTAAGGAAGGTAACAGCCATTATAAGTTAAGACATCTCGTATATACACATCAGTTATTTATATGAAAAGTTCTATATTTGTAAATATTAGAATTATGTTAGTTCTTGGACTCAGACATCTCTAAATAGCAGACACTAAATTCAGAATTGATAACCAACTGTTCTTGTTTATCTATATCCATTCTTAGTTCAGCATCTCATAAAGACAGAGCAAAGATATTTTCACCAATGCAAGGCCACAAGTGACTTGTGACATGCTCCTTTACAAGTTACACTCTCTCAGAATGCAGAGATTTATTTAAAACAATCTGCAGAAAAGATATTTTACACAGCAATTGTTTAATAAAGCTTCACGCACTAGTTATAGCAGTGGCATGAATTTACATGACTGACTTATGAAAAACTACTTTTACTGAAGATTTGGTTTGCTCAAGCATTCATCAAGCTCTAAGCTGAATACTGCTTTATCTAACATAACAAAGGCAACATATAGTGATGTGACATGAATCACTGCCAAATCAGCAATTGCACAAGGAGGAAGACAAGTGCAAGCTAAGTCAGGATGAGATCATACTTGGGATGCAAAGGTCATTGTTTCACACGGGGCTTACAGTTTAACGACAAAGATTATATTCTTATTGAATTACATGTGTCTCATCACCACTAAGCATAATTTTGCTAAACCCACATTTCTTTGAGTATCATTTAGGTGAACAAATTCAGTTCATACTGCTTTATACAGCCCTACAATAGTCATGTCTAAAAGCTGATCTGATCATAAACTTTTTTGGTTTATTTACAAATACTCTCCAATTTTATACAGGGACAGAGGTTAAAAACCTCTTACAAGCAAAAACTCACATTATTTAATATAAACTGCTGAACCATCCCTTGTAATTTCATAATACTCTTCCAGAAGGTATACATTTCCTGTCACTTGCTGAATATCACATTAAATGCCCCAATCTTTTGATGCAGGTGACTGAGGGATTCAGCTGAACTATAAAATATTACATGGGAGGCAGTACTTTGTAAAACAGTAGTGAAGGGACAATACAGCAAGACACCTTTTGTCAGGGACAGCTAATTAGTGGGTCAGCTTAACAAGACCATAACACCACACACTGAGAAAACTGGTATGTTCTTACTCCAAGCCAATTTTTTGCACTACCAAGATCACCCTCTCTTTATGTTAGTTTTGGCCCAAAGCAAGGTGGCTGATGCTAACAGGATCCCCCCTCAAGGAGAAAGGCTTGAAAGGCTCCAAAGGCACATAAATTTATTCTCACAATTCAAGGTCAAATTTATCCCAATTCTATATAGTATGTTAGGATTAAGTCACGGTAACGGGGAATGAAAGGAAATTATTCTCTTTCACAGACTCAAGTTCTGACAGCACAAAGTACACACTAATATAAATTACCTGTTTAGATCTCATAATGCGAATGTAAGTTTAACTCAAGCCAATTAAATGCACATTTATATGTTAAAGCTTCAGCTTCTAAGTATTTGCATTGCAATGGTCTTCCGATGTAGACAGCCATGTAATTACAGGAAAGCTATCACAGCTAGCACACCACAGTTTGTAGCACTTTACTCATCACAGCGGTCTGCTCCTGACTAACATAGAAATCATGATTTCTCCCAAGACCACTTATTTTTTCATTCAAGTCATCTCCTGATTCCTGTAAGGCAGCCTATAAGGACCCCAGATAAGGAAAAAATAACTCAAAAGTAACAGGACTTTAACCACTTTAGGACATTTTTAGGATAATGCGTGAAGTCACATTTAATGTTCTTTTCTGTCTAGCTTTTCATCTAGTGCTAGAAAATGCTCTTCTATAAAAAAGTACCACATTTCTTTCTATGCTACAGTATTAAACAAGAAAATATTTATAATATATAGATATCCATCACTATGCCAGGAAGAAAACTACAACATATTTATCTCACTACAATCAGATTTTGTAAAAACAAACAAGAAATACACCACAACATAAGAAAGCACATTTAAGATGACAGCTTATACACAAGTCTGCTGCTCTTAAAACAGCAAGGGATGTGATTATCTCAGCTATCTGCATTAGTAAAGACCAGAATTTTATGATTAGCTTTAAAACTGCTAACACACAGAGTCCCTACTGTATTAATGACCCTAAGATTGAATGTTCCCTCTTTGAAATGTGAAGCACAGGCTAGAAGCTAGCTGAAGAACAGATTCACAGCTTTCCCTTCAAACTACTATATCACCTACAAGACAAGGCAGTGTTTAAATGAAATCAGGGCTTTACTGAAGACAAAAGTGTAAGAAAAAGCTCAGAACCACTATAAAACAATGAAAACTGAAGATTTTCTGAGGTGCACATGGCAGCTAAGTGCCTTTGAAACCCTTTCTGAAGGCAATTGGGTTGTATGGGTTGGGGGGTTTTTTTCTGATATAGAAGAAAAATCTCTCTGCATATAAAAGGGTATCTGATCACTTTCTGAGTAAAATAAAAAATATCAGAAATCCTGACATGCTTTATGTCTAAGAGTCTGAAATATCTACCAGAAAAACTGGAGGAGATGAAATACACATAGTTAAAATCTTACAGATAAGTCAGAGGTTGAACCTCTTTACTTTGAATCTGCAATAACAGTTACTTCAGAGGATTATAAAACACGGATTAATTTTGTATACTGATACATAATTAACATCTACGAAAAGGTTAATCAACTAATATTACAACAGTAATATTAATTACAGCCATGCTAGTCTAAGGCCATAAGGCAAAACTGGTAGAGATTACCTCAGTCACATGAGCATGAAAAGGTCGCAGACACACATGAAAGCATATCCTTTTCCCAGACTACTTCCATTCACCTAATAGAGCTCTTCTCCTGCTGTACACTTAACGTTAGTAAAGCATTTTCAGGTATCTGCTGCATATGCACTTGTATAAGAAGTGTTTCATGCTCCTGTATAGATTATTGAAGGCTTTAAACTGACACTAAATATACTTGATACTACCATTGTCTACCTAGCCTACTGGAGAAAAATTTTTCCTAGCGAATTCTATAGAAAGGACCTGTGTTACCTATTCTACACATAATTCAATTATCTTAAAATGCACGCATTCCTACATTTGGATGAGATGACAGCAGCTTACATCCATATCAATATTCAAATGAATAATAGCATTGTACCTTAACAGAATTGAACAGAAAAATAAACCCCACCATTTGAAACTGAAAATCATCAAAAATATGCCAGCAAGTTGCATCCTTAACAATGCTTTCTTTGCAGAAAATTTGACATCGTAATTTAAAAAAAAAAAAACAACCTAAAAAAACAATGAAAAACTCAAGGCTGGAACAGCTCAGACTACTAACAATACAATGCTGAGACAACCCCAGTGACTCAAATCTAAACTTCACTAAATTTAATGAATTTTTTCAACCGCTTCCATGCAACATCAGAAGCATCATAAATCATGTCTGGCTGCTACTTTCATAGGGCATCTTAAACAGCAGACTGTAATCTGCAGCTTTGTAGCTACTGCCCTACAGGATAGCTTTTAGGGGAACAGAAGCAGAAAAAAAAAAATCCAAAACCAAACCCCAACCTTAGGTTAGAAAACACCAGATGAAAAACAACTGAATACCAACTAAAAATGAACTTTTGCAGCCACTCAAACATACATCTTGAAAGAAAGAAAAAAAATAAACCAGCTCATACATGGTGTCATCCAAAGGCCGCTTCTGCAGAGATCCTAGGTTACATGATGCTGTCCGCCCAAAATCTCCAAGTGCTAAACTGCACAAGAGGCAATGAAAATGGAGAAATGCCTTCCTAATGTTACTTTGCACAAAAGTAGTTATTGCAACTGACACCTGACACTGCCAGAGATGTCAAGTGATCACAAACAAAAGTCATGACCCAGGATAGATGGTAAGATGGTAACACAGCATTATCCATCACTTTAAAGCTGTGAAAAGCCTTGCTGCTGTAGTACAGGGTGCTATATTTAACATACAATCATGAAGGACCTGATGATCTAAAAAAGACAAGACAAACAAGGCTACTTATTAGTAACAATCTGAAGTATCACACAAAAAAGGAGCTTGGATTTAAGCTTCTTTAGCTAACAAGACTGCAAAAGCTAGTTATTTGGGATTTGTGGCACAACAAATACGCCCTTTACTCAACTGTGACTCTCCAGCAGATTTTGTAGTTTGGCGAAATTGCCTAGCTTTCCTTCCCAGGATGTCAGCCACAACAAAGTCATGACAGTGCAACATACAGGATATGATACTACACTTCACTGGGCAGTCCCAGGTACAAAGAGACTTCTCCCTAAACCGCTGTAACCTGTCACTGGTGATTATTTATTGCTACACCTTCACATTGTGCTAAATGCTCCAAGGACAGTACAGCACACAGATGTTTTCAATACATGACTGAACAATCTAACTTACATTAAGGGTTCACAACATTTTACATCCTAACACCTAGCTTCTTCAGTTCCTCTTAACATCACCAAACTTAATCCAAGATGAAACACTGTTATGCTCGATGCCTGCCTCAAGCAGAATGAGATATCATTTTAACCTGAACAAGTTAGGGGAGAGAAAGAAAAAGAAAAAACCAGGTTTGTGTCTAGTACTTTTTGAAAAAGTGAAAACTTCTTTTTGGAGTCACTCTAATTGCCTTCAAATTTTGAAGACAAGCTATTTTATTTTAAAAATATATATATTTTCCTACTTAAGAACAAGTCCTTATCAACATATGAATCCACCTAATCGTGCCCTTACTATATGGGTCTGGAAGAAAAAAAGGCCAAAAAAGTCACTGACAGCTCATGGAGGCTGAGTATATAAAAATTTCTATATATATATTTTTTTTTAGTATTCTATCCTCCACCACCCGAGAGCTGACTACACTGCATATGCATCATTCCCATGAAGAAACTGAACATCCTGCAAGTGATCTAAAGCACAGATTTTAATTAGCACCATTTATGCAAACTTCCTGCTAGCATGTGGACAACATGGAGATGGAAAGCATATAATCTGAATGAAAGGTTCAAGCAAAGGGGGAGAAGATATAAGACAGACAAAAGAATTTTATAAAGAACTAGGGATGAAAGAGACAAAGACCGGCTGGGCAGAGAAATTCAGAGCTTGGCTCATCTCTGCAGCCCTGTGTCTCCCAAAGCTGAGGAAAACTTGGATTCTTGGAGTCTGTTCCAAGTGCCTTTGTTCTTCTCACATCGATGAACTCACTGGCAAAACATCCATCTCCTCCAGTGCTAGTCCATTTCCTACTGCCACTGGCATTACTACATTAGTTAAAAAGGCAAAGGTCTATGCAAGTATGTTTCAACCCAACAGATCACCCAGGTGGGTAGCAGTAAGAAGTCATACCATACAGTTATGTTTGCACTAGTTTTATTTTTAACTACATATAATCATTAAGGTTGCAACCCCCCCCCCAAAAAAAAACTAAGAAAAGCTACAATTAAGACTACTTTGTGCAGCCTTCATCCACTGCTTTGTGCACTTGTGGTGTTAAGATGGTCTGTACTTAAAGTGTCACATTTATGCTCTTGAGATAGGCCTTTTCTGGAAATGAACTGGGAAGAAGAACAAGAGAATGTTTGTTCTACCCTTAATATCCTACTGGCTTGAACAGTTAAAGAAACTGTGATACATATGAAGCATGAGACTGCAAAGAGAAAAGCTGAAAGAAAACCAGAGAATAAGGCCACCAGAAGCTATCCTTGCCACTGCCACCGAGTTCCCATATGACAGTAGGCCAGTCCTTTCCCCTGCCTTTATGGTAATTTTTTGTACGTTCCTTATTTTACAGATATCTATTTAGATAATCTGCAATTCAATTTCCGTACATATACCTGGCGGCAATTAGGACCTGTGCTTTAAACATACGAATTGCTTTACACTATAAAATGCAAATGGAAACAGGACAGTATTTTAATAACATTCCTGCCAGGTGAAGGAAATTCATTATTATTAATGGAGTACTTAGATGCTACAGTGATAACCAGCAAAGGAAGACTCAGGAGTAACTTAATAAACCTGCTCTTTGGGAAGGCTTTCGCTAATATAGTTTAAATGAAACTGGAGCTGCACAGAAAACAATAAGTATGAAGCTAAATACTAGACAGCAGTGAATTAAATAGATACATCTTAATGCCACTGCCCTACAAAACAAAGAATTATGTGAACACATGCATTCACATAGTTAAAAGATAGAGCTAAAGTAACTGCTTAAGCTGAGCCATGAACACTGGGCAATTCACACCTCACACACAAAAAAGCCCAACCTGAACAGCAAATCAAGAGATGAGGTTGTAAATAGTCTAGTAAGGGCAGTTATATCCTTACAGAAGCTAAGCAAGTCTATGCAACTTCTAAGAAAAAAAACGTGTTAAAAGATGCTACATTTTAAATACCTGACTTCCAAACAAGAGGAAAAAGACACACACACACCACCACCACCCCCTCACAAATATTTACCTTACTGCAGTAAAGCATCCAAAGCTCATACAGCCTCTCTCGAGATGCCATTCCTTTCCTTCCTCTCTTCGTCGATACCAGCTACTTCTGTTCAAGATCCTACCATGCTCAGTTTCCCAGGTGCTCTTACGCAGTTTTTGCTTTAATATTACAGTTATATCATAACCCGAGAAGAAGTCAAGGATGAAAATAACTCCGTCTCAAGTCTCTCCTTTTCGGGTAAACAACGCAGCACAACACAAGCAACTGCAGACAAGTGTCAAGCATGTCCGTTCTTCGCCAGCGCTGCTTCGGTTCTAATCTCTGAAAGTGAAAACATACCCTTCAGGCCTTTGGTGGAGGAGGAAAAAAAACAAATCCGTACTTAAAGCCCACAGACGACCTCGGGAATTACGCGGCGGCAGGTCGCATTGCCTTCGCTTCTGACACTATCACCCCTAAGACGGAGAAGTCTGGTCGCTAATTTCTTTTTCTGCAGGGAGTCCGCGGGGGTTGTGAAGCAGCAGGGCTGCTGAGAGGGGACGCCGGAGCCCTGAGGGCGCGGGGAGAGGCGGCAGTGATAACGCGGCTCACCCTCCCGCCGGGAGGCACTGCCGCCCCCCGCACGCCTGGGCCCCGGCCCGGCAGCGACAGCCGCCGCCCCGCTCCCGCCACCCCCGGGCTCCACAGTCGGCCCCGGAGCCCGGCGGGCCCAGGCAGCGACGTCTCTCGCAGATTAGCGGCTGCCCAGGCAGAGACGCCGGCCGCGGCCTTCCCCGTCCCCCCGCGGGGCGCGGGAGAAGCCCTGCGCTGCCCCGCCGCCCGCTCCCGGGCGAGAGCGGCTGCCCCGCGCCACCACCTACCGCGCCCTCGGCCTCCCCCAGCTCCCGCCGCGCCGCCGCGGCCTCTGCCCGCAGCCTACCCGGGCCACGCTGGGTAGCGGCCGGGCAGCGCCGCGCGGCAGCCGGGCGGCGGAGGGGGCCGGGCCTCGCCACATCGCCCGCCCCGCCCGCATTCCGGCACACGCCCCGGGCCGCCACTGAGGGGCGGGGAGGCCGCGGGCGCCATCTTGGCTGCGGGCAGCGGCAGCGTTTCGCCCGCGGGCGGAGCGGCCGGCGGCCGTGGCGCAGCGCCTCGGCCCGGGACCGCTGGCTGGAGCGGGGGGCGCCCCGCGGGGCGGGCCGGGCCGGGCCGGGGCCGCGGCGGCCAGCCCCGGTGGCGGGGCCGTTCCGCCGCCCACGGCGCCTCACCTCAGGAGCGGCCGGTCCCCGTCAGGCGGCGCGCCCCTCTGCCGCAGGAGGGGTCTGTTTGCCCGTGGAAGGGTCGGCGTTCCCAGTCCTCGTGGGACAGCGCGCCTCAGGAAACCTCCGTACTGCTTTACAAGCGATACAGTTGATCGAGCACGTACGTGTGTTTTACCCATGCTCCAGAGGGGCCTGCCTGCGTAGCCCGAGGAGCGTGGATGTATACATACGTACAATCGGCTACTGCTTCAAAGCAGCCCATACCTGTGTGCGGAGCTTGCATAGGACTTAGAAAATGCTCCTAAAATAAGTTAGATTGCTAAAGGAGAAACGTGAAAAGACATTCCTCAGCTTACTGCTGGGACTCTTTCCAAGCACACTGGTAGTTCACAGGCCCTTGTGAGGCACAGCGCTCCAGCAAAGGACCTCTCCTCCTGCTCAGTCAACAACAGGATCCTTTTAGCGTGACTCACAGGGCACTCCTCGGGGAACGGGCTTCCCTCCATGTCCCTCCACTCCCTTGGAAAGCGGGGCTGGAAATTGATGTTGTGTCAGGCTCCAACGCAGGAGAAGGAGATTTAAGGAGACCAGGGCCTTCTCCCCAGCTTGCTGGGAGAATCACAGCCCTGCAACCTCTGGCCGCAGCCCTGGTCCTTCTGCCGCTGGGTCATCTCCTCACCTGGGTAAATCTTGTACAGCTTCATGGGATGAAGCATTCATTGCCATTCGTTGCACAGTCGATTCCTTTGCAGGGCAATTCACACCGCTGCAATGGTTTCATGAGAGGTTTGGAAGTCCTTTGCAGAGGAATTGACTGTGTAATACCATTATATTGTCTGCTGTATAAAAAATTGCTAGGGATGGATAAGTGTCACCAAGAGCCCAGAGACAGTCCGAGATCGGTCCCTGCAACATGCCTTTGCATATTTGTCTTGCTTTTAGAAGAAATTTAAGGGCTAATCTGTTCTTGGTGTTGTATCATGTGGATCAGCAGTGTGGGAGTGGGAGAAATATCTTTTGCTGCAATATCTAAACATAGTTCCTAGCACGGATGGAAGGACACCGACAAAAATGAGTCTGTAAAATTATTTTGAGTCATGTGATACTTGTGCCCTGATACTTGCTGCTAGCCACAATAGTCTCCTGCCTTGAGTTTGCAACATAATTTCTTCCATCAAGGAAAAAATAAGACCTCAGAGTCCAGCTCTGTCCCAAGGGCAGGATCTGCTATGCTTAAACCACCCTAGACCCCTCTCTGCAAACAGCCTCCAGGAATGGAAGAGATTCTGCCTTCTCCCCGAGGAACTCACCTCAGGGCTTGAGTTACTGCTAGGAGCTTGTTCCTAACAGCCAACCTGCATCACCTTTGAAGCAAATGCAAACCATTGTTTTGTCCCTTCCACAGTAATATGGGAAAAGGAAGCTCTTTGTAGCATGCTTTTTGAGTTACAAATTTTTAATCACATCTTCTTACAGACTTTTTTAGGCTAAACAGCCCCCTATTTCAAACTCCTCTTACAGCTTACTCCCTTTGAAGAAGTGTCGTGGTTTAACCCCAGCCAGCAACTAAGCACCACGCAGCCGCTCACTCACTCCCCCCCCACCCAGTGGGATGGGGGAGAAAATCAGGAAAAGAAGTAAAACTCCTGGGTTGAGATAAGAACGGTTTAATAGAACAGAAAAGAAGAAACTAATAATGGTAATGATAACACTAACAATATGACAGCAGTAGTAATAAAAGGATTGAAATGTACAAATGATGCGCAGGGCAATTGCTCACCACCCGCCGACCGACACCCAGCCCGTCCCCGAGCGGCCAAAATTCCTGCCCCCCCTTCCTAGTTCCTAAACTAGATGGGACGTCACATGGTATGGAATACACTGTTGGCCAGTTTGGGTCAGGTGCCCTGGCTGGGCATGAGAAGCTGAAAAATCCTTGACTATAGTCTAAACACTACTGAGCAACAACTGAAAACATCAGTGTTATCAGCATTCTTCACATACTGAACTCAAAACATAGCACTGTACCAGCTACTGGGAAGACAGTTAATTCTATCCCAGCTGAAACCAGGACAAGAAGTCAGGCCCAAACAAAGCCATGTACAAACACCAATTCTTCTCTGAGATACTGCTTTGCTTTCTTGCATTACTGACTTTTGCAAGTAGCAGCAGCCGCTCCCACATACAGAAGTCCTACAACAGACTCTAGTGAAAACAACACAAAAAAAATTCTCTGATAGAAATGGGAGACTCCTCCCTTGTTAAGTGCTGCCGCCCACGTAATTAGGATGCTCACAGACTATAAAGCAGCCATTTTCCACTCTGCTGGAGTTGTAGTGATATAGCTATCCTGGTGGGCCTAGGTAATCACTGCTGCTTGTGTAGGTAGTTCTTGCTCTATATAGGTGCTCTAGAGGGAAGGTGAAGTATTTGTGTTTTGCAACAGGACAGTTTGTCTTAGAGGTATACAGGGTGAGTCATCTCCTGGCCTTGACCTTCTAGAGCTTTTCCTAAGCCAGGTAGTTCACTGTAAAGCTGTTAAGGTGGTTTTTAGATGTCTGCATCACTGGGTATAGGTCAAGTTTAATCTGTCCCTGTTGGTACAGACAAATATTCAGTATTTACTATGAGTTCTTTCTCACATGCAAATATAAGCAATAATGAGAGAGGTTAGTGGAGAAAGGTGGGCTACAGCTTTGTTCCCACAGGTATAGTATAATTCTAGGTGGATTTATATTTCAGTGTACTTACCTTCATAAAGACTCAGCTAAAGATACAGAAGCCAAAGAATGGAGGAAGATGTAAGAAACAGCATTACCAGCTATGTATGGGTATTTTAAAATGTGTTTATGGATTGGTCCAGCTGTGAAAGCTAATTATCAGACTTCATCATCTTCTCTTCCATAATTATGTACCAATTTTTTCATGGACCTTAAATAGCCAGGTAGGCAGTGTTCATTTGTATTTCATTGTCCCTTAGTTGCTGTCTTGTGGTAACTGTCTGTTTACAATAGTGGTTGTTTCTTGTACTTTGTTCATTACTTGTGGTTTTGTACTTTAACTCTCTTCAGTAGCTGTATATTAGTAACTCGGTCATCTTACTATGGACTGAACTTGTCGGTCAGCAAGTTCAGGTAACGGAATGGGTAGAGAGAAGGGTGTGGATAGGGAGAACCCATGAATTTGAGGTTAAGAAAGATTCAGCAAAGGAATGGACCACATTGGATTGCAGCTTTGAGTCCAGGGACCTCTGAAGTGGCAGGAAAAACCACACACCTTATAGTAATGCTTTTGTTAAGCCATGCTTATTTTCTGTAGAAGCAAATGAAAAAGACAAAAATCTGATCTGACTTTCAGATATTCTCAAAACCATTGTTTTGCTGTAAGGCTTCTACTGAGTTCATGCCTCAGGCCAGCAAAAACCATGCTGAGATAGGTCTATGGCAAAGCTTTTATCTGAGGTTTTGCTTGATGTCTTAGGGCTAATGCTTTGTTTACTAACAATGAAGACCTGAAACATACTTAGAAATAAACCTGCCTCTCAACTCTTCCATCTTCCTTTACAAACAGACCCTTGCACAGAAGCAAGGAGTAATATTTACATTCTAAGTAAGCAAGTGGCCTTGGCAGCTGTGTGTAAAACTCCCACTATCAAAATACCTTTTGCTGTATGTAAAGAAATAGGACTTTGTAGATGCTAGTTTCTAGACATTCAAGCCAAAATAACTTCAGATTGCTTTTGGTGTGGCTATTGGAGAGGAGTAAGCTGGCCCTTGCAAGATGCCAAGGCCTCCAAGATGGTATTTTGCTGAAGGTAGCACAGGATCAACTTGCCTTGAGTTTCTCTGGTTATGATTGCACAAGATGTGTGCAATTGTTCTATTAGGTAAGCCAGCAAACTTAATTAGTGTTTAATCTTCCTTCTGTCGCCATATTCACGTTGCATCCCAGGTAGTTCAGGGCTTGTTAGTTGTTTGCAACACTTGGAAATGGGAAGGAATTTTTTTTTTGGCCCTTGACACATAAGCTGGTATCTAGGGATTTTAGTTGCTTTCTTTCAAAGTGTTGGAGACCAGCCACAGCTAAAGCTGCGAGGTGATGGTCTGGCTAATAGCATTAAGTTCCTCTGGTCCCTGGCTACTCTGCTTTCATATATGCAGGGTTAAACCATTCACCAGACTTAAATTCAGGAAGGAATTTACCCTAGGGTAGCCTGTGACCATGGTGAGGGTTTTCTTTGTCCTTCTCTGTCCTTTCAGCTTGTTTCCACAGCGGACCTTCAATATAATGAATCCCCTGCTGTAAAAGGCCCAGGCAGTGACTTGATCTCTTCTGCTCCTTTTTTGTAGTATAGGCTCCCTTACCACAGGCCTTAAATTTGCAGCTGTGCTAGGAATATTCTTGTGTAGGGCATATCTTAAAGACTCTTCCAGACTAAATATATAGTATGTGTTTATATCCTTTGGTCTGCCTGGGTTCTTATAAGTTCTAACAGTCAGTAAAGATTCATGGATGGGTGTTCAGGCTTAGAACTGCCGCTCTCTTCTGCTGTCACTTAGGTTAGCTGTGCTAGAGCTAGCATGTGTAGACTCATGCTATAGCTGTCTCTGTTTTGCAGATGCTCAAAACCACCTGTCATTACTACACAAGATGCATCGTAGAAGTGTTCTCCTTCCTCCACCAAACAGACCTTTCACTCAAAGCCATCCCTTACTGTCCATCGTCTTATTATCAGCAATCAGTGAAGTTACCGTACTTGCAATTCAAAGCATTCTACTTCAGTTAAGAAGTTGCTTAATGAATGATTTCATTATGTCGCAGTGCTCAGCAGATCTGGATTTGCAGCATGGCTCCTGAAAGCAATCAGCGTGTCAGCAAAAAACAAAAACCATGGCAGCAACAAAGGTTTAAGGATGTGTACATGTTGGTAGTTTCTGGTGATCTGTCTGAACTTAATTTCATCTCAGCTGAAAGGGTAAGGTTGTCCTGAGAACGCCTGCTATAGCAACTTAAGGCCTAACTCCTCTTGGTTTGGGGAAGAATGCAAATGAAGGGAAGTAACTAAAGGGAAATGGGCTTAGGAGAGTTCCAACTGCTGCTAGAGCTGAGATTCTTGCAAAACGTTAGCACTGTGGCCTCCCCAGAAGTTAGATGTTGGCTGCAGCACAGTGCCTGCTTCTAAGTGGAATGTGAAACCAAGGCTGTGCCCTTCCCTGTGCCCTTGTGAATCCTCCAGGGACTCTGCTAGCCTAACTCCTGACACAGAAAGGGTATAGAGACCTGAACGATGGCTAGTGTTGTAAAACTTGAAAGCAGAGTTTTAAAGATCCTGCAGCGTTGTGTAAACAGGTTGCTGTTAAAGTATGTGTGAGACTTGTGGGGGCCCACTTGCATGCTGAATGGGTTGTAGACTCTTTAACATAGTGGGTCTCTCTTCTGGTTTTGAACACCAGACCCCAGGGAAAGTTGCTACTTCTCTGTGCTATGCTATGGAGGGTCAACATGAGTTCATGTCTACCGTGTGAGGTCCTGGCTAAACAAAAGAGTGTAGTGTAGGCCCTGAGCTGGAAATAGGAGCGATGCAGTCCTGTGCAGAACTCTGGACTTAATGCCAAATGTCAGCAGGAACTATTGGGCACCAGGACTGTTTTCTTCATCATGAAGTAAATAAGCAACCAAAAGATTTATTTTTTTATCTGTAACATTACAAATAGTTATTGACAGAAATAATTCTTAGTAATGAGATGGTAAATACTGTAAATGCTTTGCTCTGTCTTAAGTCATCTAGTGTCACAGCTTCAGGTTTGGTATGCAGTATTTCCATGATGATACTGTGGCTGTGAACTTGTCAGTCTATTCACAGGAGAAGTACTTCTGAGGAGGACGTTGCTTTTATGGGGCCATTAAGGATGTAAGGTACACCCTGTAATAAATTCAAGCACAGAGTTGGTCCCATGGACTCAGTTACAGGTGGTTTTTTGGATTTTCATTATTATAAATGAAGAACATATTTCTTTTTTTTTTTCCCCCTCTAAGGTCTGAAATGATATTTTTCTTCAAAGATGCTATTTTTAAATTTATCTGAGACTCCAGATAAAAATTCAGCTTGGCAATTTAGATGCAGGTTTTCTCTGAGCTTGGGTGTTACCAGCTCACCTCCACTGACTTCAGGGGAATTACTCCTACCAGTAAAGCAAGCACAGGCTCTGAAGCCCACTGTAGTCAAGACACTTTCTGACTCTGCTGGGCTTTAAATCAAAGGCTAAAAGCATTGCAAGAAGAGGGAGCCTAATCCATGTAGGCTCTAAAACTCCTTGGCCTTAATAAAGTACTAATGGCACTACTCATTGATATATAGCTTAGGAAAGTGCTGGTTAGGAAGTATCCACTGTTGGTTGGAAGGATCCAACTTCTGCAGTCATGGCACCCCAGTCAGTGAATAATCTGTGTTCACCAGGCTGCAGGAGGTACTGCTGTTCTCAGATGTGTGGCTATTCATAGAAAACCCAGCTTCCTTCAAGTACATTACAAGACTGGATGTCCTTGTAGTAAAAGTCACCCTGGAGAGAAGTGCAGTTATCCATGAACTCCAACAACCCACCTCTGAAGTCGTTCCTCTCATAGAGCTGTAGCCAGCTGTGCTCCTGGATCTGTGAAGGCAAATCCAGGCAAGGATGCACAGGGTGTCAAGTGGCAGTTCTAGGTGACCACAGCTTGCTAGATGCAATGCTGATGCTAGCAATGCAACAATGAGTAGCTACTAGTATGTGCAGAAAAGTCAGTTTAACAGGAATAAATCTGACTGGGTCCTAATTTAAAGCAGCAGTGTTGTAAGTCCTTTCTGCTCTGGTGAGAGCAGAACTGCAGTTGCTTTGAAAGAGTTGCAGTAGGGCAGGAAGTGGAAGTGGGGTCCAGCCAAGATCACCACACTTCAACTGTACATGCAGGTAAGAAATAAGCTCATTGATACACCTAGAAGGCCACAGTAGTCATGTGCCCTCGGTGTTGCTAGGTGTTGATGTAATAACTGGATAAGGCTCTGGCTGGGACAGAGGGGAGCTTTTTTTTATCCTATTTTTGTTGCACAGCCTTAGGTGGGCAGGTTTTTTTGGTTTTCATCTACAAGATGATAAACTGTAAGACTGTCTCTGGCTCTTGTATCTAGCACAGCAAAGATTTGCTGTAGAAAAAAAACTTTCTGCTCTTGCATCAGTGCTCAATACAGTTTTTGCAGGTGCTCAAGTGCAGTTGTATAGACATAAGAGTACTGCTGCTGTACAAAGACCAACACCTTACTCAGTTTAAAAAAAAACACAACCACACCCAACAACACTTTAGTATCTACATTGGTGGAATCGAACTTTCTGGACACTCTTGTTCTGAATTTAGAAAGCATGCAGAAATGTGTCCTAATTTTAGGATATTTTTTTCTACCCCCATACTAATTCTCAGTTTCTCTACTCATTCTCAGATACTTCCCATCAGTCCATCTTGTTCCCACCTTCCACATTTGTGACTTCTTTCCCTCTACAGCTTGTAAGGACACAAGAGTGTCTGCCCTAGCTTTCAGCGCTTGGACCCAGAACTTGGCTTAGCTAAGTGAAGCCCAGAACTGCATGTCAGTGAAAAAAATAGCTGCATAATCCTATGCAGATGGAACGTATCTGGCAACTTGCTGTGATGGTCTATGAAGCTTCTACTGGGCAGGGAAACTGAATTGTACGTAAGGCATACAACATGGATGAACTTAATTTTTCATGAATGTTGGAGGGACACATTCCAGCATCAAGGCTATTCCAGGGCCAAATCTCAAATCCTTAACCTTATGTGTGAGTATTCAAATCTTTCACATCTCGGCAATGTCTCCCCTCTTAGTAAAACTCTTCCAGGGAATGCGTCTAGGACGGGAAAACACAGATGTATTCTGGGCTGAGGTATTCAGAAAAAAATCTATCATGAGGCAAATATGCCTTCATTTGCAGCTCAAATACATGGTGGTGTTTCTACAATGGGATGTGTCAGGTTGCCTCTGTAGTAGTGTAGTTACCACTCTTGCCTACCTTGAATGAGTAGCATTGACTGGGGCATGGGAGATGTGGTTTGGTTCTCAGCTCTGGACTAAACTTCCTTGTGTAGATCATGTATAGCCAGAGTAGCTTTGAGAAGATAGGTGAAGTTAAGTGCTTTTATATATGTAAAATAATAGATAAACATAATATTAAAATAAAAATTAATATAATAAACTCTGCCCTTTCCCCCCTCCCCTGCCCCTTCCCCCTGCACTAACCAACCATTCATTTGGCTGAGAATCCCAATTGACTTATCTGCCTCTTTGGGAGTCTAAACCCCATTAGATGAACTTGGCAAGTGTCCTTTCTACTACCCTCTTTCTATGTAGAGGTCTCTGGAGAAGTGCCAGAGCTGTCAAAATGGGTGTAGTGCTCAGATTCTAATATAGGCAGTAACATACATGGAGACAATATGGAAAACTTACTGATGTGATGATACAAGACCTAATGGAGTCATTGAAGCCCATCCAGTGCTGGTAGTCAGGATATTCTCCCTTCCTCAGGCAGTGCTGATGGCCTACGTAGTTGGGACATTCATAGATCCAGCAGCCAGTTTCTACCTTGGCAGAGTTGCAGCAGTTGAGGTGGGCACGCAGGTCTGGCTGGTCTGTGGTGGCTTCACAGAGGCAGGCCTCAAAGTTTCTGTCCTCAAAGAAAGTGATCTGCAATAAAACAAAAGTAACCCCAGTCACACTGGAAAGTATTTGAAAGCTGGCTTTGTTTTGCCTAGATTGTACAAAACAATCCAAAGACTGCAGGGGTCCATAGGGGCGCTTTACCGTGCCCAAAGACTAGCAAAGCCCTTATGTCCATTTTCTATAGGGTGCACAGATAGTTTCTGGTGTTGTCATTTCTCTAGTTCTATGACTGACAGGTGGATGTCCCTTTGGGACTCTGGGAAATGGGGGGCAACTTTCATCATGATTTCACACTGGAAATAGCCTGTCAGCAGCTTCATGGCAAGCTTTTGGGAACATTTGGAGAAAGTGAAACCCGAATTGCTCATTGACTGAAAGCTCTGTGAATGACTTCTGTGTATCACACAATCATTCAACTTTGTGCCCATCTCTTGCACCCGGTCCTGGGCTCCTAGAAATCTTCTGCAATGTAGAATACAGACGAAGGAAGGAATAATTCTCCTACATCTGAATTGTGCTGAAGCTTTCACTTGACTTAATGATACAGGAACAAAACAAGACTGTTGTGTCTAACCCAAGTTAATCATTGAGCCCTCTAGGTCCTGTTGGACATGTATATCTTAGCAGCAGTAAAATCAAGTTAGAGATACCTAAATTCAGTGGCTTTGTTTAGTGATATTTATTACATTTGTTTCTAATAGAGTACTTCACCCTTATTTTCCTGTACATCTTGGAAGACTAAGAATAAATAAACTTTAGATCTCTTTCAGCAACTGACAAACTCAAAGGGAAACTAGCCAGACAGAAAAATAAAACCAGAAGACTTTTTTTATGTGTAAATGTTTTAGCATTTGAAAGCTTCCATAGGCTTTCTTTAGGAACCTTATCAGAGCTAGATAATAAAAACCACTTGAAGTTTCCCCTCTGCTAATTTGTTGTTAGACCAACAAACTATGTTTGCAAACATACTTACCTACAAGGAGCTACCTATGCATGTGTTAGGTTGGTTGTCAGTGTTCCATTCACTCAGCTGTTCTTACCTTTGCCATTTTTGCCAGGGTTTAGCTATGAGACCTCAGCATGCAGAAGTCATCAGCAGTCCTTTATATAGAATGCAGAGTGCTGCATCCACAGGAATAGGATAAAAGAGAATTTTTTTCTCAGTAAGAGAATGAATGTTTTTTCCCTTCCCTCTCTCCATTGTCATTCTCTAAACAAAAGGCAATAGCAGTAGTTTGTGGGGTACCGACTTTATTGTTACCATCAGTAAGCAGAGGATCAGAGTGAAGTGTAGGTTGAGCAATATTTCTGTTATTTTACCAATGGAACATGTGCAAGTGAATGTGCTGGAAATGCTACATCAGAATTGTTTCATGTAACTTTATTTTTAATCTCTCTCTGTTCCCTGAGTATATGAGACAAAGGGTTTTTTTAAAGCATATGGATTCCCAGTGATGATACTGTAAAACAGTTTTCAGAGTATGCTAATAAAAACTGTCCTGATTTTCAAGAGCCTTCAGACCAGGTATTGCTGCCTGTTTCCTTTAGCAGTAAGAGTATGTGTATGAGAGAGAAAATGATGTAATAAAAAATGCGTGGTAATGGATGTTTACATCCATCCAGGCTTCACTGCTGAAATTCTATATTAATGTAATTCAGAGTTCATAGATAAAGAGAATAGAAGTTGGAGGATGGATACCAACTTGTTTAAGGCAGAGAAAAGCCTTTTTAAATCTGCACAGAGAAATGTTTCACTTGAGAGATGTACAGATTTTTGGAGCTCAGGTAGGAGTCATTGAGGCAAAATGCAACAGCCTCTTAATTTCTTCAGCTGAAGAAACTTTAATAGCAGTTGAACTTAAAAAAATGTTGTTTAGGAAGAACGTTGTGGTAAGTTTTCAGTCTGATCTGATTAATCCCAAAGATGCTCAGGACTGTGTTCATTCTGGGCCCTCGTTTTATACGGTGTAGTGTAATTCTCAGTCAATCAATACATTACAGTGGTCTTTAGAATTCTGGGCAATAGGCAGCCTCAAAGTCAGGGCTGTTTTGAATTTATTGGAAGGGCACGCTGAAGCTGATGTACTCTGGTGCTATTTAGGTAAAGTTATTCTGCTGCTGATCATCTTCGGGTTCTAGCAGGAAATTTTTTTCTCAGTTTGTCTCATTTGACTAATGTCAGGGAGGTAACGTTAGTAAAAGTTTTGTGCTACCAGTGCTAGATCAGGTCTTTTAAGTATTTTCCATTCAGTCGAGTAATTACAAGGCTTAAGTAGAAACTGATGTTAAAATATCAAGGAAATGTTATCTATTTGAAACAAACATAATCCAAGTCTGTTTTGCAAAGGAAAAAGATAAACAGCATAGTTTTGAGTTATTCTTCTGGAGTTTTAAATTTTTCTCTATAACTTCTTTTTTTTTTTTTTCAGGGACCATTCCTTTCTCTCCTACTTGCCTTCCTTTTCTCTCCTTCCACAACCACCTTTGAACTAACTTTCACAAAATCGTGTCGTGTGCAGTGCCACATTTTCATATTTCCTACTCATACTGCATGGAGCAATAGTGGATCTTTTTGTCTCACTGACTTCTTGTTGAACCAAAATGCTACATGTTTGTGCTTTCTTGCATGTGTCTTTCACTATGAGTCTTGCATGGTCATTTCATGAAGCTACAAAACTTAAGGGGCAAATCTTTAGCTGGCCTGTTTTTACACAGCTCTAGTTGTGCTTCTAGTGGGTGTTGTAAATGGTATCACTCCTGTCAGCCAGGAAATTGTAGCCTTTAACACTGAGAGCAGACAGAGGGAGAGTGTGAATTTAAGTCAAGCAGTTGCTTTCAAATACCTCCATGCTTTCTTTGGATCAAAAATAACTTCTTCCTGATAGTTAAAGCTAAACAAATTGAATTTAACTTACAAGAACAACTTCTATGTGCAGGTCTGTGCTTGCATTTCTCAAAGATCTTTGACAGGCTCGAAAGTGTTACTCTTATTTTTGTCCTTTCTGTGATCATGCTTGCTTTGTGGAGCCAGGTTGTCTTTTGGGTCCCGTATGGTCCTTCATAGTTTAATACAGTGGGCACTAGGCTTGGTGATGAAGTTTGGAGCTTGAGAGACCAGAGTAGGGACAGTGATATGTGAATTCCTTATTGTAGCTACAGCTACAATAGTAGAGCCACCATCATGGGTCAGACCAGCGGTCCAGCTAGTCAAGTAACTTGGCAGCAAATGGGATCCTGAGTAGGGACTGAGGGAAGGGTAAGTATGAAGGAAATACATGTGATACTTCATTCAAACTTCAAGACCTCAAGTATTTTTAGCTCAAGAGGTTTCCTGAGCAGGAGGTTACTTCTCTTAATAACCCTCAGTGGATTTGTCTTCCAAGTACTCATCCAGCTTCTCCTTGAATCTTGTAGACTTTCCCCTCCCAGGACCCTATGCCACAGATGGGCTGTGCACTGCAAGAAGGGCTGTGGGTTGATCTTAAACTCTGGAGCCAAAATATCTTGTTAGCGAAATGGTGTCCATGATCTGAGGAGTCTGGTTATTTACATCAGTTCCAGTTGCCCTTAACTAGCATGCTGTTATGACAGCTACTTTTACATAGAGATTGACTAATTTTGCACCCCAGAAAAACTCAAGCATAGGGATAATCTGAAAATAGCAGTGAGTGTTTGCATGCCAGCAACTGTAGTGCCTGCTACCAACCATAAAACAAGCTACAGAAACCTAGAAGGCTTGTTAGCGAAAACTTGGATGCTCTCTGTGAATTCCCAGTGCTCTCTCCTCTAGCACCCTTGTTCTTAATATCTGCTTGAGATTCTCTGAGCATTTGCAAACAAAAGCAAGTAAAATCTCTTAGTACTCTGTGAAAACTAGGAATTGCCACCATTCCTGTCTCAGGTGGAGAGATTTTGAGAGGTTTAGCCACTCCCAGACCCTAGGATGCAGCAGAGTCAAGAATCCAGACATCCTAACTATCGCTCTGATCACTGAATAGTACATTTCTGTTCATTCTTGCCTTTGACCAAAGGAATGCCAGCATGTAACTTACACATCACTACGTAGCCATATTTCTCAATTGCACTAATTGAACTAGATACTTTGTTGGAGTATGTAGGCATATGTTAATTGCTGTATGGGGAGCTGGTCTGTTTTTTCTTTATTTTATTCTTGCTGAAGGCAAATTAAATATTTTGGTTCCCTGTTCTAAGCAGACAAGTAGATACTGTGCTTGAACTGCTGTGTTATTTTGCAAACCTGGCTTAGCAGGCTAACCTAGGCGTGCTAACACACATATTGCTTACATTGTGTGGTTCCTATAAATGCACAATATTAGGCATTTGTGAACAAGAGGAAACATGCTTTTTCACACCTCTGCCTTGAGAGCTGAATTGTTCATGCTCCATTTCTCTCTGGCTGAAGCATGGTGTTCTTATGTACACCAGACATTTGCAGCAGCTGAACAGGCTACTTTGTGCAGTAAAGGACAGGCAGGAGGGCAGACATAGTGTCCCATGTACAACAGAAAGGACGGGAAGGGCAAAGAACAGTTCTATTTTCCTCTCCAGTGTTGTCAGGGAAAGGCTGGTGAGGATCACTAACAGGCTATTACTGATGGGTCATGTGAGCGTGAAATAATGGCTAAATGAGGTCTCTGACATTAGCAAGTGGAGATGTGAGTTTTAAGCAGTCTACCTCACTGTTGTAGAAGTTGTTTGGATTTATTCAAGGACACCATTATCAGAATGTTTACTAGGCAAAACAAAATCAAAGCCTACCATTTAAAGCCCAGATGAAATTATTTAAAGTTAAACATATACTAGATGAGGTTGCAGAGTGTCCTAGTAGTTCTGTGCTCTCTCTACTGTTTTATCTTTCCAAAAGTGTCCAGTACCTTGCTGAAGAGCAGTAGTATATTTGCCTAACTATGCATGGAAAAAAAAATATCTAGACTCCACTACCTAAATGAGAAGAGGTATGTTAAGATGTGAGAACACTTAACTGTGTTTTGTTATATTTTGTTATGGCTCTCATTCATTATTGCAGAGTGCCTGCTGGCACAGGACTCAGAGATGATTAGTAGGCATATACCTGATTACCTGAATGATAATTAATGCTGCAATAGAATTTTTCCAGCACAACAAGATGATGTCCTGTTTCTAATCCACACTGGTCTGCTTATTAATTTTTTTTGCATGCAGAATAGCCTGGCAACTAAGGGATTTGGCTCAATCTCCTGCTGCAGCAGATCAGTACAGCTCTGAAGTTAGTAGGCGCAGGGTGATTGATACCAGGTAAACATTTAGTTCATGAAGTACAGGTTCACTAAAACATGCTATATAAAGGTGGTGTGATTCAAAGATGTGGAAAAATTCTTTCTGGAGGAATAAGCTGAGATAAGACTGGAAAGCTTTGCTGGACTGGGTGTAGCATGGAGCAGCTTGTTTGCATGAAGAATTTGATGCCAAATACAGTGTTCACCTTGTTCTAAGTTCCTCTGCATCTTTCTGTCCTTTTCCTCCTCAGTCAGTACTTCACTGGATATAACTATTAATGGGACTTACTTTTCTGTTCCACTGTACATGATAATTTAAATAACTGTTAAATGTCCAACTGCATATTGTTAACCCTGGTAAGTATAAAGCTGGAATCTATTCTTAGATCAAAACTTGTGAAACTGGGGAAAACTTGGATGAAAGAATCAGACCTTCCCATTAATAGCTATATCCAGTGAAGTAATAACTAAGGAGCTCTATACTATCCACAGCTAGATAATTGTGAATATTTTTTTGAAGTATTCCCTCTCTCCCCCTAAAATGTGAGAGAAATCGGATTTCCCTCTGGACTGCGCAACTTTAATTTGTTTGTAGTACTGAAGGAAGATTGATTTGAACAAGGATTTTGGAACGCATTCACTGTTTATTTAGTGTGGGAGTAATAACTCAGTGCAAGTCAGTCATCCTCTGCAAAGAGACAATTTTGGCATTTACTGCACCACAGTCAAGGACTCTTCTGTATTCCCTGGGTTTCAGTAAATACTGTCAACCCCTGAAGCTGGGCATTTCATACAAGATCCAAGAGCCACCTAAAACATTGAGGGAGCAGATCTCAGGGAGATGGATGTAGCCTGGGACTGATGGGCAATTGTCAGTGAACTCCAACATTTGGCCTTGGAGCTCCTTTTTCATAGAGCTGAATCTTGTGGGAAAGAGAATTCTGCAGTCACAAACACAGCAAAAATGTAGGAAAGATGGAAATTTAACTGATTCTGACATTACTGAACAAGAGAGATGTACAGAAAAAGGCAACTTTCCCAGCTACTATGTGCGTTTCTGAGAAATTGTGTTCTAATCTGGAGATAGGATTGTGAAGAGAGTCACTGTTTTGAAGCTAATAGAGGAGGTTTACTTCTTACCCACATGGAGGAGCTCAGGAGTGCCAGCAAATGGGTATGATCACATGTGTGGTAGGAAGTAAATGGAGGATGCTTTATGATTTGAAGAAATGGGATTTATAAGGACTCCATATTGTGACAATAGAAGAAAATGTATTCATGTGATTTTGAGATGATCTGTGGCACTGACTCGTGACCAAGCATGAATAATGTGGCCTTTTCAGAATTATGCTACTAAAAGACATTTACCACATTACTCCATATGCTCCCATTATACACTCGTGCACAGGCAATTGCCATGTGACAAACTGTTGAGCTATGTGAAGCACGGGCATGTGGAGCGTTCCTGCTGCTAAGGCTCACACTGTATAGTATATCTTGCTAACCAGAGAAGTACTTTAGCAAGTATTAATTCTTTGCCTGATTTTAACCCACACAGCCTTTATGTTAGGAAAACTGTACCAATTGCAAATCTGATTTAACATGTTCTTGTGTTTTTGAATCATAACATGGTACGGTCATATGCAAGTTGCATACATGAGCCCACAGCAGAACTTTATATCAAATGGCCCTGCTGGCCCTTCTCAGAGTAATGTAAAAACCTTCTCTACCTAGAAGTAGTCACTCAGCTTTCTTTTAGCATCTCCAAGTTATGAACAGGCTCTGGAAATAGCACTGATATTAAACAGATTATTTCCTTAATCTCTAGTGAAACTTTGCGTTGCCTTACTGAACTCTGCCTGTCTCTTGAGTTACTTGAAGAGACTGTATAATTATATTCTTAAAGGATAAACTATACCCAATTTCTTAAACTGTGATACACTTCCAAGCAGTACTCACTTAGAGGATTACAGGGCAAAACCTGATGGAGTCGCAGAGACTGAACCACTTCTGGAAGTCAGAATAGTCTCCCCTTTTTAAAAAGTACTGGTGTCCTGAGTAATTGGGCTTCTCAGAAACCATCCAACTGCCTTTTTCCACCTGGATGGAATTGCATTGTTTCACATAGGACTGCAGGTCAAGGTGGTCACTGCTACATTCATAGCAGCAGCCCCAGAAGCTCTTGTCTTCATAAAAAAATGATCTGCAGTATAAATGTTTGCAAAGACTCATAGTCTATCCCAGTGTCTGTGTCAGAGCAGGGTACTGGCATACTGGGGCTTCCACTTACCTTTACCATGTTTGGCAGTCGCTGAGGTGAAAGCCGAGAGCTGTGAGCAAACACTGTGGTTGCTTTTATATACCATAGTCCTAATGCTGTGCATCTGCAAAAAAGTAACACAAAAGGGTCCATTCTAAGCTGTGGGGAGAGCTCATGTTTTGTCTTTATTGTAGTTATGGCATTTATTGCATTTACCATGTGGCAGTCTTGTTTTTCTGGGTTTTGGCCTGCATTTGCTGATGCGAAGTGCAAGTGAATTATTGTGTAACTGTGGAGTGGACTACACTTTCAGCTGGTATCAACTGTTTCATGTGGTGCACCTGACCCAATGGGGGATTTGTGTATAAGAATGGTTCCTTACAGAACCTCCTTTGCCTGAAAGCTATCGGACTCAGTGGACCTGAGCAGTTTCTGGTGTAAGTCTGTTACTCTCCTTCCCCACTCTGTGTCAATTACCTCTTGCCTAAGCTTGTTGCATGGTAATCTTTCATTTTGTGAGAGCAGAAGAACTTTGCTTTAATTTCAATGCTTTGTCATCCACTTTATCCTAGAAACAGGAAAAGTCTCCATCTCATGTGGTGGTGTTAGCTTTTGCCTACTAATCCCTTCTATTGTGTACAGATTTTAACACAGATGCGTTAGGAGGAAATAGTGATTAAAAGTTTCAGTCCCTTCATGGTGTGTGGTTAAGTGCTGCATCCCTGAAGACTAAAAAGATTGAAATCAAATGGTTCTTCTTAGATGTTTATCAGTGTAATCTGAATTACTGGCTAATGTTGTAAATCAGTTTGGGTCTGTTGGTTCAATTTTTTCCCTTTGAAAGTCTGTTTGAAAAGTTCAAAGGGAGCAGGCTCAGGCTGCATTAAACTCAAGTTGCTCTCTATCTGGAACCAGGGAGGATTTTTGTTTAATGCTAAAGCAGAGTGTTTTAACACTAAAGCACAGCTAGTAGGTTACAGAAAACCATATTCCCCCATTGTGGAACTTTTCTTCTGTCATTTTTTTCTTGTTTGGTGCAGGGCTGAAACAAACCTTGACTTGTTCTATTCTGATTATCATTTTCTTGCACCTAAATCTTAGACTCTTAAAAGCAAACTTCTTCATGAAATATGCAAAGTTGGTTATACAATTGTCTTATATCACCAGTATGTGAGGCTCCAGTTCAAAAGAAACTACTGCACTCCAGAAACAGATTTATAATCTTATGTATTTAGGGAAACTTTTTCAAGCATGTAAAGATCTTGTCAACATGATTCATCAGTTAACTTGGCATGCAGATGAACACCTTTGTAGATCTAATTTATTTAAAAGGGCTCTATTTGCAACTACATAGTCTCCACCTTCAGTGGAACAAATGACTGTTTGTGGCTGTAAGGAGGAAGAGCAGGGCCAAGTTTGGGAGATTTAGTGGAGCGCAACTTTGCTTATGAGGTTTCAGGCCAAAGAAAAGGACTTGCAGTGCTGTAGCAAGAGAAGAAAGACAAGAGTGTCTTCTGGGGAGACAGATAGGGGGAATATGGAACCTCCACCTTCACATCCTTCCACCACAAACCACTCCACTGATGTTGTTTTTGACTGTATCCTTATTAAATGACAGGGGCTAATGTGCACTCACCATTTCCAAACAGGTTAGATATACCCTCCTGTTCTCTTTAGTATATTCAGCCCTATTCTTCCAAGCTTTCTGGGTTACCTCAGACCACCTGCCTTCATCCGGTTGGATTTCCTTGTCATGATGTTTGCTTGACTGTTGTACTTGACTTGATGTATTGTTGCTACTACTGTAAGTACACTGTTCAGGGCTTGCTTTTTTCTGCTGGCTGCATGGGTTGCTGACCCAGACTCAGTGGAACTGCTAACAGGCAGTGTGAGCATGCAAGAAATACTTAATACAGAAAGTTAGTGCGAAGTTGTCACAGTGCTTTAATGTCACGTCTGACTCTATTTCAAAGTGTAATCCCTTGTGTATAGAATCATAGAATCATTTAGGTTGGAAAAGATGTTTAAGATCAAGTCCAACTGTATGGCAAACTGGTGGGTAGATCTTTGGGATGATGAATGATGTAGAGAAACAGTTACTGCTGCATGGATTGCACATGAGTTCTTTGAACAAGGAATGTTAATGCAAGTCCCCATGAAAGGCCATAAAGTCTAGCCCTGGATGTCTTTGGCGACCACATCCCACACTTGCTTCACATAAATGGACTATGTGTTTAGCACTGGCAGTGGGAATACCTGTGTGCAATTACCTGGCAGATCACTTCCATAATAGCACCTGACCTGGTGACAGTCTGAGCAGAATTTGGCAGTTTGTGTTCTCTCTGACTCTGCTTTGCTGCAAACAAACTCCTTTTTGGAGCCAGTGTGGGCTAGTTCCTGTTTTGAGCACCTTTAACCATTCTTAGATACAGAAAATGCAGCAGAGATGCTTGGTCTTTCAACCATGACTCCCCTCATGGAGTCAGCATCCTTTACATTGTTTTAGAGAGATTGAGTAAAACTGAATTTCTCATTGCTTTGCTTCTGGTATTTGCTCTTGTTGCTGGCTGCCTCTTGAAGATATATAGCCCTATGCACTTAATACATTAGATTCTGTCCTGACAAAATTGATTTTTTTCAGAACAGATTGGTTATATTTTTGTCCTACAGAAAAAACAGCCTCTTACAAAAAATGGGTATTTTGCCATTCCAAGGTGGATGCTAGATGTTTCCACCTGACATTTGACTAGGAAAAAGCTCTTCACCAAAATGAGTGAGAATTTTCGGAATAGCTAGAGAATCAGTAGTGACATGTCTGAAGTCAGGATTACTGTAGCAGAAATGAAGGGGAAATCGGGGCTCGCTTGCATGGGCAGTGCTCTAGTAACTGGCTATGGTCTAAAGACTTTGACTCTCAAGATCGTGTGGGGCAATTTAAGAAGTTAGCACCTCTGGTCCTGCAGGCAGTATGTTTGTGCCTCAGCTGCTGTGTTGTTCAAAGCCAAAAGAGTTAGCTGAAACAATCTGAATTCAGTGTCATAAACTGGGCTGTGAATTGCAGTATCAAGTTGCCACCATGAGTTCTGCTACTGGAGTCAGTCTCTGGGGTGCAATGGGCAGCTCTTAAATTGCCAAAGGGAAAGTGGATGATGTCCTGTTCAGTTCCCCACTTGCTTCATAAGGCCTCAGTACCATGATTTCAGGTACTTAGACCCAGAATGGTCTTTATCCCACAGTGGATACTATTGCAGTGCAGTGGTAGGCACCAACTGTATGCATGTGACAACTGGTGCTAAGTCTGCATGTATGATCAGAGGCCTCTTCTGGGTCCTGTAGAACAAAATTTGTGTATCTCCTCTGAGCTCTGAACTATGTCCATTGCTTTTTGCATAGCTGAGAAGAGGATTTGAAGTTGTCCTAGCTAATTGGTCTGGTCACAGCAAAACCTTTTTTTTATTCAGGAGACAATATAGCTCAGGAAAGGAGGAAATTTCAGTCAAGGTGGCAGAAGGCTATCATTCACAAATCCCACTGTGCACACATCTACAAGCACCTTTCAGCTCCTTGATTTTGACTGTCTGAAAATGTGAACATATGAATGGCAAATCATGATCTGCTGGCCTTGATTTTTGTGTGCAGATAATTGGACACCAGCCAGCCAACAGGGGAGGGAGTAGCGAAGGGGCAGGTACCTGCACTCTGAAAATGAAATACTGGTTTTATGCTTGTTAGCATAGCAAGTTTTCTGTTGCTTACTTCTCTTAACTCCACCAGCCTTATCTGTAAAAACCAGGAAGCATTAGCCAATGAAAAGTGAAGAACATGGCACTACTCTAATAGCAAAGGCAGCACTGGAATAACATGGCTAATCACCTATTTGTTAAAGTCTTACTGTTTATTTTATTGCAGGTCAGTGAACAAAAATCAGTCATGAGATGTTAATCTCTCTCTAGCTGTTTAATCTTAACCACCCCCTCGCCATTGTTCTCTTACTCACGTGCTCAGCAGCAATATCCCCTCCTCCCCTCTTGTAATGACCTCATTTCAAAGTACAATTTATCTCTACTTTGGCTTTCAAGGGGTCAGCCTGATGCTGTTTGAGTTGGAATGAAATTTGCTCCAGTCCTAGCACTGGCTGCTCCTTACTGCTCTACTGAATTTGCTTGCAAGAACAGAAACCTCTGTTTAGAAGCTGGTGGATGCTCTGAGCTCCAGGAATGAGCCTGTGCTGAATGTAACAGGTCAGACCTGTCCCAGCAGTGAGCAGAGGCCATGGAGGAGAGGTAGGAACTGCTAAATGGGATTGGATAGTCCATTCCAGTAATCCCACTTCCTGCAGAGTGAACAAACCAGGCCAAAACAGCTGGTGCTACAGAAATGCATGGCTAAAGAGTTCCTGTGTAAGGGAGGGTGGTGTTGCTGTTTATCTTGAGTCCCCTCTAGCCTTCTAATCTGACTCCCTGGGCCTTGAATTTTGGCTTACATGCTTAAAGGAAAGTGGGGGGGAATGCATGGTATGGCCAAGAAGCCCCATCAATATCAGCACAAAGACTCACCAGTTAATCTGTAATTTCTGAATGTACCAAGCTGTGGTTAGGTCTTTCCCCATGGACAGCTCAGAATTGAAAGGACAGGTGTTTACAGCAAAAACATTCTTTTTTAGACCAATTTTAATAGGAAATTTGTGATATGTTAAAAAACCGGAAAAACTGTGAACCTGCTGAGCTGAAAGCAAGCTTTGAGTCCATGAGGACTTCTAAAAGACCCTTTGAATCTGTGATTAAGTTTAACCGTTCCCAGGCTTTCTTGTGTAGTGCTGTCTTTTGGCATCTCCATAAATGGGCTCAGTGACTGAGAATTGGTGGGCAGAAGAAGAAAAACAGTTTTGCTTCACAAGTGTTTATTGGTTTTTCCTTTAGCAGATATTTTGCATTAGAGTACAGGACCATCTCCAAGGCATGGGTTAATGCAGCTGTACAATATGTGACCACACTTTGGATGGATGTCTATCCTTTGGCTAGAAGTAGCTGGGAATCTTCATTTCTATCATTTTTATATGTAAAGAGCTCGATGGAGTCTCTCTACCCTGCAGTTAGTGTTAAATACACCTCTCAGCAGTGAACACTTCTACTACCCCACTGAGCCCTGAAACTTCTATGAAATTAAGTAGAAGAAGTCCTATAGAACAGCCCATACTGTGTGCCCAGGCTTCCAGCCAGAGGAAGAGAGGGATGTGGAAGGAGAACCATGTGCACCCAGCTCTTTTCCCAAGGTAGAGTTTGTACAAGCATGAGGATTGTGACAGCCCCTCTAAGAAATGGGGAGTGTTCTTGGGCAGCACAGCATGGACATCACAGAGGCAAACGATTAGAGACCTGCAAATGGGGAATGGAAGACAGGCTTCAGTGCTATACTGGCACTGCAGGAAGAGGCTTTTTCTTCAGCTGAGTCCTTTAAGGAAATAAGAAAGCAGGATGGTTACAGGGGAGAGCTGAAGAAAATGGGATCATCCTGAGAGGCAAACCCCTCATGTCACATGCAGGGAAGCTCATTCCTGCCCCACTCTGGATCACGTGTGGGAGTTGCACAGCACTGTGGACAAAGGGAAGTGTGTAATCCCTGTCTCTGAAGTGCTGCATCCTCTCTTTGGCTATGTAAAAGTAGCATGGTGGGTTGAGAAGCAGTAGGGACGCGATGGGAAAATGTAAGCTCCCAACACACTGGCAGGGAAGCAGGAGAGCTGTGGCTAAGGGAAGAGGAGGGAATGTCAGGGTCTTGGCTACAAGACATGAGGGGTGGAAAGAAAGGAATGACTGCTAAGATTTAAAAACAACAACAAAAACAACAACAACAAAAAACCCCAAAACACAAGTGGCAAATGTATTACCAAAGCTAAGGTAGAAGATGTCAGTTAGCTCACCTACAGCTAAGTGAGGTACATGAAGTCTGGGTCTTTGTTATGTCTTTGCTTCTTTGCATTCCTTGCTTTTGACTCTGTTCCAGGCTTCTCTGGAGCGATTTCTTGTTTTGCTTCTGTGGCTCCCTGCAGGTTGCAAATGTTAATAAGCACAAGCACAGCATGCAGGGCTGAATCCATCAGGAGAGCTGGGGAGTGCATGGCAGAGCAGCTTCCCTCCTGCTGTGTGACATGTGATGCACATTGAACTCAGGGCTGTGGGGGAGCCCCTTTACTCGGTCAAATCCAGCCCTACTGCTGGAATGTTTTCTTAGCTCTCCTGCTCAGTGGAGCTGCAGCAAACAATAGGCTTTAGCAAATCATGGACAAATAGAAAGGCAGAGCCTAATTCATGTACATGCTAGGCTAATCTGACATTACTGGGCTCTTTATGGAGTCAGGTTTTTGTTATTTTTTTTCAAAAATAGTCTTCAACTAGTTTTTTTTAACCTAAAAGTGATAGCAGTGAATGTGTTTTGCAGGGATACTTACCAGAAGAGTGCCTTCCGTGTGCATGTTGAGTATTACTGGAGTTGACTTTCCAGCTCATGAGTGACACCTCCTGCCAAGGTGTGATACAGTTGCCATAAAAGTACAATTTAGGATTGACACTATGTTATAGATTAGTGCTACTATGAAACATCTCATGCTAAAGAGTGCTGAGAAGGGCAGACAAGAAAGGCTTTGCGTGCTCTGATGGCTAGAAGTGCTGCTCCAGCTTTGACATTCAGTGGTAGTGTTGCAAAAACAGTTTTACTGGCTTGTGTGAATTCTTCAGACCTACTTTGTCAACCTGTTGCTTCCGTCTAGTCAGTGAGTCCAGTTGCTTGCTGTCCTTTTTAGCTCTACTTGCTGAACGTGGGTTGGTCTTTTGATATGCTGCTGCTGTCTGGTACTTGATGCCTTGAGAGGGAGAAAGAGTCTCGCATCATCTTGAGTTTACAGAGTGGCCCCAGGCTGGTTTACAGACTTACTGCATGGGATCAGTTGCAATACATGGTTGGAGGTAAGGGGTCCCAGCTTCAAATTCTTTAATGCTCCTGAAGTTACTTTCATTTTTGCTGCACTTGGAGAAGAAGCAGGGAAGGGGGCAGGGGGTGGCTCTTTCACTGGCCAGTAGCATAACTGACCTTTGCAAAAGTCCTACTATTAGTCCAAGCTTAAGAACAAACAACTGATTGTCAGACATGAAGGCTGATTCTACTAGAAAGGTGTAATCTTATTGTTTACCTCACCTTGAGAAAAATGCTCCTTTTGCAATTTTCATGAACTTCAGGAACCTGAGCTAGACACTATTTCTAGGCTACAATGAGGAAATGCCTGTACCCACTCCCCCCCATGCCCCCACAAGAGAATAGGCACAGACCAAGGTTTACACTATCCTTTCCACGTGCAGCTGTTGGAGCTCAGCAGCCTGTAACTTGGTGGCTCTGCTGGGACAGGTGCTGCTGCCCCATGTCCTTGCACCCTGGCCTTGTGGGAGTTGGGCTGAAATGTGCTCACTTTGCTTCCAGGCATACTCTGCAGCTTTAGGGGCAGTCAGCATGGCAAATGGATGCAGGGAGAGCTTGAAAGGTTGAATCCAGTGGTCCTGGAAGGACAACAATTCATAGATTAGTATGTCTGCAGAAACGATGTGCTAAAGCCAAATGGGCATATGCTTTTGTGGTCAGTGGAAAGTAAGAAAACTGCTTCAGTTTCTGCTTCAGAACTGATGGATAAATTAGCACAGCTTTGCTGGCAGTTTTTGTCCTGGCTGCTTGGTGCACCCTGCTTCTTGAAGTGCCCATCCCCTGCCCAGACATTTCAGTTGTCCACACAGTAGCTGAACTGCTGCATTTTATAGACCCGTATGTACTGGTGCAGCCTGGGGATTGTGGTCTGCCATAATATTCTGGTGGGCAGGATATCAGCTGTTCACATGACAGCTCCTGAAATGCTGGACAATGGGGTAGGAAACTCTGAGAAGCAGCAGGCAGTTGGGATAGCAACCATTATATCCATCTCAGGCTAGGATGTCCCTTCTCATGAATCAGAAATCTTCTGGACCCTAATTTCCCACTAGGATGTGACTTAGTCTTCCTAAGTATCTACATATCTTAGTAGAGCTAGTGCTTGATTTTCAAGGAGATCTAAGCCAAGACTTCAAAAGTGATGGAGGATAACAGGAATCTCCACTTTACTTTGATGGGAAAGGGTGGGGGGAGAAGATAACCAAACCTGAGATCCACAGAAATTGAATTTTGAGATGGGCTGGATTCCAGCTCTTTGAGTTGAGGACTCTTAAGGAGGCACAAGCTGTGCTCCAAGAGTTACTGTTAATGAAAACAGTAGATTTAACCTCTTAAACTAATTAGGGCTTTGCAAAATAAATTACCCTTAGTTTCCAAATTCAGCAAAGCATTTCCGTTCCTTTCTTATAGAGTGGGAATAATCTTAAATCCATGATTAAAATTAAGCAACGTTGTTGGCTTAAATAGAAACTGGATATCCTGATAACAATGGCTTATCTTCCTCTTCAGAAAATTTTGTAACTTTGCTACCTCATGACCGTCAAGGAAGTATCCCTGAGTCCACTAGGGGCAGGATCTAGGCAAATGCACAGTAACATGAGATGAACAGAAAGACTGTTTCTGTTCTTTCTTTGTCTCTGCTTGCATAATATCAGAATATAAATCAAAGCTAAAACAACACTAACACCCTCCCCCACCCCCAGAAAAAAAAAAAAAACCAAAACCAAACAAACCACCACGGATAACAGCATGAGTAGTTGGAAACCTTCCAAGAAAAAATCATTCCTCTGCAGTGTATGGTGTGCACTCAAAATGGAGATTTCTAAAAATATCCTGGGTTGGAAATTCCTAGACAAAAGGATTCCTGCCCATAAGAAGCATGACAGTAAACATATACAGCGTAAAGTTCACAGCAACAGGAGGGACAGCTGATCCACCCACTTATCCCAGGAGCAGAGGGGAAGATCCCTCCTTCAAAATAACATGTTTTGAAATGCCCCTACATGGCATCTAGTGACATTTCTAGTTCTTGACATGGGAAAATTAAACTAAGAGAGGTTACAGCCAAGGCTGTTCTGATGCACCTGTGAGCTGGAGTGAGCTCTAGTCCTTTCTGGACACCGGGTGGTAGTCCATCATTAATATTACAGCTAAGCATGGCAGGTTAAAAAACACCAAAAGGTGCACCAGAAACACTGTGAATAACATGTGGACCAACTATTATAGTCTGATTACAGTTCCACAGCAACTTTTAATGGTTGCTTGGGAAATGTCAAGAAAGTCTGTGTTACTGAAGATAAAATTTATATATTCCAGCACAAATGCTCTTTCATTAATAGCTGGGCCATACAGAATACTTTCTTGTGACTCGAGTCATGAATTAAAGATTATAATACTTCCTCTATTTTTTAAAGGGCAATTACACTTAAATGGCTAAAGATATGCTGCTAGAGAAACTTGCTTTGAACACAGGCAAGGCCCTTGTGAAGCAGGCTATATCTCCATGGACGCTGCATAGCCTCCTTCCCCACTCCACATTAGTGGTAATTAGAGCACACTGGTGGGAATGGTCTTCTGTAAAGCACTAAGCCAAAGGCCCAAAAGCTGGGTTACATCTTAGTGTGGCTGTGAATAGTTGGACTGCCCTTTTCTTGCCTAAGGTAGAGGAGGAGGTGAATAGTTCAGCTTTTTGCTCTGTTCAAACAGAGAAGGCTGGAGCTAGTTTGCTATTACTGATGGGGCAAAAGGGGCAAACTTGAGTTTAAAATGTAACATTTTTTAAAAGGCACAGATATTATAGGATCCAAATGCATTATGCCTTTATGCAGCAGGAGATTCCTTCCACTTTATTGCTCATAGCATACCAGTCTAGACAGTAGGCTGGTGGGAGAAGGGGGCAATAGCTTACTATCGCTATAGCCAAAGCTAGGAGTCACTGGTACCACTGAACTGGTACCTCTTCTTTGGTGGACTCTCTCAGACCTAACGGGCAGAACACTTCAAAAAGTGTGGAGTGGAATCTGCAAGGTGTGTGGTGCTAGCAATGATGAAAGCCTTTTAAGTATGCTTGGGAATGGGACCACTTTAAGACTGGGACTAAGTATTGGTATTAGTTTCAAGGCAGGATAGGATTCAAGAGTTTTAACTGGTGAAATCTCTACAGGGCCAAGATGAGATCTGATCAGTAAAGCTGGAGTATCTATCTCCTTTTTGTCTACTGAAGGCTTTTTTTTTTTTTTTTTAATCCATCTGGTTGCTCAGTTACGTTTGCCTGGTATATCCAGTTTTGCACGGACCATATACAGTTTCTTTTTCTGGTAGCCTGGGGATAATTTTCAGCAGAGGTCCAACAGAGGAACAGCACAACAGAGCCAAAAAAGCTGCTTCTGCACTTTAAAGAACAAAACCGTCTCCCTGAAGGTCAGCTACTGAAGACAAAGAGCTTTTATACGTCTGCTTTCCCTGCACCAGTGCTTTGTTTGCTTGGGTTGGCAAAGTCCCACGCCAGTGTGCAGGCCAGAAAGGAACCATGAAGTCTGTGGTCAGCCAGGCATTTAAGCCAGAAAGAGGCATGCCAACAAAATGCCTTCATAAACCTCTTAACCCAGGCGCACATCATTCAAGTATTCTAGCATGCAATGGGTGGCTTTTTAGACTAAAAAGATGGAGCAGGGATTTTAGAAGTAACCCTTATGCTGCTAGAGGTTTCTGATCCCAGTGGTGGTGTAATGAGGGAAGCATCAAGAGGTCAAACTCTAGAGGTTAAATATAGTAAGCACCTTTCCTCCCCTGCCTAGTCTCAACTTCCCTTGTTTTTTCATGGTTACATTCAGTCTGTCCCAATTCCTTCTGTGAGGTGATGGGTGGCAAAGGAGTTTGGGCTCATGTGCGAATGGTTTCTGTCTGGTGTTTCTCTGTACTTCTCACTTTTCCTCTGTGCTTTTGTCCCTGCAGGCCATGGCATGGAGGGAATGCCTCCTTCCAAGACCATGTCTCTCTTAATAGTCACTGTGTACGGCTCCTTACAAGTGTCCTCATGTCTCCTTCCCTAGTAGCTGCTGCTGTTTCTTAAATATGTTTGAATAGCAGTGCCATGTGCTCCTCTGGCTGAAGTTTTGGCTCATGCCTGGCTGCTTACACAGGTTTCTGAGCTGACTGGCACAGGACAGTTCATGGTCTCCTCCCATATATGTCACCACTGCAGCCCTTGCTGCCTAAACACTGCCATTTATGCCTAACACAGCACCGATGTGTGAATCTGCATGAAAGCAGTAAACCCTGCAATTTATGCCCAATGTAAATAGAAAGGTATTTGAACTAGAGATGCAGAAGTTGTCCTAACATCTAAAACTGCTCAGGTCTTACAAGGTCCCTAAGACCTGATAGATCATTCCACACGAAGGTTTCATTCCCAAAGAGCAGGGATGTGACTTGTCTGGAAGGTGTTAAATAGTATTGGATTCCTTTGTTTATGTAAATACACTCTTAGAAATCTCAGGTGAAGGGAAGCAGGAGGCACACACTCTGCTGTCTGTCTTGAGAGCTGACTAGACCCAAACAACTCTGGTATACGGGCTGACAGCAGGCTGTGTTATCAGAGCACCATGCCCAAGGAAACATAGCCTCCTTCTTTCTGGAGGCTTTTAAACTGCAAATAATGACTGAGACTGTGCCACAGATTGATTAGGACAGAGATTAAATGACTTGCCCAAAGTCAGATAGTCTAATCAAATCTGCAAGTCAAGGTAATGTTACCTCTTCTCTCTGCAATAATTGAACTGTAAAACCTTGTGCAAGTTTTCTGCTACTGTTATATGATTTGGCACAAGGGTACTTCCAGACTCTAGAACATCTTTTCCCTGCAGGTACACAGGTAACACACATGACCCTGCAGTCACAGAGTTGCTGCTTTGTTCTGTTTAATCTGTATGTCCACCTTCCATAGGACTGCACTGCACTGCAAGTAAAAATTGGCTTAGCACTGTCTTCTTATTCAACTCTTTTTAACACTGCAATAAAGGGAGAATTTAAGGCTCTCTGACAGGTGCCATTTCTGATCCTTTACTGGGATCCAGAAAGTATTCCTAGGATGTAGATACTGAATCTCCTTGAACAGTGTCATGTAATGCCTATGCAAGTGTCAGAGTGTCCTTCTGAGAGTTGGCTTCTGTAAACATTGCACTGATTGAACCTGCCTAAACACGATCCCAGATTAAGACCTGCAGTGTTGGCACACTCTGCTAAGCAGCATACAATAGCTTACAAAAAACCCCATGGAGGTATGGCAGGAAGTCTCTGTCTTGCAGGGTTGAAGGTCTTTAGCCAAATTTCACATCTTTGGTTCCTCTGATGAATGCCTTATCTCAGACCTACAGCATACTTCCTTAGCTGGAAGATTTATCAGTTTACAGGGGAATAAGAATGAGTCAAGGAGACCACGAAGGATCTGCAGAGTCCATACAAAAGAGGAGGGCAGAAAAACTGTAGCAAAGAGGTGGGCTATGCAGGGAGAGTTTTACTGGCTTATACAACTGCCTACAGGGTATACTTGCCAGCAAAGCAACTTTAGCTCCTCAGTGAGGCCAAGCAGTGCAAGGCAGCACTAGAGGCCAGGAGCTAGCAAACGTTAGGTATTGTCCCCTGATGATTTCTGGTTTGCAACCTGAGTGGACTGGGCACAGATAAAGTACATCTTTGGCAGCCAGATGACAATCCCAAAGGAAAGTGCTAACTTCAGATAAAATTCACACTGTTGTACCTAGCCTGTGGTGATGAATGCTACCTGCATGCTTATATTCTGCTGTAACAAGCAGATACATGAGAGTTTATTGTAGGATGTTGCCACCTATCATCCACATATCCTCGATGACTGCTGGTCTAACAGTAGTGATTGCTTTCCATAGAATGAAGTCCCTTCCTTTATTCGTATGGGAGAGCTGGAATAAACAGCAGCTATAACAGACCCCCCCACAATATGATCTGCAAGCAATTAAGAAAAGTGCTGCACTCTGCAGCTTTGACACATACCCTCAAGACTAGCAGCAGGAATGAAGTACCCAATGGATAACCACAACTGCACATGGTGGCTTTATACCTCGTTATGATGCTGAAAGGCCACCCACAAGGCTCTGAACTGTAATGGCAAATGTGAGAAGGGAATAGTTCAACAGCTTACTCTAAGAGAAATAATCCATGTGTGGATTGCATTCCTAGAATGCCAGCCCTATGCACTACATGCTGGACCAGGCCACTACAGGTAAGAGATCTTCACTCAGACCCTATTAGAGATGCTGAAAAACCAACAAATCACTCACATTTGCAGAGCTCTGCCAGTGTGCGGCTGAGGGCCTCATGCTGTAAACCTCAAAGATCTCTTCGATAGGAATGCTGTTCTGTGAAGACAGGTAAAGAGAGAGGTTCAGCTCTCAGAAGTAGTATTCTTTAAAGTGAACGTATGACATCCAGCTCATACCCCCTTCCTTTGATCTCTGAATCAGCTTTCACGTGAGCTCCTAGTATTGTTTCATGCTGCTAGTTCAAATCTATTGAAATCTTGTCCTGAAACTTGCTCACCATTTTGCACTTGGGTGAGACAAGTAACTTACACACACAGGACCACCTACTGAAACTGCCTATTTTGTTTTCTAAGGCTGAGCAAAACTTAATGGCTACCTGATAAAAATGAGATGGATTTGTAATATTTGCACTGTCTGTATACTGTGCTTTCAATGAACAAAGACATCCAGGGTACAGGGAGTGTTTCTAGACTGCTGCCATGGAGCAAAAGACATTGCTGTCTTTCTTGCCCTCTTACCATTAATATTCCAGCATATGAAGATAATATCATAGCTTCTCTCTCAATTCGGTTGGGATACGTGTATCGGTTGTGAGCTGCAAAATTCCTGTATGGTGTTTTGAACAAGAAGATTATTAGCGTGGTGTTATAAATGCAAAAAGTAGTCCTGGGCTAGATTCACTGCTGCTTTTACTCCATTTTTCACACTGGTGTAACCCACAGCAACAGCAGGGCCTTAGCTTTGCAATACTCACATTTTCTCTCTTGTCAGTGCAGTCTGAGCATCCATGTCACTTAGCCACAGCAATGCAACACTGAAGGCTAAGTTGTAATGGACCTGGAAAGACAAAAGAACCTTATGTGTTTTGTTTTACTGTAATTGCTTGACTGAGGGATGACAGAAAGACCAGAGAAATGCAGGGAAATGTGAGCTGGAGCCCAGTATTGTCTCAGCTACACTGGGTACCTCACCAGTTGTAAGACACTTGCTGAGGTTTGAGGGGTTTTAAACACAGCCAGGAAGACTTTCTCAGCTTACCTGAAAGATGTTTTGTTATGCACACACAGCTTTAGTTTGTGAAGAATTCCCTTTGGTTAGTTGACCTGAACTTTATCAAATGTCCTCTGTGAATAAGTTTTGTCTTGCTGAAAAATCAGCAAAAACTTGAATTATCTTGGATACATTACACCTGGATGCTATTCACAGCCAATCTCTTTAGCTACTCATTGCAGTAATGGGCTTTTATTGATCATTTTAGGAACAGGTTACTTAGCTGTACCAAACAGCCATCCTTCAGAGTTCTCAGTAGCCCTGCAGTTAAAGAGGATAGGAAGTATGAAGTCTGGTGATTACCAAGTCATCTAGAAAGGTGGGCTGCCTTTGTCCTCTTGGATCAAATTCATTTTCTCGTAGTCTGATGCCAACATAATCTCCCCTTAAAGCAAGAAAATAACTCCAAATTAAAACTGGTTGTAAGCAATCCGGTGCATAAGAAATGTAGTAGATGACTCTAAAGCTAGTGCAAGACTGGGGCTAAATTTGGTATGATTCAGGGCTAGGAATCTCTTGCAGGATTTCTCACAGACTCTTCTTAAGTAGGAAAGTTGTTAGTTTTCTGCATCACTGCTAATCTTAGCTTCCCTCAAACCACACTGCTGTCTTCCCCAAAGGCCCCAAAATATAGGAAGAAGTACAAATATGAATCAAGTATTTGAAGTCTGGGGACTCACAGAAGGATTTCACTGTACAGCCAACAGACTGAAAGAGATGCTTCACTGGTGCTTGTTCTTCTCATTCAGGAGAGGCCTGATTCTGCAATCTTTCCTCAGACTAAGTACTACTGATACATGCAAGCAGTCCTAGGGTAGATGGGCACAGGATTTGTATGGAGTAGAGGGGACACTGCTTACCTCCCCTAGGAGCTGTCTGCTGTGCACTCCTGCATCAAAGAGCATGAGACACTGCTGCATGAACTAGGAGACCCCTTACAGACAGCAGCTGCACTGGCTGCATTGCAATGGAGAAACTCTGCACCTCCCTGGTCATTCCCACTGACACAGAGCAAGTTCTGGGCTTTGACATCTCTACTGTCACATATGCAGTCAGGTATCATGCTGCAGACTGTGGGTAAGAACATGAAGAGCACCTCAGAGGAAGTCTGCTCATACTTTCCAGCAAGAGAAGACTAAGGTTTTACAGTTGTCATCCAGCTAGGTCATACAACCCTTTGCAATGAGAACAATTCCGTCTCAAATGCAATGAAGGCAGTTCTGGGCAGTTACTACTTACAGGAGTTTTTCAATCTCTTTCTTCAGGCGTTTTCTTTCCATACTCTAGCTGTCACTGTAACATAAGCTTAGTGGGATCTAGGAGAGAGAAAAGTGCATCCTACCAAGTATCTCTGTCAGTGAGCAAATCTGAATCACAGATAATGAGTATGGGACACTTGGAGACTCCCTACAGAAATCTGGTCAAAACCGTTTCCTAAGTAAGATTACAACAGAAGCTGAGAAAAATCTAGTCAAGAAAGAGAAGACAACATGCACAGTACTGAAAGTAAGGGTAAGGAGTTTAGTAATGGGAAATGGGCAGAATAAGCCCATTTAAGATGAGCATAAATCTTGAGTGTCAGCTTGCAGGTTGCTTGCATCCCCATCACGGTGATGTAAATTCTCTCATATAATGCAATATATTGACCTGCCGCTGATTCTGAGTTTCTTAGCGCATGGCTTGTTCTCCCCACTCTGTAGTAATCAGACCTATGTGGTACAAAAAGGGGATGGACTGGGAAGAGGACAGGCTGGAAGAGATGAGGTAACAGCTGGCCTGACAGGACACAGCAAAGAGAGAAGCCAGCACCTGGCCCACCAATTTATTGTACTATCAAAGTGCATGATTCACTCCTCTGCTCCATAGTACACAAATGACATACCTAGAGTAAGCTCTCTCTGTTACTGGATATTGTCCCCCTATTCTCTCTCTCATACCTGTACACAAGAAATCACGCACTACCTGTGTCAGCTGTTGGAACAGGCTTCAGGATCTGGGTTTGGAGCGTCTCTGACTTCAGGTATCTATGAAGAGGAATTCTGTCTTGATGTTGCTGTTCCTTTCTTGCCTCTGCCACTCAGTTTGTGTGCCAGGGAAATTAGGCTATGGCTTCACGCAAGACTGCAGCTTTCTCCTGTTGCTTAGAAACAATGCTGCTGAGCTGAGAGAAATTAAATGGACCCCCCCCCCCAAACCAACAATACACAGAAGAGGTTAAACCTGCACCTTCAGGTTGGTTTATCAGTTTCAAGCTAAATGATCCTTTTACACTTCTAGGCATTGAGTTTCACTGCTGAATGGCTAGTTGGAAACATAGAAGACTTGCTAACAAGGGAGGCAGAGACTATTCACTGGGTTTTCTGATGGATCTAATTGCCTGTAAAAGAAGCTATCAGCTTCCACTGTTCCAGCCTTCCACCATATGGAACGGTGAAAAACTAGACCCGATACCTCCCAAGAGCCCATCTAGGGTTCTATTTGCAGTGTTTGTGGCATATAGCGAGGATCCTGCTACTAGTTCTTTCATCAGTGTTATGTTTTTGCTTACAGTATTAGGAGAAATTCTAACAGCCAAGAAATCCCAACACGACTTACTAAATTCTGCTGTTGTCCTTCCAATGGATGCAGGGCACTTCTTGCACAGGACTGCTGATGATAGCCAATGCATCATGATGACGAACAAGTCAGTGAGAGGCTATTGGATTTTGTAGATTAGGAAGGTTTGCAGGCTATAGTTCTGAATGGAACGAGCCATCTGTCTCCCTGGGAATGTACTTCTCATGTTATTAGCTTATTACCTAGTAAACAATAGGAATGGATGTTGCCTCTCTTTGTGATGGCCTAAGGAAACATAAAAGCAAATGTATTACCATGAGACATAGATGTTTGCCAGGAAAAAGCCTACTTGGTATTTACAGAATTTGTGCTGTGCTTTTTCTTCCTTATTTCACCACTCTCTTTCCAAAGCCCAAGCTTTAGGCATGTGCCTAGGCAGGTGCAAGAGGTAAAGGTAGTGGACATGGTTCTGCCACCTACCATGTCTTTGGCACAGCAGTGGAAAGCCAGATAGGCAGCCACTGAGGGAGGGCTGGAGTTTGGGAATGGCCCCTCCTAGCAGCAATAGATGCTTATGGCCATTGTCCTTAATTCTATGGCAAAAGGAGCACCAAGCTTAAGACTTCTCCACCTTTCATTGCAGCTGTGAGGCTTGTAATCAAGTTGGATCTGATTTCTGAGGGCATCCGCCTGGCAGGCATCATGGCAACCCTATGTCTCCAGTAGAGCTGCTGCTTGTTTGCTCTGCTTTGTGAAACGCAGATCTACTGCCTGCCTTTCCTCCAGTTACACCTACCCAGGGCTTATCTGCTGGTATGGCCAGGCGAGTGTGAAAAGTGACCTTCACAAAGTGGACATAGCCATACCAGGACTGAACCAAAGTCCTGCTAACCCAACCCCTGCCCTGTGATGTAGCAAGGGTGATACCCTGATGAAGAAAGTGACTTTCCTGAAATGAGGGTGGTCCCTAGTCTTGGGGTGAACTGACCCCTGCTATTTCCCCCAAAGCAAGAAATGCTTCTGTGTCATTGCAAGGCAGGGAGGGGGAGTGGCACTGTGTTTTTGCTCTTCCTGGGGGAAAAAAAATCGCAGCCACTAGTGGACACCTGGGGAAGAGACGGAAGAGCTGCGCCAGTAAGTATCGAAGTTTCTCTGTGTATTTCCCCATTTTCCACTGATTTGCAGCTCAGGACCTTCTTGAGCAAAATATGTTGTCTTGGCAGTTAATAGCCATTGTTTTTTTGTTTTACTTCCACAAATTTGTCCAATCACTTTTTGAAACCCGAGAAACTGACATCTGCAATATCACCTGGCAAAGATTTCTACTGTTTAAATAGGGCTGGGTGGGAGAGGGTCTCTGGTTTTAAGCTGTCCACTGTTAATTTAATTTGCTGACCAGTGTGCTTAATAAACTTAGTAAATTAGTAAACTTAGTACAAGCAAGTTTAGGCCCCTTGAACCGTGGAATTTGTCATGCATGGAGCACAGAATATGTATTAGAGAAGGACACTTAAGTCTTTTCCCCACACCATAGCACTTTTAATGCCAGTCATGGGTTCCCCAGAGCAAGAAATAAAGCAACAGTCAGGTCTGTGTGTCTGCAGCATCATTACCCACTGCAAGTCCGATTTTCAGGGCTGGTGTGGTGGGTGTTTTGTCAATCCACTACTGAATTAAGTTGAAAGGAATAAATTTATTTAATAATTTGCATTATTTAATACTCATCAGCTAATGTACTAAAAAATACCAGAAAAATAGTAATAGGAGTAGGATTTAGGACTCTTGCAAGGGCTACCATTCACATGCCTGTGGCAGCTGGTAAAAGTGTTTTTATCAGCCTTGTTTGTATTGCAAATTCCCTCCGCACCTCCACTGTAAACTGCTGTTCTTAAAACTTTTTGGCTGCTTTTTCCTTGCATGTAATTTCCTTAAAATATTTTAACATTGTTCCATCTGCGCAGGCAATGTCAATTTCTTGAGGACAAATTCGAAGGTGTCTGGAAAGCAATGCATCAACTTGGGCTGAAACGAAAATTACTTCAGAAGAAAATTTCCTTTTAATAAGACTGTAAAATGTCACCTTTTCGCAGGTGAAGGCTGCAAGCCAGGTGCTGAATTCTGCAGACGAACAAACCCTAGCTTTTGGGTGAGATTTGTCCTTCAGAACAACTCCCGGGCTTTTCTGAGGCGCTCCAGGAGCGTTTTAGCTCTGCGTGCCCGAGGCAAGGCGGCGGCAGCAGCGCCTCACGTCCACGGCCTGGAAGCCAGGCGCTTCCAGCCCCGAGGGCGGCGGGGCCGCGGCGCCAGAGAAGGCGACGTTCGGGGGTCCCCTTTCCCCGGGAGGACGGAGAGCCTCCCCTCAGCGGCGGCTGCCCGGCCCAGCCCGACATGGCGGCGCAAAATGGCGGCGCGGGCTCCCCACACAAGCAGGCCCGCCCGCGCCCTAACGGACGGGCGAAGTAACGTTCCCCACCCCGGCGCAACCGGCGCTGGGGATGGAGTTCGTGCGCGCCGGGCCTCGCCCCCGCTTTCCCTGGCGGAGCAGAGACAACCGCCGCTTCCCCGGCCGCCACCCGGCGGGGCGGGGCGAGGCGAGGGGCGGGCCGCCGTCGCATTCAAAATTCTCCCGGCGGGTAAGAGTTTCCTCTGCCCCCTTCCCTCCTTCCCTGGCCGCGGCGAGGAGCGGCCGCCCACCGTCCCGCGGGGCTCTCCGCGCTGGAGGCTGCCGCCGCGCACGCAGGTGAGGGGGGAGCCCGCCCGCCCCGCTCCCCGCGGGCGCTGAGGGGCCGCGCGGGCGGGCGGCGGAGGGCCTGTAACGGGCCGCGGCGGCCGCCGCTGCCGGGAGCAGCTCGGGGCGAGGTGCGGCGCGGTGCCCTGTGTCTGCGGCCGCCAGGTCCTCCCGGGGGGTCTGCGGGGCGGGGGGCGAGGCCGCCGGTACGCTTCTCGGGGAGAGTGTGAAGTCTTGGCCGGTAAGTAGCGGCCGAAGGGAGGAATACGGGTGCTAACCCTGCTCGGTGTCGCTCTCTCCAGCTATGGCATCGTGGGAGGCGGCCGAAACATCCTTCTTCAGCCTGAGTGGCGTAAGAGAGCGGATGCGGGAGAAGAAAAAGGGTGCCTTGAGGACTGCGAAGCTGAATGCCTCGCTTGCATCAAAAATCAAAACGAAAATCATTAGTGAGTGTATTTTGCCTTGCAGCATGTGCAGAGGCTGGCAGCCTACGTCAGCTTGTAACTGTGCCTTTGGCTGTGGCCGCGGTGGGCGGCGGTCTCTTACCCAGGGCTTGTATTTAACAGCTCCTTCTCTGCTTGTGGGTGTCTAGTGAATTCAGTACCCTGCAATGAATGTCAAGTGCTACTTGAGGTGCCCGAAGGTGTCTGAGGTATCTGTGACTGGCAGGTTTGATGCAGAACCTTTGGAGCAGCAGCTGGGTGCATCACAGGCTGCTCTCGGCAGCATCTCAGATGGCGTTAGACGGCTGTGTCTGGGTGACCGAGTCCTCAGGGTCCAAACAGCAAAAATAAGAGGTGTGGAAAGTATTTTAGTGTAGATGCAATCCTGTGCAGAAGCTAGCCCAACTGTGATTTGTGTTTTATGGGGGAAATAATGCAATGATAGTGCACGAGATAATTTGGACTACCTTGGAAAAAGTTAGATGTTTCTGTTACTTTTATTTATTTGTTTTGAAATTGGGAAACATGTATCTAAATCTGCTCAAGGGCTGCTACAGGGGAAAGTAGGTTTTTCTCCCTCTTTTTGGATGGAGATGAGGACTCAGAGCTATAGGCGACTTGTTCAAAGTCAGAAGCATATCTTTCTAAACTCAGCACCTGAACCACACCATCATTCATTAAGAATTGAAGCAGTAGCTTGCTGACTGAGCACAAACCACTGAGGATGGAGAGGGTGTCTGTCTGAAGTGTTGCATGTTATTATGGTAAGTTTTTCCTGCTGTTTTCTGGAGACCTCCATTGCTGGAAGGAATTATACTGCTGGCTTTGTGTGGGGCTATTGAGTTGTAGAGGGAGGCTATTCTGGGAAGAGGAAGAAGTATGATGAGGGAAGAGGCGTGGATGAGACCTTGGATGCTGATTCTGTGCGATGCTTCTCTATCCCTTACAGACAACTCCTCCACTATTAAAGTCTCCCTGAAGCACAACAATAAAGCACTGGCCCAGGCCCTCAATGCGGAGAAAGCCAATGCGCAGCGGCTCACCCAGGAGAAGACCATCCTACAGAAGGAGGTGGAGCAATGTCACTTCCAGAATGCTCTGCTGCGGCACAAGCTCTCCTTCCTGGTATGGCACTAACAGTGTGGTTGGCGTGGGGAGAGGCAGTGGGCAAGGTATGCAGCAGTAGCATCTCAACCTTGGGAGGACTGAGCTGTTGCTGATTGTCCATAGTCTCTGCATATGAAAAATGTCACCATTCATTTGCTTATTCTTTATTCCAAGCTGTGTTCTCCCCAGAACATGCCTTGCTCTGGCTACCAGCATCCTTGTTGGAATAGATGTTTTGATTTAATGTCTTTATGGTTTCTCTCTCTTTATTACCTTGACATAGAATAACACCTTGAAAGAACTTGAAAACCTTGTGGCTGCAGTTAAGACGGCCCGACTATCTGAGGTAAATTGTGGGAAATGTGAGCACGCTGCTCTGGAAAAGGGGGCTGTGTTTGTCTCTGCCTTTTGCTTTGCATTGCCTGCTCACTTCAGTGTTTGATGCTTCAACTGTTTTTCTTTGCTTGCTTGAATTGTGCTGGCTGCATCCTCATTTTTAGCTTGGTGTTAACAATTTCTGGGGTAACTTCTTCTGTAGCAAAGGCTGCAGTTTTAAACTGCCTTCTCTGGGTCGTTGGCTGTATTGGCCAGTAGGCTATTCTGCTATGACAGGTTGTGACTTGTTTTCAGTTTCTTTTTTTAAGTGTTGCCATGGCAAGTTGTGATAGGGAATAGGACACTTTCCATACATTCTGTCTCATGGGCGGGTGGGAAAATATCCCTGCTTCCTAGTCTCAGATTATCTGAACTAGTTTAACTTCATCCTTAAGCCTGTGGAGGCAGAATCTGACTTTGCTGCAATTTATTCCATAATTTGTGCAATTTTAAATGGGAGATGGTCACTGGTGGTATTTGGCATGCTTTCTGGGGTGAAACTGAGCTTCTGCTGTTTCTGTGCAGGAGGCTGCACAGGGGATTGCAAGAGCTTTAAATACCCTTCTATTTCTTTTGCTTTCCAGTCCTATACAAGTTCTGCATCCTTGTCCAATGGCCGGAAGAGCAGCATGACTGAAGATAGCTGGGTCGATGATATTGCAGGTGGTCAGCTTGTGAGGTGGGCCTTAAAATGTCAGATATTACCAAGCTTGTCCTGAATTTCTATATGCTAAACTTCCTCTTGTGTTTTACATGTGTGCCAATTGTCTGTTTTACATGAGATGTCTTCTCTAAACCACCACTGCTTGATGTTTTCCTTTATTCTGTATCTTTCTGCTGCCATTCCTTGTCTTACTTGTTCTAATGCTAAGTCTACACATAAACTGGTCCTTCTCCCTCCTTTGTTTGAAAGCGCATTGCTTCTAGATAGTTTTTCCTTTGTAGCTGGTGAGCACTGCAAGATTTCCTCGAGTGAGTGAGTGTGTGCCATAGCTGGCTGCTTTGATGTTTGTTATGTATAAATGCTTAATAGTCATCTGCTTGTATGATGTAAACTTGTGTTTTGGAAAGAACCTAAGAGCAGGGTCTCTTAAAATATACTTGAAGTTCTGTTCTCCTCTGTTTAGTCTCTCCTTTGAACGCAGGGGTGCCCTTGGAGCTGCCCACAGGCATATCTCTAAGCAGCTGTGTTGGTGTTCCACAGTGAGGTGAACCTGTGGTTGCAACCTGTGCACTGAGAGGCCTTACTTCCTTGTTGCCTCAGTGTGTTTTTCTCCTGCTTCTGTGTCCACAGCAGTGTGCTTTTCTTACAAGTTGTGCTTGCACAAAAATGTGAAATCTGTCCTGGCTGGGTAGTGTGTGTTCTTCGCACTTGAAACCTTCAGAAATGTATTTCTGCAACTCTTGATGAAAGTGAAAGCTGTAGCTATTCTGTTGGATTCTAGGGCCTGTCACAGGTATGAAACATGCTCCATTGCTGTTACTCCTTCTCACCAGGGCTGCAGGGATGCCAATGAGGGTGCCCATTTCCAAGCTGTGTGATGCAGGACAGCAAGGTGGCAACTCTATAGCAGTACAGCCATCCTCACTAGATCTTCAGAGACCTGCTTCTACTGAGTCCCTGGAAATTGTGCCTGTTGCCTCCAAACACACTTTGCAATCGCAGCCTGCTGGGAAGCCTCAATCCCACCAGGAAGAGAATGGGAAGAAGCCGACTGAAGCAATGGAAGCGCAAGAGGCTTTTCTCGATTCTTGCATCTTTGGAGGTAAATTTGCATCTTCTGCTGTTCTTCTGGTATGACTTTGCATGTCTGTGTTCAGAAATGAATGAGTGCAGTGCCATAGCTCCAGTTAGCTCCTAACCATCGCTCCAGCAGCTCTTAATGACTGTTAGGAACTGCATGGTTCAGTGACGCTGATATTGCTAGAATTGCATATATCCCAGAACAGGATGTCCTGGTGGGGAAATTTGGCATGTTTGCAATAGCTCAAGATTGCTCATCAGGCTTTCTGAGTAACAGGCACTGAACTTCCAGAAGATTTTCAGAAATGTCTGAAGCTGCAGAATCTGACTAGATGCATGTCTTCTGTTCCTTGTGGATTTGCCATATAAATAAGAACTCTCATACAGATCATGAGCATTCCTAAATATTAGGGCTGGTTAAGGGATGTTGCTCTGGGCTGGCTTTCTGTTCTGAGAGGAGCCAGTTGAGCAATTCTGTTACACAGTAAGTTTGGGGAGTCCCTGTAGAGACAAAATCATGCTTTTTCTATGCTCTGGATTTGTGGCAGTGCGTGGGGCATGGCATTTAGTGGTATAGAGAAAGCTAGCATTAGCCTGCTGCATTTCTCAGTCTTAGGAATGAAATTTGTTTTTCCAACAGAGGCCTTGTGTGCCACGCAACAAAATCCCAACAATTTGCCAGCGCTTGCCTGGGAGAGTCATCCTTTTTCAAATGATGGTGATGAGATGGCAAAATGTTTCTTTGATCGTCTCTCACAAGGCCATGTTACTCAGAGGAGAAAGCGTTCCACCCTGTTTGCAACAAGCACTCCATCTTCTGGTGTGGATATTTTCCCATGTGTCAGTTCCACTCGGGCAGCTCAGCGGAGTATCACAAAGGACAGCAGCAGCTCCAGCAAGAGTAACACACAGCCACAGCTGAAATCTCCCAGCTCCCTGGTTTCACCTACTCAAACCCCTGTTATTCCTGATAGAAAATCTTTGGATAAAGAGATTTTCTGTGATCAGCCACAGGCTAAAGAAACTGAGCATGGTGTTGAAGTGGATGCCAGCTATAGCCAAGTCCCTGAGTTTGTTCCTGTGAAGGTTAAAAGCAAAGGTAATTGTAAAACTGGTGAGAAAACAACAGTTAAAAAAGCAAGCACAGGAAAAAAGAAAACAAATGCAATTAAAAACTATGCAGAAAGTAGTCCTGGTATAGCTCAGGGTGAAGAGAGTGCTCAAAATACAAAGAAGCTTCTTCAGCCAAAAGTAGCAACATGTTCTAGTGAGTCTGAAGTTTCTGAGATGAGGCAGAATGCTTGTGTGGGGGCTTTCAACAGAAAGAGCAGAGACTGTGGTGTGGAGCAACATTCCGGCTCTCCTGATGAAGTCCAAGATCTCAGAAGAACATATGTGGTGAATCTAACACAGCTGCACAGTCTTGGAAATGGTGACTTACTGCAACAGGCTAAGAAGGAAGCTATTTTTGAGACCCAAAGTATGGAGAGCTTGTCAAAAAGCCCAGGTTGTACCTTTTCAAGTGATGAAGTTCTCTCAGGTGATTCCAGTCTACGAAACTCACTTTTCTTGAGGAAAGAGACCTCAGGTGCCTGTGCTTTCCAAGAGGATTCAAGTGTGAGCACAAAAAGCATCAGACAGAAAACCAACAGAAAAACTAGAGTAGTTAGGCAAAGAGATGACTCTGATGAGGAGAATCTGTTAAACTGTGTGAAAATACCAGAGGCCAAAGCTGAAGAACAGCCTAGAAGCAGCAAGACAAGCAGGAAGAAGACTGTTGGGAAAAGCAGTTGTAGTGATCAGAGAAAAGAAGTGGATGTTTTTGGGCCATGTGTAGATGTTCAAGAAGTAGCTAAGGAGAGCATGAAGGATTCACCAGGTAATGTTAAACGTAGCAGGAAAACTTATGTTGTCCATCCTTTGGATCTTGCAGGAAGCTTGGGTTGTATCCAAACAGATTTTGAAGGGGGTCCAATTGTGCCTCCCAGGTCTATTCCTGGGAGCAAAGCTAGCAAAATCCCCAGAGTTCAGAGGATGGCAGCTGCTCAGAGGAATAAAAACCAGCCAGGGAGCCTTCAAGAAAAGGGGCAAGCTAAAGTGGACAACAACATGAACACTTCGAAAAAAGATGCTTATCCCAAACCAAAGCCTCAGAGGAAGAGGAACACCTCTAGACTTCCAGAGACTGATTCCCCGGCCAGACAAAGTGATGGTGCCAAGGCGCTCATTGGAAGTTCAGCAGAACTTGAATCCAATCAAACTGTCCTGACGGGCAAGTTTTCCTGCATTACAGATCTGCTGTCTGAGCCAGATGCCTTCCTGGAAGAGCAGATAGCTAAGATACCGCTTACAAATAATCTTATGGACCTTTCACACAGTATTGAATCCTCTTCTGTCACCTGTTCTGCAGCTTTGCTTGTCAGCTCCAGGCTTACAGATGTACCAGTCTCCAAGAGCTTAAGTACTGAGGGCAACAGAATGCCAGAGAAATCCTCTGTTTGGCTGGAAAGCTCCCTGGTATTTAAAGAAAAGACTGCAGAGGAAATACTTGGGGAAAGAAACCAGGTTGAGTCAAGTTCTCGGAGCTCACCTTCACAGGAACCTGGTAGGTGGTAGGCTGGGGAGGGTACCTGTGTTTGGAGATGGGTGCCAAAAATCCATGCAGCAAGTGCTTATAATTTTCTTTCCCTCCTCTCTTTTTTCAGAGTTAAAGATCAGTGTTCAATACACCACTTATACTTCCACTTGTGCTGGCCAGTCATTTCTGTGGCTACATTTGCTTCTAGTTTATCAGCATTCCTGTAAGAATTTCTGGTCACTTGTGTGGATATTGGGAAAAGACTAGGAGCATGTGCTGCGAGTCTTGCTTTACCACTCTTGTTATCTACAGGGCATGCCTGTCAATTTAGAAAATCAATTACTCAAGCAGTTGAAAAGTATAATTTGGTACTGACCCTGCCTACTAGAGTCAGCATTATTGGGGCACAGAATATGATGATGGCAGGTTTTTGGTCCAGAATGGTTAGTGCTGCAAGGTTTTAGACTTTATACCTCTAGGTGGTATCTTCAATGGAAATTCATCAGGAGCTACCTAAATTCTCTTGGTTGTGGTTTTTTTTTTTGGTTTGTTTTTTTTGAAAGGATTTGGAGGGTGTATCCCTTGGTTGGTAATACAATAGTGAAGCTGAGCCTTTTTGGGAGCTTGCTGTTATTGGATACTCTGTAAAGAGAGTTGTTTTTGTGGGGTTTTTCCTTCCTGTAGCTGTTGACAAACAGGCCTGTTATAGCTAGAGTGGGCTGTACTTTGTAGAGAGGGAAGAAGTTGGTTCTTCTGCCCTCCGTCTCTTGGCTGACTTCACTCTGAAAGCTGCAGTAAACACTGGCAGAGTACTGTGCTTTCCTGGAAGTCTTGTAGGTTGTTTGGGTGCCATAAGCTTGCTTTTTCCTCCAGGCTGTAAGCTCCTGGGCATTAGAACTATCAACTATCATTTTTGTATCATTTTTCTACTACACCAGGGCCCAATGATACTAGCAGTATTAGTGACCTGTATTTTTTCCATAAGGAATGTAATTTGATGCATGAGCTGACTTTTGAGGAGCAGGTCTGGGATATTTGGACAAAAATGGTCTCCTTAGTTTAGAGGGAACATGATTGGATTCAGGATTGTGCAGTGTTCAGAGAAACCTGGTAATGCAGCCCTTCTCTGTTTGGCAGCTGTGCTTCTTAGGATATCTGAAAAGTATTTGGAAACACTTTGATCAACTCATGTGAATGTCTCCCTTTGCAGAGATCAGGCCACTACAGGACTTGACCAATGCCAGGACTCTGTCTTCCTCCAGCTTGGAAGAAATGTCAGGGCGCTCATCCAGGCGGAGACGGGGCCCAGCCTGCTATACAGAGCCGAAACTCAACAGGTTGGGCTTTAAACTCTTCCTTCCTATGACTGTTCCCATGCTGCAACCCCTGCTCTGCTCTCATGTGCTCACTCTCCAGGGCTAGGCCCTCTGTCACTTTGTTTGTCTTTAAGTTCTTCTTACCCTTTGTGTTTCTGTGACCCTCCTCTTCTACCACAGTGTGGTTAAACCAAAACTCTGCATTAGCACAGATGCATATGCAGGCTTCTGGTAACAAGCTACCAAAGATGTTATTTCTCTCACTGAAATGAGCACATCTCTTAGCAGACTGCATCTGTGGTACACCAGTGCTAATGAGGGATTAATGTGAGGATAAAATACAAGCTAAACAAAGACAGCTAAGCAAAACCCCTAATTTTACTTGCTGCCATTCTGTGATATCTAAGGTTTTATACAACAACTGAGTAATACTTCCATGTTAATAGGGTTTCAGTGAAGGGAATGCTAGGTTTTGAGGAGGGTTCTCCCCTGCAAGCAGACTCTATCTATATTCGCTTTTTCTGGCAGATATGAGTACCTAAACAAATAGCTGCATCTTTTCCCTAAGAAAATACAGATTCAGTACATCCAATGGCTACTATACAGAACCATTTAACTCCTAAAATGATGACTTTGTTGTTATGATACTGGGTAATGCTATGTTTTTTTTCCTGAAAAGTGTCACAGTTTGAAATTTCTGTGAGGAGTTAGTTATACGGGGTCAGAAGGTACTCTGTACTGGTACAGCTGTTCCTGTACTGGACAAGGAACAAACTGTACCACTCAGTCATCTTATAGTGGAAGTATTTCAGTAAAATCAGAAACTTTAGAGACTGAAATCATACATGTATTCAAGAAGTACCTTGATGGTTCACTCTAACCCTTTTGGTTCTGCAGCAAACTGAGGCAGGGTGACCCATTTACAAACACAGAGTTCCTCTACTCCCCTCACTGCAAAACCAGAAAGAAGAAAACTGCCAAAGCCAAGGAAATGACCAAGAAGATCAAAGAGGAAAAAGAATGGCTTCCTGAAGGATGTCCCAGTGCTGAGGCAGGCAAGCTAATAACAATGGGAAGAGACATAAAGCCAGAAGTAAAATAGTGGTTCAACAGGCAGCCCCCAAGCTCCTAGGGGCTTGTGCGTCTCTGCTAGAATCTCTCTAATGATTTGTGTAGTTTATTTTTTATTAAACTATAAATAAAGTCTCCTGTGTGGACAGTATAAAAGCTTTGTGACATTTATTCCCTGCCCTCCTCCCCGCCCCCCCCAATCACCTTTAAATGCTGGGGTGCTTGTCTGCAAAGTCTTTATGCACAAGTGCTTGTGGCACCACAGATGATAGCTAGTGGGCTCTACCAGTTCTCTCCTGGCCCTACCCAAGCCTGGGAAGAGTACACCTTGTTGGAGGGCTGCTCTTCTGGCATTGCAGATACCCACAAGGGCTGCTGAAAGGATCTGAAAGGGTTGCAGCAGCCCAGGCTTTGACAGCAAGCAGAAGAGGCATGCTGACATGCTGCCTAGCATTACCTTCTGTAAAAGATGGTTTCTGTACAGGTAGAGCAGTCCACTGTGAAGTCACATTTAGGGTTGACTACTGAAACCTTGGAGAGCCCTAGAAGTCAAAGCTCTCTGCTGTTCTGGAAGGGAGCCATGTCAGATAACTGATGTATGCCCTCTCACTGTATTTGCTGTCAGTGGGGATTTGCATAACTATCGAGATGAAAACTGAGCCTTCCACCAGGCCTGAGCATGTAATACCTAGGACACAGATGCACACATCTAACTACATCAGTGTCAGCACTAAAGGTAAGCTAGGCTATGCTTTGATCAAAGACAACTTTTGCTGGGGTCTGCTGATGGAAGGGTTGGTGCAAAGGGCTATTACTGGTAGTGGGAGCTACAAGGGCCCTGCTCAAGAGCTCTGTGAAGCTGGTTGTATGCTGTGAAGCAGACAACCGTGTTTCAGGAAATTCTGTGCTCTTTTCCATTGCAGACTGAGTGCCCACTGGCCTCCAGGACTTGCTTTTTTTAGGGTCTACTGGTGTCTACCTTTGAAGTTTATTGATATTATATGTTTGAGGGAGTGGTGGGGAAAAGAAGTGATTGTATTAGTAGTAAAAGGGAAGAGAATGTGCCTCCTTGGAAGCAGGAAAAATGTTTCTTCTTTCTCCGTGGCAGAGCAGGGAGAGGGACACTCTATTCTTATGACCACACTTACTGCTTCTTTTCCCAACACAGAGACAAGCGTTCTTTTCTCTCCTCAGCACTTCAGTAACAGCCATCAGTTCACAAAGGTAGATGGGGTCTTGCTGTACTCTGCAGAGTCCTCCAGAAGATAGAAATTTTGTCAATACAGAGGGAAAATAGTGCCATCTGCAGTCAGGTAAATGCTACTCAATTGCTTACACTTAAGCTATACTGTCAAGTCATTAAAACAAACAAAAAGTAGAAGATTTAAAAATGCACCTTTATTCAGTTTCCTGAAAGGTACTAGGCTTTCTCTGGTACTCTGTAACTCCAGAAGTGAGGCAGGAGCTAGTAAATAACAGGGAATTTATTAGAGGTGCTGTAGTAGTATGACCTGCCTGACTGTGACACAGTAATTTGAACTATGGCTGTCAGAAGCCAGGCAGGAACATAGATCTCCAGATGTTCCTGATGATTGTTTCCATTGCTTCTATGGGTCAGCAATGGGACTTTTTCCAGCTGCACTTCTTATAAGCTTGTGTTAATAACAGAATAGCAGACTACTGTGTTCATTCATATTGAAGGCACAGTGACAGCTGCTAGCAGTTGTAGAGCTGTGCTTCAGACACACGCTCATCCCCAAACAAATGTTAATACTAGCCGATCTAGTCTTAACATTGCATTTCTATCCTAACCAACACTTAAAGCTAGTCAGCTGCAGGGTAAGAATTTGTCTCACGTATAACCAGTTTCTGATCTTTGTTGAGTGGTGATACATCAATTTGAGTTTATATTAGTCCCAAAATAAAGTTTCAGTGGAGGTGGTACCTTTAAATTCTTGTGCACTACCTGATGCTTACCACCACACTACACATCACATCTTGCCATGGGCCAGAACAAATTAAAACTCTAAGAAGGGAGAGATTATTTCCCCATATCAGCTAATCACACAAAGGAAGGAGAGACACAAAGAATGTTAGTTGGCTTTTATTTTAATCTGAACTAAAATACTCTTAAAAAAAAAAACCAAACACAAAAGCATGGATGGAATAGTTTTTCACAGTCATAATCTGACTTGCTATATCACAACAGGAAGAATTAAGTAATAGCCCAGACAAGTGAAAAAAAGTTTTGCACCTTTATGAGTTGTGGGGTGGGGGAAGAGGTAACAGTTCCTATGCTTCACATCTGGTCAGAAGAATATAAATGCATGGCCTGCATTTAGATACTGCAGCATGGCTTTATTAGGCTCTTAGCCTATAGGGCTTGTTTGTAGCATTTACTAAGTGCTTCTCAAATGCTACAGTCCTGACTGTAGCAGTGGGACCAAATCCCCTAGTATCAGGATACTATGCTCTGATTGGCACTAAGAGATAAATTAAGTAAGAGAGGGGCTGCAACAGAGCTGGCATAGCCCTGTAAGCTCACTTACACTCAGTGGACAGTACTGGAAAGATGAGGACGGTTCTGATTTCTAAGGTCTGTTGAACAGTAAGTCACCACTGGTTTGACCAGAGCTGTGACACAGATTGGCTTTCAGTCTGAGAGGAAGAGTGAAAAGAAACACAGATCAAAGTCATAGAGAGAAACCTCAGGTCTACTGTGAATGACATTAGGAATCCAGACCTGCATTGAGCTTGAATGCTATCACATTCAGCTGCTTAGCAAAAAGTAAGGCCTAGCCCAGCAGCTCAAGGGGTTTAAGAAAACATGGTCTTTTAAACATTTAAAAAAGTGTACATGTTTACTTTTGTCTAATATTTGAAATGTTCACAACAGAGTGTGATATAGTGCCACTTACACTCTGGTATAAGTGGGAGACGCTTTGTTAATGGAGCTTGAGTAGAACCCATGCCTTAAAGTTTGGGCAGGGAGGCCAGCTTCCCCTTCAAGTTTTCAGCAAGCTTGTCCATGAACTCAAAGGTATTCAGGTAGTCAGAGCGTGTGACGCTGAAGGAGGGAAACAAAACAAGACAGACATTAGTTGTAAAGCCACTCAAATACTCACAGCAGGGGAACACTGTTCAAAGAACTCCAAGTCTTGCCTCTAAACCCAACTCCTACTCATCAGGCTGGTGTTTTTTGCCAAAAGGCTCTAGAGAAGAGGTAGCCAGGTGGTATTTTGCAGTGAAGTAGGTCTCTATCCTAATAAATGGACAGGGCAGGATCTAGCCAACGTAGCCAGCCTGTCATAAGAGAAATCTTTGCAGTTCCCTCTTTATTTTTTCCCCTATGCATTTGGTACAATAGCAAGGACAGAGCAACCTAGACTAAGCTACTTGGAGCAGGGAATGTCTCACATTCTGTTTGTACAACACAGGGTACACAGATGAGCCCTGTTCTGTGACCAGACTCCAGCAATTTTTCACCATACTAAAATAACTTCCCAGAAAATGTTGTTCAGAAACACCAAGTAAAACAGTCTCCTCCAAGCACAGCTTGGAGTTCATACACTTACTTAGGTAGGCCTTTGATACAGGCAGCAAGGTCCTTTGTCATGAAGCCAGATTCAATGGTCTCAATGCAGACTTCTTCCAGGGCAATGGCAAAGTTCTTGAGGCTAGTGTTGTTGTCCAGCTTAGCTCTGTGAGCTAGTCCTCTTGTCCATGCGAAGATGGAGGCTGAGAGAGAACACTAGATTACTTTGTCTTTCCAGAACTCCCTGGACATTGTTCTAAACTGCCATGTGGAACAGTAATTATTTTTTATTAAAACAGACAGAAAAAAAGATAGAAAATCTGGTATGGGAAAGAGAACACTTATCTTCATCTAGGCATCCTTTGCATTTTGTGCAGCTCTAAAGAAAAGCAAGCCCCAGAAACTACTCACTGCCTCCAGCAATCTCTCTGTGCGTGCCATTTTATCTTATTTTGTTCCTGCCCAAGTTGGAAAGAAAGACTGGTAGTAGGACTCTATGGTTACACAGAAAGTTGTCCTTATTGTCCTTATGATAGAAGGGTGCAGTCTTCTTCTGGGTATTACATTACACTCTGGTCCCTATGCAATTGTAGAGGATTCTTTCCCTCGTGTCCCATTCTAGGTGCGCTTACACTTTTAAGTATGTATGTGGTTTCATGGGTGGCTGGGTCTTTTGGAGCATCAGGAAGGGGAGTAAAACAAAAAACAACCAACCTAAACCTTAAGGCTGTTGTGGCTATAAACCCATCATTTGCTGAAGAGTGAGAGCATGTCTCAAAGGCTAGGTCTAGCTTATTGCTCACACTTACTCCATTCCACCCTGGTTTTGCTCCAGGCTGCAGCTGTCTCCGTGGAAGAAAAATGCATTATGAACTACCAGTTTCACCACTCAGTGAAGCAATTCTCTGCAGAAAGGATGCAGATGTTCTTACTCCAAACCTGTTCCTTCATGTGTACAGATCACTGAAGGGCAATGAAAAGCAGCTCACCAATGGGGTTAGTGGAGGTTTCTTGGCCTTTCTGGTGCATGCGGTAGTGACGAGTAACCGTGCCATGAGCAGCTTCTGCTTCAACAGTCTTGCCATCAGGGCAGATCAGCACACTGGTCATCATGCCTAGAGAGCCATAGCCTACAGAATACATAGTTTAAAAAGTTCAGTGTCTCCTCTGGACAGCCCCCTTAAATTCCCCTTAATCCCACCATCCTACAATCCTCCTACATCCTCCCAGCCTTGATGTGAGTATTCCTAAACAGCAGTGCTGCTGCAATTAACTGGCTAGTCCTGACACATCAAAACAGCTCATCTGAACAGAAAGTGCTGCTGAACCATGAAATACAGATATGCAGACATTCTGCACTGTTTTAAGAAAATTAGTATTCTCACCTAACTTGCTGGACAGATTTTTATTGAAAAGATGCAGTATGAGAACAAAGAATCCTAAATAAACAGTGTTGGGCTGTCAATCACCATCTTCCCCACAGGGTGATAGTAAACAAACCTACTTCATATCAAGAGCATCTGCTCTAGTGAAAAGAACCATCAGCTGGCAAAACTGGACATTCACATCACTTCTAACCCTGTAGGTTTCAGAGAGCTGTGTCTTTGACAGCTTCTTTGTTCAGCAGTCCAACACACATCCTTGTTCTGTGGGATGCAGTTTACTGGCATTACTTTAGAAAGAGTGTATTACATAAAGCCACACATCTTGTCTTGTGGGTTTCTGCATCCGTATTTGTTTTGGCACCAGGCAGCTTGGTTATATAGGATTTTGATCAAGCACTGCAAGTCTAAAGTTAAACATATCAGTCTCTCTCTTTACACCTGACAGGTAGCTTTAGGTCCTGAAGATGGTCTTACTTATCTGTAGAACACCTGCCAGTATGCTCACCATCAGTCAGCTTAATTCAAGCTGGCAGTGACAGAATCCCAGCTGTCTGGATACCTTCCATTAGAATGGAAAGCCATCAGTTACTATGTTGGTAGGAACTGCCATTCCGTAAAGAAGTGCAACTACACAGTCTACATTCAATGGATTCTCCTGTAAAAGTGAAATCAGAAATTCTTTGCCTGCCTGATATCTCCATGACTGGCCACAGGTTTGAAATATAAGTTCTGAGACCCTACACCATGTCCTGGGCCATTACATAAGATATGACACAAGGTCACAAGATACTTCAGTGTAGCACAGGAAACATCTCACACCTTGCGCAACAGAGTCAGACTGGACATCCCCATCATAGTTCTTGCAGGCCCAGACAAAGCCTCCTTCAGATTTCAGGGCCTGAGCAACCATGTCATCAATGAGCCTATGCTCATACCAGATCTTTTTGGCTTCAAACTGGGACTTGTATTCTCTGGAAAACAAAAAGCAGAACAACTCATTATATAGATAAAAACAGGGATTGCGCAATTTGTGCAAGTAATTGTACATAGCGAGATGCATAGAAATAAGAGAGAAAAAAAAACTTAAAAGAAATTTGCATCTTCTTTACTCTTTTTTTGCTTGCTTGCTTTGCTAGGCCTCTGCAAGTCTGCTTCAGAATCACAGAGGAGCCCATAGAGAACCTGTGACTCTGTTAGGAGAGATGAACACCACAGCCACATTTAGCAGAGCTTTAAATATTGAGTACTGTGTCCTGCAGGACAAGAGAGACTGTGACAGGGAAGGCACACAGCCCCCCCAAAGTGCTGCTGAGTGTCTGAGAATGCTGAATTAACTGTAGCAGCTCACAAGGTTGGAGAAGATGTTTCTGCTGCAGACTTATGCACTGCAGTAGCAAGTACGCAACTATCCTGGTTACCTGTCATAGATCTCTTGGAAGATGTCTTTAAAGCGGCCATCGTATCTTTTCAGGATGGTGTTCTTGGTGCTCATGTAGAGGGGCCAGCCTTTAGACAGTGCCATTTGGAAGGAACTGTGGGCAAAATCCTTGATAGACTGGTCAAGATTGTACATTCCCATGGCTACACCACCACACCCTGTTAGTGGAGAAAGAACAGATAAGAACCAACTAGATTTAATTTTGTTTAAGGATTTGACAGTCTCCCCATAGCATACTCTGGCAGGCAGGCTGGTGTTATCCCCGGGTGTCTTGACATAGTTCTCAATTTAAGGCTGGCTCTTTCAGGAGAAGATTCACTTTGCACTATCAGCTCTAAGTTCCACCAGTCCCGTGACATACGGATAGGAAGGTGGTTTTGTTTTACAGCTAGGTACATCTTAATACTGTGATCTAATACCCCTAAGAAGTTTATTCCTAATCCAGCCTAAACAGCAAAACTGTGACAGGAGCAAGTGTGCTTGAACTCCTACTAGTCATACAAAGTATTTTTTCTATCAAAGCAGCAGGCAGGAGTTTGGAGCAGGAGTCTCAGTCAAAGCTAGAAATGGGTTTGGTTCCATCTTAAGTGTCTTGTACCTTCAGGCTTTGACTGCACTGCAGAACTAACTCTGGCAGTCAGAGGCTGCTTTGCCTAGCTCAGGTAAACAAGTCCCCACATGCATTCCTGCATCTTTTCAGCACATGTGTCTGGCTTACCCTGAAGCTTTGTTTCACCTGCTCAGGCTCACTTCCAGTGAGTTGCGGGGAGAACATGGCAGTCATGTGAATGCAAGGGAAAGTCCCAAGAAGGCTCTGAGGAACTATCAACACTCACATGACTTAGACTGTGTAATGCAGATGTGTCAACAGCCTGAATGGAAGTGCCTTAAACTTACAGCCCAGGTCACCTGGGAGAAAGCAGCATTCAGATCATGGGAGAGGCTGACTGTGGGTGAAAGTAGGGTCTAGGGCTTCATGAAAAAGCTTTGTCATCTTCAGAGCACAGCTCTTTGTGTTTCTAGTGAAAAGTAGATACCATGTACTTAAAATTAAGCACCTCACTACCACCACCTCTCTAGTTTGTTGTACAGTGCCTTTATCAGGGATTTTCGCTCCAGAAACACTGCAGATTTGGTTTTATTTTTGAAAATACTCTTTCCTAATATCCATTTATCCTTACCTCCAGATGGTTGTTACTATATGGACATGTGTGCAGAATGAAGAGGGGAAGCCAGAGGAGGTTTATCTGCTTGCTAAGATAGCAAGGTCATTTAAAGGTGATATTGGCAGGGAATGAAATTCCTGTTGTTACCAGCAAAAATACATGTTGTCCCCCTGCCTCGCTTAATGAGTCAAGGACAGAACATGGTCTGATCAGCTACAGACACCGTGTCCTCTTGAGCCATGATTTCATAGTTGCTGGATGACAGCTATTAAGTTTTATTCAAATACTTATTTGCATATAAGTAAAAAAACCCCAACCTTGTTGCAATCATACAATCTTACTGCCTACTAAAATCTCTTGATTCAGTGTCAAGTTTGAACATATTAGTATAGCAATAGGACAAGCTTCCTTTACGCATTGTGGAGATATGCTGGCACAACAGTTATCTGTGGGGAGGGGAGTTCCCCCAGAGCAACAGCAGTAGTCTGCCATCTTTGCACTTCCTTGCTTTCTGCTCGCTGATGCGACGCAGAGTGGTGAATCAGACTGGAAGCTGGAACTGCCAGACACCTCCACTACAGGCTCACCAGTCACCTATCAAATGAAAACAGATTAGGACTGGCAGTGAAGCAGGTGAACTCCAGATGAAAGGCTGTGCAAGAAGAGATAGCAGAGATTTAGGCTCCTGTGAGAAAGAATGCCAGAGAAATCAAGTATTACAAAAGAGGGTCATATGGCAGTTTTGGTACCTGTTTGCCAAGCCAACTGCATACAAACTAGGATTCTGCGGTTTACATGGATGTATTAAGTTTTTGTAGCTAGAAACAAAACATTGCACACTCACATACATAGGTCACCATAAGGCTTCAAAACCTGAAGCCTTTGATCACTGATATGCAGGAGACGTGACTTGTGCGATGTTTTCCTGAATCCTGCCCCTAGAGAAACACTCTAGGTTCTAGCAACATGTGTGTAATTGTTTCCATGCAACAAAGCCCAGCAATGTCAGGGCTCCTCCTCCTGAGCCTAGCAACGTCTACAACCAGCACAGCAATATTGCTAGGGGGGGACTGCATCTGTTAAAACAGTTAGAGCCTATACAGTCAGGAGCATCTTTGTCAAATATCTTTTCCACCTTGCAGAGTAAGTGTCAGTTCTCATTTCTACTGAAAGAGAGACTGCTTAATAAAGAAGGGTACAAACTGCAAAGGTATATAGAGCTCAGTAAGACAAACTAAAACCAGAAAGAATTATACCCAAATTGTTCTCAAACATATGTCCCCTTAGGTCAAGCCCCGTTTAGATAGCACGTTTCCCTATGATCAGAGAGAAAAAACATACATGCCACTACCAGAGTCATCATACAAGAAGCATGACAGATGGCCAATCTAATATGACTGTGTTTGATATGCCTTTTTGATGCCAGGAAGATTTCACTTAACTTTCAGTACTTCCCAGATAAATAAGGCCCAGACCTTCTCCCCAACTCTACCTCAAAGTCATATTTTACTATCAAACAGATCTGACCAATACTTTAAGGTTGAATTAAACAAAAAATACCAGTTTTAATCACAACTTAAAGATAATACCTACTTTCAAAGTTATGGACCAGGTACGTGACTGGTTTGCCTCCACCTTCTGGAGTGTAGATCATCTCTACTTTTCCAGGCCCAGGTACCACAAAATCAGTTGCTCTGTACTGTTAAAAAAAATAAAAATTGCCATGATGATTTTATCTATCAGGAGGACAGAACAATAAAAGACAACCTGCATTTGGGATGGCAGGGTGCAGAAAAACATAGAGTTGTACCAAAAAAACCCCATTGATCAGGCTCTGTTTACTCAGCCGTGTGGTCCTTGGTAATCTAGTAAATTAATCCAATGACAAGTAGTTAAGAGCCTGCCTATTTCAGAAGATATCTTCCTCTTTAAGGGAAAAAATTTTCAGATTCTTGTGCCCCATCAGTTGGCAGAGTATGTATTTTTGCAGCTGCACTGAAGTTTTAAAGTACAAAGTATCCAGAGTGCAGTGTGGTCTGTGAGTAGAAAGACTCCTCTCCCTGCCTCAAAAAACCCCATTCATATCACAACTACTGATCTCATGAATAAGGGGAAAAATCATACAGCACCTTAATAAAAGCCATTATTTCTATCCATCATATGACATTTGAAAGACCAATCTGGAGTAAGAGTTCTTTGAATTCTGTAAATAGGTGCACATTTTGCTTCTCTGAGCTACACAGACTCAAAAGAGCCAACAGGTACTTCAAGTCTTTAAATGGTGTCTCATCTTCCCAACTGTCCTGAACAGTACTATTTAAGGTTACATTTCCTTGAAATTCATCACCCTTTTTCATGTAGTTTCCTTCATATTGAAGGAATCAGTTCCCTGAGCTGTTCTGAAGTTACGGAAGTGTCTTGCTCATATGTCCTTTACATGTTCTTGTATTATTCCTTTCACTTTGATCTCATACTTTGGCAAGGTTTCAATCCTTCTCCCTTAATCCATTGTTTTCTATTATTATTTTGACCTTCTCAGTTATTCAGTACTGTTAAGGATGTTGAACCCCATTTTTTTTTCTAGTGTCAGGGCTCTGCAATTATTTTCCTCTTGGAAATTTATTATTTTACCTTCCCACCCCAGCTGATCTTATGACTCACCCTCAGTTTGCGGGTGTACCCACCTATTTAAGCACTCGGCTCTACTAAAAGTCTTTTGCCATGTTTGGCTGCTTTACAGCGTATCATTACCTACAGAGAACAGTATGGTTGATTCTTGTCTGAACTTTGTAAAGGCCACTACACTGAGTGCCATGCTAGGGCCTTCCATGGCCTTGTACTACCTCTGCCAGGAGAGCTCTGGTAAAGGATGTTTCCCTTCTTCAGCACCACAGACTGATGGGCCCAGTATGAATAACAACTCTGCGGGAGTGCTGTGCAAGTAAGTTTGAGAAGCAGATCACAGTTAAAAAAAAAAAAAAAAAAGGAAAACAAACCCACACCCACGCACAAAAGGCAACTTTGCCACTTCTGAAAAAATCACTCACTCAGATCCATTTTTGCTGTGAGCAACATTTGCGACCAAGAAGTCCTTCTGAGAAGTAAAAAGATGGGCAGTGTAAAGGATATTTTCTAAAGACATTGTTATGAAGGGAGGTGGGTTCTGCAGAGGTGAAGAAAAATAACTTGGAGGAGTTATACCCCATGTTTAGGTACAGACCTATCTAATCCAAGCACAGGCCCCTGAATGCTGTTTATACAGCTACACTGTCTAAGGAAGAGAGGCATGAAGCAGGCTCTCCCACACTTTGCCAGGTGCTGTACAAACAAAATGCCAGCAAGTACCCACTCCCAGGTGGAATGCAAGGGATAAAGCAGCAGCACAGGGTTGTCTAAGTCTTTGTAGCTTTATACCAGTCAGGTCTAAGCCTGTTCAGATAAAAAGAGGCATAAGCACTGAAGTGACTCACTTGATCCCCATAAGCGTGACGGCCAATGACAATTGGTTTCACCCATCCAGACACCAGCCGGGGAATGTTCTTGCAGATAATAGCCTCCCTGAAGACAGTGCCACCTAAGATGTTTCTAATTGTCCCATTGGGAGACTTCCACATCTGCTTCAACTTGAACTCCTCCACTCTCTTCTCATCAGGAGTGATGGTTGCACACTTTATGCCAACATTGTATTTCTTTATGGCTTCAGCAGCTTCCACAGTTACTTTATCATTTGTAGCATCACGATGCTCAATGCCCAAGTCATAGCTGTAACAAACCCACAAAGATGGTCAGAACTGCCCAGGACATTTCTTCATGTCCAACAGGAAAGAAAGCAGACCCCATATGTGCCTGTCAGTGTAGTTCCAGCACTCTGCCATAACTCATGTTTTTTGCCTCTTCCACTGCAAATGCTGTTGGACTGGAAGAAAACATAGGCTCATACACTGATACTTCTGCTGCTGGTAGGAGGCTGGAGAAAGGACAGCTTCAGTTTATGGCTGAGGCTCTCTGCCAGCATGGGACATAGCAGTATCTCCTCTGCCTTCCTTTCTGAGCTTCCTGCAATGGAAGCTTTCAGACTGGGATTCTGATGGTATGGAGCAGCACAATCCCCAGATGAATATGGGCCTTTATTTCAAACCTCTTGTGCTGAGAGTTCTGGCTTCCTTCACGTCCTGAGCATATGAAGCTATGCTAGGCTTAAAAACTGCTTTGACAACAGACGCACAATCCTGCTCTGGCAGCAAAACTACCAATATTCCCCTCAGTCAGAGGAAGCACGCTTCCTACGCTCACTGTTTTAATAGCTTTTGGAGAAAAACGGGTGCCCAGCATGGGACAGCCCTGAAGCATAGCCAGCTATACATGAATCTAGCCATTGTGCTGCCTCAGCCAGGGGTCCACTCTCCCTCCTCCCACCCCTCTTTTGAAAAGGGATGTTCTCCAGACTGTGTGCATGTATTATGCTGCTGGGTTCCTGTTTGCTTGGTTCTCAACACCAGCAAGCAGAAAGCCTAATGTAGGAGGCATACAAATGACTGCAGGAGCAGGGGAAGAGGTCAGACTTGTGGGTTTAATAGTGGCAGATACTATTGAAGGCCTCTGTCCACATGGCTAGGAGCAATGCAGTTGGATACTTCTCTAATAATTATAGCTCAGTGGCTAGAAAGGGAAGAGATTATTCTTTCTGCTTGACCAGATGCTGTAGATAGCATGTCCCTTTTGCCACACCAGCTGCTAGTATTTTTTTCCAGAAGGGAGTGTAGGAGCACAGCCTAGGCTCAGGGAGCAATTGCAACAGTTAGCTCACACTGACAGTAGCAGAGCTCAAGCTTACAGGCATCAGGGCAGAGTCTGTGCCCTATAACCACCCTTTTGCCCTCCGGGCAGATCTTCAGACAGAGATGGCAAGAAGCCGAGTCCACAGATGCTAGGCTTCAAGTCAGGCAGTGGCTGAAACATCCCATGTTTCTGATTGTTTAGGATGCAGGAAGCTGTGCAGACTGCCCTGGTGCTGGAAAGCCAAGACAGAGGAGACAAAAATCCAGACCATGTCTGTGAGAGACCTTCTTAGAGGCACAGTATAGAGAAGAGCTAGCTCACAATTAAGCATTCACTGCTTACTGCTATGAGGAACCCCAGAGAAGGTGCCAGACTTTGAAAAAATACCCTCACCATGAGGCCATATTTTCCAGAGTACTTAGTGAGGTTGGCCTGTAGGTGAGTTAACTAGGGGAGTCTGCTGGAAACTTTACCAGTATAAAAAGGGCTAGTTAGCCTCTCTGCACTAGCGCAGGAAGAGCTATAAGGCTCTTGGTGCTAAATGAAACATGATCAATGCCTAATGACACATGCAAATTGCAGTACAAAGTGGCTGTGTGTCATAGAGCCATTACCTGTGCAAATCCAGATCTACGTAAGGAAAAATCAGCTTTTCTTTAATCAGTTCCCAGATGACCCGTGTCATTTCATCTCCTTGCATCTCCACAACAGAGCCCCCATGGATTTTTTTAGACATCTTGAGCTGCAACAGACATAAAAAACCCCCAGCCCAAGTTAAAAACTGCCAACACACATCACCAATACGTGTATCCTGCATTTTTACAACACAACTGGAAGAGAGGTACTAACATAGCATACAGGATCTCTCCTCAAAGTCTTGAAAATAACCACAATTTATCCCTAGTTTCATGCTAACTGGTATTCTTCTTAAAGCCTCAGCTCCTAGGGAGATCTATCTGAGAAAAAATAAAGGTTAATATCTGAGATTTAAGGACCTGTGTTCTAAGGGCATGAACTTTAATTATGGTTGTACAAAAGAATTTGAAAGCATGACCAAACTCTTCCCCCAAATTCCACAGAAATAGATGAGCACTATTTATTTTTAGATTTCACGAGTTCTAGTCCAGTTGCCTCTTCTTCTGAAAAACAGGGGTTAATGGACATTAGTTTAATGACAGCTCATATTGCTGGCACTATTACGATTAATACATTGTCAGCTTCTTTATTAACTTCCTTCTGCAGGAAGGAAGGAAACTGGTACAGAAATTCAAGGGCCACATCAAGAGTACTTTCTCCTGGCAAGCTTCATTTCTGCTGTTAAAATAAATACTGGACAGATTTGTTTTCTGTATGGAACAGAGGTTTCCCAAGATATTTGTTCACAAAGCCTCAGAAAATAAACCTGAACTCTGCCCTTCTATTTGCACTTTGTTCTTTGACAAAACCCAACCCCACAAGCCACTGAACTGCTCTAACACAGTGCCCTGCTTTCTGACAGCCACAGTTTCTTGGTTGTCAGCTCTGATTATGCAAGAGCTATGACTTGGCAAGTTCTTCCTCCCAAGACAGCCCCCTTCTTGTATGCAGCTGTTAGGATACTACAGTAAGATACCAAGCCCTTGTGCCTGAGGTTGCAGTCTTACAGATACCAAGGTCCATGAATCACTTTATCCAGAATGAGGGGTACTACTGTACACAGAGTCTATTAATCCAGATGAAGTTATTCAGAGGTGTGAGGTTTGCAATGCAAGGGCCTCAGGTTACAAGCATGTGGGGAAACTGCTCCCCAGTTCAGGTTTTTTTTTTTTTTTTTTTAAAAATTAAACCAACTTGTGCTGAATTTCCAAAATCCAATCCATTAAACATTTTTAGTCTGGGAAGAGAATACACTTTAAGCTATGTTCTAGCTACTGCATCAAACTTTTTTAAAAAGCAAAAATTAAAAAAGCAAAACAAGGTTGTGAGTTACTGAGACTCTATTTACTATGAGCACATAAACTTGAAAAATTAAGTAGTCCAAGGCACTCCTATCACAAAGAAAGATAGTATCTTGGCTTATATTAGGCCTTTCTAGTCCTCATGGAAAACTTCAGCTTCATATGACCACACTCTGAACTCAGTTTATTTATGCAGGTATTTTGGGCCCAATTTTCAATTGTGACTATCTAAATAAGGACTGTGTATTACACTCCCATGGCCTAGGCACAGGATTGCTACTCAGGAGACTTCAGTTTTGCTTTTGGCACTTACACAGTGTGAGAAACAGTCTGATTCATTTAAGCCAAAATGTACACAGACACCCACCCACCACTGCTTGTTTTGTGGTTTGGTCCCTACTTAGATAAGACAAATTAGACTATGTCAGTCCTAGCAATAGGTTTTGCAAAGCTGGCTTCAGACCTATATGGTATTGCTGTCACAAGGGGAACAAAAGCATGAGAGACGCACCTCCACTGAGATACATCCCCACTGATATGTGGAAACAGCAGCTTCTTAAACAACTCTGACAGCATCCTACGTGTTTATCTGGTCACAGCCCCAGTTTTTTTCCCCTCCTCAAACACTGATGTCCCCAGTTTCTCTATGTACAAGGGCAGTATAGCAGTAGCATCCGCCCTTCATTCACCAGAGTCAACATGCCAAGAGGTTCCTCTAGAGAGCACACGTTCCCTAGAGTTCAACTCTTTCTGTCACTCTTCCCCTTTGCTTTTATACACTCCAGAACTGCCAAAAGTCAGCAAGGTCTTTCTCCTAAAGCAACCCTTCTTTAAATACATTTAACTCAAGCATTTAGCCAAGGCAGCTTAGAAGAAGCTTCGTGAGTTTCCAAATACTCCTTGGTCCTCAGGAAGGACTTGGGCCCTAGAGTCAATAATTACCTATTGCAACAACTCCTTAATTCAGGTTTACGGAAGATCTCTTCAGACCAGGCACGCTCCCAGGGAGAGCGGCGGAGATCGTCGTCACTAACCGAGATCTTGCCTGCACTTGTTTTTCAGCCGCGCTGCCCTCCATCCACGCCCGCCGCCCGCCCCTGACAACGCCACGCAGCCTAGCTCTTCTGGCACAGGTAGAGTTTGCCGACCAGGCCGCGGGCTGCAGCCGGGGCCACCAGCCGGGGCTGAAATCCAGGCACCGGCACCACCCCGGCACGGCGCTGCCGGGCCTGGCCAGCACGGCAGCGACCCGGAACGCTCCCCCCGGCCCGGGGGGGCTGCCCCGGGGTACGCGAGGGGCCCTGAGCGCAGCCGGCATTAGGCGACACCACCGACTGTGAAGAGAGATCTGGATTGCCGGGGGAGAAAGCCCAGCGCCAGGCCGGGGAGGCCGAGTCCGGGGTGCGAGCACCCCCTCAGCACCCGGGGCGTCTTCCGCGACACCTGCGGCGGGAGGGGGTGCCGGGCGGGCAGCCTGCCGCGGAGCCCCTGCCCCGAACCGCCGGGAGAAAAGCCCTTAAAGCCCGAAACCGCCCTCTCAGGGCTCCTCTGCAGGGCGGCGGACGCCGCGACCGGGAGGGAAAGAACCAAGAGGCGGGGCGGGGCGGCGCGGGCCCGTCCCGCCTCACCCGCGCAGCCCCGGTCCCCGTTACCTGCGGGCAGTGCCGGTCCGGCTCTCACAGCGATGCGGGGCCCGGCCGTGCGCGGGGCCTCTTATAGGGCCGCGCCCCCGCCCCCGGCCCGGCCCCGCCGCCGCGGCGCCCCCTGCCGGCCCCTCCTCCCGGCGGCGGGCCGGGGGCGGGGCCGGCAGGGGGAGCGGCCGCTCGGCCCTGACCCGCGGGCGCGTGGGCCCGCTCGCCCAGCGGCTCTCCGGCCGGCGCGTGGCGGTGACCGCCCCGCCGGGTCTGCCCGGGGTTTCGCGCGCCGATGCCCCCCCCGTGAGGCGGCCGCGGCAGCACGTAACGCGCCGCGGCCGTTCCGCCGGGCCGGGCCTTTTCCGCGCTCTCCCGAGACAGCCGCAGTAAGTGGCCTGCGTCGCCACAGGGACGCCGATGGTGCTGGCGGGCACGAAGGCTTGGGCGCCGACGGGGCTCGGGCGTGCCCGGGCTGCTGGAGCGGGCCCCGGGGAAAGCGCGGGCGGCCAGCCTGCCCTCGGCGCCGTGCTGGCCTGCCCCCGGCCGCGGGGTCCCGGCGGAACCGCTCCGCAGCCCGGCCCAGGGGACGCGCCTAACGGGGGCGGGCGCGGACACGCACACGTCGGCTGGCGCGGAGGCGGCCGTGTCGGCACTACGGCCAGCCGAGTGGCGGGGCTTCCCGCCTCGAGGGGCAGGACAGGGCGCCCCTCTGGGGCCGGGGCGAGGCGGGGAGTGGGAACCGGGGAGGAGCCCCCGGGGGGGCACACCCGCCTCGTCGGGCTCCCTCCGCTGCCAGGGCGGCGGCGGCTCCCGCGGTGGCAGCCTGGAGCTGCCACGCCCGGGACGCGCCTCCTCGCAGCGCGGAGCCGGAGAAGGGCCGCGGGCCGGAGGCGGAGCGCAGTGACGGGGCGACGGGGCTGCGGGGCGGGCGGTGCGGAGGAGGCCGCCTCAGCGGCCCCGCCCCTACGGCCGCGGCCCCGGCGGATGGATTGGCGCGGAGACTCGATTGGCGATGCCTCGGCGAGGAGCGCGGCCATCGGCGGGCGATTGGGCAGGGCTGGCGGCGGCGCGGCGGGTTGCTAGGGGCGGGGCGGGGAAGCGGGCCGAGGCGGGGGGGGGGTGAAAAGAGGCGGTGTCGGCCTGGGCCTGCGCCCCGGCAACCCGCACCGGCGTCGTCACCCGCGGGGAGCAGGTGAGGACAGCCTCTCCGGGACTGGGCGATCCTGCGTGGGCCCGTGGTAGTGGTTCCCCGGGGTGTGTGAGCCTTTTTTGTGGGGTCTGGCCCGGCCCGGCCCGGTCCTTGATAGCAGCTGGCGGCGGTGCCGCTCCTAGGCTGGCTCGGGGGTCGCTGCGTGGCCGCTGCCTGCAAGCAGCTTTCTGCTGCTTCCTTCCCGCCCTGCCGCAGGTGATCTTCCGGGTCCGCCATCCCAGGCGGGCGGCAGTCGCCTTCGGCGGGTGCGTGTCTGTGACGGGGGAGGGTAGGGGTGTCCCCTTTCCAGAGGGGAAAGCAAAGCAGTCAGCGTGGTTGTGGCGCAGAGGTTGGAAGTGAAGTGTGTGTGTCATGCACTTATGTTTAAATTAGGACTGTTCAGCTTTTACACCCGGGGTGTGTTAGCCAGGTGCCCAGGAGGAACATCCGAGTAACAAGGAGTGCTTGGACTCTTCTGGCACTGAGAGGTTGTGGTCAGTTTTGTGGGGTGCAGGATGTCGCAGAGCCGTTCCGGATGTAACTGCGGAACGTGTGTGGAGGTTCGCGCCCGTACTTGCACTCTGTTTTATCCGTGATGAGTTGGTGATTGCTGAAGACGTTGCAGCCTGAAGTGGCTTTAGATTTATCCCCAGTGGCTGTTTGGTAAGGAGCCCGAGGAAGACGTAGTCTTTTTTTTGTGCTTGTTGACTGTGTGTCTTTCTTTCTGATTTCCCATAATCTACAAATAAGTGACTATTTCCCTGTTTCTTGGGGGGCTGGTCGTGTCTTCCTTTTAGTGGGAGAACTAAAGCACTTCAAGAAAGGATGATATACTCCATAGCTAATGTGTTGTGTAGCACAGAAGATCCAGGTGTTTCTGGAGCAAATGCCAAGCACAGTGCTCTTCAGTCTGTTAATTAGGATAGTGCTGTCACAGAAGCAATTACTGTGTGGTTTCTTTTCCCTTGAAGCTAAAGTTTATTTTTCCAGAATCACATATATGATGTATGCAAGCTCAGAGACTTCCTTGTTTTTTTTGTCTTGCCAGGTTATAGCCAGTTGTTGAGATATGAACATAATTTCCTATAAAACTTCTGGCTGACCTTATAATGGCATTTTTTAATGTGGTAGTGTGTGTGGGAGCACAGTCCTGTTGTACATTCAACATTTAAAAAGCAAGTTATCAGTTGTCTTAAGTGTTGAAGAAACAATTCCAAATTTACCTGAAGATATGCTCTTGAAGGTATTTTCCATGAACTCTGGTGTTTAAGCATGTTCAAAACATCAGCTGTTTGAATCATATTGCTGAAGTGCACAACAGCAAAAAGTACCGTGACTTACATGGGAGAGCGAAGCATTCCAGATGGAGACTCAACCTTACATAAAGAACCTGACCAAAGTTACTACTGAAACTTTGTGAATGATGTCTTTTTTCTTTCTTAAGGATATGTGAATGTCAGGAGAAACTCTGAGCTGAATGTGCTTACTATACAGAGCAACAAGCAAAAGTCCACTGAGAAGTCACATGATTGACTTGCAGATACCATCTTTTGTGCATTCATTGTAGGAATGGTCAAACCTTGCCACATGAGCTGCATGCAGCTTGTTAGCACTTCCAGTGTCACTTGTCAACCATGTGGATTTTCTCTGGACTACATAGATTTTTATTGTGGCTTCTTAGAACTTGGAAGAAAATGTCCTAGTCAGTAAAATATGCCTGTAAAGTCTAGGGAGCAGTTGTGAAAACTGGAAACTAGTATTTCATGAAGGAGCGTTTATTAGCTGCTAAGCAGGAAGTAGGCTTGTAGAGGGTTTTGATCCTTGGCACAGGTAAAAGTCAGCTGTCCCTCGTAGCTTCCATTAGCTCCCCATGTTCCTGCTCTGTCAAATGTTTCACTAAGTCTTGATTAAACAAAGATGAAGGTAGTGAGCACCTTAGCCTTGCAGTCTAGAAGTGCAGGCTTAGTGAGGCAGAGTGGCAGAAATCAGGTGTGTATTGAGGTTAAAGAATATGGGCTGTGAGGAAGTATGACTCTTGGCTGTATGAAGGCTTTAGTACACAGCAACTAGGCTTAACAAGTATGGCTTCCCCTAATATAGAAGGTGGTTTGTTTTGTTTGTTTGTTTTTCCTTGATGTAGCTACTCTTGAAAACAAGGAAGTTTGGAGGTGTTAGATACGGCAACAAATAAACCACAGTTTGGGTTACTTTCCTGGTAACTTTCACAAGGCCCTGTACTGTAGCGCAGAGGGGAAGGAAGCAGTGTCCACCAAACTTAATCTTTCAGTCCTGCGATTGTTTGCAGTTCTTTCTATTTCTCATTCTGAAGTTAGCCTGGCCAGATGATGAGTATGTCTTGTGCTTGCTGAGGCATGCCTGTCTTCAGTTTTCTTGTTACAAGGGCTGCAGAACTCACGGCACTGACAGCTTTTCTCTTGAGCTGATGTTAAAACTTTGTGGTACGCATGCAGAGTCTCCATTTGAAAACTTTAAGTTCCTTTAAAACAGCAACTGGAGTGTGTCATCAGGCAGTGTAGTGGCTGTCCACTTACTTTGATTGTTCTGGATGTTTAACTAGGAGCTCTGAATTGCTCTCTGCAGAGATTCTGATCTCTTGCCAATGACAGGCAGGGGACACGGGCTCCTAACTCTGGCACTCTTGACCTGTGCTAATAGCGGATGTCTGTGGTAGGTGGGTGAATGTCCCCACTCTAGCATCTAATGAGACACCTCCTCTTCAGTTGACTGAAGATGTTTTGTTTCAGCACCCTGTGTATAATGCACATTGCTGAACTCTTTCCAGGGCACGTGAAATGGCTGCAGATGACAAACGGTCTCCAACACTGGACTCTACTGGTGATCTACCTCATTCTCCTAGTAGTCCGTCTCACCTCACTCACTTCAAACCCCTGACTCCTGACCAGGATGACCCTCCTTTTAAATCAGCCTACAGCTCTTTTGTAAATCTCTTCCGTTTCAGCAAAGGTAAGTGCCTGGGGCAACATGTGTGCATGGATTGTGCGTGATGTCTGCTTTATTGATGCCCTCTGCTGCCACATAAACTTGTAAAAACACCTCTGAATATTACAAGCATAATGTCAGATGGCTGGCCAAATGGATGGTGAGTCAGTTCTTTTGTGAGGGATGTTGCATCTTGCTTTTGGGTGACATAGTAGAGCTTTGCTGTGGGAGAAGATAGCCAGGATCTTGCAGCTAGAAACCTGTGGCTGCCCATGAAGGTCAGAGACAAGCCATTTAGCAGATAGTATTGTATAGCTTCTTAGCTGGGCCTCTGGATTTCCTTTGCCTGTATGAAGTTTTTGGGGCTAAAAGCAGGAGTAGCCCTCTGCCAGCCTATATGAGCAAAATGTGTGCCTGTCCTTCCAATGCAAGTTCTTACTTCAGACTTCCTCCACTCCTCACCTTCCTGTGCATCTTATACCTTCAGCTGGGAGGCAGCTGAGCTGTAATAAAGTGGTGTATTTACAGGAAGCTCACCCTTAATTTGCATGGCTTAGCTGTTCCCCATCAAGAGGTCTGAAGTGTTTTGAAAGTTTTATATGTTAAAAAGTACTGCTTGATTTTGGCCTTTGTGTTACATGTATCATGAAACACTTATATTCTCAGTAGGCAAGCTCTTAAAGACCTATGTGAGTTTCTTTTTTGTTTCAAAGAAATACAGTGCAAAGAGTGATGAATGAATGCACCTTGGTTTTGTACAAAAACTGTATATCTCTTTGCTGGAGATGGCAAACTGGTCAGCTGCTTTTGTTTAGTCTGTTCATTATTCAGCTCTGCTAAGCATATTTCTGCGATGTTTGGGCTAGAGAAAAAGGGCCAAGATAGCTTTTTGCATAAGTAAGCTGATCTGTTCAGACTCTTCTTATGCAGAATGAAAAATAATTACTTGGTATGACTGCTATTAGTTTGCATAGCAGAATATTACCTGTCATTATTAATTTATTGAAAGTAACGTAAGATGTGGTCAATATTGGCTTCACTTGTTTGTCTCTGACAAATGTAGCTGGAGTCAGCAAAGCATTGTTTTGAAAGAATGTGAAAACAACCTTGAAATGGCACATGAAATGGGCATGTTACTGGAATCAATGAGAACCTGTCTATACTTGATCCTCTGATGGAAAAGGGTGGTTTATTAAAGGCTGCGGTAACTTTAATGTGACCTCAGTACTGGCTTCTAACATGACTGAAAAACTCTTTTCAAGGCAGAAGCTGATGATCAAGCATAGCTACTCCATATAGCAAGAATAATTGATGCTTACTGATTTTTTTTTTTAAACACTTTTCACATTAGGGACATTTCTCAAATACCCTGAGCCTTGACAGACAAGTTTTACATACTGGCCTGTTTCCATGTTTTGTATGGTACTTTTCAGACTAAAAATTCATGTCTTCTGTTATGTATAATTATGATCCAAATGAGCTATTTGAGAGGTTTTTACCCTTTAGTTTTGCATGCATTATTTTTCTTTATCATGTCTGAACAGTTGGTTTCTCGCTTTTTGTCAACTCCAGATGATGGCAGGCTTTCATCCCCGGCAGAGAGAGCAGAGGCAGGACAGAGCGATCCACAGGTGTTGAGCAGTGGCTGGTCCAGTCCTCAGCATCCCACCAGGGCTCAGTCTCTGAGGTCACCGGTTCCTTACAAAAAGCAGCTGACTGGTGAGCTGCAAAGAAGATCTTCTACAACCCTGGGTAATTTCAACTCTTTGCGCTACATGGGAATGTTGTACTAGCTGGTCTGGGATGCTTCAGAGTGAGGTGGAAGGAGGTGAACAAAGGTTCACTGACTGTCTAGATTGATGGCAGATTTGGTATCAGGCTACGCTGCTTCTGTTAGTGAGGTTGCACTTTAACTTCAGAAGTGTGTTCCCTCTACCCATCTTAGTGTTCCAGCAAGACACTGTTTTGGGGGCTCTGCTGTTTCAATTATGAAACATTCTGGAACAAAAGAGGATGCCAAAACACATCCAGTGTCTTAAAGTCACTTGAACCTTGATCCTGAAAATTTCTGCTTTGTCTTGAGAGACTTGAGTTGCTTAACAGCCACATGCAAACTAGAACTCAGTCTGAATGGGGTTGATGTTTGTGTCTTCAAGGGAGTTATAAATGCAGGTTTTTGCTTGTAGCTGTTTTGAGGAGAATTGAATAGGAACTTGCATCTAAACCGTTTTTATTCCGAACCTTGGAACTATTGCCAGATGCCATACTGAATCTCTTTTAGCTGGAGTGGGAATTGAATGTGATTGCAAAGGTGCAACTGTGTAATGGCTTTATGAAGATCAGGAAGAGCTAGTAAGTAGGTTGCAGGGGTCCCTCTTGAGATCTGCCTGGTTACTGTCAGCCATTTGTGATGGCCTTGAGCAAACTGCTAAGCTGGGTAAAAATCCTGTGCAAGACAGTATTTCCAAGAGTATGTTAGCTAGTGCAAACAAATCAGATCTTAAATGTTGTTAATGTGTATGGGATTTTCAGAAAGATGTCTAGCCTTGATAACAAGGCAAAAGTCCAGTACAGATAACTAACTAGCATTTTCATCTCTCTAAGTCATTTGCATGCTGTCTTAGTTGAACACATTCATCATCTTCTTCCTTGCCGTCTAGTACTGTGTATGCTATTCAGTTCTACCTGTCACAACAAACCAATTAAGGCTGGCTTGCTTTGTTTTTTAAAGCTTTTTCTCAAATGCCCCAAGTATGGCAGTGCGCTCTTGGCTGATTTGCCAATTTGCTTTACTTCATTCTTGGTTACCTCTTGTAAATCACTTGGAAATTATCTGGGTATTACAAATTAGAAACCTTTAGGTGAGGTAGGTTGTTTGGTACTCAGAAGGCAGAAATAATCTTGCTCTTTGACTTCCACTGGGAGCAGGCAGTCAGGGAAATGACACTTAGCCTAAGGTGTGGAGGAGGAACTGTTGCTGCATTATTCCAACGCCTTTTCAGGACCTCCATTCACGTCCCTGGGTTTGGATGAAAGTACGCTTGGAAAAATGTGATGATGAATCACCCTGGAAAGAAGTAAAGTTCGACCAAGCAGGAATTGCTGGCTTTTTGAAGAGATTTCTGTGATACTGGGTGCTGAGTGCCCTGTCTCACTGTTAAGTAAATTCCCCCAAATAACTTTGGTGCTGTAACACATAGGAACTCTGTGTAAAGCAAGTAAAAGTGTACTGGATTGGTGAGGAGGTTACAGGGAAATTTTCTAGAGGCAGTGCTTTTTTTGAAGCAAACTTTAGAAAATTAGTTTTCATACCTTCTTTTATCTTAAAAGGTGCTGAATAATCAGGTCTTTGAGGATTTCTGAACATTGAGCAGAGGAGAATTTTACTTCTGCCACTGCAGCTGATGCTCAGCTGTACAAATAATCTTAGAAATTATTCTCATATCTAAAGAATGAGAAGTATGAGAAGTGATGTGATTTACATAAACACCTAGATTGGTAGGTCAGTTCACCCACTCACATCAGTGACAGTGAGGTGTCTAATCTAGTTGAGTTTTCTTGCAGCCGTTTATCTGTAGGCCTGTAAATGTCTCTCTAGGCTTGGCCATTACTCAGATATTTTGTAACATGGGCAAGTGTAGGCAGGAAAATGCGCAAGTCCTTCCCAGAAGTCTCTCTAGCCTGCTTGAGTTTAAAAACATGCCAACCTTAAGCAAACTGAAAGGAATAAATAAATAAAAGACTGCTGGTGCCTCTAAACAGTGATGGAATGAAATTGCTCCTGAAGATGCTGACTACCACCCCTCATCTGTCCATTAGCTTACACTGCACAGCAGATACTCTCGTTGCTCGGGGACCATGCTGGCTGACAACTGCAAGCGCAGAATGACATGGACAGATGGTGGCTTTTGTAGGAAACTGTCTAGCATCAAATATGTAGGATTTCAGTTGTGTGCTTCCCTACAGGACTCTTAAATGAAAACATTATAGTAGCACCTTACTGGCTTTTGTTATGTCAGAGATGCTTTGTGCTTCCCTGCAGGACTCTTAAATGAAAACATTATAGTAGCACCTTACTGGCTTTTGTTATGTCAGAGATGCTTTGTGGGTTGTATGGGTGAAGAACCAGTGCTGAGACTCTGCACTGACTTCTGTGGCCTCCCTCTTGGGTAATCTGTTGCATCTTCATGTGCTGGAGTAGGGTGCTGGGTTGCTAGTGTCACTTCTACAGAGGCAGTTAGCCCAGCTGGTTGTATGGGACTGTATGTGCCTGTGTGTGCTGTCAGCTGAGTGCTTTCAAGGTGCTGGATTGAACCAAAATAGTCATGTACTGAAATAATGTCATAGCTTGCAAATCGAGTTTAAGGAGAACTGGAAATGCTGACCAATTGGAGAGGGAGCACTGGTAGTAAAAGCACTCCTAGCTTGTTACCCTGTTATACAGGATAATGCTGTTAATGCTAGACAATTGTAGCAGACTGGAAGCAATAGGGAATGACAAAGGAGCTTAGTAGAGTAAGGAAAGGCCAACGATCATATGAGGGGTAAGAAGGCCTGAGAAAAGCATGTGGTGGTTACTGGGAATCATAAAGAATGTGACTTATTACCAGAGTATCTTTTCTATTGAAAAAGGTTTTGGAAAATGAAAATGCATCTTGTAAAATGAAGTTAAGGACAACTTTCATCCTTTTCATGTCAGTACTTTGCATGGCAGTGACATGAGGAAGATGTGATGTTTGAACTGTGATGGTGAACTTGAATATGAAATGTTATGCTTTGGCAGCGAATAACTAGAAAGCAATTGATGTTGATCTGTACTCGCAAAACTGTGGTATCCCTGACAAGGGCATTTGTTCCTTGTTGAAACTGTGTGAAGCTTTCTGTTGTACCTCTTGTGTTAGTGTGTGGTCAGGTCTCTTCCTGTAAACTGAAACTAGCAGTTAAGTTGCAAGAAAGTAGTTCTCATAGTGTTTTTGACTTGGCATTCACTGTAAAATGAATGCTAAAATATATAGGGTGATGAAAGAAACTCTGGAAAAATATATTTCAGTGATTCAGTAATTGAGGATGCAGAACAATTGCATGACTTACTGAGCAAACCTTTCTGTGGCCTGAACTCGGAAGAGTGTATGGAGTAGGTAGTCATAGCTGGAATGGTACTGCAGGTTCCTTCTCAGTGATCACAGTTCAGGTGGGGAGAGTAGGAAAAAGAGGAGAAAAACGTACAGTATTTCAGAGGATGTATCGGCTTTGCCAAAGATCAGCAGCCATGAATACATATAGGAAAGATGAGGGTTACTGTTGAAATATGTATTTTTTTTCTTTTTTTAGCTGTAGGAGTTAATTTTTAGTTTAAGAAGGATAAATAGGTTGGAAACAAGTCAAATTGGAAGTCTAGATGGGGTTCCTTTTGGTATATTGTGGTTTTGTTGTGTGAACATGTAGATGGGAAGGGAATGGATAGGAAAAACACAATTGCTGCATAAACTGGTAGTCCTGAAAACATGTATTCCACACTCATATTGGTGTGTTACACTGAAGGGCTGAGATGCAGCTGGTGTTTGTTAAATGCAAAATGATATCAAGTGAAAAATGACTGTCTTCTATGAGAGTTTGGCTAGGGAAGAAGAGTAAATGGTAGAGTTGTGGACTGAGAAAGTATAAGGACTCTATATATCAAAACTGTGAGGAAGCTGCCGTTACTTCCTGCAGTTGTTTTTGTGCTGGTTGGACAATGACAAGCAAAAGTTTGTGGACCTGATCTGGTTGTCATAACATTAAATAACACTTAAATAAAGTTTAATTTTATTTTAAAAACCTAATTTCTTGTGTGCAATTTTAATTGTGGCTGCTGGGGTGTGTGGTTTTTTTGGGGGGTGTTGTGTTCTTCTGTGTGTGGGGTTTGGTTTTGTTGTTCGGGGGTTTTTTAGTAGCATATACTGAGTGTCATTGTGGTTAAGCCTTTTGGCATCAAACCAAAAGAAGATATGAAATCTCTTCACAAGTGCAACTGATGGCAGTTGGGATGATGATATGGGCAAAGCAAGAAAAATACTCCTACAGTTTCTGTGTTTGTGGAAGGGCATGTGAGTTTTGCAGATTTAATGGTGAAATAAGGAAACACAGTTACAACGGTGAAAACATATACATCTGTAAATCATGTGTGCATTAACTGAGGAAATGGCTGTGGTATTTATAGTAATGGAATTTGCATCAGGAAGGAGTAAGAGTTAACTTAAGACTGATCCATGTGAATTCTTTTATAAGGATGGTGTTTTAGACACAGTGTGTCCTGTACTGCAGGAATGATAACTTCTTATGTTCCTGCTATACAGTGTGTTTTCCTCCAGAAAGGGAGAAATCACATGATTCAAAAGGAAAAGAGCCAACTGAATTTTAATCTGAGAACCGTCAGCTTCTCTAGTACAAACAGGTTAGTCATGTGCTCCTACTGCAGATGGCATGCTTTTTCTAATGTAGATGACATCCTTTTGACAATGTTTTATGTAACACAGAAAGGGGCATTTAACTAATAAGAGAGCAGGTGTGGAGTTACCTATGGCATTTTCTCAGTGCTGTGTATGTTCATACTTTGGGAATCACTTGCCTGACAAGATTTGTAGCTAGTTAGGCAGGAGGTCTGATAGTAATTTTTTGAATTGGAAGCAACATTCCTGGAAAGAAGATATTCTTGAATTCAGAAGTTACAGCAGGAAAGTCCAGGAAGTAAATGCAGCATAGATCTTGTGATAGAAGGAGGAGCCAAAGATTTCTGTGGTATTATTAATGTTTTCTTGAAATATTAAAGTCCCTTTAATCACCCTAAAACACTCAACTTGGTACTGTCCAAAACTATACTTGTTTGATTTAAAAAAAAAAAAGTAAAAAAAATCCATGTGGCTAGCCAAAGAACTGGGTTTAAGCACTCTAGAGTCTCTTTAAAATCATCTCTTGTTGTGGATTCTTTGTTGTACATAGGTCGTTAAGCAGCTATATGTGGGCTGATCAACTAAAAATATCTACTGAGTACCTGAAGAGGAGGCATGGAATACCACAGTTTTAATCACTTTACTCTAAGGGTTTTGATCTCCTGCACACAAAAGAATACCCTAGTTGTAACTGCACGGCAACAGTTAACACGTTTCTGCTAGTGCTGTCAGCATTCCTGCTGACATCAGTGATATGTAAAGCAGTAAACAGAAAGCAGCCATGACTGTTCTTCCTCTAGTAGGGGGAATCAAAATAAAATGCAAGTCAGATGGAGAGCAGCGAAGATGGTAAGAAACTGTAAACTGTTCAGAAAAGTTGCTGATGTAGAAAAGTGACTCTGAAAATGTTTAAATGTTCAGGTAAATACAGCATTGTGTTTGCAGATCCTTCTGGAGAGAAGGATCCTGTTTGTAACTCATATAGCAATGCTTCAAAGTAATCTGGCATTTATAAGAATTTAAGAAAAATAAGAAATTAACTGTGTTACCTTTTTATTCTGGATTTTCTTTGCTATAGTTAATTAAGAATGACTGTACAAGTTCTCAAAAACGTGAAATTCTGGATGCATTTTATTCTGAGTTACTGTTTTTAATAGAAACTGAGCAATTGAGTCCTGAGACTTGCTGTAATCATTTATAAAGAAGTTTATGTTAAGGCATTGACTTATACCAATCCTAGAATGAATGTGAATATTGTTGCCATTATTTTGTAAGTATTGATATGTTAGAGGGAATTCTAAAAGGAGACTTCAGTGCTTTCTAAAGGGTTCGTATAGTAGGTTGAAAATAACTTTACTTCTTTAAAAGATGTTTTCATTCTCAGAGAACTTAAATCAGCTCTTGTAAACACAGAGAATGGTATTTAAAATGCCAGTCAGAGCAAGCTATCTGGCATCAGAAGCTCCTTTTTGGGCGAGAAGAGTGCAAGGGCAAGAAGTGAATACACGCTGTAACTTTGTAAAGTACATATGTATGTGAACATTTCTCCCTCTAATGGGGTTTTGTGTTGTGATGTAACTGTTGATGTATCATGGAAGAAATAAATACTACTCTCCCTTCCCTTCCAGACAATCGAAGGAAAGTTGAACCGCCTCTTGGAGGTCATGATCCTCGAACAGCTGTTCAGTTAAGAAGCCTCAGCACTGTTTTAAAGCGTCTCAAAGAAATCATGGAGGGGAAGAGCCAGGTACTACTTCTGAGGGATTTGTAGGCCAAACTATCTAGAAACTGAACTGTTTACTGGGCTTTTCTGAGCTTCATTTTTAGATGTATCATGGGGATTTTTTTCAGCTGTTTGAAGGATGAGTGAATAAACTAAAAAATTATTGTGTGTGTGCAGGGGAAACAATTTAAGTTGACGCTGGCTTTTGACATGTCAAATGTCTGTCATATTGGGGGAGTGAAATGTTGCAGTTGTTCAGCTTCTTGAACTTGGACCAGACACTCTCATTTTAGACTCCTTCCCACTTCTGTATTACCTAATCTGGTATCACTTGATGGTTTTCTCCCTTGCTAACCGTAAGCAGGTGAAACACACTTACTGTCACAAATAGTAATGCGAATTCTGAGGATGAATTAAATCTGCTACTTACTGTGGTAATGATTGGTCACAATTTTTGCTTCAAAGGCTTGTCCTACTAATCAATTTTGATTTGGCTGGACAAGGGTCTGGTGGTTGCGATTGACTTGCTGATTTCACCTCCCTCTGCTGTGTTGGACCATGCCTTTAAGAGGAGGATCTAGCTGACAAAAGAAGCTACAACTATTTATAAATGATGATATAAATAGCTGTGTCTGGGAGCAAGACACAAACAGGCAAAAGTACATTTAATTAAACTGAATGAAGAGGAAAAAGGCTTTTGACTTGGTGTAGCTGTCGTGGTTTAACCCCAGCCAACAACTAAGCACCATGCAGCCGCTCACTCCACCCCCCCCCCACCCCCCTCCCCCCCACCCCAACCAGTGGGATGGGGGAGAGAGTCAGAAGGAAAAAGGTGAAACTTGTGGGTTAAGATAAGAACAGTCTAATAGAACAGAAAGGAAGAAACTAATAATGATAATAATAACAATAATAAAATGACAATAATAATAAAAGGATTGGAATATACAAAACAATTGATGCACAATGCAATTGCTCACGACTTGCTGACCAATGTCCAGTTAGTTCCTAAGCTGCCATTCCCCCAGGCCAGCTCCCTGCAGTTTATATACTGGGCATGATGTCACATGGTATGGAATACCCCTTTGGCCAGTTTGGGTCACCTGCCCTGGCTGTGTCCCCTCCCAGCTTCTTGTGCCCCTCCAGCCTTCTTGCTGACTGGGCATGAGAAGCTGAAAAATCCTTGACTTAGTATAAACACTACTTAGAAACAAGTGAAAACATCAGTGTGTTATCAACATTCTTATACTGAATCTAAGACATAACACTATACCAGCTACTAGAAAGAAAATTAACTCTATCCCAGCCAAAACCAGGACAGTAGCTTTTACAGGTAGACTTTGAGTAGACTCACTTAGCTGCTATTCTGCTTGTAAGAGTAACTTTGCTTTGGCAGAAAGGGCGATACTTTTAAGGGTGAAACAAAAGCCTTTCATTGCAGTAAGCAGGACATTGAGTGTGGCTCCTGTTAATATTTCAGTTTGTGGCAGCTTCTGAAGGCCCTGGAGATTTTCAGACATCTTTGAAGGTATGGGAGGGCTCAAACAGACAGGATGCAGCAGTAAATGAATATGTCTAGATCTTTCTCTGAAAGTGGTATGTTAGTTGTCAGCATGCTGACTTCTGTCCAAATGGTAATGCATCGCTGCCCTTGACTGCAGCCATGTCTTGCTTGAGTCACCCCAGGTAACAATTTCTTCCTGCTGTGGACTTGGTCTGTCTCTACAGGAGACCACTTTACTGTTGTAGAAAGCAGATGTTAGATCCTGGAAGGTGCTGCTGTAATCACCTCTGCTGCTAACAGGGGGCCAGACTTCTGTTCTGATCCCTTCCTTGTAGGCTGTTCTTGACGTGAGTGTTGGCTCTGACTTGAGCAAGGCAGAGAGCTGGAAGGTGTCACCAGCAATGGCTGGGTTTCTAAACACTCAGTCATGTGCATGTGGGGCAGAGGCACTGGAGCTTGGAACAGCCACTCTGTATGTGGCAGAATCAGTGACTTGGCTTACCATGCAAAGCCGCAGCAAAAACTGTTACTTGGCATCCCCTGCAGCTTTGCAGAAGTTCCTTGGCAAAGCTCTTCACTGCATCTTTCCCTGCTTGAAGCTTAGTGTTCATCTTAAAAAATTGTAGACTCTCTTGAATGCTAGACTGCCTTGAGTAGTCTTTGACCTTTTTCTGTACAAATTTTCTTGAGTGAGGGCAGCAGGAAATTGTTGACCATAGCTGTTTTGGTCTCAAAATTGGTCTAGCAGCTGTGTCAAACTTCACGTTGTGAATGCCCCAAAATAAACCCCAATTCAGGGTAAGGTTTTTTTTTGTTCTGTGAAAATCAGAGTTACTCTCTTCTCTGGTTGTTTTGAGAAAATTCTTGCAGCACTTTCTCTTCCTAAGAAAAACCCAGAGTATTCAGTCCCTCTGAAAAGGCATATTGCCAGAACTGAACTCCAGCAAAGAGTGTTTCACAGTCAGAGTTGTCATGTGACCATTAGCAGTTGTCTCCATCCATTGTAATTGTAGCTGGTATGCTCAGAATCACAATTGAGAGATTTGTCTTGCTCTGTTTATAGTTACAGCACCAAAGGGAAGTTTTAACTCTTTGTTTTCAAGTCTTAAAAACAAGACAAAAATTCCTTTGGCTGCACCCATGCTGTAAATCAATATATGTTGTTATCTGCTGAATGTGTATTTCACAGTTGTCTTCACATAGCAGTTAACCTGGAGTTCTGAAACAACATCAACCTGGAACACAGGCTTTTAAAACTGTTTACTGAGGTTTTGAAGAAGTTGAGCATATAACAAAACTTTTTACATGTATCTGTAATCCTTCCGAAGTACATCCCAGTATTAGCTGTTGAAATGATCTTCCTGCACTGATAATTCCTGGTAACTTGATTTACCCCTGGATAACAGCTTCAACTAATGTGTGGGGTTTGTGTTGTTTTGGTGGTGTTTTTTTTTGTTTTATTTTTTTTTAAACTGTGCTAGTTGAGGGTCTATCATGTGCTAGGGGCAAATGAGAGGAAAGAGCAATCAGTACTTCATATGTTTGTTTCTTCTTGACTTTTATCTACAGCTCATCATAATTTTTATCTGCTTTGCTTCCATCTTGGATCAAGAAGGCAAAGGCTTACTAGATTTATTCTCACAGTTAAGAACTTTCTCAGTCTTCTGGCTCCCTGTAAAACCACATGAAAAATCCGTTCCATGCATGTGTATGCTTATACACAAGGGTGTGCACACACATATACGAATATATGAAATTGTCCTTTTCAGGTGCACAGTCTACAAAGCAATCATGAATCTAAACATGCTTTTTTATCTACAAGAAATAGCTTTTCATTACTGCCTTCCCTTGTAGGACAGCGACTTGAAGCAGTACTGGATGCCTGACAGCCAGTGTAAAGAATGCTATGACTGCAGTGAGAAATTCACCACCTTCCGGCGGAGGCACCACTGTCGACTTTGTGGGCAGATCTTCTGTAGTCGATGCTGCAATCAGGAAATCCCTGGAAAATTCATGGGCTACACAGGTGGGGTTTATCTGTTGAGAAGCAGAATGTTCTCTGTATGCTCAGCTCTGTTTGGACTACTGCATTTTAGATTCTGGCATCTGCTAGAGAATGCTGTACAGGTCTCTAGTGGGCTTAGAAATAAGCAAAAAGAATCACAGTACCTAATTCTACCAGTTTCTTCATGCACAATGGTGGATTATGCCATGCCTGCTTATTTTTACCAACATTACATCAATGATGACAAAACAAATATGGCCACTATTTAACAAGGATGTTCAATACAAAAAGTGCGCTCAAGTAAAATCTGCTCTTAATAATGGTAATTTTAAAATGTAATGAGCCACATGTTCTAATTGAGATGAGGGAAACTCTTTCAAATACCAATTACCAAACTCTAGACATCTCCTGATGGAGGTAATTATTTCCAGACATCACCTGGTATGTCATATCTGACTGGCTGTTGTTGTACCCTGATTTCAGTGTGCACATGTGCTCTCTCTCCCTGCCCCCGCAGCCTGTCTCTCTCTTACTGATCGTGTGTTATGCATCATTTGACATGGAGAAATTCCCTGAGAGTATATTTATCTGGGGTTTTGCTCTTTAAGGGAATATGAGAACTAGACTTAAACATGCAAAGAGGTTTTGAAACAGAAAATCCTTCTTTTCCCCCCACTACACATCTCTGATCCTGTAGGAACAGAGTACTATTTGTTCCTGTTCACTTAACACTCTCTGGTTCCCCTTTCCATAGGGGATCTCCGAGCCTGCACTTACTGCCGCAAAATAGCCTTAAGCTATGCACACTCCACAGACAGTAACTCCATTGGAGAAGACTTAAATGCTTTGTCCGATTCTGCGTGTTCTGTATCAGTGCTGGATCCTGGCGAGCCACGCACACCAGTTGGGAGTCGTAAAGCTAGCCGCAACATCTTTCTGGAGGAGGATCTAACCTGGCAAAGGTAAAGTGAATGGCTTCATGCTGAGCTCCAGAACCTTAACAGTGTTTTCAGGCTGATGCCTGCTTAGACAAAAGCTGGTGGTTTCTATCCAGGAAACTTAGAAGTATATCTCCTGTGAAAAGAATGTAATCCTGTGCTTGCTTCTAATATTATTCTCTTCAAGTTGAAATGTGGGAACTTTCATAGTGAAGTTTCAAATTATTTGCAGTTCTTCCTTTGAACCTAGGAAGGTTCCTATTGAACCAGTGATTCTATACTAGTGACAGAGTAGGCTTTTAGCTTCAGAGTTTAAAAAGACAAAACCAAACCCCATCCTTTCTAACCACCAGTGTATCAAGAAGCAAATGAGTGTGATGCTGATGCTTTGCCTGTCAGGTTTGGGGATTGGGCAAGACAATACAAGAGATGCTGTCTGTGTAATTAGGAGATAAATGGTGGAAGTAACCACCTGTTTCAACTGAAGTGGGATTGAAAGGACAGCTATAAAGGTTCTCTGATCTCCTTTCAAAGTATATTTCTTTGTATTGCTCTTGAATGAGGGGATCTTTATTTCTGGAAGTTGAATGAAAGAACAATGCACTTCTCAAGTGGTATGCAAGTTAATTTCTGAGGACCTTGATTTAATTTAGTGTGTGTGGGGGAGGAAGAAATAATGAGAAGTGGTATTCGTGCTCATTTTCCTAAAAGCAGAGGAACAGGCAGGTGTGAAACTACCAAGGAGGCCTTGAGTCAGAGCCTTTCTTCAACTGAGGGATAGTGTTAGTGACATGTGCCTCTCAGCAGATCTCTTCTAGTGGTCCTGATAGTATTAAAAGAAAAACCTCAAAACCAACTGTCTTCAGAAAATGCTCTGACTCTTGCTTTGCGTGTTGCTTTTCAGAGTATGGTGTTCCTATATGGAAGCAATTAAATAATCAGCTTTAGGCCTAAATAAAGGAAACTACTTCTGGTTTAATGTCATGGTTATCTAAAGCAGTAATGTTGCAATGCTTGGGATAAATACTACTAAATTTTGAATGGGGGATTAAGTATGTGTGCTTGGAATGCTTCTCTTCAGGTGTACAAAATAATAGAAGGTACCATTAATTCTGTTTTCTGATGTGTTATTAGTATCTTTTATTATGACAGTGCAACAGCTTGTAGACATGAACATGTAAAGAAAGTATTTATATATTTATTTGGGGCAGCTTGTAGCACTCGAGAAAAATACTGCCTAATCTTGAAAGGCTGATAACTCATTCTGTACTAGAACACTTAGTCTTGTTGGGAGACACTGAGTAAACATGGGCTTTTATGTGTGAAAGGGAGAGAGATCAAGATTAGGTAGTTCATTGTTGCTTTAGGAGGATGAAAATTTTCTTCAGTGCTTGTTGCTCTTGAAATGTAAAACTTTGCAGTGGACTACAGTGCTTTTTTTAATACTGCATTTGTTAAGTTCCTGATTGACCTTCAGAGGTTTAAACTCAAAACATTGAACTTACCACTTTCCGCTGTGGTGCAGTTTAACTCACAGCTTCATAATGGAAGCAAAGTTTTTTGCTAATATGTGGCTTCTGTGTGAGAAGTAGTTTTCTTCAGAAGGAAACTTGGCAGTTGAGTCTCTTCCCAAAATAATGTATTTGAGTTAAAGCTCTTGCCTCTCCTGCTCTCATATGCTACAAAGCAGTGAGGAAGGCATTTAGGGGAGTGATGCTGTATTTACTTGTCTGACATTGCTCTGTTCTTTGAGCAGTTGGAACATACAGTCATGGGCTCCTGCTTTAACTAACTTGAAGGGCCATGTCCTTTAAAAGTGAAGGAGTGGTGTACTCTGGGCAAGTACAGCTGCTCAGGCAAAGTTGTATTTTGTATGTTTTCTCATGAAGAGCATTTATTGTGCTAGTAATGTGTCTACATCCCAGGGCACAGCCAGTATGGCTGTATCAGTTGGGGTGTAGTGGCTTATATCTGATACAGTTTTGCCAGGAGGAATTTATAAGAAAAAGGAGGGCAAAGGTGATAGTGATCAGGTTAAACAATTACAGAAGGTTGTCAGGCTATCTTGGTAAAAGTTGTCTAGCAATAGCTATAGATAGCATTGCTTGGGTTGCAAAGATGTTGGAGAGATGGGGGCAATGCCTCTACCTCCAAAGCACAGAATAGCAGCCTGTAAGGAAAGAGAATGTGTAAGAAAGTGGTAGAGGGGAAGAGGGTGGGAAGGCAGGGTAATGGGAGAAGTGGGAAGAGGCTGTATTGTCCAAGAATTGAGTCTGAAGGGAGAAGACTTGAGCACTGTCTTCCAGGTATCATTGGCCTACAGATGGGGAACGATTTCCCTATTCCCTCATTGATCTAACAATCATGGCTGTGAATGAGAGATGACATTATAATTAACTGTATTTTAATTCCAGCTGTTCTGATGCTGCTGCATGTAGCAAATCTCTCAAACATTTGTAATGTGCTCCTTTTCCTTGCAGTTTGATTCACCCAGACTCTTCAACTACCACGTTGTCTGCACGCCTTGGGTCTGTCCAGGAGGATGCAGGGAAGTCGCCAGCTAGGAACAGGTAAACTAATTGTATATGAGTATTTTCTGTGCTGGCTACACTCCTAGCATACTCTTCACTGTAGAGCCTGTATTTTGGGGCTTGTTTTTTACTGTGTGTGCTGTTTCATGTCTGAAATGGGACACTCCATTACCCATATGTAATGGTAAGTAAAGACCATTTATGTACATATTCATATTAATAAATGTACTACTTCTGAGGAACCTGTAGTTTGCTGCTCAGTCAGACAAATAGAGGTGGTGGTGAAGAGGGCAGAAAGGGAAGGAAGTGGCTAAGAAAGGTAGAGTTCTGAGGAAGCTAAAGAAAAGGGAGTAACAGAGACTTGGTAATGGGAGGCAAAGGCTGAGGTCATGGAGGAGCAGAGGTGTAGTTTTTGTTTGGTTTTGTGGTTCCCCACCCACCCCTTTCTGTTCCCTCTGCTCTTGCATTAAGTATAATCTTGTTTAATTGATCAGGCTTTCCTAGGCTAAAATCCCATCATAGGTCTTTATGCAAGAGTGCTGGAATGAACTTGGAAATGTTTGTGAGAGCTTTAGTATAAGTTGTGAGTGCTTGAACTTAATCCCACTAAATAGCCTGGTATTAGAAGAACAAGTAATTTCCACTTCACACTGCTTGTGCTATGGTTCTGGTTGCATACTTCCATTATGGTTAAATTGGGAAAATAAAGGGGAGGCAAGGATATGAGGAACAGAGCAAAGACAATCCAAATTTCAGTGTTGGAGTCAGGAGACATTCAGAGACTTCTTTGCATTGGTGTTACTGGAATGCAGAATGTTTAGCAATTTGGAGGGGTCTGGCAGGACCAGCGAAGACTAGGGAACTCAGCTGAGAAGGATGCTATGTGTGCCTTTCAGGGAACAGACTGCTTGGAGTCTTTATCTTCTGTGTGATGGGGACAGTTAGGAGGAGATGCATACCTACTGTACAACTGAGAACTAAAAATCTCACCTAGGGGGAGTAAAATACTGGTGAATAAACTGGTACCAAAAGTCAATTCCGAGCAAACATGACAGGGAGTCCAGGCTTAAAAGTTCCATGCTAAATAACTGCAGTGACATCAAGACATTTCTGAAACCTTGAGGATGCTCTCCTGCTTCCTGTTTGAATTGATGTTGTCTATTTTAATAAAGGCTTTTGCTGTTAGCTCATATATGCAGTAGTAGGAGGGTTCTGAGCTGGACCTGGCAGGCCCAAACTGCTCATGCAAGTTAAATTTTAACTCTCTGGCTATTCATGGCCTCACCATAGTACCTACCTGTCTGGACTCACGTTTGAGAAGTAACAATGAGGTATAACCTATCTCTGTCAAAATTCTGAACCTGTGGAAGCAAATCTACTGGCTTTGGGCTAGGCAGTGCTAGCCTTTAGATCTTCTCAAAGCAGCTGTAGAAGCTTCTTTGAGGCAAGCTTGACCATGCCTCTTTTTAGTGAGATGAAGCAAGAAAGATGCAGGTTGAGTGCATTTAGATGCAGGTAGCAGAAGTTACTTGGTATTATTTTTTTTTCCCTGTGGGTGGGGGATATGTGTTGTTTTTTCCCCATAAATAATCAGTCTGAGGAGAAAAAGCACAACAGTCAAATGTTGCAAGCAGAGGGATTTGAACTTCTCCTTTGCAGATCCGTCTAAAGAATAGGGATTTTCATTGCAAAATCTCCCCCTATGTTTTTAGTAAAGATAAATACAATAAAGTCCTGGATGTAATTGGTGATGATAAAGACACAGATATGAAATCTGACTGTTCTAACTCTTGCTCCATGTCCTTTTACACAAATTAAAAATACCTGCTGATTACAGGTAGGTGGCACAGTTAAAGTAGCTGTTGTGAAAAAACTGGGAGAAGTGCTTAATGATGGACTTTCATGTCAGTCTCATCTTCCACTTAAGAATGCTTTTTGTTAAGCTGCATAACTCTGCCAGTTCTAACTCTGTTTAACTTGAGAGCATCTGAACAGTAGAAGACAGGCAGAGTTTTAGCCTGCCTTGAATGCCTGACTATGACAGAAAGCTTTTGCTTATCACCTCTAGTTGTATATGGATGTAGTGCCAACATTAGTTTCCTTTGATTCTACATAAATGGCTAAAAAGGACCTAACTAAACCCCTATATCAGCCCAATATTCCTCAAGAGACAGAGGAGGAAAAAGCAGTGATTTTGAGACTATTGTACCTTCAGTGCCTACTTCTTACAGTACAAAAGCTGAAATAGGGTGACATTGCTATTTTATGCCTGGGCTCAGTCACATCATCCAGTGAGAATTCTTGGGAATAATTAGAGTGTCTGTTATCCACTTAGCAAGCTCTGTGAAGTTATCTGAGTTTCATTCCAAAGATGAGAGGCTTGCAACAGTTCTCATCACTGAGACTGCTGCAAGCCTCTTGAATCAGTTCAGCATTGGCATTTTGAGCTTCCCTGGTGCTGTATGCAGAAGTGTTTTCCATCTTCACTCCTTAGAGCACTGTTAGCGTGAATAGCTTACACTGCATGCTTTTTACTGCTGTGTGATGAGAAGTTGCACTCTGGTTATTCAAAGGCTTAGTCTAGTCCTGGGATATTGGAGCAAAGCGTATCTGAAACTTGTATTTGCATTTGCAGCTCTGCAATGATTATTGCAAAATGGTGTGTTTGTACTGGAGTACATAGCCAAGATTTCTTAACAGCTGGATTGAGATCAAGTGAATGCTCCATATCACAGTACAAGGAAAATTGCCAGTTGGAGTGACCTCCAGCTTCAGCAGACAGTTTAGCCGCCCTAGGGAACAGGTGCTCAAACTTCCAGACTCTGCAAGCTGCCAGCCATATATTTCAGAGAGCTGAGGAGACGGAATTTTAAGTGGGTCAAGGAGAGGGGGAATCTCAGTGCCCTTTTACAAGGATCCTGGTGTTGGCTGCCCTTGCTGGCATTTATCTTGCCTCCAAAATGCTGGAGCTTCTAGTTACCCAGCATCCCATCTCTTCCCCAGTCCATTCAAACACAGACATATATGAATTGCTGTGCCTAAACTTAGTTCTAATTGCTTCCTACAAAGAGCTTTAGAAAAGTTTGTTTAACTTGGATGTTCCAAAGCAATACACTTGCTTCCTAGGGATCCTTTCTTCTGCTTTGGGGGAGAAAGCTTTAAGCAGTAAGTCAGTACTGAGGAGACTGAACAATGTCACAGGCTTAAGTTCCTTTTTAGCATGCTACAAGTTCAATACCTTCTCTGGTGCAGCACTGCACAACGAACACTTAATACTTAAATTCTTCTCTCCTCCACTGCAGATCAGCCAGCATCACTAACCTGTCACTGGATCGGTCAGGTTCACCAATGGTGCCTGCCTATGAGACATCTGTCAGCCCCCAGGCCAGTCGCACACACTTGAAGGCGGAGACCAGCGAGGACGAGCGCAAAATCCTTCTGGTACCTTCCAAACTTCTGTTTGTGTTGCTCTGTGAAGGCAATGAAGTTTGCCTTTCTTGTATCATGCAGCAGGAGTATCTTGCTGCCTTTAAAGGCTGTTGTCTGAGCACTTTTACCTGGACCCCTCCTCCAGGTGATGCAGGGATGGAGAATATTGATGCTGCTTTGGACACTTCTGTCTTCCCGAAACAAATCATAGTTTCATGTGGTGTTTGCATAACATGTTTACAGTTTTAGTCTTGGGAAGTGTTACGCAGTGTGGAGTTGGTGTATGGTGGCTCCTTGTGGGTTAAACCTGTCATGGCTGCAGCTGTAATGCAATAATCTGATTCTGTATTTCTCAAAGTTCAGATTTTCCCTTTCATAGGCCACATAATCAGAAACTTTAAATGGCTGCTTCAAAATGGTTACACCATGATGAACAAGTTAAAGCTGTTAGAGCTTATTGGGCCAAAACATAACTTGGCCCCTCCCCTTGTTTGCAGAATAAATATAACATTTTGTAGAAGGTTGTAGTGACGTACTTGTTCGAAGAACAATCAATGTGCAACAGTGTTCTGTGTAATCCTATTATCCCCTCCTCACAGAGGCAGTGTTATAGGTGGCAGTTACTGTACAATGTTCAGTAGAAGACTGTTTCTTTTCTTTGAGGAAGGGCAAGTGTTTCCAACAAATGGAGCAAAAAAGATGCAGAGAAGGGGAGGGAGTCACACATTTAAAGATTCAAGATTGTTCCCCATTGCCAATTTAAAATAGGGAAGGCTAATTACTGTGTTGTCAGGTATTTGCCTGCTGTCAGCAAAATGCATGCAAGTATTCCTGAGGGTGCAGAAACACTCTAGTTCCTGTTCAGTTGCACAACTCCTTTCCAGGGTGCTCTGTAAATGGATAACCACATGAGAGAAATATTTTTAAGGCACATCTTTATACCACCCTGCCCCATCTGTGTATGTTAATGCAGGAAAAATGAAATTTAAAATGCTATGAATGCAACTTGGACCAAGATGATAAAGTTCCAGTGCACTTCAGCTTCACATTGTTTAATTTTTTGTTTGTTTCCTTCCGGGGGGGGGGGGGGGGGGGGCGGGGAAGGATTGGTAGTATCTCTTCTGTTTATGTAAGAGCAGAAGATGCAGTGTCAATTAATGTAGGATTTTCTCTGAATTCCCGCTGTTTGTTTAATGCCCTTAGCATGTAGAGCTAACTTTATATCAGGAGTTGATTTAAAGCTTAACATATTCCATTCAAAAGACTAATGAACTTTGCTCATGAAGTAAAAGATAGGGGAGAATGTACGTACACTGGGGTAAGCACATACTTTTGTGAACTAGAGGTCAAAATCCTTGACTTGAAAGGATTTGCTGTGTTCTGCCAGTTTGTCCAGTTTACTGAAGTCACCATGTGAGTTAAGGGTAAACTACAAGGCAGCTTAACTGAAATTGCCAGTTGCATCAAATTTTGTGATCCTATGACATGTTCCATTACTGATCCATTTGACTCTATACGTGGTACGGAAGGGGAGCTGCTGATGTTGGTTTTAGGATAATACCCAGGACAGCCACTGCTGGAAATAAAAGCAGAAAGCCAGTCTGGTAACAGAAGTGGAGCAAAACACTTGGATCTCAGTGCACCCTTGGGAAAGTGCAATAATGTGGGTCTGGCAGTTAACTGGAAAGGGTCTGGCAGTTAACTGGAAAGCTGAAACCAGTTCAAATTTAATGAAAACTTTTTTCTCTCTTACACAAAACCAGAACAAGGCATTTGAGAAAGTGAGCTGCAGTGTCTCTTCTCTACCCCTTGGGGTGCTCTGTTGCTCGTGCAAAATAATCCCAGGTCCCAGTTTCCACTGCAACAATGGATTGTGCTGTGCCAAGCCAGGGTGCATATGGGAAAGCAAAAGGGGCCAGATGCAGAGAGACAGCTCAGTTTGGTTGGAGCATAGCCTACACAAGAGTAGGTGCATATGCTTAACAGGCCTGAAAATAAGTGTGAGGTATAGGCTGAAGTCTTCCAAGTGGTGAGGGGAAGAGATCCACAGATTCAGAAAGTTAATTGAGTTGGGAGGGGTACGCACCTTTTTTTTTTCTTAGTGGCCAAAGCTAGCAGTGTCTAAAAAAGGTGTGATGCTGGACAATAAAAAGGCATCTTCAACAAGAAATGGTATCCCAGAACTTGAATGTAGCAGTGTGCACTGCTGTGTCAAGTACTTGCTTTATATCTGGGCTTGGTAATGGACTGGTATACTTCACAAAGCCTAGGTTGAGCACATTATATAGAAAAAACCCTCTTCCAAAGGATGAGTTTTCGTTGTCCTCTGTATTTGCACAAACCACCTGAGTTGTTTGAGAATAGGGTGCAGGAGGGAAGTAGTGAGGACATAAGTATCTTGTAGGCAGTACAAAATCTTGCCACATTAAAACCAAAACCCCCTTAACTGTGAGGATACCCACTTTGTTTCTTTCTTTTTCTCGACTTTATATAAAGGAAGGATATAAGGAGCTGATCTCATGTCTGTTTGCTGTTTCTGTTTGCACCTTCACATAGGTAGGGCAGAATAGCTTAGATTTTATGCTTGTTTGTGGAGGGCTTTTGATCTAGAAGCTGATCTGAGGGCCCAGGTTGATGCCCTTGAAACCAGTGCTAAGGTCAGACTAGTAGGTAACTTGCATATCTCCCTGTCCAGGACTCGGTCCAGCTGAAAGACTTGTGGAAGAAAATCTGCCATCACAACAGTGGGATGGAGTTTCAAGACCATCGCTACTGGCTGCGGACGCATCCCAACTGCATTGTGGGAAAAGAGCTGGTCAACTGGCTCATCAGAAATGGGCACATAACCACAAGGTAACCCTGATGCTTTAGGACAGCAGGTGTCTCCTGTCTCTGTGACAGGAGGTTGTGAGTTTTAGCTGATAAAGGGTGCTTTAGACTGCAAAGATAGACCCCTTTGCAGGGAGATGAGAGAGAGAGAAAATTCAGATCTCTTCTTTACTGCCTACCAAAGCAGGTAGGGTTCTGACTCCCTGTGGCCCAAAACAACAGGGCACAGGGGGCTGTCTGTTTTGAGAGCTGGTGTGAGAGGCAGCTTATGGGACAAGTATCACTCAAACAGTTGGAGAACAGTGAGTGTATTACAAAAACTGTCCAAAAATGTTCACCGATACTTCAAAGGGCAAGTCTGCCCCTGGGATCAGAGATCACCAATAGTGTTTGATAGCTAAATTTTTGGTGGGGCTGGCAGGCTCTTAACTTTGTGAGTATAAAGAATCTGGTGTATTTAACTATGTGAGAGGGGGATAAAAATGAGATGGTTCTTAAGTGTAGAGCAACAGTCCTCACTCAGCAGAGATGCTCAGTACATATAACTCAAGCTAACAATAGTGTAGGAGCACAAATATTTCTGAATCATCTGCTGGACACCTCAGCTGAGTTTAGAGTACTGGCAGTCTCTTCATCTAGCTCCATACTTGAACCAGTACTCTCTGCACCCTCTCCATAATATTTTAAATAGTGTCTGGTTAAACATGCCAATGGGATACTGATGAGTCAAATAGTGTGTAGCAAATGAATCTTTCCTTTGGTAGCATGTTTGTGCCATAAACCGTGTATGTTTAGAACTAGACTTAGAAAAATATCTCTATTATTATACCTCCAGGGTCCAAGCCATTGCAATAGGACAAGCGTTGGTTGATGGACGCTGGCTAGAATGTGTCAGTCATCATGATCAGCTCTTCAGAGATGAGTATGCTCTCTACAGACCGTTACAGGTAAAAGGAGTAGGAAAGCTATGGTTCTTGCTGGGTTTGGCTGCTGACTAGAATCTTTTTTAATCCTGTTCTCAGCAGCTGTTGTATGTTTTCTAAATCAGCTCTCCTGTACAGAGAATTGGGGTCCAGGCCTTTTTCCTTAGTGGTTTAAAGCCTGAGGAAGCTGCATTTGCCCGGAAAGCTTTGGGGCTGTCCTGTGTTAAGGACGAGTTTGTTACATGTAGTGCTGCCTAAAGTGGAGGAAAGAGTCTCTAATCTAGGCCAGTGCCTCTCATGGTGGACATCTTCCATGGAGGCCTTGGAATGGCACAGTCTGTGCTTGTGGCAGCTGTGATATCATGTACAGAATCTAGAATCTGTGTGCAATTCCTGATGACTGAGGCACAATGGTGGTCTTCTACTTCTGTTTCAAAATTCCTTCTTTAAAAACTTCCAAAGAATAGATATTTTAGATATACAGTATTGGATCTTGTATTGGTAACCTTCTGATCTCCAATGATGGCAGTAATAAAGAATTCAGTACCTTAGCCACATGACGTAAGATTGGGAGGGGGTCTTAGTCATGCCTCCCAAATAGGACTGGCTAGCTGAGGAGGGGAGGCACGGAACCAGTGACCAGAGATGCTATTTTACCGTATTTCACTGCAGTCAAACTTGCTGAGGGGTAAGAGCAGTCACTGGCCTGAATGACTGGATTATTTTTTTAACTTGAACAAGATATCTCTGTAGCCGCTCTGTTACCTGAAAGCATTCAGTTGAGAGTCTTCCATGTTCTGCAGGTTCTCACAAGAAAGAATGGCTCAGCTGTCCTGTGGACCTCAGTCAGAAAGCTTGCAGCCATTAACATATTGTTTTCCTTGTGCATTTCAGCTCTTGGCCACAGTCATGTGGTTTTTCATTGAGATTGCTCTGGGCTTCATCTGGCATCTCAGCTAGTCAACTATACTGTCTCAGTTTGCTAGGAAAAGCTTGCCCTTAACTAGCAAGTGCTTGTGGATCCCCATTTGTACTATTTGTAAGGGGCTTTGTTATTCAAGGTTTAAAGCCAATTCTTGTTCTCATCAGCTGAAAGCACTGTCTGATCTCATTTCTCTTGGACAACAGTCAGGAGAAGCAGTGTTGTTGACTCAGTTGCTTTCTGCACTCACTGAAGCCAAAGGAATAATAGTGAGAACTTCCTCTTGAGGTGACTGGAGGCATCAGGATGGCTGATGGAAATTGCCTAAATGCTCTCCAGATTCTCTGGCACTCTAGCCAGGCTTTGTTTTGACACAGTAGCCCCAGCTAGAGCCTGACTTGTGAGTGAAACTTAGAGCTACTTCGGTCAGTCAGGATTGCTCCAGTAACTTAGAATTAGCCTCCGCCAAAAGCTGCATCTACTGGTTTCTGGGCAAAGGATATGGTCATCGCCCACCTTGGCTGGGGTTAGGAAGCATTCAAAACTGCTTAGCTGGATGTGGTGACAGAAAATGTACAGTAGAATAAACTTGTCCTTTAGTGCCACTTAGTCACAACTTGTGTGGAGGTGGGGAGGAGGCAGAGACGTAAGTACGTGGGAAGTGTAAAGAAATACTTGTTTCCTGTCCCAAAGAGTTCCTATTTCATGCCAAGGGGGGTGGCTCTATGACTAACCTGGCTCAGCCCACTGAGAGTACCCTCTGTTTTTTGAAATGTCTGATCTGCTTTTGTAGCAGGCTGCTTTCTAAGGCTGCTTAATATTTCAGTAGAGCTGCACTTTAACACCTTTTCTTCCTTGTCTTCTAGAGCACGGAGTTCTCAGAAACCCCATCTCCAGACAGTGACTCGGTGAACTCTGTAGAGGGGCACTCTGAGCCATCCTGGTTCAAAGACATAAAGTTTGATGACAGTGACACAGAGCAGATTGCTGATGAAGGAGAAGATAACTTAGCCAGTGAGTTTCACCAGAGTCTTGTTCTCCCTCTGCCTTCTCCCCTGTTATCCCCAGTCCTTCAGGACATAGTAGTTTAACCATGTCTTGCTTTATATATGTGTGTGCGCGTGTTTATGTGTGTGCGCATGGGGCTGTAAGGATCTAAGCAAACCATAACCTAGCTAGTCCTCCTGTTTCTTATGATGGATACAGTATTTTGTATTTAGTGGAACTAGTAAAGCTTCATACTTCTAATGGAGGAGAAGCATGTAAATTGCTGCCTTCTGTTTCTCAGGCAGACTTCTGCTTGATTTGGGCCCTATAGTAATGCACTAAAGAATGACCAATATGTCACATGCACACATGAAGAAAAGATTAGAGCTATGAAAATACTGTATTCCTTTAGTATTGCACACTGGTCTTTATGTATTAAAGACAATTTTTCTCCTCTCCGGTACCCTCATGATACCCATTTGAACCCTTCTCCTCCCTGTATCTTCCCCCTTACCCAACACTAAAAGACTCCGCCAGCCCTAGCAAGCGCACTTCAGTCAGCAGCTTCCAGTCCACAATGGACAGTGATTCAGCCGCCTCCATCAGCCTGAACGTGGAGCTGGACAACGTGAACTTCCATATCAAGAAGCACTCCAAGTACCCACATGTGCCCCCTCACCCTGCCGACCAAAAAGGTATGAGGTAGTCACCAGCTGGAGTTGCACATGATGGAGAGCTGGGCCTTAACAATACTGACCTATTCAGACGCTACTTTTGTAGCTGTCTTACAGAGGGGGAAATATGATATTTAGCTGGCACTCGCTTGCAGTTTTGTTATGCTCACCTCTGAGGAGGCTCAGTAGACCTGTTGAAACACCTTCTCTGCAGAGTGTGTAACTTCCCCTGTGACTTTCTCTTTGCAGTTGAAGCAAAGTCTCCTGCCCATACATAATAGGGCAGATCCACATATACAGTTTCTGGCTAACTGGGGTGGAAAAATAATTCACGCATAATCCAGTTTGATATGTGTCTCTATAGTTTGACATTAAACTGAAAAAGCAAGCAAGAAAAAAACCCCAAACGACAAATGAACAAAATAACTTGGAAGAGCTCTGTGCTGACTTCTAATTGTACCTTAATAAGCTTACATTTGACAGAAGAATCTTACTGATGAGCAGTAAGGCCTAACTTAATCCATATATGTAACATTTGTTCAAAAGAGAACATCTACTTAAGCGAAGTAGTTAGAAATCAAATACTCAGTGTCGAAGACTTCTTTTGAAAGTTTTCTTTTCTCCTAAGTAAGTACTAAATTGAAAGACTCTAAATACAAGCATAATCCTTATGGAAAAAATAATGTGCCTGCCTGTTGACAACTGCATTCTCTAAACTGGACAAGGGCTGACTGAAACCAGGGCTTGCCACTGGCTTGGGTCTAGTATATTCTAGTTGCTTTACATGCTGGGTAGCAGTTGATGTCTTTGCTCTGCTTCCTTACCTAAGGTTACATCACATTTGTAGACTTCTGTCTTTGGCTGCTTCTAAGGAGTTTCTTATTCTTAATTATTGTTTCACCCCACCCCTTCAGTATTTCCAACTTTAAAAGATGATCCAGTGTTAAATAATTTGAACTCCTAATGAATTCATCCTCCCATGAAGTCTAATGGATCTCTTCTGTTGTTGTGGATCGGAATGCAAAACTTACCTTATGCTTGCATACAGATTGCATTTTCTGAAACTATGAAATGGTCACTGAAGAGAGTGAGGGAAGAGAACTGGTCACAGCTGACTTTTAAAAGTATTTTAGACTCGGGAGAGACAGTGATGCAAATTAGAGGGTGCATTTATCAGTGCCTATTGTAGTCAAATTTTGTTATTTGCTAAAAATACGTCTAGAAGAAGGGAAATCTAACTGCTTATTTTTTCCCCCAAAGAAAGGAGCAGAACAGGTTTGAAAGTTGAGTTGATGTCAGATGACTCAACAGTAGGGATGGGTCGTCAGCACTACTGACACCAGCTTGTTACTGGTTCCTTTCAACTTGTTTCCAGCTCCTGCCCTAATCAAATGAAAACCTAATGCATCTGCAGAGAAGGAAAGGTGTGAAGAGGGAGAATATATCAATGAATGCTTTCTAGGAAGGAGGGGTGCTGGATTAAGTGAGTGTGAAACAGGCCCAGGTGTGCCACAGTATCCTATGAATTTACAGCTGTAGCAGGTTTATCTTTATCAGTGTGTGTTGGCAGTAAAGCAGGCAGTAGTCAGTTTAGCTCTAGCCAGTGTTAAAGGACTTGTAGAGTAATAGGCCTGGTTTCAGACCTATCTTAGTCTTTATCTCCTTATACAAAAAGCAGTACACGATGAAGGGGAAATGTAAGAAAGCCTACCTCTCTCGGAAACTGTTGACCAAATCAAGGCTTCTCATAGCCAGAACTGAAGCTCTTATGAGAAAGATTTTGATGATGCAGAGCTTAGAGAAGACCAGCAGAAAAGGCAAGTGGTGAGGGGACTGAAAGGAGACTTGTGTCTTTTAATTATATGTGTTGGCAGTACTCTGCTATCCTTGGTGAATCTCTGCTGACTGGTGTTTGTTATCTGTCCTGAAATGTGTGGTCTCTTAACAAGGTTATTCTGTAGGACTGTAATTTGTAGTAGAAAACTGGGAACAATTCCTTTTAAGAGAATGGGTTTCCCTTGAGGGGAAAGTATCAGTAATATGCGCAGAACTGGGATAGGGTGGAGGTGTGAGTCGTTAAAAGGCACTGTGGAGATGTAGGCATTATCCTGCAGGATTTTTTTGAAAAGAAATTTGTATCCTCTGCAAATATGGAGAACTTGCTGTGCATCTTTTTTTGGATTCCTGGCATGAGAGTCTGAAGAGGAAACACCTAACTAGGGAGCAACAAGTTAAAATGAATGACAACAGCTTGAATAGCAAGAGACACTTCTTGGCAATGGGGAGACTGAAATTTTGTAGGTACTTAGATGTTTGCTATTTAAGGCCTTCAGAAACCAGGTGGGACAAAACCCAATACTGCATACTGCAGTGCCTAGAGTAGTGAAATGGATGACTTCTAAAACTTTCTTCTGGAAATATTAAGGTCAGAGTGCAAACACTTTTACCTTGTGTTTCTGATTTATCCTGGCTGTATTCAACAAAAGATGCCATCAAGGATGTTAGAGTACTGCAATGATTAGACAGCCAAGACTAGATAGTTAAGCTTCTATGTAAAATGGGACATGGTTATTTTAAGAACAGAGTACTGCAGTCAATCAGCAACATGGTGCGTTTGCTGCCATCAGGAGTCAGTAACTCCCTATGACTATTATGTACATGTGTATTTGGCTTGATTTCATTGGAATTATCTTTTGTTCTTAGACTGGATGACAGTGACTTAATTTTCTTTGAAATAATGAAGTGAAACTGAAGATCACACCCACTTTTTGAGGCTAGTAACTCAATTTCTTCACAACTGTATAAATTACAGTCCTTGGGGGAGGATTGACAGGACAAAACATCAGTGCTGGATGTGCAGGTCAACTTTGATTTAAGTGGCTAGTGGGTTTCTTCAAATGATTAAAGGATATGCAATTTCCACCAGTCACAGAAGTCAGCTGCTTTGAAGCAATGGAGTGTTCTATTGCTGTGTTCTAGAATGGAGTGGTTTGTATGTAGTCTGAGTCCAATGGCAGGACTTCTTGTGATGTTGTAGGCTGACTAATGTCTGGTGTGTTTCAATGAAATTCTAGTGACTCCAAATTAGCTGGCTTGTAGTATCTTACAAGTGAGTATAGTGACTCATTTATAGTATCATCTTCCTAAAGATAATGGTACTTTATAGTGTGTATCAAAATGGGAAACAAAGTAAGATTGCTTTCTGAATTTAAATTGGGGGATGAGATTGACTTGTTTTAAAGAGATATAGTTATCATTATGGGAAACTTTATTTTCTAAATGTCCTTGCAGCCAGATACCCTTGATCCTGGTAGCAGGTATTTCGGGTAGTTAATTTTTGATGCCTGCATCTAGTTAGGAGGGGGAAAGAGAAGAGGATCTGCGTAACCACGACACAGTTCCTTACCACCATTGCTTGCAAGGAGCCCTTTTGGTGCACCTTCTTTTGAAAAGGTGCACTTCAGTTTTCAGTGGATATCTGTGGATGCATGCATCCTTTTTTGTGTATGTATAGGAAAAGCTGTGGTTGCTAGCCAGTCTGTTTTGATGTTTAACCAGAGCAATCTTGTAAGATGTATAAAATCTGTACCTGCTGGTTTCCATTGGAGATGTGTGAATTTGTGTGCATTGTGGTATTTGCTTGCAATGATGCCCTTGAATATCAGACCTAGGAATTTGTATGTTCTGGGGTGGGTTTTTTTGGTTCTTTCTTTTTGTTGTTTTGTTTTGGTTAAGCTGTTCAGGGGAGCTTGTAAGATAGTCTCTCGATAGCTAACTGCTTGCAGGCAAGGCTACAAAATATGCTACAGGAACCTCCTCCGTCCTCCAACATTCTGTGGAGCATGATGCCTGTAGGGATGATGAAAGGTAAGAAATGTGCGTGTTAGCCACTCTCACTGTCTCAAACTCACACCTGTGAGTGTGGTATCTGTGCAGTCTAGGAAGAGGTATGGTATCTTACCTTGCCAGGAGCTTCCTCTGGGGCAAATTGGAAGCAAAGTTATAGGAGGTGAAGCTGTATGGAAGAGAAGCGTTCCTGATTTGGAGGTGCCACCTGTGTCTTTGTCCAGAGCAAAATTAAGCTTAGGTTTCAGCTGGGGTTAACTCCTGCCTTGGCCATGCCAGTCAGGGATATGTGTCAGACCTAATTTGAGTGTGTTCACAGTAAGAGCTGCTGCCCTGAGGCTGTTGCAAGGCGGAGAGAGATGGAGGTGCTAGTATACATGCTCATGTGTAGTTACAGCATGACATGACTTTCTCTAGGTAGTTTGTAGAGCTGTGGGTGAATGAATGCTGAGGGTGAGGCAGCTTTAATCAAGCAGTAGGTTGCTTATAATGCTAAACTCTTCATCTAAGCAAGAGATGAAAAGAATCTGCAAATAACCATCAAGCTGCAAGGAAGGCTTGCAACTTCTCTTTGGTACACTGATCATCTATTGAGTACCTGTTTGCAAACTGGGCAACTGCAGACAAGCTCAGATTTTTAAACTGGTGGCATGTAAGGGGTCTCTTGAGTGCTGCTGTTCAGAGACTTGTGATTGCTTGTGTCCTGTCAGCTTTCTGTTGCTTTCTGTTGGTGTCTGAAAGCTGCCTGGCTTTGCATTCTGTTTGTGGCAGTAGGTCTGGACCATTCTCAGGAAAGGTGATAAAGGGTTAGCTTTGGACTTCAGATCATCATGCTATATAAGCAATTGGGCTATTGTTCTTGTTTTCCCGCTGTAGAATCCCTTTTTGTAGAAGCAGGGAACCAACTAAAGGCACAACAAGCTAATGGCCTCTGGAGAAAACAAGCTTTTTGTAGCCAGCCAGCCTGCATGAAAGATCAAGATCTAGCAAGCTAAACAAGTGTGGTAGATGGAGCTTCATCCTATTTCCCATATGTAAAGTGAGATATAACTCTTGGTTTCCTTTGTTGCTGGGAGTCCACCTCTCTCAGCATGGATTCCTTAAAACACTTTAAACTGTTTTAGACTTTAGAATTCTAGCTCTTGAAACACAGGCTGTCTTTTGTTTCCTTCACTGTGTAAGATAATTCTTATGGCTGGGGTCGCTCTCTCAGTCTAAGGTACTTCATTGGATTGTGAGAGCAAAATAGCTTCTGAAGCTGCATTTTTAGACCAGAGTGAGGAGGCCATTCCCTGTCTGGACACTCCCATGGTGTCTACTCACAACTTAGCACCTTTGTATTCAGATCTAGAAAAGTTGGTGTGGGTCAATTGGAAAAGCAAACTCTTAACTCCTAGTTCAGTCTTTTCTCCTGTCTACTTTGTTTGTTTTGTTTCTTCACAGTAATAAGTACTATTTTCTTGTCATCTTAAACTTTTTGATAGAACAAGAATGAGAGGATATTCTTGTCTTGACTACTCATCAAGCTGTTGCTAAATTGGTGACTAAACACTTAGATGAGTAATGCTGCTTCTTCTGGTGTGGGCGTGTACATTGTAATTATATGGGTGCACCAATGTAACCTGTCATTTTATTTTTCTCCGCCTATCTCCCTCTTCTTTCTTATTTCAGAGTACTTGAATCCTGAAAACGGAGGGCAGCAGATGTTCTCTATAAGTGATGCTTTTATTAAAGGTAAGGAGAAACTTCAAATGTTGCTGTTGTGCAGTTTTAATATAATGATGAAAACTCCTCAATATTTCTTTAATAGAGCATTGACTCTTTAGAAACATTTACTTGACAGTAAATCTGAACTTATTTGTGGCAAAACTGATATATAAACTATACTCTAACTTTTTGGAATGTACTTTCAAGCTTAGATTTTTTTCACTTCTCAGATTTCTTCATTCAAAAGCACTCAAAGAAAAGCTTTTACTTTTTTTTAAAATAAGTGTAACTGGCAAGTCTGTTCAACTTCCCTACCCACAAACTTATGTAACAGACGTGGATTTTAACTTTCTGTGCAAGCAAATGACGGTGTGATATGATTAATTGCACTGCTTCTACAGAGTAGCTTAAAGCTTCATCTTTTAAATCTTTCTGAGTTTCTTGTTGTCACCACCACTACTACTTCTGAAATGAAAGGCCATTAGACACAGTTATGAGTTTTAAAACCCATGTACCTTCCAGTATTGTGGTCAGGTGCACTTGCGGGCTTTTTTTTCTCCCAGTTAATGCTATTGATTTTGGTGAGCTTGTAAGAGGAGGAAATAAGGGGAGACCCCAATGTCTGTGCAGCCAGAAAAATAAAGTCTTTGATTAAATTGATGCTTCGTTTTTAACTGAGCTTTTGCAGGAGAAAGAAAAGGGAAGAAACCAATGTAACTTGTGTTATTCTTCTACACAGCTAATTTTGGGTATAGAGCATCTGGAAGAAGTTAACTGTTGTTTTTAAAGAGTCTTTTTTTCAATAGTCCTGCTCAGATTACTATTGTAAAAGGATTTTGTGGGTGTATCATGCACTCTGAGGAGTTTTAAGCTTGAACTCTGAAGGCTTACATACTTGCTGATGAAAATTGATATGCTACTAGCATAAATGACTTACAGTCAACCATTATGAGAATGGGGAAGTTTGTAACTTCCCTCTGTAATATTATAATACCTGTGTGGGAAATAACCTAGTAACTCTTTCAAAGCACAGTAAACTGTGTTGAAATAACCTCTAATCTTGGTACTGCAAAACAGAGAACAGTTCTAAGGAGTTACTACACAATATAGTGATTGAAAGCAGCAGGCCCCCTCCAAGTGAGGACTGTCTTATACTGTCGAAACATGTTTTCTGTTTCCAAAACCAGAAATGGCTGTAGTTCATGCTGACAAGTAGGATTTAAAAAACTGTATTCAGTGGATACAGCCTTCATTGGCATCCTGTTTATTATAGCAGAGAGGTACCTGTGTGTATATGATGGATAGGTGGATGGAGGTGAGTGAGAAGATGTGCTGAGATCTTTTGAAAAGATTGTGCCACTTTCTTGACAGAAGATCCTTGAGAATTTTGTAGTATTAAATACTGTGATATAGGCTATGAACCAGCCTGCTGACAGATCCCTTTGCCCCAGAGCAACAAAGAGGTGGTGTGTGGGATCAGGGCTGCAAGTCACATAAAGGTTCAAAAGTCTGACATATGAATTGGTAGCATAGCATTTCTTTAAAATACATTTGGGAGATGTGCTAAACAAGGTCTTTGGGAAGATATTTTTGGTACTTGTGCTGCAGCCTGAATGAAGTAACTAGATCTTTTAATGCCACTTAGACACAGATGTCTTCAAAGCAGCAGCTTTTTGTGGATCAAATTAGTGCCTTTGACCAATGTTCTAAGTCTAAAAGGCCTTATGATTATGTATTATGAATAGACACGATATTTGGAATTTGCTGCTTATTTATGGGCAAAACTAGGATATAAGATTTTTTTTTTTCTTGCCTTAACAAAGTTGGTAACAATTCAATTCCAGAAGAGAAAACAGTCTGCTCTATACTAGCAGTACAAGAATTTTAGTAGCTCACTTTCCTTTGTACACTCACCACTGTTATACCTAATACTGTTTGCTGCATCATGTTACCATGACATCTAGCTCAAATTCAGTATTTCAAGAGGCTTAGACTTATGTCTTGGTAAACTGTTTCATCCTCAAAGTAGCCTTTCAGAAAGACAGGCATTCAACTGTGACCTTGTATTAACAAGGTTTGTTTGTCTCTTGCAGAGTCATTATTCAACAGGAGGGTGGAGGAGAAGTCCAAAGAACTCTTTTTCACACCCCTAGGCTGGCACCACAGCAATCTGGATCTGCTGAGAGAAGAGAATGGGGAGAAACAGGCCATGGAAAGGCTGCTGTAAGAAATATGTAGAAAAAGGAATTTGCATATCTTGAGTAACAATTCTTGAAGCCCTTGTATTCCACCAACTTTCAGTGGGACTTGATCTACAGTGGACAATACAAGGAACTAATTTGCATTAAGAAAACAGCATTTTTACAGTATACTTTGATTGCTTTTTTCCCTGTGATTTTTATAGATTGAAGTACAAGACCAGTGTTGACTGTAGAATGTTCTAGGCAGCTGTTCCTTCAGAGGACTTCCTGCACTGTAATGTCAAGAAATTTATTTGACATGTGACTTCAACTAATCACTGCTCTGTATTTTTCTCAAGAGACATCTATTTGTTTTGCCTTTTTCACAGGTCTGCTAATCACAACCACATGATGGCACTGCTTCAGCAGCTTCTATACAATGAGTCCCTGTCACTGTCCTGGAGGGATATCATTGTACCTGTGGTCTGCCAGGTAGTTCAAACTGTACGGCCTGATGTCAAGAACAGAGATGATGACATGGATATCCGCCAGTTTGTCCACATCAAAAAAGTAAGTTTCAAACAGTGGATCTAGGGAAACAAAAGGTTGCAGCTGTTGGCAGCATCCTTTGTTTGAAGAGTCCCCTTCCCACTGCCCTTAGCATGTTCATTGGTGTAATTGGCCAACATGGCCTTTGGGTAAGGTGGGGTTCTAGGAAAAGTTACACATGCAACTTCTGAAAGGTGCTTTAATGCCCTGGAGCTGACCTCTTCTTTCAGGCTGTAGGCTGCAGAAGGTAGCAAAAAGCAACACCTCTGTAATGACTTGCTTCCTTTTTTTGGTTTCAGCTTGTTTTGTGCTTGGATTGGAGATGTACTGAATGCTGGATAAGTAGCTTGCAGGACTCTGTGTAGCAATCTATTGCCCTATAACTATCCATTATGGAGGACTGAACTCCTCCCATGCCAAGTACAATGACTTTCTTCAAGAGGAAAGCATAATTGTTATGAGATGGTACATCCAGTTCTGCCAGATGGCCCAGTGTTGACATTGTTGAACTGTAAGGCTGGAGTTGTGGCATGCAGAGCTTCTTCTGAGAGGCTGATGTGAAACTTAACATCCAAGGAGCTAGTGTGACTGAGGATCAAAGGCTTGGGCCTATTTTTCTTTGGCAAAATTCACCTCAGGAGGCCTGTTTTGTTTGGAAGCCATGTAAGATACGAGGAGAGCCCTATGGTTCTGGTGGTAGCTCTGTGGCATCTCTTCAGGCAGCATCAGTTGTTGCTGCCTCTCCTGAAACTCCAGTTCAAAGAGCAGATGTTCAGAGGTGAAAACTCTTCGTAGCTGTCTGCTGTTTTCACGTGCTGATAACAGAAATGTCCTCTGAAACAAGTTATTCAGAAACGTGTTTCATGTTGTTTTACTCCTGTGATTGGTTGTGACTGTAGGCACACCAGTGAAGTGTTTGTGTTCAAATAGTAGGTGGAGGTTTGTTTGGTTTTATCTTTTTTTTTCTCCCCCCCCCCCCCCTTCTGTTTCCGTTCCTTACAACTTGTTTGTTGTTAGTGGAAGTGTCATGTGCAAAGGTATATGCTCCCCATGACCCATAGAAGTTAGGTTTCCTTATCTTCCAGAGTGTACTTGGTTTAACAAATATGCATCTGTTGGGAGGGGTGTAGAGATCCTGGAACTTATTATTTGTTTTCATGTTGTCCTTAAGTTTGCCAGACTTTAAAGGGAAAGAGTTGTGTGTTCAGCATGACTGTATGTGATCTTTCATTTGATAATTGAGGACGTAGCTGAAGCTTGCACATCAGCTACAACAGGTATTCCATATATTAGGTTTACTGCATTAGAAGTTATGGGAGTGTATGACAGTTCTAAAAACGTTCTTTGTTTTATTAGATCCCTGGTGGAAAGAAATTTGACTCCATGGTGGTGAATGGATTTGTTTGCACTAAGAATGTTGCACATAAAAAGGTAATACAGGCTTGATTAATCAAGTGCTGGCTGTAGTGTATGCTGAGGAAACAAGTGTGCTGTGACTTCCATTTTGTGTTGTGAAGCTTCTCTCACCGTTCAGGAAGTTTGTGAACTTTTCCTAGTTTGAGAACCTAAACAAGAATGTCTTTTTAAAGCATTTCTTTTCCAAGCTGTTTTCTTTTAGCCCAGAGATTCTAGGGGTGGAAGCTTTCCTCATGCATGTATCAAACATCCTTTCTACCCCTACCACCCCAGAAGGCATCTAATAATTACCCCAAGTTTTAGTCAGAAAAAGGCATTTGTGGTTCTGACTTATGATAATACAATGAAGTGAGCTTTTAAATAAGGCAGGAGGTCAAGATAGAAGTGATCTGAATGGAGGCTGCAAAGTGTATCAAGACTTCGGGGTGACTGTGGAAACCTCTAGCATTGCACTCTTACTAGACAGTAGCTGTGAAATTCTAACAGGTGTAACATCTTCATGAGATGGAAGAATGTGTAGTTGGGTCTGCAGGGGGGCATAGCTGAAACACTATTGTGGGGGAATCAATCATGGGAAGTCTGTCTTTTTTTTTTCTTGTGTATGTTTTCCCTTCCAGGTGTTTGTGTTTTTGTTTTGACTGTTGTGTCTTTCTTAGATGAACTCTTGCTTAAAAAATCCCAAAATTCTTCTGTTGAAGTGCTCTATTGAGTACCTCTATAGAGAAGAAACAAAGTTTACCTGCATAGACCCTATAGTACTTCAGGTGAGAGCATGCTTTTGTTCTTGGTTTAAATTGCTTCAGGTCTAGTGAATCAAACAAAATTATGATCAGTGCACATCTCATTTTTTTTTTTTTGGTGTGTAAGGTGGAGTTGAGTGAGTGGGATTGCATAAGAAAGAGAAAAATTTCCTCTTCTACAGCTAGCTAAGACCACTGCTGCACTAAATACAGTACAAACTTGTAGTCTTGTGCTGAGGGTTTTTGTCATCCAGTTACATGTACTGAGAGCGATCTTATGATCCTCATAATTAAATGCAGGATTTTAGAAAATAAGTTTTGGGTTTAATGATACACTGTATAAGGAACATATGGTTCAGAAGGTCAGAACTAGAGATGGCTTAGGTGCATGAAGAAATAGTAGAAAAGTTAGTGTAGGTGAGGGTTAGCTTACACCCATGTTATTTCTTGTCAGGCTTGAAAAAATGGGACAACCTAATGAAGTGACAAACTACAAAATGTCACTTTGGAACAGGTGCCCTGCCCCTGTGAGCAGGGAGGTGCCTTAAGTATGAAAACACTGAAATGGATAGACTTTTTCTTCAACACACTGCATTCCTGTCTGAGAATCAGTCTTCATGTGTTTGCCAGGATACTTGTAACAAGGATATTTGGTGCCCTACTGAGCTTGGGCCATAATGTTTGTTTCTGTATTTGACAATTTCCTTAGCATGCATTTAAGACCATTTCTGTTTGGTAATTAATAAACAGGATTACAGGTATGAAAGCTTTAGCAATAAAACTTGTCTCTGCCTAGTGAGTTGGTTTTCTAGTAAAAGCTTAAACTGAGACCTGTAATTTGTTTGAATGGGATAGAAGTATCTACTACACTTTCTAAATATTGGTCTCTGATTATTTCACTGTCTGCTTCAGAAAATGATCATAAGTATTTGTGTATCTGCATTAAAGTCCTATTGGACAGAAAATACTACAGAAAGACTAGTTCAATTGAAAAGGCTGCCATTTAGCAAAAGCTTTATCTTCACTACACTAACATGAATGTTAGTTCATTCTCTCTGAGGAGCTGGCGAACTGCTTTTGTGGTATCTTTCTCTTGCACAGAACTTTTCAAACCTGACTGGTGTGAGCTGCAATAACGCAATTGAGAATACCTGGCTTGGGAAGCTGTATCCTCCCTCTAGCAGTGTAGGTCTTTAGTTCTGATAGGATTGCAGCCCTGCTTTGTCTTTCTTTGCATGGTAATAAAAGTGTGGGGAGGATAGTGAGATGGAGCCAATTAGAAGAGCAATTTTGCAGTGCACAGCATTTGGAATCCCACTCCAGAAGAACTGTCCCCAAGTACAGATTTAGGGACTGAGGCTCTGTGTACAGACTTGTAGAGGCATAGAGCACTGGTATACTCTTCATGAATGGAAGTGTCTCAGAGTGCCAGCACTCAACATTAGCATGTATCTGAAGAAGGTGGAGAACATAATATTGCAAACAGCTTTGGTTTAGAATTCTCTAGTTCTAGCACCTTTCAAACATAAAGCCTTTTTCCATGTAAAGTTATAAGGTGCCTGTATAAATGTTTGGATTCTGCTGCAGGTATCTTACTTCAGACTGTCATTGGACTATATCCTCATGTGCAATTAGTGCATATAACAAATTACTGATAAAATGGGTGTTGTGCTGTGGGGGTGGGGAAATGTGCATGATGGCGCTTTCTGGATAGGTGGTTTCCCTGTTTTATAGGAAAGGTCAGTACATAAATGGGAGAGAAAGTAATATTAAGTATTTAAGTGTTTTGTTGTTTTTTTTTTTTTTTAAGATGGGTTTGCAGTAGTTAACTGCTATACTTTGTTCCTGTGTGCAGGAAAGGGAGTTCCTGAAGAACTATGTACAGCGGATAGTTGATGTCAGGCCTAATTTGGTCCTTGTTGAGAAGACCGTGTCCCGAATTGCCCAGGACATGCTCTTAGAGCATGGTATCACTCTGGTCATCAATGTCAAGCCGGTGAGCATTTCTTGTCAGAGTCAGACTGGGCCTTGTGGTGGATCTCTGTAACTTCTTGTAGCAAGCTCCCTGGAGAAAGCAGAGAGTTGTCTTATTTTCTCCTCTAACCAAACTTGGGCTCTTTTTTTAATAGTACTTCTCTTCCAAGAAGGCAAGACAGGCAAACCTAGAGTAACTTTACCTCAGCTCTTCACAGCTACTCTTCTGTGTTCTTGCTTAGTAGGTCCTTGTCCCCTGGTTTGGTTCTAGTTAACTCTTGACTCCTATTTGTAGCAGATCCTGTGTGGGTCCTCAGTGATCCCTAGAGAGCCTCTCTGTCCCTGTGAGGCAGGGTACAGACAGCCAAACAGAGAGTGGCTTTGCGAGTTGGCTGAGCTCCTGATAGCCAGCACTCTGCTGATTGCACTGTACCTCCTGGAACTTTTTTCACTTCAACAGATCCAGATATCCCAGGGAAGGGCAAAATCTTACCTCTCACTGGAAATATTTACCCAACTGCTTTTTTAAGTTTCTTGTATGTTGTGGGTGACTGGGTTTAACCCAGAGTTCGCATCTCAGTGAGAGGTTTCCTGGATCACACTGGCATTTTTTGTTGTTGTTGTTGTTTTGGGTTTTTTTAAGAGCAAACTAAGGATGCTAGTTTCCTCTTTACACTGTAGATTCTTACTGTTTTTTCCGTTTTTACAGCAAGTCTTAGACCGGGTAAGTCGAATGACCCAGGGAGACTTAGTGATGTCAATGGATCAACTGTTGACCAAACCGCGTTTGGGAACCTGTCATAAATTTTATATGCAAGTTTTTCAGTTGCCTAATGGTGAGTAAAGCTTGATGTGTCTTAGCTTGTGTGTGTGAAAGGATAAATGCTTTATTCCTCTTATCTAGATCTGAACTGTTGGGTGTCTTGTGTGATCAAGTATTATTCTTCCTACTAATCTTTCTTTACTTCTGTTACATCTCAGAACTACAGCGAACTGACTGCAGACACAAAGGCATGATCTTAATAAGATGAGACACACTAGATTTTAATTAGGCTGGCTGCTTCCTTCCAAACTGTTTTTTCTCTTCCCACCACCTTGGACTTTGTCTAGTCCAAATTTCTGTTCAAAACAGGAGGGATTAATTTCAATGCAGGATCAGATTTCTCAGGGCTTCATCAGCCAACTGTTGAAAATATTGCAGAATGGAGATTTTGTAGCCTGTCTGGGCACCTGTTCTGTTGCTTAACCATCCTCAGCATAAAGAATTTCTCTACATAGAAACAGAGAATCATAGAACAGCCCTGATTGGAAGGGACCTTGAAAGATCATCTCGTCCAACCCTAACATATCCAATCAAAATTTGCCTTGTTGCAATTTGTGCACACTGCCCATTGTCCAGTCATTGTGCAGTGCACCTTTGAGAAATCTGGTTCCTTTTTCTCTGTAACCCCCTTTAGGCACGGGAAGTCTTCTCAGGAAGAAGGAAAAATTGCTGCTTGACAGGTTACCAGTGGTACTGGCACACATAGATGCTGTTGATGCAAATCTTTGTGGAGATGCAGTCTTTGCATCTCTTCCCCTTCCACTTCCCCATGCCCTCTTCCAGCCTTTAAATTGCACTCAATCTTGTACACTTTTGACTTGTAAGGATGAGCAAATGTGCCTGGGAGGATAGTGGTTCTTTTGCTTCACTGCTGCAGAGTCTACATGGTCTTGGAATACACTGTTTAGGCCAGTGTGTTCCATGTGGCCTTCACTTGGACTTTATGATGACTTGTTTTACAAAACAGGAGAAGTTTTATAGCAAATGCTTGTTTTGCTTGCAAAAATAAGTTATTTCAGTACAGTGATGTGAATTTCTGCAGCTGGATCGTGCTACCAATGTTACTTGCTCTTAGTTGCTGTTACAGTCTCTTCAGTGTGTGAGATACCTAAGAGCAGATTAATTGTAGTTGTCATCCTAACTCCTATGGTTTTCTTTTTCTTATAGATCAGACAAAAACCCTGATGTTCTTTGAAGGGTGTCCCCAGCACCTGGGTTGCACCATCAAGCTGTGTGGTGCTGCAGAGTATGAGCTGGCCCGTGTGAAGGAGATCCTGATCTTCATGGTCTGTGTGGCTTATCACTCCCAGCTGGAAATATCTTTCCTTATGGATGAGTTTGCCATGCCCCCTACTCTGACCAAAAACACCTCCTTTCACTCCCTTATTGAGGAGCCAGGAGATGAAAATGAACAACAGAACCTCTTCAATGGTGAGGATTTCAGCACAGCAGTCAGAGACATTGAACTATCCTCTGAAAAGCTGCCTGTAATCTCTGAGTCGGTGTCCTCTGATGAGGTCAGCTTGCTTGAACAAAGAGGTTTATTTGAGAGAGGTGACCAAGAGAACAGTCAGCTGGAAGTGGCATCCTCAAAACATCAAGAGCACCACAAAGTGGAGTCACCGTTTCCAGTATTCAACTCTGTACCTCCTGGAATACCCGAAACATCCCTGCTGCCCCTCCATGGTATGGACCAGCACTTGGTCACTCTGGATAGCCAAACATTAGAGCCTCTTCAACAGGTGGATGATCTACAGGACTCCAAGAGTCAGATGAGAGTCTTTAGAGACCCTCTCCAGGATGATACTGGTTTATATGTCACAGAAGAGGTAACTTCTTCTGAGGATCGTCTCAAGACTTACTCTGCAGCATTTAAGCAGGAGTTGAAAGATGTCATTCTCTGTATTTCTCCTGTAATGACGTTCCGTGAACCATTTCTTTTGACTGAAAAAGGCATGAGGTGCCCTGCCCGGGAATACTTCCCTGAGCAAGTTTACTGGTCTCCTCTCCTCAATAAGGAATACAAGGAGTTGGAGAGCAGAAGGAAGAGACAATTATTGCGGGATCTCTCTGGACTACAAGGGATGAATGGGAGTATCCAAGCCAAGGCTATCCAAATCTTACCTTCTCATGAGTTGGTTAATACTAGAATAGCAGAACACCTAGGTGATAGCCAGAGCTTAGCCAGAATGCTGGCTGACTATAGAGCCAGAGGAGGGAGGATACTACAAAAAAGCACTGATCCCTTTGCCCAAAGTAAGGATGTGTGTAGTGTCCCTACTGGAAAAACTGGGTGCAGAATTGAAGAGGATGAGAAGGGACTGGCTCAGAGCGAATCCTCATGGTCTCATAAGGTAAGATTCAAAGCTATGTTACTGAAAACCCAGGTTACATCAGATACAGAAGGTGTAGTGTCTCATATTAAATGTTAAATCAAAGTTGTTGTGGTTTGGGTTTTTTTTGTTTGTCTTGTTTTGGTTTTTTTGGGGGGGGTGTGTGTGTTTTTATTTTGGTTGGGGTTTGGGTTTTGTGGGTTTTTTTGTTGGTTTTTTTTGTTGGTTTTTTTTTGTTTGGTTTTTTGGTTTTTGACTGGGTCAAAACTGCATTTTAGATTGCAGTGCTCTGGGCACTTAAACAAGTCAGTATAATAAGGCACTATGTGGATATAAGAAAGCAGAACACAAGACTGACTGCAAAATTTTCCTGAGAAGGGAAGAGGTTGTGAGACTACTTTCCGAGAAATGCACAAAATCAGCTAAGGATCAGTATATTTACGTTGCCTGTGCAGCTCAGGTGTACATGACTGATTTCTGAAAATGAATACATGAAGGGGGAGTAAGCTTAAAGAAGTTCCTGAAGCTGGGCTTTCTTGCTGCTTGTATTGGTGATTTCTAAAAGCATAGTATTTTCATCTTCAGAGGGTGTAATGTCATGGAAACAGCAGTAGGCTGTAATTACATTGAAGTATTTGTTTGTAAAATTTGGGTGATCTGAAGAAATGTGAGAATCTCATAATTGAGAGAGGGAGTCTTCTTTGAAATCTCCAAACAAGGCAGTATGTGCTTGTAATCAAAATACTTAGTTTTGGGCAACTGCCATGAAAGCAACTAACTTGTATCTGAGGAGAAGGATCTTGTAACTTTCTTGAACTGGAAGCTGTTCAGGAAAAAAGTCTGTGAATGAGAGCAGCAGAACTGATCTCTTGAAATAGTCAAACGTTTTGGTCCCTGAGCCAATCAGCCCCCCAGTTCATGAGCAGAAGTCACCTTTCAATTGGTACTTAAATGTAAATTTGTGTAGCTTCACAGGCCATAATCTTATGAACTGTAAGAGCAGCCTTTGCTCTGGATCAGACTGTTTGATGCTGTTTTAAATTTATTCAGTGATCAATGAAAAGTAGTTGGGAACTTCATAGTTCTGTGGAGTGTGGAAGGGGAAACAGCTTCGTTCCAGCAGCAGTGTGGTAAATCTCTTCACAGAGGACAAAGTTGGAAGTATTTCTATAGCCTGAATGAGTAACTGAGGTGTATATAATTGGCAGAGTTTTGCCTCCAAGGTGTCCTGAACTGTACAGTGCTTTGGAGACTCTGGATGTTCGTCTTGGGGCTTTTGTTCTTTTATGTTTCTCTTAGCTTCCTTTCCACAGAAACACAGGTGTGTGCATTGGTTTCATTATGCATATTTCTTATGCTGTTCTAAAACTGGCAGTTAGCAATTATACATAGTACAAGTCTACCTGAAGCTCAGAGATAATATAAGGTTAATCTGTACAAAAGGAACGAGCAGACATTTGTCTGTAAATAAAACTACTAGAACAGAATTTCATCATCAAGAGTTGTGTGTGGGTGGAGGTGTCTGTAACCAGTAAATGAGTTGTTTTCTTTCTACCAGGTGGATTGCCTGAGTCCAGTAAACCATCAGAGGCTCTGTGTTCTCTTCAGTAGCTCTTCTGCTCAGTCCAGCAATGCTCCAAGTGCCTGTGTTAGCCCCTGGTATGAAAACTACTCCTCTACACCTTGTATAGTTGCTATCTTTTTTCCTAAGTCAAGATCAGTGCTCACCTCATAGTGATATTTATTTGAGGACTCCTTGGTAGATAGTGGCTGTCCTGTAACAGGAACCGTTACCAAAAGAATTTTGTCTTGCCTGGTCAGGTGGATCCAGAGCAGTATCCCATAGCCTTTGTAATCCCCAAGGTGTGAATGAGAAAGCCCAGCCTGAAATTGAATACTTTAGTTGGTCTTTTCACTGCAGGGTGTGCAGTATGTGTGGGGAGGACACTGCATGCAGTCTTGTAGGGAAGAGTTAGTGTATATAAACACAGAAGAATGTCCAAGCCCAAAAATAAGCCTTGAGAGAATCTCAGAATACTACTAGATTATATTATCTGAGAGTGGCATTTGAATATATTGCTATCTTTATTATAGTCAGTAGTGTTAAGAGCTTTAACTGTATTTCCAGCTTAGGGGGCTGTAATTTGTTAATTGTATGCAATTTATGACACGCTTCTAGCTCTACTAAACAGGACAGGTCTTGGTGTTTCATCATCTAGCTCAGGTGAAAATATAGAGATGGGTCTCTTACAGGGAACGGTCTAGAGTTCCTGTAAAAGTTTAGGAATGAACCAAAGAAGGTGGTGATAAGCTCACTAAACAGCAGCAATAAAAGGATGTAAATTACTGATATTAGAGATGTCTGAATTGTGACACTTAAACTGATACTTACACATTTTAAGTGGCTTGGTCACCTCAGGTGCTGAGAAAACATAAGTTGCTATTAAATCTTCTAGAAGGATAAGGTTTTCTTAAGGCTTTTTCCATCTTCTGGATGTACCTTTTTTGTAACTTTAAATGTTAGTGTTTGAGGCTTCAAGCTGTCTAGACTTCTGTGCCTAGATATTCTTGAACATGATCTTCAACAGTGCAGTTGAATTGTATTCAACTTTTAAATGTCAAGTTTAAAGTTGTTCTAGTAGGACTCTGATCTCATTATTAGCAAACTTGACAGCAGGGATCTAGGAAGGGTAGTCAAGAGAAAAAAAAAAGCTTTTAAAGGTATACAGGGCTGAAGAACAAGCCAGCAGTGGGTGCTGATCTGTGCACCTAAAGGTCATTGCACAGCTAACAGTGGCAATATCCACACTCTAAAGCTTTTATTTCTCTGCTTTAGGATTGTGACCATGGAGTTCTATGGGAAAAATGACCTGACTCTAGGGATTTTTCTGGAGCGCTACTGTTTCAGGTGAGGAGGAACTTATTCTAAATCTCATTCTAAACAAAACAAAAGGTGTTGATAGCTCTGTGAAGTTGACCTGCTGCCCTCTTCATAGACTCTACTTCCTGTGCACTTAGGAAGATAGCATGCAAGTCTGCAGAGCCAGTTGTGTCCTAGTAAAGCTTACCACTTAAATCTGTTGTTCCCTTTGCTTTATTATCATGCTGTAGTGAAACAGGAACTGGATTTAAGAATCCACTTACTCATGCTCACTTCTTACAAGCAAATACATCCACTGCTTTCCCATGTCAGCACTATCCCTCTTATTTCCTTTAATGAGGAAGTGAAACAGATTAGGAAACAAGGCTTACAAGTTCATAAAGACAAATGTGTTCACTTAGCACTTTCTCAGAGCGATTAGGGCTGTAAGGCCCTAGTTAAGAGTCTGAGCATGTATTCCAAATGGCTGTTTTTCAAGACGAACAACTGTATGATTACAATTTTCTGAGGTTCCTATTTGAACTTTCATACAAATTCTGGAAAAAACCCCTACTCCTTCAGCGTTATCTGAACATCTCAGAGTAAGACTTTGTCATATCTGCAAGGTGGCTAATGTAAATGGTCCAGAACACTTTTAACCCTGGCAAAGTACTGTGTAATTTATTTCATCTGACAGGTGCAAGTTGTTATTTCAGTAATAACCAGAACTGCCAGAATCCCATATAGAGTCTCAGCAGGCTGTGAAGCTGGATAGAGTAGCCTGTGGCTCTGCAAAAGACAATATTACTCTGTTTTCTCCATTGGCCACTTGCAGGAGCAAAATGTTCTTTATGTTCAGCCCTCTCTGGAGGAACAAGTATTTCTCCTTGTGCTGATCAATGAGGAGGAGGAGGTTAGCTGCCCACTTTTAAGTTCTTGTTTCCCTCTGCTGAGTATAGTGTGTGCTAAAGTGAATGCTTCTCAATCTCCATAGTTTCAGTAATTAAAATTTTTTTTTTTCAATATGAGCAAGGAGGATCTGGGCTTTTATAGGCTCTTCCTGTTTTTGAAGAATTCCCTCTTTCACTTTGGTACCTAAACAATTCAGCTTTTATTTTTCTGTTGTCAGTCTTTCTTCCCTGACTTAAAAGAAACCCATCCAAGGAAAGGTCATGGGTTTTTTTCTGTTCAAAGAGGTTATATGGCACTATTTTGCTCACCTCTTCCTTCAGGAGCTGAAACATGACCGTCTTGAAAGCTCTTTGGCACATCTTTGTCCTCAGTAGCCTTTGCTCTGGTACGCTGTTCAAGTGGTCTTCTAATTTGGTGCGAAGTACTTCCAGGTGCTTGGTCAATGTTTTGTGGACTATATAGTATGTAGTCCAACAAGAATAAGTTGGTAGAAAGTAATTCATTGTAAAAAGATTGTGATAGCAACCAGTATCCAGTCACTGCTTTTGGGACCTATACAGCCATTGCTGGCAAGGGAACTTCCCTACATGCTATTTCTAAATGAGTACAATTCAATCTGCAGAAACAGCCTTCACTAAAGGCTTAGGAAACTTGTACAGTAAAGATAAGTACTACTATGATACTAAAAGTCATATTAGATACGTTGAACCAGTTCTTCAGCAGTTCCTAGCGTATGATCATTCATAAGTGTTTCCATTTCTCTCTAAGGCCTTCCTACCAATGCCCCAGCATGTTCTGTGAAACGCCGATGGTGCACCACATTCGTCGCTTTGTTCATGGGCAAGGCTGTGTGCAAATTGTGTTAAAGGAGCTGGACTCCCCGGTCCCTGGGTACCAGCACACCATTCTTACTTACTCTTGGTGTAGACTGTGCAAACAGGTAAGGCTGTGGACTTGAGAATAATTGCTATTACAATTTAGTATTCCTGTTGTGACTGCATCCCTAGAGTTATGGCTAACCTAGCACAAAACCTGTTACTGATACAGATGTTCTTGTGTATCTACAAATTCCTTTCGTAGAACTGGGGCTGTTGAGGGTGAAACATATTGTGTGAGGTAGTCCTGTTGGAAAGTGTCAAACCTGGCTCTGAGAGGATAGGTTTAAGTGGAGTTGATATATTGCAGGAAACTGATTTTTGACACATGGGAAAAAATTGAGTTGCCCTCTAAGAGGTGAAGAGTATGGTCCCTTCCCTGCACTGAATTAGTATGAGCATTAAAAGAATGTATGTATGGGGAAGGGCAGATGCTGAAACCTACTGGCTCAGTAATTGGCTAAAACCGCTTGGTATTCTTTCATCTGCTATGGACTGGATAGTCTGCATTGTATCAATGTGATGTCTAGACTTCCTTTAGTAGTCATTAGAAAGTAAGTAAAATCTTCATTAGAGGAATGATAAATTGCTTTAAAAAAACACAAGATAGTAAGATTGTGTATTATCTGAGGCTTGTTCTGTAATTTAGTTAAGAAAACATTACCAACTGGATACTCGTCTCTAGCCAAACATTGTAAAACTAAGAGCCTTCAAAGAGATGAGAATAAAACTTAATTAAAAAAAGATTCATGCAGTGCCTGAAATGCAAAACATCTATTACCCATGTGGATGACTCAATTCACCTACTTATGCTGGCTTAAACATGGGTGTTGGATTTAAAGATACCTGGAGGAAGTCAATGTAATTGCAGAAGGCAAGCCTGATGTTGCTGTGTATACACCTGTTCTATAACCTTTTATTTCTGTGTGCTCATATAAACACTAATATGTTTGTGGCTATTAAGTATGTTTAAAGCAGTGACTACTCTAAGCTTGCAAGCACTGCTGAGGCTGAAATACACTGCAGAGCAATACCAATGTATTTGTAGCTGAAGAATCACCAGGGAAAAAGTATATGACAAAACCTCTGCAGCTGACTGGGTTGCTGGAAGTTGTCTCTATGCAGAGAAATAGCATCCCAGGTACAAGCTTCTGTCAAGGATATGTTTGCACTCACCCAGCTTAGCACCTGTCATCATGAACTACCAGTTGTTGTTTATCCAATTTATTGTAACTATGTGTTGGCCTTAGCTTTGCATAAATGCAGTCTTTATTGTTTAGTATGTTTCAGGGTCATGGGTGCTTCTGGTACTAGAAATGCTAGATTGCTGTCTAGGTTAGCCTGTCCTTAATCTTGGTTGAAGGATGAAATTAGGACACTTGGCTTTCAATTTTTCAGGTGACACCGGTTGTTCCCCTTTCCAATGATTCTTGGTCTATGTCTTTCGCAAAATACCTTGAGCTGAGATTCTATGGGCACCAGTACACTCGAAGGGCTAATGCGGAGCCTTGTGGTCATTCCATTCACCATGACTATCACCAGTATTTTTCCTATAATCAGATGGTGGCATCTTTCAGGTGAGATCCATGCTAAAAACTTCCTTCTCTCTAGTACTATGTGAAGTATATAGCTCTAGTAGGATTCATCAGGTCTGTCTTTCACTTTGAGTACAGCATGGGATAGCATAGCTGCACTATAACCACAAGTGCAGGATTGTGTGCTGGCTTGCAGAGGATATTGTGGGTGCCATCACTGTCCTGGATGGGGCGGGCAGTGTTCCTAAGAATGGCTGGCTCCAGTTCATGATACAGAAGAGAAACACTTTTCCCTGTCTAATCTCAAACTTTCAGAGTTTTGTTTTGGAACATGATCTGTGGTTGTACTTTTTGCCTAGGAGATAAATGGACAAGGTGTTATTGCTACTAAAAGTAACTAAAGCCCTGGACGCATTGACAGTGCCCCTTTTCATATAAGGGCCACAAACCACAATATGGTGTAGAATTACTACTTTGTGGGGAGAGTCTTGTTAATAGCTGTCATATTGCCTTCTCAGCTACTCTCCAATCCGGCTGCTTGAAGTGTGTCTCCCACTCCCTAAGATCTACATCAAACGGCAGGCTCCATCAAAGGTTACTATTTTGCAGGATCTCAAGGATTTCTCTCAAAAGTAAGCTTTGTTTTTAATGCCTTCCTCAGCTTATTTGTATTTTGGACTTCTGTTAGCAGAACAGAAAACCATTTTTGCTACTATAGATAAGACTTGCTAAATATTCTATATTTAATAGAAAAGTAATGGTTTTAAGCACATTTATGTGTGCAGGTACTCCTAAGGGAGGGTGGTATTGAAATCTTCTGTATTACCTTTATGTGCTCTGTCTGTACTAATCTCTCACCTTTTCATCTGGTGGCAATTCAGCCTAAATATAGCCAGTAGAAACTAAGATTCTTCTCTTCTCCATCCCTGAATGTTGCCCTGATATTTGAGTGATATAGCATGTTTCTGAATGACGTTGCCACTGAAACGTTGACCATCAGCTGGTATCTGAAATGTCACCTCTTCTTACAAAATGCCTTCTCAAGTACAGCTAAAGTATTTCTAATTCCTCCCTCTAATACTAAAAATGGAACAGAGGAGGTGATCCTAGAAGGCTTAATCTGAAAACTGCAGGTAACACTGTACCCTTGCCCTAACATTCTGTTTTGGAAGATCTGATCAAGTTTAAATCCTGCTTTCAGCATGGAAAAACTGCAAAGGCATTGCTCAAATCTATTGTCGGAACTGTTTTCATTATATTGGTCATGTGGCTACTAAGCTTTCTGGTGTGTAAAAGACATTGCCTTTGTTAGCTATTGAATATGATAACAGCAGACAGTCTGGTACCTTCTTGTTGTCTAAGGTAAACTACTGTAAGCCTAGACACCTTCTAAATGTAGGAACAAAAAAAAGGGAGACAGGCATGATGTAAACTGTATTAAATCCAGCCTGACTGCTGTTCTGCCTGGTGGCTGGGTTACTGTATGGCTGAAACCTCTGTGACTACCTGACTTCAGAACCTGTGGAGCTTTGTTTTGAGCTGAAATAGTTACTCATTCTGTTTCTGAGCCCTTCTGGTGGAGGTGTAGTTTGCAGCCCCAGATTCTTCCTTGTCACATACGACACAACTGTTTCCCTCTGCTAGTAATGTGTTTGTGACCTTTGTATTGCTCTCTGACAACTTCCGCTGCTAAGAATGAGTTGTGAAGAGGAATGTCAGTGTGTGTAATTTCTAGATTTCTGCTATACTAATTAAGTTTTTCCAACTTCCCTGTAAATCCAGTGGGACAGCCTACTGTACAGAACACTGGCATATATTGTCTTTTGTATTCTTAAATGCTAACCTTGAACACAGTCATTCTTTCATTAAAGAATGTTGAAGATGTTCCAAGTAGTCACAGCTTAACTGTTTGCATCCCTATCAACAGGGTGTCACAAGTGTATCTTGCTGTTGATGATCGCCTTGCTTCTCTGAAAACAGATACTTTCAGCAAAACAAGAGAAGAGAAGATGGAAGACCTCTTTGCCCAAAAGGAGGTAATGGACCATTTCTGCATTGGCAGACCATAGGCTGCAAAGTGTGTGGGGAAGCCACTTAGATCTAGTGTCATCTCTGGTCACAGAACACTGACAGTTTTTCTTCTGGCAGATGGAAGAGGGGGAGTTTCGAAACTGGACTGAGAAAATCCAAGCAAGGCTGCTTTCATCATCATTAGACACACCTCAACAGCTGCAATCTGTTTTTGAGTCTCTGATAGCTAAAAAGCAAGGACTTTGTGAGATGCTACAAGCCTGGAATAATAGGTAAGAGGGCTTGTGTTGGAATCATGAGAAACACTGATACTGTGTTGGTTATAGAAGGGAAGAGGTTCTTTTGTGCTTTCTCTCCCTGTAGTGCAGTTGCTATATAGAGTGTGTTATGACAGCTTGTGCTGAATGTCCTCTACCGGTTAAGACCACAGAGCTGGTTGATTGGAATGGAAAATCATCTGAGGCCAGATAATAAAAGTATTGTGTTGTAAAGCACAACTTGCATCTGAGAGGAGTAAGTGTCATCTGAATAAAGGTGGAAGACAAGGGAAGAGGGGAGCATGGGAAAGCAATTAATTGGGTGAAATTATCTCAGAGGTGCAGAAAATGTTCTGGTTTTGACCATTTGAAATATAGCTTTGGTACATGTTGGCAACCATCTGAATTTGCAGTAAAGACTAGTGAAGGCATGCTTGGCTGCATTCTAGTATGGAGAAACTTCATAACTTGTGCCTTTCACAGTTAATACCTGTAACCTATCTTCTGATTAATTTGGGGGGTTTTGTGTGTTTTTTTATTTGTTTGTTTTGTTTTGAAGATTGCAGGATCTCTTCCAACAAGAGAAAGGGAGAAAACGTCCATCAGTACCACCCAGCCCTGGGAGACTGAGGCAAGGTGAAGAAAGCAAGGTACAAGTAGTAGGCTAGAAGCTACTTAAACTTTTTTTTTTTTCCTGGGGCAACACAATAGTCTTAAGACTGGCTTTGGTTCACTTAGTAAACTTGTTTTACTGCATCATGTAGTTTTCAGCTGCAGAAGCTTGAATTGCATGTTAGTATATGTATCTTTTCCTAAAGACGTGAACCAAGAGCCATATTACACAGAAGATGACTAAGTATGAATAGGATTTGATGCTTCCTGTGGTGGTTGTGTAGTGTTAATACTGATAGCAGAGCTGCAGTCATTGTCAGGCATATGCCTAGATAGGAAGGAGGGGAAGAGATACAGTTATAAAGAGCTTGGCATCAACATTGGTATTTTGTTACTCTGCCTAGATCAGTAGCATGGATGCTTCCCCCCGCAATGCTTCTCCAGCACTGCAAAATGGAGAAAAAGGTCTGTTGTTTGTTTGTTTATTTCTTTTTCTTAAGCAACCAAAAGAAGCTTGCTGTTACCGTTTGCCTGACATAACATGGGAGCCTTTGTCAAATTTGATAATTTAGAGAAACAGTGAATCCCCATTGTGTCAGATGGGAATAAGCCAATTTATAGCTTGCTATTATAAAAAGCAGTCTGCTTCTTGTATGAAGCTGAATTACTAATGATACTAAACTGGCCAGCAAGGGTTTTCCTTTGAAATTGAGTTTAAAAGCTTTCAGAGGCTTTCTAAATAACTGAATAAGTACATGGAATTTGGGAAATGCCTCTCACCTTTTCTGTGAAGTGGTTGTGTGTGCTGAGACCTCATATCTGTGAGGCATACTGAAGATTGTGTGAACTGAAGGTAGTGGGTATAACTGTATGCATTTTCTGGAGGTTATGTGCTACATTGATCAGCTTGCCCATTTCTTTTCTCTGGGTGGCCTTACCTGCTTTCTAAGCAAAAACTTCTTGAAAGTAGACACTGGTGTTAGCTTGGCCTGGGAGCAAGCAATATCTCTTCTGACAGCCATGTAAAATGCTTTCTTCTGTCCTTGTACTCTCAGAGGATCGTTTCCTGACCACTTTATCAAGTCAGAGCTCCACAGGCTCCACTCATCTTCAGCTGCCCACACCTCCAGAGGTTGTATCGGAACATATGACTGGTGCCAACACACTGTCTGAACAGGATACAACAAGCAGCTCAGAAGGTATAGTTCAGCTGTGGTCTTGTGTTCTGTCTCTTGCTTCTCTGTGGCAAGTGTACAAGATCTGTGATTTGCAATGCAGACTTAAGTTATCTCTGTTCCAGATGTGTTTGATGGACACTCACTGGGATCTACAGACAGCCAAGTGAAGGAGAAGTCTACTATGAAAGCTATTTTGGCTAATTTTTTGCCTGGAAACAACTATAACCCCATTCCATTTCCCTTGTAAGTACTGCATAATATATATGATATACAAAATTAGCAGCCTGATCAAATTTCAGAGCTGTGCATGCTTCCTTTACTCGGTATATAATTTAAGTCATCATTTGGGTTTGCCTCTGAATAAGCTGTAGAACTTCTTCAAGGCAAGAAGTTTTCTGTGTCCCTTCTAGGTATTTGTAGGTTACCTGCTTTTCTTATTAATGGTCCACCCTTGTGCATATACATTATCAATTTCTTCTCCTCCTAGCAGGCATGCCTCTCAGAACGCTTGTGGGAGCAGAAGGTGTGTGGTGGGGAAGGGGGAGAAAGGTGCCTTGTAACTTCATTGCTGCACGGAGGGAGCAGAAATGTTCTTCCTTAGCGAAGACTTACTAAAGCTACATGCCTGTCTTGTTTTTACTTCCAGACCTCTTCCAAGGGTTGGACTCAAATTGACATTGTCTGGGTGTAGGTCAGGTTCAATGGCTACTGCATGTGCCCTCAAGTACCCCTCCCATATGAAAATGGGCAGGCTGGAAAGTCTTTCAGCTACTTGGTCTGCGTGCTTTGTAGTGTTTCTCGTTTGATGTGAGCCTAACATTTGGCAGCCTGAGTTTAACTTCTGAATCCTACCCCCAGGGTAGTAGTAGAGGCCATGGGCTATTGAGGTAAAAGTTAATAATTGGACCCTACAGATAAGAAAATCTTACAGAAACCCAGGAGGCTTTTGGGAATTTTCTGTGCTAAACTGCTTGTTCAGAAAAGAGTCCAGGTTTGTCCCCTGACTTCACTCTGCAGGTCATGCTGCAGGACAGTCAAAACAAACTCAGGCGGGTTTTGGTGCCATTAGAAACAGTGGCTGCTAAAGAGAAATAGACTCTAACTTGGAGCTGGTCTTCTGATATAAGCAGCTTGCTTGAAGTGCTGATTGCCTTAACATATTAGCATTTAGATTTAACCATATAGCTATGAATGTGTCTATTGGGAGTGGCTGATCTGGGGAGCTTTGGTTCCATGCTGAGACTTGCAGCTTGTGCCTGGGAGTGCAGTGATGAGATCTGGGTTTTGACCAAAACTTCACCTTTTCTTTCCACAAACTTTTATGATCTACTAACAGTGTCCCTATGTTGTTTTCATCTAGTGACCCAGATAAGCACTACCTAATGTATGAGCATGAACGTGTACCTATTGCAGTCTGTGAGAAAGAACCAAGCTCCATCATAGCTTTTGCTCTCAGGTACTGGTGTGATTTTGCTGTTCGTCTGACACATGTTGTACTTTTGCAGCTTTTCTGTGCAAGGAATATTCAAATCCTAATGGTAGGGAACAAGCATGACAGAATTTCTTCACTCGGCTCTGTTGGGAGTTTCTGGCAGAGCTGAAGTTCTCTCCTTTTACTGTTGAGATATGGAACATAGTTTTTCTGACTTGCAACTGGATTTTTGGCTTTTCATGCTGAACTCTAGTGCACAAAAAAGAATTAATTTTGTACTGTTACCTGTAATGTGAAATTGTTAGAGAAAGGAGTGCAACTAAATTTTGCTCAGCTCTCTAGCCTGGAGGAAGTGCAACTGAGCTAGGGAACAGCAGTTAGGCATTCATACTGCAGTCTGTCCCTTGCCCTACCTTCAGTTGTAGCAGCTCTTCCTATTACTCAGCTCTCCAAACCAGCTGCTTCAGTAAATTTGGGGGATTTGCGTGTCACAAGGCAGCAGACTTTTAAAGAAGCATGTTCCTAAATTGTGGGAGAGGGAGAAGCAAGGGGGGATTTTTCCTGCAGTATGATTTAGAGCAGCTTCTGTTCTAAGGGAACTAAGTTCTAATTGTAAGAAAAAATGAAGGAGAGGCTTTTAAACTGTGGGTTTTTGTGTCCTGTGGTTGTCTCTGAGCTGAATCTTTGGGCTGGTGTTACAAAGTCTAAGTCTCTCAGAGAACAGCTGACTCTTCTCTTTTTTTTTTTTTTTTTTTTTTTTATTTTTATTTTCCTTTCCCCTTCAGTTGCAAGGAGTACAGAAATGCCCTGGATGAGTTGTCCAAAGCATCTCTGAAGAACAGTTCTGAAGAAGGACTGCAGCCGAACAGGTTACATGCAGGAACTACAGTACTTAGAGCAAAGGCACAGTGATTATAGTGAATAAGCCAAAACTAGGACAGGGAAGGACCCCCAAAATATGCCTCTGTTAGTATCTCTGCTTTCTAATGGAATCTGACATATTCCACGTAACCAACACATACTTGCAGTATCTGAGTTTCCACTTTGTTGGGGACTGTGCTGGTTCTATCACCTGATCCCTTGACTGCGTGCATGGTAGGGTTTACTGTGCTTGCTTACCTTTCCGGTGGTGATGAATGGAACTGTTGCTATGGAGCCCTGAGAGGTTTTTCTCAGGGATGTGGAGGAGGACAACTTTGGAGAGTCCCATGCCATTACAGCTTTAACCTGTATCCTCTTCCCTTAGCAGTACTTAGTGTTAGGCATGGAAGAGAAATAAACGTACAGGAGTAAAGCAATAGTGTCTCAGGTGGCAGTATTTGTTGGGCTCATGACTTTTTATTTCCTTTCTCCTTTCAGCACGTCAGACAGCAAACCAAAGAGCAGTAGCCCTGTCCGCCTGCCTGAGGCTAACATGGGTCCTTCAAATCGCAATGCAGAGTCAGAACAGCGTAAGACCATTTTGCCAAGACCATATCCATGATGCTGATCTCAGCTCAGACTTGAGTCCACTTAGTCTGGGTTCTAGGTCTTGTGAAAGTTAAGTTAGAACAAAGTAAATGCATTCTGAGTTGAAATTGTGACTAATCTTAGAGTTGACTTGATGTAGAACATGGCAGGGGGTAGTGGTGTGAGTTTGTTTTTTTGAAGTCTGTGCCCATGATGGCTTTCTCTGATTCTTATGAGATCAGAGCATCATTCCCTGATTGAATACGTTATGATGTAGTAGACCATGGGTTGTTCTTGAGTCTAGCCTGTTCAGTGGGGTATGATGTCCATGATATGTTCTGATCTCTTTTGGTACTGTCTTCTTTAAAAAGATGGCGATTAAATTATTTTGAAATGGAGAAGTGAGGTTCTTACTATGTTAAAGACACTCACACTTGGTCTGTGTTTTCAAATGAGTCAGCATTCCAGAATGCTACTCAGAACACTAAGTCAGCTAACCTGATGGACCTTGGTTGCCTGAAGAATAGAAAATGAATTACAGTTGAATGACATCATTCCTCCAGTTAGAACAGTCAATGGAGAATGCTTGTATGAGTCATGCTTTTATTAAACTGCTTGTAGAAATGCCAAGGCCAATTTCTTTATTCCTTTTTACTGTAGCAAAGAAACCATCTGGTGTTTTGTCTTTCTTCCGTGGCACGGGAGGGAAGAGCCCAGACCTGTCTTCCCAGAAGAAAGAGACCTTACGTGGTGCTGACAGTGCCTACTACCAGGTTGGACAGATGGGCAAAGAGGGAGCAGAAAACCAAGGAGCAGAGCCTCAAGGTACAAGACTGTTGAGTCCATCTTCTGTCTTGGACTGTTTCTTCTCCCAGACCTTATTCATATTTGTAAGGCCCAGAATGCACTCCTGCTTATACTTTTTCAACAGTCCGAGATTACTCAACATGCATTGAAAGTGAATGATTTGAGCATCAGGTGTAGGCTTCTCCTAAAGACATTGCTTTGCTATATGAGAAGGGAAATAGGGTCTTTCAAACCTTGGTAATTATAGGTATGTTAAGTGGTCTGGGCTCGAATGCCTTTGGATTTAGTTGACTCTAGTTAAGTAGCCCAGTCTCTCTTCTTCACTTCCTGTTTAACTTTCATTGTTTCAGCTCATGGAAAACAAATGAAGAGAAAGAGAAAGCTTGTACTTGTGTGTCTCATGAACAGCAGCGCCCTTCTAGCATACATATTATATCATACAATTATAGCTGTATCTCTAATTCCCTATGTATAGTTCCCTCTGAAAAAAGAAAATATTTTTCTTGTGAGTTTACAAGTAGTATCTTAATGGCTTTCTCAGTAACAGTAATGAACAACCCTAACTGAAGTCCCTTTATGCCTTCAGATGATGTAGATGGAGGAGATGGACAGAAGAAACAGTTGGTGAATCCCCATGTGGAACTCCGTGAGTAGTTGTAAATTATAACTTGAAGTCTTAGCTGACAGACTGTGTTCTTCATGAAAATGTAATGGAAATCTTGAAGTTAATAATTACTTTTTCTTTGTATGGGGCAGGAAGGAAAAACAAATCAAGACTAGAGCAATGCAATTTTTACTTACTGTAATCAATCTCTGTTGCAAAAATACCCCATAAAATTTTTTTTTTTAAATTTATCTTTTGTCTGGACACATTCCCATGATGCATACTGTGAGCTAACCTAAAGGGGGTTGACTTTCTTCTAAGTTTTACCTTTAAATCCTATTGGTTTAAACTTCCAAAGTACAATAGGCCTGAGAGAGGGATGTTTAGCACAATAATACTCTTCTAGACATCACTAAAATCTCTTGTCATCTGAGGTAGTCAGTTAGTATTGCATGCTGTTATTGAGGAAGACCTTTCTTTGCAGAGTTTTCAGATGCGAATGCCAAGTTCTACTGCCGGATTTATTATGCTGGCGAGTTTCACAAGATGCGTGAAGTGATACTGGGGAGCAGTGAAGAGGACTTCATCCGATCCCTCTCTCACTCTATGCCTTGGCAAGCACGAGGTGGCAAATCTGGGGCTGCGTTCTATGTGACTGAGGGTAAATGCAGCTCTTTTCTCCCATCGTAATTAGAGGGTGTTATTTGGGGATGGTGGTGGTTAGTGTGGTGTTTAATCCCCGATTACCTCTAGAGGGTTGCTGACTGTGAAGTGGCCACTCAGAATATAAAGTTAAGCGGATTGTTCCGGGGTCTTCAATATGAGATTGTTTTGTCTCTTTGTATGTGCAGAACAAAATGCAATTCTCTTTTTCAGTAGTAGCAGCTAGGGAGGCCAGTTGAGCAGAAGAGTTGTACTGCCTTAGGCAGACTTCAGAAAACAAACTTCAGTATGATTCAAGGAACACTGGTTATTAAAGACACAGTGTTTCTTATAATCCCACATGCTATAGATGGTTTATAGGATTTTTTTTTTAAACTGTGGCCACTTCTAGGCCCCTACTTAAAACAAGTTTTGAATGGAAGGGTCTGTAGGCTGTTTCTGTTGTCTGTATAAGAAGCCCATGTAGCTGAGATAAATCTAACTTAGGCAGTCTCTTCTCCCTGATTTGCTAGAATGCTGAAATCCAGAAAGGCTGAAATTCTGAATTTCGGAATTTCAGAAATAAAAGTTTTTTTACAAATGAACATATGTAGCTAAGGATTTAAGAAAATTGTAGTCCTTTAATTTTCCATACTACTTCAGCTGTGCGACAGTCCTAAAGAACTTGCAAAGAATACATCACTTACTGTATGTAACCCTGTTGCCTTTGTCTGATATTAAAACAGATGATAGATTCATCTTGAAGCAGATGCCTCGTCTGGAAGTTCAGTCATTCCTTGACTTTGCTCCACACTACTTCACTTATATCATTAATGCAGTTCAGCAGAAGGTATTTAAAAAACAAAGTGCCTTTTGTTTTAGGCAGTGTTCTATATTTTACAGACTAATGGCAGTTTCCATTAACCCCTTTCATTAAGTAAAAGAAAATGTTGGTGGGTATGAGCTGTACTAATAATATGTTTTTAAGATCAAAAGTGGGAATTTTGCTAGAGCTTCTAAGCTGTAATACACAGACAGAACAGTGGTGCCTCTAGTACTTCAGTATTTGTTTGCTGTTTGCTTGTACACAGAGATCTTACCCATGTCTTCTCTTCGTCAGAAGCCCACAGCACTGGCCAAAATCCTTGGCGTATATCGAATTGGATACAAGAACTCTCAAAACAACACTGAAAAGAAGCTGGATCTGCTTGTCATGGAAAACCTTTTCTATGGCAGGAAAATGGCTCAGGTAAGAGCCAAGCATTCCGTTCCCTTGCAGTGCAGTTCTGAGTGGGAGCAAGAGCAGGGTTACTAGTAGCCATCTAGATAACTTTTAACTTTGCATGTGCTGTCTATATGTGGCACTGGTCAAAGATGACAGTTTGTGCCTGTTCCCTTGTTATGTGATCCTTGGTAACTTGATGCCTATATTGGCTAGTTCAGATAGCTGTAGTGCAGCCTTCAGTTTTTAGAAGTCTTATTTGTCCCTGCATCTCTGGTGTCTGAGAGAAACCATTGCCAACCTAATTAGGAAAATGTGAAACCTTTTTGCAAAGCTTTTAGAAGAACTAACTGGGATTACAGACTAATTTGTTTAGAAGGACACCCTCACTGATGGAGATGGTGAGCTGGTGTGTAGTGTGTGTGGGAGACTAATAATGTTTTGAATCCTCTGTTCTCTCACTGAACCACTTCATGTGTGGGACAAGATTTTGAGTTCAGTCTTGCTCTTAATAAAGGAAAAGCAACCTTTATGAGGCAGTAGAATGAAGACCTTAAAATTACTGGGGGAAAATTCTCTTCAAATACAGAGTTGATGTTAAAAAGGAAGTTCAAACAAACAACGCTTCTAAAACTAGATAGTATCAGTTTTTTCCACCTTCCCTCCCAGTGCCTGACCTCAGACAGGGGATGTTTGTGGGAGGAAGTGAACTGAGGGAATTTTAGATAGGTGTAAAGGATGTTGTGGGTTTTCTTTTTGTTTGTCTGTTTTTTAAATCATGAGGGTGATCAGGCACTAGAACAGAGACCCAAAGGGACTGTGGACTCTATCCCTGAAGTTAGTCAAATCTTGACTGGCCAAGGCTTGAACAACCTTCTCTAACAGGACCTGCTTCAAGCAGGGCATTGGACTGGAGACCTCCAGAGATCCTTTCCAACCTGATGAAGGTCTGTCTCTTGCCTTGCCAAAAGATGTTAAATGGTGCTTCATGCAAGTCCCACCTCCCTCTTCTGTGGCTTTATTTTTGTCAGCATTTGAGTCTGTAGAAGCTGGCTGAAAAACTGAATTTACCCATACGATATAAAAATTGGGACACTTTTCCCTTAAATTAGGCTAAATAATAATGAAATAGCTTGCCTAAAACTTGTGAATTGAGGTGGCAGAGCCTTCATGTAGGCTTACATGCTACTCTCCACTCAGGAAACTTTAATTTTTGTAGTATAAAAATGTTTTTTGTTAACTCCCTCCTGTGGAGAAGGGAAGAGTGGCCATGCCATGCTGCCTTTTCAAACACTGCAGTTAGGTATGATGAAGTCTTTAACCTTGCAGAACAATGGAACAAAGTAGTGCTGTTCTCCATTTGCAGGTTTTTGACCTGAAGGGCTCCCTCAGGAATAGAAATGTTAAAACAGACACAGGCAAGGAAAGCTGTGATGTAGTCCTTCTGGATGAGAACCTTCTGAAGATGGTCCGGGACAATCCTTTGTACATCCGTTCCCATTGCAAGGCTGTGCTGAGAGCTTCCATACACAGTGATTCCCAGTTCCTCTCCAGCCACCTCATCATTGACTATTCCCTGCTGGTGGGTCGTGATGATACCAACAATGAACTGGTTGTTGGGATCATTGGTAGGTTGTCTTTTGTATTTTCTTGCTTTCAGCTGGTGAAACTGCTTTCTTCTGGTTTAGGTGTTTATAGTACTCTTAGAACTGTACCACCATCACAGAGATGTGTGTCAGGAAAGCTTGTCTTCTCCCTGATGGAATACCACCCTCACCTCTCATGGGTATTCAAAGTGGAGTTAGGAATTCTTCTCACCAGTTCTTGTATGGGCTTGTGTTGGCATTTGCATTACTAAGAATATATGCAGGAGGCCTCACAGGTAGTGAAAAAGCAGTCAAGTTGGTATTTAACCTACACATTGGGTTGAAGTAAGGAATGTTATTTGTATTCTTTTATGTGTTTAAAGTTCAGTTCAGTAATGTTTACATAGCTATTTAAATTTTAACTTTTGTGGAGGGGATCTGAGGAGAAACAATATTGGTAGGGATGGAAGAGCAAAGTTAAATGTCACAGGATCACTTGTGATCATGTAGTCTGACCTGGATAATATGGGTGGCAATGCAGTAATTAACCTTGCCGCATCCTCTGACTTGTGACTGGAAAGTAGAGCCTCCTCTTTAGACAGGCAAACTTGTATTGTGCAAAGGACTTGGAGATGAAGCCATTTTGCAGGATGTGGAAGTGACTCTTGGAAATGAGATTCTCTTTAAACCTAGCTCAGAAATGCTTCCAGATGAGACCTCAAGCCAGGAGGTCTGGATTACTCTTTTTCTGATAAAGCTTGAAAGCCATTCCTGTAACACTTCTAGTTGAGAATTAAGTCCCAGCTACAATAAACTGCAAGCTGTTACTACTTTCTAGTTTTGTAGACTCTCGAGTATTTGGGTAAATGAGATGAGACTCTGCTTCTTCTGTATGTGTGGCTTTTTGCTGTCCTATGGAAAGTCTTACCTGATTAAAGAGTGTATTTGATATGATGTTTAAAGCTGACAGTTCCTTCACTGTGGCAAGAACAGCTGCTCATGATCAGAAAGAGCTTGTTTAAGACAAATATCTTCAAGAAGAGAGAACATGCCTGCTGTATCAGGCTATTACAATGTTCCCTAAGTGATACCTTGAGAACTTACAAAGTACTTAAGCTAAATTTGTGGCAGGGGTGGAACTAAAAATGATTAGTTTGGACTGAGTTTGAATCTGAGGTCAGAATCTCTACCTATTTTAGATCCTAATGTGATATGGGAAGCAAGTAAGCTATGTCTGTGAGGAGCTGTGAAGACTATTTTATTAGTAGGCCCTGTTGTGAGGAGCTTTGGGCCTTGGGGCATGAAGTGACAGTAGTTAGTGCACAAACTGATGATATCAGTACCAAAGCATTTGAAGGGAGTGTTTTCAAAGAGTATTCAGATAAATGGATAAGTCTTAAGATTGGCAGGTCTGGATGAGTTTTGTGTAAAGCACAGCTGAGGTGAAATTTGGATAATTATGGTGGCCTTTTGTAAATCTAGAAACAGTAAATTCAAATTTGTATAATTACAGTTGCAGTCAAATGTTAGGAGATAATGATACCCAGTAATGAAAAGCTTAACTTACTGCAGCTTTAGCTTTGCAGACCAAAATGTTCGTGTGGTTGTAATGACTGAACATGCTTTCTCTGAAAGGGACTTGGAAATAATTCTGAAGCCTTCTCCTTGCAGCCCCCTCTTCCAGTCAGGGTCACTGGTGGTGTCTTATCATGAAGTGAAAAGTGTTTGCTTTCTGTTACCAAACCTCTAGGTAGCTGCAATGATGAGGAATACTACTGGCTTAAATGGATAGGTGTCCAAGTCTTGATGCTGCTACCTGTTGCAGTAAAGTAGTGGGAGCTGTCACAGCAAAGTGGGGCTTCTTGATACGTTTCTGGGATGAGGATCAGCTAAGTAACTCTTGTAAATGAGCCCTTGAAACTCTAACATGGATACAGGCAGACGTGCCTGGGCAGTCTGTTTTTGCAGAGGCAGGAAGAGTTCATTGTGATCTTGCTGGGCTTTTGAGATATCATATTCACCCTACTCAAATATAATCAATACTCTGGAAAGTGAGGCAACTGGTAGGGGGAATGCTGGAATTCTTCTGGTGATGGAAGCCTACTGCTTTCTTGCCTTTTTTGAGGGGAAATAGATACATTTTAGAACAGCATTATTTGGGTTATAGCAGATATGACATGCTTGTGTGCTTTTTTTTTTTAATTGCAATAGACTATATTCGCACTTTTACCTGGGACAAAAAGCTTGAAATGGTGGTGAAGTCAACTGGCATCTTGGGAGGACAAGGTAAGTCCAGAATGAAAGCAAAACTTTTGATCAAGTTTCCTTGTCACCTGGAAGCTTCCAATTAACTCTGCTAATAAAGCCACAACTTCTCCACCATGCAGATTTGTAACATGAGATTAGGTTGCCCAGAACAGGGCAACAGGGGAAGGAATAACAAGTTTCAGAAAAATTAATACATAGATCTGCCTCCATGAGTGACCCTTTAAGTACTATAATTCCTGGGAATGGGGTGAGGGTCATCTACTTTTCAGACTGTTCTTTTCTGTTTCTTAGTTACCAGCTACTCACATGCAAACTTAGTCATCCATAGCAAAAACCCTTGCCGACTCATTTCAGAAGATGTTTTCTGAGTCCAGAAAGTCAGATATGCTCTGAGCTGTTAGTGTGGAGGAATCCTCGTCAAGCAATTGACTACTGCCCATATTTTGAGGAGCGGATGTGTTCCCTTTGTGGAAGCGAGTAGAGTACCTTTTGTGCAGCATTGCCTAGTGTTGGCCACATGTTAATAGGAGGGCTAGAAAGAGAAGGGAAGGGGAACACTTCATCTACCGCTCCGCAGGTGTCTGGAGAAGATAAGAGCATGTCCACGGAGTGAAATTCTTTATGGAAAAAATTTGCATCTCTGCTGGATGGAGTACCTAAAAGACCTATAAACAGGAGAAGAGGGAAAAAAAACCCAAACTGATCAGGGCTGATGTAAAAAGTCTAGATGGTTCCTCCAAGTTCAAGTATTTCAATTCAGTGTTAGGAGTCCAGACCTTGATCTGCCTTCTCTCCTAAATGTTTAGAATAAAAATTAAAAAAAAAAAAAAGTAGCCGATAATGCCTGTTGGTTCCAGGACCCTTCCATGTACAGTATGCCTTCATGATTATGCTGTCTGGTATTGTAATCTCATGTCATCTGTCTGTACTGCAGTATGCTCTTTAGCCCATTTCTAACTGTTCTTTACTCTTACACACACATTAGGTAAGATGCCAACTGTGGTCTCTCCAGAACTGTACCGGACCAGGTTTTGTGAAGCTATGGACAAATATTTCCTGATGGTGCCAGACCATTGGACAGGACTGGGCCTGAATTGCTAAGCTAAAGCCCATATTGGGAAAGCACAAGAGGACAATGACATTACAGTCCACTCTCTTCCTGTGGTCTGTCCAACAGTAAGCAAGAGGATTGCAGTTCCATGTCTACACTGACCGTGTGCATCATGCTGTGAAGTGTTGCACTTTAATCCTCGTCTTGGAGGCTGATAAGTGAACCAGCCTCACTAAGTATCTATGCTGTAAGGTACCACTGAACAGCATTCATAAGAGACATTCCCTCTTGTCAGTAGGGAAGGTGATGCTATCTCTGTGTAGGAGCACTGAAACAGATGCTATCCAGTTCATGATGTTGTAGAAGTACATGATCTCTCAAGTCTTGCACTGCCTAAGTGGTGTTGAATACAACCAACTCATGTTTCTGTAGTGGATACATGGTACTGCAAATGTGAAATAAACCCCCCTCTGTGTGGGTGGGTGGGTGAGAGAAGAATTAAATTAATTCCTGAGTTCTGCTATTGCTGTCAGTGGTCTGTAGTTGACCTGTTTAGGATCCGTGAATAACTTGTTCTGCTTATGCTCTGTAACTTCAATTTTTCCTGGGTTCTGTAAACATGGGTTTTTTTGGTTTTGTTTTTGTTTTTTTAAGGACAGCTTCACAGCTGTAATGCCATATCACTACATCTTTTAAGTTATATTACTGCAGTACAACTCTGTCTTTATCTGTCATAACTTCATTTTAGCTGAATCCCATATAAATGGGTTGTCAGTCATCAGCATACTGCAAAACCCAAAACATATCCCTTCAATCCTAAACAGTACCTTAATCTAAATGTTGCCCAAATCCCTGAAAACAGGTAACTAAAAAATATACCCTTTAATTTAACAAGACTTGATTAATTACAGTTATGAAGCTGATTAACCCTTTCCTTAGCAGAAGGCACTAAGTTGCTAGACAAAATGAAGCATACTGCCTTAGAGTGACAACTTTCTCCTTAATGAAACCATCATTCCTGGCAGATCATTTCAAATCCATTTCAGTTCCCCAGGACTTTCAAACAATGCATTTACCTCATGGTGAAACTTTGCTGGGAGAATATTTTTCTTGCGTGTATGACATACTGATGAGAATGAGCATCCAGATCTCATCACACTGTGCAGTCCCAATGGAAAAACTGTTTCTTCAGCAGTATTAGATTTTTTTTTTCCACCACTGAGATGAATGTAGTCATGTTTTTCTGTAAAAAGAAAAAACTGAACTAACAGGTATCTTGTATGATGGACAAGATGTGCAGAGATGTGTGAATCTCTATGTTATGACAATAAGCACTTCTTTCCATTTTTATTAATTTTTACCTGGTTTTGTAGGTGATGAGTTTACTTTTTAGCTTCGTTATAACATAGGCCAGTAGATAAGAGTTTTTTATGAGTTTGAGAGGCAAGAATACTGTTCTTTGACTTCCAATCTCTGATGGAAGGATTTCAAATGAACATGGAGTCTGGGAGCTCTTTATGACCACTCGCTCATTCTGACCAGTTGCCTGGTAATACCATCTTCACTGTAACTATGGATTGAAATTTGCATTTTGGTCACTCCTCTTGTGTTCAGTATTTTCTTCTGCAGCAGATGGTGGTGACTCTGTTCAGGAGCAACAGCTGGGCAGTACTGAGAATGGAAAATGGCAGCAGTGAGATTTGAGCTGTTGGCTCCAAAAACAACCAGTGCAGCTCAGGTCTGAGCTTCCAGGAGGCAACAGTCATTTGTGTTGGAAGAAGTCTTCCCCACCCTACTGCAAAGCCCTGCTGGAGAATAAGCAAAAATGCTGACCTTGAAGCAGCAGAAATGAAAGTATTCTCACTTCCTCTGCACAATGTAATAATTGTTTCTGGGGGTGCAGCACGGAAGGCTGCAGTGATGCATGCTGTGGAAAGATGACGCAGTACTTCTTGTTTCCTCTGGCCCAGAATCCCTTTGGTCCAACACAGTGCATCAGGTACAGCTGACCACCTCTGGGACACATCTTGTCTCTTGTGTTAAAATGTAGGATGACTGGCTGTTTGGGGGGCCTTGTGTAATGAGGAACCAACCAGTCCATCATCTCAATGCTACTCTCACTTCTGTGACTTTTACTTTCTGTCTTGGCTCATTGATGTGAAAGACCATGCCATGCAGCCTGAATATGTTCCAGTCTTGGTTAAAGTTTACAGGTATTCTTCCTCCTTCGCCTCTTGTAGTTTACAGGGAGAAAACTTGATTTGCCTGCCTAGCTAAGGTAACCCAACAGCAGCTGGCTATGTTATCTTCCACCTTTTGTCAGTATGTGGATTGGTTGTTGAAGCATGAATATGGGCAGTGTCATGGCATCTGCACTAGGCTAATGTAGAGCTGTCATGTGCTAGCCCTGTCCTGTCACCAGTAACCTTACTCCAGTGATGTGTGGCTGCTCTATACTGCTTGTCTTCCAGAGTCTCAAGCAGCTGGCTTTAAAGCAACACAGTCATCTGACTAGCTAATGTTCCCCTGTACATGACAGCATGAGGCCCTCAGCACTGTAGAAGTAAGAGAACCTTCCACTGGCCAGCTGTTTTACAGGCTGTGAACACAGAGCCCAAACATGTGAATTGTGACCTTCTTGGGCTGATGCTATAGCAGTTGGAGGGGTTTGCAGGAGTGATCTTGAGCTGGCATCAACAGCTAACTTTGGGTCAGGATGTGGCTGATAGACTAGTCCTGACCAGACTGGAGTAAATGGCAAACTACTAGTCATGGGTAACACAGTAGCTGCAGTATCAACTGGAATTGGGACATCTTTGGGTGCCCTGTGACATAAAGTTGTAAGCATTTCTAGTTCAAATCCCAGCAGTTGAAGAGATCTCCTCAAATGTTCCCCTTTCAGAGTAAGAATTGTCCTGGCCTTTCACTTGCTACAAAGCTGACTTTCTCAAAAGGAGAGTAGTACTTCATGCAGAAGAGATCTTTGAGAGCTCCTTGTGGGGCTGTGTTAGGTTTGTGTCCCTGCAGCATGCCTAAGGATGTCCTAGGGGAACAGTCTGGGGATTCTATGATTATATGAGCCCTTTGATTAGAGGGGTTTTTTTATTTCTTTATAACATGTTTAGCATGTATGTGTGTAAGCAAATCCCAGTTGCAAACATGAAGACTGCATTTCTTCAGAGCTACACTAGCTCTTTTTCTTCTGTTGTTTTGATCTGAGGCCTTGTGACAAATGTCTAAATCTTGTCCCAGTCAGAAGCAATGACTTGCTTTGAGTCATCGTGTAGACAGCAGAATGCCTTGTAGTGGCCCAGCGATGTATTCTGTCCCCCAAAAGCACATGAGGGACTTGTGCTGGTTAAGTAGATCTGCTGGGCTCGGGGGGAGTTACCTGTGGAGTGGACTCTCCCCTGTGAGAATGACTAAAACCAAATGAATCATTCACTAGCAGGTGGCCAGACCAATCATTATTCAGAGCACTTAATGTACCATAATGTATGTATTTCTAATTTACCTTGGTTCAGCTGTATTTTATAAAATTGATGTACTAAACTATTTGAGAATAACTGCCTTGACTACTTGGAGAATCTAAATGTAATGTATATAGGTATAAATAAAGTGACTAAAATATACTTGAGTCTATTCCATGTGGTGGAACAGTTAGGTCTCATAGCATCCCATTTTCTTGATCAGAGGCTAAGCCACCTGCTCTGCAGCAATTGCTCTGTTGGAAGTTGCCAGCTTTGTGTGCAGTGTAAGCATGCCTATTACGTCTCTATACCTTGCAGCTTGTCTCTTCTAATGGAGCAGGACCTCTGGGCAGCTCTCCAGGTCAGTGGCAGCAGAATGTGCAAATAACCTTTCATGCACTTCTCCCACCTTCTCCCCAGCTGCTTTTCAACACACAGTGCTGTATGAGACAGGGAGCCAATTTAGTCCAGCAGATGGTGGTGTTGCTGTGGCACAATTCTTGCAAGAGGTAGAACACATTAGTCAGGAAAAATCTCCAGGTATTTACATAGTCTTCTCTTAAGTGGACTAGATAAAGAAAAAATCCAAGGAGGTCTGAAGATTAATGGCATATCTTGATTGCTTTGTATTAACCTGGTATATAGTAACCTCCTCTCTTAAAGCTAAAAATGATGTGTGATTAGTTTTGGGAAAGTGACTTGTTGGTCCCTGGAATTCAAAATTCAAAATGTAAAACTTAAGGATTTTACCTGTGTTATGTGCCATCACTACTTTTGCCAGTGGAGTTTGAGGTTTTTATCTGTTGCAGTATGAAACTGCATCAGAACCTGTCCTAACATAGGGGTGTGAGCAAGGCAAAAAGTAGGATACTCAGTTTGGGGCAGTGCTGCCTTATGCTGGTGTAAGGTTGAGTGGTGGGACTTGTGGGCCTTCTAGCATGATGTTGAAAAGCACAAATGCAGGGTTATCAGAACAATGTTCCTCTAATACTTGGAAGTGGGACTGCCAACACCTAGTAAAGGACAAGAGTTTGTGCTCTAAGTAAAACTTCTTTTGGTTGGTGCTGAAGTCATCAGTATTAGAAAATTAAATGGTAATTACATGTGTTTTCCATTGATGTAACTGATGGTATGAGAGATTGGTCAACTTCCCCACTACCACCTTGATTTAGACAATACTACTATTTAAAAAAAAGTTGGGATTCACCATCTTAGTCTATGCTGTAATGTCTCAATTTGAGTCCTATGGTGTCCTAATGTGAAGATATATAAGCAACAAAGAGTACTTCCGTTTTAATGTGGAGGTTTTAAGTCAGTGCAGATACAGAGTAACTTTGCACAAGAATTGGGAAAAGCTAGGCCATCCCTTGTTTCTTCCTGTTTTCAGGACACAGAACTGCAAATCTGGCACACAAGAGATTCAAGATCCAGCTGTGCTAGACACTGATACTAGCCTAGTATTACTACTAAGGTACTAAAGTAATAACAAAACAGGAATCTATGTTCTCCAAGCTCCTGCTGTGGAGCCTTGGTTTGTTATCAAATCTGTAAGAAACAAGAAGAAGCAAGAAGAAAACCACTTCATTTTTCAGTGAGAGGAGGTTTGTCTGTATCTAAATGTGTGCCTGGAGGCAGAGCCTGCTTCTCAAAAGATGAAGGATGACAGAAACGGGTAAGAAGAGTGGGTTAGGGGCTTGTTTGGTAATCTAGCAGAGTCGGAATGAGCCCCAATGTGTGCACCTTGTTATAATGCCTTGTTCTCCAGCCCCTGCTGCCTTGTGGCATGAAGGTCCTACACCAAGTGATGCGTGTGAGGGTAGAAAGCAATGCTTGGTTTGAATGATAAAAACCAACACTGAAATATCCCTGGTTATGAGTTATTATCACCCTACATATTGAGTCTAAGCTTTGCAAAGCTCCAAGCAAGCTAGTTTCTTACACATCATAAAGCCAGTGTTCTTGTTTCCAAAAAGGCACAAGGTTGTTATCGTAGAAAACCATGTTTGTTCACATGGCTTGTGCCAGTTACAGAGGCTGTTTCTCAGTTTAACTCCTGCAGTAGCTTGCAATAATACATGAAAGCAGAGTTGTTAGCAGTTAGCCAACTCCTTATTCCTTCTGCATTTTTTCCTTACATGAGATCCTTTCCTGCTGGTCTGTGTCATTTGTGGAGCTGCTTTCATTGCACCTCCTTTTCTGTGATTATAGGTAGCTTCTCTATTGGAGGCCTTGCTTGTAGATCTCTGTAGGTGAACTTGTGTTATCAGGATTAGCCGACATAAGGTCCCTGGTCCTAATCTGAAGGCTCTTTCTAAGCCCAGTCTGAAGGCTACCTAACTAGGCCTTAGTCCTTGCAGCCTTAGCAAGCTGTTTTCTGACCCCTTCCAGTTGTTTACAGCTATATGAAGTAAACAAGTTCTGGAAATGGGAGAAATGTGCGAGGTATGCAGGAGCTGTGGTGTGAGGAGTCCTGAGGAGAAAGAATAGAGCTTTGGTAGTGAAAGGCCCATTGCAGTCAATACTTTTAGGATGGTAGAACTGGCTGCACATGTAAATATGTAAGATGAGTTGTAAAATCTTATTGCCATCCTGAAGGAGAGATGTCTAGGCTCAGTAATTATAGCCTCACTTTGGAAGTACTGATGATGACTTGTGTGGGGAGAACAGCAAGCATGTAAAAAAGCAAGCATGTCAGTAGAAGAATGTGAGAAGAGTATAAAAGCTGATTTATGCTAAGTATCATATTGGAAAGTTATTCTTACAGAATGGTGTGTTTTGGCTGCCAGAAACAGAAGAATCCTGCCTTCAGCTCTGAGGATTTTGTGGTGCTTCCTCTATGAAGCTGACAAAGAGAAGGTGGGAGAAAGAGGCACAAACCAACACTGCTGAAGTTAAAAAGAAAACCAAGAACACCCAAAACAGGTAAGAGTGTGCTTGTAGCTGAAGTAGTAAATTACTGAGAAATACTCCTTACTGTTCCCTAGAAGTGTTTGGCCTTTGGATACCTGCACATGATCCTGGAATTGCAGTCTTGAGTGAAGTTTCATGGACTTTGTCTTCAAAACCAGAACTTCATGTATTACAAGGTTCCATGTGTTGTTATTTCTGCTTGGTATAGAGACAAAATAATTGAAAAGTTTACTGCAGTTAGGAAGCTCTTTTCACTGAAAAAGTAGGTGTGGGGAAAAACCCACTGATTACTGTATAGTTACAGCAGCAGGTTATAGATTGTTTTGTTTTGCTTGTAAAATGTAAGCTGTTTGAGGACGTGCAGGAGACCAGCTCCTAAATCATCACTGCCAACTGCTGGAAATCCAGTTTTCCAATTCATCTAGTGCAAAGGCTGGCTATGTGTTTGCTTAAATTATCTCTCAGGATATAAAAATTGTAAGAGAAATAATGATCTTAGTAGCAGTTCATTGTTTTCTGGGTGTCTAAATGTGCTCTGAATCTACCTCTGAAAAGGTGGAGGACTGAAGTCCCATAATAGCTGAATATGTACTTCAGTGAGGACAGGTATCTTTTCTGTTAATATCTATGGTGAGTAAAAACACAATGGCTGTATCCTGCTCCTTGTTAAAGAAAGGCTGTTTTTACTAAGGGTCCGGGGCCTGTGAAATTTGTTTCCCAGTTTCCATCCAAAATAGCAAGAATGGAGCAGTGATCTTGGTATGTCTGCACAAAACCATTGTACACATTTTTTTTGTGATATTAACAAAGTATTCTTTTTCTTTACATTTTCTACAGTGAAAATAATTTTTTAATTCTACATTATCTGCTAGTTAGATATATTTCTATAGTAATGTGTTTATATAGATGTAATCCATAGTAAATATTCTATAGTAAATTATGGTTGAATATAGTATAGTATTTGAACAGTGATTACTCCCACTATAGCAACATCAGAATTCATGATTACTGTAACTCTTATTTATTTGCTTTGTTTTGGGGGAAACCCCCCTACTTTCTTCTAATATTTCTCATCAGTATTTGGCTAGAGCTGTCTTGTGTGCTTGAGGTTGTCTGTCAAAACAGCAGACAGCTCTGTGTTCCTATCTCAGAGCTCTCTTGCTTTCATTGGCAATAGCAACTCTGCCCATTCTTGAATAACACACCAAGCCTAGTAGCCCTAAAAAACAAATTAATGATTAAATATTTTCATATCCAGTTTCTGTAGGCACCCTTATTTATATGCACAGAATATACAGCAAATGAAGGCATATATTAAGGATTGAATCAAAGGCAATTCAATGACTGAAGCTGTTTTTAGTGAAGGTATCTCCAGAAAAAAATTAGGCAGTTTAACTGTTTGTTGCTTTTGACTCAGCCCTGCTTCTCTGTTGAAAGGTAACCACTGAGTGGTTGCCAGTGTCCGATGCAGCTGAGGAGCCAGCACCTACTCACTTCTAGAGTCCCTGCCAACCTTTGCAGAAACAGAAGGCTGGGATCCCTGACCTGGTGCACTGCTCCAATATGGATCCCTGAGAGGGAACACTTACACAGTACTGTTTAAACCTCAGAGCAAGCGCTGAACTGATGTAGTAATGCCAACCTGTGTTAAAGATGCAAAGACAATCAGTGATCAAAATACCGATGTCCATGTTGAATTCTGTAACAGGTATTAAAATTACTAATACTAATTTACACCAGTATCATTTGTTAGTGTACTTAGTGGCTTCTGAAGCTTTTCAGGTTAGGACAAACTGAGCAGTTAAAATTTGGTTGTTTTCCAGGCCCAAAATGATTGGGGAAGTAGGAGACCTGCTTGTACTCAGTGACTGATCTGGAGGTAATTCTAACTTTAAGGGCATGTATGCTGTAATTTAAGATGAAATTTAAGATGAACCTGGCCTACAGTTTGCTGTCATATGATGTTTCATGTTTTTGTCTCACTGTCATATTACACAAGGAATTGTGCACTGAGATGCTCTGTTGTAAAATAAAGTGTTTACATGTTTATGCACACGGTGTTTTTCTTCTGCACAGATGGGGAAAAATTTTTTTTCCTATGCACTCAGATGTTGAAGTATAACATCTGATGGCCCACACTGGTATTCACAAGAACAGAGCTCTTCTACTTTTCTGCAAATACAAAAGCAATGAAAAAATATTTCTGAGGAAGGCCAATAAATGTTTTGTTTAAGAAAAATTTGTTCTGTAAGCTGAGTGAAATTGCTGCCATTGTCCTTATTTTACCAGGAAAAAAAAGTGGAGTCCTGATTTCAGAATCAAATCTGCATCTCTCACTTGTCCAAAATTTTAAAAGCATTTTGTTAAATACCTACATATATGTTGCAGTATTTATTTAGTTTTAGCCTGTTATATCACTGTGCTCTACTAATTATTGTGCAACAAGATAACATTTGGAAGTAAAAGTTGTGCAGAATACCTATGGTTAAGACTCTTCCCTGCTATCAAAGATTGCTCTTTTCTGCTATATTTAATATGATGTCCCTTTATTCTCGCTAAGCAAATATGGGTGTGAAGTCCTGTAGGAATCTGGTCTTTTCAGTATACTGCCCATGCATACTTAATGTACTGTAGCTTAGCCCTTAGCCCTCAAACACCTTGAGAACAGAAAGGTGAAAAAGTGACAAAGTGCCTACCTGTCTTAGCTGAACTGAGTGCAGCTGGGCATGTAATGCCACATCCTGCAGGGAGTTACCACATCTTGTGTGATGTCTTAAGCACAAAGACCTATGTTATTACAGCTGTAACTCCCTGCGTGCGCCTTATTCTAACTGCAGTGACTGTGGAACAGGGGTACACTACAGCTGCAGCTGCACTAAAGTGTGCTCGTTCTAAAAAAGAACAATGCAGAATAGGAAGTACTGTCAGAACAACTGGTACTTCTTGGCTATAGTGGCTGGCCAGGCATACAGGTACTTCTTGCATGCTGTTCCAGCCTCAAACCTGAACAGAAAAATTGTGCACTATAAACACAGTTCACTCACTCTAGTATATAATTGGAATAATGAAGTCATTCAAGATGTAATGATCCAGTGATCAGAGGTCACATAACAAAGTAAGTGAACATAATTACTGAAAAGAGAGCATTGAATTAGAGTTGCAGAGAGAGGATGGGAATATAGTAATTTTTTTTCTATGTTACTTACATAGGATATTTTTCTAATGCAGCCTTTGCAAAAAAGACACACATAGTATCCTGGACGTGGGCTTCTGTTACTGAACTAGCTGAGATCTTCTGACATAAAAGTAGACTAGCTACCTGATGAAAAAAGTTGTATATCTAGGACAGCACAACTGGGATTGCTTAATGTACACATATGCGCATAACAAGAGGAAGAAAATGTTTTCTTTTTCTACCAGGATTATAAAGACTATCTGAAACACATACTATAGGGAGAAAGTTATTTTCTGGAAACTCCAGGTCAGCTGTATGAATTTCTAATGGTTGAAAGGATCTGTAATCAATTCTGGTTAAAGTGTGTTCTTGTTAACATGTCTGGTACTTGACAAGGATGGAAAAGAAAAGAATAAGGTCATTCTTTATGTGGCTCCACGGTAGCATATAATATGCAGAAATTATATCTACTTCTTCATGTAAGTTTGAGCTGCCTTATGGAAAAACAATATTCTGCTTGCTGTCCCTTAAGCCCTAGAAAGCAGAGAATCTCTTCAAGGCAGTATTTCTCATTCCAGCTCAGTTGTATAGTAAGAATTCACCAGAACTCACTTGTTTTTACTGTGTATCATATTCTAAAAAACCCCAACCCCTACTTATTTCAGCTCTTGAGTGTTTTTTGAAACATTGACATTTAAATAAGGTAGACATTTTCTTACAAGATGTGTTGGCTTGTGATGAATACATGCTAAATGTTAACAGACATGACTCTTGTAGCCTTAGTCAAGAAATAGTCTGTGGAATACACTGATCATATACATTCATTTACGAAACATTCTTCTTTATGTCCAACTAACTGTAATTTCTGTTGGCAGCTAGTAACACACAGTCAGTCTATTAGGGCTTAGAAAACTAGCAGTACAAGGATGATTCTGTTTAATGTTGGGGCTAAGTACGTAATATCATGTTGATGATTTACCTTTAGCTGTTTATTATTCAAAGTGTGGTGGCTTACATATAGATGGAAGAAAAAATTAGTAATGAATTCTAGCATAGGGAGAAGACCAAGGCTGAAAGTATTTGGACTTGGAATGCCACTGTTTTCAGATGCAAAGTCTCAGTAAATGAAATAAGTTCTTTTTGTACATTCCTGTTGAAAACTTTTAATATGAAAACATTTTAAGTCTTTTTATAAACTGATGAAAATGTATGGAATTTCCACAACTAATTAAACCTTAAGCATGCCCGTGAATGGAAAAAATCAAACTTGCCAAGTTTAATAAAAACATAATCTTTCCAACTGCAGACCATATAAAATCAACATGTTGCTTGAAACTTTTGCTATATTTTCTCTATTCTGTTTTTATGCTTTTTAGCAGCAGTAGAAGCTAAAGGAGCCAAATGTGTCTTAGGAACTTTGTTGTTTTAGTATAAGGCATGATATTTAATCAGCTCAGTGATACTAAACAGCCATAGAAGTCCTTCTTTTAATTAAAGCAAAATGGGATGCAAAAGATAAATTTAAAAGCCATTGGGCCTCTGTATGTACTATGCCACCTATTGTACAGCATACATGTATTTTGTGTTTTATTGTGTGTTGCTCTTTCTTTATGCATGTGTAGTTACACCAGAAAGAAAAGGTACAAGGCCGGCCTCATGGTCTGCTGATTGTAATTTGAGAAATGTGGCAAGGCTGCCAAAGTTTACTTAATACCCTGGAAAGTTCTAAGCGACAGAGGCTCTAGAGAGTTCTTGTGCCCTGCTTTGACTTGATGAGAGGTTTTGTGGCATTCAGTCAAAACCCACAGGTCATCACACTTGTCCACTGAGTTGAACAGTCACACTAGAGAGTGGTGCTAGGAAAGGAGTGAAGAATAAGGGTTAATAAACACTATCTACAAGGTAGATACAGGGAGAAGTGGAACAGTCTTGGTCATATGATGACAATAAAATTGAAATTTACTCTCAGGAGGAGAGAGGGGGACTAAGGAATGATAGAACATTATTTACAATCGAAGCATTCATTTGTGTACTGTTTTGGATTCATCTTCCACTTGGTTTATTGCTTGAATATGTGAATTTGAAGGTTTTTATTTTAAATTATGAAATGAACTTTAAGTATCAAAACAGTTACTTAAATATGACTATAACTTGTTTTGAACTGTTTGGCATTGGGGTTGGGGAAGTATATTCCAAAATATTTGTTGACCAGCACAATTGTTCATTGCATTTAGAGAAGATTTTTGATTATTCTGGGTGGTCTTTGTGGTTTAGTGGTGGGGTTCATTTGTTTTATAATTTGATTTCTGAAGAATGAGGCAATGCTGACATCTCCGTGATTCTACAGGAGAAAATTGAGGGAGCTGGTTACTTCAGGATGTTCTTACTTAAAAAAATAGTACTGCTCCAGAAGTGTCTTGAATAACCAGTTTAAACCTTTGATTAGTAAAAGTTGGATCATGTAATTATGTGAATTTGTCCTTAGAGAATGTTGGAGATATAACTATGTATAAAAGGTTTTATTTATTTATTTATTCATATGGCTAGCAATAAAGGCAAGACTTTATTACTTGCTGCATTTCCCTTAAGCTGCTTATTGAGAACTGTCAGAAAGGGCAGCTGGCAAAAAAAAACCCATGGAAACTTGGAAAAACTTTAGAAACCTGTATCATCTACAGCACACTCTCTTTCTGTTCTGCACCTCATTTTTTATCCATACACATCCATTTAGTTTTTAGCTTAGAAATTTAAAAAATTGGATGCAAAGAGAATATAATGATAGAAAATTAAATCTTAAAAATGAACTTTATTGATATTTAAACTAAATCATATTTGCCACAGCCTAAATGAGTTTCAAATCCAGTAGTCCTGACAGAAGTCAGTGTACAGGATATTTTGATGAGGATAGTGGTGTTGTCTTTTCATAGTAGTTATCTATATGCTTCAAGTGACTAAACCAGAAGGAAGTGACAAAGTAACTTTACAAAAAGCTGAAGTATGAATAGAGCCATAGTAAAGCCAGAAAGTTCTTCTGTTACCATCATCTTAGGGAGGAGACTACTGTGAAGCACTTTTTTTTTTTTCTACTAGTCTGTTCCTGTTAACAGAAATAAGAGAGAAACTGTACCTTAACAGGAATAAAGAATAAACTGTACAAATACCTACAGTTGGTTATTTTGGATTAGATTTTTAACAGTAGGATCCTTGAGCATGTAACTATGACCTCATTCTCCAGGAAGAAGGTAGGAGGTGGGAACTGAAGTTAGTTAAACATACATGCAAAAACTGACCAAAACAGAGTTTGTATTAAAGTCACAAAATACCAAAATTTTGACTTTTTTTTACTGTGATTGAATTTGAAGTTTGCTTTGGGAAGGTCTATTTTATTAAAAAATAGATGCAATACATTCTCTTCTTTCTCAGATTAATATACCACAAAACCACAAAGCAATAGAGGAAACCCTGAAGATAGGGGAAGAAGCATTTGAATATTTCAAAGTTACTAGAATCTCTTCCTTTTATTTCCTTCTGCCTTCTTTATAAAATAAATTACCTGTAGATTAGAACCTATTTACAAATTTATAATACTATGCTACAGTGACTAGTCATGCCAAATCTAAATATATGGAGAGCAGGGAAAAAAGTCGATCTGACAAGTTCTCAGCAGCATTTTATTGAAAACATGAAACATTTCAATGAACTCCTAAATGCAGCAGACATTTTGTTGTCTTCTGTAATTTTTTTTGTCTAGTGAGAAGCTATGAAAAATATTACCATTAAGAGTGGAAATTCTATTAAGATGTATGAGGAGACATTGCAATGTACAGTGTTCATTATTAAATTAAAAAAGGCACTTGCTATCCAGCTTGCCTAAAGATTATATAAAAAAACCAAACAAAACACCCAAAATGTCTGCAGAGAAAGGAAGAGTGGTAATACCAAAAGAGGTTAAGTATGTCCACAGAATACATTCATATTTAAAGAGACAATAATAAAGTTATGACCTAATAACTTAAGCAGATGCTTCTATGGCATAACTTAAATTTTGAAAGTCAATGAAACACTGAGTTTGAAGTCCTTGATTTATTTTTTTTTCTTATTTAAAAAAGAAAAAAAAAAAAGACAAAACCCAGACAAAACAACTAAAGAAGCTCTTCAAAGTTCTGTTCGTCTGGGCACCACCACCAGTGCCACTATATAGTAATCCATACAAGGGCAGGAGCAATGTAATTCAAGAAACCTATCCTGCCACCAGTTCTTGATTTTTTTTCTTAACAGTTGACTAGACAATAATGCAACCCCAAAGCAAAATGAATAATCATCAGGTAAAACTGTTTGTCTTTCAAATAGACAATGCCTCATTGTGTTTCTGCATTGCAGAGTGGTTTGAGTGCATATTCAGCCATAGGCTGAGTGCCACATTCAAAAAAGTGTTTGAAAAGAGATGGAAAAATATAAGGAACCAGTAAATGGGTAGGCAAAAGTGATAGAAGTCCACATTTCTGGTCAACTCCAATGTTTGACTAGGAAGAAGGCAGTTGGTATATCAGAAAAGGGACATGCAGAATTCATTTGCAGAAACATTGAATGCTTCCGCCAAAACCAAAATGCTTTCATCTCACCACAGTTTAACAGAATTCATACAGTCGCATATACCCATGAACTCAAACTAGTTTTCATCTCTTTTGTCCTGTCATGAATGTAATCAGCCTTATATTTTCCTCATGGTGTCTTCTATATTCACAGCTTCAGAATATTTTTAATTGTGTTTACCTCCAGTACCACTTAGAGTTCATCCTGGTGACAAGAAAATAAACAATTAAGTTATTCTGAAAGTACAGCTAAAAATCAAGATTATTGTTTGGTTTTTTTTTCTGTGATTTTAAATTTCAACTGGACAAATGTTTGTTAAATAGAATTCAGGGTACTTCTTAACAGGTGTATATTAATATCTTCTTTCTAAATTAAAATGTCAGTCCCAGTCTTGCACTAATCAGCCTCTGTAATTTGGTGCCAGCTTGCTAAATCTAGTTTAAGGATTATAGTTAAGGATACAGTGCATCTCAACCATTTAACGCAGCTGTCCCATGGACATGGGCCTGTCCCATCGATATCTATGAATTCTGCTAAGTCTTGCCATAACTGACATTGCAACTGCAGTATTCTCTGCTACATCTGTAGACATGGAGAACTGAGTTTGAATAAATAATAGTAACCAAAACAAGACTGGGAGTAAAATGTACCTGGTACTATTTGAAGATACAAGACTTAATGCTTCACGGACAAAGAGCAAATACTAACATCATTTTAAACAGCTATTCTTTCCAACAATTTAACTCTTCTGCAGAAGGCCCCACAGTAAGTATTCTTACCTTATTTCTAGATTTTTTTCTTTTTCCTTTATTTTGAATTGCTTCTAATTTTTCATTCAAAAGGTCAGCAATACCTTTTGCGTCTCTGCTGTCTATGTATTCCCCAAGAGCATTTTTCTTAAAAAAATAATAATAATAAAAAATATTGTGTAACATGTTACTCATGCTCTACACTGAATAGAAAATCTGCTTACTTTCAGATAAAATTCAAGGGAAATGCAGGGAGAAAGACAATGGCTCTGGTAGGTTGATTTATGATTCATAAATATATTTTTGTCTCTGTTTAAACAATGCTAATTGTCTTTACAGTAAGAACCACTCTTAGCTGCTAGTTTTCAAAACTACACAAATCTTATCCTGATCCTTAAAGAAACCTGAAATAGTTATCTTCTCACATTTATTCCGCTAAGTATTTAATGTAGAACTTCCCATAAGAGATTCAGTTAAAAGAAAAGTATAATTAAAAGAATTGGCTTAACTACCAGAATGCACTGAGTACTTTCTCTTCAACATTAATACATTTAAAAAGATGACTGTAATATTCTTGAAATTTAATAGTTTTACAAGAATAAAGGCAATTTCCTAGAAGTATGTGGATATTTTCAATTTTTTAATTTATTACTACTAATCTGTTAGTAGGAAGTATTGATCTCAGAGTCACACTGATAATTAATATGGTTTGATAAGGGTTGGTTTTGAGACAGAACACAATTAAATATTTCTTATCAATTTTCTATCTTAAAATACACTGTCAAAATTATAATGAAATGCTATGATTACATTAAAAGAATATTTCTCCTTAGCCAAAATGAAGTTGTCCACATTCATTTAGAGAGACTTTGCCTGCTTTTGGTAGCTGGTGGTAGAATTGGTAAAAGTTGAAAAACACTTTGTCACATGAGACCCCTGCAAAATTAAACCCTGGCTCTGGTTAAGCCCACATTTTAGTTACTGTTCTACTAATTTACAATTCATTATTTTTCAATAAAACATTATTACTGTCTCATTGTCCTACTATTTTAAGTATTACTGAAATTGTTTATTACTGTATCTCCAGAATATCTAAATAATGCACTTTAATACATTATAGAAGTAGTCTCTTAAGTCTTAATGTGAAATAAAATACATCTACTAACAGTACCCACTCACCAGTGTACACAAAGGAGACACTTTACCTTTGTTCCTTGGTAGGGGTAAAACTTAACAGTAGGGTAGGCTCTGATATCAGCAGTTTGACAGGTCTGAGCATACGCCTGACAGTCTACTTTTCCAGCTTTTACTTTTCCTTTAACAGTCTAAAAAGAAATGTTTATTAGAAACAAACTTCAAGTTCCCATGGGTGACTGTAAGCAAGTAACTTGAATAAGCCAGCAGTGCAGCTAAAAGTAAATGAAAAATGTGGCTCAAATCTTTTAAATATCTCAGAGTAGTTGCTTGCTTCTGTTAACCTTGTATCAGAAGTCACAACATGTTCAGCAGAGCACTTCTACTTGAATTCAGGGCAAGCACATCACAGTTCCAAAGGTCACCCCATCATAAGCTGAAATCTGCCTCAGAAGAGGGTCTGTGTGTGTGTCTGTGCGAGAGACAATACCCAGTGGCAAGTGGGACCTAAAACTGTGGACTTTCACTGAGGAGGCTCATTGAGGGTATGCGATTTTTGGATGATTGCTAAGAAATAAAGTGCTGATTAATTATATTTTAGCTATTACGAGTACAACAATTTGCTAATACAGTTAAAAACCTACCCTTGCAAGGATCTCAAATTCAGGAGCAAAATTTTGGCAAGGTCCACACCAAGGAGCATAAAAATCAATGACCCAGTGATCTTTTCCATTCAGAACTTTTTCTGTGAAACTCTGAGGAGTCAGGTCTACAGACAGTTGTGGTAAATATCTGTGGAAAGGAAGAATAACAGTCATAATCCATTCAAAACTTTAAACATATCCAAATTCCATTTATGCATAAGAAAAATTTCTGAAGTTAAGAATATTAGTAGTCTGGAAATCTCTACTTTACACTTTGTACTATAAGAGAATCCCTTTTTAAAGTGGTAGACAAAATAATAATATGGTCTTCAGAAAATGGGTGGACAGCAAGGAGTATGCTATTTCTCCATATTTTAAAAGCTGAAGTTAAAAGATGTGGAAACTTTAGCATCTTAAATTAAGCAATACATATATCTGAGTGTTTCTAATTCTTGATTTACATAGCATTTAAATATTAATTTCTCCTAGCAAGCAAACTATGCAAGCAGCTTATGAACAAAGTTTAATGCAGTAACTTACCCCAGTGCCCAGCCTCTCAGTGAATATGAATCTCTGTGCCATCCATTGTAGCTACTATAAAAAGAAAACAAAAATTCAGTTGCACAGTAGTTTGAATTACGTTTGAAAAAAAAAACACTCTGTAGAATGGAGATGATGAAATAATGAACTTAAATGCATATGTTTTAGGATATATTTCTACCTTAGTTTCAAATCTGTCTTGTTAATACAATTCAAAGATACGGAATTAAAGGCTAGAAGATGAAGAGAAGAAAATTCTATGTCAAGAGAGTAAGAAACGTGGTTTGGAGCACATGAGCTTTGATAACTAGAACTATTTTGAACGAAGGATCTTTGGTAATAACTCCAGATAAAATTGCAGCCTCTATGAAACCTGAGAATTACATTGAAATACCTTAATATATTTTCCAATTGATGTTCATTCATTACACTAAAACAGCTATTAGTTATATACATTTCCCTCAATTTGACAGTAGAAAAGCCAGGCAAACTGGTTACTTGAACAAGGATTTATTATTTGGACTTCCAGGGCATTGCTTAATTTTGAAATTCTAGTGACAGGTTAGAAAGAAGATTAATTCAGGATTCATATCTACTAACTTACAACTTTATAACAAAGTATTTTTCAACAGTTACCTGGTCAAAATCTGCCTTGATAGTTTTTGGTGATCTTTATTTTAAAAGACAAATTTCCATATTTTTGCAGGAAATAGCTGACTCATGATTAGGAATTCGGCGCTTAACAGTCATATTCACCAACTTAGTTGTTTTCAACAAGAAAAAAAAATCCTGATTTTAAGAGAAACTTTTATCTAGAACTGAATAAAGGCAAGCAGTCCAATGATGAAAGTTACTGAAGTCTGCTATTATGCCCTATGATGAAGAGGCTTTACCATTTATTATCTGCCAGCATTTCATAGAACTTTCCAATTTGTAAAATAATGAAGAAACATATTTGCTATTTCAGATGGTTATCTATCTTTAAATATGCATGTGCTTCCTGAAATGCCTGGATCTTCAAACAGTACTGTGAAATGGAGGGGACAGGCTGTTTGGTTTTGGCCAGATTTTATTTCCCATATAATTTTGTTGTTGTTGTTGTTAATGATTAATGTTTCCACACTAATGATACAATGAATGGGATGATTAGATACATGATGGACAATTTTTGTAACGGTGCTAACAAGCTGTTGGCAGGGAGGATGATCAGATGGCTATATCACTTTGTTCTCTAAAGGTAGAGCTGCAATCAATTAGGCCTAGTAGTATTTTTATATTGCATAATTTAAATAATCTACTTTAACAGGCAATTAAAGTTAGAAAACTGGCAATCAAGAACAAGAAATAAAAATTAAGATTTCTGAGGCTGGCTAAGTTCAAATTACTGAGATAAAATGGGAAAATAAAATGACACTTGTTTGAAGTAACAAAGTCAATAACACCTAAACAATAATATTGTAATGGCCTATTTTAAGAGCTGTGATGAACCTTTCCTACAGAACAGAAGATGTATATTCATCTTGTTCCACATCATCTAACATCTCTCCAAATGAAGTAAACTACTTACTAATAATGATGAGCTGTGTTTGATTTTTGAGGGAAGAGTCTTATTTCAGGATATCCCCGAACACTTTCTTGGTGACAGAAAGAATAATATTTTTGACAATCCACACTGCCTACACTGATTAATCCATTTAGCATCTGAAAAAAGAAGAAAACCTACAATCAAATATGCTAATCAACACTGCTACACTTTCAGTAATACTTCAGATTTTAAGTCTTAATCACTTAGTTGGGGAAAAAAGCCCAACAAAACAAACCAAGATTATCACAAGGCTTTCTTCTTTCCTGTAAATGGGTCACTGGTATCTAATGGGAGCCAGCCACCCAGGTGCATTCCAATCATGCACATATATTTTAGTATAAGCTGCATGCACATGGCTCATGAGGCACCTACCTTGCCTCAAAGGTACATATGAGTGTGATTATTTACTATAAGGACTATCATATTACCATGTTTCATACCATAGGCTCAGTAATTACGACAGATCCTGGCGCAGTGCAGATGTGCTATCAGTTGCACAGTTGGCCTGTGTCTTGAACACGCTGTATTTGTTGGAAAGGCCCAAACCACCTGGCATGGGCAAGGGAAGCTGATGATTACTGAACTTGTACTATAAAGCTACTAATACTTTGCAGACATTTGACCAGAATATAGAACTCCTAGTCTAGGTGAGTTCTAAATGTCTGAAAGTCAGTCATGGACTTGTTTCCAAAGCCCTATTTTTTTTGCCTTTTTTTTGCCCAAAGTTTCTAGTTCAAATTCCTGGAACTGTGTCCAGGAAAACCCAGATAGTTGTCTGTAAAGTAATATTACCTTTGCAAATGAGAGAAAGCTGTAATGGCCTTGCAAAACAAAAACACCCTCCCCAATCCCAGCAATTCCATGTTGAAGTATGTGTAATTCAGCTAACTGACAATCAGCCTTAAAATGTACGGTATTTAACATTTATTTACTTTCAGTGAAGAAAACAAGATCTCAGAAAAATTCTTCCTAATATAGGAAATAATTAAGATGGATAAGATTGAATTCCTTTAATCTGAAATTCAAGTCAGAGGTTTCACCAAGGTCTAAGTGCTATCTTAAAGATGACTAATGATCATAAAGAATACTGAGAATAAAGTTCAAATTATTTCAACCAATTCTTATCCAATTTATGGATAAATTTTTTTTTCATATTTTATTTTAAACAAATGCAGAGCTGTTTTCTATATAAAGCACTAAGCATCAAGGAAAGTTAGTTACTGTAAAGTTTCTTAGATCTTAGAAAACACACTTGTATCAACAGGAAAAACTGGATTACAGTATCAATGTACTGAACCTTTTAAAAAAACAGAGAAAAACTTTGCATTTGAAACAATATAAAACTGTCAGGTAGGAATTCCCTGTTTTATCTCCAGTATTAATCACTAGACTTTCTCAGTTGACAAATCTCTAAGATAGCGGTTGTACCATCTCAATAATTCCACAGAAGAGGACACAAAAGCAGAAAAATGTTTAAGTGTCATTTACCCTGGCCATTTTTTTCCATTCTGGCATTAAAGCCTGACAAGGTCCACACCATGGAGCATAGAAGTCAACCATCCAGATTTCCTCTCTTTTTCTTCTCTGAACTAATTCAACAAATGTCTCTGGTGTTAGGGAGAGCACCGATGGATTCCTAAGATCCTAAAATAAGGACAGTTTATAGACACACACTCTGCAACAGTAAGTTATCCCATATCTAGCGCCACCACATACAAACAGACTGTACCAAATTCTGCGAATGTCCCTCTTTTAGTGAAATTTGCTTGCTGCTGTGGCAGGAAAGACTCCACACCACTGAAAGGCATGGAAGCATTAAAAGTCATCCTTTCAACCAGACAATCATATGCCTGATTTGCTGAGAAAAGCTATCAAAAAATACAGCTAGGCTGCAAAAGGGAGGTTTTCTGCCTCTTCTCCATAAAGGGAGGCAAAAGGCAAGAAATTCAGCTTAACTGGCAGGAACAGGCATTATGACACTCAGCCATGCTATTTAGGCTGGGATGCAGAAGAATACATATGGTACATTAGGGGCCTCTGAATATCAACTGAAAAAGACTGATCTCCACCTGTTCCTGCCTGTGTGCTCTTACGCTTGCTTTTTCTGGGCTACCTAGTGAGAATGAACAGTCTGTACAGCCTGCAAATGTAGCAGTGAGAACCTGAATGCTGGAGGAAAGATGGGTGCCAGAACTCTGGCAGCAACAATGATAAGTACCAATGATTTGCAGTTCTGTGAGTTAAGAAAGTTCAAGAAACAGCTGAGAAGTGTGGAGGGCAGCAAGCTAACTGACAAAAATGTGAACCTCCTCCTATGTCAAGGTGTGTTAGTGAGGCATTTTCACCTTAATATTACATCACTTCATACTTGTAATTCCTTTATCCTCTGTCTGAGATAGATAGATAGAAATCATTACTATTACTTTGCAGATTAGAAGGTATCTTAAGTTATTTGCTAGTGATCTCAAAGAAATTACTTGACAGAGTAGGGAAATTAATCCATTAGGTGTCAAGTCCCAGACATACAGTTGCTGGATCACTTTTCTTGCTCAAGGTTTTTTTCACTCTTTATCTTACTAGTCTAATTAATAAAATAAAAAATAAAAATCTTAGAATCTTCCAAGTAAAGACATGTTTGTGGATGAGCTGCCTACAGAGCATGACTGCAACAAGGATTATGATTTACATACCTCTATAAACTCCAAGATCTGCTCAGCGGAGTGATGTCCTTCATATTCATGAACATCAGACTGATTGAACACAACTGTTGTTGGATAAGCTCGAATGTTATGCTAACAAAACAGACAATAAGAAATTGCAAGGAATTATTACATTTCTTGTACTTTCCTTCAACTTCTGTTGGTATTGGTGGCTCACAGCTGCTAGTCTATCCAGTTTGTACAGTACAACTGCTCAGACTTACATGCAGATGGGAGTTTGAGACCATTACAAATCAGTACAGAAAAGATGCCAATTGTATTCAGAGATGGCATAGTTTGTTCTGAATTTAAAAACCAGCCAGTAGTTCTTTTACAATGCTCCACAAATACAGGAATTAATCCACGGGCCTTCTAAGCCTTAACTTTAAAGCTATTCCCAGTCTCCAGGTGGAAATGCTTGTACTGTATGACTAACTGTATTGTTTACTATTGAACACAGATGCTTCCATGACTTGAATTCTTCAGTGTGTAAACACATCTAAATAAAACTTTAAAAATATTATCCTTTCTTGCTCATTTTTCATGTGTTTTAAGACATTCACATTTTAAAGATAAATACATTCTAACATAAAAAGCTCTTGTGAACAATAAAATGTGCAGGTGCAGGAAAGCTGTCAAAATGTAGTATTTTCTGGGATTCAGGAAAAGTAATGTCAGTAATTTCTACCATGATAAATTCATTGAAGCAAAAGTTAAAGCAAATTTAAACATTGAAAATTGGTCAAAATTAAAAAAAAAAAAAAATTTCATGCCATTACTATATCTTTAAATAAGTGTAAACTGGTAAGTAATAAACTTCTATTAATTTGAAAGTGATCCTGCACTTCTTAAGTGCTACAAAACAAAAAGCACAGTCAGTTAGGGTGAACTGAATTAGAAGTGGTTTTGCAGACATCTTGAAAAGGTGTTATATCAATGTAAAACTTGTATTTTTAAATGTTTTACTGTTTTTAATCCTCCTAGGTGAAGGACAAAAAGAATGTATGTATGTATTTACATACACATTAGAAAAAAAATTCTGGCTCTGCTTTCTTTTTTTCTCTTAAAACCCCCAGGAATTATTAAATTCTGATACTTCCAGAGTCTTCCACTAACACTATGAAATCAGAGAAAAATGTGACCTGTATTTTGCATTAATATATTATCTGTAGTGGTTACATAGCTTGCTCCTTTGAAAAAAATTGATATATGTGTCATTTTCGGTTTACTACCCTTTAAGAAAGTAATATTAAAGAACAAGCATTTTCTGCCCCCCTCCCTAGAAGAAAATAATATTCTTTGAAAGGATTGGTTTGGGTTTTTTTTATTTTATTTTTAGTTCCTGCAGCTTACCATGTTGCAAAGCCCTTCATGAACAGTACAGTCTAGCGTTCCAAATTTAAGCTGACCATAAAGATGTTTTGATGCTTTTCTCAGCTCTGGTAACAAAGCTCGACAAGGAGGACACCACTAGAAAAAAAAAAAATGCAAGTAAGTGCAATTGCTTTCCCAGCAGTTGGGTCTCAGAAGAATGTAAGCTGTTTGAGATTAATGATACACTGCTTTGACAACAGACTCCACTCAATAAGAAACCCACACAGTCTAGGAACTAGCGCTGCCAAGGAATGGGAACTTACAATACCATCTCATGATGCTGAAGGACACTTTCAAGATACTGCTAGTATTTTGTAACATAGTTACATAGCAAATTTGAGAAGAAAGAAAATGTAGATATTAAATATTTACCGGTGCAAAGAAATCCACAAGCCATGGTTCCTTCTCTTTGTCAGGAAAATTCTGAGGTCCCAGTGTGATAACGTGAGAGTTGACACTTTCTTTGGCAAATGCAACAATGTCATATAAGATCTTCTTTCCTTCAAAGAACAACGTAGAAAGGAAACTTTATTTTTCCCTATGAGAGATCTCATTAAAAAACTCAGTGACAGCAACAGGAGTCCGTCAGTTCTCTTGACTCATCTTTAAACATGGCCTGATTAAATAAATTAAACAGGTACTGGCTTGCTGTTTCTCAGGAAGACCATGTTAAACTGTCCAGACCTACATAGGTAAGACATGCTCTAGGTGACAGTTGATATTTGGCTAACTGGATATTTACCCAATATTAGTCAAATAAATGTTTTATGCAAGACAAAACATGTTTTTGTCAAACAAAATTACTCTTTTTTTGTGACTGGACTGTTGGCTGTTTTACCATCTTACTAGTGTTTGTTGGAATTAAAGTTACTATTCTAGATACACTTGCCTTGGCAAAGGTATTGACACAGTAAAGACTTCAAGCAAAAGAAATTATATCAATAAATCACAGCCTTTTAGGTGTAACTGAAGTTCCTGCTGACACAGCTCTAGTGGGCAAAGATCAAGTCTCTTCATACCCTTCATGTACATATTTGTTAGCAGAAATGAGAGTTTGTGTCTTGAACTGAGACTAAGAACTTCAGGGTAATTAAATCTGAAGTCACTGCACAATTACTTACTAAAATTTATTACTGTTCTTAGATTTTAAACTCTTGAAGCCCTTTGACATAGCATACAAAAAAGCCTGATTCTTTCAAGTATTATATTGTTATAAACATATAAAAATATAATAAATATAATGGAGTGAGATGACTGTTCTCAAACGTTCCAGATGTCATCTATTTTGTAAATAGTAAACAAAACCATTCAGAAAAGAATGTATGTACTGTAGTCCAATGCATTTCTCTTATACTATTTGTAATCTATGCCATTAGAAAAAGATCTAAGAATGTTGTATGTATGTGACCCTTTCTTAGCTTCTCTGCAGGAGTGGAAATTGCAAGGAGTATATAAGGCTTTTCCCAGCAGCAATCATTAGATGTATGGGATCATCTTTCCCCCTTAGATACAACTAATCTTTTCTAAGTGGTCAAAAACCTTTCTCCTTGCTTCTTTATTACAGTACTGAGGTTCTGACTTAATTCTAGCAAGCTGTTTCTAATACTTCAGAAGCTGAAAAATGAGAACTTTATCTTGCATAATTGCCTTGTGCTGCATTCTGGATGAAGCTGCACCTATTGCTGGAAGCGACAGTCTTGCTTCAGGCTGCATTCTTCAATTTTGAATCCTTTCAGTGGCACACAGCAACATAGTTCCAACCTTTCCTGGAAGTAAACTGCTACTTCGGAAATGAAAGTAAGTGGTAAAAGTCTCAATATAGATTTTCTTGGATGGAAGTCAACAAAAGATGGAATTAGTTTTAGTGCAGTGACACACGAAATCAAATCCAAGTTTCTCAAGTTGGCAGCACTGTGTAAGTAGCATGTTAAGCCTATATGAAGGGCGTGCCTTACAGCATTCTTTGGTTTTCCTACCCAAAACAGAAGCTGTCCTGATCAGCTTCAGAGATTTCATTTGAATGTAATTATGTAAATGACATTGAAATAGACAGGATAGTAAAGACAAAATACATCTCTTGGCATCTGTTGACTGCTTACCCAGGAAAAAAAGAAAAAAACCAGAGGAAATTATAAGTTTGTGCAAGGCTACAGTAAGGTCAGAGGAAAAAAAGCAAATATTACAACTATGAAACTCTTCTTTGGGAAAACAAATGCAATTTGCCAAAGATAGTGTCATATCAAAGTGATTATGTAATGATTTAAACTTGCCAAAGTTTCCCTTACCATGATGAATTTCATAATCTCCAGTTCCTTTTCCTTTGAAGACTGCTAAACAAGGCTGATAGACATATAGTTTGTTGCAGATGCTTGGTGAGGAAAGACAGTCAAACTTGCCAACCTATTTAACAGAGAGTGGCATCTTAATATAAGGCATCCTAATTTATATAGATTAACATATTTTGAAAGGCAGTAAGAGTTAGGAAAAGAAGGTAAAAATACAGAAAAGTAGTAACCTTTTTATAAACAACAGAGGTCTTTAGACAAATTCAAGTGAACATCAGGAGGAAAACTAATAGCACAGCTATATTAGGTTGCTTGTTAATTTTTAATTTAAAGGCCAAAATGGGAATAAAACCTTAAAGTATCCTCTTCTTTTTTCCCTTCCAAATAAAATAGCAGGGAAGAAAAAAGACACCTAAAATAAACATGACATTCAAATTCTTCTAGTCAATGCAACAGTTTTTTTAACATACCGTGTAGAATAACACAATCCATAAGTCTTCAGTACAAAGTTTGAATCTGGTTTCTTTTTATTAAGAAAATTTTTGAGACAATTATAGGATTTTCTGAATAATTAAAATACAGCTTCACATACATCAATTTGATGTTGAAGTGTTAACTTTTAATTGTTAACTGAATGGGATCTGCAGCAACATTTCCCATGACAGAGCAGATTTAAAAGATAATCTTTCCTCACTACTTTTAAATTATTCAAACTGTATGGGAAACTTCATTGCTTGCTTTAAATGAAAAAATTTACTACAGATCTACCATATGATAGTATGTCTCTTTCAGTACCAGAGGTGGCAGGTGGTAGTAACAGCTAATAATGAAAAAACATACTGACTTGTTCTCTGAATGTAAATGGTATTTAATACTAGGTGAGTGAGCAGTCTTACCTGAATATGTTCATCTTTAAGTAAAAATTTAAGTTTCTTAAATTCCTGTACATTTGATTTATCACTCTCCCCAAACTGGAAGAAAAGCAGCCATCGGTGATGAGCCAGACGGTCCTTTAAACATAGGAAAAAAACCCCAAAACCACAACAAAAACACAGAAAAAAAAAATTATTCCAAACTTCTACCAATTTGTAAATTCCTTTTATGCTTTATAAAGGCAAGTGCCCAATTATTCATCTGATCTCCGAGTGACCTCCTCCACTCAAGAAATTCTTTCATGTAGTCCTTCCACTAAACTTCCTTTTACTGCAGCGGAAGTGGGAAAGAGGAAAAAATCTGAAAACAAGCTGGCTACATGCTACCCTCTATACTTTTTGTTTCCATGTTCTCTTGTAGATCAAGCTTCTAAGTGCTACAACAAGCGTGAAAAGAGGTTTCCTCCTTTTTTTTCCTCTAAGACACAAGTAACTTTTATGACTTCTAATTTCAGTTCATACATAACTTATCATGGATTAGAGAGTATTATTTCCTTTCTTACATCATTGACAAAATATATTTAAAACAAAATTCTCTACAATGAAATTGATTTAAAAAATAACTAGAAAGTTACAGTTGCAGAGTGAGGTGCAATGGCAATTTCTGTGGTTTTCTATCTTCCTATTAAATACATCCCCCTCCCCCTTACTTTTTTTGTTTTGCTGAACAACAAAAGTAAACGTAGACAAACAATGTTAAAATGTTAAATAATTTTGGCTACAGAGAAAAAAAGGTCATTTTCAGCTAAGTAAGTACTAGGTTGTTGTGTCAACAGGATTTGAAAAATCCTAAAAGTAACAATAAAAATATAAAAATTTATTACTTAAAGAAATCTTAACACATTTTTTAAATTTACCTCTAATGATGCTGCAGAGATAATTTCAAAGTCTGGCAAATGCTGCATTACTTCCTGATATATTTCTCTGGCATCCAAGGAGTTAAGAAACTAGGAAGGAAAGTTAACAGTGTTTATTATAAGGAATTACAAACATCAACCTGATTGTTGATGATTAGTACTCAAAGCAACAGGGAAATTATTCTGATTTGTTCCTTTCCATCAACTGAAGAGTACAGTTAATAAAATGTTATTTGATCGGCTTCATATATATAATTTCACAAACATCACTCTCTGAATACTGCTTTTTAACTTGTTTTCCTACAATATTAAACTCAAGATACAGTATTTTGTCAAAATGGAGGCTGAAAGTCTCAAATTCAAATTTCATGCCGAATTTTACAATCAAGTTTACAAGATTTCCAATCTAGTCTTACAGCCTTCCTTAACTGCACCGTACAGATATTTAAGTTTCAGTAGTTTTTAATATTTATGAAGTAATATGCATCAGTAACTCAAAGTTGGTAAGTTACAAGGTTGAAAGTATGTAGGTTACAAATTTAATTTCCTCCTTTTAAAGATACAGATCCAGTAGTGACAATAAAGGAACAAGCCCTGCTTCAAGCTAAGAATGTCTCCCATCAATTAAGGAAGTTAAAACTATCATACAAATGTAGGAGGAGGTTGCAATATTACAATAGAGCTGAACAACATAATCCGTACCAACAGACATCATAGGAGTACTTCTATCACACATGTCAGCACTCCATTCAGAGTAGCATTTCTCAAACTTGTGATACCTATGGCATATTCTTTCTGGAATAAAAAATTGGGGGCACATGGCAAATCATAGAATCATTTAGGTTGGAAAAGACCTTTAAGGTCATCGAGTCCAACCGTAAACCTAGCATTGCCAAGTCTACCACTAAACCATGTCCCTAAGGATCCCTAAGTCACCTGCAGGGATGGTGACTCAACCACTTCCCTGGGCAGCCTGTTCCAGTGCTTAATAACCCTTTCGGTGAAGAAATCTTTCCTAATATCTAATCTACACCTCCCCTGGCACAACTTGAGGCTGTTTCGTCTTGTCCTATCACTTGTTACTTGGGAGAAGAGACTCCCAAGTTTGCCCAGGATAGCTGGGTGGCAGCTCTTGGGCCCGTCATGGAGCACATCCCACCCCTGGATTCCCACAGCTGCTCAGGAAGGCTCCTGAGGAGGTGGCTAGGCAGTGCCACAGGCTGCTGCTATTGCAGCATGCTCCTGTTCACTCTCCCAGCATACCAGCAAACCGGGGACCACCTCCAGGGATCATTGCCTTAGAAGCCAAGAGGGATATAAACTCATACCAGGGCATATAAACTTAGAAGAAAGAAGGAAAAAAGCATCTTTTCAGTTAGATATAATCAATTGGAAAATTATTTATACATTCCTTTGTCATTGTCATCACCTTATTTTCTCTAAATACAAAATGGTTGAGAAACAACTCGTACCAAAACGCCTCCTTTCTCTTTGTTATTGATGATGGTGGCTCCAGGTGGAAAGTATGCTGTAGTACTAGATGAGATATCCAAATTATCACAAAGCTCACCCTGGGTGCCACAGTCCATCCAGCCTACATTAACAAGACCTTCCTGTAATAAAAAACCAACACAAAAATCAAAACCAAACACAAAACCAAAGAAGAGTATTTTTTAATTTCAGGTTCAGAAATGCTTTTGAAAATCCCAACACAAGCAATTATATACAACATTTAGAAAATGGAAGGAAACCATACTGGAATTCATTAGGTAATATTAATTAATATTTTATAAAATTCTTTAAAAATTTAATGTTATTCCAATATCTACTAAGTTAAAAATATTTCACTCTTCTGAAAGTTAATGGGTGAAATCTTGGTTCCACTAAACTCAGTGAGAGTTTTAGCTACATGTTGATGCTTTCCCTTCTGTTATTTTATTTTAAATATAACAGGTAATGCTTTCAAAGCGAAACGCTGCTTACCAACATGCCAGCTAGCTTAAGGCGTGTTTGGTAACTCAGGCAATCTGCAAAATAAAAATTATTTATTTACAAACAGAAAATTTCAAATTATTAATGCACTAAACCTACTCTTGTTTAGAATTACCCCTTTCCTCCTCACAAAGGTGACCATTTCAAAAGGCATGCTTCCTGGTTATTCATTCAGTATTTCAGTGACTTTAAGTTGTAACATCTAGTAATCAGCACTTGATGGTTGTCTACTCTAAGTTAAAAATAACATGAATAGCACTCTCTTCCTTCATCAACACAGAATTCTCATTTAAAAAATTTTAATATTTTATGTGCTATACTAAGACTGACCTATAAAATTTCTCCTTAATCCATGTTTAAAAAACACCCAAGAGGTATCTACATACTGTCTCGGAATGAAATTTCAATGGAAATATCAATTTTCTGTGATTCAAATAATAACTCACTATAATAAATACATCATATGCTCTAATTGCTCATCCAGACTTTGAATAGTTACTTTCCGATGCAGATTTTTTTCTGAAATAAGATGCATCGACCTCACTTCAATTGGACCAAAATTGAAAACTTAATAAGGACTGCAACTTGAAACCAAGTTATTTACAAATGTAAATCCAAGACTGCAGCTCTGGTTATTCAGTTCACAGAACAAAGGTCTCTTCATAAGACCAAGAAAACTTTATTTGTCAAAGGTGTAGCGCATTCACTTAGTTCTACCAGCTAATCAAGGCAACTTTCTCATATACCATATCCAACACTGATCCCAAGAAAGTCAGTGACAAGCAGCTACAAAAAACAATGCAAATCTATAAACTCTGTCATGACATCAGTGCTAAGAGCCAATTACTATGTCCAAACCTAACTTAAGAGCAAATATTCAGCTAATTTTTGAGTATTGGTGGTTTAAAGGGGAGATACATCCTTTCTTCTACTCTGCTATCATGACAAGCTGGCATGCACCTATGCAATATCTGTTGTTTGAGCTTGAGCTGGAAACTGAAGTTAGAGGCCTCTTCTATCAGTTCCCTTCCCTGAGGGCTTACACTTGAGTGCCTTTTTAATGGCTTACATGACATTACAGAAGCACAAGAGCATAATCTTTCTATTAATGTCCCTTTTGTTAAACTGCCTCTAAAATGGAGCTTACGTGACCCACAGTCCAAATACTGTTGTGATCTAAGATATTTTAAAACCTTTTATTAGAAGCAAAAGGGATTATGCCACCATCAACAGAAGTACTTATTTTTCCTGTTTGACTTATTTGAAAAGTATTTAATACACCTACCCCCACGTTCAGCACAGAAGGTGATCAGCCAACCAACACCAGAAGCAAATGAAGTTTCAATGGCATTAACAAAGTTTCCTAAGAGTGAAACAATTTGCATCAGTTTGTGACTAAATGTGACTATGAAACAAGGTTTTATATTTATAGTAACAAATTACAGTAAACTACTTTTAATCTCAAAAAAGCCCCGTAGCAACAGTTGACAGATTCAGTTGTATACATTGGTTCTGCCATATTTGTACTGTAAAAGAAATTGCAAGAACAACACCCCAAGCAAAATATGTGAACATTACCTGCCCATAACTCGGTGACTGTGCTTGTAACATATTGCATGGCAAAGTTCTTTAAGCTCTCTTTTGACCTGTCTCCATAATATTTCACTGGTTGCTATAGAAGACAAGGAATAAAGTTTCTACAATTAAAAAAAAAAAAAAAAAAAGAAAAAAAAAAAGAAAAAACCCACCCCTAAACCCACTGGTTTTTTTATAACAGTATTTATGCAACTGCAGGATACCACTCTCTCCCCCTCACCTCTCCCACCCCTAGCTCTAATTGTTCTCTCCCTCCCATATTGGAATATTTGGAATTTAACTTCTATTTAAATTTTATAAAATGATTTCTTTCCAAGTCCAGCAACACAAGGATAATGTAGTCTTAGAAACACCAACTCCCAATGATTGTATTTCTACTTAAATAAAAATTGCTTGCATCAATCCATTTAGTGTATTCACAATCTCTGCGTTCAACCTCTCAAATCTTATCATTGTCAAAACGTACCCAACCATTCAAGTGCAATTTGTACACCACCCCTGGCACCACTACTTGTGTGGAAGGAATTTCCAAGTTGCTTTAGGTACACGGTCATATCCTTTAGACTCAAAACCACAGACTATCCTTTGTATTTGAAAAGTCCGTTGCAATACTATAAGAGAAACTGTTCAAGTAGACTTGTTGCTTTGCTACAGCACCACTGCCAACAGTATCTTCCCAAACCAGAAGTGATATGTTGCATGGTAAAATGATTTAAAAAACTCACTGTATAAACCAGATATCTATTTTCAAAGTTAACATTCTAAATTAATTTAACCAATGTGAAAGATGAGAAAAAGTAATTTATTAAAAGGAATTAATATATTAAAAGCAAGACCTTCACATAAACACCTGTGATTCAACAAGTTTTAAATACTTTTCCAGATTTCAGTCTTTCTAAAAACACTTGAAGTTTCATCACTTACCATTCCAGTTTTGAAAACATACAGACTGGGATAGCTGTTAATCCCTTTAATTCGACAAAGCATTCTATTATCTCCACAGTTGACAGCTCCAATGCGTATTACTCCATCCATCTCCTTGGCAAACTCCCTCCACTAGAAAAAAGGCAAAAAAAGAAAAAAAAAAAAAAAGTATTTTCCTATAAAGATATAATGAAAAATCAGCATATGTTTTATTCCTGGCAACTTGAATTGTAGTCTCTGGCTTCAGCTTCAGTGTAAAAATTCACTTCATTAAGTTTTATGCTGTTAAAAACAATGAACTTTCGGAGTTAATTTGCTTGTTATACATACCGTAGGTGCTAACTCGTGGCAGTGGGAGCATCGAGGAGAATAAAAATTCACAAACCACAGTTCTCCTGAGTTAACAGCAGCATCTAGATGGACAGAAGAAAATTCTAAGTAGTGCACATCTACAATGTAGTTATATCTAAAATGTACCTTTTTACTATATTGTTTTCCCCAAAAGCTGAATTAAGTATTTATATGTCAGACACAGTAACAGTAACTCAGACGGGATAAAGATTGCACCTAACTTGCACATACCTGCTGTTGTAGGCAAGTGCACAAAAATAATATTTCAGAGAATATCAGCACCCTGATTTTCAACATCTGTTCTATTATTTAAGAATAAATATACTCTCTACTCTCTACCTAGCTGAAATGCGTGACAGCATAAGTCTGGTTACCTTAAAAACAAAATATAAGTGCTAAAAGATTTTTACCCACTAGAACCTTCCATTTCCTTATATCACTTTATGTGTATTTTCTGGGTTCTACCAGGCAATCTTTTTATGTAGAATCCCTGTCTAATAGGTGAAAATGCAATGTAAAAAATCTAAGTTAATATAATTACTAGAAAAGTCAAGGGAAACATAATTAAATACTCTTGCTTATAAAAGAAAACAACAGCAACAAAGTATACACACACAGAGGTTATCAGCTTGAATTACATGGCTTTCAGTCTCTCCATTTTTGGACATTATTTTTATAGTGAATTTTCTAAATTATATTCATCTATATTAAAATATTCTCACAGCCAGACAACTAAGGGATGTGTAGATTCTGCTAATCAATTAACCAAAGCAAGGCCAGGTTCTTATGGAGAGCATCATGAGGTTCTGCTATTAGAACAGTTTACAAAACTGGTTCAGCGTGTAGATCCAGTACGTACAAAGGAAACTGTACTCAAAATGCAGATGAAAAGTCACACAAAATCCAATAGTTTTTCTCTCTAGTCTCTTTTAAACATCTTAGCTATAATTTTAAAAGAAAAAAACCTGGATGATATCCTCACTGAAAGTGTTATTTTTCCAGACCTTGTTTTACTTAGCTGTGTTTTTAGTATCTGGTATCACCTTCTGGTCTTGAACCTCTTGTGCAAGGCACAATTGACTGGATTTCACAGAAAACAATTAATAGAAGTAAAATAGAAAAGTTCTATCAAGTGCATTTTTAGAAAAGAGACCAAAAAATAGTAATGATAAATTAGGAGATACAAAATTTGAATTCAATAATTTCCTCTTAGAGATCTCACAAAGTATCTTTCAAACTTAATCTAAACTGTTTATTGATACTGATCTATTTGCTAACTAGCATTTACCAGGAAGTGTTAAGAGGCCTTTTTGTTTGTTTTCTCATCTGAAGATGATTTTCTGACAGTTTTTGGTATAGATATGTAACAGAAGTCTATAGAAACACAGCTCAGAACGTAAAAATTGTTACTTTCGGTTGCCATGTTGTCAAACGGATAGCTATTTATTTAAAACTTACCAAATTCTCCTCTATCCAATGTTATAATTTCAGGATCGTCATCATAAATACCTATTTAAAAAAAACAACAATTGCTTTTTATTTTTGCCATCTTTAAAAGGAAGAAACAAACTATCATCGTATTCACAAGATAGAAAACAGAAGACAGTACACCTAAGTTGAAATAGTAAGCTGGCAAAGATAGTTTTTACAACAAAGCTATATTTGTTTAGTAATATGTAACCTTAGTTTAATCTCTTGATAACTCCCGCACCCTCATGCTACAAAAGCCACCAACAGAACAGAACAGTTCTTTTGGTGTTTTAGTAGACAAGCCACCAAGTGAGCAGAGAACTTGAACTACCACTGCTATGGCAAGAGTATTAGAAATAACATCAACCAGTTGTCAGATTAAAATCCAGGAAGCTACAGCTCTCAGTGAGAGTGCTATATGTAATGTCTAGAAGCTTTCACTTCTTCTCTCAGCCTCTGGTTATCTAAACTATTTAGATCACAAAGGCGTTTCAGCCACAAGATTTTCCACTAACAGAATGTGTGAATGCCGTGGAATAAAGACAGCTTTTCTAAAAAGCTAACCAGTCCTACCTAGAACATCACTACAAAACAGTCTACTACTTCAAGTACGCAAGAAAAGCAGTGCGGAGATACCAAAAATACTATTAGACAGCATTATATTATGCTACTATGGCTACAGATCTTTTACAGTACCTAATATGGGGAGATGCCATTTCACCTGAGGTATACAAGGATTAAATGCAAATAAATAATGAGAGAAATTAATTTCTACAGGTGACAAGGTATTTTTTATATTACTGTCCATTTGTATATCATATATACATTATACATACACTTGTCCATATGTATATATATCTATTTTTATACACACACACACATATATATATAAACTGTAAAAATATTAAAATCTCCAAACAACTGGTTAATACATATGCAAGGATATTGTTTCTCAATCAAGCAGTGCAACTTCAGGCAGATAAAATTTCTTAAATCTGTTTATCTGAAGAAGTTTTAGGATAATTTCCATATTTTCCTGTGATAGTTGCACCTCTGGTTTATTCAGTTTCAATTTGCACAGACATTACTTTTTAAAAGATTGGGATATATTAAATCAAACTACACCAGAAAAACTTTTTCTTTTGTATCAATCAAACCATGTTCCTCAGCTCCCTATTTTAGCTTACTCCTGTTACAGCAGCTCTAAGAATGGTTTATTCCAGCCTTTCCATACAACTACCCAAAATTTTTTGAGACAAACATTAAATAACTTGTCTCAAGATCATTTCAGGTATGATTCTGTTATTACTTTTTAAGTTTCTACTACATCTTTACTCATCTCTAATTGTGTAACTGCATATAAAATAGGCTTGACAGTGCAAAAATCTCTCAAAATCCAATTGAGAATACTTTATCTAAACAAAAAAGGTCTTCCTGCATTAAAGAGTTAAAAAGCATACTGATGAAACATAAACAGTGGAATTTAAGTGGAAAAAAAAAAAAAAAAAGCTTTGCACTTTAGAAAAAACCAAGAAGTTAGATGACCAATAAAAAGGAAAGCAGCAGGAACAAAAATCTAGGTAAATATATTACTACATTTTTGGTATTTTTGGGTAGCCATTAACACAGTAAATAAAAGACTGGGTCAACAGAGAGAAAATGACAGTTACAGGAAAAGAAGAGAGCAGGCAGAAATCAGGAGAGGATGCATGAGAAATGCATAAAAAGATCTGATATACATCTGAATATTGCATTTACTTGTGACTGTTTTAAGCAAATCGCAAATATACATCATAACTTACCAAAATCATAGCGATAATAGTGCCAGCTTTCATAACGACCTCCTTGCTGCTGATCTTCAAGACCTTTCTCTCCGTACTTATCATACTTCTTCCGTAGATCCTCATCTTTAAGTACTTCATATGCTCTATTTATTTTCAAAAAATTTTCATGTGCATTTGGGTCATTCTGTGTAAGGGAAACTATAATTAGTAAGTGATTAATAAACCATATTGTACATATAATGCTGAGAAAATAATCTTTGGAAATATTTTTAAATCCCTACTAAAGATGTCAGTTGTGATGGAAACAGACATTACACAGTGATCTCCAAACAAACTACAGTAAAGTTTTCCTTTCCTGAAGCCAGATGAGTCTTCTCATTTCTTCATCCTCACTGAAGTACCAACTGAAATACAAAGCAAACTGATAGGAGGCTGTAACATTCTCCAGTGATCTCTCTTCTTTCAACTCTTTTTCTCCAATGGAAGAAAAAAAAAATACTTAAGAATGAAGACTTACCATTTCCTCTGCAATCTTTTCTACTCCCCTAGAATCCCCAGTTGTTCAGTTTGAAAATCTCTGCTATAAAGCCAGATTCATCCTTTCTGATCTTACGGTGTAGACAAAGGCCCCCTTTTTTATTTAAAAAGCATTCTGGTTCTAGGTAGCTTTGGAATTAGAACAGTGAAAAATCTCCAGACATATTTTGAACCCCAGTTTGGGTTCTGAGATGGTGCAGTATAAAGTTGGAGCAAAATCTGCAGCACTCTCCCACCCTTTTAACTTCTGCTTACACATTTCATTCAAAAGACACTTCTTAAAGATTCTTGACTTATTTACCTAGATATACATGAAACGAATTACCATTACAGAATTTGTGTAAGGGCTTCATCTTCTATCATCTTTAATGTTGAAAATAACTTGTTGAAAAATATTTAGTAGTATTGGCATACTTGGACACTACAGAATCTGACCGAAAATGTTATTATTTTGAGGGTATCAACACAGGGAAAACAAAACTTGCAGTTAATGGCTACAAGCTGGCATTTCTAACTTTGTTGAGATTTGGCTTTCTCTTTGAGCTTTGTCATGTTCAAATCCATTGTAAAACATTAGTGCCTCAGAGGCTTCAATGTATTCTGTGCAGGAGGGCCCTGAGCTCATATGGAACATTACTGTCTTCTGGGGCTCTGTGCAGGGGCAGTTGCACATACAAAGATCCAAAACCTCCTATTTCCTGTGAATTTCTGATTATTTCAGGAAAACTTGAGGAAAAACTGATGATGTTTAAAGTTAAAAGTGATTTCTTTGTACTTTGAAAAATATGGTAGTACAGACTGAGCCATTCCCAGTCTTCTCTCTCTGGTTATTCTAGAGCTCCTTATTACCCTCCCTTGTTATGCCTCGGCAGTCCCAGAATTTCTGCTTTGTCCTATTCGATACTTGGAGATTGATGTCTCAGTACAGGCTGGTGTTGTCTGCTGTTTAGATGAGACTTCACGTTAGGGTAACAGTAAGTTCCCCTAAGCTAAACAGAAAGAGACAAACTCATTGGTTTACCAACAAGGTAGTACATACAGACAAATTTTCTTCTATTTACAAAAATATAAAAGAGAATTAAATGATCTTGGCTCTTTTTTTCACCACAGCAATTTAATATGGCCCAAATTCAACACAGCCATGCATGACCAGTCTATCCCTTTTTGTAAATTTTCTCTGCAGAAAATCTGAGCTGAAGCATGTTACGAGGTGGTTATGTTACTTCACAAGAGCAGAGAAACATTTTAGATAAATTAAAACCACTTTTTGTTTAAACATTAAGATCCACGAACTCAACAACTTTGACCTGTTAAAGATGTAACTTACCTGGTTTTTATCAGGGTGCAACTTTAATGCCAGTTTTTTGAACGCTTGTCGTATTTCTCTACTACTTGCTTCTTTGGATATTCCAAGTAAACTATAGTAGTCCTGATCAGTGCACACAAGAACTATGACACATACTAAAACTAGCAATAAAGATCTTTTGAAATATCTAATATAATCTCCTTTGGATACTAAGAACTCCATTATGAAGCTTTTAGAAAGTTTACAAGTTCTGATTCGAGGAGGCTTTGGGAAGACTCTCCAGTAAATCCGCCAACGTTCAGAGATACAGCCGTATTTATGACAGAGCTCTTCAAAATGCTGGTTGTCCTACTTCATGTCACAAGCCTTGCAAAAGTTACAACCTATAAGAGGGGGGAGGAAAAAGCAATTAAGTACATTTTCCTTCTTATTCAATAAATACGTGTTAGTACAGAACCCCAAGGCCAGCTCGTGCAGGCTGCGCGTGAAGATTAAGTTTCCTGACGGCTAACTGCCTGCTGTCTGAAGACCACCCGAGTGAGAGACCACCTCTTTACTATGGACATCGTGAATGAGGTAATCACGCAAAGCTCTACTGAGCGACACTGAACACCAGCCACTTAGATCGCACCAGAAAAGCCCGTTGAGTCGGGCACACTTTTCCTTCAAACTTACTTTTAGTCTCGCAGGGGGACGTGTCTTCCCAAAGGACCCGGTAGCTTTGAGCCCGCCGCCGCTGCGGGGCGGAGGGCTGCCCGCCAAGTAGGCGGCGGACGCCCCTCGCAGATAAAGCCGGGCAGAGCTCGGGGACCGGCGATGGGCGGCGAAGGGGCCGGCGGGACGCGGAGGTGCGAGGCCGGAGGTAACAGCCCCGCCAGGCCGGGGGGCGGCCGGGCTGCGGCGGGAGAAGGGGCGTGCGGCGAGCCGCTGCCGCCGCCGCCGGGGCGGGGTTGCCGCGCGGTCCCCTCCCCTCCCCTCCTCTCCTCTCTCTCCCCGCTGGCGCGGCCTCGGTGCCAGCCGAGCGCCGGGGAAGCGGCGCGGCGCTTACCGGGCTGCAGGGAGGGCAGCGGCGCCGGCCGGCGGCTCAGAGCGGCGGGGAGCCGGCGGAGGGAGCGGGCCGGGCGCGGGGCAGCATGGGACGGCGGCGCCTTCACCCCGGCGCCGGGCGGAAGGGCGGCCCGCGGCGGGATCCGGCTCTGGGCCGGAGGCGGGCGGGGCGGCGGCTCCGGGGCTGACGTGGCCGCCGCGCCCGCCTCGGGCGGGGGGCTCGGCTCCCGCCGGCCGCTCCCTGCCGGGGAGCCCCGGCCCCCGCCCCTGCCACAGCCGGGCCCGCCCTCTGCCCGGCCTCGGCTGCTGCCCCCTGCCCTTCCCTGCCCTCCCCTCGCCTCGGCAGCCTGCGCTGCAGCCGCCCGCGGCCGGGGCTGAGGCGGGGTGGTGGGCACCATGGCGGGGCCCGCAGGCAGCCGTCACGCCGCGTCCCCAGGGAGCCCCCACGGGTCGAGGGGGCTGGGAATAAAGAAGTGCGAGTGGTAGGGTGGTGGAGGAGGAGGGGGGGGGGGGAGCGGCGGGATGCGGCTGCTGAGGAGAGCCCGCCCCAGGCTCTCCGGTCTGTGCCCCGAGCCCAGAGCCCTGTCCGGGGACGCCTCACAGGTCTTTCCAGATAAAAGACGGCGAAGGGCTCCGCTTCCTCGGGGCGTTTCCCTGCTGCTCGCAGAGCTGCCCTCGCCTCGGCGAGGCCGGTGGCGGGGAGAGGCTCCCAAGGGCGGGCAGAGGGATGCGGTGGTCCCCCCGCAGCCGGTCACTCGCCTTTCCTGACACGCGTCCGCAGCGGCGTAAATGTCTGAGGACAAACAGGCCTAAGACGTCGCCGGAGGCTTCCCGCTGAACGCAGCTCTTCCCGCTGGGCGGAGGACAGCGGCGCAAATAACACCCAAAGTGTAATTTGGGTCGCTGGATCCCTCCTGGAGGGCACTGGGGTGCTTCTCCTCGCTGAGGTCAGGCTAACAGCTAAGTCCAGTACGAGGGTTATGGAGGGACTGGGAAGTGATAGGGAGTCTTGGGGGATGGGGTGAAATTCTTTTAAAAGTTCAAGTACGGTTACCAACTATTGAGCTTGCTACCAGTTGTTACTGTTTGTGGAGACAAAACATACTTGGTTGTATGAACAGGGCCTGGAAAGCAGGTTCTCAAATACATATACATTGCAAGAAGACTGCAAGAATTTTCTGTTTCAGAGATAATTGTGGACTATATTGCAATGCTTGTAATACAGAATTTCTAGCAGTTTGCCCCTCCATTCACTTGCTTGGCTTGAAATTATCTCAAATAGTCTTATGGTTCACTCTTTGAACTTAATCTTGTTTACGTAGACAAAACCAAACATGAGTTAGGTACCTCAGCCGATGTCAAACTAACATAGAGGCACCTAAGACTCATTGTTGAAAGTGAATTGATTCCTGCTTTTTGTGTTTGCCTCTCAGTCTTAGCTATCTGAACAAACATTTCCACTGTGAAATATTTGTGGGGGGAAAAACCTGTTTAGTCAACAAAGAAGAAAATATTATATTCCAGTAGAGTGTACCTGAGAAATTAGTTTATAATTTTCATGTTATTACAAAGTTACAGAAATCAAAACATCTGTCAAACTAATGGTGAAAAACATATCTGCTGAAACGTTTATATTTCCTTCTTAATGGTTATGTGACAAAGTAGGTTAGTGGATGGTTCCTTTGTTTTTAACTTTGTTTTTAACTTTCCATTTTCAGAATTTAAATGAGACTTCTTGTAGAAGGACTGACTTTTTGTTGGAACATTTGGCTGTTTATGTGCATATTCAGTGACTTGGGGTCTTTCAGATGGGATGGGGATATTGTCTTGGAATCATTAAAATTTCATTTGGCACATGATGATACATAAAGTATTTCAGGGGTATTAAGGAAAGAAAGCATGCTAAAACATGAAACATGCCAGTCCTAAGTTAGTTTACTGTAACTAACTGTCAAGTGTTTCTTCCTTTTTTTCAGTCCAAGCTTCAACTAGAGGAATATAAGGAACTGCTAGGTAAGTGAAATCAGTTCTCTCTCTGAACTCATATGCAGCTAGAAGGCAATGCATGATGTCTTGTGGAAAAGTGTAAAAGCTCTCTTGTTTAGCTAGAGGAATAAAAGAATAGGGATTTCTTGATCTTCAGTTATGATTAAAACTTTAATAATAACTTTAACTTAATTTAAATTAATGTGAGTTCCATGAGTTATTCTGCTGTTTTGTCAGTGGTTTTGAATGCCTAATTAAAGGAGATGGGGAGCAGACGCTCTTATACAGTCTTAACGATTCTGATCACTTTAACAGCTAACTATCCTAGTTTTATCATATTACTGCAATTTTTTTTTCAAGTTGATACTCTGATTTACTCAATAAAATGCTTCAGTTTTGTTTTTTTTTTTAACTGCTACATTTATTCAAAATACATGTCTGCAGGTCTAGATGGGAAAAGAGGGTTATTTCTCTTTCTACACTGTACTGGTCATATATAAAGAATTGTCCTGTGGCATAGCTGCATTTTATCAATTAAGGAATATCTATGAATGTTTTGATTTGCTCCCCTGCTCATTGGCGTGGGCTTGTGTGGGTTAAGAGGAGCAGGTGAGGCCCCCAAAGTTTTGTGGAATTCTGAGCTGCAGAGTGCTGAACAAGTGCCCAGAAAGAACCAGGAAAAGCTGTTGTAGCTTAAAATGTGCAACATGCCCTAATGCCAGGGCTTTTGATTTATGTGAAGGGTGTAATGACTTGCAACCCTAATGACTTTACATGACTCACAAGTCACTTAAAAGCAACATCATGCTTCACTTTGTGATAGGCATTTGTCATCTGCTTACGTAAGGATCATACTGAAGTGTAACTGAGCAGGGCCATTTATGCGCGCAATGAATGATGTTACCTTTTCTTGCCAATTTAAACTATAAGCCATGGGAACAGAATGAAGTTCATTCTAATCTAAGGTTGTCGTTAGTAGTCACACAGTTAAACAAGCCCCTGGCTCAGTAATTATATTGTTGTTTTGTCTATCTCTACCTTTTACTATGTTTGTTTTGAATCAGCTTTAAAAAGTCATGCCAGTAACTATAAATAGTTGTGAAACCCTTCCTTTTGCTGGAATTACCACATCAAATTTGTACTTGGTAAAGATTTTATGAAAACTTTACCCAATATGCTCCGTCTTTTCTTTGCATCTCTCTTTTTCTTCCAACCATGTGATTGTGGCTTTGTGGAACTACGTAACCTGATTTTATTTTACCCTGGGATGCTAGGGGACAGCATACCTTTTCCCAGCTGTCTTTCTTTCATGACATGAATTCTAAGCAATTTCTTTAATCCTTCTACATTATCATCTCTCTCATATCTTTCACACTCATCAGTAGTTGTATCTTACTATCATAGTAGCATCCATACTAATATCTTGTTTAGAGTTGGTTTTAAGGTCTTCATAAAATAAATTCCATCTTATTTTTCCTGTTTTGCTATTTTTGTTTTTGTAAAGTGGATAGGAAGGGAAAATCTGAAATATTGGCTTTTAAATTAGGACTATTTAAAATAAAGGAAGCCAGTAGAATTATGAAAAAATGTTAGTATTATCATGAAGAAGACATAGGAAAGAGGTGGACAATTAGATATTTCACGTGTATTGGAAAGTAGAGACCAGGTTGGTAAGTTAGTACTGGATATGAATATTTTAATTATTTTTCTGGTTAATGTGGTGCATACATAAAATTACTTTGTAATTTAGATTTAGAAAGCCAATCGGAAAGAATGCCATCAGATATCATTTTATAGAATATATAACATGTTTAATTAAGCAGTAAAGCCATGTAAACCATCTGCTTCTGTTTAAATAGTCAAGATGTTAGAGCCATTTCTTGTAATTTAAAACATCTATGAATTTTTGATTGCTTTAAAATTAGCATTCAGCTTTCCTAAGGACTTACTTTTTTTTCTGCAGTGAAATATGCAGTAATTGTTAATGAAGAGGATTTTGAGCAGAAATTCTGTTCATTTTAGCACGTTTTGAACTTTGTTATAAATTTTTGTCATTTAAGTTTTTTGTGCCTACTAGCAGTTTAGAGAAGATCAAAAGCTAAAGTAGATTGCAGCAGTTTGAAGGTTTCTGTATGATGCATGGTGGGTAATTTAGGAGGAACTGGGTTTTACTTTTTTCCATTCAGCAGCTTGGCCTGCTCCTGCAAACTATTTCATCAATGGTTAGTAGCTGAAAGTGTCATAGGATACAGCTTTCAGGCCATGGTGTCTGCAAAATAATTCCTGTTGCAGGCTGCTAAAGAATCAACATGGTCTCATGTTACGTGGAGCTGGCAGGAGAAGGGGTGTGAGCAGAAAGGATATGTCTCTTCAGTCATTCCCGGTGGCAGAATTCCTGGGGAACCCTTGCACAAATGAAAGCCACTGCCAAATCGAAACTAAACCCTAAATATTCAAAGGAGCCCACCAGGAATTACATAGCCTTGTTAGCAAACTTTCAAAATCTTCTGTGAATGGACTGTGGTCTTATAAAGAGGCAGAGCTCTATTTGACTGTAACTTTCAAGTGTATGTGGAGATTCTCTGATGCAATTGAAAAGCTGTTTGCAAGGTGCTTGTCAGAAGGACAGTTTCTGACAGTTTGGAAAAGATGAGGAGATAAAATGAGGTATGACTGTGGGGGCAGAAGTTTCCTGTAACGTATACTTCACAGTTTAAGGGTTTCTTTACTGATCTCAAATGCAAAAATGTACTTTCTGTCTGACTTGGTCTGCCAGTCATTGATCTTTTGAATTCCTGATTATGGTGTTATAAAGTATTTTTTCCTTTGTACATTCCAGGGATTTGCACCTCATTTTGTTTCCTAATGGCCTCCCAGAAATGTTTATACCTGTTTTAATGCACAGTTTAATATATACAAACATCATTATAAGAACATCAAGTGTTAACACTTACTCTTTTTTAAGTGAAAATAGGATAAATTGTTTTATAGAAATAAACTTTGAGTTACAATATTTTATAGGATTTTCAGACATGTTAGCTGAAGAGATGTTCAGAGATGGCCTCATTATAGTCCACTAAAAGGTAAAAAATTTTGACAGATTTGATCCCAAAACTCCTGTCTTCCTCCTACTCTGTCATGGCTTAACAGTTTTTCCTAATTCAATAATAATTTAAGGACAAGGGTAACTAATTTGTATACAATGCATCCATAAACTTGAGTGGGTCTTAAAGAGCTCCACATCTCCTGAAGAGACACTTCACATACAGGGGGCCATACAAACTGCCACAGTGTAGCAAATGGTGGAGTTGTCTGAGTATTTAAACATTTGAAGTTTTAAATATTGATGATTCAGTTCCTCATACCCTTGAAGGAGTTCTTATTAAAGAGAGCAGAAGAATAACAACAACAGTGCAGCTCTTCAAAAAGTTTAAAAGCAAAGCAGAAACTTTAAAAAATGATGATGAATGTGTCACTTTGGAGAGAATAGCAGTGGCAGTCACCTGTCAATGTAAAAAAAAAAAGAAAAAAAAAGGCAAACAAATGGAAGCCGTTCTTAATATTCACAGTATTTAGTCAAAATGCAAGATGGGCTTGCTTCTTCTCATTTATCATTTAAACTTCCCTTTGGGGGTTTCAGATTTTTAGCATCCTACTCTAATTCTGCTGATTTACTGCCAGTTTGCATGCTGCCCTGGCCCCTTTTCAGCAATTCTGAGCTGTCTGGCACGGTTTGGAAACAAAATGAAGCATTCTTGCTGCAGCACTAAGATTTCTCATCTTCACAAACTATGTACTATGGCTATGGCCCATGAACAGCAAGTCAAATTGTTTGACTTTAAGCTGATGATCTGAATTAGGACGAAATGAGACAACTCTGTATTTGTCCTACTTCCTCCCTTCATTGCAGAACTTTCTCTTTCTTCAATGTTAGGTCTGCTTGTGTGTGTCTGCTTGTGTAAGTGCGGCTGAATGATATGCTCCAGGCTGAAGCCCAGGTTTTTCACTGTCCATTCATGGGTTTATGCCTGGGAGTTGTGCTCTTTAGAGAGTGCATTTATTCCCTGTAGACCCTTTAGTCCAAATTTAGCTACCTGGACTAGGAAAAGCTCCACTCACAGGAAGCAGAGACAAAAGTTAAAAAGGAGAAAGAAGAGTCAGTGAATAGGCAAATTGGGTTGAAGGAGGCAAAGTTGGGCAGCTTTAGGCTAGAGAATATCAAATCATGCTTGTCAAAGGCAGTGAAAGTGACTGCTGGGGTCATATTGGGTTAGTTATTTAAAGATTAGTAGTTTTCATATTAATGGCTTAGGTTATGATCTTTTACTTTCACTGATGAACATTTATTCACAAAAATATTTCCTTTGACATCATGAGCATTATTCTTGTAAATGCTCTTCAGAGCAAGGGGTTTGTGGTGGGGCTGTATGGTGCTATTTATGCAGGGCACCTCTCCTTGTCAGCATACGAGCCTGTCACAATGGCATTCTACTTGTCTTTGTGCCTCCATATTTCCTCGTGGCTGTTGCATTTCTTCTAACTTGAAGCGTAACATGTGTGGTTTCCACTACATGCTGCGTCTTCAGCAAATCTGGACATGTTCTCATACACAGTAGGAGCAAACTGTGTGGTAGCTTGTTTGCAGACTAGAGATACAACTGTTCTGTTGTCACTGAGATTAAAAATCATCCTCCCTTTGGGAACATAGGTCATTCCTTTGGTTTTATTTAGTATTTTAATACTAAAGGATGGAACCGGTGTTTGACTGCTGTTGTTTGCAGTCGTGATGCTGCCCCTTCCACTTTGCAAGTAGATAAAAGTTTATTCATTATGGACATGTGCTAGAATAACTGCAACATCGAATTGCATATGCTTATGTGCTGTATTAACAACACCTCTTCTACCGATATTGTAGCTGTCTTGACATACAATGGGGTTTTTGTGCTAGGTACCATGCTTAGTTGATTTCTGAAGGTGGCATTGTGAGAAAAAGCATTCATTTCCACTACTATGACATATATCATTGTTTATACGTCTGACTGTACAGGGTGCTGCAGTTTAAGCCTTTGAGATAGTACAGAGAATTTAAAACTGATTGATTTGCATTGTCTGTTTATTTACTTTGTATTTATAATTTCTGATGAAAAGAAAATGTTTAAAAAGCCTGATGGATAAACCCAATTATTATATTAAATTTCTTGTGATTCACATTCAGATATCCTTAATGAGCCTGAGGAATGATAACCAACTAAACTTGGCTCATTAATTTAAAACTGATGTTAATGACATTATTTTTATCTATATTCCTTTAAAATTGTTCCCTGTGCTCCTGTTAAAATTCATGATCCATAAATAGATTCCTAATTCGTGCTCTGAATCATCATATAGTTTGAACTTCTATGCTGAAATTGTAATAAAGTGAAGATTTCTAATAAACACTAGCTTTTTAAAGCATCTATCAATTCCGTCATTTTGCACTGGAGAGTCTTGAAATAAATGTATGTGCTAAAGTCGAAATACAGAGTGTTTTAAATGCCCAGTCTGGTTGCTGGACTGGATCCTGAACAGAGAACTGCTTTCCCTGTGGTGTGAACTGGTGTAATTTTATTGAACTCACTGGGAATTGTCACAGTGTCCTCTTCGCAACTGTGGAAATCTCAGTTTATTTCAACTTTTTTACGAAGTAGTATTTGAATTAAGAAAAAAAAAATGCTTATGTTTCATGTTAACTCTGTCCTCAATTTATGTTTAAGGTGAAAGGTTGTAATATGTGATTTCTTATAAGCAAATTATAAGGATATTAGTAGGCCTGTTATGAAATAAATACTTCTCAAAGTAAGAGGAAACTGTTTAGCATATGTGGTCTCAGTTCTGTAGGCACTTTGCATTCATGTGCATTTGTGTAAAAAAAAAAAAAAAAAAAAAAAAAAGACCCATGACTGCACTGAAGTGCTTTATACATTAAAAAAAAAAAAGAGGATGTTTGTGTGAGTGAATGTTTGCAGAACTTAAGTCTGTACAATCGAGGTAATAGATTTAACAGCTGTAGAAACAGCCATAATGTATTAATGTGATCCAAGAATTTATCAGAATGTGGTGGAAGCCAAAGTTACTGTGATTCATTTTTGTTACGTAAACTAGCATTCATGCACAGATTGCAAATCAACATGCTTCAACCCTGACGGTCTTTGATATTTATTGTAAATATGTAAGCAATTTTTAACTGCTTGGCATTTGTTCAAAAATGTGATATTTACTAAAAGCTTTGTGTAGTTGCTTTTAGAGTAAACAACTGCAATGTCAGTATTCAGCCACTGCCATAGTTGAAGCTGAGCTGCGTGGCTGTGCTGGGGGATGGCAGGTGTGGGCAGCCGTGGGTCTGCACTTAGGCAGCTCGGTCCTGCCCCGGAACAACGGCAAAGCCGAGAGGTGGGCAGAGCCCAGTTTTGCTGGAGAAGGGCATTGCCAGTGTGCGTGGCCTTGCAGTGGGACCTGGGCCTGCTGGTGGGGGGCCCGGGTCCTGCCTAGGCTCAGGTGCCACCTGGAGCTGCTGCCACTGGTAAAGCCAAGGATGTTTGACTGCAGGCACTTGTCTGAAATGGACTGCAGCACAGAGGAGCTGTGCTCATGTGACTGCGCTGATCTCAGTGGCAGGATGGACTAGCAGTAGTACTGTTACAAAGAGCACTGGATCAGAAGGTACCAGGCTTAGCTGAAAGGGATATTTTTAACTATTGCCTCTTAGGAAGGGAGAAAACATGGTGCTTGTCTCAGTGAGGATTTGGCAATTTAATGCTCAGATCCCTCTGCTTTCACTCATCCCACCTACCTTACAAGTAAGAGTTCCAAGAAGTGTGCTGCCTTGGTTTTGGATTAGGAATATTAAATGCCTAGTCTTGGCTCAGCCCCAGGCCAAACAGTCTGCTGGACTAGCTGCAATAAGAGCATGGAGCTGCAAAGTTATCCTGCTTGAGGTAGGGTGGTGGGTTGGCTGCTGTGTCTGCTGATTTCCTAGGGAAATCAGGAGACAAGTGGTTTAGAGTAACTACTTAATTTATTCACGTTTGAACATATTTTTTGTAGGATGTTGTCATAAAGTTATTTTAATCACAGACTAAATGTTACTATGCTTTCTGATGGTGTATTGTGTGATGCAGTATATTCAGGCTTTGGGATGAATGTTGACTTTTAAATAAAATACAGAGCTACCAAAAGGGGTTCTCCCTGAACAAACTCACATTGATAGTGATTTATTCCTTTAATTATTTTTCAAAAACTTACCTTCCAAGTATGCTAAAAAAAAAAACCCCAAACCCATCTTTTACCCAGCTTGTGGGGAGCTATAGGACCTGTGAAAGAAGGAAGCTAATATGAATTCATGGCAGAGTGAGATTTGTAGAAGGTCCTGAATTGATTTTGTGTTTGAAAACTTATGTGATGTTGTATGTAATATTTGACAATCCTTTCCAACCCATAAAAACAGATGCTAGCTTGTTTTATTAATAGGCAAAACTAGAAGGAAGTCTTAACTGCATTAGTAATGAAAATTTGTGTGATATAATTACACATGTAATTTTGCACTGAAGCATAAAGGAAAATATGACATAATGCATTTATTTCTATTTGTCTTGGTGCTTACTCAGTAATATAAGGTGATTTTAAAAAATCAGAAACTTTTCTAGAATATTGTTGCTCTCTAAGCCTGTAGTCCTATTAACTGACTGAACTCTGGCATATACATATCAAAAGCCTAAGGGACTGCATGATGCTATTCAACATATTCTTTTAAGCAGTGCCACTGTTTTTTAAGAGATTGTATGGACAGTTTTCTGTGCTTAGCCTAAGAATTTAAGGAAGACTGAGACAGTTAAGGCATGAGACTCTTTACCTGTTATACCTTTTCCTTGCCAGACTCTGCAGAGGATGACTATGATATTAGCCCTAGCTATGCACTTAGTACATTGCAAATGGAAAATGTAAGTTAACTGATAATCTGCAGTGGGGGGAAAAAAAAAATCTGAAAACTATTCTTAACTGTTCTGAAGAAAACTTAATAGCCATCTTAATCTAGTGGTGTGCTAGGTTTTTTTTTTATTTATTTAAGTACAATATGAGATTTAGATCTAGAAATGTAAAGCAAAACAAGAGAATGAATCCTAGCATTAGGAAGTGAGGGAAGGAAGCATTTATGATTTGTTGTATCTCTGCCAATGATACATTTTAATCCACATGTTTATTTTGGTTGTAATTTATATATGTGCAGCTGTGTTAACTACATAATTGTAATTGTCAGATTTATGAGGAAGTAATAATCTCTTTGTTCTAGAAGAGGCTGTCACATCTACAATATAATATATTTTTCTGAAGGCAGTCTTGTGTTTTCTTTCCCAATGAGTGAGAAACAAAAGAATGTAAAAACACAAGGCTGGGAAGGTGCTAGATTTACACTGGGATTTTATACACTCAAAAGATTTTTTTTTTTGGTTGGTTGTTTCTTTTGTTTTACTAGTTTATAGAAATTGACATGAAACGGCTTATTGTTGTAAAATTGTTGTGTTCCTTGTCCCTAGGATTCATCACTGCTGCTTGTATTAGGTGGAGAAAGAGGTACTATGTATTTGCATGGAGCTGCTCATGGAACTGTGTCAGGGACTATATCCTGAGATTCACAATATGATTTCCCTTTGCTTAGGGAAGAAAATGTAACAATGCCAGTGTTTTTCCTGGTTCAGCCTACTCCCCCATCTATGCTGCTTCGGCTCTGCTTCCCTGGCGTATTTGGTGGGGGGAAGAAGATGCAGCTCAGTCTCATTCTGCTGCTCACCATCTCCACTCCACACTCACTGTCTTCTGGGTGGAGGACAAGAATATGTCTTCCATGGATACAGGTTATAATACAATTTTCACTAGCTGATGACAAAAGTTGTCCACCCGCATTTTTATGTCCTTCTCTAGTTACTGTGGAGCTGATAATCTGCTTGTATGTTCTCATGCTCATATCAGTGGGAAAGCATCCACTGACCTGAATCAAACAAGATCAAACTGCAGGTTGCTGTGAGTTCTACTTGAATTACTGAAACAACTTTAAGAGGTGTTCAAGGGGGAAGAGATGTTTTTATGTACATATAATGCATTTTAAAAGATTTATATATATATATATGTATTTTTTTATATACAGATAGAGGATTCCACTTCTAGGCTTAGCTTTAGGTTTTTGACATATCTTGAAATTTATTTGGATCTTGTGATAGATATATGGAAGAGCAAAATTTACTGCACTGTGTTAAGAATTTAATTGATCTGTACAAATACGTAAACCTATTTAACTGGGAATGTGAAAGGTTTTTTCACTAGTGGCATCTCAGAACTTTTTTTTGGAAGGGAACTAAGTAGGATGTTGGCAAATATAAACGACCTATGCAGTCTTTTATACATCAAAGTTTGTATCAGAGATAAGACTCTAGAGGGAGCCCGCCTTACAGTTTTCTGAATTGAGAGAAACGGCTTTACAAAGATAAAACTATTTCTATTAATGAGTAGTTTAAAGTAAAATCTCTTCTGGCTCTGAGATACGAAAGAAAATATCACAGTACTGTAGGACACTTATTTGCAAACATCTTTAGAAATTTCTCAATTCATAAAGTCAATTCTACCTTACCATTATCTGTATTTTTTTAATACTATGGAAGGTGTACAACACAGGAATTTTCAATCTTGTGCTTACATAATAAAAGGCAATTTATCACCTTTCTCTTTTAAAGAACTCTCAAGACCCTGTGAGTGCAGTAACAGAGAGGAAAGGTTTGAGCATGTGCATTTTGAGACATTCTATTTGTGCAGGCAGTGTGGAAACACGGGATTTTTGAGGAGAAGGTCAGAATACAGGAATTTACATTCATTTGTGAAAGCCTATATATTGCATATATCTTCCTGCCACATGTCAGTAGGCACATAAAATATGGGTCATGCAGTAATAACTTTTTTAGCCATGATTTCTAGCTAGCTAGCTGTGTGTCAGTCGACACTGGAAAACAGACCTTGCATAATGTTACAGCAGCTTATGGTTCATGGCTATAGTGATTATTTAATTTTAGTCCTTAACCTGTTGATTACATTTTTTTCCTCACTAAATAAAGAGGCTTTAGAATTTAGCAAGGTTTTTGTCCAAGACAGATTGTTTAAGGCTGCACCTGCACTGCATGACATCGTTTCTCTCCGGTGTGACTGAGTTTCCTGCCTGTGATACTTCATGTGATAGTGCCCACCCAGTCTCCTCCCATCATGTAGTCAAGATGCACACCCAAATCCATAAGATGGGAAGCATTCTCAGCTTCAGTCTGGATGCAGCTGGACTCACCCAAAGTGAGCGTGAAAGTCTGGATCAGATTTAAAAGTAGACTTTAGTTTCAACTGCCCAGCCTTATATTCATTGTGCTGGATACCTTCATTTCAAGGAACCAGGAGATGGAATGTTTCCAAAATTCATATTAATATGAGAATAGTGGGGAAAAACCTTTTGTTTTTATAAAATACTAAAATGCAATGACAGCTTCCATGTTTCTTGTAGCAATTCGCAAGGGATTTAGTACTGAAGACATTCAATATCCTAATTGCATTTTATGTTTAGTCTCTTGGTTTATAAATGATGGAGCTAAATCCATCAAAATCTGTTTACAGAGACAGTATTCAGTATTAACTGCTTTTTACTTGCATTCAAATCACTCTGTCATGCTTCTAGCTAACAGCAAGCATTTTTTTCAACACTTCACATTAGCAGAAGATTATGTAAGCCTGTACTGCAACTTATTCACAGGGTAACTTGTATCAACATGGTATTTACAATTCAAATAGGAACAGAGATGTATGTAATTTATCAGGACACACTCTCTCCATCCATCTGTTACATCGTGCTCCATAAACTTAGAATATTCAGAAAATGCTAACCCAAATGTCTTTCCTCAGTGTATATACAATTTGTCACTACGCACTATACTTGTGGTTTAGTCCAGATTGTTTAGTCCAATTATTGTGATTTGGTTCAAGGTGCCTTCTCATCACAAAGAACTTGACTGAAGTAGCTTTGCAAAGATTAATAGGAAATTACTGTTAATAGTAAGAAATCACAGCTGCTTGTGCAATAGCAGCGGTTATGGTTGTTTGTGTATGTGTTTTAATATATCAAAATATATTAATTAAAAGATTGTATACATTTAGTGCAAAGCTATTATTTATATTTTTTTCATGGTTTGAAGAGTATTCAGTGCTTTTTCTGCTCTATGCCCTTAGCACAGAATGAACACAGAACTGTTAATTTTATAGGTCTTTGTGGTGCTTACCATGGATGTACAAAAGGTTTGTAAATATCAACCAGCTGATTTTCACGCTTCCCTGAAGCAAAAGGATAATTCTATTCCCCTTTTAAAACCGGTAATATGATACTCAGGTTAATACTGGAGTAACAAGTAACTTTATGTGCACCTTTAAGGAAAAGAAAAAGCAAAAACTATGTAGCTTTCTGAAACTGAACATTAAGTCTAGATGCATATGTTGTTCTAGTTCCACCTTTACTGACAGAAGTTACCAGCACTCTTGTTTTCCTGAACATCTGTGACATAACCAATTTCTTACCCATTAGAGTAAAAATAAGCTGGGTTAGTTTAAACAGTAGAAATATAGTTCTTCTGACACAACTTTTCTTTCTTACTAAAATGGGCTAGGTTATATTATCATGCAAGCAAATAGGCAGCAGATTTTGAAGGTGTGACACCTTATTTCAAGAAGGACAACAATAAGCAGCTAGAGCCAGAATGACTTAATTAAAGTCTTCAGCTGACACAGTGACATCCAGAAGAGAATATAGTCCCAAGTTAGCAGGTTACTTGCAGGCTAACAAACTGTTGCATTAGGAAATCTTTTGTAACTACCTACCACTTAGTAGCCTTTTCCCTTTACAAAATAATGTGTTAGTTTGCCCCACAAAGGCATGTGAATCCCAGTTTGTTTTTGTCAGTTCCCTGCCCAGCCTTCTCAGTCTTCACTTACCTATTGTCTTGGGGGATTTGGCTCTAAAAGGCACATGATAGTACTGTTCAAGTAGCTCTTTCTGTTGTGGAGTATAACGAGCTCAAATGGGAGGAAGTCGCTCTCTAAAGGATTGGCTGTGGAGGCAGGTTCTTGTGCTGTGTGGAGAAAGGAGCTTCCTGAATTGCAGCCAGCAGGCTGTAGGCTTCTAAGTTTTCTTCAAATGACAGTTGACCTGGCTGGGATTGATGTATGAAACAGTATTCGGGTGTTGGTTGAAGGCTGTACTTGCCAGATTTCAATGTCTGAAGTTCATGTTCACAGAGTCCAGAGAAATATGCAGACCTGTGGATCTCAGAACTTTCCCAGTAGCTGAAGATAAAGATTTCTGGACATGAGTGAGAGAAAGGACCTTTAACAGAAGTAACAACTCACAAGTAGTGAAGGACTGAGGTTAAGTAGCTATGAAAATCTGAAAGCATAATTTGGAGGAAAAAAGCTATTTACTTGTTTGAATGATTGACAATTCCATCACTAGCATTTTACACAGCCTAAAAGCTCCTTCCATTAGACAAAGCAAAGATACGTATACACTAATCCTGCGTCATACTGATGCATTTAGAAAATAATTCTAGCTTTCTGTAATTGTTTACATGAATAACAAGCTTGAAAGAAAATTACTGAAAATTAATTGGTGAATCTGCTTCCAGTCATGTATACAATTGTATTTTAAAATAAAAATCTTCAAGTGTCCTTCAAACAAAATGGTCTTACATTTTTATAATAAAGGTGATTGCTAACTTGCAGAAGTAAACCATAGCAGGGTTTTTCCACTTGCCACAAAGGGGCAGGAGGGAAGTCCCAAGTACCTGCCTACTTGTTCCATGCACTTTCCAGTCTATTCTTATGTAAAGAAGAAAACTCATACTATGACATTTTTTATGTATTTACAATTACTCTGAGCAATATATTGTTTGCATTCCCTCTCTTTGCTGTGTGAAATATGTGAAAGGGTGGAGCTGCAGCTGCAGTAAGAGATGTCTTGGTAGAAGCTAGTATTATTACAATTAGTTATCTTGACCTGAAGGTATGGGAAGAGAAATACATTAATGGAAATCTGTATTTAGGCATAGCTACAGAAACCTGTTTTATGGAAATAGCATATCCTGTGCCCTGTACTGCCCCATGTAGTAATTAGAAAGCTTATGTGGGCTTGAATTTATTTGGCTGGACTCTGATGAGGGTTTTGTTTTTCTACTTCTGTGAGTAAACACTAACTTCTACCGAATGGGCTCTGTTTAAAGAAGAGCAACATTCTGGCCAGCATGCATGGGTAAACAGATGATGAGCCTTGCTCCAGTGCCTGTCTTATTCTAGCTGATTCACAAACTAGATACGAAATTTGCTGAAGGATTTTGTTTAATCCAAGTGATGGGGACACATGTTTCTACAATAAAATGTCCAGGACTCCATTTCAAAGGCTGTGTGAATATAGACTGATGTTTTCACTATATGTCTATAATCAAAGATTAATTCCAGAATAATATATGTATTTTAATTAATTATTTACACTGATTGTTTAATATCCCTTTTGAGGCATTATTTTTGTGAGACTGTTGTTACTGATGTCAGCATAATCATGAAGATCTATGACAAAGTAAATATTATACTTGAGAGGTATGCAAAGTAAATTTCAATGGAATATGGCTCATTTGAGGATTACTTTTTGTTCTGTGAGAAAGAAGAAAGCAAATACTTGTGATATAGATGTGAATTACACATTTTCTCCATCCTAAGGAATTTATAAGGTAATTGGACTTTCCTTTTCTCTTGAATCCTTAACTAGATGTAGGCTTCATTATCTTTAGGCAGATGCTTTTTGTAGACTGTTATGTTTTACTGAACAGTAATTAATTTCTTACTGCATAAAGACATAACTCTATGGTCTAAGCTGAATGAAAAGGAATATCATCATCATCAGAACTTGAGCTACCTTAAGCTAGAGGGTGATGAATCTGTGTATGACAAGGTAGGGGCTACCATGAAGTTAGAAACTTGCAAAAGTAAGTTTTGAAGGGTGTTGTCTGTGATACTAACGAACTAGAAGCCTGAGGGGGACTGACAAGGGTCTTATCTTGACCACTGTGGATCTTGCTGGTTTGCACCATATTATATGGTGATCCAGAGAGTTTCCTCTCTCTTCTCCCCTTTCTCCAGCCCCAATATAAGGAATTGACTTCTATGGTTCTCCCCTTCTTATGAAACAATGAAGGCTGAATGTGGAAGGGGGAGATGATGTACTTTATCAGAAAATATGAAATTGTTGTTTCTTCTTGTGATATCATGTCTCCAATTTCAGGGTTGAGATGACTTGCAGTAATTTGTATCTGAACAGGAATTTCTGGTGATAGAGCATATTTTGATTGGGGGTTTTTTTGTCTAATTTTTGTAGTGTGGTATGTTATCTACTTCAAAAGACATCTGGCAGTTTTGTCTTCTGAATTCCCTGCTGTTCTACCTCATATTCAACTTAACAGTTTCTGTGACTGTCTTGAAAATTTGATTGTGTTTTGGTTACTTAAAATACTTGCTTTCCTCTTCAAGAAATAAAGGCCTAGTCCTGCTAAATGGTGAACAGCTCCATTGTTCTGATGACTTTTCATGCCTCATGTTGTGAGAATACTTGAGTGAACCCTTTTTTAAAGGTAACTTTAGCTTTCTGTAAGCATGAGGTACTGCCTAATAGTACAGGTAAGCTTAGCTAATATTAGCAAGCAATCTGATTCTCTGTGAAGATCAGTATGACTAGGGGGTTCAAAGTGATTATTGATTTTTATTCCCTCATGTGGATTCTTGATTCCACTAAAGCAAGTCTCCTTTTTACAGGATTTGACCAAAAACTTGAAAAATACATTAAACCTTAACATTCTGTAATGTGTTTTACTTTATATCCTTCATCTTATGTCCTCAGTGCTAATGCTGGCAGATGAATTCTCTGTTGTCATTTGTAGGAAATATCCTATTGCTACTTACGCAACCAAAATATATCAGAATTTTTTCCAAATCTTTGTTTGCCATATGCATTTTATGTAGCCATTTATTTTCTAGCATATACTTGAGGACCTATGGAAAAATTCTGATAGATTGTCTTAAAGTTTTCAAAAAATACATCTCTGCCTGATTTGAACATTAATTGTTCGCTTTAGAAAAGGTCATGTTACATCTAAGTCTGATTTTAGAAATTTTTTCAGAATCTTGCATATCCAAAGATGACTAAGAGCTATGTCTAGCATTACTTTTGACAGATAATGACATAGTTTCTTCTTTATATAATCGTAATTCCATAAGCTAATTATTTTTGCAAATGAAACTGGAAATGGGTACTGATAAATTACATTCCAGTGCTGATTAACAGTGTGGTCTAGGATTATTCGATTAAATGCATTATGTATTTGTTTAGAAATGACAGATAGAACGTGTCACTTGCAGTATGGGTAAATTGCTATTGAGATCATTGTTCTATCTTTCAAAAAGTAACCATTGAAGATAAAGGTTGATCTTTCAAATATGTTGCAAGTGAGATTAGTGCACATACAGAAGTGGGGAAAATACTTTCTTTAGAGATGACAGCATTGCCTAGCAAGTATAGATTAATGTGATGTACGTAAGTCCAGCCTCAAACTATGGATAGCTTACTCTTGACTTGGTCTCTTTGCCTTGTCTTTCTCATTCTAAAAATTGAATTAATCTATTAAAAATGCTGAATGCAAGGAATCTTTATCCTTTTATTCATCTGTGTAATACGTTAGAAAATCCCAACTGAACTGGATATAAAAAGTTGGAATATTTAGCAATATGTACATATACACATATATATGTACATGTGTATATATACATATATAAGTATACATATAATGGACAACATAATTTTCTGTCTCCTCTGCTTTTTGTGGAATCATTGATACTTTTTTTTGAAAGGGAACCTATTTCTTAACTATAGTACCACTTGTCATATCATTTTAAACAGATATTTCTTCCTAAATATTACTTGATGATAATAGGCATTGCAACCCCCTTTACAGAACTGTGACTTTATGCTGTGCAGGTTTGTTATAACAAGAGTAACCACAGTAACATGAGTGCGTGTTTCTGTAGAGAAATCACGTGGAAGTTAATGTTAACAGAGTGGTGCAGCAGAGAACAGTAGAATAGTGCTTAAGTTAGGAGAGAGAAGTGCTGCATTAAATATTTCAGGTGACAGGAATCATATATATGTGTTTAATTTGCTTCTTTTAGTTATGTGCTATAATGATAAAAGTTGCTCTGACATTTTAGAATTTTGAAAATATTTTTTTTACCTGTGAAATGCAGCTATTTTTCTAGCATGCATTTATGGGCATTAACATCTTGCCATTTCATTCTTAATAGGATGACATCAGTCTGTTTCTGCCTCTTGTAGAACTTCAATTTTGTATACCATGCACAGTTTTGTAACTCAGAAGACAAAAAGACAATAGGTATCACAAAAACATTCCACAACCAGTTGCCCTTTTTGGTTAATACATAGGTTATATATAGCTTTGAAAAGCATTCTTAGGGGCTTTCTTACCCCTGTGGTCTGAGTTGAGTGACTATAATGTTACATCTCATGTGTGTTGTATAGTGAGACTGTTAGAAACTTGCATTTATTAAAATGGGAACTTCCTACAGTTAGAAACACCTTTGTACTGGACTGGTCAGATTAAAGTAGTGGGAGAAACCAAGGCCACTCTTGTATTACTAGCTTTTGCCTCAGAATAAGTGAGGCAAAGATGTGGAGAAAAATGATGTGTAGACTGGTGGGAGAAGGCAGAAAACCATGCCCTTTTAGCACTGAAGAACAGAATGCCAACAAAGTTTTATAATCTGGGAAGAAATTGTAGATTGGTGTAGTGCCTTCAGCTGCAAATTCTTTTGGACTACTGAGTGTTGAGGGGATGCTGTGATGTTGGAGATGCCGCTTTCTAGAGGAGAAACTTCCAGTTGCGAGTAAATGCCATTGGCAGTTAGAGAATGGAATGAAACAGGGATATAGCTATCCAATCATTTCAAATGCATGCATTTCCTTAAAGGTGTTGTCTTTCATTATACAAGTAGTGGAATTGCAGCAGTCCTGCACAAGTGAATGTTGTAGAGCTCAATAATGTCTGTATATGTCTTTTGCATCTTTTCAAAGGCAGGATCTTATATAGCCATACACTTAACACTAGTAATACTTCCTGTTTTCTTTCATGTCTAATACTGAATATATAACTGAGTGTCCATTCAAGACACAGAGAGATGAAATATAAGAAATTCTGGGATCAAAATTCAGTGTTATGAATATCTATAATGTCAAGTATTGGAAGCATTTAATTAAATCCTTATGCACAGTTGAATACCTCCTGAATTTCATTTCAGTTGCAATCAAGCATCTACAAACAGAGTTGGTGTAATCGCAGGTTTTGTGACATTTGATAAAGGATTTTTATTAGCAGTCTAAGTCAGCTGCAAGATTTAAGAATACTTCTTCATTGTGGCTTTTGCAAGTCCACTAGTAAAAGATGGGTTTTATTTTATGGGAAGCCTAGTTGGTAGGATGTTTTAGGAAAGGAAGTTGTTTAAGGAGTAAAGATCCTAATGTTGTCATTCAGCAGTAATCAAACAAAAAGTTAAGATTTAATGCTTGAGGTTTTTGTGCTTTTACGCAACTGTAAGAAATCAGACTCACATTTCCATTTCCTTGGGGAACTGTGGGCTCCAAAGTGCTTGTATCTTTTAAACAAGCCACGCGTCTCCAAAAAAGGCAAAAATGTCATAGGAATGACATTTTAAAATAAACTCTGTTTTTCCGCATTGAAGTTTCTTGTTGAAAGGCATAAGTTCCCTCACCCCCACCCTCTTATGGTAGAAATAGACACAGTTTTGCATAACCACTTCTGCATGAGAAATTATCATCTTGGTCTTAAATACACATAAAAATGTGACTTCAGAAGAAGCAGAATTGAAGGAATTAGATTGTGCTTTTTGGTCAATAATGAAATTTAAAAGCTTTGCTTGCAGATACATCCAAATTACTAAAGCCGTTCAGATGTGGTGAGTTTCCTTGAAGAACCCTGAGCAATGGTGATGCCTCAGAGAGACATGAAAGATTGGCTGTACCCTGGAAATATACTGAAAAGACAATGAAATTAACAATTCAAACTGCAGATCCTTTAGTTTCTCTACTTTATGCACTGAGGTTTTTACACTGATTAATTCACTCCCCACCTATGATTCATTCAATAGCATACCCAGCCATTGCTTTCATGTTTTGGAGCACTGACTGCAGAGCTACTATTTTGGTCTCCAAAGCAGGCTCTCGGTTTTATGAAGAGTGCAGCATTTATACCAAATTTCACCTCTAGAATGACAAAACAGGGTTACTTTTCACTTCAGTAAACTTATGTGATTAAAGACAATCACAAGCACTCCTCTATAATCAAAGATGCGTTACTGAGCCAAGTATCTCTGATTTTAATTACTAAGGAAATGATGGCCCTTTTTTCAGTACATCTTAATTGAGGATGGAAGATGTACAGTCCATGGCTAGAATTTCCATTCAGATTGTTTAACTAATACCACATCTCTGACGTCGGTGTTTTTAAGCCAGGCTTCTCTTGAAAAGAGAGATCCTGCCTTCCCTTTCATCCTCTGCCATGCATTTTGCCCTGTCCTTTGGGCTGTTGCCAAGGGAGCACACAGTATGCTGAAGCAAGGAACCATGCTGATTGAAAATGAATCAGTTTTTATGGGTTTTTTGCTGGCTTAGTTCCAGCCAAACCAGTTTTCTGATAAGCTCACCATGTGGCTGCACAAATGCTTGTACTAATACAAGGGAAGCAGCAGTAATACGCTACTTAGGGCAAAGGGAAGGAGCTTGCCCCTTTAGGTAGCAGTGTGGTATTAGATCAGATTCATGTGATCCATTGAAGCACATTCTCTGTTATCTGACATTAAAAAATGAAACAAACTAAAGTGGTTGCAATTATGGTTATTATCACTTATGTCTAGGGTCCTTCCAAGGGTTGGAAGTGTCTCTCACCTTTTGGAGTTTCATTGCTCTGCTTTCCGCATGGGGTCCATTATAACAGGACTGTACGGTTGATGCACGGTGAAGTATGGCAATTGAAAGCTCCTTCCTTTCCTAAAAGTAAAGGTCTGCTGTTGTTGCTGAATGAGGGAAAGAGGGGTCTTGTGTGCACAGGCATTTTACCCTATGTCTGCAGCAACAGTTAGCCACCAATATAGTGAGCTGATGGAGTTTTAAGTGAGAGAAAGAAAGCAACCTGGCTTCCAGGAGAGGTAAGCACTGTTATTAACACTGTTAGTGTTTGCAGTGTTGTTGTAGATACTGTTTTTTGTTTGTATCAGTAGTTAAATCATTGGTTGCTGTTACTCAGATGATTTCCTGTATTAGACATTTTTCCTGTCTGTTTAGTTATTTCTCTTTGCCATCCTTAGTAAGCTTCTTTTCTAAAAGTATCCAGGTCTTAAAGGGAATAATTTAATATCTGTATTTTAGGCATGCAAATTATGTTCCATCGTCTAAATTGCACATTCAAGTCAGTGCTTGCAGTCCATCTGCCAGTAGAGATTCTTGCTGCCATTGTTCCTTTGTTCAGAAGCATTTTATCCCAACTTTCTGATTTTCTTAGTGGGATTTTAATTTTGTTTTGACATAGCAGTAGCCTTTAGGGGTGGCAAAGATAGATCCAAGCAACATCTAGAGATGGAGCCTCCTTATTTTTTAAAACAGACTTGTTCATTAGCCAGTTCCAGCACTCAAACTGATACCCTCCAACCTTGTGAACAACTCTTTATGGGGAAGTGCTGCATCTAATCTGACTAACTTGTGGCTAAATGTGTGGTGGAATGGAGCTGGTCTGGGAGTGAAGAACTGCCACCTTCCATAGCAATGAGTTATTACCATGTTCCTGCTGGGCTGTGATAGCATCTGGTTGCAGATATTACCTGTGGCAGGTGCAATGCCAGGCAGAGTTGCTTACTCCTTGCTTGGGCTGCTGATTTTCTAGGAGAAGCAAAAGAAGCTGAAATGTTTATTTTAGTCATTAAAGTCAATGGCTGTTTCTGTTCTCAATGTATATTCAGGTAAGAAGTTACGGAGATAACATTTGTTTTTTAGAGCTTAATTGTGGTTGTTTTTTTTTTTTAATGTGCAAAAGTTAGCATGTTTTATGGAGGTCTTCATCCCTACATGACTGAATGTGAGGAGAAATGAATTCCAAGTTAAGAACTGGTAGAAAAGAAACAAATCCTACAAAAAAGCAAGTATTTACTGTCTTTGTTCTGTCAAAACATGTATGTGATACAAGTATGTGACTGACTTTTTTTTAACCAGTAATTTATTGTTGTTTGCAAATACTGTAAGACTTCCTGATTTTTTGCCAAATCTATAATTAATTTGATTTATATATGTATTCTTGTAACATGAGCTTGCTCAGGGATAAAATAATTCCTTTTTTTGAGGGTGATAAAGACTCATGGTTATGTTCTGGTAACTAGAATAATAGGGCCTCAATTTAACCATAGGAGCAATACAAAGCAGCCTTAGATATGCTTGTGTTCAGGCAGTATTTTTAATGCAGTACTCCATGTAACTTTTGGTAATTCTTTCAAGTAAGAAATCCTTGTTCTCATATATGCAATAACATTTTTACAAACTATGTAATTTATCACCAGTCTACGTGAAATACACGTTATCCATTAATTCAGCTATTGCTAGATGATGTTTCTATTATTCTCATTTTTCAAACATAAGAAAGGTTAGACGCAATCAAATGAAAAGATGCATGATGAAATGCAAACATTCTGGACTTGCTTGGCAGTAAATCTTAGATTATGTTTCATGTCAGGATGCTTTTCTCCTATTTTCTTCCTTTATACTCTCTCCAACCTTTAGATATTATCAGCTTTTCCAGTCTTGGGATTAATATGAGCTTTGGATGTTTTTAACGGGAGGGGGAAGGAAGAAAGGCATTTCAGAAGATTAAGTTCTGAATTTTCTTGTTAGAATTGCAGAATTTCTGTAATAGGAACAGCAAACAATGAAATGACAGTACAACAAATGAGAATGTGAGAGGCATCTTGTTGATGATTAAATCCAGGTGCTTGAAAGATGGTCACTGCCAAAACTGATACAATTTAAGTGTCTTTTGTATCTTAATTACTTGGAAGAAAGAAAAGGTCATTTACATGGCATGCTCTGAGACTTCACAGACCATTCTCTGAAACATGAATTTCAAAGTGCTGCTAAAAATGTATCCTTCCTGCTTGTTCATACCTTTGAAGACATGAACTTCAGCACATTTCCACAGAACTATTTAGTGATTTTTTTTTTTTTTTAACATTTTACAGTGTGTGTAGGTGATGATATTAAAAAAAAATTACACAAGGAGTCTTTTGGCAGATGGTATTTTGAGGTCAAATGAACTGAAATGCACTTATGGATTATTCTCCTTTCTTTGGCCATTTGTTTGACCCTTATTTTTATAATGAATTTAATGAAAGTAAATGTAGGAACTACTAATATAGCCTCATTCCTTGAGATGGTTGAGAAATTAATTGAATAGGCAGAGGATTAACAAAAGCACTTAGTGTAGGACATACAATTTTTCATGCTGCACAGTTTCCATTTGCTGTTTGCTCCAAGGAGTCAGGTTTGCATTTGCATGTTTCATTCTGAGCATATGAGCACAGGCTTCTTAGCAGAAATTTTGCATCATAATACCTAAGCTACTGATAATGGCCTCTATGAAGTACATGGAAGGAAGAACAAATGAAATAAATAAATTAAAAAAGTTTAATCAAATTATCCACTCATCACTATTTCCTAATTTTTAACATTAGAACTGTGAATTCTTCAGATAAATCTAGTTACAAGAACCAGCACTTGGAAAGATTGCAATGACCTGTGAGTGGTGTGGATTGTGGTGTTTGTTTGTTTTTTTGGGGGGGGTGTGTGTATGTTTGTTTTTTGTTGTGTGTTTTGTGGTTTTTGTGTTTTTGGTTTTTTTTTAAACAGTTTTGACTTTTATTTTCCTGCCTTACCAATTTTGCAAGCATCCAGATTCTACCTGATTTTTTTCTTACTAGGGCTATTGTAAGTTTCTGGAGGTTTTTTACTAAATGCTTCTTGACTAGTTACTGTTTCTGCTCACTTGATTTTTTTCCAAATGTGAAACTGTTGTGATTAGTCTTCAGTAGGATATGGCTATGTGTTAGGATTCCCAAATGTTATGCAATAATCTTGTTTTACATCTCCAGAATAATCTGGCTAAAAGCAGAAGCACTTCTGGCCCTGGGCAGAACATCTGTCCCATTCCTGCTTTTTGTCTTGTGTTCCTTTTGTGCTGAATGTGGTTTGGCCAAACACATGATTCAGAAAAAGTTTACTTTAGTAAAGACATTACTCTGATTAATACCGGTATGGCAGAAGAGTATTGGGTTAAGAGTCCCTGTGGGCCAGACTGCACATCTGTTTGGAGCAAGAAACTTTAAAGCCTGAGCCTTAAAGTCTAAGCCATATAAATTGCTTTATTGCTGTAATAAAGTTTCTTATTATGACAGAGGATGGAGTTCTCTAAAGCACAGAACTGGTATTGCAAATATGTCCCACAGAGTCCAGCGTTATGCACAAATTAATTGGGATTCATTGTCTCATGTTTATATGCTGTAATAACAATCCAGGATGTTTTGTAGTAATTCAGAAGTGCCTTGAATCCTGAGTTGTCTGTTGACTTCAATGCTGGCAGTTGTAATATGTTTTTTCCAGTTCAGCAATAAATTGTAAATCAACTATACTCTGGCAGTTTGCCAGTTTCTCTGCTGATATGCATATACCTCAGAGGAGTCATCTGCAAATTTAATTTTGAAAAAATTAGACTGGATAAAGCCCTTAGCAATCTGACCTCATAGCTGACCCTGCCTTGAGCAGGAGTTGGGACTAGAGACCTCCTGAAGCTCCCCCCCCCCTTTTTTTTTCTTTTTTTTTTTTTTTTTCTTTATTGTTGATCTATTCTTCCCCAGAATGGGACTGCAGGAATTTAGGTTTAGGAAATCCTTCCCTTTGCAACCATTCCACAGTCAAGAATCTTGCAGAGTACCAGAAACTGGAGTGGTTGCGTAGGTAGACCTGAGAACTGATTTCTTCCCCCTTTGACAATGGAAATATTTGTTCCACTGAATAGTGCAATTGCCTTTTCCTTTGGTCTTTCATTGCGGCTTTTGACATGAATAATCTTAGTTTAAAATCATGGTCAGAAAAGTGGACCCTGTGTTAGCCACTGGCATTTTCTACATTGTCCTGTTGTTTGCAGTTTGAGTCTGTGTATCTTTTTAGATAAAAGCAATGCATATGTGTTATGCTTATGAAGTAACCATCCCTTGGGACCCATAACCAGGTAGTGACATCTCCTGTCCATCTTCATCCTTCTAGGTATAAATAGTTTGGTCAAAGGTTGTACAGTTGTACGTATAGATTGCAGATGCTCCTTTTACATCTCCAAAGACCAGTAGGTCAGAACTGGCCTTGACTACTGCACAATGAAGAATGAAAATTTCCCCTTACATGGGAAAAGATCTGACAGCACAGGCATGTGTAGTTTATCTTGAAAAATACCTTTGTCTGTTCTCATTTTGGCATTACTTATATGATCTTAACAGGGATCAGCAGTTTAGTAAGCACTTCTGTTATGAAAGTGGTGGTCAAACACTGGCACAGGTTGCCCAGAGAGGTTATAGAGTTGCCATCCATGCAGATATTCAAATCCCGACTGGACGTGGTCTTGGGCAACCTGCTGTAGGTGACCCTGCTTAAGCAAGGGGATTGGACCACATGATCTCGATGGGTCCCTTCCAACCTCAGCCATTCTGTGATTCCGTGAAAGCGTCCTTGCAACAACTGCAGTTCCTGTTTCAGCTTGTGTTTATACTGTTAATAAACCTGTCTTCAATGTTCTCAACATTTTTTTTCACTGTATACATCATCCTTAAGGCATTTAATCACAGCATAATAGCCTGCTATTGATTTTCATTCAAAATTCCTGTTGATTCCAAGGGGAATGATGGCAGAATATGACTCTGGAGAGATCAATCAACATCATACTCAAGTCTCCTAACGCCTAATTTCCTACATGACTGAAGCTCAGCACTTGTAAAATTTACTGCCTGGTGATATTTTTAAAGGGCCATTTTGATTTTATAAACTATCCCTCAGCAATCAGGGACTACTTTGAAATGAATTACATTGTGCATCTGGGAACTCTTGTTGTAAGTGTAGTGAAATATGAACAGTGTTTAGCATCTGGATACAATAAATCAGTCAAAAATTATAACAGAAAAAACAAGGCATCTATTAAAATTTATTCTACTTGCATGGGGAAAAGTCAGCACTTTTACCTAGAAATGTCTTTTAATCTTTTTAATAGACTGCTGAGTTGGTTCACAACTGAAATTTGACAGCAGTAACTGTGGGTTTTATTTTAAGTTCCTATAGCATAGTAATTCTGTAGTTGATTTTTTTTTTCCCATTGCATAAAATATTTGTAGTAAATAACCACTAGGTAGAAACACCTGGTGAAAGAACAAGGTGTAAAAACATGTTAGACAATGTATAAAAATAGCCCCAAGTGGTCTGTAGGGTGAGGAGGAAGAAACCATCAATGTAATATCACATTCCTTGCAAAAGGGAGGACTCTCCCCTTCCCATCAACATCACCTCACCACCATCACGCTCCTCCCAGTGAAGATTTGGGACACTGAGGTCTCACTACAGCATTCCTGTAGGCTGAAATGACTGTCCTTATGACCCAAAGGGGCAGTGAAAGGCTGAGCATAACACCAGAAAAACGGGTAGATAGTAGAAAGCTTGTGTGTATCGGTTTTGACTCAGCAAAATATGAACTATAAATGTTAGTATCACTGGACAAATAATTCTTTGATTAGACTGTTAAGGTTTTAATTAAACTAACGTAAGTTGTAGCTTTGCATTTAAGTAGTATACGCCCTTTTGCCTGCAAGATGTTGAGTGTAACATAAGTCAGCAGCAAGCACATGCATGTACTCTGGTCCCTCCCCCTCCAGTTTCACAAAGGTGTAGGTATGTTCACATCCTGCATTTTGGGGCAGCGTAGGGGAGAGTTGATACGTCCATGAGATACGCGGCATAGAACTGAGCGGACTGAAATAATTCGTACCATATTTTTCCACCCTTCTTTTTTTGTAGGGTTATCTGTGTATGAACAAAATCTTCAGAGACAAAAGATTCTGCTTATGACTATGCATCTGCTATCTCAAAGGGCTCAAGAGGAAACATTTGGCTCTTTTGTGATTATAGTATTTTTCTCTGATAATATCTGTAACATGCTAGCTGGCCTCCTACATCAACTCCTGAATGGCAACTGACAGCATTTTTCTTTGTGAAAAGAAATTTTTAATGGGATGTACCATAAATAGCTGGAACTTGCTGTCTTATGTGAAAAATACAGGATATGAGTCATTATCAACAGTAGGAGACCTTAGATCCTCTGTAGTTTTATGTATCTTCTGTGGCCATATCAAGGACTGCATTTAATCTGAGCAGCACATGTTATTCCAGATAGCAATAGGAGGTGACTTGGCTCCCACTGGCCGGTTGTGTAGTACCTGTTCTCTAGTAAAACCTACCCCACTCTTTAAAGAAACTCCAGTTCATTTTTCAGTCACTCATCTTCTGGTACCTTAAAGTAAAAGTGAGGAAAAGTCAGTAATTACTGGCTTGTCTTTGGGACAAGAGGGAGGAACAGGCTAACTCAGGAAGCCAGACTTCAGTTCTTTTGGGAGTTTCTCATGTCCCCTGTTCTGCCGGAGGGGTCACTTTTGTGATGTAAATGATGTCTTTCAATGAATCTTTAAGGATTTTAACTAAGCTAGCATTTTTAGCGGTCAAAGAGAAATTAATTGTTATTATGACAGTTTCTGTAAACCTCTAATGATTTCTAACGTTTTTTAAAATACAGCTCAAAAGCAATGTTATCTATTTCTTCTCGTATTCCATTCCCAAGAGTTACATGTGCATTTTGAAATTCCTGAATACCGTTTTGAAATACTTTACAGTTCAGTCTTTCACAGATAAAGAAGCTAAAGCACAAATATTATAATTTATTTTAATGTAGGGCTCAATGGAAGAGTAGCAATGCCTTCCAGATCTTTTGACTCCCGGAACTGTGCTTTAATCAGACACCATATTTCTGGATAATTTAGCAGTAGTCTGCTAAGTAAACTCAAATTCAGGAGACCTTACTACTTGAAACCAGGGCTGAATAAACAGCTTTAATGGTTCACATCTGGCAGGTCGATTCTCAAATCTTTTAAGGTAAACATTTAAATATTTGTTTAACACAAGGTGAGACAATAGTGCTGACACAATGGTAGTGGCTGGAAAGTCACATTTCAGGTGATCAGCAGGCATTTCTAGGGTCCTTTGAAGGCTAAGCAAAGTCTGCCTGAAATCTCTTCCACTTGTTAGTATTTCAGCATGTTGTGTTTTGTTGTGTTGTGTTATTACAAAACACCAGAAGCAAGCATTGAAACACAGGTGATAATGCAGCTTGTCTCTCTTCTAGGACACTAGCCAATTACTGGGCAATAAAGTTAGACTGTTCTTGTGTACATTCTGTCTCTCATTCTTTCATGCAAAAAAATGCAACATCTTTAAAGAAAAGCACTGAATGAGTTCTTGGGGCCACCTGTCCCTGTTAGCCTGGTGGTTAAATAAACTTTTGACAAGTGTGACCCATGAAGTTGACATTTCTGTGTCCCTTTGTGGGTGCCAGGTCAGAAAGACTTGGAATGTAAGACTGAAATGAACTTAATAGCTGTAAACTGAAAAATTACCTGGAATTTTCTCATCAATGTTGCTGTGTTTGAGCACAGTAACTACAGATGTTTCTTCCCATCAGACCTCGCATATTGCGTTTTTGAAATTAGCCTCCACCAGGAAATGAGGGACTACTTAACTGCAATTTAAGCTTCAGATTTGCAGTTGTAGCTACAGAGAAATCCCATCTTCCAAAGAAGTGGGCGGAGAGAACTCTAGTTAGTACTAAGGGCTCTTTCAAAAATGTAAGTGAATAATTCAGCCAGGATTATGCTTTTCTTAACAGAATTGCTAGATGAAAATCTCTATAATTTTTTGCCACACATGATGAATACGTACATCCATAAAAAATGTAGAGTTGACTTGAATCAAACTTTACTGAGGTATTTCAAATATTTAGCATGGAAATCACTAGTTTGGATTTGTCCCCATGGAAGAAAGGCATAAGAAGGCTCAAGACTGTGGCTGGATCTCTGATAATAATACTAACTTATGTTTTTTAGGCATCAATCATTATTTATTAAATGTAAAGTAGAAGCAATACTGGTACTTCAAATGTTGATAAAGAGTCTTTTCCAAGCAGAAGAATTTTATGGTTGGCAATATTTAATCTCTTATTTAAATTCTCGTACACAAATTGCCTGCTAGATGTTGATGATGACAGCTTGGTACCATGAGGAGTTGTTCTCACATAAGAAAACCCGTTGCCTTGTAGCCATGATATTATACTGTCAAAAGAACTAATACATACAAATACCAGTTTTCTGCATATGTTCCAAAGGAAGAAGATAAAAATCGTGTGTATCAATGCTTATGTTCCTTGGGAAGTAGTTTGGATTGGTCAGAATATATGCAGTGCTATTTAGTGTTATGGACCAGCAAAAACTCTAATCTGAATTTTCCTTAGCTACTGCCAAAACATCTTCTGTAGCTGAGCTTATTTAAATGCTAATGCTTACTTAGATTGTAATACTTTTATCAGGAACTACATAAGGTATTCTTGCAAATAGCTCGTGAACTTTATGGTTCATTAGGTCATACTGGAACACCTGTTAAACTGATTTCTGTGGCTGTGACAAGTAATAATGTGGAGTTTTTGACTGCAGAATTATGAAAATCTGTATCATACTTACAGTAGGGTAACTGTACCGTGACTGGAAGGTCGTACTGATCTGTAGAGTGACCACAGTGAGCTGAGGTTTAAATTCTGGTCTAGAGTGGCACCTAGCAGACCCTGGTTTCCAGATACTTTTCATTCCCACAGAAGCTACATCTTCAGCTCCCAATGCAAGTGTATGTCAAGTGAATATTGTTCTGCTAAAGCTGCAGAATAGTGCACCGCCAGGGAGGCTGCTGCAGTCACTCAGGTGGAAAACTGGAATGTTTGGACCGTACGACTAAAGACAAAAAACTTACAGCTGTGTCTGACTGAGTTGCTTATGATATTAATAAGTAAGTAGGACAGGCCCAATGGGCCCTTGACTAACCTTGAACTGTCAGATGTCAGGCTAGAAAAAGGATGGGCAGCTATATGCTTTGTATTTTTATATGTCAGCTTGAAGCTGATTTATAGTAGCTTTCCAGTCTCGGAGCAAACTGCTTAGGGCTTCAAGGACTGGATTGGATATTACAGACTTTCCAGCTGTACACAGGCAGCTCAGAGAGGCTTTCAATATGGAAAATGGGAGGTCAAATTAAGGGATTGATGTAAATCCACACTCTGAAGTTAGTCTTTCTGCTATCTGAGATTTCTGATTCTAAAAGACAAAGTGCATAATCCTGAAATTTGGCAAGTGCAATTGAAGATGAGTAGCTGTTGCCTTCTCTCTGTCTTGATTTTCCACTTTTATTGGAAAAGTTATGATATGCAAGGTTATAGATTTCTGGCATTTCTCACCAGCTTTTAATGAGCACTTTTGCTTTGGTAGCAAAATACTTATGTATATTTAATGGCTAAGACATGACAAAGTCTTTTTCACCTCCTGAATTTTTATTCACTACCTGTTACAGCTGTGTAAAAGCTAAGACGTAAGCCTGATTTGGATAGGGCCAGTTAACATCTGTGCTTGCTTGGTAGCTAAATGGAGATGGAATTCATATTCTAAACACCTTTCCTTTGTGATATGCTTTGATAAGGCAACTAGCCAGAAGGTGAAGGTGTGTATTGCTTCTGCATCCATCACTCTGTGTGCTCCCCACTTTGTGGCAGGCAGTGAAGCTGACTCACAGTTCAAGCAGTAGTGGCTCATGGTGTTCACCAAGTGGTGGTCCCAAATTTCATATATGCTTTCCTCCCATCTGTTAAGTGGATGAGTCACTTATGACTCAATTTTCTCCACTCAGCTTAAGAATAATTCCTAATGAGTCAGACAGAATGCTTTTAGGGACTCCTGCTGTTGGAGAGCACTTCACCTCTACTGCTCTCATCTTCCCATCTCTCCTGTACTGTGGGCTGTGATCTAACTTCCAGAGCAGAATCCTTTTACCTGAAACTCAGGATTGGTGAAATTGCTGCTTTAGTGAGCCATTTCTGACTTAGGTATGACTTTTAGCTTTGTCTATAGTACTGTCACTTAGTGAGGTGGACGTCAGCCTCGTGGATTGTAGTGAATTAGACAGTGTATGTAAAGCCCAGGTACTGGACCTCCTGGAAGTGCTTGTGGCACACACAGTGCTTCTGCGGGGCATGCTGATACAGGGACAGGACCTGCCCTTCCTGGTGGCTGTGTCCACCAATGCCAACAGATGATCTTGTTCACAGCTGTCTAATCCAGTGCCTCAGCAGCATGGGTCCAGGCTTTCCTTCAGCTGGAGGACATTCAGTGAGGACAATTAGGTTCACAAGTTTGTTACTCCTTCTGTTGTGCGCAATGAATAGAGAGAGTTGGCCTGGGCTTTTGTACTCGATATGTTTCAATTCTAGGCAAATCTTTGTATGTTGGCTCTGTGTTTGGAGTGCAAGTTCAATATAAGTCCTTGTCATGGATGACTGTACTCTAACCCAAGAGACAGTGGGAAAGCGCAGGTACCAGGCTGCTGGCAGGCTCTTGAGAGTCACTGGCAGGATCAGTGATAGGCCTCTGGAAAATGGTTACGAATGCCTCATTTGTAACAATAAAAATTGGGCAAACTGAACTGCTAATATGCAGCAACGGTCTGCATTTGTACAGAGAGCTTCAATAATTTTATTAAAGTTGCTTGTAAAGTCTATAGGTGATAAAGAAGAGGTCGAGGGATGGCAGTGAACTTTTGGTGGACTTATCTTCATATGTATATTTGTGCTCTCTTGACATACTGCAGCTAAAAATCTATGTAAATGTACACTTCCCATAGAGAAAAATGCAGACGGTGCATCCATGAGATGCAAGTAGCAGCTCATGTCTCTTACTGTTTTCCCAACCATATGGCCAGTCCTATAGTCTGGGGCCCCTTATGTAAGAGAGATCCTGTTCCATGCTTCACTGCTGCATGACAGTTCACTGGAAAAAGAGTTTGAGAACCACTAATGGAAAGAATTACAAGTTTCTTCCATATCTGAATCTTAAAGCTTTTTAATTTCCAAATAATTCCATTAATAATCAAAGTTTGTACACTTAAAACTGAATCTTTGAACTATATCTCCTTTTACTTATCTTTCCATTTAATTAGAACTAAATAGCTGTTTCTCCTCAGCTCATTCTTCTGCCCCTAAAGCAGTTTCTTATATTATGTCCTCGCTAATTACTAAAATCACATCTAAATAGCATCCATTCCTGATGGCTCCATGATTGTTTAAGGATTCACCACCAGAAATAGCTTTTGCTTCTAATCTATGTCTGAAATTAAATGCCTCATAATAATGTCATTTTCTGCTTGACTTTATTCTCTGTTAGCAGATATTTTCTAATTGGAGATTAAAGACAATGTGGTTGTTGCCCCCACACTTAAATGAATACTTCAGTTTTTAGTAGGGTTGATAATATAGAATGTAGAGGCAAAAAAATGATAGTTAACAGAAATAACTGTATGAAAATGAGGGTTCCTACACCTGGAAGGAAAACCAAAACATCTTAATATGATCACCTGAAAGGGATCAAATTATTTCCTCTCCAGACATCTGATAGCCATGGAATGTGAAAGGTTTTTTATTTAATTTAGTTGACACCAGAAGACTGGAGAATGATGTTTAAAATAACTGAATTTGAAGAAAGGGAGTGAAACAGACAAACTGCACATGCCTTTGTTATCAAAATAATAATTAAAAAATCCTCTTAAACACATTTTTGAAGGACAGAATAATTAAACAATCACATTTGGGGACAAACAGTTATGGAAAAGAGAGACAACAATGGGCCAAGACAAGAAAAAACAGTCAGGGTGGAGTAAGATTGCTAGGTCATACTCCCAGACATCAGCCTACAGCCTAGTGTTGGACTTTGGTCTCACTAATAGCTATAGCACAAAAAGCAGGAATGTACTGATTTCAGTTTATTCATGCCACAAAGTCAAGAGGTACAAAATAGTGAGTGTGATCATAAACGTATTGCATAAAAGCAATTGCATGACCTCGTGAAACAAAAATAATAGCAATAGGAAATATTATAATGGAAAAGGTAAGCTTATGCTTCTATGGATTAACATTTCTATTAGAAACTGGAGGCCCATCCATTGGAAGTGGTGGAGAAGGTAAAGACTGTTGATTACAAGGCACAAGAAGATGTGTAACCTTGAAAAAAGCAAACATGTTCCTAGGAGCATATTGGCTGAGGTCATTCCAGCAAAGATGTGTTCAATGCTGTTGAACAAGGGGCTGGTTAATCTTTACGTGCTTCAGCACACTGAAGCCTTGCTTGTCAGAGCAGAAAAAAAGTATGTAAACTGTAATTTTTCAATTCCGCATGCTAAACAATGTATACAGATTACATGCTTCCGTGACTGTCACTCAGTAACATTGGTGACTGTAGAGGTGGTTTTTGCATCACTGGAGATAATGCTACTCGTTGCAGATTTTATAGCTTGAAGAAGATGCTGTTCGCTAAAGTGTAGTTTTCCAACTAAGTACTTCAATTTATCTACCACTAAACAGAACAACATTTCATTACTGACTTTAATGGAATTGGTAAGGAACCTAAGAATATCCTTATTGGTGCCTAGTGTTTTGTAGATGCCTTTGGAAAATCTGGTATGCAGAACTGACCAAGAATAGCAGTCTTCTCTTATGAAGTGATCTGCAAATAGAAGCAACTAAGGAAAAGATTTCTGAACTATGTCTTTGCCGTTTTACTTAAATTAAAAGAAAAGGTAGGAGAAAACAGTTAATTTCATCACATGCACTGCATATTATTTTTTATTCATCACTTATATTTTCAATAGCACAAGCTGCCATGTAAAAAAACATATGTAAAATAAGTATTTGGAGAGTGTCCAGAAACAGGCTATGCCATTGGATCCTCCTGGATTCTTTCTGAACTCTAACCAAAATGTAATAGAAGTTTAGACTCTGTGTTGGTTTAGTTTGAAAAGATTTATTACATGAATTTCTTTCATTTGTTTTGCTGGAAGAAATGATGCAATAAAGAAATGGGGCCAAAACTCTCATCATTGTTGCGTTTCAGCAGGTTGATAACCAAATTATTTTGTTGTCAGTGAAACTTGCAGAGATTTATCTGTCTCACATCATAACTAGTTTCACTAATGAAATATGAACTAAAAAGTAGTTACTGAAATATTAACATCCCGGGCACCTCTGCAGCCTGACAGTCCCACTTGAATTAAAACCCATCCTCTCTCTCCTGTCGCTGGTTTATTAGCTATTTTACAATTCTTATACTGATTCTCAGCTTCTCCGGTGTATTAAGAAACTTCCCACATGTTTCCTTATGGTTTGTTGAAGTCTGACTTTACAAGTTAATTGATATTTATACTCTGGATCATTTTCTAGCTCAAAAGAATTTTCTGAGACTTTTTAAAGTTATTTTTCTGCTTAAAGGGAAAGGTAGCTAAAGTTGTTCTTCTATACATCCCCAAGTTTATAAGACCATGTTTTTGCTGAACCCAGCTAGGATTCTGGTAAAGAAGTAATCAAACTGTCGTTACTAATGACTAGGCAGGTCAATATTTCCTAACAAGGAGGAATGGAGCAATGGATATAAACTTAAATGTCAGTAGATAATTCTCCAATGGATAGTGGATGTGAAATGAAAAGGTGAGGTGGGGCTGAGCTAGAGTTCAGTGAATGCTATCCAGGTTCTATAACCTGAAATAATTCTTACCTTGGTTAACACTTATTTGTGGATTCATGATTACTTTTTCCCTGTCCTGCTACTGTGTTTCAAATAGTACAATAGAAAATCTCCAATAAATTGTCACTTTCCTCAAAGAAATCTGGAGGTTTATCAGGCAAGATACTACTGTTAGAGAGCTCCAACTGTTCAGGGAGGGACCTCTGATCTTTGCATGGATATTTTGGGTGAGTCACACAAGTTACTTGTCCTGGTTTTGGCTGGGATAGAGTTAATTTCCTTTCTAGTAGCTGGTATAGTGTTATGAGTAGCATATAGTGTTATGAGAAGAATGTTGATAATACACTGAAGTTTTCAGTTGTTGCTAAGTAGTGTTTATACTAAGTCAAGGATTTTTCAGCTTCTCATGCCCAGCCAGCAAGAAGGCTGGAAGGGCACAAGAACTTGGGAGGGGACACAGCCAGGGCACCTGACCCAAACTGGCCAAAGGAATATTCCATACCATGTGATGTTATGCCCAGTATATAAACTGGGGGGAGTTGGCCAGGGCGGGTAGATCGCTGCTCGGGAACTAATTGGACATTGGTTGGCGGGTGGTGAGCAATTGCATTGTGCATCACTTGTTTTGTATATTCCAATTCTTTTACTATTGTCATTATTATAATTATTATTTTCTTCCTTTCTGTCCTATTAAACTGTCTTTATCTCAAGCCACAAGTTTTACTTTTTTCCCCCGATTCTCTTCCCCCATCCCATTGGGTGGGGGGGGAGTGAGCAAGCAGCTGTATGGTGCTTAGTTGCTGGCTGGAGTTAAACCCCTACATTACCACAAATAATGTTGCAAGAGTAATATGAGTAACTAGCAGCATTGGAGAGCTGCAGTCCTCCAGGTGTTGAGGGCAGAAGGTTTCTGATATGTGAAAGTTACATCTAGTCTAGGAGATAATTCTTAAAACTGTTGTAACTGATCTAATTTTTACTTTGAAGGGTTAAGCAGATGCATCTGCAGTTGTCTTCACTTGGTACTTCTGTGCTTACATCTGCAGAAGGGTAGTGCCAGGATCCTCAGGGTATAAACCACTCAGTATTTTTGTTTTGCTGTATTAGGCCCAAAGAAATCCCCCCACATTTAATTAGAAGTGTCAAAACAAGTTTCTGTGTGATACTTTGACCTAATGTGTCTTACAGCATTTTAAAATTGCTTGCATGTCTGGAACTGCAGATTAAAAAAACCCCAGCAAAACCCCAAACTGTCTTAATTCAGTTTAATTCAGTCCTTTGCACTTGCACATTTCAAGTAATTTTTTTCCCATCATCTTTGTGATGTTAGCTGTTCTCCATTTCCTTTGACAATTAACAATAAACTGGATGTTGTCAGTAGGGATTTCCTTTTGCATGTAGAGGAATGCTTCTCCAAGGTATTACTGCCGTCTCTGTCTTCCTTCCAAACCTTTAAGCATATACTCAGCTCACTATGCAGAAGACAGATGGAACAGTAAGCCATTGGATAATAATTCCTAGTTCACTGATTAGTCCTTGCTTTAAAAACTGTGCTTGAATTCATTGCTCCATCATGCCAAAAAGAAAGTTGTTTTTTTTTCCGACGTAGCAAGCACATGGCAGGCAGCAGCAGCAGCATTAACTTGTCCATGTTGTTCTGGCAATGTACTTCACTCCTCTGCAGGAGCCATCCCCTGTGTCAAATAAAGTGCTTATCTCTGTAGCCATCAGTTCTTAACATTTCAGATAGCCAAAGTGAAGGGCAGCTTTACTGATGATTTGCACTCCTCAAACTACGTTAAGAATTTTCTTCCTCAGGAAAGCTACTAAGATTTGTTTTATATAGACCAATGCAGGCCAAATTAAAATTATTGCAGGGATATGAACTGAAGCAGTGCTCTAAAGTGGACATAATTTTTGAAAAAATTTTTTTTCCAGAATTTTTTAAAAATTCTGCAATATGATTTTCCACCTAATTATATAAGTTTTATTAAGAATTACATACCTGCATTTTAAAACCTACTAAACCCATTTTCTGTTTTATATTGTTTTGTAAAAGAAAAAAATGAGCCAACTTTGTTATAATCTTTTTTTCACTCTGTATTGCGATTCTTTATTTTTTATCACAAAGACAGCTTGTTTCCACATCGCGTTCCCAATTGAGTGCTCTTTTTTTAGTGTACTTAATTAGATGACTCCAGACAGCATGAACGGCACTAAGCTTAAGCAACATCAGCAGCTGATGGCATTGTGTTGCCTAACAACTTCAGAACAGTTTCTCCAATTGTGCTGAGTTGCCATAGTAATATCTGCCCACTGGTGGTGGACTTGCTTGAGAAATTTAAATAAAAACAACTGTCAGACTAACATCATGACAGATACACGTGTTGTGCTGTGTAACCACAGCAACACCAAGAAATGGGAAATTATTTCTATCACAAACATAAATGAAGCTTGATTTTGCTTAGGATCATCCCTAGTTAAATATCTGTTTTGGGAGGTCCAACATTCTGCTGCTTTATTAGATAAATATAACTATATAAATATATGAGATGGGCACAGATGTGTCCACAGAATTACTTTATCCATGACACCACTGTCTCCTCTTGGTTAGAGTCGACTGGATTTGCACCTTAAATTTGTGCTGTATGCCATGGAATATTTCAATATTGCACACTTAGCATGAATATCAAATACTTGTCTTGTGAACACTACTCAGGGAGGACCAGTTTTAATACTGTGTTTCTGCAACACAATTCCTTTTTCCTCTTTTTAATGGGAACCATGCTTTATTTTATTTCTTCAACTTGCTGCAAACATTCTTGAGATAATCTCATTCTCCTTTTTAAGCAGTTCAGTTATTTGGAGAAGATAAAGGAGAGAGAGAGAATGCTTGGGGATATGATTTAAAATTATCTTTTTTTTTTATTTTATTTTGAAATACCTCTGAGTTCTGAATACTTCTGAGTCTTCCAATTTCTTCAGAGTCTTTCAGATATTTTAATGTATATGCTAAAGTTGTAGGGTTGAGGTCTTTCTGCCCTGGAAAGCTAATGTAGCAACTTTAGTCCATTAATAATTACCAGCCCATCTGTTTTGCTTCACTGTCCTATTCAGACAGACAGAAAAATAAACCAAAATCACTGCCTCCGCAAAAGACACTGGAGCCTTTACTTTGTATGCATGTTTCCAGAGTTGCTCCATTTATCTCAATAGATTGAGAGAACCCTTTCCCCTCTGCTATTCAGTCTGCCTGTTTAGGTTTCCTGGATTAAAATTCAATTTAGTCGAATACTTGGATGAAATGATGCTTTAATTTGGTCTCCCTGACAGGGATTTTTCCTCCCCTAAGCAGCAGCTGATTGCTTTTCTCAGTATGGTCCACAACTGTGGTATTGAGTGATAACTGACCTAGGTTTCTGTCCTGAACCATGGTGTCAAAATCTTCATTTAGAAAGTATCACATTGTCCCATCCCACTCTGCCTTAACTGTCCAAAACTAAATGTGATCAGAGTGGGACCCTGTTTAAACAGACACAGCGTGGAATATTAACTGCTTGCTGATGATATGTTTGCTTAGCAATTTGCAGGCTATCATTCTGATTAATAAAAAAAAAATCACTGTATCTATGGAAACAAAGTGTGGAAAATAGCTTTTACGTCTGAGGAATGTTCAAGGAAAATGGTTAGGTGGTTTTAAAAATCATAGCAGCTGTCTTCAGAGCAAAACTCGGGGCATTGCTGGTGTAAAAAGGAATGTAGCAATGTGTGGCATGTAGAAACCAAACACTAATTGCATTCCAGTTAAAAACTGTTTTAGCAAATTATATTTATGCAAATCATTGCATCTGTTTGGTTTTTTTTTTTTTTCCTTATGCTTTTGTGAATTGCCATATCCTAATTAAGGAGATGTCCCAATAGAAGATTTAAATCATATTTATTATTAATGAATTGCCTCTAGTTTCATTCTAAAAGAAATTAAAATTGCTACATGAGGATAATAAACAATATTTGCATTAAATTAGGCACTGGTTTTGCTCTCGAAGAGCCTCTGTGTGGAACTATGTCTTCTTGCTGTAGAGTTAAGGAAGCATATATGTATTCTTCTCTTTCTTTCCCGTTTTATTTTTCTGGGTAAAAAGTGTTAACCAACAAACAACAGTTTTAGGAAGGCTCCTGGCATTAAAAATTCTAGCCTTAAAGATGTGTTTTTCCCTCCGGTTATTGACTCCTACAGGTTATTGTTTGATGTGCTCAGAACATCTGTTGCCATGTGCCATTGTCACAGGAAACTGCATTCTTTTTATGACAAATAAAAATAGGTGACTGAGTTTATTCACCTTCTCTGATACTGTTGATGGACACGGAGGGTCATAGTCTTCCTCAGTTATCACACTTCCATTCATATTACAAATACACCTTTGAGAACATGAACTCAATTCCATTTGGGTGAAGCTAAATAAGATATGCTACAGGAACACACACAGTGCTTTCCAGCCACTAAGTGGTGGTTGATCAAGGGACTAGATCAGAGCTTCTCTGGAGTAAATCCCCCTGATGCACATGTAGAGGAGACATCATGCCCTCAGCTCCATATACTTACTCCTATTGCAATCTATTATTGAGGTAATTGACTGAGCTGTGAGTAGACTGGAGAAAAAACCCAGCTCTCCCAGGGGATAGTTCTGAACAGGGCATTTTTCCTTAGAAAAAAAGGAAGGAGCTGAGGGAGCAAGTGGATTTTACATTTCACTATCTTCACTGTTTTATTAAGCATATTCTTTAACAAATTGAAGAAAATGTCAAAAGAGAATATTCAATTTTCTTAGTAATATATTAGTATAACATATTTTATAATTCAGGTCCTTTATTGTAAGCTGTTTCTAATGTGGAGTTAGGCCAGAGGGCTTGCCTGTTGATTGCCTTAAAGGAAAGGCTTAAATTGGACGAATAAACAAAAGCTCATCTAGTGTATCCTACCATGGTCAGCATTAAGGAGGACACAGATCTGAAATCCTCTGTCGGTAGTAATTTCCAAAGGTTTTGGGTAAAGGCAAAAGAATGGAGTTTTACAGAATGTATGCTGTGTGGCCCAGCTGTAGCTGGCAGCCTTGGGTGACATGAAATATTAAAAAGGGGAAAAGTTTATTTAGGCTGTGGTGGGAGGGAGCCCAAAGCACAGTGGATAATACTTTGAAGCAAGAGTTGAAAGGAACAGTTTTTCCAAGTTCCTTTTCAGTGAAATACTGTTCCTCAGGGGCCAGTAAAGGCATTTGAGTATGATGTAAGTTGAAATGAGGTGCAAGAGCTTTGTGGCAGCAGAGGCCCCCATGTTCCTTGTGAAACCAGCCTTTGCTGATGGCAGGAGAGTGGCTGCAGGAGCTCTTCCACAACTGCATCCCATTTAGATTCACTGCAAAGTTTGGTTTTCATTTGAAACTCATACTTCTTGCCTGTACTCTGTGTTCTAGGGGAAAAGAAACTTCTAGAGGTAAAATACTACTAGTGAGAGTCAGCCTTGGGAGCTTTTACTTGGGTCCATATTGTAACCAGAATCTGAATGTTTATTTAGAGGTTTGGGGTCCTTAATTTGACCTGGACTAGACCTGTTTGTAACAGCAGTGGATCAGTTAGTGGGGAACAAAAAGTAGATAGAAAGAAGGAAGAAAAAGAAAACATGATGTAACACAGAAAACTAAAATAAATGAACAGGCAGACAACAATAAATATTTAAGATATGTCTCAAGATATGCATATTTAAGATGCATAATTTATTTAAGATATAATGCAATATAATTGAAACATTAATTGCCAAAATATACGTGCCTGAGCCTTTGAATGTTTTAATACTTTTTAAAGGCCCATGTAAGGCATAAAACTTCAGATATTTTAAAACTGCTATTACTGCTTTGATGGACATGTTTATTTGCTTGAAAAGAAACTGAGCTCAGTGAGGAATCAAGTATATTGCAATAGTTCTAGCTGAATTTACACCTTTTCACTACATGTCAAAAGAATTGTTCACATGGATTAAAATATTTTAGCAGTTAAGTATTATTCTAGAATTTATGGGCAGCTGACTTTGGAAAACATTCATGTAGAGGCAGTACAAAGTGATATAACATCATCTGCAAAAGTGTTTGTGAAGGACGACACTGTGTTTTATCTAGCCATAAGCAGCAAAGTGCTCCTTAGTGGATGGTACAGCAGAGTTTTTCTGTGAGAAAGATTTTGTTTGTTTGTTTTTGGTTTGTTTCCATATTCTTTCAGGTACAATAACAGTTTATGGGAGTGTTTCCAGATCATCCTTGTGAGTTATACTGTGTGTGCAGTTTGGAAAGTCAAATGTCTGCAAACGTGTCTGGATGTTCCAGACAATGTTGGATTGGTTTTGCAGTGAGATTCTCTTGGAGGGACACAGATTGAATTCCAATGAGTGAGACAGGAACTTGGAAAAATTTGGTGAACAGTCCTAGTATGAAGAGCATTTAGATTTCTAGCATTGAGAATTAAGAAAACAAAGCCCCCCCCCCCCCCCCCCCCCGCCCCCCAAAAAAAGAACAACAACAACAAAAACCCTCTGGATGTAATACATACCAGATACCTGCAAAAATACCTTTTTTTGTTTTGGCATCCTGATTTTCCCTCTTTAAGAAACATGTCAAGGAATGGATGAAAATGATAAATATTACACCAGCAAACTTATGACGGGGGACACATGCTTTGCTTTCGCTTACTAAAGGGGAGTCTGAGGCATTGGGAGACTAAGCAAGTTGGGCAAGGTCATACAAGCAACCTGTGACAAAAATAGACCTTCCCTCTCCGGATTCTCAGGATGGTGCACTTGTAGCAACACTTTTTTCTGGTGTACCCATTATTAAACCAATTTCATTGAGAAGACAGCATCACTGATAACATGCAAAAATTAAAATGATGAAGTATTTGAGGAGACCCTTAAAAAGGCTCCTGCTAAATTAATGTTGTTTCTGTAAAAAAGTGTGGCCAGAGACCTGCATATTGCTTAGGTTCTAGGAAAAGTTAAACCTTCAGTATATGAATGAAAACAATTGCAAATAAAATAGTAATTTATTTTAAATCTAGCAGATAGGACCAGTTTACTGCAGTATAAATTGTGTAAATAACCCTATTCCTTTCACAAAATGAATCACAACAATTCAAAGTTTCCAATTCAGGTCTCTGTATTAGTGAGTATAAAGGAAGTTTTATAAAAAAATAATCAGAACATATTCTTAGGATATCACATCTATTAAATTATTTCAAAAGCTACTCACTGTGTGTATGTATCTATATCTGAATTAGAACAGTTTATAATTGTACATTTAGTTTGATACTGAATCTTCATCAGCAAAAGCCATACTTTAAGAAAGGCACACTTCTTAAAAAAAAGCAGTTTGCTCTTGTTAGCTCTTACTCATAATATTGCTCTAAGCAGAAGGGAAACTCCTCTTCATTTGAACATTGAGTATATTTCCTTCTGTATTCACATAATCCAGAATAAACTATATTATGTGAAATGTTTTGTTTAGATGTCATTAATAAATCTGTTAAATTAATAAATCTGAGCTGTGATTTGGAAGGGAGAACACTGCAATTCCTTCAAAAAGCATATTTTTATCAATGGAAGATACACGAATACAAAAATATAAGAATAAAGAATTGTTAAATTTGGAATTTTATTTGAGTGGTTAGTGTCTGTGGAGACACAAACAACGTGGTTACAAAATCACAGTTTACTTACAAAATCATTTGACTTTAATATTACAAAAAGTTATTAAAAATAAAGAGGAATACTCTTTCAATGTTCTCTCAAGTATGAGTGGATACAGAGAGTATCCCATGTATTTCTTTTAAATTTTCCTCACAGGCTTAACATCCTCACAGGTATCCTCATGCCCATGTTTCAGTGTACGAAAATGAATTCTTTTTGAAGTATAAGAGTGTTTTGAATGGGTATGTGATAGAATAGACCAACTGAAATTAAAAAATGTTATCATTCTATACTATGCATCACAATTATAAACGTTCTCAAACAGAATGGACTTAAGCAGAACATGCCTTTGCGTACAATATAGCAAAAACATATAATCAGCAAAAATTTCATTTTCAAGTAGGCTTTGTTCGGATGACCTGATTGAGTGTAAGCTATTTGTAACAGTGGCATTGCGTTTGTATTTACAGAAGGCTACATCTTGCACCAACTCAAATAAATAGGTGATCATACAGAAAATAATGCATAATCAAACCTCAAAACACTAGTGCCCTGTTACGTGAATGTTCTTAAAATGTAATATCAGCCATTTCAGTCTTTGTTTTTAATACAGGGAATTTTCTGCAGGTAGCTGAGAGAGAATGTGGAATATATAAATGACTTTAACCTAGGAAATATTTTATTATTTGTGCTACTTTGCTTAAATTGAGTTTTGCTGTGTGCAGCTGTTCATGATTTTAGAATTTATTTTCCTTTGTCAGATTACTTTTCTTGCATACTATTAAAATGTTGCCAAAGTACTTTTGCTAGCAGAAGAAAAATGTCTAATGGTTTGTTTGGAAAAGCAGTTCATTTTAGCTTTGCCTTGCAGTTTTATTGTTACGGCAGGGACAGGGTAAGTGCCAGTTCAAGTCACATTTCTGTGTACAGTGTACAAAGAAAACAGCACATGGTTCATTTCCCTTCCCTGTCTGTCATTTCTTACAGAATTGTTTCATCACTTAGTAGATGCATCAGTTTGTTCACTTTTCAATCGTCAAATTAGTATTAAATTTCTACTCTTATTAAACCTCAACAGTGTATGTGTTAACTAGTCAGAATTACGTTACAACTTTAGGGTGCTCACACAGATGATTACACATATAAATTTAGTTGCAGCCTGCTGTAGAGTCTTTTAGGATTTTGGTCTGCACATTGAACTTCCGTGCTGTATTTAAAGGAAAAAGAAACCTCTTTTAGTTTTAACCACTGGAACGTACTTCTTTTAAAAGCTACTTATTTTAAGGCAAAATGAACAGTGCTCCAACACGTTGATTATTAAATAGTCTGCTCTGCAATAAAGTGTGAGCAAATGTTATCTCCATCTGTGATCTTCACTGAAGACTAAATAAGGGAGAACTTACATCTAAGAACATTTTGAATATGATGCCTTTGCTGTTGAAAAGGCCAAGTTTATGCAACTTCGGTATTGCAATATTAGTACTTGGAAAACATGGATATTGTTCATTCATGTAAATGAGACTGCAGATAAGGAAGATGGAAAGACTGACAGCTCTGCAGTTAAAAGAGATTTGGATATCAATGTCCCATTGCCATGCTAGAATGTATTTCACCTTACATCTTTGAATCCGAAAGGTCTTTAGGATAAAGGTACATTGAATATATTCCATGCTTTACTGTAATTTAGTTCTGAGGATTCTTTTCATGTCTCTGTTCCTTCACAGTTTTAAATTCTATGTGACAACAGGATGATCTATTTTTTTTTAATATAGAAAACCAAAAAAGCAGAAGTATAGGGCCCAATTTTAATGGTTTTGAGAAGTATAAAGCATCTTCAGTGATACCTAAAATCAGTGGGATTTAATCAGTAATTCCCATGATCAGAGATTTAGCTAAGAACCCAGATTACTATGGCTTGAATTAACATAAAATTTTGAGATGTTTTTTAAAAAAACAGGAATTTAAAAAAGCAAAATGTAAATGCTACGTATTCCGTGTAACAATAGCAACAAAAAATATTTTTTTTTTTTTTTTTTCCTATACTAACTGAAGAGACTCCTAAGTTGGTTTCAGGTTCAGTCCCATGTACAATGTCTGTCACAGAGAGCCCAGCCTCAAGTGAGTGAACTATATAATTATGCACCCATGCTAGTATTTCTGTGAAATCCTTGCAATTCTCCTTGAGTGCTTAATGATCAAAGAGAAACAGGTTCATAAAGTGGCACATGAAGGGGCTGACTTGTCTCATTGAAAATATAGCTCCTTCAGATTTAAAGGACAAATCCAAAACCAGATCAGCTAACTCTGAAGAATTTCTACTTTCTAATTTTGCAACATATCAATTAGATGATTAGTAATAATACCAGTAGTGTTGTTACAATGATATTACAATGAACAATCACTAAAATGCTACTGGGATGATTAGCTCTTTTCTTATTTCCTTTTTTTTATTTCTGTAGGGGCCAGCAGCTGTACCCCCTGACAAGTGGCTCTGATTGCATTGTAGGTTGATGCAGAGTGTAAAGATACTTCATAGCTTCAGAAAAACTAGCAGACGTACTGGATGCGTTCAGCATGTAGTGTCAGGGTGATGTGTGCAAGCCCACTTACCTCTCACCGTGTACCATCCATGCAGTGGTAGCTAACGGCTATCAGTATCCACAGCAGCCTGCTCACAGCTTGCTTAATAACTACCCTGAAACGTCCACTGTAGGCAAAGCTGCCTTGCTGGGTTAGCAGGGCTGAAATTCAAACTATAAGCAGGCACTTGTCTGCGTAAGCATCTTCAAATGTATATTAATGTATTTCACATCATGCTCTGTCTTAAACGCTTTGAGGTAGGACCACAGTTACAGTTTTTATGATTGCTTTTCAGTGTGCAATTTATGCAAATTTCCAATATGTTTTGTTTATCAGTTAATTAAAAATCCAAAATATTGTTTTTTCAAATTTATTCTCCTGTTTACACTTCTTGTTCAGCAAACGGATTCTTGGCTTGGGACCAAATAACTGTGTTTTCTATATAATTAAGTCCTAAACGTACGTATATGAGAAGGACAAAAATGAAAGGAATAGGAGGATAAAATGCAAAGATTTAATTTCTTTAAAGTGGCAGTCTTGTAAGTTCATTATTATTCTTCGATGCTGTTCTTGCTTTTAAAAAAAATGCCAAGTCTGATTAGAAACTTTATTTAGAGAGCATAAATTCTTCATCAGGGACTTCTTTTTAGACTAAAACTCCATGTTATTTCTGGCATTCTGAAGACAGTTATGAACTGCCTGACACTGAACAGATTATGGGTAAAAAATTATCTCTGCATTAGTGTGATCAGAGTGATGAGTGTTTTGGTTTTGTCTCCTGTTGTTTGTTTTCTTTGCCATTGTCAGTTTATTTTTCCTTTGTTTCTTTTCAATTTGAGCTTTCCAGCATGTCTGTAAATATTTTGCGGCATCCTTTGGGATGTTATGGGCTTACACTACCTTTGGATTAGGTCTATTTTTACACTGAATTTGCAGCAAGAACATTGAACGTAAACCTTACAGAGTTTTTCTCTATTGTTTTTTTGTGCATTACAAAAGATCTTCCTAAACTGCTGTCTTCTTCCAAATGTCTGAAACCTGGTACACAAAATGAAACAAAGAGCTGCTTTGGAAAATACAGAGAGATTATGAGAAACTTGAGATACTGCATATTTTTTAAATTTCTAGCAAAAATACTCTGTTTAATCCACCAGATACTTGCTATTAAAAGTATGTAGAGGATAGGAAGAATTAGAAATTCTGGACTAAAATGATTCCACAGAACAAGATAGTTGTTAGTTATGAAAGGCCACATTTGTTTGAAACTTACACCAGTGCCAAGCATAATTTTGTTTGTGCGGCCCTTGCTGCCTTGACCTGGCATGAGTTTACTCTATAGGGCTATACAGTGAAAGCTGGCCATTGTTTCTTCTCTTCTGCATTATTTTGTGCCAGAGGTACAGCCCTTTTATTCCATGCTGTCAATCTCTTACATTTGCCTGAGTTTTATGTAAACTATGGGATACCAAATATTTCACATTCATAAAGATTCAGATTAGAATAATAAACATTCACCTACAATGAGTAATATGAAAAAGCGTTAGAAAAGCATTTAACAGGATGTACTTATACTAACTCTGTGTCCTGAACTGTCTTACAGATGCACAAACAAACAGTAAATTACAGATGGGGTGAAGTTATCTGTAATGGCCTTGGTTAACTTCTCGTTTTATGGCCTACCATTGTGTCCCCTTGGCGCTGCCCCTGCCTTTCCCTATGTAAGAAAATGCTGCTCCACACGCCTTCAGCTGCCCAGAAATCCATATTTGGCAAAGTTTTAAAAGGTGTGTGCTATCATCTTTTAAAATCCTTACAATTCTAAATCCACAACTTTTAAAGGAAAACAGTTGTTTCATGTCTGACACGGTTGGGGTTTGTTGTCTGAAAAAATAATTTGGAAGAAGACTTTCTGGGGTTTCTTTGCCTTCAGCAAAGACTACAACTCAATTTAAATAGTTCGACCAAGGAGATCAGTCTTGCTTTTGAACCTCAATCTCAACTATCATCAGGAGCTTCGTAACTTTCATGATTTCCTGAGGAAATCTAAACCCATGTATGTTTTATCTTCTTTTCCTTCTCCTCCTCCTTCTCCTCCTTCTTTAGTTCCCCCTCCCCCCCCCCCAAAAAAAAAACAAACCAACCAAAACCCCACAAACCAAACCACAGAAAACCGGACAAACAAAAAACCACACCCAGATTATTACTGATGTTGGCAGAGGTCACAGCTGAATAAAATTTCTCCCCTTTTCTTTATTAGGAAGTGACAAATGGAGACTGATAAAAGGTAATGGGGAATAAAAAATTTGTCAAAATAGAAGCTCCAGCTTGTTTAGGAAGTGGTTGCAATGTGGGAAGAATTGTTTTTACCTGCTAGTAATTGTGTGGGGCAGTGTTGAGAGATGGCATTTATTCTATTAAAACAAGTAAGAACTGTGTTTGCCTTCTCAGTACTCATTTTAACTAAGTGCAACTACTTTGTTAACACAGAGGTTTTGCGGCATATTCATAGTCCACAAAGGGAATGTATCTATTATTGTATCTTTCAGATTTTTTTCTAAAATACCATTTTGTAGTGTATAGTCAACTGTGGTATTCTTACAAACAGAAATTTAATCTGAAGATATTTATTGATTAGGAATGTAAAACTAAGGAAACGTACGTAAGTAGATTTTTCACTGATGAGCACTTTTTTCAGTGATCAGCCCAAAGGCCATGGACTTGTTGAATAACTTGATGTTCTGAGTGAGTTAGCAAAGTTTCAGGTTTTTTTGTTTGGATTTTTTTGCATGTTCTCTAGCCTTTTAGTCAAGGGGTAGGAAAGCATTTCCAAAAAAGCTCCTGGATATGGATTTTGTCTTTATCTAACTTTTACTTTGGGGTATACTTATTTCTTTAACACTTGCTTCTGTGAGGGAAGGAGTTGAGGAACTGAGAAGAGAATGGAGAAGCATTTTACTATTATGTGCCTGGCATGTTTATGGCTTGTTTTTAAATGCTGTAATTTTAAAAAAATAAGTAGAATAGAGTATGTGTATGTTTCACTGCAACTGAAAAGTATTTACCCTCTCAGATACAAATAGAAATCCTAGGAACTATACAAATGCACACTAATGAGGATCAATGAGCTGATAAGTATTTAATTGATTTGGCTAAATATCAGTCTGTATGAACAAATGCAATTTTTTTCATGCAAGTAATGTTTTTTGCATATGCAAATATATTTGCTTAGAGCTCTGTCAATCCCCAGCAAATTCCAATGTGGTCTTTTGTGAGATGATGGAAGGCTCTGCCAAGTGTACTTTCAGATAATTTTTCTGAGCAAAGTTGGAATCTAAAAATTTCCCAAGAAAGCTTCAACTCATGCAATTTCCTGCCAATTTTGCGAAGTAAATAACAGAGATGGGCTAAGTACACTTTGATATCTACCATAAAAAGTAAAATAAATGAAATTACTTTTAATCTTCTTTTTACCATTGTCACAAATCTAAAATCTTGCTAAATGTCATGGAGGTAGGCTCATGGCAGATGTTTTCCCCAACTTGGATTTTCCTTTTCTCTATTCTGTGCTTTGTTCACCATGCCATACATCTCTCTTCAGTAGTAAGTATGTTTTCACAATATCGATATATCAAAAGTAGTCAAACTGTGACACAATGCATGTGTCTATCTAAAAGAAAAAATGCATTCAAAAGAACTCTAAAATCTGTGCTAGATACTTACTTGGAAGGGCATAGACCATGCTAATAGTAAGCAACATCCAATAGAATGTTTTCCCAAGCCAGTTTAACATATATTTCATCTATCCTTAATTTTAAGAACTGTTTACAGAAACCATATTTGGTTAAATTACTTTTTATTGTCATCAGTAGATGTCAGTCAGATGGGTCTGAATCTGCAGAAGGCATTACTTTTACTAAAGCTTCGCTGAAATTAAATTTGGAATTTGAATCGATGCCCAGGAATGATGTCAGCTATAGCAGATTAAATTTGCTAACGTCTCTTCATTTTAAGTGTGTTTTTAAAACAAAGCAGATAATTCTTCCAGGCTTTGGCCTTTTAATGTTTTTAGCCTTTGTTTGGGCTGAATGAATCATTATATTTTGGGTTATTGAATATTAAATTTTAAATCTATTTTGTAGTACCTTTGCATGCAAACCCATGGATTTAATAGATGTATGTGTTTCAACAATAATTTGTAAGTAGTAAAAAATTCAGTATTTTGTCTGTCTTTTGCATACTGTCGTAATTATTTGTTTATGTTTTGAAGCAATGAGCAAAGGGAAGGGCAGAGAAATAATTACGGGTGGGCAGTATTGTCTGTTACTTATCCTCAAAAATTTTAAATAGACAAAATTGTTCTTCAAGTACTTAATAGTGGAAAATAGTTAAATAATTCAATTTTCTGTCTCTGATAGTACTGCGTATTAGATATACCTGGCCAGAATTTTGTATTATTGTAACAAGACAATTTTGGTTTTGTTCCATCTGGTGATATGCTTATGGTCTGACTAAAGCCTGAAAATTGCTAGCCTTTTTGTTTGTATCCTATTTTACATTAATAGCAGTTGTCATTATTATTTATACTTAAAAAATCTTAATAACATAATTAAATCAATTGCATCCTGCAGCAGTGAATTCTGCAGGTAAACTATATCGTCTCTATCCTGCTACTGGAGACAATGTGAAGTGTTCAGATTTCAAGTAATTGGAAATGAAAAGTCCCAACTTACTGCAGTGCAAAGTACAGCTTTGCTAGTACAACTTTACCCGTGGTGGCAGTACTTTGCTGTATGTTAGAATAATAGAGCCCCAGTTTTAGCTGGAAGGAACCTCTGGAGGTTATGTAGTCAAATGTGATCAAGGTACACAGGGACTTGTCCAGCTGAGCCCTGAACACCCCCTAGGATGGCAATTCCACAGCCCCTCTGGGCAACCTCTTCCACTACTTAACCAGTCTCATGGTGAAAATTCTTTTCAAAATATTGGAATTTCTCTTGGTAATTTCCCCCCTGAATGCCAGAATTTCTCATGTTTCTACTTGTCTGTTGCCTCTTGTCCTATAAATGTGCACTTCTGAGAAGAGTCTAGCTCCATCTCCTCTGTATCTTTTGACTAGATCACTGTAAAAAGCACTAAGGTCTCCCCTGAGCCTTCTCTTCTACAGGCTCCCCAATTCCCTTGATCTTAGATGATAGAGAGCAGCCTCACAAGGACCTCATCTGGCTCCTTTGGCACCTTTGGATGCCTCCTATCTGGTCTCATGGATTTGCTTATGTCCAAGTTGGTTAAGTGATCTCTCCCCTTTCTCCCGCTATAGCGAGTACTGCTTCACTCCCACAGTGTCTGCTAGGAGGCTTAGGGACTTGGGAAGCCTCAGGACAAGCTTTTGCAGGGAAAAATAAAATGCCATTTTCTATTCTTTTTTAATGCCTTCCAAAGAGGATACCCAGGAATCTTCTTTACCATTCCTTCTTTTCCCTTTTTCCAGACTCTATCTTCACTTATGTGTGCACCTTTCTCACCAATGCTAGTAACTATCTCAATACTGTGACAGTTTTTTGGCTGAGAGCAATGCACCTATGTAGCTTTAGTCTCTATTATTTTTGTGGAATATTAACACGTGAGGATACACTGATGCATAATACTGAAATAAGGAGGTACTAACGTAACCTTTATCTTACTATTGTATTCTTCTCTTTCCAGACTTTGGCTTATACAAAGGTCTTTATGTGATCTGACCTATTATTGTTTTTAAAAAATTTAGACATAATGTTACTTTCTGGTGCGGAAAGTATCAAGCAGTAGGTTGCTAATGCTAGAAAATATTTGTTAGGTTTCCTAATGGAATCAATCTCTTTGATCTCAGAAGTGATACATGCATACTGTTTCACCCCCTTAGAAGAGCAGAAACAATGTTGGTCTGACTTCTGAAGACAAGTGTAAGATGAAATCTTTCTCTCCTGTTCTGTTCTTATACTTGTGCTCCTACTTTTTGTCTTGTATACTTGTCCTAGCACTTGGATGGGTTATATTTCTGCTTGTTTGTCTGTTTTCCATTTTCCTCATAGTTTAATATAATTTCCCACACAGACACAAGTTACTTATGAAATTCAGAAAGCCAGGTATAAAGTTCTTGTAAAACTTCTAGCTGCTTTTTTTTGTACAAAATAGCCGCTTTTTTTACACAAGGTGAGTATATCTTAAAACTGTATTAGAGAATGTGTTATCCACTGCCCCTTAATTTCTGTAGTCTTCTTTATTAAAGTCTTTCAGAAGACAGGGGAAGTTATATTAAAAAAAGATAATCATGTGATACATAAGAATTGTGTAAACCTTTGCTAATTTTAGCAACACTCTTGAACAATCAGCCTCCCTAGCCTCAAAGCTCTTCCTCATTAGTCGCATAATTCAGTCAAGTTTTAACTGATTTGCAAAGATGCCATAGCACAGTTAAGTTCACAGTGAGGAAATTTTACTCTGACCACACCATTTGCACAACAGTTGAGCAAGATTTTAGCACTGCTTAGTTACCTAGAGTGGGAATTCTCTGCTGTTGGACATCTGCACAGGGGATGCTTTTCCTGTTTTATTTTCTTCTCTGCTGCAGCTCAAATTTTGATCCCAGGCGTGGTCTGTTTTTCCTGAGAGTGAGGTGGCAGTGTATACCTTCTTACTTCAGCCTGTAAGCACTTCCTCTATAGTAAGTGGGAGGCAGAGTTTGTGGAGAACTTTTTTTCTTGTTTATTGAATGGGAGGAGGAATAATACTTTACCCAGCTGGGATCTGCTGGATGGTATTGTTGCATAGGGTACTGTGTCACCAAATGGAGCCACCTTGGATACCTATCTTTTGAAACGTCATGAGGACTGGTAAGCTGCTTGCAGTTGTCCCAGTGACAGTCTCACTCCTGAACTGCGTAATTTTAAAATACCAATACTGTTGACAGAAAAGGAAAAGTTTGTGATTTGAGAGGTTAGGCTTCCTGCTGTAAAAATCTCCTAAGTCAGCATTTTTTCATAGAACTGCATTGTTTAGCTTTAGTTACATTTATTATTTACTTCCATTTGCAGAGAACACAATTCAAACTTTTTTTGAATCTCTCGTGTTTTTGCAAAGTAAATTTATGTTTCTCTATGAAGTACAGCCTCTCATTAAAAACAGTTGTAGAACTATAGAAAAGCATAATTTCTAAACTTCTATGAATAATGCTTCAATGATTCAGGCAGAGTTTAAACTCTATAATAACTGATCAGAATTCAGGAATAGAGCTAAATTCTAATACTGCAATAATAAGCTGATACTAGTTTGAGAGAGGTTACAGGGACCAATTGAGGTTTTCCTAATTCGAGGACCAGATACAATATGTAATTCATGTTCTGTGAAGGTTTGTTGGAATACAAAATGAAACAAAATCCACATCATGGAATGCTGAAAAGGCTGAATTAGAAGAACGTGCTAGAAGTAATCAATAGCTTTTTTTCTTTTTTTGCTAAAAGTGAGCAAAGAAAACAATGTTAGGATTTCTGACAAATACTAGACAATTTGAATGTTAGACAATTTGTGGGTAATGGCCTCTGTAATATATTATTACTCAAGAAAGTGATTTCAATATCATTTTGATACTTTTTTCAAAATGCCAGCTCAGGGCTCAGCAACTATGAAAAGACACATGAAAAGTTTGTAATTCTTAGGAGGAGAACTGAGAATAAAACATGAAATATTATGCCACTCTATAAATCCATGTCATTTACATGTGAATAGTATGAAACTGAATGGTATGGAGAATGTGAACAGGAAATAATTATCTAATGTTCCTCTAATGCAAGAATTTAGGGATATCATCTACAATTAGCATGTACTACACTTAAAACATACAAATGACAATGTGTTTTCTATAATAGGTTATTGAAGTGTAGAATGAATTGCCCCAGGATGTTGTGGAGAATAATGAATAAGGAATTTCAAGAAATATTTAGGCAAATTCATATGGAATAGATCTAGCAGGGGCCATGGAACATGCTATCAAATCTAATCTCTGGCTCAAAAAGTTCTTAGTTTGGGAGGATGCTGGAGAAGGCTCATTTTATGCTTACCTAATTTCATATTTGTTCTCTAGATATGTAATGATGGCTGGTTTTGCAGATAGGATATTGGCGTGCAATAATCAAATCAAAGATCTTTATAGCCCTCATATTCCAGAAACTGGGCTGTTTTAATGAACAAAAGGAAAAATATCATTCTGGCTATATCCAGCATTTTAATGATCTCGGTAATATCTTGGCAGGTGCTTCAGTTTCAACTTGAGCTATGACCATTTAGTGTAAATGTTTGCTAAAATTTTAGTTACAGCTCAAATCATGCTAATATTAAAAGTTTAAGATTAATGACTGAAGCACATTCCCTGTATTTCATCTGTCAAAATTTAATACCTTTACTTACAAATGGGATCACAGGAGATATTTCCTGTTGTGTAAAATTCCTGCTCTGTGACATAGAGGCCAGATCCTTCATAGTGCAGCAGCCCTAAGGGACTTACTACCCTCAGACCCATTTGTAAAGGACCACCCAATGCAAAGGATTGTGTCATTGTGTGGCCTCTCTTTTGCAGTTTTTGTGTCAATGCTGATATGCACAACAGCCTCATGAAGGAAAGTTCCCTAGGCCAGAAGACCTCAGTGAGAGCTGAATCAGGCCTTATGGAAACAGTGAAACTGTCTGAGTTATACTACCACTTTCTCAAGCAAAAGCCCAAAGCAGAACACCTTAGTTTACAGATTCATTAAAATCACTATGGACTCACCAAAGTTTTGCTCTATACAAAAGGCAAACGAACCACTTTTTGCATGTATAAATACAAGTTAATGTCATTAAGTTCACTGAGATAATTTAAATATTATAATTACTTGGACCATTTTTGTAAACAATTGAAGTATATTAAATTACATTTGGGTTTTTAAACTATGGTTGGTTGGTTGGTTGGGAGTAGGGTTTTGCCTTTTTCTTTTTTTCTTTTTTTTCTTTTTTTTTTTGTGTGTGTGTGTGTCAAATGGAGGCTTTCCTTCAAATTTTTGAGGAAGGTATGTAGTCATGAGGAAATCCCATTCATCCTCAAATGGGCTGCATTTAGTGAAAAATTCTGTAGCCTGAAATAAAAACTTACATTATTTAGTATCTTATACCAGACTAAAAATGTTACATGTGAACTGCAAAATTTTTTTCATGTTTATTGGAACCTAAAATGAATGTTGATGTTGTTAAAATATGACTTACTAAATGTCATATTTTCCTCCAGTCATTTTCCATCACAATACAGTGAATATTTTTCATATCCTAATGTACAGTAATCTTTAAAACAAAAAAACAAATAACAACAACAACAAAAGCCACATTGCCATGTGATATTTGATAAAAGTAGCTGTTATATTAGAATAGAAATGCTGCATCTCTTTTTCTATCTATATTTGTAATTATGTGTTTGACTTGAAATATTCCCTGAACTTAGCATGTTAGAATTTTCAGAGGATATACTGTCGTTCTTTTATCAGAGGAAAACCAAAATGTCAGGTTTGAATTCGTTTTCTAGCTTTTCCTGTTCTGCAGTGATAGTCAGATATCTGTCGAAATGGTTGTCATTTAGGCATCAAATGCTGCCCTGAAAAGTGGTTAACAGTATAAAGATGCTTAAAATAGTTCAGAACTAACAATCAATCACCAGTCCTCTATCCTGTTTTACTGTTTTGGGTTTTTTTCTCACATGTTCACCCAGGCCATTTTGTAGCCTGAAATAGGAAAGGGCTCATTGTCTTGAATAAGAAAAGGCTTGTCTATCTTTTACTCATGTTTTAATAAAAGTCACATAAATAATCTGATTGATGAACCCATCAATGCTGGAAGCTATCAAATATATGATACTTTTGCTAACCACTAGTTATTAAAAAAATAAGTTGCATAAACGTAATCTTTCTGATGACAAATGAAGTTACTTCACAGAAAACAGCTGTGGCAGCACAGAAGATAGAACTGTTTGAGAGCGCAGCAGGGACACTTGGGCTGATTTCACAATGAAGTTATTTTAGTGAACACTGAAAATTGTTTCGATCTTGAAAAGAGTGACAAATGTACCTTTTTGTTGGAGAATTAAGAACTCCATTTTTTTAGTTTATCAACAAGATTATGTGGTGATTGGAATATGATCTGTAGGTATGGACAAGAGGAAGCAATGTACTGCAGAGAAGGTTTATAAGGCAAGAGGTGAAAATGGAAAAAGATCCTATTACTGGAAGTTGGAGCCAAAACAGTTGGAAATGAGGGGCAATTTTTTTAGTAAAAAGAATAATTAAACACTAGAACAATTCAGAAACAAGTTTTGTTCTTTCTCGCTATCATCTATTACTCTAATCTGTAAAATAAAAAAAATAAGTGTTTTGTGAAGATATAGTTCAACAATACCATTGCTCTTGAAAGTGATGTGGAATTGGTCAAACTAGTGTACTAATCTGTGTTCAGCACTGCACCTGACTGGATGAAACAATGCACTTTTTAGATCATAGAACATGCACAGGTACTCATTGCTTTCCATAGATACTTTCTGGAGAGTCAGAAATATTTTCATTATGAGAGAAGTACAAACTGCTATTTGTTGCTAAAGTGTTTCTAGAATGCTGGATTGATAGCATGGATATTTTTAAGATGACTTTCTCTCTTTACAAGAAAATGACTGTACTTTATTAATGGAAATGAAAATTATATTTTTCCAGTCATGAGAATTCTCCTGTGAGTAGCTGAGTGTTCTTGTGCTTATAATGTGCTATATCCCATTGCTTCTCTGTGGGACCTGCTACTATCTTCCTTTTCATGGGATATATTTGAATATCTCAACCCCAGCTAATTAAAATGCCTATTTTCAAAATCAAGATTAAAAAAATGGAAATAGAAAAGATGCAAAGGACTGTCTGTATTTCTGATAGATTTTTGTCTGTTCTGTTCTTAAGCTTCAGTGAAAAAGATTCCATTATCACCCTGGGTATCCAGCTCTAGTGTTTAACTATCATAATTAGAGACTGTTTCTTAATTTATAGCCTAAACTTTGTTTTTTACAAGTTAAACTGATTGCTTCTTCTCCTACCCTAACTATATATTGACAACCACTGATTTTTTTTTTAGTATTGGCATCCAATATATATATATATTAAAATAGCATCATATCTAACCAAATTCTTTTATTTTATAGACTAGTAAATACAATTATTGTACCCTTTCTTTATGCTAACTTTATTTATCTATACCTATGCTATTTTTTATTGTTGTTCACCTCTGGACTCACTATTATTTGCCCAAACTGTTAAAGCTTCGTTCCTAAAACTGGACAGAAGATTTTGCCTGAGATCTCCTAAACACTTCCTGTATTTTGTGTTTACTTATTTATATTCCAAAATTTGCCTTTTTTTTTCAGCATGGTTACCTTGTTGACTTAATAATGAGTAGGGAAAGCCCTGATCTGGTAAGATAGCTGTGTCAGATCAAGCAGGAATTCTTCATCTCTTTTCACTTCTGTAAGCTGCTAAATCCTTGCTTGGTTTATGCTCAGTCTGTGTTCTATTTCAAGGGAAATCACCTCACTGTTTTGTTAAATATTTTTACATTTTTTAACACAGTAGAGCAAGTTAATCCTCCATCTCCCAGAGCCTGACATAGGTTCTGTCTGAATTAATCTCCAGAAATTTTTTTTGCTATTGATAGGAGGTTTACAGCTATTTACACGTGCTAAATTACATTGATGGAGATTAATACAGGCAGGAAGCATTATAACAGTAAACAGACAAACAACAGAAGAAAAATAAGATAGCCCAAAAAAGGATTCTGATGAGCTGTGTAGATCTTACTTTTCTTTTACATTTCTTTTCTGTAAGTCTTTATCGCTAGTGCAACTTCACCAGCCATATCAAAGCTTAGTCATCAGTGTTAGTAACTGTACAGAGTGAATAAGATAAGAGATGGAGTAATGGTATTTTTCAGTTCCCACTCTACCCAGCAGTCCTATCAGTGGTCTTAGAATAATGTCAGGTGCAAAAAAACATTTTCATGAAAACAGTCAGTGGTGGAGGGGTTATAGCAATTAAGGTAGGAAAAGCTCTTTTGGTAGTATACCTGACAAAAGATGTAATAGTATTGCTAATGTACTGCTCTATCAGTAATGCATTTGGCATTAAGAATAGTTCAGTTGCTCCTCTGGCCTCATGTTTCAACCTGTAAATGTGAGTAGTTTTGCTGGCCTCCACTAGCAATGAGTCCTTCAACATATGTTTAACATTTAATTGCTCAAGCGTCAATAAAGTACAAATTAATAAGGTAGATAATTAAATCATGCTTTTAGAATCTGTCATTCTAAGCAGTCCAGCATTTAAGAATGAAATATTTTATTTGAAAACTCATCATTTTGGATGCTTTTTGACTTGAATTCATATATTTCTCTCTTCTAATTTTTGTTTGGAAAATGTATGCATAGACATTTATACCAAATAATGGGTTGATATGAAAAACTGTTTTAACAGACATATTTTGCCAACACAACTTTAAAACTTACCTAAACTTTACCTCTACACTTTGGTTGAACTTGCATGTTTCAGTGATATTAAACACATTTAAGTGATACTAAACATCTGACTGTCAGCAGAGTTTTGTTCTTGGGATTAATCTTTTTGCATGCTACACTGTTGAACTAATTTTTAAATGTGCTGCCAGCTTTTACCATCAGTTTAATACTCCACTCATCTTTTAAGATGTTTAAAAGCCAAAAGCTGGAATCCATCTTGCTGGAATTAAGTTTAAAATGCAGAATATGTTAACAAAAGGTCCTTCTGATTTCAGCTGCACTTCGATTTCAAGTTGTGTAGCAATTACCCGAAGTGTAGAGATTCTGAATAAACTAATTCTGAATCAGATAATAGTGTGCATACTCCAACACAGGCACGTCATGTACTTAATAATATTCAAGACAATTCTGTTCTCTTTCATAGTGCCTTTTGGAGAGTATGAATTTTGTACAGATTGATTTTTTTGAAATTATAAGTTGTGAAAATTAAGCTTGCATTTGCTGATTTTTCCCAGGTTCTTTGCATGTCTTCTGTAGGTTTTGCACTATATAGCAAATTATCCAGGCCAAGTTGAAGGATGTGTGGAACATAATCTTGGCTCTTTGTTAGGGACTCTCTATATATTTAGTTTTCTACCATGGATAAGCAGTACCAATGACTCCATCATCTTGTTTACTGAAGCAGAAGGTGTTTTACAAAGGTTTTATGGGAGACTACTGCTTTGTAAACTGAGGAGGAAAACTACTGTATCTACAGATACAGGGTTTTTTTAATTTTAAAATGAATTAAAAATGTTTTTCTATATAATGAGAAGCACTTTTATATTGAATAAAGATGTAAGAACTGCCATATGTCTGTCACTCAGTATTCTGTTCCCAGTGATGGGCAGGAGAAAATACGCAGGAAAGGGATATAACAAATAATAGGTACCTAGAGTGATGCTTCTCTAATACACTTTTTTACCTTGTAACATCCCACAGTTTGTTCACATCCTGAGCTGGAGGTTTCATGTGAGCCACTTAGTTTAACAGCCATTGTTGGACTTGTGGTTAATAATCTTATCCAGTCCTCTTGGAAATAATTTATATTTTTGGTCTTTACCATTGCTCCATGATGTTGAGTTCCACATTTAGTAATGCAATAGGTGCAGAGTTACTTTCCTGGAGAATTTTAGTTCTGTTCTGCTACTCGTTAGGACTCCTATAAATTAAAGTAGTTATCAGGGATGTTGTGAAGTGAAAATACAAATTTTCCTGTTAACTATTTGTTTTGTTGATTCTTATCCTCTGCTTTCCCTGTTGTTTTACCTGCCGGTCAACCACTAGGGAATGCCCTTTTTCTCATGTTTTCTCTAAGGATTGTCCTGGTTTCAGCTGGGATAGAGTTAACTGTCTTCCTAGTAGCTGGTACAGTGCTATGTTTTGTGTTCAGTATGTGAAGAATGTTGATAACACTGATGTTTTCAGTTGTTGCTCAGTAGTGTTTAGACTATGGTCGGGGATTTTTCAGCTTCTCATGCCCAGCCAGGGCACCTGACCCAAACTGGCCAACAGTGTATTCCATACCATGGGACGTCCCATCTAGTTTAGGAACTGGGAAGGGGGGGGCAGGGATTTCGCCGCTTGGGGACTGACTGGGTGTTGGTCGGCGGGTGGTGAGCAATTGCCCTGCGCATCATTTGTACATTCCAATCCTTTTATTATTGCTGTTGTCATTTTATTAGTGTTATCATTATCATTATTAGTTTCTTCTTTTCTGTTCTATTAAACCGTTCTTATCTCAACCCAGGAGTTTTACTTCTTTTCCTGATTTTCTCCCCCATCCCACTGGGTGGAGGGGGGAGTGAGTGAGCGGCTGCGTGGTGTTTAGTTGCTGGCTGGGGTTAAACCACGACAGGATGAAAGAGATTTTGTATGGGATTGGGGCTTTCTTCTCTCCCTGCTAGGAAAGGTCCCAAGTGAATCCTGGCAACCCAGGTTAGAATGCTTTTACTTACAGATGCTTGTTTTTCCCCAGAATATGTAAAGTAGGTGTGCTGGCTTTGGCTGGGGTAGAGTTAATTTTCTTCATAGTAGCTAGTATGGAGATAGCTTCAGATTTGTGCTGGAAACAGCATTGATAATGCTGAGATGTTTTCGTTGCTGCTGAGCAGTGCTTACACAGCGCCAAGGCCTTTTCTGCTTCTCATACCACCCCACCAGCAAGTAGGCTGGGGGTGCACAAGAAATCAGGAGGGGATACAGCTGGGACAGCTGACCCCAACTGACCAAAGGGATACTCCAGACCATAAGACATCATACTCAGTATATAAAGCTGGGGGAAGAAGAAGGAAGGGGTGACATTTGGAGTTAACGGTGTTTGTGTTCCCAAGTTACCTTTATGTGTGATGGAGCCCTGCTTTCCTGGAGATGGCTGAACACCTTCCTGCTGATAGGAAGTAGCGAATGAATTCCTTGCTTTGCTTTGTTTGCGTGCGTGGCTTTTGCTTTACCTATTAAACTGTCTTTACCTCAGCCCATGAGTTTTTTCTCACTTTTACCTTTCTGATTCTCTCCCCCATTCCACTGTTAGGGAGGTAAGTGAGTGGCTGCGTGGTGCTTAGTTGCCGGCTGGGGTTAAACCATGACAGTAGGAAAGAAGGTAGTATAGTATTCAGTATTAACTGCTTATTTTTTGAGGGGAAAGCCATTTTCTGATAACCTAAACCTCAAATCCTCTAGCTACAGTTTAGATAATAATGGTTTAGCTTTTTGTACACATCTTCTGAATTTTTCTGATTTTTCAAATGCAAATTTTAGATGACTCTGTGGGACTGATACAGGCACCCAAAGTGTGAGAAGATAGGCTTGAAAACCCCCTCATCTTTGTTTTGAGCTTTCTTCTGATTGTTAGAACCTAATCTATAAAATTAAACAGCAACACAATAGTTCTGACTCTCCACATTCAACAAAATATAGAGAACCAGATTTCTTTTACTTGGCCTTAAGCCAAGGTGGGTCCAGGTAATATCTGCAAGAAAGTAACTGTGAGAAAGTAACTGTGCATTTAGGGTGTTGACAAATGAAAATAATCAGGTTATGTGTTTAGTTATTTTGATTGCTTTCCTCTCTTGATCAAGTGGCTGTTTCATAGATCCAATATACTGCCATTACTAAGTAGATTTTTCCTTCAATATTTGTATAACTTAGATTGAAGAGGTCATGATCATCTTATTTTTCTTTAAAGCAAAAGCATACATAAATGAAGACCTTGATACTTTTGAAAGCACTGTTTGACATAATCTGCTTTCAAGGTATCACATGCAATACTGTTTATCATCCAGAACTGCACCAAACTTACTGGAGATGCTTGGGTTTATGATACAGAAGGTCTTGTGTCTCAAAGGGGGTGCCTTTGCCCTTCTGTCCTGAAAGCTCAGATTTGAAGTTCAGGTTTGGAAGGGACTGCTATGTGGAGTGTAATGAATTGATTCCACCTGTTTGGGGTCAACTACTAGTGGAAAGCTGGTTTACAGTAAAAACAGCTATGGTGAGGATAGATTCCCTGATGAACATCTTTCATTTGAGATGAAGAGACTTATTTTTCTCTGCTGGCATCTGTTCCGTTATAGTCCTTTATAAATATCAAGAAACATTTTCTTGTTGCTATGGTCTTTGTGTAAGTAAGGTATAGCAAAAGGGAATGACTTTCTTGTTTTCTTTGTTGAGTAGCTCAGAATGAATGCTTGAAATAACCTCTTGTAGACAATAATTAGCTGAAACAACTTTACTCCATGTTGTCTTTGTCTACACACATCTTGCTACCATGGACTAGTTATTTTCTTTACATCTGATGCAGTTCAGTGGGATAAACTGCCAAATCCTTTGCCAAATTCAGATTTCCTAATTCCTTTTGCCTTGTATTCTGTATTCTCTCTTTCTCTAGTTACATGCTCATACCAATAACTTGACAGTTACAATTTTTCACAGTCAAGCACAGCTTTTGTGTTCAAATGACTTTTACCTTACCATTACCTCTTCTGTGCATCATTATCAACATTATAATGGCTTTATAAAACTCCTAAAGAAGAGATTGAAAACATATAAAATGTGATAAAACAGGTAGTGGCCTCTGATAAAAGAAGCACAACTAACCTGGAACATTTATATTTATTCTACAACTATTTATTCTACAGTATGGGGGCAGTTTTACCCTTTTTGACATTGAAAGGTCAATAAGCTGCCATTACTCAGTAGATTTTTCCTTCAATATTTTTATAAGTTGGATCGAAGAGGTCATGATCATCTTATTTTTCTTTAAAGCAAAAGCATACATGAATGAAGACCTTGATACTTTTGAAAGCACTGTTTGACATAATCTGCTTTCAAGGTATCACATACAATACTGTATATCATCCAGAACTGCACCAAACTTACTGGAGATGCTTGGGTTTATGATACAACTACCTCCTGTTATGAAGTACACTGTTATCCTTGTGATTCTCTGTGGCAATTTCAATCCATCTTATTTTGACACTGCTGCCAGCTCTAGAATGGTTTCCTCTCTTTGCAAAAATCAGCATATTAGTTTTGTAGCCCAGCTGCTTCCTAAGGAGTTCCTGGAAGTTAGTGCTTGTTTCATGTATGTTCCTCTTCAATGTCAGCCAATACTTTTCAAAATCAGTTTGCCAATTCATCCTAAAGAGGTTAAAAGCCACCAAACCTTAAAAACCTGTAACCTCTATTTTCTTAGGTTGTGCTAGTTGCCCCGTGACACTGTATGAACTACATGCAATTGCTAAAGTTCCTGTTTTCAGAATCATGTTTTGAATAAGGTAACCACAGCGTCTCTGTTTCTGAAGTGTTACCATTAAGTACTGAAAAGTTATAATAGAGTAATTTTTAATGGGAAGTAAGACTAAAGAAAACCTCAGAACTATTCAGCACTCTCAATTTTTTCTTCGCTCAACATCCAGTTTGTTTCCTGTGTATGAAAAAGTTATCCTTCAGCTTAAATTACTGGTGAATTTCTGCTGACCAATGTCCATATACCTGGAAAAAGTAGCATGCAACTGCCAACTGAGCATCTATCTTACAAAGCAGGTCGAGACAATCCTTTTATCAACCTGCCTTGAACAACTCTTCTGCTTCGTTTCCTTCACTGACATGCAACACACTTTCTGCTGAACTTTTGATTTCTTCTTGATTGAGAGCTGTGTTTCTTTGTTTTCAACACTTTTCAAACTCTGCTTCCAAGACCTCTTTCAAGTCCAGCTGCTCAAAAAATAGTCATCTTTTTATCTTTTTCCGTCTTGCTACTGATGATGCAGTAGTAAGTTTTCCTCTGCAGTTCTTTTTGTTGGGATTATCCGTAACACACCTCTCATGCATTCCACATCTCTGCAATTATTCATTTTTTGCCATGTCTCCATCTCCCAGAATTTTTCAGATTGTTTGGTTCACTAAATTAAACAAATGATTCCTTAAAGTAAACTGAGTGTAAGATCATATTCAAAGTAAACTTAATAATAGATGTGCCTATCTAAGGCACTTGGACATCTGAATTTTATTGACTGCAGTGAGGTCCTAGACAACATTAGTGCAGATTTAAGACATCTGCTTTAATCAGCCCAACTTTACTTGGCACTGAACTTGTCTGTGAACACTCATGCACAGTCATGACAGAATTTTGGAGCTGCTGACATCTAGTAAGGGGCAGTATTGAACAATCAAATGTGACAAGGTCTTAATATATCTTAAGTAGGTTTTCAAATATATGTCTGTTTGTGCCCTGAGATTTATCAGCTAATTTGCCTGCAAGCTTTCATGGGTATTTGTTTTCATTTTTAATTGCCTAAAAGCTTCAATAAATCTGATTCCACATTCATTACCAATATGATATACCCTGCACATAACAAACAAATAGAAGATATTTTTTCTCCCTGCTATACTTACAGCTTGCTACTTACAGGACATGTGAATGAATATACATACTTTAGTGATTATATGAAGAAGCCTCAAATACAGTAAATCAGATGTAGCAGAAAATACTAAAATTAAAAAAAAAACAACTAAGGGAAAATGTTCCTTGTTGGATCTCCTTATTTAGATCATCCAATCACTGTTAATACGTCAATCCCAACTCTTTTACCTAATTAACTGATTCAATGCCAATGCACTGTGTAGACCATATGTGTAGATCTTTGAAGTTGTTATTCCTCAATTATGTAACTCTACTAATTTTATTAATATATTCTATGGAGAATCTGAAAATCCAAGATTACTGTAACATCAATATTTTGCCATTGCCAGATTGCTGGAGACCTATGTATTTAACTAAAGTCCATGAACTTTAATAAGACCAATTATTCCTTTTTCTCTGCTGTGCTTCTTATTGATTAATAATTCACACATTTGGGCATTGCAAGCAAGCTGGAAACTCTGCTTGTGAAGAAGGGGTTTGCACATCACAAATGGGAATATAATAGACAATGGGGAGGGCAGAAGGAGACATGAAGAACACTGTCTACCAAGCCATTCATTTTCTGCAAGGGCAGAATTTGAGTGATGGGATCTCTGTTCTACCTTATGGTACTTTGTGAACAGAACCTGTAACAGTCGAGTCTACTGGCGGGCAGTTCTTCAGCGATTTAACTCCTTTATTTACAATGGTGCTGAACTCTGTCTTACCCAGCAAATAAATGCAAAGCTTTACCTGCTTAAAATTAGATGTGTATTAGTGCTTGTTAGATCAGGGCCAGGACAGTCAGCATACAGATCTAGTACCTGCTGTCACTACTTACAATAAATTTATCTTATCTTTTTAAGGGTTTATTGGTTTTGTTTTGTTTTGTTTTTTCTTATGTTTTCAAATATCTTAATTAGTTCATGCCTCTCCTGCAGTTCAACCACAGGGAAGTTTGTGTTGTCAGATTTGGAGGGATGAGTATTAGTCTGACAAGTCACCCTGCAGGCCTCTTGATACTTCCTTATTCTCTATTTGTCATGAGCTAGATGTTTTGAAGATAATTTCAAACAAAGCAGCATATTTGATTTCCCTTCAGGAGCAGAGGATTTATTTAAAATAAAGCTCTAATTCCCCTTATCAAAACCTGCAAGATCCCTTTCCTGTTTCTATAGCTAATCTCTAACTGGTCATTGTATAAAACCTGCAGTTTTTTCCCAATTTTAAGTTAAGTTGTTTTCATTGTAGCTGTGTGATATTGGCATAACTCTAAAGGTCTCTCAGTACTCAATATTGAAAAGCTTTACTGTTGGGTGTATTTTAAAATTATTTCTTTGCATTGATATTACTACTGAAGTGAAGTATTTTTAGATGAAAGAAAAGGAGCTTAGGATACATTATCAGTAAGTGTAGCTTCCTATCTGAGGATTAAGTGGCACCAGGACAGTTTTATTTTGCCACATTTAAGGGCAAAAAAATTAATTATCTTAATATACATCCATATTGACTAATGATATAGGCTTTCCTTTAGTATTCACTTTAGTGTGGAAATTTTAAGCTGAAATTTGAAAAAAAAAGAAAAAGCTGTGCGCAAAGGGCAAAAAAGATTATATTTTTATAGGAGCAAGATGGACTGTAACAACAACTTGTGGGGACCATAGCAGAAACACCGGGTTAGGTAGGGGAAGAACAGAAAAACAGAAGAAAAACAAGAAGTGGAAAGAGAAAAACTATTTAAGATAACTTATCATTTCAGATGCTATCTCTCTGGTTGATTTGGCTTCCTGAAGTAGCTGCTCATTGTTTAGTATTCTGGATCTTCTTTAGACCAGTTTGTACTGCCGGGGCACAGATGCGTATTTCTGAGCAAGTCAGGTTATCCGTAATTCCTCCCTCAATCCCCTCGTTGTTATGTATGGGCTTTAATGTATGGTTGTTCTATATTCCAGCAGCACACTCCTGTCCTTTCTGCCCCATGTCACCTCTTGCAGTCAGAGGGGTGTTGGCACTGCTTGGGCTCTGTCATTCTCAGCCTCTGTGCCTGCCTTCCTCTGAGCCGGAGGAAAGGTGCAGGCCCAGCTGCTTCATTCTCTGAGCATTATTCACAGCAGCTAAAGGGAGGAAAGATCCTTCCTTTCCCTGTGTCTCCATGAGGATTTCTTTGCCCATGTTTCCAGGATAACAGCATACTTAAAAGTTGTTTGTTTGTTTGTTTTAAATGGTTTGTTTCTCTCTCCTTAGGGACATACAAGACACTTGCTCTGGCTACTTCCTTGATTTTCTAATGCCTTATCTATCTGTTTTTATGTGTTTCCTGCTGTTTCTTTCATTTTCAGGAACACAATTTCATCTTTCATTGTCATCTCTGGTGGTTTACTCTGTCGATCCTCAGGATAAGCCTTTGGGGAGGGGGCTGCTTTGTTTGTCCTTTGCTTAAGCCATGCCAGGTGCTTTCGTTGTAGGAGTTTCTATTGTTGCAGTGGTGTGGTCCTGCAAGGAGCAAAGTCTTTTTACGATTTTCCTTTGTGGAGTTCTGGTGAAGTTAGCAGGTGTACCTCCATTTCCAGTGATATTGTTTGGGCAGTTTGTTCCTTCTTCCCTTCCTGAAGGATATTACCTGCTTATAATGCTTTTCTCCTGTAAATCAAAGCAATGTGTTTTCAACTGCTTATTTCCTTGTGAGGAAGAGAGAACAGCTTACAAATGCCACTATTTTTTTATTGTAGAATTGGACAACAAGAGCCGGGAATACTTTATGAGAAAAAATAGGCCCTTAAAATTCCCCTCTGTCCCTGGAGATTTATGTGGTTTCTATAAATACTTAATTTCTTTGTGTTGCTTCAGATGTCTGTCAGTTAAAAGCCAGGGAAGAACCCAGATTAGTGTGAGATGTTCTTATTAGTTATTCCATGGAAGAATATTTATACTTGTTCTTACAAACTTTAGTTGGACTCCATGCATAACAGGAGTAGAAAGTTTGGGAGTTTTTAAGTGGTTCCTCAGTGAAGTTTCAAAGTTACTGCTGATGCCTTTAACCAAATAAATGCTTTGCAGTTTTTGAAAAAAACCGATGTTCATATTTCTTCACTGTTGTCTTATGATGCTGTCTGAAAATTGTAGGAGATGTTGCTCATCCAGCAACTATTTTTCAGATATTGCTAGTGAATTTTATGGGACTGACTCTTATATATCTGAGTCAGGAATAATTTTGTGAAAGTCTGTGAATTAATACCAGTTTAAAACTATGTATGTGTTAAATCCATAGAAGTAAACGAAATGTACTATTTAATTATCCACCTGAAATCATTGTATAAAAGATGCATCTCAAACTTATTTATAACCCTCATAGGGTATATTTTAGATCTATAATGTGCATAAAAGTTATCCTAGAGAAAGAAAATTGATTAGGCATTTCTGAAGTGTTAGGATTATTTCAAAGCAGTGAGCCTCATTTTTGTTTTCTGTAAGATCTTGAGTACTTAACGATATTACCCATTTCTGCCAGTTGCATCAGATGGAACCTCTCATCATCTCGCATCTTTGTAAAATTTAACATGGATATAGCTGTCTAGTTAAAGCCATACTGAGATTTGCATCTCCTACCATTAGGCTCCTTCCAGTTAGCATCTGAGGACACTCATCCTCACTGTTCCATCATGGACCCAAAGCCCCTTTTCCCAGCTGGCAGTGACACCAGTAGCTGCCAAAGCTCAGGCATATTTACTCCTACTTGGCACACTTCTCTTGCCTGGCTTCTTGCACAGTTCTTACTCTGATTGAAACAAACATGATCACTGAGATAAGCCTGTGGTATATTTGATTATTTGGCTGCTGCTTCAGCAATGAAGATTGTCACTGACTCACCAAAAAAGACAGGTGCTATTTACAGAGTACAGGAGCTGCGCTGCAAACCCAAGTCTGTGGCTGAGCAACCAGCAAGGAATTCCTCTCCTTTGCCCTCTCCAAATCCCAGTTTTGGCTATACAACTAGATTCTTAGGTTTGCACTTGAAAGGCAGAGCTGGCAATCTGCTGCATGGCTGCCTTACTGTGTAGTCCTCAACCCTTTTGCTGTTTGCATGCACTTAATTGTTTTTTTTGCTGGCAGACGCACACAGTTCAGCATCAGATTTTGACACACGCATGCTGCTGTCCCAAAGGATTCATTGAGCGGGCTGTCTTGCAGCTGCTACATTTTCCACCAGTTAAATTGACAGTTACCTACTGTGTGGAGTTGCTAGGAGAAGGTGAATAGTCATCATTACAGCATATTCCTTCAATAACAACCTGTAGAGCTCTCTGATTTCTCGTCTGCAGGGATTTATACATGTCTTCACTACCGACTTAGCATTTGTACAGTCATATTTTTACTGAGAGGCTGGTAGATATTTATTCATTAAGAATCAATTCAGGATCAACTAAAGAGAGGAAAGCTCTGGCATTTGAACATGCACTCTTTTTGTAGGGTGATGTGGCTGATACTGGCTTCTACCATCTGCTTTCCTATTGCAGCCTGTTTCTCCAACCTGCAGAGCAGAAACCAGCCTTTCTTTCCTTCTGGATTGTTAAAGCCATTCACATTTATCCTGCATGGCAATGCATTATAGTCCATTTTAAGGAATCCTTTGTGCTTCTGTGCGTATTCCTACAGCAGGAAAAGTGCATGAGAAAGGAGCTTGAGCAGTCAGTAGTATAGTAGCTGGCTCACACGTATGGATTAGACTCGTGAGGTCAGAGGAGCTGTGTGTACTTGCTCTGTGCTTGGGGGGGGGGGAGAGTGGATTTGTCTATCAAAGTGAATAGCGATTCAGGCAGGATCGTCCCTCAGCTGTTGTAATTCTCATGTGTTTTGATATGACAGCAGCTACTGTCTAACATGCATGGATCTTCCGACATTTGTAGTGGACTAAAGAATGCTTTTACTTGCTGCTGAGCCTGACTGTAACTGTATCGCTATAGGACAGTAATGATGGGGGCTCGAGCGATGGAAACAACTCGGGAACTGGAAAACACCTCTATAAAGTATCAAATAGGAGGACACGCAGAGAAAATGTGGCAACGGCTCAAAGGAATGTGAGTAGATTCTCTCCTTGGCTTTTGTTCTGTTCCCTGGGAAAGATCATTTTCATCTGTTTGTTAAAATGACTAATTAGCAAATTGGAGAGTTATCTCTAAGCTGTGAATAGTATATACTCTCATAATACAGTACCTCGCTTTCATATATGATGGTACTCAGATTAATGTCAGACTTTGTATAAGGTTCAATCACCTCATTTAAAAGGTATATAGCTAGTGAGAGTTATTATCCAAATTGAAATGCCAGTAAGTCCTTTCAGGTTAACATTTCCATAGCTCTGATATGATTTTGTAAATGTTATCTTCAGAATCAACATTGCTGGAGCTTCTTTCATCATTCCTGTCAGTATGTATAGGTAAGTATATTATTGCAGTTCCATAGGAGGTATCAGTACTTTGCCTTTTGAGAGTGCAGGTAAAGAAGTCTATATTAAAAGGTGTTTAGCTATTAGGAAGATGCAATGTCTCTGTTTTTTTGTCAGTTATTTTGGTGCTCAGTAATGCTAAAAACTGACTGAAGGACTATTTGAAGGGGCCACTATGCACCTGCTGTGTCTAATTCATGCCTCTCAAATGCAATTTTCAGTGTAGACTTTTGCTGTAAATGATCAGTAAATAAACATCTGCAACCTGTCAGAGAGAAACTTCATCAAACTAGTGTGTTCAAAACCCCTTAAACTTCAGCGTGTCCTTTTAAGCATTTAGCTGGTTTTTGCTCTGGAAGCTGGTGTCAGGATGTTACAAATAAATACATGTTACATTTGTTGCTTTGGAAGCAAGGAAATGGCTCTATTATTTTTGCTGGAAAGATTTGAAATATCTAAAGGTATTCCACAGATGCTATGTAGTGTTTCAGCTGTTGAAGGAAAATGGGTTACTTATAGTGCTAAGAGGATTAGATGCATTGGCTATGGCACTGCCTGTTTCCCCTATGCATTAGGTAGGGATTCAAGCTGGCTGTGGGAAAGGGAGTTTCCACCATCTGCTTTCTTTCAAGAGAAAGTTGGTTTTCTTCACTGGAAAGTAATTTTTCAGTTGTGGCCAGGGATTTATCAGAATTTCTCTGTGATGTGCTTTTGAATATTTGCTCTGAATCCTATCATCGCTGTGTTTAAGATTATGCACTTTGGGAACCATTTTGGCCCTAGAAACCCTAAAGTGTATGTAGCGGAGCAAATATTTTGATCATTTCCTGATGCCACACATCTTGCCTTTGGGTTTCTGCTCCTAGAGACATCCATCAGTTTGTGCAGACTTCTATTTGCGTAGGGTCTAAGCTGCAGCTTTTGTTTGTTCTGTAAGTTCTCTGTTACCACTAGGCTCTTGGGTTGAAACATTTCCTTTCAGCTGCCTCTGGAGTGGTGCCATTAAACAGACTAATGTAAATAACTAAATGTTAGTGACACTCAGTACAACAGCTCCAGGAAATAAGGTTCATGCTTCCTTAGGAGTAGTTAAAACAATAGTTGGAGTTTGAGGTGTATCAAAAACAAATGGAGCTTAAGTGTTTGAAAACGGTGCATCTTTCACAGGTTGCTGCCAACCTGTTGACTGTTGTGACCGCAAGACAAGATAGTGCTAAAATACTTGTATTTGAAAGAAACAGGTTATATTATTAGATACATGCTCAGCTGACTGTTTTTCAGACTTCCCGATGATTTCATTTTAATTATTCACTAGTCGATTGGAAATCTCTGACTAGTCAATATTATGAATATTATATGGGGAAATTTTAAAAAGTTGAATTTTTCAGAGTAGATCTCTATGCTCAGTTTGTAGTATAAGCATCAATCATTAAGGAAAAGGATTATTTTTGCTGATGCACAGATATTAAAGTAGAAGTATGTTTGTATGTGATAGGGGAGAGGGACAGATAAGTGGGACTGCCACAGATAGGTAATCTGACTTGGGAAGCATTTTTTTATAAATTGTTAGTCAGGAGAATTGTTTTATTTTAGGTAGGGGACCTGTTAATGAAACTGAGTATGTATGAAGACAAATTACTGAGTTTTTAAAGTAGTATACGGTAGTATATCTGTGCTGAAGTCAAGACGTGGTGTGAATTATGAAGCTAAATCTGTTCTTGCTGATAAAGTCCACAGGCCTACAGAGTTTTCACCAATGTATATATGTGATTTCAGCACAGTTTTACTGTATTTTGCCAGTCGAGAGTGCTGATTATCTTCTTGCAAGCAGGTCATTATTTCTGAAAGAACATTGGATTTCATTTAGGTAATTATCTGGATAGTGTTTAGAAGCTGCACAGTAGGTCCTTACTTAAAATGAGCTTTTATTTTCTGTTAGCTTTTCAGCTTTTTGCATAATAGACATTTAGTTATGGATTTGGCTACAGAATTCCATATACACTTAACCTCATATGTCTTGGGGTGTTTTTGTTATTTTTTTTTTTAATTATTTTTGCAAATGCAGACTGCTCTGTAAGATAGTTGAGTTGAATACACTTAAGGATAGATGAAAATACTTGTTGGAATGCCTGGTAAGAAAAGCTGGGTATTGTGGAAGCTTGAATGAAACGGCCTTTCTATGGGTTTTCTACTCTATAGGCCTGTGCATAGACCTTGCTAACCTAATGCTCTCCCTAAGTGCTATGATAAAGGCTTGGATGTTTTGAATAAAATGAAAACCATACCTAACTTTCATCGGGTCCATGTGGCCCTACAGCCAAGCTCTTCCTTCTGCATGGCAAGTAAAAATCCAACTCTATTTTCTTTACATTGCAATTGCAGCAATGATGCAAAAAAGGAGATTATTTGGCAAAGAAGAGATTAATTTGAAATTAATGACTAGATCCTTAGCATTGTTGCTGAGTTTATTGATGCCTGAGTGTATAAAACACAAGCTCAGTGAAACAGGACTTGGGAAAATGAGTCGTGTATATTTCTGTCTTGACTGGAGCTTCTGGTCCTTGAAGTGAGACATTTTCAGTATGCAGACTGCAAGCTTCTAATGTTTTGTACTTCAGGGAGAAAGCAAAAACAAATAACAAGTGACAGCTAAATAACTTGTATACTAGTGTGGCTTTTATAATTCTTTGTTATGCAGAAAAGTAAAAACAAAAGCCATCCAAGCCACTGCTGGAATTCCAGCTGCCTGACTGAAGGAGGGTGTTACACACCTTCCACTTCAGAAACATCTTGTCACAGCCTGGCCAAGGGGCTCCTTCTCAGACCGTTTAATGCCACTGATTGCACTTTTTCTCCCTTAGCCTTTCATTCTCTATCAGATGGAATCTTACTTTAGACAGTAACTAAGTCTCCAGCTTAAATGTATTCTGGTGTCAATCGGACCAGAAGATTTGCTGCCTGGGAGAGTTTATCTTCAGATGCTGATAGAGCATGGTAGTGAGCTCTGAAAGAGAAGCAGCTTCTTTAAAGCATTTTAATTCAGATCCCAGAGAACCAGATTTGAGGCAGAGCTCTCTATGCCTACTGACCTTACAGTGCTTGGTATTTTCCTTAATCTGCAGGTAGACTTGACTTAACTCTGTGTTCTTCATTATTCTGTGAAATGGTGTGCTGTCTGTTTACAGTATATGTTGGCTGTCTGCCACTTTACTCAGTGTCACCCACAGAACAGTCAGACTCCCCCCCCCCCCCCCCCCCCCCGTTTATCTTATTTTGCAAGCAGGCATCTTCTTTGCAAGTAGGTTCTTGTATCCCCACCACTGTTGAACGTAGTATTAGGGGTGAGTTCCATTTCTGAGCTGTGAATTCATTAGTGAGAAAATAAGTTGCTTTTCATAGATATACATATTTGCTAGAATTGTCTCTAAGAGGCCAGAAAATCTCTGAATGGAAAAAATTAAAATCCAAGGTCTCAAGAGTTTGGGGGATTGGAGTTCACATGTGGTTAGAGTAGGCTACTTTATGTAATTGTTACTGATTTAGAAAGAGAGTATGTGTTATTGCCATCACTGTCCTAAAACTAATTCGTGCTAATTTGGATGGCAAAAGGGATTTGAGGAAAAGCATAAGCTTCTTTCCTTACTTTCTTCCCTTTCTTTTCTTCCACATCCAACATAATAGACCTCAATTTCTGCAGGAAGGAGAGTTTAAACTGTTGTAGACAGTAAAAGGGGCTGACTCATAGAGCCAGTTTGTTGATCCTGCAATGTTGCAGTGACAAATGCCTATCATGGCATGCGTACACGTTGTGTAGAGGCAAAAAGGGGCCCTAGTCACTGATTTGAGGAAACTTGACTTCATGGTAAGGAAAGTAGAGAAATTGCTTCCTCCACAACTGCTGAATTATTAGAAGAAAGAATGCTTTTAAAGGCATCAAATGGAATCCAGATTAGTGGCCTGTTAGGTCTAAAAGGGACCAGAATGGGTAACTTTAGTTAGGGAACCTCACCGAGTCATTCCTTCACCAGAACCTTGGATACTGGTGGAAGAGCTATAGAACAGTTTCCAGAACTGCATGCGACAAAGAGGTCTTTCCTCTGTTTTTCTAAGTTCTTTGTTCACATTTTATTTTATACTGTATTTGGTGTTTGTGTTTGCTTACTATCCTTTTTTGTATGCTCAATTTGCCTAAACTATGAAAGTTCAGTAAAGGTTAACTGAAGAGATTATCATTATCAAAACTTAACATTTGTAATATAAAGGCTTACAAATTTGTAAGTACTGAACAATCAAAGAGAGGAGAAGAGCTAGAATTACAGGTTGATAACTATGATAAAAAAAGGCGAGACAAATTGTCACTTACTGCTAACTACATTAGGAATAAATGGATATACAGTTCAAGTAGTTTTACTTGTAATGTTGCCTATTCTTACTTTTTCCTAATGTGAAAACTTTTCTTTAAAGGAAAATCTTAAGCTCTTAAAAGTAATCCAAATGACAGCTATTTCTACGGGGAATTTAAGTAAAATTAAAGCTGTTATTTGTCAAATATGATTTCAGAAGTGCTCTGAACTGAAAATTGAAGAAATTATATAATGATTTACCTGTTGATTGATATGTATCCCATTAGTGCTATAATTACAGTAAGAATTGTTCCATTATAAATTGTGAACGGCTTCTTTTGATTTTGAAAACAAAGTTTGTTTCTGCACCTGAGTAGTCAAGGTAAACAATTTATAATTATAACTTTGTAACCTAAAAATATGTATCTAATTAAATTTATAATAAGCTAAATGTTAGAATTTTCAATAACTACAGATATTTTAGCTACTTAGCATTAGCAATTTAGAGAACTCTTTTATCTAGTCATATTAGAATAATGATATTATTTTGCTGTTAGAAAGGTGTTTCCATTATTATCATGTACAAGAGGCGTAGAATTAATTTTTTTTGCTGCCAATTCTGGCACATATCAGTGCTTTTGATGGATTAGGGTAAATGTTAATCCTCCAATTGTGGGTAGGTGAATTGCTGTGCTTATAGAAAGCTCTACTAGAAATGATTGCAAATTGAAGGAGTGGTGCATAAGCCATAATTTGCCTATGATATCACTAAGAACAGCAGCAGCGTGTCTTTACAGGTCTCACAGTCCCTAAATAATATAATATAATATAATATTGAAATTCCCCATTTGTGGACCTTTAGATGTATGTACATACACTCCTCACATACGCTTCCAATTAAAATTAAGTATTTTATCTAAGAACACTGCAAAGGAAATTAAAGATAATATTTTATGAAGCTGACTGCTGAACTGCAATTAAATGAAGTCTCAAATTTCTATACTCTGTATTTTTGTTTAGCTTAGACTTCTGACTCTACTTATGCTACATCAAACACTTCTAAGATTTCCTAAAAGATGCTTTCTGTGACTATTTAACCTATGAATGTTCAATTCAGATTTCTGCCTAGAAAGAGATTGCATATAATCCATTACACAAATAATTACTTTCCTGCTATTTTGAACTCCTGCCAGCGACTTGTGCAGGGGCCCTTGTTTGCCCTGCAGACCGACCAATTGTTACGAACGTTTCTTTCAAAAACTTCACTCTCCAGTTTCGCTGGTACACACTGAAGCCTGCCACAAGACGGTTAGCAGTTTCTCAGAGCTACTGGTCAAAACCTCAGAGTTCATACTGCTCTCCCACATGTAACTCCCAGTTTCTGCTCTACCCCCACAACAGAATGAAATCAAAATATCTGGATAGGCAAAAAAAGCCTTTTGTCTTTATAATTATAGAGTTGGGGAAATGCAAATGCCTAAATACTGAAATTACATAGTTACCAGTGGAAGTTATAATAAAAATAGGCATTGACTTCATACATCTGAAAAAGAAACGTAACCTCAGGTATACCAAAATTGTGTCTAACAGAAGTTTTCCTGCAAGATGTCAAAATAATAATTTAGGAGTGAACTAAGCATTTAGTACAGTTCCATTTTGTTTGTATTTGCCATCCGATCTGGTTTACTTCTGATACCATCTCTCGAAAAAAGCTAGAACAAAATTGCTAGTTGCAATTATTTCTGCTGCCATTTACTGGAGACTATTAGAGAACTAAGACTGCAAAAAAGGTTTAAGATCTACTGTACGGTAGCAACTCCTCCAGTGGTACTGTGTTTTTGCATCTAACCTGCAGGTTTTCTTTTTTGTCAAAAAAACCCATACAGAACATCCAGACCCCCCCCAAAAGGAAGCAAAATCAAACATCCGAGGGCCAAATGTGCTAAGCTTGATGCACAAACTGCAGATTGGTGGAGTACTTTACTCATTCTTTGGTGCCAGCAGATGTTAGGGAGCTTTTTTGTTTTTCCTTTACTGCCTTACCATACAATTTCATGAAGTACTTGAGGTCACCAATGCAATTTATGGGACTTTTAAAACAAGGCCTCGTAGAGAGGACCTATAGAGGCGGTCAGAACTTAATATTAAGTCAATCCTTTAATTTTACTAAGGAAATAGAGAAAAATGAGCAGTTGTGACTAAAATAAGAGAGAAAATTACATTCTGCTGTGGTTAAGGGAAGCTGAACAGAAATTGAATACATCAGTTATAAAGTTACAGCTGACAATGAAGTGACTCAGTTTTCACAGTCCATAAAGCTTTACAATTAGTCAGGCAGTGTTGCAGGCTGAAGAAGCCAGCCTTTTCCTCAATCTCTCTTTTCTTTAGAAAACTGCATAGACTTACTTATAAAGAACTACTAAAGGCATTCAGTATCTGTTAAAGGCTGCAGCTGGTTGCAGAGTAGTCTGTGGCTCAGACCATAGACACACATTCTCTGAATACATATATGCAAGGAATAGTGATCTTAAAGGAGTATGTGACTTACTCCTAAAAGTTTGGGTGATTCTGACTGTTTGCCAGCATATGTAATTTTATTAGTGTAAGTCAAATACTATTAACCTCACTTGTTGCATTTATTCCTGTGGATTCTGCTAGAAAAGTGATTTCCAAACTGGTCTTCTGTGAGCTGAGGGAGTTTTATCAGCTGCACGGTCCCTAAAAGATGACCTTTTTCAGCAGCCATCATGGATTAAGTTGTCTCCCATGATACATTCTTGCCTCTCAACTCTCATTGCTGCCTCCATGCTATCTTTCTTAGCTGTTCTTGTATGACTGGTTTTGATGCCATGCAGGGATTTCTTCTGTGTTAAAAATAAGCTGTAATAGCTTTTTTTTTTTACCCCTACTATAAATTTAAACTTCAGTCAAATCCTAGGTTGGATTCCTTCTGTGTTTCCATACCTAGTTGCATCCTTACAATGGAGGAGGTAGTCTGAGGGTGGGAATATCAGAAGTTAAAGTGAAAGGAGATGGTCCTGCTTGAGCAGCTCTCCATCAAAACAATCATAGTCTTAAATCACTCATGTTTTAAAGTCCTTGATTCTGTGATACTGTAAATCCTACTCTAGCATACCTAGTAATAGATCAAAACATGGCAGAAAGTGTTGATCTAGTATGAACTTGTCCTGAGGGTTCAATTTTGTTCCAGTAGTTTTGAAAGGTTAACTTTGAACTAGCAGATTTTATGAAGATCAAGTACTGCCCACCTCACTCCAGCTTTATGATGCATCAAATAACATCTGTGCTCCTGTAGCCAACAGAAAGCTGGCCTGAAAAAAGGCCAGTATAAACTTCTGTGTTGTGTACTTTGGCTAATTCAAGACAATTGTAATCACATATTTGCACCTCAATCAGTTAAGTACTGCTAGATAATCTGTAACTACCAGTTACAGACCTGTAATCTAACCCCCATCTAGGCCTATTGTTTGCCTTTGCTGTATAAAGCTGTTTGCCACCACTGGCAATATTTCAGGTGTCTGGAAATCAAAAAAAGGTGAAAACTGCTGTATTAAAATTTTGATTCTTCTTGACCTGAATGCCCTGAGAATGAGTACTCATTAGCTGCCATTGTGCTGTTTATGGTCTGTACAATGAAGCTGGGTAGTCACAAGGTTTAATATGGGTTCTTTAGAATGAGTAAGAGAAGTAATGCTCATCTGAGTCAGTGTCATAAAATGACTGGGAAAAAAAAAGTATTCCTAAGTTGCTTGTCTGTTTGGCAATTTAGGCAAATACATCTGATTTTTGACCTTCCAGAGAAGTCTGTATACCTTGAGGTATCATCTGCTGGAGAACAGAAAAATGTGAGACATACATTAAAGCTTTACTTTTTCCAGAACTAGTAGTTGTACAAATATACCTCCAAATTTAAAAAAAAAAAACAAAAAAACCCACCCCCAAAAAAAGTGTGTGTGTGTGTGTGTGTGAACATAGAATGCGCTTTTTCTCAAGTCTTCCTCACTGATCTCATGGCTGCTGCATGATGGCATAACTAAATGTTTGTGATCCTAGTCATTCAGCATTTTTGCCTGGTTTTGTTGCTATTTATTTAAATGAGTTTTTCAGCTTTAGAGACTTGAATTCCGGCAGTGCAACCTTCAAAGCATAATGCAGATATTATTTGATGCAGTGTTATTTAACAGGGAGAGATCTAAAGGAAGGTGTTTGTCTATGCAAACGCTTGTGCTCCATTATCTATTGTTTGACATTGGCTGCAGTTTGTTTGACCCAGCCCTTCTCCAGACTTGTGGCGCCCCCAAGAAAACAAGTAGCCTCCATAAATATTATGCAGACATCTAATTGTTGTGAATTTCTCTGATAAATAGTGTTTGGAGGCAGTTACATTTGAATGGTTCACTGTAATTTATGCCAGAAAGACACTAAGGAGCAGACTACTGGGTAGTATTTACTTCTTTCTTTTGTTCATCTACAATACAGAACTGTTTTTCTGCCTGGGAAAATTGAAACAAAATACTGTTGTTGGTTTTTCTCTGCTGTGTTCTCTGCAGAATTTATTGAAGAATCAACATCTAACATCATGTTTACGTGCAGTTAAATGTTTTGTATTTTCATTTACTGTTTGGTTTGAATAGTTTTCTTTCTTTCTTTCTTTTTTTTTTTGTAATACCACTGATACCACCTAGTCATATTCAGTAGCTTTCTTTTCCCTTTTTTAATAAAGGCTTGATGAAGGTTTGAAATCTTTTCCTCTAAACTGAAGATTTTTATTAATATCACTGTATTTCCTAACCCCAAATACATTCAGTTAAGAAACTGAGACACCTGTTTGGCAGAGATGCTAAACATGCCAGGCTCAGCTGGAGCAGCAAAGGTTGTCCCTTTTGACAATCCTTTTTTATCATCAGTGTGTTATGTTTTGATGCACAGGCAACTGCACTGCAAAAAACGTTACATCATTGGCACTGATTTCCATTACGGTGGGCTGGAATGCAGAATTTCTGCTCTGAAGAAAACTAAGTACATAAAAAAACCCTTGAAAAAGGCCATCAAAATTAAATCTTCAGAAGAATGAGTATTCTGAGATGTCTTTTATAAAATTTGAATCAACATCTCTTTCTCACTTTTTCTACTTCCAAGACTATAAACTGAGGTGGCAGTAAACTGGTGATTTGAAAAACAGTGGTTCTAGTTCCTGTGCAGCCAAAGATGACCTGGGAGCACAGCGCTGAGCAACCCAGTGAAATAGTTACCTATAGTCAGGAAATCTCCAAGATAGATATAATTTTATGAGAAAAGTAAGCTGTGCACAATATCTGAAATTTTCCATTAGAGAAATGTTCAATTAGAAAATTACTGACCAACTCTGATTTAATTCTTTTCAACTTAATTAGAAAGACCTTGGATTTTATGGCTAATTGGAAATTAAATGTTTCTCTTTTACAGAAAACTGCAAAAATATCACAGAAGGTTTTCTCTGGTCATATATTCATTCTCTAGTAATTTGGGATGTATGTTTCAATGGCTACTAAGACAGCTTCACCAACCTTAACGTCAGTTAAAGTTTACAAACCAGGTTTATGGGATAATCCTGTAACAGTCATTGGTAGTAAGATGGAGATATAATAGCCTTTCCTCTGCCATATACTGCTGTGACAAGGAAACCCTATTTTATTGTTATATCTCTCTGGAACAGACATTATTGGTCTTAATTCTAATTAATTGGAACAAAAATGAGACTTCAGATTAATTTACCTGTGACTATTTTGTGTGTGTGTGTACTTAAAGTTCTTTAAGTGTGTTTTACAGACAATTACGTTAGGTTTTGGTTTTGTTGTTGATTTTTTTCCCCCTCTTTTTTTCTGTAAAGCCTAGCTTGGTTACAATCCCAAGTTAATAATGAGAAGAAATTTATGTCTCAGTCTCTCCATGTAGTGCATGTATTTGATGCTTTTAACAGTGTCAGATTATTATATTGCAGTGGAAAGTGTTGAGCCCTTCCTTCCTATTCCACCATGAAGACTCTTCAAAACTGTGTAAATGTTTTGATTTATTGAGTGAAATAGTACACTTACCTCTGGAAGGAAAACTGCAATCATTAAATGACAAGAAGTATTAGAGGGGCAAGAGTATATGTAAAATGAGTCAAAAAAATTTATACTCTTCAAAATAAGGTTATCTCTACTAGATACTTTCAGGTTTATGTAAATTTTGTCAGAAGTATTATGTTCTTAACTTAAAATGCTCTAGATAAAACCTTTGGCTTATTTGGGCCTTTTGACTTTGAAGTTCCTTTTTAAGCAGATTGATTTAATATTGATTGTTTGTCTAGAAATATTTGAAAATATTTGTCAAAGACATGTCAAAATGAAGACTGTTAATAACATACACATGTAAATAGTTTAGTGATAACTGTGAGGAAGCTTTGCCTCCAAGAGAGAAATATTTAATTCTATTTTCAGTTGTTCTCTTGAGTAATTCGGTTAGCCATTGTCTGTCTTGTGTGAGCCAGACATCAAAAAGGGATTCCCTCTCCACTTGATTGCTAGAACTTCCCTACTGTTCTAGAAATGTTTAAATATATAATGTGTAGAAGTAACTAGGCATGAAAGTGTTGAAACATTTTGGTTCAACACACTTCTGAACCTCTATAATTAATTGGTTTCCTGGCTTTGTAATTAAAAAAAGTATGATGCATACTTAGTAGCATTCTGTTGTTAAGTGGGTTATGTCAGATGATCTTTTTGGTAAGAAATGAAAAATTGGTAATATATTTCCATCCTGTGAAACAGAAATTGAATTTCCAAGAATGCCAAACAGACAGCTCATGAATACTTATGGCCTAGGTCTTATGATTCCTAATTCTGGTTTAATATACCAAAACTTTCCCTTTTCCTTCACCAGTAATGTATTGTTTTAGTCTTCAGTACTCCAAGAACATGCACATATACTCCTGTTGTAAATTGAATGTGCTTCATATGCTGCATGAAACTGAGCATTAGCTAAGAGAAAAATGGTTTGCCTACACAGCAGATAGGAACAAAAAGGTTTAAAAGTGAATGTACAACAGCTGCAAGTCTGTCTTAGAGCTGGATATGAGGTAAACACAGGATATGAGCATCCCAGAATGTTATGAGAGTTTATAGGTCAATCCAAACTTTCAGTGTTGCTCCTATTACTGTTACATCCTAAACCAATGTTTGTGTTCAAACACTTAGGGCCTTTTAGAAGACTAAATTGTGATAGATTTAGTACAACTATGACAATGTGTGTCCTGATTAAAATAAAATACCTTACCATTAAAATAAAAATGGTATTAGAATTCTTATAGAAAATCTTAGCTTTGATTTGGTCCTCTAATTGTATTTCTGCTTTTTCGTTAGAATCTTGCACGTCTATTAACATCAAATGCCAGCTCTGCTACAGTCTAATTAAATTCAACACAACAACATGCCATAATATGTTAATATTATCACTTCCTGGAAAAATTAGGTGGCTCAGGTGGGCATAAGCTGTATGGAGCCATCTATGTCACCTATTTCTCCCTTGACTTACACTCAGCTTTGACCAGATTCATTCTTGATACATAAAAAAGTCAACCTTGTCTTAGCATGAGGTCATATTTCTCTTTCTAGCACTGTGCTGATCTTTTTCTTTATGGCAAAGGGCTGTATCCAGAATGCCATTGTGTGTACTTAAATACCCTTGTGTTCATATGTAAGATAAAAGCAAAATGTAAAGAGTATATATGTAAAGAGTATAATGAGTTAATGAAAGTATATAATTTCCTACGAGTTTTACTTAAGATCTTTTAGTTTGAAAGTTCAGAACATTTTCATTATTAGTTCAATGCTAAAATCATCTTGTAGGTTTGGGAGGGGAGGACTCAGAAGTTGCAGAGTCCTTGAACCATACTAATGGTTATTAATAGAACTTGATATTTCAATACTTTTCAACCTTTATCTTTATATGTTTAATGTAATCTCCAATACATGCTTAGTTTGAATGACCAAGGGAGTAGAATGAAACTTTATATTTTAAGACATCAGCTTCAGTAGAGGAAGATTTCAAGTGGAAGGATCTCAAGGAAAAGGTAGAATTCATAGAAGTTTTAGAGATTAACTCTATTCTTTTCATTCCCAGTAATGAAAATTGCAGCTTTACGTATGGTGACTCTGCATTGAAATAGACTGAGAAAGATACTGTGTAAAGCTCTATAACAATGTAAAGTGACAACAGATGTGATTTCTCACACCAAAATGCATTCTTATCATTTGACAATGATTAACATTATGATGATCCTCTTGGCATGGGACTGAAATTTTTCTACATTGTACAAGCTATATTAAATCTGTCTTTAGCTGGCACCCATGCCTTACTGAAGTTGGCAGACTACCACATGCATGGGACCAATTCCAGCTTTATACATGGGCATGAGTGCAAAAATCTCCATATGATGCTTCCCTTCTGAAAATTAGTTGATGATTTTCACAAAAGGGCTGCTGCATAATGCAATTCTGTATCTCAGCAAAATGTACTTCATGGCCCAGCTATGAGTTCTACTTGCTCAGTCATCTGCTTTTATCGAATCCTTAGGATCTAATAATATTTAAAGGCACTCCAATTTCTGGCTGTACTGGGACTTTGCGTTTCAGTCTGAAAGATCTGAAAATCTTGTAGCTTTGCAAGACTGCAGTTCAGAGATATAAGAAAATGCCAAGATCCAACGTTCAATTCATTCCTTCAGGTAAAATGTGGTGTTGGACTACAGATTTTTCTGAAATGGACAGTGTGAATGAGGTTTGGGGGTTTTGATTAAGGAAAAAAAGGTATGCAATAGTTTTTGTGGCATAATTAACATAATAACAATTGATGCCATGCCCACAGACCATGGAACTTCAGCCTGTGATTTCTCTATCAAGTCCATAATTTAATAATATTAGCCTGGTTCTGGTCTCACTTATACCAGTATAATTGGAGACTATTGAATTACAATACAATAAATGAGACCTCAAAACAGATTTACTTTATTGTGACAAAAGAGCACAGTATTTCATGGATGCAGTGGAATTTGGCTAAGGTTTATTGGTCACTCCTTTTTATGAACACTGGGCTATGTCAAGTATGTTATAATTTTTCAAAGTTAGTTGTTACTGGCTGTGATTCTTTTGGTAACTGCTAAGTGAGCAAGTCACCTGATAGGACAAAAATGATTCCCTGAAGCTTGTCTTTTTTTTTTTTTTTCCTCCTTTCTTTTTTCTCCCCTTCTCCCAAAGGAAAGAAACATGTTTACCTCCCTTTGTCTATCACTTGGCTGTAGCTATAGTAGTAAAACAGAAACAGATTGCAATAAATTTGCTATTTATTGCTATGATTTTGGATTTTTGCCACTCTTGCTAATGAGCTATGTTTTTGCAGATAGACAAACTAAGGATGGGCTCCTCAGCTCACATGCACTTGATTGTATCCCAGTTTGTCATTAAATTTATTTTTAACAATAAAATCAGCAGATTGTAATTTGTATTATGATCGTCACAAATAGATCTCACCATATTTAATGCAACTGTGAAGCTTTGACTGTGCAGATGAGAAGAGTTAGACATTGAAAGAAAAAACAATTGCACAGCATCATCTAAAATTTTATTTTAGCAGTTTTTTCTGTAGTAATTTGGGGAATGGGAACAGAGAGAAAGGGAGAGATAGATGGGAAAGGACAGTTTTATCTAATGCCGGCTCCACTTAAAACAAATAATTACATTGCATTCCCTTCTAGTGAAGCATGCAGCTAGCGTGATATGCACAATATTGTACAGGATTTGGTATAATACTAGGAGTGTATACCACATTAAGTGATGAAGTCTTAAATGTTGTACTAGCATTTTTATACGTAGTTGGAGGTTTCTCACCACACACTCAGCACTGCCAAAAGTGCGTAACAAAGGTAGAAGTTTTGTTTTTTTCCCTGCTGATTTGCCTCAGAGTAAAGTGTCAGAAGCACAAAAGCCTTTGTTGCTTCACTTCATGATTAAATCCATCCCTCCCCGTCGAAACAACTCTTTTCTTTTGCATTATTATGCTGTTACAAAATGTTTCTTCCCATCACAAATATTTCAGTTTCCTAATGCTTCTCTTCCTAATTAACACTGAAAGCCATTCCTAACATTGTGAGTCTAGAAGCTGCCATTCGTTCATGTATAAAGAATTAAACTCAGCAGTTACACATGTAAAAGAAATGTTTTACTCAGTAAACTATCTCTGTACCAAAAGTAGACTGCTAATGAGCAAATGTAGGCTACCATTTTTAATTTAATTGTCTACAAAGCACCAATGCCTACATATGTGATTGCAGCTACCCAGATTGCCTTATCTGTGTAAATGAATTATGAAAATGAGCAAAGGCATTATCTGAGCAACAATATATTACCAATTATAGTGATGTGATTATACAATTATAACACTTTTATTCAGGCACTTGTACTTCAATGGAAGGTAGCTTTTTTTCTGTTCACATTAAAACTTTTCTAACAGTTTTAGTAAGCATAAAAATGTTGCATTTATACCATGGCAAAAATTATTAACACCAGAAATTATCCACTTATCTGTGTCAGCTTCAATTCACAGCTTTGGATACAATGACATGTGCTTTCTTCAGTAGTCAAGCTAGTTTTTTCTCTCTTACTTCCCCACGCTTTTCTGGAAGGGATAGTTACCTTTAATCCAGATTGTTTCTAGGAATCCAGATAATTTCAAGGATCTGGTTTATTGGCACAGTTAAAGGGATAATGGATGTGGTATGGAGTGGGAATGAACTATCAGAGATGGGGTGCAAGTATTAATTCACTGCTGAAACTGGTGTATTGAGAAATGAAATCCTTCAATTGTATCGAAAAGATTTTCCTTCATTGAAGCTGACAAACACAAGGAAATGTTACCCCAGTGCCGTTCACAGCAATGCCAGTGCTGAAGCACTGTTAGCAAAACCATGAGATTGCCTCCCTCCCTCCCTCCCCCAGTGCAATCGGAACAATAGAAAACACTGAGTCAAAGATTCAGTGTTTTACATTTGCTTGGCACCATGCTAACTTAATCAAGAATGAACTTGCTCAAGGATTTTTTCCATAGAAATAGGACAAGATGACGTTCTGGTACCAATCCCAGAGTATGACTCACAAAGAGAAAGCAGCAGAGAAAAAGAGTAATTTTTTTCCTTTTACAAACCTGCTCACTTCCTTTCAAGGTTATGCACTTGTTTTTGTTTCTAGATGTGTTATTTGATTCTCTTCCTATTAATGTTTGACAAAAATAGTCTTAAAGGTAGATGACAGCAGTATTTATGGAGCAGGTTGTCATCCCCCTCCATTTTTGCTGGAAGATGCATGCTGCATTCCTTCTGTGTTTAATAACTTCAGTACAACATGAAATCCTGACATGATTGCAAGTTCTCTTGACTCATTACAAACTCATTAAATGGGTTTGTTCTAGCGAAACAGACCAAATGATACTAATAAATTCTCCTTCGACATTCATTCATTAGAGTTAAGAAGTATTGTGACGGGCAGGACTTCTCTTGATGATTAAGGTACTTCTCATTCAAGCTAAACCCAAAGGCTAGCTTTTCCTTCCCCCCAACCCCGATAGTCATTTTTCATCAATCAGCTTCTAAACAATATACTCAAATAATATGCTCAGATTGCCTTCCACTTAAATTGCTGATCAATATTTTTGTCCTACTTGTTACAGAGTGATTAGATTGCAAAGTCCTAAACTCACATTTAGTTGCAGTTACTTGGTATAAATTAGGTCACTGTTCCACATTCTTGTTAATGTCATGTTTCCCATCTGCTGTAGTTAATTGTGACCATATTGCTTGTACTGTCTACATACATGGCAATCAAACAACTTTTCAAACATTTCAAGTAGTTCTTTGAGCTCCAGTAACACAAAAACTTTAATGTATCTGGGACTATTAAGCAAATACCGGTTGTTCTGAGAGCAAAAGAGTGAACTAGTCCCTGACCTAGAATAAAGGCTTAATTTTTAGTTTCAGTTTATTTTGTTTTGGTTGTCTTAGTTTTGCTAGCAAGAGAGTTTCTTTTAACACTTTATCTCTCAGAGAAAGAGGCTGAAGTAATGTGAATGACTGGTGGTGCTGAGGGACTTCTTCAACAGTAACATCTGTAAGGAATCTGTAAGGTAAGTAAACAATATATTTCAGATAAATATATGTTAATGGGGCTTTGGGAAATATGCACTTTTTGGGTGGATGGCTCATTGCTATTTCTTTTTAAGAACAAAAGTATTTAAAAGGTATTTCAAAGGAGTAGTTAAGACAAAAAAATGGAGAAAGCAAAATATATTTTTGAAACATGAAATATATATCTTAATGCAAATTATCAGGATTTATTCATATGCCTACTATTTTGATTTAGATAAGTAAGAAAGAAAAACTGGAAAGAAAGTGTTACACACGTTCACGTTACCACCATGAGACACGTCTCTGACTACCGTTGATTCTGGATGTACCTAATCACATGTACAGAACCATGAGTTGGAGCTGATGTGTAGTGAGGGCTATAGCCGAGGGCTGTACACTCTAGATAATTCCAGTATCTGCAATGTCAGGGTTGATTTCCATGTTGGGTTTTCATTTTAAGAGGACTTCCACCTTTTTTCTTTTCTTTTTTTTTTTTCTTTTCATCTCAAAGGTAGCAAAATGAACTAATCAAATCAATTGGCTAGAAAGTTATATTGAATTCTCCTTATGTCTCCTCCTGCTTTCCTCTGTGGTTTTTGATTATTTGGTGTTTCCCCTGATATATGCCTGCATGATCATGAGACTTCATTTCTCTGGACTGAATTCTGAGGCCTCTGAAATCCAGAGTTGCTGGTAAAACTGATTAAAAGCTAAAATTCCCATCCCATAAGAAATGTTAAATTCTCTAGGCTTCTTACTGGATTGTAAACTGTTTCAAGGATGGGAAGTTCATTCATCTTCTACTTTTCTGATATTTTATGCAATCAGCTCATCTAGGAACTCAGTAAGAGCCTCAGAAAAATGATTATTGGTTTATTCAGGTGATTTATTGTGATGGGACCTGCCCAAGTTCACCTTGCAAAGACATGGCAGTGGTATGTAATTAAAGACAATGATACACAGGGAGAACAAGTTCTGAAAGCTCTCCTCACTCTCTTCCCCCCAGCCTACAAACCAAAAATTCTGGACAGTGGCCAGACCTGGAAAGCAAGGTTCACAAAAATGGTGTTTCAGTTTGATTTATCCTGGTTTGCTAATAAAGACAGTCTTTGCAATATGGAGTTTTTATAGTGGATATATGTGGGTGCACCACAACCTTCCACCCTCTGCATACTCATGTAGACTTACATCTCATTACTGTCTAGCTATTAATTGTATGTGTCTGTGAACAATGATGGTTTCAAGTACTAAGCTGTCAGTATGACTTCCCAGATGAACATCTGCGTAGGCGTAAATGTCATGATAAGCATGCTGCCTTCATGTATTACAGAAAGTTATTATCTCCTTTTTGCTGATTCTTATGTAACTATACTTTTGGCTGATAAAATAGGATAAATACTTACTTTTTTTCATAGTCATCTGTGTTAAACATATCTATATACGGGTAAAAATTCCTCTTACTAATAGTGATATTTTTTCCTTCAAAATACCTGTCAAATCTGACTGATACTTTTTTACATGTTGTTACTTAGGTGAACTTGAATGCTTTAGAGCTCTTAGATATGTGACATTAAATACACTGATATCAATTCAAGTCACCAACACCAATTGGCCCTCAGAAACTGTAGAGAAAGGAACTAATTGGATACATCCTTTTACTTAACAAAATGTAAGAATAATCTTTAGAGGTAGCAGCACTGCATACCATTGCCAAAAATGTATCTGAGGGGCTGGAGGCAAGCAGACTCATCCACATTTTCTGAAAGCTACAATAAATTTTAAAAGTACTATTTATATTCATTTTGGATTTTTTTCTGTCAGTTTTCCAAATTGAAATAGTGTTATATCCATAATAAATAGCAGGAAAACACACAGGAGTAATAAAAAAGACCATGGCATGAAATTGATACTTTTGACAAAAATTGGAAACTAAAGAGGCATCAAAAGTAGGGCAATGCAGTCTCCACATTTGAGTATTGTTACTGCAGAATCTCCCAGAAAAAAACATTTCCTTGCACCCCCCCCAAAAAAAACCCCCAAGATCATTAAGCTCCTATACAAGGTCTATCCTTATAAGCACTTATTATTATTTACAGTACAACAGCTAAAAAGATTTTAGAGGTTTCTGGGCATTATTCTCTGGGCTGTTTAGGTTCTAGGCTGCTGCTATAGCTGTTAGGCTGCACTGTTAGTGGTGCTTCTTCCCAAGAGTCAGTCTGACAAATGTGGTGAAAGGCAGAATACTGATTATAAAACTGATAAAACCCCCAGGATTTAAATGCAACAAGGTTTGGGCAATTCATATGTGAACTTATAGGCTGCCAGTACTCATTTTATTTAACATTTACTGCTACTCCAAGCAGACTTTTTTTTAAGAAGGTCTTTATAGTAGTTTTGTGTCTTTTTGTGTCAGGGTCAGGAGCAGATGCCTGAACTTTCTAATCTCTTCTTGTCAGATCAGCGCATGGAAAAACCAAACAATGCTGCCTGCTACTTTTAAGCCTTTCAGAGACCTTTTTCAGTGGCTGTCGGAGAACAGGAGTGTGAAAATGTTCAAACCATATGTTCACCAGGCATCTCCCAGTGTTCAGGTAATCCTCAGTGCTCAAAGGCTTTGAGGAAAAGCATGAAGAGGAAAGTATTTCTTATTTCTCATTAAAAGATACTGCTGATTCTACTTGTCCATTAATGCCATAATAGAATAAAACAGAAAATGCTCCTTTGCTTTGGTTTAACTATTCTAAATCAAAGTTTCTAAACATTGTTTTCTTAGTTTACCTGCTGTGAAGAGCATAGCTGTGTGCAGGACATAAGAAACTATGCTCAGGCGTGACTAATTTTGTCTTAGTTTTTAATTAAATCTCAGAAAAAATGGAGCAATGAAGGCTGGACTTTTAGGAAGTAATTAGGGTGTTTAAGTGCCCAGCCTTTAACTTTTGATGGAAACTAAGCAGAGGACTTTCAGACACTTTTGATAGTCTTGCCTCAATCTGTGATGTTGATAAATTCTACCATTACAAGATTCTGCTCAGAAAATAGACATAGCACTCATTATTTCACTGAAGTATCAACGTATCACAAGAAACACTCAACTCTTTGTCCCAGCCATTATCCTCTTCTTAGATCCGTTTACATGTAACTGGGTTTCTGCAGCTCTCTCATCATATCCCATAGCTTAAAACTGCTCTTATTTCTTGTTCAGCACTTTTTCTCAGCTTTATTCCATGTTTCCTCCCCATACCAGTGTGGAAAGCTTAATATTCTGGCAGTTTAAGTAGAGCCTCAGGCCACATGTCTAGAAACTCTTGGACTTCTGTTGTCATTGGCTTTTCTTCCTTTCTTTTTCTCTTCTTCGAGCAGTTGTTTTCTTGTTAGGTTTTTCTGTGTGTCTGTTTTAACCCTTGGTCTAGAAAAATATGCTGCAGCTTTTTGGATGTATGTCAAAAAAAAAAAAAAGTTAAGTGCCAAGTTCTTAGCTTTAAAATAAGACCAGCAAGAGAGTATGAAATGATTCATCACTTCCTGGCAAGTGTAATTATCACTGCAATCACCATTCATTATGTATTTGCACCCTTTAAAGATGTGCTAAATATTACTGTAAGTTCAGAAAGTTATTGTATCAACTGAAAAAAAAAAATCAGAGCAGCTCAGGTGTGTGCTTTAAACAGGAAATGATACAGATCTCCAGGACTCTAAGAGCTGCCTTCCTTAAAATGACCTACAAGAAATGTGTCATATCTGTGTAAAAATGGTATATGCTGAGGTTAGGGTAGCAGCTATACAAAAGAAAGTATTTCAGCTGGTTTAGTTATTGTGTTTGTCATTGTTGGAAGCTGACTGCTGAAATGTGAAACCTGTTCCACCTCTTAGCTGGGCATTTATTCACTGTCTAAACTGGGACATTGGAGATCCAGTAATTATGTTTAGTATTCAGTTTGTGTATTTATTTATCCTGTTTTAAGCAAATAACTTGTAGCTTCACTCCTATAGATGCTCCCTGGCAATTATCTATAAGCAAACAAGGAATCTTATTTTAACAAGGTATAGTTGTAATTTCTCTGTATTTTGAACCTTATAAAAATGACTCAGAGCATAATTGATTCTGCCTATCAGTAAACTACTGTGGGATGGAGATTCATTCTCACCAGTCATTGCTGAAAGTTTAAAACAAAATTCAGACTTGGTAACTTATCAATGTACTCATTTCTCAGATAACTTATGTTGTGAGATCTTTGGGTAGCAATCAGCTTTTTGTTCTGTTTGTATAGCAACTGGTATAATGTCTTTATCTACCACTGGGAATTTTGGGTACTATCACAACAAACAAATGTTAAAAGTACATTGTTTAAAAATCTTACAGAGCGTGAAAATTTTTCCAAGTTGTTATGAATGACTGCTATGTTAGTGAAAAATCTTTACCTAACAAGTAAAAGCTAGTATTTAGTATTTCAGTATTTATTTTTGCATGTCACCTGTGCTCTGTTCATACCCAGGGAGGTTAGGCACAAAGACCTGCCTTTATTTCCCTGATCCTGTGGCATTCAACTCTAGCTGGAGGTCTCTCCTGTGACCTTATATTGTTGTACATTAGAATCAAAGCTTTCGCAAAACATGTCTCATCCTGGAATACTACTAAAAATGGAGAAATCAAATGGTGTGTAACAAAAGAAGTTTTAAGAGCGGCAGGAGCGGAGGAAGAAATTACTTCAATGGAATTAGTAAGGGAGGGAGAAGACCTAAAACTCCTGAGAAGTCATGGGTGTGGGAATGGCCCCAACCCACATTATCCTCTAAATTCCTTCAGTCACTATGCCCAGCTGCTGATTAATTACAGTAGGACAAAACAGCATTTCAAAGTAGGTTTCAGCTTTAGAATGAGTCAATACATTGTGTAAGAGGACTGTGTCAAAGTGTAGACATTTCAGTACTTTTACATCAGGAAAATAAATGGATATTTTGTGCGTTGTGATATTCAATTTAGGATCTTCTATGTATTTGCCTTTTTAAATTTCATGGTATCAAAAAGTGCTAGAGATTAAAGTAGATTTCATTTCATTCTCCATTACAGTAATTAGATAGCTGGGAAGGGTGCTGAACACCTCCTATGTTTCTACATGTTTTTTTTAGAGTCTAGAATAGTTATGTCTTTGACCTCTTCTCCAGACAACCTGTATGAGGCCGACTTGTGAAATTTCAGTACTCTTCCTCTTTATTACTCCCCAAGTCAAAGATGTTAGTGAAGAGTCCTTTAAGAAGCTGAAACAGGATAAGCCTCCTTGGTTTTGTATCTTCAACTTAAGGGGAGTTATTGACAGATGCTGTTCTTCCATTATAATGTTGCTTAACTTGAAAGATGGCATTATGCTGATGGGAGAACAGGTAGGTTTGCTGAACTCCAGACTTGACTAAAGATACTTTTTTAGTTAAAACCAAGGTTATGATTATGCAACAAATTACACGTAACCCTCTGATTTAGTGAGTCAGCCTGGTCAAGAGTAGTGGCCTTCTACAAGGTTCTTCAGTGTTTCTCACTGTGATTTGAAGGTTTATTTGCATTTGTGACTGAGCAAAAGTCTGTTATCATAGACATGGTTTGTCAGCAAGCTGGCAGAACATAAGTTTTCCTTTCCTGGCACAGATCACATTAAGAAATTTATCAGGGAATATTATGCAGACTCAAAATCTGTCAAAAATATGAATGACGGTGTGACAGAAACCACCTGCATAGCTCATGATGTTCTTGGATCAAAGTACCAGCAGGAAATTGCTGCAGTATTCCAAATAGTAAATGTGGTTTTGGAACAAAGCAGAAACCTCGAGAACAAGTTGATATTTGCCTTTTGTCACTTTAAAGCAGTTCCTTAAAGCTTATACCAAAGGACATACTGAATTTGTGGCAAGTGCTAGTAAGAAATAGTGAGTTACATATCCACAGATTGACAAGATCTGTATGAGACTAGGGCACTTGATATGTAAGAGGCATGAAAAAGATACTGTTAGATATGATTGCATGGGAAAGGGGTTTCGAAAGAAACTAGTACTACAAAGTCACTGAAATGAAAATTTGCTTGATACAGAAGAAACAAAGGAAGAAAGAATATCTAGTTCTTACAAAGTATTTTAGTCCATAAAAATCAAAGCACCTTTTGAAGGGAAGAAATTTCCTCAGTTCCCAGTGTTGAAACAGGCAGTCTGAGTTGAAAGTGACCTGTCCAAGATCAGTCAATAGACTAATCAAAAGCTCAGGGCTCTTAGGTCCCAGCCCAGAGTCTTATCTATCAGTCCACACTGTTTACATTTGTACAAGAAGGAAAAAAATAACCAGGTTATTTTTGCCATTAATCTATTCTAAATGCCACTCACTTCACTTAACAAAGGACATTCTGTGAAGTCGTCAGCTTCCACCATCAATATAGCATAAGCATACAAGGCTTTGTGCAGTATTAGCAATAACAAGCTAAATCTCTGTAGGTTAGAATTGAAGCTGTCTCCTATGGATTCAGATGTCACTTCAACACCATAATTCTAGATTAATCTAAGAAAAACTGTGAGGATAGTGTACTTACCACTCATGATACATGTAGTTTCCAAGGTGGTTTCATACAGTTGGTGAAATTGTTATCCAATTTATATTTGATACATATATGATAGTCAATGCCACTTTAGATGGAGTCGAAGGAAGAGTCATTGCTTACAACAGTCACCAACAGAAGGATATTTTCCTGCAAATTTGAAGGTATGCTTTTGATACTAGTTGGCTGAAATTAGAGTGTGAGTAAGAGCTGTCTGCTTGGTGGTGGCTTTGCCTTTTAGACTTAGTTTTTCCTCTGCTGTTGTCATTGTGAATGAATACAGCGACTTGCTTCATCACCTCTTTTGTTTCAAGGTTCCTTGAGAAACATATCCATATAATTGCTTTTAGGGCTCAGAGGAACTTTCTAAGAATCATACACTGGCTGGAAACTGTATCTGGTAAAGAGTTATCAAAGATTTGTTGTCAGAATAGAAAGGTGTATCCACTGGCTCTGAAGTGCTCTGACACAGGTACATTTTTGTTCTATAGTTTGGAGTATTATTAGCTTACAGGAAGAGCTGCAAATACAATGAGAGCAAAATTAGAATTCAAAATGATACTTGTGGTCCAAAAATACAATGCAGTTGCCAGACTTTTGCCACATTTAGGCAACAGTAATCAGCTGTACAAACACAGGATGGGGAAAAACTAGCTGCATTGCAATACCATAGAAAAGGATCCAGGATATAATCACAAACTTGAACAAAAGTCAACAGTGTCCTGCTGTTATGAAACAGGTAAAATATCATGCTGGGAGAGATAATCTCTGCTAGCACTTATGAACAAAGTCACAGTGATCTATCTTCTGCAGTTCATGCATCAATTTCCAAACACTGGTCATTGTCTTTGCTTGTATTGTTTCTGTTGGTTGCAAAATGTATCTGATTTTGAGCTCCACATGCCCACCACAGTGTTATTCTTGAGAGGTTTTGTACCTTTTTTAATGTTCACAATGTCAACCTGAAGTGCAAAATGCTCTTTATTTGTGGATCAAACTGGTCAAAAGCAAATACAGTCTTTCAGTAGTATCATTCTGAGATACTTGTCCAGATCACCATCATAATTTGTTTGGTTTTGGTTTTGTTTTCAGAGATTCAGACTGCATGTTTGTGTTAATGAATGATTAGGTCTCCCACTTTTCATTGTTTTCAAGGGTATGTGTTTGCAGTTTTAAGATTTTCAGTTTTAGATGGAATGCAATTTTCTTCAGCATCTGCAATACAGTTTCATAGTTAGTCTCCTTGTCTGATCTAACAGGAAAAATACTGAGATGTGAAGTGCATCAGAACCAGTTATTCTAAGAGCTAAGCCTACTTTCTGGCTTATTTTCTCACTGCTGGCAGCCATTGCTGGAAGAGACCAGTGAAGCACTATTTAAATCTGCAGTTATTCCTTGTGTTACCAAAAAGCCTCAGCTCTCTGGGAGCTTTTAATGGCTCCCTTCTTGCAGTCATGTTTCTTGCTTTTGATACCCTGAGCCACTTGGAAGTCTAATTCATCATTATTCCCCATTGTTATCCCCCCCACGGCTTTGAAACATGAGCTTCCACACAGCACAGTCACTGTTTGAACTCCCCCTGAACCCCTCCCTCCCCCAAAATATGGTTCCCCAAACCAGAGAAATCCAAATCACAAAACCAGTGTTTTATACAGGAATATGAAAGACAGATGTTATCAGAAATAGAAAACAACTTGTTTTTAATATAGACATATTCCTGGCATTTCTGTGGTCTTCCCTGTGTTTCTATTCTAAAACTGATCATACCAAAACAGCCTTAGCAGAGTTGACCTGAGTAGCCCATAATGTTTTCCACAGGCTATATGTTTTTTGTGAAATGTTTTTCTTAATCGTGGTTTTTGAGCTGGTCCCTATAATTTCAATAAAAGAATCATTTCCTATGGGTCAAAGAGTATAATGGAAGAATTCATGTAACTGATCTGAATAAAGGGATAATGAAATCGCATTGCATTGATCCAAATGAGAAAAATTCTTAGTTGTAATTGACATTTTACTGACAGAAGTGATGTGGGCACAGATGCTTGCTTGTATAGAATCAGGGTGAAAGCCAGGTTCATAAATGTCTCAAACACTCTGTAACAAAGGCTGTTAAATGAACAATTATATTTTAGCACCTGTCATATAGTAATTAATTATAACATGCTCATTTCATTTTACATGTTATTTAAATGCTCACCATTGTTAAATACTTTCTTGATTATATGTATCTGTAGAGTGAAGTCATTCACTGTACCAAACCAGAATCATTCTATGTCATTGAATTTAAAGTCTTTAACTTACTATAGAGGCCTTGCAATAAATATTGTGTGTTACTTCAAATAAAACTGAAAAAAAGGAGCAGCTGTCTCAATCTGAACACAAGACTTACCTCAACAAGAGAAGTTCAAGCAATGCGCCTCAAGAAACTGAACAGCAGTATTGGAGAAAAGGGTGCAAGTTCAGTCTGCGTAGTTTGTAGTGAGACGTAGGGCACTGGCAGATAAGCATTGGCTACTAAAAGGTTGGTTTGACCCATGCATGGTTATGTCACTCTGAGGCTTGGAGAAGATACCATGCTAAGTGCCTTGCTTAGGGCTGAGTGGTAGTACTAGAGGCTGTTCTCTTTAACATTCCTGTTTGTGAGCTATACTCGTGCTACTAACAGGCTATGTGGAAGGATGTTTAGCATCTTCATGGCTCATATTGTTCTTATGTAAAAGGGTGTAATTCCTCACTCAAAAAATGGCAGTGAGCTTCACTAATATTTCTGGAAGCACATCTGACAGGTGTTACCCAGGTTCAGGGCTCTTGTGGGGGAAAAAGGTTAAAAATCAGCGGAGAATGTGTTTTCCCATAGGTTTACTTCAAGATCCACTAAAATGTGTTACTTTAAAAGAATAGAAATAGTTCCTTCCTAAGGCTATCTCACGTTGCATTTTTTTATTTTCCACTGCAGATGTCCTGATTAGTTAGGACCTACCCTAACTGGATAGGTCTTTTTGTTGGGAGTATGATTTACCACATACAGCGTATTTAATGAATATTGCTCCATCTGCTCTTTGAGGACCACACTGACAGTGAGTTAGTCATGCAGTGAATGCTACTGACATCAGTGGGACTGATTTTATAACAACTTTTCTCTCTGATGTAAATGAAAGACTCTCTGTTTTTTAAAATGTCCAAGATAAGACTACTACAACTCATGGTGGGAAATACCAAATTAATAGAATTTTGTTTAACTGTGTGGATTAATTGTCATGAATTACAATTACAACCTGATGCAATGCTACAGGTTTGGGGAAGAGTGGCTGGAAAGCTGCCTGGTGGAAAAGGACCTGGGTGTGCTGGTTGACAGCTGGCTGAATATGAGCCAGCAGTGTGCCCAGGTGGCCGAGAATGCCAACAGCATCCTGGCTTGTATCAAAAATAGTGTGACCAGCAGGACGAGGGAAGCGATTGTCCCCCTGTACTTGGCACTGGTGAGGCCGCACCTCCAATACTGTGTTCAGTTTTGGGCTCCTCACTACGGGAAAGACATTGAGGTGCTGGAGAGTGTCCAGAGAACGGCAACGAAGCTGGGAAGGGTCTAGAGAACAAGTCTTATGAGGAGAGGCTGACAGAACTGGGGTTGTTTAGCCTGGAGAAAAGGAGGCTGAGGGGAGACCTTATCGGTCTCTACAACTACCTGAAAGGAGGTTGTGGTAAGTTGGGTGTCGGTCTCTTCTCCCAAGTAACAAGTGATAGGACAAGAGGAAGTGGTCTCAAGTTGCACCAGGGGAGGTTTAGATTGGATATTAGGAAAAATTTCTTCACTGAAAGGGTTGTCAAGCATTGGAACAGGCTGCCTCGGGGAAGTGGTTGCATCACCATCCCTGGAGGTGTTTAAAAGACGTGTAGATGTGGCACTTAGGGACGTGGTTTAGTGGTGGACTTGGCAGTGGTAGGTTCACAGCTGGACTCGATGATCTTAAACATCTTTTCCAACCTAAATGATTCTATGATTCTATTCTAAGAATTGGTGGTGTTAAGGGTGCTCAGCTGCGGCTATGGTGGCTGGTTGGGACTAGTTACACAACCATGTATGTCTTATACTTCTTTTTTCTATATGCAGGAATTCTTGTACCAAGCGATCTCATCTGAATATCAAAAGCATAGAGTAGTAGACAAAATAAAAGTCTGATAATAGCAGAGCCACTAAATGCTTGACATTCCCCATGACACACCTGCTGGGCTTCAGCAAAAACATCAGTTTGTGATACACGTGGTGGTATCTGTTACGCATTGTTTGACTAGATTGGATATTGTTATCTTGGACATGTTAATTCCAGTTCTAGCTTGTCTTGTCAGGATAGTAGCAGAGTAGCTTTAATGAATGTACAGATCTCTCTGCTTAATTATAAATTCTGCAACAAGATAATTAAAAATCTGCTACTTGGCTATTTATATCATTAATTTCAAATTAGTCTCATTATGCTTTACTGCTTGACAATAATCTATATAACAAAAGAGAGTTACTGTGCTCATGACAGTGGTATTTAAAAGCTGTTGAGAATATATATTTTATATTAAAGGGAAAAATGTATATTAAATATTAGCAGAGAGCTGATTTTGTTACTTATAAAAATGAGATTAGAAATTAATCTCTAGTTTCAAGCATTTAATAGATAGGAGCAAGAAAACAAATACTGGTGTGAAATATACTTGTCAAAGAAGACATTGATGTCAAAATGACCACGGTATTGCACAATGCAATAGGAACTTTTGCTTTTGTCATGAGAATTTGTAAAGAATAGATGATGAAAGTGCACAATATTTCAGTGTTCTGACTAAGGGAAACCATGAAGCTCCTAGGACTCAACAGAAGAATCGTGCATTTTTGCATTAATGATTCTCATCTGAATTTTATTTCAGTGGTTTAGTTCAAATTGCCAGTTCTGATTCTAGTCAGAAAGTACCCACATAACACAGTCCAGAATCATAACAAATAACACAACTTGGCGTGGTTTTTGACAGGTTCCAGAGAAAAAGGTGAGATGGAATCAGTGTGAGGCAAAACTGTTCATCCTTCCATTAGGGGATTAGTGGAACTGAGTGATAAAATTCCAATAAGAGCTACAGAACTGACACCTTTTGGGAGGAGAGAAAATACACCCAGTCTTCAAATAACATAAAATATTATGCAGCAGTCAGTTTTAATCTACATCTTATTAAAATTATTTTCCAGCTGTTGTCAAGATGTTTTAGATAATGGAAAACCTTTTTCTTACTGAATATTGTGTTTTAATTTATCATTCAGTAGTGACACATAAGAAGTTTAATAGTTCCATGAAAGATATCACTACACAGATTTTGTTAAAAGTTCTGTTCTTTGTTGCTTTTAGTTCCGTTTTAAGACTTTAGTATGAAAAATATCAACTCATTCTTCGGTCCAGGTACACCTACATATCATAGGTAGGGACTTTAACTATGCCTTGATGTGTGCTTTATTTTTTTAGTGGATAAGCAAAACAGTGCATTCTCTGGGGCTGGGAGCATAGCCCATTACATGTATGCTAACTTCATATATAAAATAATTGCATCATTTTTATTTAAAAAAAAAAAAGTTGACTAAATAAGTGATATTCTGACAAGCTCACTGTAGATTAACTGACTGTCAAAATTTATCCAAAGGAGTAACAAGTCTTGAACACAAACACACTAGTGAACCCTTCTTCAGGATTGCTACCAGTGATTTCAGTGGGAAATATACTGTATTTCCCACACTTACATAATTGTACTCACTTTCTCTAGCAAGAGGCTGAAGGATCCTTTGTTTATTTTTCACACATACTTTTAAAATCAAATGAGCTGAGGCATTTGAAATATGTTTCAGAATTCTCTCATATCTAGACGACAATTAGCAGGAGAGCCTTGTTTTACATAGTTTAGTCATACTAAGAATTAACTTTACTGGGGGAAGAGAGAAATATTTGATATACAAAAAGTCTACATTTCTCCTTTGCTTGTTGTTTTTCCTCTCTGGAAATGCTATTGCCAAAAAACAGGGTGAGTTTTCTTCTGGGTCTCCTTAAAGTTTTGCTAGAAGAGATAAACTTCCCACTAGTCTTCTGTCACGAAGAAGTCACATAAACTTGGCACACTTGGAAGGACGTCATCACAGTAAATAGAGACTTGGGAAGAAGTGTGTGTGGTGTTGGGGAGATGGTGAGCTGGTGTAAAGAGGAAAATAATGTAGGTAATTTATAAGTAGAAGAAAAGATTTAACTCTGTGAGTCTTCTTATCTTTGAAAAACAGAACAGTGTATTGCAAAGGCCATAAAAGTATCTAGATAGAAAGAAAAAAAAATTCAGATCATTACCGTATGCATTACGTTTTGTGAATATCTTTGTAATAGAAAGATAAGAATGATCAAAATGTTATTGTGTTAGAATAATAGATTTCTGAGTCATGCACAAGACATTTTTTGTCTATGGCCATGTTACATATCTGAGAATAGAACTGAACTCAGTATTTCATTTATCACTATTTGTAAGACTTTAAAATGATGAATGTCAGATTTCAAGACATCTACGGGGAAACTGTTATTTAAAAGCAATTTTCACATTCAGAAAGCAAAACTCTGGTATTATTAGTGTTGCTATTGCAAAGAAACAGTTTTGCAAGATGAGATATAATCACCTGTAGAGTTTTTGCTGTTGCAGATTCTTTTGTATCTAACCAATGGATAATGGCAATGTGACCAAAGAATAAATAGTTGATAGAAAAGGCACTGCAACAACTCCTAGATACTGCTAATCCCGTAGGGAAATGCATGTGTGTATACTTCCAGATAGTTTCCATGTCTCTCAAACTGGATGCCAGAAATCTAATTATGAAAACCAGAAAATGTCAATAACTGTGCATAGACCAGAGTATTTTAACAAATGAAAATGAAGTAAGTTCCAGAAAACTAAGGAACAGCTGAACTTGGAGACCATGATGAAAGGCAGTGCAAAATACTTTCAAAATCTAAAATGAAAAAACCCCTCCACCTTATTGTATCTGAAGCAAATTGCCTGAAAAAAACCTTTAAAAAATAATATTTATTTTTCATATACCATTCATCAGAACAGGCCTACAGTTCTTTCCATTGTCTTGCAATGGTTTCCATACTATGTATGACTGATGGTTGTTTAAAGTTTCTTTCAAGTCCATACTCTACCACCAACACATAAATTTAAAACTGGATTTGAATGTGAGTTAAGAAGAAAAACCCGTGTAGTAGAGAGGTAGTTATGATAGATTCTTGCGTCTTTATTCCAGTCTTTCAGGTGAGAACTATTGTATATAGAGAAAATGGATACAGCCTACCATGCCTCTTCTGATTCCTTTTAGCATAGTCTCTGTCCTATTAAATACTCATATATTTTCCATGGGGAACTGGAGTTTAGCAGAGAAATTCTTTTGGCCATGATCTTGCCATTGTCCGATAGCCTTTCTTAACATATGCCTCAGTTACTCATGTTTTCCTTTCTGGATAATTTTGGAGTTCTAAACTATTTTTTGCTGGTTTTAATTATTGTACCAAATATTTATATTGACATACAATTTAATTATTATCATTAAAGAGTTTAGCCATTATTTTTTGCTTGATATTCTGTAGCCCATCTGTACTAAGTCCTGGGCATTTTATTATTCTTTTCCTCCTTAAAGAACGACAGTATGCTTAGTCAGTAGTTGCTCTATTGTCCAGTATATAGTTGCCATTATATGTATGCATTTACAAAACACATGGCACATCACTTACAGTATTTTCCAACAGAGACTGAAATTCCATCCACTGTGGCCAATAATAATATTGCACTGGCTCAAAACCAAAGAATGCCATGTTTTGACTTCTGTATCTGAGTGCTAATTTAGCATCATATATCCCAAAGGAATTTCTTTCTCCTTCTTGTTTCCCCTCCCTTCCTCTCCTCCTCATCCCCCTCTTCCCCTTCACTGAAGATGCAGAGTATAAAATGCTGATAATATCAGGTAGAATCAAAAAAAATACAACTGTGATACTGGTCATGTTCTTCAGAGGAGTTTTATTAATCGGAAAAATTAATGTCCCCATGAGACATTGGTATTTGTAGTTTTTGGTATTTCTAGTTATTTGCTTTGAGCTTTGCTAGGATTCTTAAGATGTAGTAAAATATAAAAACAAAAGTAAAGGACTAGGAAGCTTCTTAAGCCAAGCTGCTGTCCTCCAGTCTGTACAAGAAAGTCTTAGCAGGGAAATTAGTCTCCTGCGTGACGGCATTGACGTAAGTCTCTGCTCAGTTTGTGTGTGCATGTAAACAGGGAAAGCAAGAGAGAATAAAACAATTTTATAAATATTCTTACTTATGAGAGGTAAAAAGGGAAGGCCTGCACAACTGTTTGCACAGAGCTTTACCACATGTACTACAATAGATCCAGTAACGTTTGCCAACTTTTCTATCTGCATTCTGAATGAGTCACAATTATCTTCAGTACTGTCTAGTTTTTCAAGCTTGGAAAAGTCATTAGGTTAAGTTTTAGCGTGGGTTTTGCTGACGTCAACACAAAGAAATAAACTGAGACTATCCTACACATTTATGTATGCGGAGTGCAGTAAGCTTAATGCAAACCTGATAGAGCAGTTGGGTGAAAAACCATTCAGCCTGATCCATGGCAGGATGAACTGTGGTGAGAAATATGGGTACCTATACGGAGAATGTGGGTAACTATAATTTAGCTCTTAATCCATTACACAAACACAATTCTAGTAGGTAGTGTTCTATATTAAGCATGACATGCTTGTGATGAAGATTACCCTTTGTATGGCAGGCAATCACAGCATCTCCTATAGCATTTTACCTGTGTCTGGGGACAGTACAAGACATCAGACACCTGGGCAATTTTATTGTCTCAATATAGACAGTTAGATTTGGAGAGCCTGTATGTGGACTGGAAGCTGGTAAGAGGGATGCTGAGAGACACATCCCTCTCATTATCATGAAAAAGCTGTGACAGCTATTCTATCTTGTAGAGAGCATTGGAAGACACTCTTCTTTGCTGAAGTGACAATGATGGCATAGATGGATTTTACATCATCCCCTCCAGTTTCTTATGCATTGAGTTTAAATGCTTAGCCTATATGTAGCCTTTATGGAGTGGATTTAATCCACCAATCATATAAGCATGTAAATAAAAATCTTGTTAGGAGTTGCACAAGATACACTGATTTCCTACTGTAAAAAGCTCCCTCTTCATGCTTTAGTTAGTGATTTAATTACATTACAAATTTCCTAAACAGTTACCTGGTGCAAGGTACTGTACTGAAAAGTAACATAGAATTCATCTTAAGTCCTGCTTTAAATTTTTATATTTCAAACCTGTACATTAAAAAAAAAAACAGTAAGAAGAGAAGCATGTAGAAGTACGTTGTCTTTTGTTTTTTTCCTACTTTAATTAATCCAGAAAATAAATGGATGCATGAAACTTTCTCTCCACTTGTTCTCTTGCTGCTCATGAACAGTACGGGAAAGCCTCTGACCCCTTGCTTTCTTATGGAAGCAGAACAGAGATTATGGCATTTAAAGGATTAAATCTTTAAGTGTCACACTTTGTTGCCAGAATTAAGGACCAAAGCTCAAAATTTGGATGAAGTGGCAAATAGATGAAAGAGTCAAAAACCCAAATGGTACAATTGGTTGGTAAATGGTTTCATGCACACAGAAATAGCAGGTTCAGTTAGAACCTGGTAATAGCAGCTGGTTACTAAAGAATTGCCAGACAATGAGGTTGGATGGTGTATTCAAAGATTATTTAGTCTATTTTCTCCTCCAAGGAAGGCTAATAATTTCTGAAAGGTGTTTCTATAGTCTTTTAAAAATCTACCCTTAAAAACCTACTCATTGTGATTCCACGAACAGATTCCCTCAGCAATTAATGTGCTTATTATTTTCCAGTGAAAAGTATTCTTTTCACCATCAAATCTTTATTACTGCAACTTATGGCCCTATGAGCTATTTTGCAGCCAATTATTTCCTGACCACAGGCATAAGGAAAATAGTCTGTTTCCATAAATTTACATGCCTACATTTATAATCTGGAAGATTTTTAATTATGTTTGCTTTTAATTTTTTCTCTTTAGGCTACGTTATTTGTGACTTTCTGCCTTTCCTCATACGAGATGTTTTCTAGATATCTGTTTTCTCAAGGTTTAGTCCAGTATGTCTCTGCTGAATCCTGTTGCCCCAAAGCAAGAAACAATGCTTCAGGTGAGCCTTAGGAATACAGAGAGAATGGGAGATTGCCCTTCTGGATGATACTCCCTTTTATATGTCCCAGGGTGATGCTTGTTTTTTCATAAGACTGTGATAGTATGTTTAGTTTATGATTCACTGCTACTTCACGTGCATTTTCTGAAGAAGTGCTCCCTAGCCAATGGCCCCTTGTCCAGCAGATTATTCCCATGTGTATGTAGAGCTTGGTATTTTTTATATCCTCTTTTTTTTCTGAACATTTCTGCAGTTTGTCAAGGACATTCAGAAGAGTTTACTAGCTTAATATTGTCAGTGCTGGACTAAGTATGTCACCTATCTCCATCCAAAGCACTGAAGAAAACATTGAATAGTGCTGGCCCTGCGACAGCAAGTTTCTTAGATAAATTATCTTTCTACTTTGACAGAATTACTATTCTTTCAGAACAGTTTTCCAATTATTTTTTTCACTTATGTTCCAGCACTTTCAAAAAGCTAATTTATTTTTTCCCATATGTGGTTGATCATGCATTTGTAATTTCCTTGTCTTCCCCTTCTGCTGGTCCTCCCACCTGTCTATGTTTCTGCTAAGGTAGATGAACCCTTAACCCCTACCAGCAATGCCTACACATATCTTCATCACCCAGTAGATATTTTAGCTAGAAAGTAGAAAGAATCAACTGTCTGACACATACAGATTACTGGTTCTTAAATTTACCATCTTTATTGCCCATGGGCTTGAAATTAAAGTAAGAAAAATAATTACATTTCTAGACTTCTGGCAAAGAGCTACAGATCAATAAGAAATATGTGGCATTAAACAGAATAAAATATTTTGGGCTCTAACATGTAGGCTTTTGCCTTGAGACATAGTACTAAATATCAAATTACTTAACTATTGCTATGGATCTTGCGGTTAGGGAAACTCAGGTTTTGCGAGTGGTAAAGTATTACATGCTTTTGCCTGCTTTCACGTGAACATATGTGTGGGAGATGAAATAAAACCAGCTTGCCTCACATAGAAAGACCAGTGGTCATTGGTTGCGATGGGCAAACAATAGCAGCAATAATTGGAAAATAAATTGAAAAACAAACAATTCAGGAGTTTTCTGCTTGAGTTTAATCCAGTGTTGGCAAATTAAATAAGATATCTCTAGGGCTTCATTGAAATAGATCTTTACCATTCTAATTACTGCTGAAAGGATTGGTCTGAAGTAAGAAATATGATGAAGATTATCTATAGAGGACTTTTAAAAATTGCAATAATGCTTTCAAGCTAAAGTCTTCCTTAATCTAATAAAAATGCACCTCTTCAGTGCATTCTGTGTATCAGGTCTGGGTATGTCCTACAATTGACTAAAATTACTCCAATATGCTCTAATACTGTAATCTGCAAAAAGTTCCATGCTGGTGAGTTTTATACATATGATTTTTCCACTGAACAATACAGGAATAATCTTAGTGGGACTCAGGCTTCAGGCAGCCTAGCTAATCTATCATATCTTTCTGAAATGCCCTTTCATGCAGAATTTGTGTGAATACTTATTCAACACGTAGACGTGATTTCTCAATATTATAAGGAAAAAGTCAGTGGGTTGTTGCTATGTTGAATGAAAAAATGGTCAAAAAAGGCTCTTTGGAAGATGAAAAACAAGGCAATTAAAGTGAAGTTCTGTAACCATTTTATGTTAGTATTTTCTTTCCCTGTCTCTTTTTTTTTTTAACAGCTCAAAATTCCTTGTAGCCAAAGTAATTACATGGCAGGAATTTCAGCTCCCCCAAATAGTACCTTTTACAGTGCCATGCTTGAATGGAAGTCCCATGAACAACAATGTGCATTGGACTAGGCCCAGAAAAATTTATGTCTAAGATACATACTAGTTTCAGGACCGATAAAACTGCTAGATGAAAGGTCGGGGAGCTCAGTGGAAAAACATATTTGGTATAGCTCTCACTGAGAGTTTGGAGATCTTTTTTTTTCTTTCTTGAAACTCTCAGAGGGTATCAGGATTTTTACCCTGAGCTACAGATAATCCCTCTGAATAACAGAGCAGTCCTATGCGCATAATGTGAAACAGAAAGAAAAGGGTGGTTTCTTTGTGATTTTCAGCTTTCTGTATAGGCAGTGAGTGAATACACTTCAGAAAGCAGCAAATTATTTTGAAATGCTGAAACCCAGAGCAGGAAAACTACATGAAGAAAAATGTCAATCTTGGCAGGCAAGAATAAACAAGATCATGACTACACGAAAGTCTTTAAAAACATGACAACACTCTGAACACTGCATATTGTTGAAGAAAGGTCTTCAGATCCTTTAAGAGCTTGGCAAAAACTAATCTGTGATCTGATAAAGATAATTGTTTTCCTGAGGAAGATGTATTTCTCTACTTCTCAAAGGAGTAGAAATGAAGAGTGGGGCAAGGTGAAAGTGAATTGACACAAAAAAGCTGGTGATGGCTGTCTGATAATTTTTCCTTTAAATAATTACTCCGTGGCTGTGTCAAGAAAATAGTTTCACGTAGTGTGGGGATCAGTTTCTGGATCCTTTCAGGCTAACCAAACTTGACACTGTCACTCTGTTGTATAAGCAATATATATTAGCTCTAGGAAGAGATTTTACCCGTTTCAGTAAAATCCACTAAAATGCTAAGTTTTCCTTTGCGAAGATACATATTAGTGGAACATTATCGCTCCGTTTGTTACATAGCATTATTTCATGGAAATGTCACAAATTTCGTAATAATTTGTGCATAATGTAACACGAACTTTTGTGGTCATGTACAGCCCAAGACACATCTCAGTGTTACTTACCTTGCCTTGTCTGCGGATTTACAGTGTCCCTCGAATTTAATTTGATAACGTCAGTGCTACGCACTTAACTGTGCAAACCCACCACTCTTGCCCTCTCCCTCCACCCACTAACACAATTGCAAAAGATGCCCGACCTCCCTGATCCTCCTTGGCACAGGACAGTAACTTCACCTAGCGCACCCCGAGCGCTTGCCAAGAGCAAAGCCGCAAGGGAGCCCCTGGGCTGGGTCCCAGGGAAGAAGCAACGGCGGCCGGTCCTTCCCCTCATCCGTAGGAAGGGGGCACACGGTTCCAGGGTTCCGTGCAGCCAGGGTGTACGGCTACACGCATGGTGACGGCTTGCTGCCGCTTTCCTGCTCCTCTGGCCCGGTTCCATGTTCCCCGTCAAGCCCGGTGCCAGCACAGCTTGGTTATGGGCCTTCTGACGTGCCCGGGGAATGGCATCTCACCTGAACCACTCATGACTTCAGTTCACCGAGAACCACGGTCAGCCGCTTCTGCTTTATAGCTTTGTTTACAGCCTGTGTTCGCTGCGGTTGAATTCTTCCTGATTTATGTCAGCGTGATGTCAGAGCAAGCTTTTCAGTTTGGATCTCTGTTGAAATCTTATCTTGCAAACAGTAACAGTTTGCTACTGTCGCTATCCGAACGTGGTCATTTTTGTTTTCCTCACTCATGCAGCGTTGGTTTGTTTTATGTAGTTATGGTCCTACCAGCTGCAAACGCCATATTCTGCTTCAGCCAACTCTAGGTTATTAGGTTATGAATGCTAAAAATTATGAGCAGTGCTTTAATTTGCATAGTTATATCCACACATCAGCCAGAGTGAATAAAAGCCAGATTGTAAAATAATTACAATCTCTTGAAGTAGAGCCAGCCTCACAGACCAGATCCATCCGTCATTAATTTGTATACAGTTCTTTTACCAGAACAAACTTTCTGAAGGTACTCGCATGGGAATGCTGGAACAGCTGCACAACTTTTATTTTGAAGAAAAAAAAAGTTGAGCCTCGGAACAGTGTGTTTTAAAGAGAGAGAGAGAGAGAGAGTGACTCTGCATTTAAGACTTTGACCAGCATGTGTAAGAAGTGCACTCATGGCTGGAATAATCTAACAAATTTTTACCTGGGCAGCACTTGGCAAAGTTCCCCTCTTTTCTTGCTCAGTTGAAAGGAATCCAGTACAATTCTGTGCTTTGATCAACTTGACTCCAGTTTTGCACAGCCTGCCCGGTTTGGTAGTGCACGGCCGTGCCTGGCTTATGTGGCCTCTATGGCCCTTTTCTGCTCCACTGTCAGAAAGAGGGAGGGAGGCTTCCCCCAGCACCAAAATATCATTCTGTGTGCTCTCTGCAGCACAGTAGCTAAGAACAAGTTTCCCGATTACTCCCTGGTCTTTCTGGAGTTACTTGCTGGAAGAAGTCTTTTTCCCCACTTTAAATGGATGATTGTGTTACAATCAAGAAAAAACATCTCCAAAGACCAATCTTTAGGTAAGTGATGCTATTATTACTTTGAACTGAAAATGTTATGAACTTTACTATCTACATCCTGTTTGTTAACTTAAAGTTCATATGCAAACACACGGAAAATTGTTCAAGAGAAAGAGCTTAATATTGCATAGCCTAGTAACATATTAGATGATTTTGGTGTTCAGAATGCATTTTTTTCACTTGTACTGAGACTTTATAGAAGTTCTTTTACTTGTCCTCTCTGTCATCTGCATTCTCTAAAGTTTTGTGTGGGATTGTCTTTATTACGAAAGAAGAGCAGCATAGCTCTTGAAAACTTTTTTGTGTGTGTTTTGTTTTCCTACAGCTCTGCAGTCCCTCACTGTACTCTGGAATTATAAAACTGTTTAAAAGTGGAACATGGTTCTTGGTTGGTTTAGCTGATTATGTCTGGATGGCAGAATTTTAATACTTGAAATGATACACCTTACAGATTAAAGTAGTTTGCTTGCTGGGATATGTAGACAAGTGCTTAAAGTATAACTAATCCGTAAGGCTCTTCTGATCAGAAGGGTTCAAGTTTAAAGAGTAACAAACTGGGAGTTTTTGTGAGGTGGTTCTTCGCTGCTTCCTACATGTGTTAGTTTGATCTATGAAACAACTTTCTGATTATTTTATATTTTAAAGCCAATTCTTTTTACAGATCAGGATTAGATCTAGTTTACTTGTGCTTTTTACTACAGGAGACCACTTTCTTTCATTTGGCCAGTCATAGCTTCAGGCCAAGTGACCCTGAGTGGGAAATAATGTTTCTCAAACTACAGTGAATAAGGATGCAGTGGCTGTAAGGTTAAATAAACCTGCAATACTTCACACTTCTGTTTATGGCTGGTGACATCTTTAACAAAACTCCAGCTCTTACTGGGTGACATCAGTAGGATATTGTAACCCCAGTGTTGATATGACAAATAAATATAATATTATAGATGGTCCCAGAGCAAATACAAGATTCTTATTTATTGGATGGCCACTACTGATGTCATATATTATGGGAGTACAGTAACAGTTGGTATTGCAGCTCCAGGGTCAGTTCAGACAGGTAATCATGCCACGATTATGTCCTACTAATGTTACATGTGGAGAAATCTTTCAGTAGTGTTATAGTTACGGTGCAGAAAGAGAATCTGGACATTAGAAGGTTACTATGGGATTGAATTGATTTAACTGTTAACCTTAAATTTGAATGTCCTGTGTAGATTTACTATGCAATTTATATCGTAAATTAAATTAAGCATTTTGCACTTTGATAAAGTGGAGTTATGAAGTTATTTCACAGAAAGCTTATGACTGACAATTAAGAGACATTTGATATTTTCCTCAAGTGATAGCTTTTTATTTAAGCTAATAGTTTAATTGAATATATATCTGTTTAAACATCAATAATTATTTTTAAGGATCTATGATAATTATCCCATAAACCATAATATTAAAAAAAAATATTTTAAATGCACATTTTTCACAGTCTTTTGGGGCCATTAGAATTGCGGGTGAATAAGTGCATATTTCCTGATGTGTTCGGGAACCTGCTATAGAAATCTGCTGTAGCCAGTGTAGTACTAGATAGTTTGCAAGAGCTTTCTTAACGGATGTTTCCCTAAATTGTCTTGTGGGAGTGAGCTTAACTCCATGAAATACAAGAAGTTTCAACATTTCTTACTGAAATCCATTCCTGCAAATCAGTTCTAAATACAGAACGGCAACTAACTACTGTTGGCATGCTTAATCCAGAGCAAGAAAACCCCTAATATGGAAAGCCCCCTATGAGTCCATGGCTCTGCAGTGACTCTTCTGGCAAAAGATCTCTGTAATACTACAGTAAATGCTTAAGAAGTGTTTCCAAGGTCGAGACCAGCATAATATTTTAGGCAGCTGAAACAGAAAGACAATCTCCGTATGCCATAAAGATCGTATCATGTACAGTAAATACAGATGCTATCATAGTACATTAAAAAGCTGGGTTTTTTAATGTGTGTTCATTTTCCTTATGACTTTAGAAAATATTTCTCCAGTGAAAAAGTGTTCTTATAGAAGAATTGTGAAAATTTAGCCTCAGTCCTTTTAACCCTGTAATTTTCTCTCCATGTAGGTGAAATGGTTTTACTGGGCACAAATCTTACACTGAGGTAACTGAATCAGCAGTCTAGTCAATTTCTTCCTCAAAAAGAAAAGAAAAGGCAAGAAAATATCAAATTACCCAAGTGTTAAACCTATTTACCCATGCTACACCTGCAGCCAACACTAATATAGTTACTCTTAAAAATCAGGTCTTTCCTGAGAGCTATGTCAGAACTTATTAAGTACATATGAATATCTCCCCACTTAGCAAAGTTACATTTACAGTGGGCTGTACTTTTGCTTGAGCTGCCTTCTCAGTAATGTAAAAAATGGTTGAGTATCTATTCTAAATAATACCTTCGATATCTCCAATCCTCTACATAAGAGTGGGATAGGTATTATGTTTCAAGATGGGAAACTCAGTAATAAAAAGATATTTCTGACTAATTTTCAAAATTTTTTGTAAGTTCTGAATTCATGAAGAAGTAAAAATACAAATACTGGGAAAGAAGTGTAACTTTTGGTATTTGCTACCCAGTAGTGCTTGGAAATAACTAAAAAATTCATTCAGAAGTATAACCATGTAAAAAAGCCAAGCTTATGAATCACATTGAACTGGTTACTGAAGCACATCAATTTGGATAAAATTTTGTAATTGCATCAGAAACCGACTGCCAAATACTTAGAGATTCCTGCATTCCTTAATATCAAAAGAACAGTCTGCTTATGCAAAGTTATATTTCAACAGAACTTATGGCTTGGATATTCACTGGATATTTTAATGCTAACATAAATTACTGAGAACATTCCATATTTTTATTAAGAACAGCATTTGAGCATGTTTGCTATAACTGGAGATGGTGAAATTAATTCAAACAATAAACAAATCAGCTTTCTCAAAGAAAGCAGTGAGAGCTTCATAGTTCTGACATTTAAAATTAGACTGAAGAAAGCCATATAAAATATGCTGTAGGGAACAAATCCTTCCCTGCCAATCGTATAGCTTAGATGACACAATAGGTGGTTTAGTTCTCAAAGTTCTATGATTTCTCTTAATGTAAGAATCTACACAGTTGTTAGTCAAAGCTTATACTGAAACCAACGTTTTTCTGTACTCTGCTTCAGTCTTGGTGGGGGGGTGGGATGGGTTGTATGACTTTGGTCTTCCTGGTCTTGACTGTGAATGGAAGCAAAAGGATCAGAGTATCACAAGAGGATTTGTTCTTTTGGTGTCTCTGCCTTGGCAGGATCCAAGAAAGCCTGGAATTATTTCAAGAAACCCATGGTCTTTTGAGATTTCCAGATGAATGGCAGTTGGATAATAACAAAGAATTTGTCTTTGCTGTGTAACATCTTTGATTTAAGGCTCTTAATGTGTTTAAAAAGTATTAATACATTAGCTTCAAAATACCTCTTTTTTTCTGTTCTGCACATTTTCTGTGGTCTCATGCAATTTTGGATCAAGGGTTTTCCCTTATAGCAATAGGGACAGGAAAATAGGGCTTATGGTGCTGAAAGCAAGGGAAAGAACAAGGGTGAAAAACAGTTGTTTTCCAGCTCTTCAAGGAGCTTTATTATTATCTTTTCTATGGTGTCTGCATATGAGAGAAGCCCCTTGTACTTTTGCTGTTGTTCCAGTATCTTTGTTCATTATATATATGAATTTTGTATTAACTGCAATTAGCTAGATTGGATCTCTCTGTAACTTTGAATTTTCCCTAAGAAAATGACCCAGTCTAGTCCTTTGGTCTCTTGCGTCTAGTCCCTTAAAAGATATATGGCTGATTAATTATTTTATTCTGTACTAAAATAAGCTCCAAAAACTAGATGTTGATGCTTACTGTAATCCACTGGCAGAAACTATTCCAACATGATTTTTACACCACTACAGAGCACATAGGTAATTATATACTGTATTTACTGTACAGTATATTGTAAATGTTTACAAAGACCTGGTTTCCAGAAAATATTTATACTGCTGTAATGCGTGGAAAAAATAATAACAAAAACTTTTGAGGTTTTTTTTTTCGCTTACATGGGGTGTAATGAAATATAGAAACAGCATGTTCTGTGACTTCTAGACATTCTAAGTTTTTCCTCTTGAAAAAATACACTAACAAGGATTTTCTAGCAAAAAATATCCATCGGTGTAATGCCCTTACATGACTTCTGTTTTCTTCCTTTTGTTCCAACCCCTCCCCCGCCCCTTCCTGGGTGCTCAAAATATTCAGGAGTTTTACCAAGTACAAGCAAATACATCCTCATACTATGCTAATGCATTATTTTTTCCCTATTTTTGAGTTCCAGCTTACTCTCTTTATCCTGTGGCTTCAATATAGTATGTACTGAACAGGTATATTTGTGTTTTGCATGGGTATAACTGGTGTTTGCACCTTTTCAATTAGTGTCTGTAGAAAAGGTACCAAATCAGAATAACATATGAAGAAGAAGCAACTTACTCAGTAAACAAGAAAAAAATTATGTACCTGTGGGCAGCCTAGAAAGTTGAAGATTTTAGTTGCTTAGAAGCTCATAAAAAAAGGATGTTTTCTCCCTTTATTTGTAGTGGCCTTTAAATGGGTCCAAATTATTATTATCTTTATATTGTGTGTAGGGAATAAGCAGAGGTATGGGAAACTTTGCCAGGTTTATGTTGAATTGTGCACTGCAATTACAATGAATGTACATTATATATCATTATTGCTAGTGATAGCTTAATTGTAAATTAATGTAGCATATTAATTTAATGAGTGACAATTTATTCCTGTGGTGTAGGAGGAAGGTGGGCAGGAAAGAGATGATGTAATCATCCTTTGCTTCTTGCTCTAAGAAAAGGCTGGAATGTAAAAAGACAGCACCACAAGAAGATCCTGAAATCACAGTCTCTTTCTTGATTGCCCCTTCCCCTAATGGCAAAGTTTGCTGCAACTTCTGCAAAGCTACATATAGTTCATAGCCATGGCCATGCTGTTGGTGATGTTGCTAAAGGTATTTTCTGCCTACATGGCTGCTTCTTCCTCTTCCTGTGTGGCTTTAATGGCTACACTGATGGGTAAATACCCCAAAATATTACATAGTTGTGTATTGGTTTAAACTGTTGATAGTTTTTTTTTTTTTAAATGGCAGTACCTTAGAAGAACTAACTTATAAATTGTAATGAAAAAGAGCTTGGTGTAAAAAAGAAATAATAAAAAAACTGGGCTTTGGGAGGAGGATTGAGAGGACAGGAGCGTCTGCTCCTAGCCTGATAAGAAGCTATGAAAAAAGAATTTGATTGAAGCAGTCAGTGAAGACATTTTTGAGGAGTATCCAGAACAATATGAAGGGTGTAAAAAGTTCTTAGAAATTCAGCCTAATAAATTACAGTTTTTGAGAAACATGGCACTTCCAGAAGATGGTGGCAAGAAAGATAAAATGTAAAGCAGTACATCAAAAACTTTGGACAGTGGGTGGCATTTTGTAAATTAAGAAAGCAGGAGAGACAGAACAGTAGATTAAGTAGGGGGGAAAGCATGGAGAATCCAATTTTCAGACAGATGATACACATTTATTCAATAAGTAGATTGAAAGGAGACAGAACCAAGTACATTAGAAATGCAGAAGAAAAGGAGCAAATGTTGTAGCTTAAAGCTGTTCAGATACTTCTGAACAGCTGTCCAAATGTTAGTGTTCAGCCTCTTAATCACACTAGAAGAAGGTGAATAAATACATTTTAGAAATTTCAGCATGAAAAAAACTGGTTGAAATTAAATGCATTGATAATATGTTATAGCATAGCATGCTCTATAATATAGGTAGCTTGGACATAACCAGACTGAGACAGGAAATTAGAAGAATGTTTACAGCCATCCCAGTAATGGTAGTCTAGATTGCTACTGAAATTGTGGGGAAAATCCTGACTGCTTTTACGAATGGACTTGTGAAAAGGACCATCTGTTCTGGTACTTTTAACAGCTGAAAACAAAAGCTTTTGATGGATAAGAACTATTGCATTTTTTGTATTTTAGTCCACTAAATTTCCTAACTTAAAGCAGTTCATTGGGGGCATGCTTATTTATTTAACTGAAAAGCATTTTATTTTGTATTGTTGTATATGCAGTTTTGTCCTGCCCTGGGTTACACTTTCTAGGGAACATACCATATGAAAAACAATATTGCTTATATATTTCAAGCTTTTTCTTACAACTTTCCCTTCACTTTGTTCCTACTTAATCAAGAACTGATTTAACACTAACTTTGATTGTAAACTTCTGAAGAAGAAATGTTAAGTGAGAATTGATGTGCATTCCGTGATTAACATTTTCATCTCTAAGGATTACTTTTAGTTGGAATTAAAGTGTCATTTGCACGGTTTGGAAGGACATTCTCAGGAAAGTCAGGTTATGCCTCAACTGGGATCAAAAGGAGGCAATTTTTCAGATAGTAGCAGAAGAGCAGTAGCAGATCAGGCATAGTTACTTGCTTTTCAGAGGAGTTAAGAAGGGAAGAATGGAAATTCTCCTATTATCCCTGAAGAAATAGGAGTGATGAGCAGTGACTCTACAGCTGTCACCTGGCTTTGTGGTAGTACTCCTTCAAGAGGAGAAAGCAATGAAGAAGGTACAAGAGAAAGTTCAAAAGAAAACAGTGACTTTTTTGCACATCCTAGTAAATAGAGGGGACAATAGGCAGCAAAGAAATTGAATTCTGTTGAGATCTGAGGCTGAATTAATTTTTTGCCTGGTGGGGAAAATTTTTTTCTCCTATTTTTCTCTGAAAAATCAGTGGTGAAAATATAATTCATTCTGGGGCGGAATTAACTTACTCTTGAGACAGATTGAAGAACTAAATTATATGCGCAAATATTTGGGGTCCTGGCATTGTGAAACATTGTATTGGAAATATGTTTCATCAGACCTAATAGCCATAAAAACCCCTGTTATGCTGCGTTCTTCACTTTTGTGAGACAAAGGCAATGAGTAAAGAAGAAACAATATAAATGGTTATGGTGAAAAGAAAAGCACTGGACCAGTGCACAGATTAGCAGTGATTTACATTTTCAAACTGGTAAGAAGAGGAGCTGTAGCAAAAGATAAGAGTTGCTCTTATTTCACAAACCTTGCAGCCTCAGTTGGTGGGAGAGATTTATTTTTACTTGTCTCTTGCATTATCCTTTTCTGGGAAGTCATAGGTTTGAATCACCCGGTAAGAATACTCATTTCTGGTTTCCCAAAGCATTAGTTCCTGCAGTTCTCACAGAGTACACGGCACCTGCCTTGTCTCAGGTTAGCATGCTTCGTATCTGTGTAAGAAAGCCTGTGATGAAAACCATAGCTTGTCCAGTGCAGCAGCTCCACCAAGAAAACTTAAGGAGTTAGCAAAGGCAATATGCCCTGTCTTGCATGTTTAAGCAATAGGCAGGTTTTACATGTTGTAAAGGCAGAGTTTTTAGTTTGTCTCTGTGGTGGTGAGAAGGATGCATTGGCTAAGCACCGGGCTGTGGTCAGAGACCAGCATGAAGGTAGGTCTCTTGCCTGCGTACCTGGGGGTGGAAATCAGTGGAAGGAGGAGGGGAGGCTCACTCCCACCAGAAGCAGCAGCAAAGAGGGAAAGTGAACTTCAGTCCTTAAACAGCTGATTCTGTCAAACCAGACTGAATGTCTTCCAGCATAATCCTGGCTAGATCACAGGGATCTCGTGACCATCGGTTGAAAAACCAGACTAGGATGACTTTCTGGGTTTCCAATTTGTCTGTGTGCACATAAATGCACTTGAGGCAAAAGAAATCCTGAGTCACTCATGTAGCAGAACCGTGTATGTTAGGGTTGGCCACAGTGTTGAGATGCTCATTAGCATTTGTTCATTAATCTGCTTGGAAATTATCTTTACTAAATAGGAGAATGAGAACAAGGTGTGTCAGGAAGACATGACATTTAAAATATTTCTTTCTTTTTTTTTCCTGTCATGGACTTAATATTTCAGTGTATTCTGTGTTTATAATATTTTGGCTTGTCCTTAAGGACCTATTGGATAATGTCATTAAAAATTGATTTCCAAACCAGGAGAGAACAGTAAAGAACAATCCAAACCAATATTCTGTTTATTACTGGATATTACAGGAATCTTGACTTCTGAAATGTTTAATTTTCCATTAAACAAGCTTACACTGTCAAGCGTTCAGTTTAATTCTTCAAAATTTCTCCTTTTATGTACATGAAAAGGCAGATAATAGAAAAAAAATGACAGAAACTGTCTACCCACCTAAGAATGATAACTATATTGATTTACTTTTAAGATTAATCTGAAGGTGAAAACAGGATTTGGCAAGGCATTGAAAAGAATTTATATTTTAAATATTTCTAACTTTCTGACATGACTATGATGTCTATGAGGCAATAATGGCAAAATCATGAAGAAAATTAGCAAAGCCAAAAGAGGGACTAGGGAACAGTTTACATAAAGCTTTGGAACTGTTATCCCAAAGAATTTTCTGAATTGTGCTTTCAAGAATGACTTTAAAGTTGTTTTAAAAATATGAATTTTTATGACCTTTATAGACAACTGCATAGGCTGCATTGGCATAAACCTGTCATTTTCTGAGCTCAGCTGCTAGTGTGCAAAAATGGACTACTTATTATGTTCTCTGATAAGAACTTAGTTGGCCATTGCAACACTACATTTGTAACAATACCACTTGCTTTAATGTTCTTTTCTGGCAATCTGGTTTTATTCAGAGTTTGGAAACCTGAAATTCAGCAGGAAAGAGGGGAGAACACAAAGGACTTGAAAGCTTTATCCATAATACAGGATCATCTAGAAATACTAACTTGACTAATACAAGCAGTTCAGTTATGCTAATCTTAATTAATATCTTAATTTTTATACATAAACTTGTACATAGCATTAAATAAAACTCTGTGTCTTCATTTATGTATTGTGATCTTGGTGTAAAATTAGCCTGCCCGATGTAAAACTGACCAGAAAAATGTAGATTTTCTTCTGGTATCAAGCATAACTCATTTTCAGCTTCCCTATATGTCTCCGCAAAGCATTATGTCATGTTGTGGAGACATAACAAATTTTTTATTTTTAACAAGAAGTGTGCATGGAAATGTAGAAAAAGAAATATTTCCCATTACTTCATCTTTAAGTTTTGAAATTATGACTATAATACCAGGAGATGTAAGTCAAGAATGTTGGATGATTACAAAAAAAGCAAGCAAAGAAATTGCAAATAATAGAAATAGGATTTATTGATCAAGTATTTGTAAAAATTATATCCATGGCGAACTACTATAATAGGTGCTTTCTGAGCATGGATATTTATAGATCATTGTACTATTATGAAGAAGCCTGCCCTCAATTTATTATCTTGAAGATTATGCTTTACCGTAATAAGAATAAACCCAACATTGTCTATTAGTACTTTTTGTACTGTGTTGCCATTTAGTGAGCTCACTACAGATTGGGATCCTTTAATGCTAAGTGGTGTACTGATAGAGACTGTCAGTGCACTTTGATGATAGATTCATAAAAAGTTAAAAATATTAGTAATCTCATCAAAAGGAGAGAATAACTCAGGGGCATGGCTGTGTGTGGATGTTCAGTGAGTTTCGGAAAGGGAAATCCAGGCATGTAGTTGATGCTGGAGGTGGAGATCAGTTCATAGTTAAAGTGGAGGAGGAGTCAAGCCTGGCTGTTTTTAAATGGAGAAGATCACTGCATACTGGTAGCGGGTGGGGAAGAGACCTGGGTTTTGGGAAAGGTTGAAGAAAGAGCTGATGATTGTGAGTAGGAAAGGACGTAGGAAAGGGGGCAAGTGGGAGGATGGGGCATGACATAGTTTACATTGTAAATTAAGTCTGAAAAATCTTGTTCCCTTACCTCCACAAACCTTGCAATGGGGATGTGTTTCCTCCAGTGCTGTGTGTGCCCATTGCTGCTCTGGGAGCTGCTGAGGCACCCCACAAGCTTGCACTGATGCAGAGCTTGCGAGGACTGCATGGTGCCTTCTGGCAGTGTCAAATCAGGTTTTGAGCGTTGCTGTTTCCACTCCAAGGTCTCTTGCTGCTGCTCCCAATTTCTGTGCTTCCTCTATACCTTTTTTCCAAGTCAACTCCTTTTTTTCAGAAGTCTCTTCATAACTCCCCAGTTAATGTTTAATGTGGCTGATGGTCATATTCCTCTTCAACATAGTTTTGGGAAAGCACCCTTTCAGAGAGTTTTATGTATCCCATCCACACACACTATTTACACTCATGGTCCTATTTTAACAGCTGATGTTATCTGGCCCTTTTGCTGTAGATGGACCCTGCAGATACCCCCACAGATGCAGATGAAGAGTCAGAATTTTAAGTATAGGATGTCAGCACCAGAATTGAACTTGATGGTGATTGGGGTGAATATGTAAGTATATAAAACAACACAAAAGTCAGTGGCTTTAGTGGCAGAGGAACACTGAGAAGTTGGATAGGAGTTTGTGGAATTGAGAAAGGGAGGATGATGAGAAACTTTACAGAGATGATGTGAAGAAAAAAAAAAAGGAGAGAAAAATGGATAATAAAGAAGTTAAAGCAAAATTGGAAGAGGAAGAGAATGAGTAACAGAAAATAATGAGTAATGTGGAAATGTAAAGATAAGCAGGTGGTGAGCTGACAAAGAAATTAATGAGAATATGGTCATTTGCAGTTTTACATGCTTACTCATCCCTTAATACACTAAAACATAAATTGTGTTAATTACTCCATGTTATCTGTAGGTAGACTACAGATAGTGACACTGGTGAAATATATTAAATATTTAATGTCGGCCTGATGGTCTCTTTGGGACGCTGCTGGTGTGATATTTTGTGCTATTCCCAGGCAGACTTTTCCAAGGTTAATGACAAATTCAAGAGACATTACAAGATCAGTTGTTGAGCCATTTTCCAACTGGCGTGAGTGGGCTTTGTAATTTTTCTCATTGTTAAAAATATCTGACTCCTTAAGGTACTTTAAGGGATCTGAAAAATCTATTCAGGAAGCAGATCCTGGTGAGGTTGGTTTTTTTTCAGTTTGCAAAAATTAAGTAAAGCAATTTCCTGATCACCAGAAATGTTGACATCCAGCTTTCCTCCAGGCCTGCATCTAGTACTTGAAACATTGCCCAACACAGAGAATTTAAGTCTGCATCTGAAATTAAGTCAGATCTGGCACTTAGGGACATAGTTTAGTGGGACTTGGCAGTGTTAGGTTTACGGTTGGACTCGATGATCTTAAAGGTCTTTTCCAACTTAAATGATTCTTTGTTTCTATGATTCTATTCTTCTGTACTGTCATTCTGCTTGTTGGAGCTCATAGGTTTTCAGTCCATGTTCAGACCTTAAAGAATGTTGCTCTTGCCATGTCATGGTGGTTGATATAGACTTTATGGGTAAGTGTTTGTACTTGTTTGAGGAAATTAGTTTGGTTTCCTGGTGGCATCAACTGAGATGCATTTTGTTCTGAGCTGATCTTTCTTAAATTATTAATCCCTTAACTTTAGAAAACCCAGTTTTCAGCATCAGAATAACAGGTCCTGTTAACTTCTCATTTGAAAACTAACCAAGTGTTTTCTTGTGGCTTTGGATAGACATGGACTGGAACTTTTGTTTTATGTAAAACAGGTAAAATGCATTGGTGTAAAACTAATGTATTGCAGTAAGCTTCTCTGTTCATAATGGACAATTAGAAGGAATTGTTTAAACATTGTTGTGAATCGAATTAATAGCTTCCTTAACGCTGGAGAAAGGATTTCAGCATGTTATAACATGCTTCATAAAAATTAAAATTAAATTAATATTATACCTGAATTACTGGGATGTTGTTTCTAAATAATTAACAGTATTTTCTTGTTTTGAACAAAAACAAATTACCGAGTCCCTGTAAAAATGCATATATATTTTAAACAATTTTCAGCAAGAGTGATCTAACCAGAATGATTGTCCCTTCAGGGCCCAAATTAAAATGTACTGTTGTGTTACCAGGTCTCCCCTTTTACATTCCATCCTCTTGGAATGTAAAAAACAGCTTTAATGACTCTATTACCTGATGTAAAACTGGACTACATAATGGTTTTCTTAGGAAACCTGAAGTCTATGTCTTGGCAGAGGCTGAGCTTCATTCTGCTACTGACTGCTTCCACAACCTGACTTAGCTTCTTTGCATATTCTCTCAATATCTGTGCACTACAATGAGATATGCTGTAAAAACACGCCCAGTTTGAAAAGTTTGTTTCCTCATTGTATGGAGGAATAGTTTGTCATCAACTTCTTAATAAGAACTTTTTCCTTGTGTGCCTCTGTGGCTTTCAGTCATCTCTTTACTTGAGAAAACTAATCCAGTTCTTCAGTATTTCCCTGCCGGTGGTTTTTCCTAGATTTCCAGGGTTTATTATTGTTTTCCTTTTCAGTCTGTGGTATGTCTACAGCTTTCTTCAAACTGTGATTCCTCCAAATAGACAGATTATTCCAGCAAAAAATTATTTAGGGCTTAGCTGATGGAAAAATGGTATGTCTTACTGTATACACAACTCTCTCTCATATCACCTCACCAAGACTTGCTTTTTTATGTTATCATACATTCTTACTCATGCTATCATTCTCAGTATAGTTTCCAGATCATTTTCTACATTGCTGATACCTCATCAATTGTCTCCATCTCCTTTCTATAACATTTTTCAATTGTCTATATTAAATGTTATTTTGTGTAATGAGGAGCTTTTCTCCAAATGAAATATTTACCTAACCTCCTAGGTACTTGCAACTTTACCCATTCTGGTGACTTTCACAAGCTCTTATCACTGAGGTTTGTTTCTTTATCCAGATCTGAGCTGGTATCTTATGATAGCCAGCTTGAAATGGGCTCCTTCTTTGGCAGTGAACCATTGCTAATTATTTATTCAACCAGACATATCCTCATCTTAGGTAATTTCATCAAAGTTTTATTTCCTTACTTTCTTTATGAGAATGTCTTATTAGGACATCAGTAAAGACTTTATTAAAGTCAATATACTACATAAGTACTTCCTCCTTACACACTAGACCAGTTAGTCTAGCAAAGAAGAAGATTAAAGAGGTTTTACATGAATTGCTTTGGGCAAATCAATTTTGGCTGTATTTTATTACTTTTTTAACATGTATGCTCTTACAAATGGATTTATTAACGATGAGATGTGTTTCTTTTTGTGAATCTCAGTTAAATGGACAGATATATTTCCCAAGTTCTTCTTTACCTCCCCAAAGATATGTACTATGTGCCTTTCCTCAGCCCTCTAATACATCCTCTCTGTTAGTTTGTGAAGCTATAACTAATGACTGAGAGCAAGATTCAGCTAGTTCCTTAAGTACGTAACAGTGAATTTCATCAGGCTTTGCCTGTGTGAATCCGTGTTAGTTTAATTCATTTTATGCCTCTGCCTTTCTGATTTCATTCCCATTCATACTGTATTTATTCTGTTCCTTCCTTTTTCCTTCCTTTTCCTATAACTGTGACCTCCAAAGGTTTCATCATTTTAAGCGACATTTGTTTGCACTTTCCTATTATAGTGTATTTCTATTATTGTGCATAAAACTGAAGTAATGGCCCATCATCCCTCTCCTTCTGTAAATATCTCTGTTTCTTGAAACAGTTATTTGCCCCCAAGTCCTTCCTATATACTTTGTGCTCTCTGCTGTATTATTTTACAAAAAAAACCTCAGAGCCCTTGTCTCATTATCTTTGTGTGCTTTTGGCAATTTCTGTTCTTCCTCATCTCGGTAATTTTCTGTAAATTTGCTTGATTATTTGGTCCCTGTGGTAGTCATTTAATAAAGCTACTTGTCCCAAAGGCCCTATATCTTTCCAGTCTTTTTACTTGACATCATTTGTCTACATATTTATTTCTGATATTTATTTATCTCTTTTGGGCCTTTAGCTTCAGCTGGAAGTAAGAGTTAGAATGCTTGCTGTGCTGCTGATTGCCTCACTGCTCTGAGGATTGTGTCCGGCAGTGCCATCAGCGACCAAGGATAAGCAGCAGCAAGCAAAGAACTGATCATATGCCTCAGGCAGAAGAACATTTTTTGACCACTATCTTGCACTAACTCCTCCTAGCAGAAGAGTGAGGTGTGAATTCTCTCACCAACAGGAATCACTTCCTTTAATAGGAGATTTGAGATCTTGGTGGATAAAGGACTTGCAATGAAGGCAGAACGCTGTCTGACATGTGAGTGGGCAGTGGCCATTCTTATGCAGCTGCTGATGTAACTGCAGTCTTCACTAGTTTGCTAATTTCCTCAATCCATGCACTATGTTCATCTTGTTGTAGTCCATTGTTCCAGGAAGTTTCACACTCAAACCGTGCCCTCCTGGTGTTCTCCTGAACTATGGAGGAACTTCCTTGGCAGATATCTCCCAGACTGAGTGGTGCTTCTGCTGAGCTTTCTTTGGCAGGAATAGAGAGTCTGGTTATTAGCACCAGGGTGGATGTCCCCGCTGTCAAGATAATTTTGTGGGCCAAGACTTACCAGATGCAGACTGAAGAAGAGATAGTGGTGTTGATGTCATATTGCTTTCCACCCACTCTGATTCTTCTCCTCCATAGCATCTGAAATAGCAATGGGAAGACCTGCCTCTGTGACTATTATCAATAGGTGAATTTTGCAGGCCAATTCAGTTTGTCTCCCAGCTTCATTAGAGTACTTCTACACAGCCAGATTAGTATGACATCAAGACCATAGTAATGCCTAACCATACCTTATAGCACACATTACAAACTAGTATGTATTAAAGCTCACCTACCAGGAGGAGAAACTAGATCAGGGCTGCAGGACTGAGTATAAGCAAAAAGGTAGAACCAGGGCTCTAGTCGAAGGACTGGGAAGACTACATGGTCATTACTGTGTCTTAGCTGTTAGGAATCAGCTCCCAGAGGAAGGCCAGTAGCAGCAACTTCTCCTTCATTCTAGTGCAGTCAAAGAAATTAGTTTAAATAATTGCCAAAGGAGGTTGAAATTAATCTGACTTGGCACTGAAAGAACTGCTCACATGGGCAATAAAGCCATGAGTTACCACCTCTCATTTAAAGATGGAATGTGACTCCAACTCAACTTAGCATGGGCTAACACACAAAATGCAAATGTATATCTATTGTGCTGGTAAATCAGCTGTGAATAAAATTCAGGAATGAAAGCAAAATGAATTAACCATGCTGAAGACTCTAGAGAAGTGTCCAGTTTAGTTTCTCTTATGAAATTAAGTGAAATCCAAAGCAGTACACAAACAGCATGGATTACATACCTTACAAATTCTCCATGTTTAAATGTTTAAAAGCACACCTGCTGTTCTACAAGTGTTCATTTAAAATAAGAGGGGTTTCTTTTTATACATAGAACACTCCTTATTTCGTATAGTGAATATTCACAGAATAAAGAGTGACTGGATGAATTGGACTGCTATCATCACTGTCCCAAGATGTTGTATAGATCCTGAACAGATCCGTTAATGTGGTAGTTTTAGGCTGCAGCACAGATGTTTGAAACTTCCATGTAAAGCGGCCTTCTGAGATTGCCAAGTGTACATTTATGGAAAATTGCAAACTGGTTTGGTGAAAGGGATTGATTTCATTACATCCATATTTTTTCCTGATTATCCTTTGATGGTGTTTCTTTACCAAGTAAAGATGTGATCCTGCAAATAATTGAGCCCGTGGGTAGTCATTATAAGTCTAATGAAATCAATGAAACTGCACGTAAGAAAACACTGTACTTGACAGTTAGGGTTTTACAGTATTAGTCTGTAGAAGGTAAACAAACAATCTACCCAACATTGATTTGGATTGAACAGAGTTAGTTTTAATTCCATTCTCCTATGAAGGAAAAGTAAAACATTAAGACCTCTGTAGTACATGGAGTGATGATGAAACTGCATTTACATAAAAAGGATCGTATTTGTAAGAAGTTAGAGTGTAAAGAATATGTCAGCAACCTGGACATAATCATAAATTTTTCTTTTTAAGGGAATGTAGTCAAAAGTCTGAGTAAGTGTGGTATATAAAACTGTTGTTGATTCAGCTCGCAAGCTACTATTTCTTTAATGCTAGTATTTTAATTTTAAAGCTCTATCATGCAACTGTACAGAAGCTTTAGTCCAACTGGTGGGACAGATGCTACATATCTCTCAAGATTAGTGCTGCTCTATATGAAGACCAATTGAGAAATAGTCTGTATACTATTGTTAATGTTATCTTTATCATTTACAAGGTGCAGTACTTCAATATCAGATGATACATTGCAGAAGAAAACTGAATATTATAGTTTCACAGCACGCAGGAAATTTAAAAAATGGAAATAGGCTTTAGAGATTGTTCACTGCTCCAAGAGCAAGAATCAATTATTTCAGATCCTCTTTTATGTAGTAATTTACAAGTGAACAAAGCAGGCAAATGACAATTAGGAATGGTTTAATGATCGCATATTCATTTATTTATTTCTAAATAAATACTGGTTTGTTTTAATTTATGCATTAATGGGCTTTATAGACAAGTAGGGTTTACTGTATTTACCTGTGTTGACTTCATGCTTAATAGACTACATACAGTTACTCAGAATAAATCTCTGCTTCAAAACCAGTAACATTTATTAGCTAAATCATATCTTTTAGGAAAAAAAAAATTGGTAAAATGATCAGTGATAGAGATTCTACCATACTTTTTGTAAATTATTTTAATGCTTAATTATTCTCATTGTTAAGACAACTCTAGTATTATTTTCTCTAAATTAAGCTTCATTCGATCCACTTCTATAACCTTGCTGGATTCAAATACTTCTCTTTTAAAGTTTTTTGTCCCTTACTTAGACATTGTGCGCTAGGAACTCTTTAAACTGGCTCTATTTCTATATAGACTGAACTCCAGAAGTTTTACTGCAAGCTATTCACTCCCTTATATTCATGGCTTTTCTCTCCAGTTTTATAGCCAGTTTTCAAAATCTTCCTTGAATTATGAACACCTGGTTGGACTGCAGTGTTCCAATGCTGATCTCACCAGTGCCAAACACAGAGGTATATCACTTCTACATCTACTTAAGATTCCCTTGTTATATGTCCAAAACTGTACTTTACTCCTTTTAGGTATAATATTCAGATAACTCATGTTTGGCTGGTAACCCTCATGATACCTATGCAAGGCTACATGTATATGTGTATCTTTATCTGTTTATTTAAGAGCTCAGTAAAAAAAATTTAGATTTATGACATTTATTCACTCGAAATAAATATGACTTAGTTCAAATTATTTGACCTGATATAAAAATACCTAATCACTGGATCAGAAGGTATTCTGGGCATGGCCTCATAGTGTCTTCTTTTTATATTTTACCACTTAAATTAAATATTTACTAGGATAGAAACCAATTCCAGTTTATGGCTCCCATGCTAATGTCTCAATCACTGAGTTAAATGACTGTTTTCCTACTTAGCTCAGTAACTATTTCAGTACTCAGCAAAGGATTGACTGAAGATCAACTTTGTGATTGTCTTATGGCATGACAATTAGGACATGTCCATAAGGTATCAGAGACCCCTTGCACAAATCAGACAGAGTGTAGATTTGAATGACTGCAAACTGTAATGATCAGGTGTGGATTAAACTGCATTAATTGTCCTCAGTACTTTATGAAATCTTCTATCATTTCAATTATGTGAATCTTTTTATCAGATTTTAGTAACTAGACTCACAACTAATTTATTAATTAAAAGCAAATACATGCTTATTGATGAATAATTCCAGTTCAGTTTAGTATCCAACCTTCTAACACTATGTGATAGTCAACAGTTTTGTTACACACACTGTTATTGGACTCCCTTATGTAGTTTCTTGGTGCCTACCTTGGTACCCTCCAAAGGATCTAGGTTTTATTGCAATACTGTACCATGCTTAAAAGAAGTATTTATCTTCCTCATCAGATTTGCAAGGCAATAGAGAGACTTTCCACTCCAAACCACATGGATCCTGTGTCTCTGTAGTTCCCTGCACCAGACATGCTTAATTTCCTGCTTACAGGGATCCTTGTGTCTGGGCCTCAGCTCTTCAAGTGTTACCTCTTTTTGGTCACCATGGGGTATCTCAAAACTCCATAAGGCTTCACCACAAAGACCATGAAAGTTATATTTATTCCTCCTATTGCTCAGTCTGTTACTGATTTGGTTCCCTTGGAAAAGAATTTTCAGGAGGAGGAATAGCAGATGCCAGTATATTTGTCAGCACCAGCTGAGCCAGCCATCCTTTAATCATACTCTTTATCCCAGATGATTACAAATCCTTCCAAAAATCTTATGAGAAAAGTTGCTTGACATCTATGTGGAAGCAGTCCAGGAAAATCCTTACAGCATTGGATGTATTGCACACAGCTGTGCCTAGATGGATAGCTTTACCCATCAGTGAAGAACTGTTGGACATGGCGAAATTCCTTTGGCAAGCAACAGATTCTTTACCACCAATCTCCAAGAGAGCAGGCTCTCATCAATGTGGGCCTTCATGTGAGCAGTTCTTTACTTGTCCTCTGCTGGACTTTCTGGTGGTAGAAGCAGTGAGCAAAAATGCTGAACAAGAGTAGTTTTAATCTCTTCCATAGGTAAAAGTCCAACTGTAATAGTTCTATAAACTCCAGCACAGGATTCCCAGACCCACTTTACAGACTAATTTCATTAGGGCCTGAGGGAGTTTTAAGTCCTTTATTAATGATGCTCAGCTTGTAAACAGAACATCACTGAAGGCACTTTGTGCTGATTCAGTAGATTCTCACATCCATTGCAACACATGTCAGGCATTCTTCAGCAATTGAGGGTTGCAGTTTTACTGAAAAAATTTATGAAGCTTTACAATTTACTTTAAAGATTCCAATGTAATGGTAAGGATATCAGAAGCCAGTTCTCCATCATCAAGAGGCAACTGGGAACGTGATGTCAGAAATGTTAGGCAGGCTCTGCATCTGTCCTTGTGTGAGAGATGCTTCAGTCCTTTAATCATTTTCGTGGCCCTTTGCTGGACTCATGGAGCAATCTTATTCCATTAGTGCGACTGTATCAAGCACCTATTCAGCTTAGTAACATAAGTACCAATTCCTGTGGACTATGTTCCATGATGTCAGTTACCAGGTATTAACTATATCGGTGATAGAGTTCTATATGAAATGCTTCTGGCAAAGTGATAAACAGCTCTTACAAGGACTACCAATTACGTAACAATTTTATGAAAATCCAGAATGTTCCGATATTACCAAACCTGGACTTTGACAAGACAGATCCAAATTGCATCAATAAATACCATGTGTACAACATCAGATCCAAACAGGGACATACTTTCTTTGACATATGTTTTTTGCAAATATGCAAACAACTTTTTTTGGTAAGTCACAAACCTCTCTCTGACAGCATGAAACAGGTTGTTGCAGCTTCACAAATCTATATTTATTTTTTTGTAGCTCTAGCTAGGTAAAGAAGTCCTTCCACATGCTGCCAAATGTAGAAAGAGTGATTTGTGCGTTTATTTGTTTGGCATTTTTTATTTTGTTCAATGTTCAGGATGTAAATTAAAGCTAGGCAAAATCAAAATGTTCTTTCTTTTCTCTAAAGTGGTCATTAAACATGACTACTAGCTTACAGTTTCAGCAACAAGAGTTTTGCCTCCTTGGAATCTTACACCAGAGGTCCATTTTATGTAACTTAAAATTTGCAAATGAAGTTTTGATATTTAGGGCTTCCAGTTAAAAGTGTTCCTAATTTGAGCAGAAACCAACAAAATCATAGGAATATAAGGAATCATAGGAATATAAGGTTGCCTTTTAGGATAAAAAAAGGTATAAATCTGCAAGACTAAAAGTTAAAAGCTATTGTTAGATATCGATAAATCAGGCTTAGAAATGTGCACTTCATTTTGCGTAAAATGCACTTACTAAATTTTAGCAGTTCTTTCCACTTTCTGCTTTGAGAGTATTTGGCTTATTTCAGACATTTGGTACCAATGTTTCTACTGAGCTGTGAGAATGATTAGTATAGGATTTTCAAAGGTGCAAAGGAAAAATGTTCCTTAAGGATCTTTGAAAATGTTTCCTTAAATTTGTTTGTAGAACAATGAATTTCAAGATGCTGAAAAATGTTTCAGGATCTAATACTGGCATCAGATACAAGATACAAGATGTGAGGAAGCAGGTACAAGAGAGCCAACAGGCTTTTGGAACAAAAACCTGGGAGGCATAGGAAGTCTGAGGTTTTAAAACTTTTCTTTAGTCCTGACAGATCTCCTGGAGGCTGTTGGAAGAAATGTTCACAGGCATAACATGATTTGTAGGTATTCAATTATAAATATGTGTATAGCCATATGGTAAAACATGAACAACGTATAGGAGTGATGCCCTGTTGGCCATGAGTGAAAAGAATGAACCCACAGAAAATTAAACGTGGAGTAGTAAATACATTCATATAAAGGAGTTACTTGCTGAGCCCTCACTTAATCACTGAGACCCCTAGGATTACCTCAGAGTCATGCTTTAGAATAGCAGAGGAAGCTGACAGGTGATTTCTGTGAGGACCTTCTGACTATTGAATTTATTTCACATTTCCTTCCAAAATAAGCCTCCACTGGCTACCCCTCAGCAACTCCTACAAAACTTTGTGTCCCTGGCAGTAAATAACAGTGGTAAAGCAGCTTTACGAAGAAATTGTAGAGACCTTTAGAACATCTTCAGAAGTTGAAAATTATATGCATATATGTATTATTGAGAATAATAAATTATTTTTATCACTTTATCACTTAATTTAAAATGTGTCAAGTCATACTTAAAATAAGTAATCTCACTCTAGAATTACATATAGAGTTGGTTAGGAACACACATAGTCTTTCTTTTCAGAGAATTTTTTTATTTTGAATACCTCTCAACACAAAGAAATACCCTCACTTTTTATTACCCTTTTGGGAGAGGGCGTCTCAAAAGACTTCTGTTATTTAAGCTGGAGTCACAATATGGCAATCTTTGACAATGTCTGACCTTGGACAAAGTGGTTTTTTGGTGGGGTAAGTGAATAAGTAAATGTATAAAAAATAGTTTCTTATATTTAAAGTGTTACAAGTTTTATCTTTTCCTGGATGATTTCTTATCCATCAGTTTTAAGTACTCCATAGATATAATGAAATATCTTTTCAGTATTTATGGAACATTATGCAAAGTACAGTGATTTCTGGCTGTGATAACTGTGATTGAAGTGGGCAGAAAAACCTTGGCTCATTTAAAGCGTATACTGGCTACTGTCTCTGTTCTGCTTTAGAGGTGAGTGCTCTGTCTCCTAGTGAAAATATTTCACATTAAAAATTTAACAGGCTGGAGAGCATTTCCAGAAACAAACTGTTAACGTGACCATGAGCTGGAATAGCACAAGAAAACAAGTTGTGAGGAAGTGATGTTTAAAGGGAAATGAAAAATATCTTAACTTTAAACAAATGTATATCTTGTGAATGCCATTTCTTGAATGGGAGGTCATAGTCTGCTAAAACAATGATGCCCCATCTACAGCCCTAATAGGAGCCAAATACTATGGCTGTGCTCTGTTCAGTGCTAATGCAGTATTTTTAGCATGTGCTGTAGTAGATAGTTGCAGGAGGAGATGGGGAGAGTGAGCATTTCAGGAGAATAAACTTTTACATGCAGACAGGCCTCTGGGCAGTAATACAATTCAAGTGGGGAATAAAGACAATAAAGATACAAATTTAGTAGAAGTAATGGAAACTGCAAAATGCAGTTGGGTGAAAGTTGCCTAATGCTTTGATTATAAAGACCTGTTTCCTTCACTTATAACCTTGTCAAACCTACACTGAAATTTTCCATGCTAGGTGGCTTTCCTAGGCTGATCTTTTTGTTTGTTTTTGGTTTTGTTTTGGTTTGGTTTTTCCTCATTTGAAGGTTTTAGCCAAAACAGCAGAGCCATTTCTGAAGCTAGGCAAAAAATGCTGGTTTTTACTCAAACAAAATCGTGGTGATTTTACTTTAGAGAGGTTCTTGGGTTCTCTGGCACTTGAAATGTGACAGAGAGGTAATTTTGTCATCTGCATTGTACCTTTTACTGAATTCATGAAGTTTTATCTCAAACTGATAGTAATAATCTTCTACTAAATTTGAGTTTTAATAGCCAGGCTTTTAGCTTGTTAGGGTTGTTAAGCACAGTCCCCAGGGGATTCTGTCCAACTCAAAGAGTGACTCTGTCTTCACAGCTCCTCTGTGCTGATTGGGTTGGGTTTGAAATTAAAAAGCAGCTATGCTAGGGGACTTTCCAAGATAGTCACAGTGTTCTCCAGGGTGCTTTTGTTAGCAATTTTGCTATAATATTCCTGGTTCCTGCAGACCTGAAGCTCAGGGCAAAAATTCAAGGTTGTCAAAATGATTAAAGCTACAACTGCTATATAAAGCTGAGTAAGAATCTGTTCAGTGTAGCAAATCAAAAGCCCTCATACATTCTGTGTTTTATTTACATTCATGTAAAAAAAAAAGAGAAAAATATCTTTATTTTGATGCCAGCACAATTTCAGCATGTGTTCAGGTTGCTTTCTTCCTGACAGCTCCATGTGCAATATAGTGCAGTTAGTCCAGAAAGCAGAAAGTTGAAATGCTGGCTCATTTTTGGGGCCAGATTTTTCTTTTTTGATACCCTACAACTGAAGTTCTGCCATGCACAGCTTTCATAAAACAGTAGTTACCTACTTACATTTGCTGCAGAATCAAACTTCTCTCTTTTTTTATTTTCTTTTTAAAAACCTTTGTAGAAATAGAACAAAGTGAAACATAGACCAGTGCTATTAAATATTTCCACGATCTGTTCTGGTTCTGCCAAAAAGGGGATTACAAATTTTGCTGTTAAAGAGAAACAAAAGAAGAACATTACATTTATCTAGGGACTTCTACTAAACAATGAAAATATCATGCATTCTCAGGGAGTGTATGAATCAGAAAAATATGGGGAAATGCTTGATTCTGCTTTCAGTATTTGTTTTAGTTATGCTTCTCTCTGCACTTAGCATAAAGCTCTTTCTTCTCTCTCTTGATCATTACTGCAAAGAGAACTTCTAAAATCTGTTTTACTACAAGAACGCAGTACCATCATCAAGGGAACAAGAGTGCATAAACAGTGTCATTGCTTGGCAAAGTCACTTACTATCCTACCCCCACTTCACTTGGTAATTTTTGGTATGATGTCACCATCTGAGTTTTCTCAGATGAGAAGGTTTATAGCATGTTGGGAGCAAAAAGCTCATGGGAAAATTCCTTTTGTAACCTTTTCTCTGCTATTTTTCTTGACTGTTAGTTCTCTATTCTCATCTGTGTAAAATGTGTCTGCCATAGTACAACTGTTAATTATTTAGTTGCTGTCCTGATGTGAGAGTAGATTTATTCATAAAATTACTTCAGTACAGTTTCTGACTGATGAAAAAAGGGAACTTGGATTTCCTTTTAAAAAAATGTAATAATAGAAAAGAGATATGAACTTAAGATATCTTAGCCCTGGATTCTGGGAATTAATTTCTGTCTGACACAGAACTGATGGTCAGCCTACAATGTGTTTAGATTGTGTTACTTTTTTGATTTAAAAAAAAAAGATTTAGTTTTCCTTCCTCCCAATAAAGTAATCTTAAACCACATTCTATAAAAAGGGTTTGATAGACTGATGTATATATATCATTCTGTGAAACTGTGTATTTTAAAGAGAAATCACAAAGCTTTTGAAGCCTGGGCTGTTCCTCACCATCTTCATATTGTGTTTATTATTCAGGTTTGAGTGTCCCCAGGGTATTTTAGGATTCTGATATATTCTGAAAAAAGAGGGCAAAACATTCATTTTGTGGATTCAAAATAGCACTTTAGTAGAATTATAATTTCATTTAAAGCTGCTGATTGCTCAGGTCCCCTTCAAGGAATACTTGAAAAACAGTGAATGAACAGTTGTGGAGTGAGCTGTCCACTATCTCTATTTATCTGTCTGGGTTAAGGTTGTGACCTAAAAATTGAATATCCTGAAAAAGTGCCTGAAACTGTATTCTTTGCTTCTCATTCAGTGTTAAACATGGATGTTCATGTTCAGCGGTCAGTTTGTTATAGATGTCTTACCTGCAAGCACTGATCATGTCTCCAGATATGCTTTTAGAAATAATATAAGGGCTATCATTCACTACTTTATGAACAAATTATAATAAACACGTGAAAAGTAGATATTTTCTGACTTAAAATATTTTCTGAAGAATGGCATCCTTCTACCTTTGTTGTTTTTATGTTTAAACTAATATTTGCTCATGGAAGGGTGAAAGGTTGCAAATAGTTCATATAACATTACCAAGTTGCCTGTCCTGTTACACAACCCTCTTCAAAGAAATGTGGGCAAGAACTCTGTTTGATGATTAGTGCACGCACAGGTAAGAAAACAGTTGCATGGGAAACTGTACTAAATAATGATTTTCCATGCTGGGCCTGTCAGCAGTTTTGAAATTTTCCCAGAATAGAGGAAAAAGTTACAAAATGGATAAAAAAGCACATTTACTTATAGATTTACTAACACTTCAGAACACCCTCTCCTTATGTCACTTGGGTAGGATAGTCCGTATACTAAAATAGACTTCTTTAGGGAAAATCAGTACTACAAGATGCTTCTGCTGTTACTTACATAATTCATATTTCTTTGCTGAAAATGTCCCTTTGGTCTCATTGATTTTAATCAGCTTTCTGTTTCTCTTTTAAGTTCTTGTTGCTCTGCTTAATTAAAGTCTTGTACACTCTGTTAATATTGGTTTCTTCCTTATAGTTTAGTTATTCACCAGCTTCTCTTTTGCCACAACTTTGTCAATCTACTGTGTTTCTCCGTGTTGCCATTTTTTCCAGACACAAGTGGCCTAATAGATAGCCTAAGCTACAGCATACACAGAGACGGTCCTGCATGTGAGCACATCTCAAGGCTCTAATGTTTAGTTAAACAGTCTTTCTACAAATATAGGTACGGAAAAGAAATATGTCAAGACTAGCATTGAAAACATTCACTGGCAAGATTTTCCTCTACTGAGATCACAAAGAATACTCAGCTAACACAGTGTTTTCTCATTCTGATGTTAGGTATCACCTTGTGCAAAGGCCTTTTCAAAGAGTTCTATTTTCTTTCAAGATATGGTTTTTGACTGTATCTAAACTTGTTGGCATCTTCTTTCTGAGTCCTTGTGTGAAGAAGAACTGAACAAAAATCCACAGTACTTTGGACCTGTTGCTGGAAGTGAACAGACTTATGAGGGTATCTACAAGGGTGCTGTAATGGGCAAAGGTGAGGATGATTAGGTATCAAACTGGGTGGCCCATAAGCCAGAAAAACCCTCCAGCTTCTTAGTGTGTTGATTTTTACTGTCGTATGAATTTAGAAGGAACATAAGTCTCCAAAAGAAAACAATTATTTGGTCCCAACAGCCATGGGGCCTTCATTGTACACACACACAATAACTCCTAGGATGCTGAGTGAGCTTCTTACCTGAGATGTAACTAGAGGTCATGCTGTGCTCAGAAAAACGCAGCCTATCTCTGTGCTGTTGTATGGGTAGCTCTGGTAAGAAACAGCCTATTTTATGTTTCACTGAAATTGGAATAACACCCTGCAGTGTTATTAAGCATAAAGTTTCACACTATACTGAGGTCCTGTTGGCTGCATGTTTGTTTCCCCTCCCTCTCACAGCAGGATGCAGCAGTAGCCAAGAGGTGAGTCAGTTCAGGCAGGTGAGCCAGGGGAAGCCCCATTCCCTTTTTTTGTTTACCTCAGTTGCGGAGAGTGCTTTCATTTTCATCAACTCAGGTTGCTGAACTGGCTCACTTTGTGACCGCCCTACCAAGCCTCTTCTGGAGAAACTGGAAGGAGCATGTGAACAACAGGGGAGAATAGAGTATGGTCACTGCATTGGAGATCAGTCACTGTTACCCTCATTTGGTAGAATATGAAGTTAGGTCTGGCAGAATGGATAGAGAACTGTTCTCTGTAAAACAACGGTGCAAAGATTAGCCCTGATATACCAGATTCACCATTATAGTCAATAATTCACATAGATACACTGTATTTTTAATAGTAAAGGCTACAAAATATTGATCTCAAGGATAGGTCCCTGTAGATATGTTTTATCACTTATGCATCAGTAATTTAACTCCCTTTGTGTATTTAATTATGCTGACATCTCTGAATATAATGCCAATTTGCAGTGAAATTAGGGCCAGTAGTAGACCTATTACCATTTAAATTCTACTTTCACCCCTAAATGGTAGTCTAAGTTTACGTTGCTTTCTGCAGAGAGGTGCACGCCCGTTGTACAGCAAAAGAAATCTGGAAGATGGACTGCACATTCCTTAGCCATTCAGGGGACATGACCCTGTAATGGCTCTATCACAGAATAGTTGTTCACAGTATAACCTATTCCCCCCTGGTTCCATTACTGCATAGTTTTTTTAGCTGTAGAAAGTTTGCATAGTGTATTGGAAATATAAACAGAGCTCTAAAAGCCACAAGGCGTCCTTAACTCCAGTGCCATCAAACCTTCTGTTTCACAAATAAGTATCATGTTTTCCTTCTCTCTGTTACTTTTTCCATCAGTAGTACTATCTTAGTATGTCAGAATTTGTTACAAAAGTTTTAAAAGGTACAAAATTACTGTATTGCAACAATGCTCTGCCTCCTAATTGTCCTCAGAATGAAAAGCTCTTTCTTATTAAGTAACTTTTTTTTTTAAAAAGGAATAAGTATTCCTGTTATGTGATTTGTTTTCTGTATAATCCTGTTTCATGATAGTTGCTGAACACTGCTTCAAATGTTTTGCCAGTTCAGATTTGTTTCTCAAACAAACAGGAGGTTTTTATAACTAACCCTGAATCAACGACCTAAATTTGGAAAGCAAAATGTTTCCATGTTACAAAGATTAGCCAGTAAATGAATATTAACTTTTGTTTCTTTGTGACATAAATAACAGGCGGAACAACTTTGCTCTGGGCAATTTTTTTTTTTCTTTTTTTTTTTTCCTCATTTAGGGGGCACAGGGCAAGTTTGTTTCTTAGTTAAAGACTTAAATCAGGAAAGTATCTGCAAAAGTATGTCATTAAACTCTGCAACTTGTTAAAACAGTCTGAATTGGATAATCACAATATTTCAAGGCATATTAATACATAGCATATTACTTAATTCACTGCACCTAACTTTGAGTTGCTGCTCTGTTGACAGTTACACCTGTGCATTCTCGCTGACGTCAGTTGAGTTTATGTGGAAGTTAAGCAAGACCAGTAATTGGCACTAAACATAAAATGTTCTGTTTGTAAAGAAAACAATGTGTGCAGAAAGGAATGAGTATCAAGAGGGTTTAAAAAGTTTTGGCATATTATTAAGAGGAAATATTTAACAGGATGGTTAAACTTTAAACTAAAATTATTTTCCCATTTGCTTTATTAAAAATATCTCTTTAGATTTTAAATGAGAAAAAGACACCTATAGACCAACTGTAGTCACCATGACAACAACTTAAACTCACAAAACACATAACAGTATTACTTGGCAGCATAGTCAGCTTACAAGCTAGAACATCAAATCAGCAGAACATAGGCTATCCCACTTCACCTAAAATCATGTATTTTTGTTCTATCTTAACACATGAGCAAACTGCAGCACACAACAAACATGAAGTCAGGCTCTGCCATAGGTATTGAATAACTTTTGTGAATTTTGTTTGAGTTACTAAAACCTTTTCTTTAAAAGACAGGTCTTTTGGGGGGAATTGTGATTGTCTGCAATTTTTGCTAATGTTTGTGAAAATAGAGACAGATGACTTTCTTGACTGTGCAGCTGTAGGGTTTATGTATTTCTTCACAGAATTATGGAAACCAGAGATGGCAATGACCTACCAGTATCAAGTCATGCAGCCATATCTTTTGCCAATGCAAAAATATTCCCCAAACTACACTGAGTGTTATTGTCTAGTCTAGCTTTAAAAGTTTAAAGCTATGTAGATTCCATTGTTTCCCTTGGGAGCCCAGTTTGTTTCACTGCCAGGAAGCTTTCCTGATATTCAGCCTCAATTTTTCCATGTTTAATTTCAGGCTATTAATATGAGAGTCTCATACTGAATAACTATTCTACTTTCTGTTTATGATCTCAAAATATTTGTAGATACTGTCAGGCTAGTCATATGTGAACCAAGCTATACTTAATTATTTTTAACTTTCCTCCTTAATGGAGTCTTTCAAGCTCCCAGTTAATGCTCTCTTTGAGCAATTTCTACTTTCCATGGATTTGCTTTGTTATAGGAAAACTTAATTCCATTTTTTCTTATACCAAAGTCATATGAGAAGTAATGCTCTCTTTCTTTTCCAAGACATAGTTAAACATCTCCAAATTACAGGATTCTTTTCAGTGACATGCTAGCATGAATATTTGGTCCCCTGAAGTCTGTGTCAGTAGTGCTCATTTTCAGCTCTGCCCTTGAAATCCATATTGAAACATGTTGTCTCACATTTTGCTTAGCCTCCAATGCTATGAAATTATTTTCATAATGTTTTCTGTGCATTTGCAATACCTTTTAAATCCTCTTTGTTCTCACCTGGCTTGAAATCTGAAAATTTCATCATTTTTTTTCCATTATTAAATAATAAGTGGATAATGGATATTAGCAAAGACACAGCATCTCATCTTGATGTTACTCTCTTTATGATTGTCACACCAATTTTCAGTTCTCAAAACTACCTTCCTTTGTGAGCCATTTTGAATTACATTTCCAGGTATTCCAGTGTCCAAATCTTTCTGGAAATCTGGTGCTATAATTTCTACTCTACTTAATTCATCTGTTTGTTTTACTGCTCCATCAAGAAGGCACTTGAGATTACTTGGTTCAGTCTTTATACAAAAAACAAAACCCTAAATTGCTCATGACTCCATAATTCCCCAGCTAATCAGTATGCTATTCTCTTAATGTATGTTCTGAATTACTAGGGACCTACAGATTCAAATGACTTGTTAGCCACCAGCATCACAATTTACTTCCTCTGGTTATAACATTTACTTTTCACAGGTCCCCGGTTGCTATTATATATGTATATTGTCAATATACTGGCAAGCTTTGGAGGGTTTGGGGTTTTTTTGCTAATTCTTTCCAGATAGGCATATTTGGAGCACTCATTGATACATACAAAATTCTTTCCTATGTAAATATGTTCATGATGATTATTGTGTTTAATGAGAAAGAAAATCTGAAGACCTTGCTTATAGGAATTGCTTACAGGAGAGTGACTTCAGTCACCAGCACAATTTAAAAGTAGTGGTGGACTTAAGGGACTATTTGGATACATCTATTTGTATCCTGGCAGATTCATAGTAATCAGCTAATTTAAGACCATGCTTTTAACAGATACATTTAGACCACCTCAATGCCTAGAAGAGACTTTGTAAATCCTACCTACCTTCAGAGTACACAGAGCAGTGAATTATCCCACTACTGGAGTAATTCAAGCAGCTGTGTTGTGAGATTCGTTGTCTCCATAGTTCTTGAACCTACTGAGCTTACGTAGATGAACTAAGGTTTTTATGCAAATCTCTATCTGAAGTATTTGATCAGTTCTTATTAGACATGGATACCTTTATCTCACTTCTCAGTCAATACTTCCCCGGAGGCAGAAGAAGTACTCTCTGACTGGATTCTTAATTCTTAACCTGATGAGAGTGCGTAGCACTGAGGGATTCCCCCAGCAGGGCACTGGCTGTAGCAGCCACCAGAGTGCCTGTATGGACAACAAAGTAGTTTCTTTAAGGAGACAGCAGCTGAAAGTAAGTATCAGGGAACTGTTTGGGGAATAAAGGAAGTAGATAAATGAAAGGCAGACTTATAAGAGCAACTAGGTCTTTATGGAAGAGGTGTTGCTGACACATGCAAGGCAGACAAAGATAAAAGCTTTGTTTTTTAAAGGTATCCTAACTCACTTCTTATAATGGAAAGGAACATAAAATTTTCTGGTAGGAGTTCAGTTTACAGGGTAGTACAGTGAGCTTTATACCCTTCCCTGAAAGCTAAGTGTTTAAAAAAAAAAAAATTAAAAAAATAAATATCAAAAGGTCTCTTAAATGTATTGCACACGGTTCCGTAGTCTGTAGCTAAAACCTTCTGATGACTTGTGTTGGTGACTGTGGGCTAAGAAGGACAAGCATTTTTCTGTTGCATATAGTGCTAACAGGATTTCAAATTGTGAATGATGTTAAGAATGACTAGGAGCAAGAAACAAAATGAACAAGAAGCAAAAAAGATCATCATGGCATTTTATAAATAAATGATAAATGGCTCTTTACACAACATAACATTATGCTGAGGGATTCCTTGCCAAAGGACATTGTGGGTGCCAGAAGTTTACGTTGGTGCAGAAGAGACTGAACAACTTCATGGAAGAGTAATATATTTCTAGGTACACAGAAACTATCTCTGTGTCAGGGAGTCCTTGATCCCCTTATGGCTGGAGGCTGGGAGAGTATCTGATATCGCTGTATACTACTTATGCTTTTTTTTTCTCTTCCCTGGACATCTGCTTTTGGCCATTTTCAAAACTGCATACTGAGCTAGATGGAATTCTATTGTGACCCAATGTAGATGTGCTTATGTTACCAAGAACAAAAATAAAAGCATATGATGTCCGTTTTTGCTGAAAAAACCCTCATAAACTAATGAGATTACTAGAAAGGCTGAAGAAAGGAAAAAAGGAAGGGAAGAGACCGATTTTGCCTGAGTTAGGAAGATATGTTTGATTTAACATTTAAAACTAATAAAGACCCAAGGCATTTAACCAGCAGCATAATCAGGTGGGCAAAATTCATGCCTCTCTAAAGTCTGCAGAAGACAGTAAGAACCACAGGGTGATTAAAGGAGGTCCACTGTGTTTAACAACTCAAAATTAACTCATACACTTAGTTATCAGTAGCAAAGACTACTTTAACTTCATTCAATTAAGTAAATAACCAGCTGTTTCATATATTCTTTGTCAGATCCCAAGCTTATTCTAGTTATTATAGCTTATTGTAATGATTTTCCTTCAGTAAAGGTAACTTTACAGTGTGAGAAAGGAAAATTTAGCAACTGATCTGATAGTCACAAATAAGGAGTTTTTTAATGGCCTTTACTGGGTTGCACATCGTAGAATTATAGAGTAATTCAGGTTGGAAGGGACCTCTGGAGGTCTTCTGTACCCCCACCCACAAAGCAAGGCCCACCATGATCAGATTTTTGCAGGATATTGTTCAGCTGAGGTTGGAAGAAGGGGGACCATCGTTGGAGTCCAAGGATGGAGATACTAATGTAATTTAGTGTTCTTTTTAAAAAATCTATCATTAGCTAAAGAACTCCGGCTTTATCACCTGTTTCACAATGAATAATACACGTACTTTAGCTGATAGGTTGCCGTGAAACACGCTAATCAAAGAGAATACATCAAGCTTACTGAATTCCGGGTCATGAACATCTGGGGGAAGTACAGTAGTTCTCTTTCTGGAAAATAATGCAACATTGTGTTGAGAAAGCTAGGCTATTTCTTGTGTAGTAGTGAAAAAAACACAATTAGGCAAAAGCCATTGCACCATAAAGCATAAATCAATGAAGTTTAAACACTGCAGTATTGAAGTTTTTGAAATAAATCCTGCAAAACTTTAAGTTATACAAAAAGACTGGAAGGATTAAAAATACTTCACAATCTGCATGTAGTTCCCCTATCATATTCTGAATAACCCATTCTAATCTTGTGCGGTTACAGCGTGATATTTTTAAAGTTCACAAAGGGATTTAAAATAAAAATCACCATTGATTTTTATTGGGTAGCTCTCAAAATTAAGGTCCTCCTGTCAAGCTACTTTGTTATATATATCCTTTTGTTTGGGGATCTAGTGAGAGGTCGCTGAGGTACACTTCTAATATGCAAAGGAATTGGCAAGCAGGCGGGTTTTTCTGCAAACATCTCCTGACATGCCACCAGGTCCGTCTGCGTGCCAGCTCGCACACTGCAGCCTGTGGTCAGTAGCTGGTGAGGTTCTGTGTGCTCTGCCTCCCAGGGGTCTGCAAGAAGTGACCAAGAAAATCCATGTGATGTCTCTGCTTGAAAAATACCATGGCTGGGGGCAGGGAGCAGACTGGAAAGAGTTGGTGATCATTGTTTAGCTTGAACAAAAGCAGCTGCAAAGTTTTATGCAAGTCATCAGAACAGCTGAGCTCAGCTCTCTATTCTGACACTCAAATCTGTGAAGTTTAAAGGTGGAAGTAGGCTGTTGACTTAAATGGGCTGGTCATGACCTTAGAGTCACATGCTTAAATAGCACACACATGCTTAAATAGCCTGTTGATTGAAGGACTAATTCTGTCTTTTGTTTGCTGATAACTGATCCGATTTACACATCAGAAAAAACAGTTATGAATGTAAGTCGTACATTTGGTAATCAAACATTTGAACTTCTTTGTCAAGCAATATGCACCTCTGACATAGCAGGAAAAATGTGTTTAGCATCTGGGCAGACTGAATTAGAGAAAATAAGGCAAGAGGGGTCTGCTTGTGAGTACTTCATCTGTTCCTCCTTAGGCATGTGAGGGACTTCTGATAGTTTCAGGAAACTACTTCTTCCACTAGTGGCTTCGTATGTCTTTACCATTGCTTGTGGGTGGAGTTTCCCCCACCTGCACGGCAGATGAGGATTTTGGGCAAGCAGTCATCACAGGAGTTCTTAACTGAGCTGAAAAATATCATATTTTAGGTACAAAAACTTTTCAAGATCATAGTGAAATAAGATACTTATTTCAGTTTGGGTCTATGGAGTTTACTTATAGATGCGGACAAGATATGAAAGCAATAAATTGTGGAGACTTTTCAGAAGAAAAATGTACCTAAATAATTGGCGTTTCTTCATCAGTACCTTTCAGTGGGGCGCTTAGCATTGGCATATAAATACTAAAAGAAAAGTAAATGTTTTTAAAGGTATGTCTTGAGAATGCTCCTGAGGTTAGTAGTAAGTAATTGTAAATACTGTAAATACTGCACATGGGAAGCACCATCCATTTTTTCTCTGCAGTAGAGCTGTTTGTCCTGTTTGACAGCAAACAGGCTCTTTCTTTCTCAGAAGTTTCATAATATTGCATGTGGCCTCTCTCCCAGTGGCCTTGAAAGCAATTTTATTTCTGCATAGCAAAATTGTTTTTTGCTTTATGAAAGCAAATCTTGGCATCAATACATCTCTGAACATCTAACTCAAAATATGGCAACCTGTTTAAGTACTTAATAAATAATAGGCAGTAACTGTGCCCTAGTGTTGCTGTTTGCTAAGAAGCCATGGAACTGGTCATCGGAATTCAATCATTGTGTAACAGAGACAGATTTAGAAAGGGAGATTAAACAAAATTAGGATATGTGTCACTTAATGATAGTGAAGTATTTATCTCGTCCTGTGTAAGAACTTTGAAAACATCAAACAATTATTCTCATGTGGTTTGAGACAAATGAAACATTAAACATTATTGTGTTTTTGAGCATACCACTTATGATTTGTAGATGAAAAAAAAATCCTGTTATCCTTGCTTATTTTACTCACAAAAAAAGTCACTTTGGTAATAAATAGCAGCACTGAGTTGTACAGCTAAATATCACTTGGAAGCAAGGATGGTCTCCAGTCTCTAGCTCTGTATGTGTGCATATATTCAAATGACCCCAGCTTTCATGAGTGTAATTTGAATTTTACAATATTGGAGAGTTATCATTACTTCCATTAATTTGTTGAGAACTGAAGCACCACCTCGTGATCATTTTGAACATGATGCAGCTGAAAATCAATACTTTTTCTGTCAGACTGATTATGGTTTCTAGCACTCTAGAATCATCTGTCTTTAATTTAAGAATTAGGAAAGATAATGAAGGTAATTTTCTTGCAGTGAAAGACTGACTTCACAGATTTATGACAGATCGATGGTGGCTTACCTGTCTTATTTTTCAATATTATAAATATATTGAATAAAAATATACCCTAGTTTCCAATAGGATTACTGCCATCTACATTTGATATCCTGCAAATTCCTTTTCATTGAGTAATAAATTACTTGGGCTACTTGAGCTACTGCATTTTAAAGAAAATGCAGAACATTAATGGGTAAAGTCAAAAAACGGCAGTTCTTTTTTCTTTTTTTTGCCCCGTGATGAACTTTCTATGTTCATTGATCCTTGATTTCATTACAAGAAATCTGCATTAAACAAATGCCTTTTAGGGTGAAATGATTATTATAATCAAGGGCCTTACTCAAAATTTCAAATTTTTTTCTCATTTTTTCCATAATTAATATTAGTATTGTAGTGTCTTCAGCAAGTAAGTTAGTTACCTGCAAATATGGATCCACTGTATTCCTTTTCATTGAGTAATAAATTTGTCTTACTTGGGCTACTTGAGCTACTGCATTGTAAAGAAAATGAAGAACATTAATGGGCAAAGTCAAAAAACGGCAGTTCTTTTTTCTTTTTTTTGCCCCTTGATGAACTTTCTATGTTCATCGATCCTTGATTTCATTACAAGAAATCTGCATTAAACAGTTGCCTTTTAGGGTGAAATGATTATTATAATCAAGGGCCTTACTCAAAATTTCAAAATTTTTTCTCATTTTTTCCATAATTAATATTAGTATTGTAGTGTCTTCAGCAAGTAAGTTAGTTACCTGCAAATATGGATCCACTGTATTCTAGCAGTTAAAATATAACCTGTTTTTTGTTGTTTGCCTGTGCTATTTAGTAAGGAAAGAAAATATGTAAATTATGTAACTTTCCAACATAATGTGAAGTTTGAATTTTGCAGTGAAATGTGGCATTTTAAGTTAGCTCTTTATCATATTTAACCATCGGATAGATTTGGCACAATCAACTCCTCTGAAACTATTATTTATGTTTTTTAAACTGGAGAGTAGTATGACCACCTTTAAGCAAAATAGAGGCTATTGCAGAAAGGTGATTTAAAGGCTAGAATGCAAACATCAGGGCTGGAGCTTGTAGGAAACATTTTGAGCTTCATTTAAATGTTAGGTTTGGCCAGGCAGGTAGTTTTCAGTAGTTGGTCACTGTGGTGTCTTGAGGCTGTAGTTTTGGGCAACGTAGCTAACTCCCTGCTCTTTTTTCAGCATACAGGAGAAACACAGGGCACAGAGTGGCAAGAATAAACCTGTGAGCCAAGAGAGTTGTGTCCTATTTCCCATGACCCCTGGCACCTATCTTCCCATGTTCCTCAGTATCCCTATTTGTAGAACAGAGATAAAATTTGGTGTGTAAGTCTCAGCTTGTTTATAAAATGTCACAATATCCTTGGATAGAAAGTGCTATGAAATTATAATCTATTTTACTAAATACAACTGCACAATACCAGGCTTTTCCGCTTTGTATCTTAACATTTTAGCACAGCTAATTTCTATGCAAATAAATTGTCTTGACAAAAGTGAAGAAGTTAACTTGCAAGAAATAAATTAAGTATGTTTTCACAATGATAGAAATTCGTGCATCTTTTTGACAAACAGTTTATACTTAGTTTACTCCTAGCTTTGTTTGGATGCCTTGGGATTCAAACACTTTTAGTGGATAATTTTTTTTTTAAATTTCCAACAATTAAAAGGAAAATAGATTAGGAAATCTTCGATAACCTACTGGTTATATCTATACAGCACAGAAACTCTGAATCATGTATTCATTATAAAATGTGAAGAACCGCTCTTTACTACATTTATATGCATTCCTGCTTTTTGCTCAAGACTGAATATAGAAGCCAAGTAGATATACAATGTTTAAATTTTGAGAAGTTAAAAAAACCTCTTTCTTTAACCAGGGATAAGAAATTGGTAGGATTCTGTAAAATTTTTAGTAAACTTTTAATTGAGATATGACTAACTTGAAACAGCTTTTGAGATTATATTGACAATAGAGCAACCCTTTCCAAAGTGGCATAGTTAGGGTGATGGCAGAGCAGAATATGCAGATTATAAAAGATTGAATAGCTTATTGGTGATTCTGTAGAGCCTTTTACTTGTAATTGTAAATGATCAAATGTGACAAATTGACTGCAGATTTCTTCTGAAAGTATTTCTTTCAAGCCATTTAATGATTGATAGATTTCTATTTTTATGAAGGATTTCAACAAAATGGTTGCTTTCACATAACATATGTTTTCTGTGTGAGCATGTGGGTTAGTTTTTTTCTTTTTTTGAAAACCATCTTTTAAATCAGAACTTATTCTTTATTTTGGAAAATTCAAAAATCAGATTTGACACTCTCCATAAAATTCTAGACTATTTCTAAAAGCGCTAAGTAACTTAAAATCACCATATTTTTATCAAAACAAATGTGTTTTCTTATTCTCTGTTTTTCAAATTCACAGCAATACTTCTAAAGTTAAAACCAAGCACAAAGCAGGTTTATGTCTCTTTATTTGAAAAACACAGGGTCAGATTCATAGTTTTGATGTCATGACCTGTCCTTTTTGAAAAGGATAAAAATTACAGGATGAGGTTTTATTTTATACTTTACAGTTCATATTAAGACATAATTTAAGCTATTGGCATCTGGATATAATGTTTCTTCCAGCTTAAAAGAAGAGTAAGTTAGACAAATATTACATGATGTGAAGAGAAGGATAAAAATTTCTCTTGCACTGAATGTCCTTGCTTAGTTACTACAAGATGTGAACAGTAGGGTTGGTTTTTTTTTCCACTTGTTCCCAACATCATTTTTTGTATTTTACCTTCCTGTGAAGAAATTCTTCTGGCTGGGGAATGTGCAGGGCATGAATGTCCCTGACCTTGAAGGGAATTCCTCTGTCAGGACTCATGAGACTTCAGCACTTTCAGGCCTTTGCAGCTGCCCCGTCCCAATGTAGGCTGAATTGAACGTTTTTTTAGGCAATCTGACAGGCTTAATGACAGTAAATGAGTAAATGCATCTCTGAGCAGAAAGTATGTAAAAAGTGGCAGGGTAGTTAACTATTAATTAAACAGTGGCAGTTATGCCTGTCTCAGGAACCAGCCAGATGAGACTGTGATCTTTTCAGGTTTTCCATAGGAAATTGTCAGGAAAGGTCAGGGAGCTGGGAGCTTTCATACAGTTTAACTACTGTTATACACCTCTGCTGATGCACCAGTTCTTTTTCTATCTTTTGCTCCTATTTTCTTTTGGTACCTGTTATTATGATGAAATTTCAGTAATGCCATTAGCATCAAGTCCATAAGCAAAACTATAATAAAATGAATATGCCAGACTGATGGATGGGCCCTGACATAAAAAGGGTGAGACCCTTTGATCTTATTTGCAGCTTTTTGACCAACTAGAACTCTGAAGTATTTTGTACAACTGAAGGTATGGTCTTATAGCTGAAAAATTACTTTCTAACCTCTAGAAATACATTCAGAGGCATATTGCTATGGAGAATCTTCTTCAGAGGTCACTGAGTGACTAAGAAGCCTTTGTATATTGAGAGTTTTGTACCAGGGCAGAATCACAAGTGAAGAAAAGAATATCCTCTTAACCTTTAGCTCTACTTTTCAGCTGACATTCAGTGAGATACAGCTCTTGTGGTACACAGAGAAAACATATTGTTCCATGTTGTTTCTTATGTTTACCCCAAACATACAGTCTTTTTCAAAATCAGCTTGACTATAGGAATTAATAGCCAAATTTAGATAAAACCATTTGCTTGGAATAACCTTGGAATCTCTTAAAATTAGTATTATAGGGCACTTGGGTTTCTGGGAAGGTTTTATTTTAGTCTCCAGTGACGTGATATGGTATGCTGTGCAATTCTGTAGCAAAATAGCTGGCACTATTTGCAAAGTACAGTTTAGTAGTATTTTCCATTGTTCACAAATGAGGCTTTCTGATTTAACAAATAGGGCTTCTTTCCTTTGGAAAACTGTAAGTATTACAATTACAGATTTGCAGCAGAGCCAATTCAAGTGTTCTCAGAAGTGCAGGGTAAACTTAATTTTGTCTCAGCATTGGGACAACCATGTTCAGACCTCTACTATGCAGCTACCTGAGATGCTGTGCTGCGGCGGGCCAGTGGCATTTCTGACATCTTTAAGTGGGAAAGAAGTACGAGAGGGTCACAGGGACCTTAAAAAGCTGAAGCAGGTGTCTGAATTATTGCCAGGCCAGTATTTTGCTCTCCCTTACAGACCCTTTATATGTTTTGATGGTTTCCCAAAAAATAAAGCAAGCAGTCTAGTTTTAGTGGAATAGATTGTATAAAGATAGAAAGATGTGTTCATTTATATTACTTTTATAATGACTTTTTAGGAGAAAACTTCTTCTATATAGCTATAGTAGTGCCATAGGCTAGAAGCAAAGTCAAATAGCTTCTAGTAGCTGGAAGCTCTCTAAAGCAGTATAAGATGGTTCTATATCACTTTTTACGGTGTTGAGTGAACAGTGGTAAAAGAACAGAACTGCCGTCTTCTTCAATGAGAATCTCAAAACCAGAATAATGTCTCAATTTCAACATATATAGCTACTAAATTAATTACTTGTGGCATACCACAGTTTTTTTCCACAGTCTGAACACATTCATTTTCTAGTTTGTAGCAGATAAAATGGCATTGTGATAACAAATGCTATGTTCTTTAAAAAAAGAAAAAAGATACTAAAAGTTTATGTATAAGGATATTGTGTAAATTGGCCATGAATCCATTCATACCTGCACAATTGTATTCTGATGTTTCTAATGTTTTTCAGAACCTCATGAAATAGAAAGGTCATAAGTATTATTGATCATCCCTTTAAGGGTGATATTTGTACCATGATCATGGCAAATATCAGAGAGGCTGTTGAGGTGGCTGTAAATTCTACACACAGAAACTGCCTAGGAAAATTACTTTGATTGGTTTAATAAATTTCTCTTATTGGCCTGTGGTATGAAGTATTGTGCATAAATTATATCTACAATTTTGTATAAATGAAACAGTGGCGCTAAGGAAAGCTAAGACGTGTACCTGCTGTCAGATAAACTTTTGAACTCCCTGTGGTCCTAGCTAGAGTGGGAATGCATAAGATGCAGATTCACTAAATCCAGCCAGGATATTCTGGTAATTATCCATTTAGATGATCATTCAGTTGATTCCTGTCAGCTGCTGATTCCTCTCCAACTATATGTGTTAGCTTGACATAAAAATGTATGTCTCTAATGTCCAGTATCCATCTTACTTGTACAATTTGAACTCTCTAAAAATATTCTTGTTTTGTAAATTAAATAAGTTTTGGACCTCACATAAAATCATAAAGCCTGAAAAGTGTGATTGAGCATGATAAACTGTGTTTTTAAATTAACATGGTGTTTGTATTTTTTTTTAAGTAGGGTAAAGTGATAAGGTATTTTTTTAAGATACTATCATTTTATGTAGCCTTTTATTATTAGCTCATTTCTGAAAATTGTCTTGAAGATAACTATCACTTTTAAACAAGTTTGTCCTTTAGTTGCTTTCCTGTCCTCACATAAAAATATCTGGATGTGATTTGGAAGGATTTTAAGCTCAAATGAGCAGATGCTGTGAGAAGGACAGGTGTGAGACTGGATTCCAGCTTCATTCATGATGAGCAGTGATGTCAGTCCAGTTCCTCGGGGGCAGGTACCTTCTCACACAGCTGACTGAGGAAAAAAAACCCTCAGCCAATCTCTCCCCAGGGAACCACAGCATGTGTCCTTGGTTTGGAGGGACGAGGGGGGTGACTGGGAAGATTTAGTACTGGGAGACAGGAAACGGGAGGAGGGAGACCCTTACACTGGGGCACTTGAATATTCCCTGGGTAACCTGGTAGTCAGACCTAGTAACTAGTAAATTGGATTAGGAGCATAGAGTCCAAGCTAGGACTACAGAGCATAGTTGATCTCAAAAGAGAACAACAAAAAAATTACAATACATTTTATCTGATGGGTTTGGTTCCCATTTACGTTATGGCCATTACATTATTTGCCCAGCAGTGGAGGCAGATTCAATCTGTGATCCTTAATGCCATGCTGGTGGTGTAAAAAGATTTTGGTGTTAAGAATGTATGTTGCTTTCCTATACATGTTACTCAGGTGTCACGCTTGACTGAGAAGCGAGGTAAAACCTGGGCACAGTAGTAAATGACGAGGCCTCCTTTGTTAAACCAGGTTATAATCGATTGCAAAAGGTGAAAAATACAAAACAAGGGCTAATTGTGCTCCCAACATCTCAGAAGACTGCAGTATATATGTGCTTTCTCTGTCTCTGTCTCTCTCTCTCTTTTTTTTCTGTTCTCCTCACAACACATGTACGAGACCAGGCTTTTTATGTCATACTGCAGCAGTAGCACCATCCCACACACTCTCTGTCTCTGAAGAAATGTAACCCTTCTCCCGTTTATCTTCAAGTAGATTTCAGTGATTTCTGAACTGAATATCTTCTGTCTGAAGGAGCGTATATCTGCTTAACCTGTAAAGAAATGACAGCCTAGGCTTGCATCAGTGGCTCAAATACAGGCATCTAGTGCCATTTGAGACACCTAAGGGTGCCCGAGACATCCACCCAGGGCTGGCAGATATGACACAGGACCTGCAGGACACCTGCGCTCTTCTGGAGCAGCAGCTGGGGACCAGGTGAGATACTCCGGGCCATCTCCAAAGGCGCAAGATGCCTGTCTTAGATAACTGATTTGAGCCTCCTGTTTCTGCGCATAATGTATATTTAATGTATAGGATGACTGATCAGAAATTAAGTTCCTGGTTTTGTTTTTGTTTTGTTCTGAGGCCAAGTTGTACAAATCCGTAATTACATTGTCTCCCTCTTGATGGTAATGGAACTGCTTATACACGTAATTGCTTACTGTTGTGGGTAAAATGTACATGACTGAGCTTTCCAGTCTCCAGTTCTGGCTATGAAGCAGCTGTTCTTGATGGGAACTTTGATAAATGACAGACCATTCAAAATTTGTCCTGTTCATAATATTAAAGGAGCAAAGCCACACAACTTTTAGAGCTAATAACTAAAAATGAACATGTATATTTACACAGAAAACTTTGCACTTTAGGTCTTGTAAAATCTTCTGTCAATTCTGGCAGTGTACAATTTGTGAAAGAAGCAAAAGACTAGATTATATAGCACCTCTCTCTGAGACCAGATTTATGTTTTGTGTGCCAGAACAACATTAAACAAATCCTCTTCTTCCTGCTAAAGAAGCTAGCCTGTTTGTAGTGCTCAAGAATTTTCTTTTTTTCAGTGATAAACATTACTTTGAAAACTTTTCCATGCACCTGGGTAGTGACCAAAGACAACAAATAATGGAACAGGAAACCATAATTCAATTCTTTACTATATAGAAGGCTTTGCAGATGACCTAAGCAGCTACATTATTTATATGCACTGGTTTTTAAAGAGGTTGATATGTTTTTCTGGCTGATGGAAATGGAAAATCCGTCTCTTTTGGTGTATTCTGTGTACATTTAATCAGCTTTTAATCCTCTCCATAGTTATGTGCCTATATTGCTTTTCCTTCTATTTCAGAGCACAAGACAGAAAAACAGGCATAAAGCATTCCCAGCAAGATGCCCTTCAAACACACAAATGTTGCAGACTGAACTGACTGCATGGCTTTAAATGCAGAGGATTTAGAGCAAAATCAGCATAAGAGGGACCTTTCTGTTATTACTTAAACATTTCCTTGCTTGAGATGGGTATTGGTAGCTGTTGTGGTATATTATAGTTTTGTTATGAATGCTGCTTTTTTTTTTCTTTTCCATATCTGAGGTTGATTACCCATTTTGCTGATACTTTTTCAAGTCTGATTTAAGGTTTTCTTAGTAATTGAAATTATAACATGATATCAGAGCTGAAACTTATGCCAAACCTCAAACCTGAAGACAGACTGGATTGCTCTGTAGATTGGCTCCTTTCCTTTGACCTAGCTTGAGAAAGCATGCAGGCAGCAAAGTAACTTCTGGCACTGTTTGTTGGGTCACGGGAGGAAGACAATTCCTCCAGTACTCAGGTATATGCAATTCCTTGGAAGTGCTTCCTTTACAGTGATACGTAGAAATACACCTCAAACAAAAGAGATGAAAATAAAATTATTCATTTATTGTGGGAGTAGTTTTTCCCTCATTTTTTTGCTTGGACAGGTCCCAGACGTTTTCAGCTACGTGACCTCTCCAGCTGATACCAATGGCCAACTATCTATATTGCTAGGCAGGTTAAAGTTCAAGGCATCTTTTGGCATTATGCCAGTTATGGTTCTTCAAACAATTTAATACAGTGTTTCTTTCTGACATTTATAGATATTCTCTGTTGATGTGTGTTTCTCTAGAGACAAAGAACTGAAGCTGAAATTTTCTATCATTTTGTCAAAAATGACTGAACAAAACAGGAACAAAAATCTACATTCTACCTTCAGGAACTTTTAAAATTTCTCTATAGTAGATACAACTTGCTTCAGTTCTCCAGAACCTTTGTCATTTTTTAATCCATCCAATAATCCAGTCTAGAAAATTTGTCTTCTAAACATACATTGGTAGCATGGGATCAAAGCCTGCTAAATATCATAATTAATATTTATTGCAGTTCCTGGCAAGAGGTATAAAATGCAGAAATCCAAATCTGTTGGGGTGAGCAGATCTTTAGATCGGGTACTTTTGCACAAGACGAAAGTCTCCGGCACAAGACATCTCTCCTGTTCTAGAGAGTTGACAATTATTTGTCCAGTCTGGCTGGCTCCATAGGGTCAACTGATCACTAGATTAAATTTTGAATCTGTTGGTATAAGTGAATAATTATTCCTGTTCTGTTGGAAGTGGAGCTAGCTTAGGTATTATAGTATGTATATTTATGTGCAAATAGCTCTTACTAGGTGGTCCGAGCTTAAAATACAGAATTTTTCACCCTTTGATGGAGCTGAAAACATGTTCACAGCAGTTTGAAATAATGGTGATAATAATTTATTGATTATCTGTAACAGGAAATTTAAATTTGTTAAAAGGAACATGAATGGGAACTTAATAGGTTAATTTATTTTCCTTACGAACTTTTACATACATGATTTTTGTTCTTCCTTCTCTGTTGATGCTTTACTACCTCCTCCTCTCTGAAAGGTGAGTCAATTGCCTTAAGTATGCAAATGAAGAAGCTACAGAATCAGGAATTAATATGCTTATTTTCATAGCTGGACATCCTGGTTCTTACTCCATGCTGGTGTCCCTAGTCTGAGCGGCCATGAGCAAACCAGATTATAAAAAATCATTGAGGCTAGGAACTAGGACCAGACTGTTGTTTGTTGTTGGGCTGCTGAGAGTTTCCTCGATGAAACAGACATTCAGGAATTGGCTGATACATACTTACGTCAGCTAAGCAGAGGTCTAATGTACTTACTGATTTAGAGAACCAGAACAATTCTTATCAGATGGCCCAGAGGCTGAAACATGTAAGCACCAACTGTTGAAGACATGAAGCTGTTCTGTCATGTACCACTGTGAACATTCAGAAAAAAAGAAAGTGACTGCAAAATGCTTCCACTGCTCTGTGCTCTACTGATAAGAGGTTTTTGACAAAATACAGGCTTGCTTTTCATAAGAAGATGCCAATTATTCAAACCCCAAAGCTTTTCTGATACTGTATAATTTTCACTGATGTTTTGGTTGAGAAAAAGATCCATACTGATAGCCTACCTGAAAAAATCTATGTTATTCAGAAACAGCTTTTTTGTTTACTTTCTGGGATATATTGAAAGGTCCGAGGAAGTTCTTGTGCTTTTGTTTACTGTGTTAAGTAATATGAATGCCTATAGCATTAAATGTAAACATAAATGTCAAATATTGAAATTATGTCAAATCTGAATGTGGAATAGGATGTGTGACTTTAGGAGAACCACTGTAACGTATTGGTTTACTGTGATTACTACAAAATTAGACTTTCTTATTTTAAATTTTAGAATTATAGCTAAATCTAGCAGCTAAATAAAAAGTGTCCAGTTCTATAGGAGGATGCTGTAAATGATACAGCAGATCACATAATTATACTGTCTAATCCAACAGTAGAGAAACTGCAGGGACATTTTTTATTAATAGAGAGAACACACTACCATGAATCCATCTCACAACAGTGTTTATCTTTTTAACAATTATGAGCAGCTAGTTAAATGCAGTGACACGTCTAATAAATAGAGATTCTATAGGCGTTGTGAATAGGATTATCATGATATATTTATCTTAGTTTCTTTTTAAAACTCAGAATCTCTGAAAGGTCTGAAAAAACCTCTTAACTGACTTTTATGGGGTTCCTATAATCCTATTTATAAAAGAAAAGTTTCCATGTTCATTCACTGATGTAGGTCTACAAAACACTGTTTAAAGATTTTTCTGTTTGAATAAGATTTATGAGACAATATGTTTTGGAAAAGTGCCACAGTTTTACAAACGTGGGATTGGGAAGTGCTGACAAGATTCAGAAAGGCAAGTCAAAAACTGCCTTATTCATCACAAGAAAACATTGGAGCAAATCTGAAGAAAAAGTAATTGTAATTTCCAAAACAGACCTAGGCCTAACGTGTTAAATTTACAGTGTTATAAGGGAAGCTAATGAAAAACACAGTGATGCTTAAGGTAGCATTTATTCCACCACCGTTAAAGAAAGCAAAATTTGGATTGCTTTATAGGACACCTAAAATTAGTAGTTTAAGACATAATTTTTAAGCCTTCTGCTAGTAGAAATCTGGTGGAGTTAAATGGAGTGTGCATAAAAGGACTGCAAGATCAAATAATTATTTTGTTAAAGATGATGTGTTTTCCTCGTAGACTATTTCATGCCATTTCAAAATCATTCTGCCATGTACCCAATTTATAATTTGGAGCTTGGAAGAGGCTACATTGCTGGACCGCCCTCCCCAGCATTGCAAGGGAAACCAACTATCATGATCAAGTCAATTCTTGGTATGTAAGAATAGTGGTGAGGAAAGGAAAGGTTGTTCTCAATGAAGTTTAGTGCTAAGTCACAAGTTCCAATAATCTGGATATGTAGATGTGGATATAGTGAGAGACAGCTTGGTACATGTGTTGTTTGAGAAATGCTTGTATAATGAATCCTTCTATGCGTGGGAGAGCTGTTCTGTCTCGCGAGTCCCTGAGTCCCACCTTGCTGACACCAGTCGCTTGGCTGAGATGCCTGCTTCTTTGGCTCTGTGGGACACCAGCGTAGCTCTGCTCGTGCTGGGGATTTCCGAAAGAGTCCATCTTGAATTCTTTGTCAGCTAGGCCTGTAGTGAAAAGAAGATATACTACAGGATTTACTGTCTCAAACCGATATAATTTATGATTTTATGTATTTTTCAGGACTGAAAGGTTGCTGGAGAGCATTGCAAATGAATTAAGTGCATTTGAAGCACAAATTATGCTTCATTGGTGACAGCAGTAAAATATCTTTCATGAACTGTTAATCCATATATCTTTATTACATGCATGAGGTATTCATGTATTTCTAAACAGCTCTTCTTATCTGTCTTCATAATTGAAGTTGTTTAATGGCTTTGTAATGAAACTTTGAATATATGCTTAACTAAAAAAAAATTAGTGCAGATAATCTTCACGCAGAAAACACTGATTTTGTTTCTTCATGCCATACACCAAAATGCATCAGAAAACACGTGTGCTCATGTAAACTGATATAACTCCACTGTGTTCTGTGAGATTCATGCCAACTGAAATTCTGACCTGTGATGACTAACACTGTTACTGACATCAGCATTATATTGCAGAGTACTGAAGGTCTAGGAAAGAGTTGCCTTCAGTTTTAGAGAACATACGATGTTTCATATTTACTTGCTTTGCATCAATTAAATATTGAAAATAAATACATGTATCGTCATTAGAACAAGACTCACAAGAATAATCTGTAGGAGGCTGCCTTGCCTAGTGACTTGACCATTATATACTTGCAAATGTGTTCCTTTCATATTTTTGTAGATAAACATTTGAAAAAATTCGATCAACTCATATATCTAAACTTAAACTGTAGCTGTGTATTAATAAAATTCCTCACTATGTGGGCTATACAGCCATGTGTAGTATATTTTGTAGATGAGAGGCAAGGTGAGAGAAAAGGCCCTCTTAATGCTGGTACTCCTCAGTTCACCTCTTTGGCCCCAAGATTAGAGGGAATGCTAAGTAGGTTAAGGATCATGACTAGAATGTGGAAGTGGACAGCGGGGAATGTGTGAGGAATACACAAAGAGAGCAGGGAAGTGCCTGTGTTTGGTCAGAGGTGGAGACAACCTGGAATGAATGGAAAGACGAATCACAAAGTGGAGGAAAAGATACAGGTTTTATTGTTGTAGTCGTTGCACTTGCATTTTTGTATCTTTGGGCTAGATTGAACAATGAGTACTGGTGTTTTAAAAAATCAGAATCACTTTACTCAGCAGCTTTCATAGGCTTCTGAAAGAAAAGGGTCTGCAGGTGCGCAATGCAGTTAGACATGTGAGGTTAATGTAATTAATGAAAAAGAATTGCAGCCTGGATTTTCAGCCTTAAAGTGTTAGGATAGTCTACTTGTAACCAGAGGTGATAAGCCACAGGGATAAAACTCAGAAATCCACCTCACAAAGGAATTATTCCTATGATTAAATTCCATGTTGTCAGATATGGGGGCTCACATCAATCTATGATCAAATATGTATCTGCATGTCAAGCTATTCTGCCTCTGAGGGGAATTAATTAATTCCTCCTACTGCAAAAATAATTGAAATCCATGTCAGACAACTAGATAGTATAAATGAGGTCGTGAAAATTTAGTAAATTTTTATGTCATTTCTGTAATCATGTTTGTGGTTGAGGTGCCAAGATCTCTTTTTTCAATGTATCGGAATCTAGCAGAATAGCTGTGGTTGAGTAAGCCCCTCCAACTCTGTTAGCACAAAATAATTAGATCTTTTTTTGATTAACCCTCTCTGAGAGTTATTGGTTTTGTGAGATCAATTTTGAAAAGGTTTATTTCTTTGTACTGTAAGAATATCTTACTCTACTGTTTTGTGTTTGTTCATTTAATGGTGCTCCCATTTGAACTTTAGTAAGACTATTCCAGAAAAGAGTCTGAGATTAACTGTTCTGGATTAAAATTTAAACTAAATGCAGCTGACGTGACCTCAAAATAATAATCATAGTGAATGAAAAGCTTAAACAAGTATTTATATACTAGTACATTTTGAAAACAAGAGTAGAAACCAGTCATTTTATGGCAAAGCATCCTTTAAATTACTCCCTGGATTAACTTCACTTTAAATCCGATTCACCATTATACAAATGCCTTTCTTTAATACCTGATCTAGGATCTACAGGAGGAAAATTATTACATTGATTTTACTTACATTTCTTCTTCATGTAAAATACATTAACATGTATCCAACAGTAGAATATTAGCAGTATTTTAAGATATATGCTGATCTATGCAAAGTTAGAATCACATTTGTCAGACAGCAAATTTCAAAGATAATAAAACCCAAAGATTAATAGAAAAATGATACAGAATACTTATAGTCCTTTATTCTCCAAACAGTTATGGCATGGAACATATCTTTTTCTTTTGGGTGCACATATACCTACTTTTTCGTAACTGTTAGCTCTTCCCGCATATCTCACTTTAATTTCACGTTATTGAGCCTTGGGCAAGTTTCTTCATAAAAGTACATTAAAAATGTTGTTAGTTTAGTTACTGTATTAAATGTCAGTGTCTTTACTCTGGCTTGTTCACATTTCATTCATATTCCTTGGCTGAATATGATAGAGGAGGGCTTTAACCTGACTTTCTTGCCTACTCTCAGTTCATCAATCAGGCATTTCAGCACAGGTTTCCTAAAAAGGAAGCAAACCCATCTTTTAACAACTGTTGCATTTGCCTTAAATGTTAAAAAGCTACATTTAGATCTCTTCATTGCTTGATTTCGTCCCCCAGCCTCATGGTGAGTGCACCTTTTCTACTTCAATGTGTATTTAGTTTATTTATATATGGGAATACCTCTAATAACTTTGGCACTACAAAGCTTTTACTAAGCTGGAGCAAAGTTTCCAGCTATGTATTTACCTTCCAGTTGAGTGTTTTGCAATCCTTTTGCCTTTCCAGAATTTTTTTTTGAGGTGTATCACTGCTATGGTAGGAAATGTGGTTGGTTTTTTTCTCTCTCTTTGTTTGTGTGTGTATTACTGTATGACATGGTATTCTCTGGCCAATGTTACCACTGAAATCTCTCACACATCTTTCAGATTTACATCCCTGAATCCTTGAATCAACTTAAAAATCGCTAGAGTCCACAAGTTCCTTTAATGTTCCTTACAATTGAATTTCTAGTCATCGATAATCATAAAATATGGCATTAAGAAAACCTCCAAACCCGCAGAAATAATGAGCTGAGATAGATATAAAATAGCTTAGAAGACTCGCTTCCTAGTATGGTCAAATATAGTGTTATTGAACATTGCATAGCAGATGGCCAGCTAGCGTCCTGACCCTGGTATTCAAGCCATATAAGCACATAGACAGTCTTCAGCAGTTACTGTTATTTGCTGACCTAGGAAAGGGTGGTGGCTGTCCAAAAAGGTGATATCCATTTGATTCGCTGTCATTTTCACATTATCTTTCCAGAGAGAAATTGCACTCTAACATGACTATTCTCAATCTGTAATGGCAATAAAATCTTAGAGACTTTTTACCCAATGATCACAATCAAACAGGTTGTAAACACTCTCATTAACCCTGGGCTGTTATTTTTGTTGTTTGCTTGGTCAAGGCACACATGCAAAACCACATTCACCAGAACTGAACTGTTAATTAGCATTGCACTTACTTTTCCTTTCACCGTTATCCATTCAAGAACGTCCTGCATTTCATGCTGAAGACATTATGTAGATATCTGCAGGTGAAAGCAATATATTGACAGGAGACTACTGAACAAGGCACTTTCTCGTTTGCATTAATTTTATGAAATTTAACTCCTGTATACTTTGCTCTAGTATTTCTCTATGGTCTTTATTCAGGTAAGCACTCCCTTTGGATCAGTGCCTGGATTGATCGCTACTGTGTTAAAGCTGGCTTGTTTTTCTTGGGCAAACTACTGCCTTACTTCTCTGACTAATGTTATTTTAGATTAAAGTGAATGATTTGATTTCAAAACTGAGGATTCCAATAAAAAATATGCTGCAATAGGAGAATCTGAAAAGCAATGGAAAACAAAACAAGATATTGTTTGAGAATATGACAGACAAATCACAGCATGTAGTTGCACTTTCTAACAAACTGTTTCACTGCCTATTTTGATTTTTTACACACACAAGCTTTTGCTAAATCCTTAGTAAGTGTGTAAACAAACATTATCTTTTAACATTGAATGAAGAATTTACTAGTATTCTATTTTGAAATTAAAATATAACCAGGTTCTTACTTGAAATGAATGTCCAGGCTTTGCAGAGAGACTGAAGAAGAGTGATTCATTCAGTAAAGCTATGAAAACTGAAGCACAATTTAGCAATTATGTTGGTTATGGCCATAAGAGAGCTGAACTTTTCAGGTTAGATTTCATGTCCTAGAGGAGTACATTTAGGGATATTGTACTGTCATCACCTTACAGAATTCAGATTTTTAGTTTCTGAGTCCTAGAAAGGCACAGACATTAAGAACAGAATTTTACGTTATTAAAAGCTGGTTTTGAAATTTTCTTATAAACCACTGCTTGCCTAGAAGCCCAGTAATTTTGCAGCTGAAAGCTCTTTCTGGTACAGTATTTGTGTAGATAACAAACAGAACATCTCTAAGCAATTTCACAAGTAATTAAATATAGCTGGATTAATTTAGTTATGTGGTTCATTTTGAAATCAGTGTAGGGCTTTTTTTAGAAAATAATGGAGCAGTGTATTATTTAGCAACTAAGAACAGTCATGGTGTTGGACAGAAAGCCTGAGAATTATTTTTTGTGGGTTTTTTTGCTGTAAAAACACAAGAGGTGCTTTATATGGCACAGTCCACATACTTTGCCTTAGGAAAGGATGCTGGATCTGATGCTTTAGTTAGTAGGGCCAGTTGTACTATGGTGTAGTGCCTTAGAACTGAGTGATAATTAATTAAAGAACATTCTTTCTAAAACAGAGAAGCAAACACGTCTCTTCTGTAGGAAACATGACACATTCTGAAAAATTCTGCTGCAATCCATTTGGGCTGAGGGATGTCTTTTGTGTTATGTTTTCTTTCACCTGGACATAGAGAGGTGTTAAGTAAAATGTTGTATGCTGCAAAATTCTTGATGAATGAGTGTTATTCTAATCATGAATATTCTCTGAATATTGATTGTCATGATCAGTTTGAGCACCAGGTTCTGAATTTTCAATCTAGCCTGCTTATAATATATGTAAAGGGTATATGAATAGGCAAATTACAGTCAGCTACATATATGATGAGTAACAAAAGATAATATCTTGTAGGTGAATTGCAGTCTATGTTTGCTAAATGTTCTGTTTAAACAAAGCAAGACGGTTGCTTTTTTTAAAAAAAGCAACACTTTTGGTGATAGTTTCTGGACTACACCTTCTGAGGGTTGCTCCACTTCAAACTTGGAACATCAACAAACTGGAAGCTGTGAAAATATTGTCACTTTTTAGTGAATAGGCTGATAATCAGGTTGGTTTAATAGCATGTTTTCAAATCACGCAAGACAATGTGAACAGCAGTTGGAGTTAGTACATCTTATCGGGACAGATGAGTTAAAGCACTTTGTGGGATGTGTAAGGACAGAGGCCCAAACTCATGGAAGTCCTGAGTGCAGTAGAGAAAAACCTAGGCAATTCTGTGGTAGGGGTAGTGGCTTGTCCCACCATGGTGTCCTCTAGATTAGAGCAAGGCTGCAGTTTGCTACTTTCTGCATAATGCTTTCACAGTCTATTAGTCTGTTTTTATTAAATGTGGAAGGAATACGGGAAACTCTTACGGGTAGCATGAATTAAGGCAAAGGAAACACCAGCAAGTAAGGAACAGCCTCTAACCCAGTTTACCTTCCCAGACTTACAAAACCTGAACCCTGTATATTGAGGTGCCAGACACTTTGCAGGCTGAGGAAAATGGCAGCTATATAGCAGGCATTGACAACAAATTATTTTTTATTTGGTTTGCTACAATTCCTGTCACAACTGTTTCAAGAACCAAAACTAATATGCATATAGCCCATATATACTCTATGCTAGATAATGGGTTTAACATGATAGTGTTCAAGAATAACTTTTTGGGAAATATTCTTACTGGTGAGCTCCAGGGACTTGTTTCTGTTTAATTCTACTCATCCTGAAGTATTCAAAGGTGGAGCTATTCAAGGACAGATAGTGAATTTCAGTTTCTTACCTGACCTTAATTCAAACTTAGTTTCTCATGTAGACAAATCCCAGATCAAGCTCACATATGTAAATAAGAACAGCCATGTTACATTTCATCCCATTTATGATCATTCTTAAAGAATATAAGAGAATAGTTTACCCGCTTGATTCTTTCCTCTTTTAAACATTTATACAGCTCTCAAGTGTGTTTAAGCTTTTCTAATGTTCCACTTCTCATTACCAAGACCTACTTTGAAGTACTTTTATTTGGCAATTCTTCAGCAGAACATTTATTTTTAACAATTCCAAATGCCAGAAGTTAGTTTCACACATAACACAGAGTGCTGGATTCTAGCATCTCCTAATTTTTTTTCTTTTTTCTTCATTTTAATTGCAGTATTGCAATTTTAAATAAAAGCCCTATTCGTATTTTTACATTGTCATGTACATTACATGTACTATATCCTTTCTTCAGTACCACTGAGATGGTAATGACTTTACAGCAAAATTGTACTGTAATTACTACAGCTGTTGTGCTAAAGCATTTATGTCTTGCTCTGTCTTTTGAGTGAAAAATTCTTTTAGTGAAAATAGATTTGTTGAAGCTGTTATTCAGTAAAAAAGACATGAAATAAGGTGGTGGTATTTTTTCTAAAACATTTTAGGCAGACTAAGGTAACTCTTAAATTATTTTAATATTTTATTCAGTAGTCCATAATAGTTCATAATGCAAATGTTTGTATTTTTTACATTTTGTAATTTTATCGTGACAAATATTGCGAAAAATAAAGTGTATCTTTGTTCCTCAGAACCCATGATACACTTTAAAAACAAAGCTCAGGATAAATTGGCTCTGTTATCCCATATGGAGGGTGTGATGATATATTAAAAGTGTAACTTTTATATTCTGGTACTTCAAGTGTTTAATTATAAGTAGGAAAGTAGGACTTCTAAACCAAATGACAAGTTAGAGCTTGGATTGAAGTAGAATTATCTTGGTTGTTATGTTGGTTGTTATATTGACCTGTTAGGCCAGCTGAACCAACTACCCTGATTCATCTGATAGCATAACTGCACATACACATGACCGCAATCTTGTTCTGTGGAAAGAGTTTGGTAGAAATCCCCCTACTGTAAAATATCTTGAAGGTGAATCAGGTTGTTTTGGCAGTATCAGGCTGAAGGCGTATTGTTACACATGCATTTGTGCTGTCAGATACGGGTGGGCAATAACTTCTAGAAAAAAGGGGATGGAATGGGGCACAGAGAGATAGCTGGGGCACCACATCTGACCAAGTTCTTAGACTGAATACGAGGGACTGCCATTTCAAAAAACTTTTCTTCTGTAATATATTTTTATATAGGTCCTTCTGTAACCTCTGTTCACTTAATGTAACATCAATGATAAGTTTGTATGTTGAAAGAAATAGAATGGAAGATGGCATACTAAGCAACCAAATGGTACTATATTTCATGCTCTGCCCATGGAAGTCAACAGGTCAGAAATATAAAATCATTTGTAAATAAGCACAGGGGACCCAGATTACTTACCAGGACCCAGATTCTACAGCTTGATGTCTCAAAAAATCTCTAACTATTAATTAAACAAATTTAAAAGTTGCCAGAAGTGTTAGCTGTAAATGTTTAGCCACATTTATATATGTTGACCTGTAGTATGCAGCAAGGAAATTTTGTCCTGGTTCTAATTTCTATCTTGGGGAAATCAAAATGTCAATTATATACAGAATATGTACTATTTAATGTAGTTTGGTTCCACAGCAAAATCGCAGAACAAAGTGTCATTATTTTAATGTTAATGAAGGACATTTCCTGGGTTGTTTGCTCATATGGGACTTTATCAAGTAGAGGAAAGGATACTTGTGGGAAGTGTCATAGATGAAGATTCTTTGATCATTGGGCAATGACGTTATTTTTAGTGCCAAACACTTACCAATCTTCTGTCCTTAAGAACTGCAGAAATTGCACCAAAAATGCTTTCAAAAGCCTTCACAATGACAGCAATGTATTTTCTTAGTAGTAGTCTAGAAAATATTTTCAGTACAAAGTTACTAGTTGTGGTTAATACAGTCTTAAATGAAAGAACATCAGCTGACTTTTTATACGATAGCTTGTTCCTGATGTTTCTAAAAGGACTTCCTACCTCTTTGCATGCTGTTTTCAAAGGATGAGTATCAACATTCTTTAACCCAGATTTTCTGGTCCTAAGGAATGAAAGAGATATTCAGCATGTTGATTCAGGATGGGTATACCAATGACTTCAGGGTGAATGAGAGGAGAGACAGAATATAAGAAAGAGTAATGAAAGATCCATTTCAAAACCCTTATCATTCTGTGATAATTGATAACACACCACTCCGTGGGAAGATTCTATCTCATCTATGAGTTTCAAGAGTAGCTGAAGCAAAATGTAGTTTCTAGCAGTACTAGGCAGCAGAGGGAACATGGGAGGGAAAAGACAAACATTTTCAGACCATTCAATTTATCTGGTTGCTGACAAGAGAGACTCCATTTGCTGGGTTATGTGATGAGATCAAATATTTAGTGCATCACAATCATATTAAAACAGTCTGGATCATGTGAAGGGGAAAGGGATTGTGCCATAATACTGTCATCTGGAGACATGCTTTCTAGCAGGAACTCTTTTAAAACAGCAAACATCTCCCATCACTCTGTGACCATCCCTGGGGCAGAAGTAGGTCATGATCTTTTTTAGAAGTATGGGAGATGCAACAAGTTGGGAGATGTAGTTGTGGTGATCGGGAGCTGTGAGGTAGGGCTAAGGGAGTTCCTTGGAAGCACAGACAGTGAGATGTGCCAGGCCTGTGCTCCTCTGGTAATTTCCAGCAGCACAGAGGTTTGGATACAAGTTTCTTCCTGGAATGTAGAGGCAACACTCAAATGTGAGTGTGAGGAGATCTATTTAGAAATATCCTCCTTCTGCCATGGAATTTTTTTTTTTTTTAAACAATGGAGGGGACTGCTTTGGAAGACTTAGAGGCTTAATTTCTGCCATTTAGCAGCTTCTTTGATCACTGTGCTCAAAACTGCTGTCTGCAGAAAAAATAAAGCTTTTTAAACAGCTATGGGGAATAAGTGCTATGTGCCTTTTCTGAGTGTTTATTGCATTAGCTCCAGCAAGTAAGATGTGCTGAAAGTCTTCCGTCATCTTCAAGCATGATTTTTGGCAGGTGATGAGTTTACATTTGATTTCCCAGATTGTTGTTGATAGTCAATTTAGCTAGATTATGATGAAGACTTTGAGACATACAGACTGTTCAAGTATTTGGCAACTTCAAGATGAAATAGTTTTAGCTAGCATTCTATATAATGTATATACAATTCAGGGGAACCTTATAGATCAAATGTCAACCTTCAGACAAAAATAAGTATTCAGGAAAAGCCATTAAAAGGATAGTTTGTAATTTACACATCAGTCCTATAGATTGTGCATAATTTGTCTTTGATTTCATGGATTGATTGTGAAATGGGAATATCAGATAATGGAAGTGGACACCGAGGCAATAGAAACACTCAGACTTTAGGGTAAAGAAAGACTAGTTGGTTACTTGTTGGATCTAGCAGAAGACAGGCAAAACACCTGAATGTAAGTACATAGTAAGTAATTTGAAGTTTTCATTAAGCTTCAACCTGGAAAGCAATTGAACAGAGGAACCAAATTAGCATTGATGATGGTTTATTAGCAGAAGTGAGAGAAAAGTTTGAAAGACGCTTAAAGCTTGGCTGAAATACGTTTCATTCTGTATCTTGCCTGTGCACAAAGGAAGGTGAGAGAAATTCTCATGCGTGAGAATTTGTGCTGATGACATACATCGACTCTGACAGTGAAAGTTACTTTTGGGGAAGGATGAGTAACCAGGGGAGGTGACAGAGACAGCAGGGAAGAGCAGCCGCCACAGGGTCCCAGCTGACCCTCCTCTGCCTGTCCAGAGCGGCAGGTGGTGATGATGGAGATGATGGTGAAAGGTTACAGAGCTGCAAATAGCAGACCTTTAATGTTACCGGGGTTAAGACACTAAGGCTTCTCAGGCACTTGCACTTTGTTTGATCAGGTTTGTTGAGAATGTTTCAGGTGGAAGCCGTGTAAGGCTCCATGGCTTTCTGTGATTTCAGCTGGGTGCTAAAGAAAGCTTAGGAATTTTGACTAAATTTTTATTAAGCCTTTAAACACACTTGAACCTGTTACTAAATGAGACCCAAAGATAATATTTATACAGTATTACAGTGCTAAATAATACATTTATAGGAAGAGTAAGGTAAAATGAATTGAAGCCTAATAGAGAATGCCTGCTTAAAGGAAAACCACTTCATCTTGCTTAAACACGATCAATATTTAAACAGCCAAGGCAATTCTATCACCATGAAAATGCAGAGTTTTTTCATTAAGAAAGTGTAAATTTCAGTGTGTGTCATATAGCTGCACAACTTCTATTTTAATTCTTCAATATGGGATTGAAGTTTTGGTGTATCAAAATGTTGGCTGAATTAGCAGCATATTCAATATTTATTTTCTAGTGACTGAATCATAATTACAGATCAGTGTGTACCACTCATATGCTTAAAATAATCATGAAATGAATGTGATTCGTGAAACCCTTAGCAACCTCAAGGCTTCCTGTGCATATGCTCAGACACAGCAGTGACTGAGGAGTAATTTCATAAAACACATTTGCAGCCATGAAAATGGGATATACCTTTCTTGCATTTCTCAGTATCAGAATTTATTGAGAGACAGCACCTCCAATTAGAAGAAGTGTTAGGTAACTGCGTTTGAAACTGCATTTTTTATGGTTTCAGGGAAGTGAAATGCACATCAAGGTCTGAGTCAAGAGCTGTTGGTTCTAATCCTTGCTCTCCATTGATATGCTGGCCTTGCCTTGACTGGCAAAATGTCCCTGTATCATCATGTTTTTCCCTACCATAGTGTACAAAACCCTGAGTAAACGTTAGCCCTTTTGAAGCCATATTAGTTGGCCACTTTGTAACTGTAGGTAGGAGCAAGGGAACAGGAGTGGCTACCCAAAGGGATCACTCTAAAATCTTTATTACCATATTCTGGGTATTTCTCCAGTATCTCTCATCCATTTGTATGATCAGGTCTAGCCTTTATAGCCATGTATTACAAATATTACAAGTATATCTGGGATTTTCCTTTTTCATAGCAAGTATTTTTCTTCCATCTTGCAGAAAATACAAAAAAAGAATTATATCCTTTGTCATAATAAAAGATTTCTAGTAATCCATATATTATAACTTTTTACTTGAAAAAGTGAGAACAAGGACTTTGTGCATGGTTGATTTTTATTACCACAATTTATTTTTTATTTCTGATCTACATTATTTTAAAGTATTTGTTGGAGGGAATGGTGTATTTAGATGAAGATTTATTTTATATATGCATGTTCTTAATAGAAAAGTGTAGAATTCAAATGATACCAATTCACATAAAAATAATTGGAATTTGGACAATTAAGGTAGGGAATTTTGGAATTCAAGTGAAATAGCGATGTTTTATTTGTTGTAAATTTTCCAAGATGAAGTTTTGCTATTCCCATTTTAGATTTCTCCTAATTTAAATATTTTTCTGAATCTCAAATGTGTAGGTATGTAAACCAACCTGGATTCTGGGATTGGGCTGTTTTAAATAGATAAGCTTAACTTCCCTTTGTTAATGATTTGGAATTGCTGGATATTGGCCCTTTTCCAGAGTTTTCATGTTTGAGTGAGGATGTAACTTCTGCCTTTGAAACCTTGGGAACTATTGGGTGAGCAATGCTTTCTACAGGTTGTGAAAATTATTCAACTGATTATTACAAGAATCACTACAGGTAGCAAAACTGGTTTCCAGTTTTAATTCTAAATAGTTTTAGAAAAAAATTTCCCACTTCCCCAAAGTTTTTAAAATCTAGTGGTGCTTGAACTGTAACTAACCATATTGTCAGAACATGGTTACTCTCCTCCTCTTTCCTTTTAATTTCACATTACATGTCAGCCCATTTTTAGTTTGTAATGTTCATTTAGAGGGTCAAATCTCTTGTGTAATAAAGACTACAATTATCCACTTTATTTTCTTATTTAATATTAAATAGTCCAAACAAAACATGAAACAATTGTTTACAGAAAATAATAATTTTTTCTGTCCTTAAACTTTTTAACACATTGTCACTATTTGCTCATAATCTTTTCAAGGAATTAATACATTTGGCACACAGCTAGGCTTTTCTCAGCTAGTTCATGGGAACATAATGATTTACAACTTGTAACTGGAGTTGACTTAACCAACACAGATAATTTTTAAACTAGCATTTTGATTATTGAATATTAATATGAATATTTCTCTGTAATTAGCATTAGCATGTGTTTATTATTTCAAAGAACTACCCATGTGTTGCCCATCTTCAACAGTGAAGTGTTTCAAAATATAATAGGAAGCAGGGGGAGTTTACAGCTTACTTTTTACAGTTTATTTCACTTCCCCTTTAATAGGATCTGTGGTAAAAGCCAGCTTTTTTTGTACAAAGTTTCCAAAACAGTTTTAAGTGAAGTCCAGATGTGTAAGTTAGAAAGCTGTTTCTTTGCAGTGCTTGATGGTGGAGGGACTCGGATAGCAGATAAAGGCAGTCTTTGGGAAAGCAGACACAGGGTCTTTTTCTCAGGTTCAGAAGTTAACTTCAGGCTGAATTTTCCTCTTCTAGTTCTTGAAGACTGTTAAGCTGAACCTTTAAATCTCACTTACTCTCTAGTGATCACTGCTAATTTATTTTCCCTTGGAAAAGGAAGAGGCAGTCTTTAAAATCTGAAATTGTCCAACTCATCTGCCTCTCTACCTTACAATCTCCCTTCTTAAGTAATCCCACCTTTCTTTGTTATCTTTTTCATGTGTGTTTAGGACAATTATTCAGTATTTCCAAGCAGATTTCTCTTGTTGAACTTTGCTTGATTCCATGGAAGAAAACATTTTCTCATGACGACACTGCAAAAAGTCTTTTTTAATCACTGATTCCTTATCTTCCTTTTTTTTCCTGTAGTTACTGAAACTGGCATAGGAAGCCTTCTCAAATAACCTAAAATCTATCCTCAGTTAATTTGGTACAACCCCTGAAAGTTACAGTAGATTTATCAAAACTTTAATTCAAACATGGGAGAAATTTAATGAGGAAGGGAGGGAACAACTGAGTCACGGTTTTGATATGCTACTTCGGCTCCTAGTAAAATCCTTGTTTTCTCCTGGTTTGCTGAGTGGACCTCAAAGCTTATTGCCTACAGTTGGACATAGGCATGAGCTGCGAGGGGAGGTGAGGACTGGGGAAACACTGGTCCTGGTAACCTCACAGACGGCACTGTTAAAGATAGCTAAGAGCAGAGCACATTGGATTGTCTGTAAAAGCCCTTAATACCACAGCGCTGTTAATGGTATTTACCCAATGTGACAGAAGATGGTTCTCCACCCTAATCCCTTTATTAATTGCAGATGTCTCTTTCTCCCTTACAAACTGGGGCAGCTAGTTTTAAAATGTAGTTTTCAGTTGTCCTGAGAGAAATAATCTGTTTCTTTTTCTCTATAAATCTCTTTCTCTCGTGTTGTGTCATATTAACTCTGCATACAATTTTCTTTGCACCTTAAAACAGTTCAAACAGTCCATTATTCTATTTCACAAAACAGCCCCTCTGTTTTTGTCTTGTTGCTGTCTATTATTTCTTAGTAGCACAGTTCACAGGCAGGGTAATACAATTAGCTCCAATTTTAAGTAGCATTTCAGGTTTTCTAATGGCATTTCTCATGTTTGTTTTCAATTTGTCATACTTAATTAAAAGAAAACAAACAAATAAATAAAAATCCTGCCCAATACAGCTGGAGTAATAATTATTTTTTGTTACTTTTCCTTGTCCTTTTTACAATTTTCTTTTTCTCGTAGAATGCTGGGCTATGAGTATTTTAACACTTGTTGGTTTGTCTTATAAATTGGCGTATTTGTTCTTTACTAAAATGTTAGTTTCATTACTGGCATGTCAGCTCTTAAACTCTGTGGCTATTTCACTTTAACATGTAATATGTTGAGTATATTCAGATCATTCAAATACTGTTATAACCCACTTAATTTTGCTGCTTTGGAAGTCCATTCTTCTACCTTCTGGGGTAGACCTCATGATTATCACCTGACAAGTGTCTGATCAGCAACACTATGGAAGGATTTAATTGCTCTGTCCAGCTTCCTAGTGGGAAGTCGTACCGTAGATAGAGCCAGATTTTTCTTGGAAGTGAACAGCAAAGGTTGGGGGCCACTGGGCACAAGTTGCCACAAAGGACATTCCAGTTAGATATTGGGGAAGAAACAATGCACCGTGAGGCTGGTTAAACGTTGAAACTGGTTGCCCAGAGAGTTTGTGAAATCTCCATGTATTCAAAGCTCGCGTGGAAATGCCTCTGAGAAATTTGATCTAACTCTGAAGTTATACCTAACATTGAGGTTGGCCCTGCTTTGAGCAAGAGCTTGGATCAGGTGGAGGTACCTTCCAACCAAAATTATCATGTGGTTCTGTGATAGGTAGGCAGTGGGTCAGCTACAGACATTCTTGACATCTCCACAAAGCGTGGATGCATGAGATGACAAGGTTACTGGTCATCATTGAGTTATATGGATTTTGTCCTTTTGTGATTCTGTAACCCCTTCAGAATCACTTTAACTTTGCCTGAGCAGCTTTTCCAAATTGCCTGGTCTGTTATTGTGTTCTGCATTCCTCCTAGAATATGAACTATAACTACAGGGCAAGTTACATCAGTTGACTGCCACCTATGCAGTGAGATACTGCAAGGTCGTTATGGCTTAAGGGCTCCCCCAGGGACTCCTTTCCTCCTGCAAGCGTAAAAATGGTTCCAAGTATCTGTCATCTGCTCTATGCCCCAAGAAAATGTAGAACCACTGGAAATCATAGGATTTGAAGCCATTTTGAGTGAATATTGTTCTACCATAGCCTGGTCTCCCACTGTGAAGTGTTGCATTTCTAAATTCATTTATGCTTCCACTTTGGAAAGTGCGATTTGGAGACATGCTCAGTCAAACACGGAGGGAACAGTCCAAGTGGGAGAGCCACCCTACGGCTATTTGCAAGTAGTGGCGATGATGCTGCCAGACTCACCTGGGCATTTTGGCATTGGTGCTCAGGAGGGGTTGTACGTGTGTTTGTGTGCATTACTGAGGAGCAGACACCCCAGGAGAGTTACAGTGCTTGTGTTGGGTACTGCAAGGTGAGCATCTATGAATTAGCTTCTTCAGTCTATAGGTACCTCTGAAGTGGAAGGAGTTATGCACTGGAACTGCCTCCCCATGCATAAGGTTATTTCTGTGCAGGAGATGCGCTCCCACAGTATTTCATCTACCCACTTCTCTGAGAAAAATTTTTAACACTAAATTTTCCATTCCATTGATATGCAATGCACTGTGTTATATACCAAGTAAATATGGTTGCTAAGAGCCTTACTTGTGTTATGTTCTATGCTAATTTGAGTTGAATTAAGGCCTTGAAGAACTGAGGAGGCTGGTCTTAAAACTTCATTTGCTAAAATTACACTTGCAGGCTTCGACATAATTATACTTAGGCCAAATAAATATAAAGAAAAAACATGAAAGTGGTTTTATGACAGAACAGTACTTTACAAGTTGATGAGAGATTTGTTTTGAATATCACTGCATTTTTTAAATTCATACATTTTAATTAGTTCAAATCAAATATTGTATACGCCCGCTAAAAAATATATAGTATATATAACACATTATTATATAACATATTGTCTACTTTTATATATGCTTTTTCATATCACAAATATGATTTTTTCTGAAAGTAAAGCCAGCTTAGTGTTGATTCAATTTCAATCCACTTTTTAACTAAATGTTTGTTTCAATTTTTTCACACTTTGTACACATAAAAGATTATTTCACGAAAGTTATATTAAAATAATGATGTATCTTTAATCACAGAAATCTTTATCTTACATGATATAAAACTGTAGATTATTTCAACTCAGAGATATAGCACAGAAAGAAGGAAAATACCCATACTTCTTTAAGCATCCATTTAGCTCTACACAGTTGCTGATAAGGTTTTCATTTCACTCCAGTGCTGTGACTACTCTGTACAGTTAAGTTGATCAGCGCCAGAAGTGTTCTTCTCATCGGAGAGTTTCGGAAAAATCTGGTATTCAAGGAGTATAAGTGTATTGCTACAAAGGCATGAGTTGATGCATTACAAAATCCCCTTTGGGCGTATCCATGTTTGTAATGTAAAAGAAAGTTCTCAAAACTTAAAGTTAAAGCACACTTGGGAAAATATTTGGATTTTTCTAATGCCATAGGCACCACCTTTCATCTGGTATAATGATGAGTTTTCTGTAATCAGAGAAACAATGGAGCTCCACATTAGCTCATGCTAATAAGAAATACAAATTCTGCAGCAAAAACATACTGGAGGCCTAAATAAAAATTAAAGGCATTTAAATGAAGCAAAATCAGTATATAGTGGATATTAAAAAAATTATAATCAACCTTCTAAGCAGAGAAAAACTATAGTAAGACAACTTGCAAAGCTTTTGTTATTATTTAAGCAAAATGAGAGACTCAGGCATAATAGTAATGTCACAAATTAATATTAAATCGCTCTGATGGTAGTTACTGAGTCCTCTGACTTACTGGAATGTATATGCCTTACCTTAATAGATCTAACAAATTTAGCAAGCTGTAAAAACATACAACTGGTCATTGTTATGTGGGTTTTAAAACCAGATTTTTTTTAAACAGGACAAGAGATGCAGTGATGGTCTCTTGCCTCTACATTGGCTATTGTGTTTGTTCCAATAATTCAAATAGAAAATGCATACACTAAAATTTGATATAAGCAACACATTGATATTTTTATTTTCTTTTTCATAGATTAAGATGCTTGGTAAAGCAGCTGGAGAAGGGTGACATTAACGTGGTGGACTTAAAAAAGAATATTGAATATGCAGCATCTGTGCTGGAGGCTGTTTATATTGATGAAACCAGGTAAGTCTGAGGGGGAAAAAAAAGGGGGAAGGATGTTGAGAATCACATTTTAGAAATTTGGTCTTTGCATGCAGTTGTAACTGATGTGAGCCGAAGGTCTCTGCACATCAGAAGAATCGTATATGGCTCTTAGGTCTTTTAGTGACAAGGTTAAAGCAAGTAAGATTCCAAAGGTCAGATGTAACTGTTGTCTGGAGAGTCTGCCTAGTTCTCATCTTCCTCACTTGCCCAATGTCCACATATGAAGTCATAAGAATTTTCTGAAGGATGGATTTTCTTTCTGCCACAGGCCACATACTGATAATCATGCTGAGGACTGTATCACTGAAAAAAATGGGCTGTTTTGGAATGAAATGCTCACGGAGATAAGTCAGAATATTATAATCTGGCCTGTAAATACATAATTTCATGAAAAGCTGTGATTTATTTTATAATGTTTGATGCTTTGTTTCTGATTATTGTTACTGGCATTATTACTGGCAATCATCTTTAATGTGGGTTGACTGCAATTGAATTAGGAGTTCTAAGTATTTGGCTTCTTGAAAGAATTTTAGGATATGTACTATATTGAAGGTAACTAGCCAACTTACAGTTTTTATTTCAGTGTGCTGGCCTCTTTAAGTTTTTTCTAAGCAGAATGGTCTTATAAAGATGTCTGCCAGAACTTCTTCAAAACTGCTGGTGCATGTAGTGTATGTCTCGGTTCCATACTACATTTAAGAAGTCTGCCATTGTACTGATTATTTCACAGACCTAACTCTCTCTCTCTGCGCACCCCCCCCCCCCCCCCGCCCTGCAAATCTGCATATTTGATACGGTGCTTAAAGAACTGCTCTAACTTTTTCCTGTTTCTTTTCCTTTGATGTGTGTGATTCACACACCAAACCTTGCCAGTTGGGAATTTGGAGCGTCTACTATTGGACACTAAAAAGCCTACCCATTTGAAAACAGAAGAATGAAAACAATAGCAAATGAAGCTGGTACCAGCGGTCCATTTTTCAGAGGTTATATTACAGACTAAGTTGGCAAGATCACTTATACCGGTGTCCTGCTCTTAGAATGCATGCATGTCCAATTCTGTAAAAAGCTGACAAAACTGTGGTAACAGGGAAGACTTTCCTGAACAGCCTCCCACCTGCAAAACAGTTCTTAGGGACACTTTCAAAAGTGTTGCTAGCAGTCCCAAGTTAAATACACTACTTGAAAAGCATTAGGGACCTCAGTGACTTCAAAAGGGCTCACATGTTATGAAGATGTTTACAGATTCAGTTAAATTAAGTTTAACTGAGCAGACTTGGGCAAACCGTCTTGTGTGACTTCCAGGGGACCTGGGCTTTGTTAGAAAACTGTATAAATTTGGATTATATGTTTTAAAATATTGGTAGTTAATATGCTACTGTGGATATACTTATATCAGTTTTGCTGGCTGACAAGTTAATCAAGCTTCTTTTACATTGAATCAAGGGTTGATTTGTGGATTTACATTAGTTTATAGTTGTAGTTGATACAGGTCCTTAGGGAGACAGATACAAGAAATGATCAACAAACTTCTCTTCGGGCTCATGTTACACAATAGAGGCCATAAAATTTCATTTTTGAGCAATTTTTCTAAATGTAAGTCTTGTTGGCACATCTCACGTGTTCAGGAAGCTTTGGAAGATCACAATCCTCTCTCCCCTGTATTACGGGATACTGCGTCACTACCCGTGGTCAGAGCTTAAGCATGTATTTTGCCTTAATAACCATGGGAGCTGTGTAGGGGACAAGGACATAAAACACTGATTATCCCTTCCATACACCTCCCAAACACTGTGATTAAATGGGTATAGTATTCATAGCTTTTTCTGAATAGTAGCACCAGGACAATGAAAATAATGTGAGATTTACTTAGTTTCTAAACTGAGGCAGCCTCTGGGGAAATGAATAGTATCTATCGTTACAATGAGGAATCCAATCTTTCTGGCTCTGTGTGGGAGCATCAAGACAAGTAACAGACACTTCATACACAGAGAAAACTGGTATACCTGAAAATACGTAGGCTTGGGCAGCAACAGTCGCTTTTTTTTTTGCCATAAACAAGTCTTTAAGTTTATTGCATCCAATATTTTGCAGAATAATCTGATTTTTCACTGTACTAAGTCAGAAAGTAAATAACCTGAGACAGGTATCTTGTTTTGCTCTAATTTATTGAATACTTCTGTTCTCCAATGCAACCTCAGAGTTTGTAAACCTACGAAATTTTGGTAGCGTTCCTTATATAAATATACATTAAGCATATGGTTTATGTATATCTTTCCATACCTATAGCTATATTTCTGAAGTATATGTATGTAGACATATAAAACAAATTTTCTTGCCCATGTTACTTATGCTGTAAGTAATAGTTTAAAATTAAATCAGTTTAACGAAACCTATTTTTCAACTTTTACTCTCTTATTTTTAGTGGTTTGCATTTTATACCCTGTATTTTTCAATTGGGGTTATAGTGTTTGATTTTGTTCTTAATTTCTCTTCCTTGGACTAATGCAGTCTCCATGAAATTCAGACTCAGAGTGATGCATTGTTTGAAACTGGTGGTCTCTGTGTAAAATTTATGCTAAAAATATAAGCTGAGCCTCTGCTTCTTAGTTGGACAATATTATGTATAGTGCTGTTTTAAATTTTGACACTTACCCATTAAAAACAATTTGTAAGTTAGGATATTTATTGTGTGGCAGAGAGATACTGTAGTTGCCACCAGTACTTTCACAGTAAACTCTTTTGCATGGCAAACTGCAAAGATAATCACATTTTAAATAGCATGACCAGTATTCTGTAGTCTAAATCTGCACTAAAACATTTAAAGATAAGCATACAAAGAAGGTCTCTTCAGCTTCTGGGAAGCTAATCCTTAAGGAACAAAAGCAGTGTATTATTGAGTCAAATGGCAGTGGAGGCTGGAATTAGCTTGTGTGGTTACATTTGTCCTCATTCCCACCAAAGAAAACAGGTTCTTTGTCCTGCACAGAGCTACCGCTGTTGGGAGTCTGGAACTGAGTTAACCGAACACATTAGTAGATTAGAAATAATAGTTTAGATCACAAGCAGAATGGCCCATTCCTGCTGAGCCTGAACATGCAGTTTTATACATCACAAAGTTCAAATGACTTCAGTAAGTTTCCTGCATATGAACTGCAGTATGGATAAAAGTAATTGCTATAATATAGAGCAATAACAATTAATACACCGAGTAAAGCAGTGAGAAAACCGACTCAGTACAGATTAATTTTATTACCTAAGTCCCAGAAGGAAGTTGCATGCTTTACAGGATATAATAGTTCCTGAGATTTGGCTTATAAGATAGAAAATTTAATGATGCCTTGTTCTACAAGGTACAAAGTATTACAGGCTTAGGACCAAAGGTTCAGTACAGAGTTTCTGCAACTCACATGAAAATACCCATGCTTTCTATTTGAAGCCCATGCTTGAGCCCTGGATTTTGCCCTGATGAATGTACTCACCCAGTGCTTACATATCCAAGCAGAGGAAGACCTCAGCTTCAACCAGCCACCTAAAACGGAATCCTGTCTGCAATGTTCTCTTCTGGCCCACCTTTCTGGGAGACAGACTTCAGTATCAGCTGAGGGAAAGCCCTCTTAAATATCTCTACAGTCAGATTAGGAATGGCAACTAACAGAGAGTTGCTTAGGAGCATCCTCCTAACTCATCTTTCTATTATGACATACATCCTATTAAACAGCATAATAAAATGGTCCCGCCAATGGTCCCACACCTATTGCAGAGGGACCTTCTGCAATTCTTCACAGGCACAGAGATGAAAAAAGCAAAAAGAAAAAACAAAACTAAGGTCAGTAAAGAGATCCAAACATGAAGTATCTCACGGAACATGTTCAATAATGTAGCCAAGGATCGAGGAAGAGCCGGTCCTGTTCCACAGCGCTGGGGAACCATTTGTGCTACTTAAAAATTAAAACTCGGGCATTAGTCTAGCAAACCCACTTTCCTCTTTATAAGCTTGAGCTTTTTTCAGTGATCAGTTCCAGTTTGTTACAGTAGGAGATACCCATTTTTTCCCTGTATATTGTTACTTTGAGTTGATTGGAAAGCCTGTATCATTCTATAAAGTTGTGTGTGCACATAGAAGTACATGCAAACTTGTAAGCTGGCGGCACCTTGAATCTTTATTTATAGTGCAACGATCAGCTGGAAATGGCTGTAGAATACAAACCCTTTAGCAGAGTATGAAATATTTTTCTCAGGTCCACTTGCCTTCCTCTTGTTTGCTCCTCTGTTGCCCTACACTGTAAGTCTTTTATCCGAGCATAAGATAGCATCTTTTAAAACTATGTACACATGCTCATTTCCATACATGCTCTTTCTAAAACTATATGCAGCTGGGTTGGGGAAAGGCAGAGAAATAACACAACAGGTTTTATTTATGGAGTTCTGAGAGTAGACTCCTTAGAAACAGGGGTAGGCAGTAGGGATAACCTTCCAAAATGACGAAAAAGTGGTTTGGAGCAATGACTGTCAATACCCCATATAAAAGGTTCTGAGCTGACGGAAAGTTGGAAAGCACAGAGAAATCAGGCATATGGAAGTGCTGCTTTCCTATGAGCTTAATTGTCTGTGGCCCCATGTCAATTAATAAGCTTGTTTAACAAGCCCTTTTTAGCACTGCTGCATCTCTCAGTGCTGAATAATTATAAGCTGCACTAAACACTTTCTTGAAAGAGATCTACCGCTTTGGTAGCTGAAGCAGAGGTTCACTGTCAGCTGAAAATAATCAGTGAAACACTCACAGTTCCAGCCCCTCAGCGGATCTCCTCTGTGGAAGAAGTTCAGACTTACTGAATAGGTGTTATAAATAATTCTGACAAATCTTGCAGCATTTTCTCCATTAGTACCTGCCACTTGGCTCAAGGTAGTGGAAGAATGATATTTAGAGTCAAACAGGAAATAAATACAGCCTGATGCTTCAGTCATGATGGCTGTTCCGTTCCTTGTAAACACAGCTCTTTATTTATGCTGAGAAGAAAATAAGTCAAATAAAATCTAGATGGAAATTACAACATTAAAAAAATATATATGTATTCCAAAGCCAAATAAAACAAAAATGTAAACTTCTTGTGGAGAACAGTTTTAAGTGGTTCTGGATAAAATCAGAATATTTTATTCCAATTATGGTCTTATTACATTTTTTAAAAGCCTTAATATTTTAGAAAATATACTTGATTTCAGGAAGATATTTATCTGTGCAGTTTCAACTCCATTACATGGTTTTTAGTTTGTTTTAAGCTGTATAATGCCCTTTTAAAAGGCTTTAACCTCTTGAGAACTTTTGACTTAGAAGAGACTGTGTTTCAGTAATGCATGAAGTAGACCTGTTGTATATAGCTGGCAATTTCTTTGAGCATCTTTGATTCAACAAGACAAAATAAAAAATACAGGTTATTGCTACATTCATGAAGGGAAAGGAAATCTCATTCAGGGTAGGTAACCTTACAACAATACATGTTTGCATGAGAGCTCTGGAAATAGCGAAGGTATTTCAATAATATTATAATGGTAAACACAGTCCTTCTTGAGCAAAAGCTCTTATTTAAAAAAAAGTACACATTCTGATATGTATCATGTTAGCTAAAAAGGAGGTCATTAAACCCAAACTTTGTAACTGCTGTTGCAATAAACACCTTGGACCATACTGAATTTCCAGTGCACTACTCCAGTAACGCACCAAATATTTCTGTGGTTTCTGGACTTAAAGCAGGGACAAACATATCTTCAAATTGTGGACAAAAAGGAAATAGTTTAAACTGTGATCATGTCACTTGCAAGAGGAAGACTTTCATCATTTGATCTCACCAAACGTCCATGTGACCCTTAAAGTTCGCCACAGAACTATTTGTGATCAGAACATGTGTGTGTGTATCTTTGTCTTGTGGAGTCTAAGGAAGAAGAAAGGAGCAAATGCTTGACTAGGTGCTGGTGCTCACAGAGCTGTGTGTCATGGAAGTGTGGATGGAGCTTAGCAACAACCCAATGACTAAACAAAATTCTCCTGTTTCCAGGAGATCCCAAGGTGAGGAACGGTCAGTGTAGCCTGTTCTTGGGCAGCTTTTGACACGCAGTTTTGGTTATGTTTGAAAGCTGGAGAAGGCTGTTCCCTGGTGTTTTCAAGCTCGTGCTACATCAGCTGCTGCTGAGCATTCCACAGCAGGAATCTTGTTTGACTTTACAGGACCATTTGCATTCCGTTCCCACCTGTAGCATATAACATCTAGCTGACTTGGTGAATCACATAGTTTCAGACTGTAAGGCTCTGATTAGGGAAGAAATTGTGCTGATTCAGACAACATTGGCTGTTCAGGGTAGCCAGCAGAGACAGTCACACCAGCAAATCTCTTTGCAGGTGCAAGGGTTGAGAAAGTTAAATTCTCCTACATAACAAGATGTAGATATTTATTAAAATTTTTAAAAGCATATATTCCCAATCTCTCTACCTGAAAAGGCGGATAAACTTGTTCATTTATACATGAAGGTAACTGTTTCATTCACAGAACAGCGGGGCATTCGATCAATGATGTAATTTATTTTGAAGGATCTAGACAATATTTCTACTCAAAATGACCTTTTTTGAAAAAAACCTGGGAATATTAAAGAAAATAATCTGCCTGGTGATACAAGGATAAAACAAGTGGAATGGGATGCCCTGTTTGGTAATTATTTGCCATTTCACTGAAAAATACAGTCTATATGATTCCTCTTTAAGCTGACTTCATTGAGGAGAGATTGGAAGTGGTAATAATTTAAGCATGAAGTTAAATCATAATCTTGAATATTCAGTTAAGTTTGCTGTGAGTGTATATTGCTATCCTCCATAACCAACCCATGGTTAAATGTACTTTGCCCGAAGTTGCTTTGTCAGCAACAAACGTACCATTTGAAGTAAATCATTCAGTTCATCCATTAAGGGAATCTACAAATGATACTTCTATAAAAGCTGCTATTGAGAAAAAGCTTATTGTGTTGAGATTGATTCAGTATATTCCACCCTTATAAAAGCTTAAAATAAGCCTTTAAAATCTTTTGTACTAAGCCAAAGGTTTTTTCTGAGAGGGAAGCTTAGAACAGCATAAAAGTTACATAAAAAAATACACTTAAAATCACAGAAAATCTGTTAAATTCTGACTGAAACTCTTCAGTTCAGTTAGGATATTTAATAAATGGCCTGCATCCCTTTTCTGAACTTATTGAATTTTTCTATCTCAAAGTTATTGCTTTTAATTTATTTATGAGTCATGCCCTGAGATAGTCACTGCCCTAGGGCTTCCAGAATACCACATTAAAGCAATTGAATTAAAAAAAGGAAAATGCATTAGCTCACAGCTGTGCTCCTGAAAAATGATATTTTTTAATCATGAATATCCTGACCTGAATCTTAAGATTGTTGATGGCCTTTGGTACATACATCTGTATTTCTGAATAGGCTGTACATATCAATAAGTGAATGCTTCCAGTAACAATGGTCCTTACTCCATTACTTATCTGCTGTTGTAATAACTATATTTCATCCAGAGGCTTTGCCATTTATTGTAATTGTTAGTTCTTAATATGAGCACAATTCTTCTGAAAATGTGCTAAATTCAAAGAGTACAAAGTGTTGGTAAATTCATCATTTCCTTTAGAAAGACCTTTATGTACTAATAATGCACCTCAATCATTTTTGCAATCTGTTTATCCTCAGTGGGAGACAAGAGAATCTTTTAGTGGATGTTAGTGGAAATTGTGGTGGACTATAGAGGATGTAAATATTGATTGAATATATTGATTCATGCTCATTCAGGAAGGTAGTGAGACACTAGCACACAAATAATTGATAAAAATATGAATTGGCTATTTGGACTATAAATTCTCTGCTTTCTTCATTCTAGACCTAGAAGAGGACTTTGATCAATTCACTCTTAAGAGGTTGATCATTAGCTCGATTAATTCACTAAACGGTAAAGAGCTAATACCTCCTTCTCAATCCCTCCTCTGGAAATCTTTCACCATCTCTGTTAGGCAGCATGACTGATCAGCACTGATGGATTTTTTTTTGCCCATAGCCATTACCTAATTTTTTTTTTTTTTTCATTTTCTTTTCTTTCTTCTCCTCCATAGTACATTTGATATATTCCTAAGGGAAAAGAAATACACTTCTGACTAGTCCGTTACTATATTTAAAATTGTGATTAAATGAAGAGAGAGCTAGAAATTATCACTACTTGAATTTTGAAAAATTATTCTTGGCAAAAAACACAGTACTGTGACAAGAAGATCAGGTTATTAGTTACTATGACTGCAATATTAATTGATTGCTGAGCTGAAATGCCATGGGCCATATCTTACTTATTCCCACAACTGTCAATGGGAGTTCCGCTCATGGAACAAATAGAATTAAATAACCCGAGCCTCCTCCTCTCCTTCCCACGCGTATCTCTTCCTTGTATTACATCTACTTAATAGGCTAGTGATATATGAGCAAAATGTAATCCTGAAATTCTGACTTTGTGTTGAAAAATAGTACTTTCCGTGGCACATTGTGTTAGAGCTTTTTTTGTTTTGTTTATTAGCTTTTTTAGGTGTTGCTTAGCTTTAGGAAAGTAAAAATTAAAGTGTGTGCCTTAGTATATTAACATTTATGTAATTTAGCTAGGATATTGGAGTTCATGCCTCCCAGTTGAATGGGATTGATCTTAGTAGAGTTTTACTTTAAGGCTGACTTTGTGGAACAACTGTGTAGCTTTAAAATAGAAAGTAAATGCCCACCATCTCTAATCTTCAGTGTGGTTGATTTGGAGGATGAGGCTATGGATCTTGCAGTCACTCCACTCCAAATATTTTCTAAGCCGTTGGTTCTAGCCTTCTGTTTGACAGCTATGATCACTTGTTATTTTGCTCATTAATTTATCCAATGGCATTTTTGAACCTATGTAAAAGTTTACATATTGCAAAATGCTGCAAAATTATATTACAATTTACAAATTACATTTTACAATTTACAGTTACAAATTATATTGCAAAATCTTGCAAAAATCCCTGTAATATTTGGTAGGAACTTCAGTGGTTTAACTGTGTTTGTTTTGACCCCGTCTTCTAATACTATTTCACCTTTCCCTCTGTTTTTTGAGTTTGTTTTGTTTTGTTTTGTTTTTAATTTAAAGGCATCCTGAATAATCACCTATAATGATGATTTACCTATTCACCTGTGATTCATAAAGTGGAAGTTGGAGCAAGAAATCTACATAACAGTAGAATTGCAGAATGCAGAATTTCTAAATTTATTTTCCATTTATCTGGGCAATAATAACATTCATTAGGCAAAACCCAAACACCAATAACTTCCTATTGTTTCACTGTTTTTACTGAAGCTTTTGATAATTGTCGGTTCTTAGTAGATATAAATTAAAATAGCAGTAATATAAACACTCAGGAATAAAAATGTTCTGCATATACACTTCAGACTGTTATGTTTTTTTCCGGTAATTATAAAAAATGTTGTACTGTAGAATTTATTCAAAGAAATGATGATGTTATAATACTCAGTTATTGCATCAGAGTGATGTTATAATACATCTGCTCCAAGCATCAACTTTTGTTGTGGTTAAGTTCTGAGCAACAGCAGTAGTAACAGCGAGAAGGACAGGCATGTAGGGGCTCTGTGATTTACTTGATGCATTTTCTGCAGTGATGTACAATCAATAGACTAGCAGCCAGCAAACAAGCTGCAAAATGGTTCGACACAAAAAGAACAAGACCCATGTAAAAAAATATAGTAGCGGCCAATCAAAAACTGGTTCTCGTAAGGTGAAGAAGAAAATTTCAGCTATTATTGTAATGTAAGTGCTGAAGTACTGTTAGGACTTCTGGTTAATGTGCACAAATTCCGATACTTCTGCTGAAGATTCTTTTTGTTACATTTGGTAAAATTAAAATTTATATATATATATATGTGTGTGTGTGTGTGTGTGTGTGTATATGTGTGTGTGCATTTTGTAAATAGTAAGTAAATTACTGATAAAAGCAATTTGATGTTTTTATGTCTCAATGCATAAATTTTCTTTATTTGGGTTATTTTAAAGAAGTGTTTTCACGATCAGTGAGTAAAAGGTGAACAATTAGATGTGTTTCACAGAATCCACAATATTGTGTATGTATACATATACATGCACACCCATGGAAATATAATGGAAACAGTATATTTTATAATCAAGGTATAACTAGATGAATAAAAGTTGACAAAAGTTGCAAACTATGAAATGAGTTGAAGATTGGATTCTAAAAATTTGTGATAATTAGGCATAATTTGTATGGTTCAATATATGGCCTAATTTATTTCTCTTCCTAAATAAAATTACCATCAAATTATATATCCTTCTAACCATCCATTTATTCAGATGTGTAGACCCATATATGAGTCCTGTCCCTGTAATTACAGAAGAATGGTAGTCATTAGTGAATTTATTTAAAGGACATTTCTAGCAATGCATATGCCATGAGTAATTTTCCCCATTATAAATCTTATTCTTCAAAAGGTCAGGGAAGTGCAGAAAATAGACAGTTATGAGATGGATGACTAGCCCTTGTTTCCTCTCCTTAAATGTTGTTTCAGTCAGGCTTCTGAAAGAAACTAATTCTTTTTGAGAAGTTACTAAGTTTATGTGTTGAGGGATTTGTGAGCTTGTACTTACAAAGGATTGTGCTTACAACATAATTCTATGTTGCAGTTGCTTTCCTAGTTATTTAAGTAGGAACCAGAGACACTGAAACTCTCTCTCTCCCCCATAGCACTTTGTTCAGTCATCTCTCATCAGAGAGCAGTGGTCTCATGAAAATTGCTGGTAAAAGAAACACTTTTTTCAAATACTGTTTCTCTGTTCCGTCTTCATAAAGTAACTCCTATTACTACCATTTACAGACTGAATAGTCCTCTGATTTTAGAGATGAAAAAAAAAAAAAGGTTAAAAAAAAAAGGTTAGAGAAACTGCAGTGTCTTGCTAGCCTTAATTTGTACTCCAGCGGCTCATGCCTGCAGAGCTCAGGACTTGGTCCCAAATTCAGATCTGCATCAGCCTATAGCAAACTGGTGTAGAGCTCTGCTTCATGCTGCACAGGTGATGTGGAATATCCCTGCTGCATGCTCGGAGGCAGCCTAATGCACATGGTCCTTTTATCACTGGAATAATTTCATCTCATTTGAGTAACAGTCGGAATAGTTACAAAAATATGTTTTAGGGCTTATAAGGTTTATTCCTGATTATAGTACAAATACATCAAATGTCAAATATTCCTCAGAAATATAAATGTACTGATCTCTCCAGCAATGTTTAATAACAATGTTAGACTAGTAGGGATTGAAGTGGACTATAGCATAGTTTTTAATTTAGGGAATAAAATCAGTTTATAGCCTTTGACCTATGGTCAGTTCAGTTTTGCAAGCTATTTTGCCCAAATCCTTTCCTCTACACAAGTTCTGCACCTCCAAAATAAACTACTGACTTTTGGCCTGTGTCCCACAGTCAGAAAATCTCGTCATTCTTGTCCATTCTGCTCCTCTTGCAGTCTGTGCTGAAGAGCCTTTCTAGTCTGATAATTCTATGTCCCTAAAAAATAGGAGGAATGTGTCTGCTGTTCTTTCAGTAAATAGTCGTGGTGTTGGGGGCATTTTATGGATTTTTTTTTTTTTTTTTTTTTTTTAAACCCCAGTTGAAAAGTCTCACAAAATATGCCACCAGCCAGATGAGGTGCTGAAACTGAGAACAGGGCAGATGAGCACAAATATACTACGCTCACTGTTCACTAATAATTTATAAATACTTCTGGCATCATGCTTCCTACTAGGCATCTTCTTATAATCTCTCAGATAGTATTAGATTTACATGGGGATTCCTTTGAACTGTACTGTATTCAGGCTTTTCTTCATCATCAGTGTTGCTGCTCAAGTCCTCTATGTGCCAGAGAAGACCTGGATTAGGCAAAGTTTTGAAAATGTGGAAAAAGAGAAACAGAGAAATTGAAAGGTGTGAAAGAGCCACTGAATAAATATGAGGAGCGAATGCATAAATAAGGGAAAGCGTCAACAGAGTTAGGCTAAGAGTAGAAAGAAAAGACAGTGGCAGAGGTGACAACATGAAAATGGAAAAGGAAGTGATAATTTTCCTCTCCCAAATCCCCATCTGCAAATGCTGTTAGCCAAATTTCCACCAAATATATTTCCCAGGAATGCTGTTCACTCAGGAGAAGAGACCCAAGTTTTAACTCGACAAGCAGATTGTCTGATAAGAAAATCACACCCCAAAATACATTGTCCATCATTGCTTTGTATCCAATTCATGCAAACTTGAGCAGTTTCAGAAAGACAGCACTAGAGAAATAGATTATGTAATCAAATAATGCCTGCAATTCAATGGGTACCACTTCTAATAAAACATTTTTAAAGGGTGGCATGCTTTACATATGTTTGGGTCATCTTAACTCTGGCGTTTCTTGCATAATTGCATGAAGGAAAACATGTTATCTGACTAAATAAGGGATTTGGTTCTTGGAAAACCCCAGCAGACTGAGTGATATGAGCAAATAACAGCAAGAAGTTCCTGCATCTGACAGAAGTGTAGAATTGAAGTGCTGAGTCTGTTTTAAGAGAATCTTTAGTTACATGTTTCTTCTAAATAAACTGATGTCCTCCAATTCAGTGCTGTTGACATTTCTTTTTTACACTTTTTCTATTTTGCAAGAGGTATGCATAACTTTTCTAACTTTTTGAACAGCTAAGAACTGCGAAAGCTGACTTGCAATCCAGTCTTGTACAATATCTTTACTGCTATGATTTTGTTACCCTGCCTTCAATAGGAATACAGATCTCCACACAGAAGGAATTATTTCTCTTTAATACTTTTATTGCACTGGAATAACATGATGACCATGTATACAGGGTGTTCACTGAAATGCATTCAGCATAACATTGCTATGTAATATCATATACTTTCCATGTAAGTGTCAAAACATTTTTTGTACCATTTTGGAGGACAGATCAGATGAACCACTCGTGTTCTCAGTTATAGCAGCAACCTCTCTTTCAATAGGTGTTCATCTCAGCTACTGTTTTAGATGTCTTCTCAGGATTTTATAACTCACTGATTTCACTTCAATCCACCATAGCTGTGACATCGTTGTAGAAAAATCTTCTCTTGCCCTTACTTGAATATCTTGCATTTGAGTACTTTTTACCTTCTGGAACATAAGCAGTGGGACAGAGGGAAGATACCTGCTGTGTCCAGCTTCCCAGTGGCCTCAGTATGTCTACCAGAGAAGACATTTAGTGATGTGCTGAGTCAATTCTACAGACAACCTCTGCTCCTGTTAAAATTAAGTTTTGTTAGCTGTTCACCTATCCATACTCCTTTTGCTTCAGTATGCCATCTTCTAAGTTACCTTGTATTAATTTTTTTTAGGAAGCTTTTGGACACTGAGGATGAGCTCTCTGACATCCACTCGGATTCGGTCCCGCTGGAAGTGCGCGACTGGTTAGCTTCTACATTCACAAGAGAAATGGGAATAGTGAAGAGGAGACCTGAAGAAAAGCCCAAATTCCGAAGCATTGTGCACGCTGTACAGGCTGGGATTTTTGTAGAAAGGTGGGAGCTTTGTTCTCTTATTACAGCAAGTACTGCATTTAACCACAGTGTCTGTTGTTGAAGATCCCTTACATGGTGGGATGAACCTGAAGCAAATCTTTGAGCCAGAATTTTGGTTTCAATTTCTGCAGTCACTTTATTTTTCTATACAGAAATCCAGATTAAAGCTCTAAATGTGTAATGAAATCTCCTGGACTTTGGAAAATTCTGGGAATGAACTTCATGGCTTTGAAACTTCTACACTAAAATATACCAAAGACTGCACTAACGTAAAAGAGTAATATACGAGCGGACAGGCTTTTCTCATAAGTTCATAAAAAGATTTGTGTTGTCTTTGGGACCAGACCTTTAAATAGCGTAGTGTTATTTCACAAACAGTGAAAGATGAATTAAAAAAAGAGAAATTGTTCCAGTACGTTTTAAAGGAGTACTATTCCTTAATATTTTATTTGTTCTTTTAGGATGTACCGAAGAACTTCTAGCATGGTTGGTTTGGCTTACCCAGCAGAAGTGATAGTAACATTTAAGGTGAAATAAGTTTAATCATTGTGTAATTTGAATATATTTGTACTTAAGTTTGGTGACTTTTAGGGTGAAATGAATATATTTTTCTACTGAACATACCCTAGCCATAGTTGGTACTACAGAACTGAGCACACAGAACAGAGAAATTAATAGTTGAAAATTAAAAAATAGCATATTATTCTGTTTATTGTTTCACTGATTAATTGTGATTTCATTTAGATGTTATTAGAGCAATAGGATGAAATTTGTATAGAAATTTTTATAGAAACGTGAGACATGGTTTTATCAGCTCCCAGTGGTATGGTAATCAGTGGCTCAGCAGCATTTGTTTCCTTTTTAGGAAAGAAAAGGGAGAATTAGTGTTGGGATAGAGCTAACAAAAGAAGCTGCAGCTTATGGAACAAGTACAGTATTTGCTGTGAATTTAAGGCATTACTCTAGTTCACCCAAAAGGCGATCTTTTATAGTAGTAAAGTTTCTATGGCTATGTATGCAATTAAAAAATGGTATTTCTTGAGAATGTAGTACCTCACCTTTTCCCCTGAAAGTCAGACACTGTTATATTATTCTCAAATTGCTATATGGCTATAGTGTTACTGACATTGCTGATAGCCTATTTAAAGGATGGGTATTCACATCAGCTCCACAAGGTTCTATAGACAATTTGTATGCAGGAAGTTAAATCTGAAAGATTAAGGCCTTTGATTCAAAGCATACAAAGTTGCGTAGGTCGTGTTAGAACTATTTTATTCATAACTTGCACAACTATTTTCATCATTAATATTGAAATAGTCATTAATATGTTATCTACAGTAGGAGTTTGAAAGAGTTGCACAATAAAAAAACACTAAACTCTCCCCCTTCCCTTCAAACCCCCCCAAAATATTTTTTCCAGTGATTAACTGGAAACCTACTTAAAAAGATGGAAATTTTATGTTTTTTTTTCTTTTCCCCTCATCTACAGGATGTTGATAAATGGTCTTTTGACGTATTTGCCCTAAATGAAGCAAGTGGAGAGCACAGTCTGAAATTTATGATGTATGAGCTGTTTACCCGATATGACCTTTTGAGCCGTTTCAAGGTCAGAAACTAGCCACAAATAAAAATATGTATGCAAAAATAAGCATGTCAAATTTAAACTACAAGAAAGCCAGGATACATTTGAAATGGTTTATTATTGTACAATGCAGTGCAGAATTTCAAAGAATATGGCAAATCGAACATTGTGATATGCCAATAGTTCTACCAAATGGAACTTCACCCAGAGCATGCAAATTTTTCTGCAACCTAAAAAATGGAAAGCTATGTAGACCCATGTCAAGTTTGGGATGGCATGTTGCTAGTGAGCAGCTAAATGTTGTAAGCATTACATAAACAGATTATGTACACAGCCTATTTACTCAGCAGTACTGAATTAGAGTCCCAGCTTCATGGAACAAAGAATCCTAATAAGGCAGAAAACTGTAGTTAGTCCTAAGTACTTTTTTCATGGTCTAAATCATAGTATGTTGCCCACCACTGTGCAGGGGTTTCAGCTGAACCTTCCTCTCCAACCAACTGGGGAATATATAAAGAGAAGACTGTTTTTCCATGGTGTTTTCAGGGCATTGCAGTACAATATGGAGTACTTACAACCAACTTGGAAAGGCTGAGATAAAAAATGGATCAAAATGCCAAATTTATGATTATAATAGTAATGAATGCAAGTTTCATTACAGTTTCAAAATCTTTCCACTGCAAAACTCCATGTTCCTTTTGAAAAGGCTGCCTCACTCTGAAGTTGGTTTGAATATTTTAATGTTAACCAATAACCCAGACTCAGCTTTTCCCATCAAGCTTTTCCCTTCAAGCTGTGGGTGCTTGAAGTCAGAACCACACCAGGACTGCCATTAACAACACAGTCATAAACTACACAATGTTACTGGCTCAGTGGGCTTAAGCCCATTCTCAGTCCCACTGTTCAGCTTGCAGGGCTTTTAAGTAAAGAAAAAAGTCTTAAGGAAAATGTCATTTCATTATATGGGTGTCATGGTTTAACCCCAGCTGGCAACTAAGCACCACACAGCTTCTCGCTCGCTCCTGCCCCCCCCCCCCCCAGCAGGATGGGGGGAAGAGAATTGGAAGGGTAAAAGTGAGAAAACTCGTAGGTTGAGATAAGAACAGTTTAATAACTGAAACATAACAACAACAACAACAACAATAATAATGAATTGTAATGAAAAGGAAAATTGCAAAGAGAGATAAATAAAACCCAGGAAAGACAAGCGATGCAAATGAAAACAACCGCTTACCACCAACGAATGGACCGATGCCCAGCCAGTCCCCGACCTGCCACCTGCCAACATTCCCCCTAGTTTTATTGCTGAGCATGACGCCATACGGTCTGGAATATATCCTTTTGGTCAGTTGGGGTCAGCTGTCCCAGCTGGGTCCCCTCCCGACTTCTTGTGCACCCCCAGCCCACTCACTGGTGGGGTGGGGTGAGGAGCAGAAAAGGCCTTGGCGCTGTGTAAGCACTGCTCAGCAGTAGCTAAAACATCCCTGTATTATCAATGCTGTTTTCAGCACAAATCCAAAACATAGCCCCATAGCAACTACTATGAAGAAAATTAACTCTACCCCAGCCAAAACCAGCACAATGGGAAAATAAATGGGACTAGATAGTACCTGTACTTCATACATTGCCTGGAGGAAGAGGAGGAAAGGAAGTCATACTATCAGATTCAAGGAAGCCTTGTCTCAGGCAAGGTAAAACCGGTGAAGAAAAGGAGATAATCCTATTGTTAGCCTCCTATCTGGCATGCCTTCATTATATGAGCAATCTGTGCATTCCTGGTACAGACAGACAAACGTACATCTCTTGAAAACTATTTGGTTGATAGCTCCGCAGTCTCTTGTACACTAACCACGTGCTGTGCATGGTGTATGTAGAGGGATTATAACATCTACAAGAATTGGGTGAAGACTCCCTAATGCATGTAAGATATTAGGCATTTACATTTTAAATTTTTCTTTTGTTGTTTTTTAACTAAATTCTATGGTATATTTAATTGTGGTTTATTTATTGCATGATTAACTTTGCAGCTGTTGCAGGAAAAAGAAACATTTATTTTAATTTTTGCTTTTCCTCAGATCCCTGTTCCCAATCTTATTTCATTTGCTGAAGCTCTTGAAGTTGGTTACAGCAAATACAAAAATCCATATCACAATTTGATCCATGCAGCTGACGTTACTCAAACTGTGCATTACATAATGATTCATACTGGTATCATGGTAAGAAATACTGCAATGTTCAATTTACTTCTTTTCTCAGACTTTGCTGTTTTGGATAAATGTGTATGTGTGTCTTCTCTTAAGGAAAAAGCTCCCTTGAAAATTGTGCAGAGATAGATTCCAAACTACCATTCACGCTGTGAACTTTATGTCATTTTAACAGTTCTTCCAGGCAGGAACTCTACTGATGCGGAGGAAAAAAGGAGAAAAAAATCCTTCTTAAATCCTTTTCACTTTTCATTGCCTGTGCTAGGGTATTATATATCATACTAAAAGAGATATATTTGCAAGAGTGGGCAGGTGAGATTTTTTCACTTCCACATCAGAGCCTGGGAGGTGTGATCAGGCAAGGATGCTTTAGTATCTGCTGAGGTCCTGGCCATTGAAAGATATACTGAATCAGTGCAAGCTTACTCAAATACTCTGCAGCTGCTTTTTCTTTTAGTTCATAACCTTGTTTAGGACTGCTCTTGAATACTGTATGTGCCTGTAGTAGGCAGGAGATTGCATCTGCCTTGCACTATTACAATATGCTAATATTTTTTAGTATTTGCTTTGGGAACTGAAGTAAGTCTGTGCAAGCATTTTCACTGTAAACACTTATCTTAGATTTAATACCATCAGTGGGAGTCTCCTCACTATCAGCTTGCTAGACAAAAGTAAATACTGACTGAAAGAAAACAGACATCTCTGTCAATGGCCTTTTGATGATTTGTCTTCACTATGAATGCACTTGTTTCAAAAAAAAAAAAAAAAAAAGGTGGGAAGTGATACTGTCTGATTACTGTTTGCAGAGCCGTGAAACAATTCCATAAGACTTTTGGAAAGGAAAATTTTAGGGCTGACTCTAGATGTTTGTGCTCCAATATATACAGAATAAATGACAGTCATGCACTTATGTTAAGCTTTTTCTCACTGAAAGCTTTGCCTTTGGCTTCAGTGGAGGCAAGAACAAGTCCCTAGGCATTACAGGGTTAGGTTCTACTCTTTGAAGGAAGGCATTTGCTTCTAAATATCAAGTTTTTAAAGCTACATTTTTAACACAAGTACTACTTGCAGAGTCTTCACCAGCTAAGATTCCTTTTCACAATGAGATGTTTTCTTGAGAAAGGGCTTCCATATCAGACTGAAGCATAGACTAGACAGCTCTTGCCAAGACGAGTCCAAAACAAAGTTGTGTATGATGTTCACCTACCAAAATAATATTTTAATAAAAGAAAAAGCTTGAAGAGATTAGATCATGGTTCATATCCTACATTAAGTGATGTGAGACATGTCTTTGTTGCAGGTATACACCTGGATCAGCGACTCAACAGGGAGGAAAATCCCTTTGTTGTATTATACATTATAAACATCCCTTTGGCCCATTGTAACTGTGCCCCTCCACTTTTCAAAAAAGACAAGAGCATCCAGATTGTCTTTGTGATGCCAGGACAAGGTTCCAGCTTCCAGAGATATCCTAGTCAATTTGGGATATTTAGCCATTGACTGAACAACTTTGCAACACACTTTGTCTATCTCTGAACACTGAATGAAGGAACCTGTTTCATATTTGAATATCTGCTATTCCACCAGGTGCACACGATAATGAGAAAGGCCTCTCCAGGTCAAGTTTTACAATGTTAGCATCTTAACCTTGTAACTGCACTTTGATGTGATTTGGACAACTATTTTCAGAAAAGCTTAGACTTTACTGCAGTTACTTTTCTGTAAAACCTCATTAATGTTGCAGTGCTGCTACAAAATATTCCTATAAAATTAGGCCAGATTTTAAATATTCACATTTGAATTGCTGAATTATGATATTGGAAGGTTCTTGGAAAGATATCTATCTAGGACAACACTTAGTCAAGAGTGCCTTCAAACAGATGTAGCTTGCCAGGCAGAAGGAATATTTATAGAAATCAGTGTCTGAAAGAGGGCCTAGTGATTTTGCATCTTGCAAAGTACTTCTGTCCCAAATGTCATTTTCAGTTTGAGAATGCATCAGTATCATGCAAATGTTCTGTTAAACTTGTTGGATTTTTTTCCTGTTGCCTGTTTAACCCTACAGAACCCTACTCAATAACAATTTGAAGTTTGCTTCTCAAGCTAAGTAGTTTTCAGAGTATGTCCATTGTAATGCCTCTTTTAACTCTGCTGTATCTTCTAACCAGTGCCTGGACTGGAGTCAATTTGATGCAATTCTATATCAAATTCCTGTGTGGCTTTCGCAGATTGGCATGCAATTTGAAGTTCTTTCATTGTATCTTAAAGAACTGATACCGACTCCCAAATCTTGCAAAGAATTGCTGTCTTCCTTGTTCACTTCGGAAAGACATACTGAAGCAAATGTTTCAAAAAGCTGGATTTTAGAAAACCCTTTTCATGGTTCCTGTTGCTGAGATCATACATTTTGTATCTTTTATAGGCACCTGGAAAACAGCCATATTTCAGCATTTGCCAAAAAAAAAAAATAAAATAATTGGCTGGTCAGAGTTTATGGTTCTCCACAAGCCTTTAGAGGGATTCCTGTGAGGAATAACACATATTCAGAGTTGCAGCTAAAGAAATAAAATGAATATTGTATTTTCCAAAAGTTACTGTCTATCTTAAGAAACAGCCACCTCAGATCAATGTGTTAGAAAGTTAGATATCACAGATGGCACACAATCCATTAACCTTCCCAAGAGATTAAATCCCAGATGATATGACTGAAATATACAACTCAAGCTTGCATTTATGAAGTCTTTGTCTTTATAAAGATTTAAGAATCCAAGTCCCAGGGAATACATCTTGTAAGGAACTTTTGAGTCATCGATCATGTTCCCACCATCCCTTTTCTCCTCCCACGTACCTGTATTGCTCGAGCTAAAGGAAAAAATGTCTTTACTGTCAATAAGTGCATTGTGAGACTCCCTTTCTTACTCCTTTTTTAATCCATCATTGCTTAAAAAAATAGTTTGAACTAGAGCTCAGGAAAAGTTGAAATAAATCTATTTACTTATAAGCAATTTATAATACTGGAACACACCTCTCAACACAAGAGATCTTTTCCAATAGGTGTTACACCTGCATGACATAGTATCTTCCAGGAAGGAAGCAGGTTCCAGCTCTTCACAGTCTTGCAGACCTCCAGATACCTGCTTTTCCCTCTCCCTTTGAGAAAAATGCTTGTTAACCGTCTCTCTAAGAGCTTTCTCCTACTTCCTTAGAAATCCTTTAGCTAAAGGAGTTCTCTGATTCTCTATCTGAATACTGATCAGAATTTTGACTGTACAGATACGGTCTCTAGAATACTTGTTCTCATATAGTACTGTATGAAGCTTCTGCATAGCCCATAGATATTGTTTGTAAGGAATTCTCTTCTACTTATAAATGCATTGTCTAGCAACTATTTTGGTTACTAAAAAAAGCTGATCTTTGAGAAGGCGTCTTAAAGAAAAAGTTTATGTTTAGCTTTAGTTACTAATAATTTCTGGGTTTCTATTCTATTTGGTATGTTGAAAACATTGTGAAAGCCAGGACTGGTCATGGCCTGGTTTCTTGTGACACACAATATGATGAAGGTCATCGTTTCCATTTTTAGAACTGCTTACAGTACATTCTCATTCCTCTGCTGTGACCTTTTTTGATCTATACTGCTTCACCAACAGCCAGTACTTGTTGTTCCTCAGCAGTCTTATTTTGTCGCTGAATGACCTATTCCATTATTCTCACATTACTTATGAATCTTGACTGTTCCCTTTCTTCTTCTTTGAAAGAAGTACTACTACTGGCAGCTTTTACTACTTCTGGCAGTTTATACATCTTATATGCATTCATACACATGTACGTGCATATATGGGTGCATAAAGATGAGATCATTCTTCCATCCTTTAGTACACAAGCTTACTTTTACACTAAAAAAATCTGAAATATGTGTGGAAATGCTTGACTGGCATTTGACTTAATCACTCCTATGACTGCGGGGGTTAATTATCACATGATTTTTCTGCCTTCATTTTTAGATGGAGTAAATTTTCTCCTCAAGGATGATTTATCATTCAAGAAATAGAACTTGAAAGATAAAATAACAGAGCTTATTTTACAAACTGAGTGATACAGAACTGCCTCAGTTAGTAAGAGGTATAAAAGTGCACAAAACTCTAGGGTCTGCATTATTTCGTACACATGACCTGTATTATCTTTTGTTCAGTGTAACTGTATACTAGCCTTATGCACCCTTTTTTTGCATTAGTACAAAGTATGACAAAATTGAGAACAGAAAAATCTCCCATGTGCCTAATTTTAGTGCTATGTACACTGGTAAACTATAGTTAATGCTGATGTTGTACCTAGAACTTATTGTGAGCTGTATATATTGTTCCTAAAAGACAAATTATAACCTTAACTTCATATCAAGCTTTTAGATGAATATACCATAATTTGACAAGTGCCATGTATGGGCTAGCAGATTAGATACTTCCTACTCAAAACAGCTCCAAAGTATACCATGTAATTGTCTTAATAACTTCTTACATTTTTGGCTGCCAATATTTACTTTGCTAGTGACCATAAGGATGTTAACTTGGTCTTAGAGAAATCATAATAAGTACAAGGAGTTATTTTACTGTATAATACTGAAGTGTTATGGATATACAGTTACCTGGAATAAGACAAGAATAAAGTTTGGTTAAGTTGAACGTAATGGAAAACATTTCCAGTACTGTAGTATTTAATCTGAGTTAGGCTATTATAGAAAATATGACTAAGATTTGGTTTTCATTTACCAGCACTGGCTCACAGAACTGGAAATTTTAGCAATGATCTTTGCAGCTGCCGTCCATGATTATGAACATACTGGGACCACAAACAATTTTCATATTCAGACAAGGTAAGTGAAGTGGTCTCTTAAGTGTCATACCTGGAGTTTGCTGTTCATTGGTCTGAACTGTTTCATATGTCTTACTGATACAGCCAGGAAGTAGCCAGCTCATTCCTGATTTTACAAATTGCTTCCTTGACCTCTGTACAGTTAATGGGACTGCTCACATGAACAAAGACAGTGTGGAAAAGTAATGAGTTAGCTCCATAGTGTTTGAAATCATTATATTTTGGAGCTCATATATCAAGAGAGATTTCAAAAAAGATTCAGAACATGGACTTGAAAACCCCTCACTCCTCTATTTGCTCACTTAAATTCTGATACTTTTGACTCAAAAATTTCTTCAACAGCGTCCCCAGAAAAATACCACTTCATTTTCAGCAATGTATCTGCACTTACTTCAGGTGCTACATTTTGTTTCAAGTTGTGTGTTAAACTTACAGGGTCCTAGTACAGAGGGGAAACCTTCAAGTACGGCTTTAGAAATACCCATCACGAGTCCTCTCCTAGCAAGTTTTGACAGCATCTGCAGTACTTATGAAAAAGAAATCTAGAAAGAAATCCAGTTTGAAAGTCAGGCTAACTGTATTCTTATGCAGGCGCAGCATGTCATCCTAGCCTCTGGTCCAAAACAGCAGCATATAACTCTTTCCCTTAAAATATTTTCAGCTTATCAAAGGAAAATCACTGACCAATCCATTACTGGGTGATAAATAGTACACCTGATACTTAACCAAGTATGAAGCATCTTCCTGTTCTTTCATACTAGGCTATACTTTGGTTTTAGTATCCTCAGTTGAGGAGTCTGCTTTACCTGCTCTTGAAAAAAAATTTTCAGCAAAGCACTGACATATTCTAACAAAACAGCTGTGTGCTAGAAATACTACTACTTTGAACAGAAGCATCCTCACACTCCCCTATACAGATCAAGCACCCAATGGTTACATTTAAATTAAATCCGTAATAAACTTGTGCCCTGAGATGTGCTTATCAATAATGAACAAATTCTAGATCTGCAGCTGAAATAAAGACATAATTCTTTTCTCCCTCAGCATAGTCTGGCTAAAAATAAACTTCAGTTTGTAGGTCCAAGTTTATATTACTTTTCTATTTTTGTCCTTAATATTTTGCTCTGAAGTATTGCAAAAGTGGAAAATTAATTAAGCTGTTAGCCTTCGAATTTTTCTTGGGCATACTTGCAAAACAGGTATTTGTTTTGTGATGGGGCTCATTCTTCCCTCCTAGTAGAACTTGGCCCTGATGTGGCATCCCAGGGCCATGATTCCAGGCTTCCTTTGCCTTAGAAAAGCTGATGAAATGGCTGTCATAGTCATGGCAATTCTTAGCACTGTTTCAAACTAGCCATAAGCAGCTACGTTGATCGAAGTGTGCTTCATTAAACATATGTGATTGGCAAATCACAGATTTTCTCATGATTTTAGTAGGATTATGGATGTAAACATATTCATTATTTAGGTAGGTTATGGTTTGTTCCCTCTAAATAAAGTTTCCAATCCTATTTTCATTTTTTAGACTCCTCGGTACCATACCGTACATGTGGGTGGTTACACTGAATATATACTATTGCTCAACAGAACAAGAGGTTGAATTTACCTTATTAATATCATAGTAACTGCACTGTACACCTTTCTTCTAGTACAGACTTTTCAGTTGGCCAGATTGAAATACTCAGGAATAGTTTTATGAAGACAGAAGTGTAGCAGAGAGGTGAGCCCCAAGGTTACTTAGCAAGTGCAGATCAGGTCTTGGGGAAACAAATTCCCCAAGAATTAATGAAGTCTGAAGCTAAGTATGATAAATCCATACAGCATCAAAATCTCTATATAATTTTGGTATAGTAGGTTAGTCTTTAATTAAGAAAGGATACTGTCGAGGGTGCTAATGTTAGGGTGAGTCTGGCTTTAGGAAGCACTTGAATGCAATCAAATTTCAGCTTAGCATCTCTTCCATTCCATTGTTATGAGGCTCAAGGTTTGGCTGTTTTTCTGACAAAAGATGGCATCCACTTAAAACATATGAAATTGAAGTTTTTAAATATTTTATTATTTACAGCTCCTTCTGATTATGAGTGACATGGGCCAAAGCACAACTCTCAGAACAGGCGTAGTAACTTCTTAATACCCATGCTATGTGTGGAGCCCCCTTTGTTGGTGAATGCATTGCATTTTAAATGGTTGTATTGCCAAAGAGTACTTGAGTAGCTTAATTAGAACATTTCTGTTGCTTTACGATCCTACCTACAGTCAAGAAGCTCAAAGAGCTCCTCACAAATTTTTGTTACAGTTATATAAATAAAACATCACACATTTAAAAATATGACTTTCCCCACAAACAGTATATACAATGGTATAATGATAATTTTTTTATGCATTTAGGATGGAAACTTTATCAGTATTTGATACAATAGGAACAAATAAACATAGTTTGATGAACTTAGTCAATAATTCTCATAGAGAATACACAGTTCTACCTTCCCCAGTGCCATCATTGGGATGCTATTGCAAATTCTGCCTTTTTTTTAACACTAGGTCAGATGTTGCAATACTGTACAATGACCGTTCTGTTCTTGAAAATCATCATGTAAGTGCTGCTTATAGACTCATGCAAGAAGAAGAGATGAACATCCTGGCAAATTTAACCAAAGATGACTGGAGGTAAGACCTACTGTGACATTCAAACTTAATTCCAGTGTTTAAAAATAATAAAAACCACCAAACCTTCCCTGTGGGGTCTATTTTAAGAGTTCAAATTACAGGAAGAAGCTTTGGCACTGGAAGGAGTAATGGATATTTAGAGCTTAGGGAAGGCTGCTATGGTGTAAAGAGGTACTGTTTGGGAGGCTCCATATAATTTTCCAAGTGAGGTTGTGCATTTACAAGGCACAGTGTTGGACTGTGTGGACAGTGTCTCAGGTGAGATAGTTCTTCAGGAAAACCACAGTGCTGCCCCTCTTGAGCTAGGTCATCTTTGCCTAACAGTGGGTTAAAACCTTGGTGCAGAGTCACACTCTGCTGCCAGCTTGTAATTCCTGAAGAAAATTTGACCGGCTGAAAAAATCAGGATCATAATTGATATGTCACAAATACTAAGACCTGTAAGACCAAAATGAACAAGTGTTAGAGATGAGACTTTCTCCATTAGTAAAAAGAACATGTCATCTTTGTATACCTTTGATCGCTACATATAGCACTTAAAATATGAGTCTTCTGTGTGTTTCTCTCTGTGACCCTATTTTTGCTTGTTCTACCTACTGAGTATGGACAAAGTGATTGTGCCAGTAGACAGCCATCAGAGGCTGTTATTCTGTCTTTTAAAACCATTGTTGTAGAGACGTAATGATTTTCAAATCTTCAGACTTGTTGCCTTGAGTATGTTTTTTAAAAGTAGTGTTGTTTCATATTGTGTCCTACCAGAGAATGCTTTCGGGTAGAGAGGGGCAGATCTTCTTCAGCTGAATTTCAGTTCAGGGCTGGACCCAGGATGGCTTGAAGACACTCATGTGCCTCCCCAGTCCTGGCTCCTTCATCACTGGAGACTACCATAAATGAGTATAGTTTGGGTATCCCTGCAGCAACATGCAGTTGCTTCAGCTGCCAGCAATCTGGCTGCCAGCTAGTACAGTGCATCCCAGTGGTATTCTTTTGTTATGTCACTGCGGAAGAGGGTGATAGGATGGAAACTCCTGTGAAAGACAATATTTGCCAAAGGAAGGAGAACCCTATGGATTCCAGGTGTGTGATGTTTATACATATTGCTCTGATGGACTGCAACAGAATGAGGGAGGAATGTGATTTTACATTTCTGAAGCACACTCTTCTCTGCATAGATTGCTCACTCCGGTCTTTCCACAGTTCTTTTTCCAGTCCAGTTATGGACGCTTTGCACTAGCTTCTGTTGCATTTAATTTCTCCTTGGTTTTTAACCTGTGATAAACTACCTCGTTCATTCTGAAGTTGCTCAATCACACACTGAGTGTGTTTGCACTTGCTTTTCAACCTCCTCGCACTGTAAACCAATTAGGATTTTCTGGAGGATCTTATTTTAGTTTTGCAAATGTTGTTTGTTTAGAGTGGCTGCACAGATCCAGTCCACTATTATATGCAGCCAATTTGACATTGGTGGGATTTGGCAACCAGGGAAAGTGGAATTTATGGTCTCTTGTTGGGGCTATTCAGTACAACTTAGAAGAGATGTGTAACCTGGCTAATAAGCTCAAGCAACTAAACTAGGACACTCAGTTCCACGTTTTGTCACTTAGCTAGGCAATTACAGTCTGTATTTTCAAATAAACCAGTAAATTCCAAAGCGCCAACCTGAGAACCTGCACAACCTGTTGAAGTCTGATACTTTAATTTAGAGGGTCAGTCATGGAAATGATGGTTTCCTGGTATTCGTTTCTGATATCCAAAAATTCCCATTACCCTGTCATCAGATACCATTGTTCATTGGTGCAATGAGAGATCTGTTAGCCACTTAAAAGAAGCTCTTCAATTTTCTAGTTATTACTAGAGCAAACTTCTTGGATCTATACTGAAATTCATAATGTTAGACTAACAGTTTGGAAGTTTGCACTGAATCAGGTTGGCAGTAAATTGAAATGATGATTTGTTAAACTTTAATGTACTTCCTGGCACTGATTAATTTCTTGACTACTGTCAGATCTGTTTTCTTGAATTGCAGCAATTTCATTTTTAAAAAATTTAACACCGCTGCCTATTTAAACTGTGATTCTGCTAATTATTTCAGCAAGATGAAGCAAAATGACTGAGAATTACTTTATAGTATTACATTTTCTTTCCTACAAGTTAACATTAAGAAGATAAAAATGCACTAATAAACTGTCAGCTTCAATTAAGTTTAAAACATAGGGTTTGGGTCTGAGCAGGGAAACACTGCCAGCATTCTGATGAGGATGTCCTTTGTGGATAATGCATGTGACATTCATAGTCATTTCTCACTCTTTTCTCAACTCTGAAAATATATTCCAGTCTTTCATATTGTCTTGTTTCTCTCACTTAGTGCCCCTGAATAACTAAAGAGAGATCCCTTTTTGTTCCCCTTTCTCCTCTGCTTTACCAGGCTTCTAGTGTTCTAGCACCCCATGTGTTACATCAACAGTCATAGGTGGCCAGGCAGTGTTAATGTGTCAAACCATTCCAGTCGTAAGACATACAATGATATATTGTCTGATTATATAAAAAAGACTAACAAAACAGTATGCATTATATACAATGCATAATGAACAGCTCTTCTTTCACAAATTCACATGGGAGTCTTCTGTCTGAGGAAAGCAGGATTGCTATAACTTGCAAGATGAACCTTATGTCTTCAGTTCCCAACTTGCTTTTGCTCATCTTAGCCTATTCCTGCATTTTTTCATTAGTTTCCACCTGACTAAATGTCTTTGTCATGGACAAATCCAGGTAAAGCTGGTTTCTGTTTATTGGTTAGCTACTTTTCCGAGAAATTCATGTGCCACTCTTTGTCTCTTGTTTATTACATGTTTATTACATTAACATTGCATTATTCATGTCATCTTTTCACACCATCTTGCATCTATTTTTTTACAGTATCCAATCCGTAGGACATAAGGATATAGGAGGGTTAAGAAAGGATGACAGCACACGACATGACAGTTTACTTAAGAAAAATGGACATTGTATACTCAAACCCAGTAATCTTCCAATTGTGGGCCCCAAAAATCCACTATGCACTGTATATGAATGCTGATACCACTTCCCATCATAGAACTAAAGATGGCAACACCTACGTATCTTTTTGCCATGGTAGCATGAGCAATGCTAACTGTATTATCCCGATGCCTGTAGCTGTGGACTGCTTAATGAAGTGGGCAGAGATTTCTGTCCAGCAGTTACCTGTGAGATTGACTGAGGTCTCCTTCAATATGGAAGTTGAGATGATATTTTTTCCCTGGGAAATGATTTGGGAATGATTTAAGTCCAAGAGTAATCTTCTGTGCAATGGTAGCAGACTGAGCATTCATAGCTCTAGTAGACCTTTATTAAATGTTTCCCTGTCAGTTCTCAATTTTCCATCCCTCTGTTGATGATGGATGGGAGCGCAGGCAGGAAAAAACTGCAGACCGTAGGTGGAGAGCCTCTCCTTTGCTGCTCAGCAGCTTTTTAGTGGCCTGAAATCTTCAGAAGTGTGTGAGGAGGGTTGTGCTATGTTGTTTGATCTTTATTCAGGTGGTGGAGGTAAGAATTAGGGTTTGCCTGCTGCCATGACAGCGTGAGTAAACTGAAAGCAACATTTTGCTTCTCTGTGTGTCTTGTGTAGTAGGGGTGAGCTTATTTCTGATTACTCTTAGAAGTTCAGACATGGAAAGTTCCTAGGAAAATCTCCCATAGAAAGGGGAAGTGATAATTATTTCAGTCTTACAAACAACAGGGTTTAACAATGCAGAGCCCTCAGGTTTCATGCAGTGTTAGCTGTTGGGGTTTGTTTGGTTGTTTTTTTTTAATGGCTTTGGCTGTTTTTGAAGGGTGCAGTTTCAAAGCAGTGTGGAGGAGGAACAGTTGGGATGCAAATTAATTAGTATCTTATTATGAGGTCAGATAAGGTAAGGCATTTTCTAAACACAAGTTGGTATGGCTGCATATTATTCAGTAGAAGTGAGAGGATTGAGTCTTTATCCAGTTACATCAAAACAAATCAGGAATAAATACACAAAAATCAATAAGGACTATCAGTTTAAATATGCAATTAATTTGGCTCAAAACCAGTCTTGATAGTTTTTATAACAAACTATTCTAACAGCCCTAAAGAAAATTGCAATTTACCTCTTTAAAACATAGTCCTTTGAAAAAACTGCATTAAGTAAATCAAAGATAGGAATACAATATGAAAGATCAGTGAGAATGACTAAAGTAGGATTCTACTGTTGTAATTGATACTTGGACATCCTTAAGACTAGGGGTGTGCTCATGAAGATAGGTGCTACATAATCAAAGATTTAATGTGGTGAATTGTCCCTGATACACATATAAGCAACACTTGCACATAAATCCTCCTAGGCCATTTAAAAAGTATGTAGATAAAGACTCAGCAGACTCCTACAAGGTCTATGTACAATCTTTCTACATCAAAGAAACAGAATTTTCCAAATCAGTATTTATTGTTGACAAAATTAATATACTTTCATATACGATCAGAATTAATACACTCTCTTACATGATTCATGGTTTACTATTTTCATATTCATTTAATAGAAAGCTGGTGTACAAGCCAACATCTCTGACCACAATACCAAGATACAGATAAATAGTAAATCCCAAGCTTGTTCTGATTCATGAAATAGGCAATAAGGTATTTTTGAGATGAAGGGTAGTTTGTCATAATGTTCATATATTGCTATAATGTTGATACTGTTTCAGATGTAGTACGTCTTGCTCTTCCTAGTGTTTCCACAGCCTTCTTCCTAGGTTTAGTGTTATGCCTGCTCTGCACTAATATGAGGGCAATAATGAAAGACACACATATATCCTCTTGTGTGGTGGTAAGCCCAGAGACCAACTGGTTTTTTGAGTAGTCTACTGCTGAATAAAATAAGGAAAGACTTACAATGGGTGACAGGACTGCATGTAATTTTAGCTTATACACTAGAAAAGAGGAATTACAAAACAGTGTGACTCTGAAATAATGATTGCAGAGTGCATTTTCTGAAGTACACTGCTTTCACAGAATCCCTTTAGGATACTACATTCAAGTTGTTAATAATTTATTTAAACGCTTCTTAAAATGTAATAAAACCTGTGATGTTGTTTAGAAAGTTATAAATTAACAAGTACTGCTTAAACAAATGTACCATACATAGAATACATGAATTGTAATCAGTCATTTTCCTTTTAATTATTCTTAGGGAGTTGCGTAGCTTGGTCATTGAGATGGTCTTGTCTACAGATATGTCGGGTCATTTTCAACAAGTTAAAACGATGCGACATACTCTACAGCAGACAGAGGGGTAGGTTATTTTCCATTTTGTTCATTATCTATAGTCTTTCAATAAGACAATGTACAAGAAAAGAATTTAAATAGTTGCTTTTGTTTTGAGATAATTGGAGCATGTCCTTGAATTAACAGGGTAGACAAAGCCAAAGCCATGTCTTTGATTCTACATGCAGCAGACATAAGCCATCCAGCAAAATCCTGGGAACTGCACTACCGGTGGACCATGGCCCTGATGGAAGAATTTTTTCGACAGGTGCCATTTTAAAATCTTTTAGTAAATCTAGTTCAAGAAGCAATGGTTACACAATTAAATCTTTTCATAAGTCTACCAGCAAAGATGCTGTTGGTTGTGATTGACAAGCATAGTCAGTAGTATATATTCCCTACTTTTCATACATACCACTGACATTAATTCAACTTTTATGTGCGTGAATAAGATGAAATTGTTATAGCTCTATATCTATTTCAGCTGATACCAGGATTCTGAGTGTTGTAGTGGTTTTTTTTTCTTTCAATTATAATATACCTTGTCAAGCTGTTTTCATTCTGTAGACAGAGATTTATATATGCTTTGAGTTAAAAAGAAGCACTGGCAGGGTAGGATGAGGGACTTGAAAATAGGAAGAATTCATGTTCAGCAAAGGCGGCAAAAAGTTGTATCCATTTCACATTTCACAAAGACCTCCTATTTCTTTTCCTTGCCAGTACTTGCCATGGATATGCCACGTATATCTGAAGGTTTTGCTTTCATAACAGCCTGATCCAAAGCCAGAGGTTAGATGGTATCATCCTGTTAATGCTGTGGCCATATATCCTAAAACAAAAATGAAGACACACCTTTGTGAAGGCCTTTTCATTTCTGTGAGATACTGAACGCAAAGAGCAAGCCCAGTAGGTGTTGGTGTCACTGCTGCCATTTTTTTACTTACCTCAGGAGGTGAAAAACCCCATTTCTCCAAAGGGGTAATACTCTCCCTGTAATGAATATTTGTGACCATGCACATTTTTAACATAACCATTACTGATGTACAATTGATAACCAAAATCCTGTTTAGGTATTACACAGTTTCTATAGTTATACACACGTTTTAAAAATGGTTAATACAGATAATGGAACAGTGTGTGTCTTGCTCAGCTTGATTGTCATTATTTTGCTATATGCTGACATTTTCAAATCAGATGGATCACACCGGAAAAAGGAGTCAGAGCATGAAAAAGTCAGTATGTTAAACCTTGAGATTGTTAGGCCCATCTGCCCTAGAAGGTTCTTGCTCAGTTCCTAGAGCTTCTTTGTATGAATTCTCAGTAGGGAGCATCAGGACATCCTTGACTCTGAGCTTTGCACCGGGGAGACAGATTGGAGAGCTGGTGCCTTAATCTAAATAATGAATGGGCTGAGTTTTGTGGAAATACTGAGTAGAGTCATGAGTTTGTGTCTGCTTCTGTAAATGGAAATGATGAGGATTTTTAATTTGAGAGGCAAAAGGAGGAGCAGATTGCCTCAGATATATATTACTTGACAAGGTCAGAAATGACCAACTGTAAAAACATTTTAGACACAGAGACAGGCTAGACAGAGCCCATGGGACAGTGAGGCAGTGTGTCCAGTCAAGTGCATGTAGCATTAGCAATAAACAGTACCATACTGGTTGTTGAGTGCATAGGATGAGCTAAGGTTTTAGTTATTCCTTTATCCTTCTGTTAGAAGAAGTAACTGGATCCCAAATAAGCTGCTCAAAGACTTGAGAAGGCATTTAACAATAGAATCAAATCACCATGTATGTATGTCTGCAACTCAGCAGCATAAAATGTCAAAGTCTTTCAGGCTGTAGAGGAGTGTGCAAGGAACTGAATCCCTCTTTATACATACTACTAAGAACAGCATGTGTGGAGTAGTTCCAGCACATTTAAAGTGTGATTAAGGAACTGTACATGTATAAATGCACCGAGCAGTGCAGACACAGTAGGTCTCCTGCTTCCTAGATGCACTGACCTGGTTGTGCATCCTCTGGTCTGTTGATCTGAAAGTGTGTGATAGAAACTTCTGGGATTTCTAAATCTGTGTCAGCCAAGATGAAGTAGTCCACATATATACAAACCCCACTAATTTCTCCTCTTCTTTTCTTTAAAGATAGTAATTCAACTACTTCTACTGCCTTACAGGAAAAAGCAGCAGAGTCTGAAACTGCTGATGTAAACCCAATGCTTTAACAGGCAGCTTTCAAAGTAGCGAGCACCAGCAAAAAATGAACATTCACCTAGACAAAAAACTTTGTTAACTGCAGCTAACGGTTAAAATATGTGCCAGTGTTAACATCAGGGAAAAAGCCAAACAACGCTTTAAGTTTAAAAGCAACAACTACAGAAAGTGTGTTATAATGCCAAGGAAAATCTGAGCTACTTGTTTAAAATAGAAATACACCCACCCATCTCAAAACCTTAAAAAGAAAGAAATACATAGTTCAAGTCACTCAAAGAAGTATCACAGCTCCTATAGCATTCTGCTCTCAGTCTGAATAGATTCAAAAGCACAAAAAGAGAATTTGTCCAGTGAGTTCAGCATCTGGACAAAGAATTTTTTTTTTTACTGTTTTGATCATTATTTTGATTTTAAATCTCATGAAATTTTAATGATCAATTCAAATATCAGTCCTGTGTCCATTATTACAATTTACAATAGACTTAGACTTATATGACATTTAAGTATTAATTATGTATTGTATTAATTGCAAAGTGATTCATAGTTGGGGTAAAGAGCTACCTGAAAACATAAAAAAATTCAAACTGATTCTTTGCTATTGTGGAATTTTCTCTTTTTTAAAAACTAGTTCAGGGAAGATTAAAAAATTAATATTGCTTTAGAAATCCTGTATTCAACAATGGCTGAAATTGTTAGAACTACCCCAGTTTATATTATATCACAGTCTGGCTCCTGCATTTACATGGAGGTGCCACTACCATTGCTCCTAGTAGTAAGTGTTCATGTGTTCTTCTAGCCAAATTATGAACACTTGGGTGTAAAATTTAAAGGCCATAGTGATAAAACTCTCCAATTCCATATGAAACACAATCTGCGAGCTACATCTGTTCCTGTGGCTGAAGTGGTTTTATTGGTATTATAGTTCTAAACTTTTCTCAAATCTAGTTCAGTGATACATGATAAAAAGACTAAGGAAGTTTGATACTGCCCCCTTAATCCATCAGCTGGTATGCTCATGTGCTGCTCCCCACTGAATGATCATGAAACAGCACTCCCTGTGAGAAAGTAGAGTCATTTTACTTGAAAGGCTAAGTTTTCCTGTATCTATAATGTCAGTGCTTCTGGGGGCCAGGTTTGTCCAGCAACACAAATTATTACTTCCTTTGAAAGATGTCTCTTCAGGGTTTTTTGCGCCACTAGACTTTCTTTTTGCAAGCCATTTGGCCTATCATGCTGAAAATGAAGATAACACCCTCCTGTCTGATAAGACTGTTACGACAAAAAAACTCTTTTAATGTCTTAGGTGTTGAAATATTTTCAGAACTAGGTTGTACAAATCATCACAGGGCGCCTACAAGAAAGCCAGAGAGGGACTTTTTACAAGGTGTAGTGAAAGGACAAGGGGTAATGGCTTTAAACTGAAAGAAGGTAGATATAGATCAGATGTAAGGGAGGAGTTCTCCACTGTGAGGGTGGTGAGGCAGTGGAACAGGTTGCCCAGAGAGGCTGTGGATGCCCCATCCCTGGAAGTGTTCAAGGCCAGGTTGGATGGGGCTTTGAGCAGCCTGGTCTAGTGGAAGGTGTCCCTGCCCATGGCAGGGGCGGTTGGAACTAGATGGTCTTAAGGTCCCTTCCAACCCAAACGATTCTATGATTCTATGATCTTTGTAGTGAAATTGAGCTTGTGCTTTTTTATGGCTTCAGCAGCAGAGAGACATGCCTGCTAGTTAGAATGTGTTCAAGTCAGATCATGTCCTTGACTTGTGTAAATCCATTGAAGAAATTTTACAAGTTGGATAAAACAATGTAATAGAAGGAAACACTTAGCATTTGGCATACTATTACAAACATGTCTAAATATCTCCAATTCCATTACATCTGGGATTAGCAAGACTAAACTGTGAATGTTGAAGGACTTCATATATGTTAAACCTTATTGGCAGATGCCTTGCTTTTGAGGAGAACTTGTTTGCAACAAGTTCCTTTATATAAAAATTGTCAAATGTAAGTTAGAATTTTGACTTTTACTTTTCTTGAAAATGTAAAGATAAATAAAGAGGGTTTTTTTTGCCTGTGGCTTGTTTTTATTTAGGAATATAAGTGAACAAAATAACCTGTTGAATAAATACTAAGACTATTCAGATTCCTTTGTCTCTCTGTCTCTCTATCAAATATGTGCTTTTAATATTAAATGTTGTTATTTGCAGGGAGACAAGGAGGCTGCTTTAGGTCTTCAATTTTCCCCACTCTGTGACCGCAAGTCTACTTTGGTAGCTCAGTCCCAAATAGGTAATGACAAGTTGTGTTTTTCTTTTTCTTTTGCTTGTATGTGTAGGAGCATGTAAAATCATGTGGACATTTCTTATACTAATTTTGAATTTTAAATGTTCCAAATGCCATCATATAGAAGGTATTTCTTTGCACCTATCTGTTCACCAAACTCGTATGCTCTTACGGCAGAAATGTGCTAGTCTCAAAAGAACATGAAGTAATTTCAGCGTATGTCATGCCAAGGAGGGAGGGGTAGGAGAGGGATTAACCAAAGCACTGGACATGAGCCCAACTTCTACTGGACACACTTTAGAATTCAGTAGATCATGTCCTCAAACAGATTGACTCTTGCTCAAGATCTCACAGGTCTGTCTTTACTAGAATCTGAAAGCCTGGTACTGTTTTGTAGATGCATCTCAACTTAAAGCTGATTCATACATCAGAGCTCTGGACTGCCGTTAAGACTGTCAGTGTGGCAGGGTCAAACTACACAGGGTCAAGCCTCCTTAGGTTGACAAGGACCACTGCATTCTGTTCCTGTCAATCGTAATTGCATTTTGGTCAACAGTGGCCAAAATTCAGCTTCCCATTTTCAGAAATGCGTGTCTTGGCTGTCTCTATCCCCGTTTCCATCAGCAATAATAAGGAAATCAAAATTGGTAAAGATCACTGGGGCTAGTTACAAGGACACACCCTAGAAGCATACTGAGTAAAGCAGTACGTCCTACCAACAGCTGTACCTTTTATGTGAGTGAACACAGTACTTAAGGAGAGATTCTTTAGGTGACAGTGTCTTATCCTTGAATTGAAGCATGTCATCATGTCTGATCTTGTCACTCAAAATGTCCTTTATTCCTTTTCACTGGGACTTGAAAGGCAACATGCTTGAGCGTCATACCTACTGCAGGAGGGAAGCTGGATCCTATGCTGAAGCACTGTTGCTCACCTTTGTGCTGTGTTGCATGGTTAGAGTATGAATACATCTGGAAATCCATTGCTAGCTCATGTTTTAGCATTTTTTTTTTCTGTTAAGTGCTCAGCAGAGAATAATGCTTCATTCTCTCACTGTGTCATTCCATACCTTGATGAGCACTTTAAAATGTAAAAGACATTGTTCAGAGCTGACATCTCAGAACTGTGGGATGAACGCTGTCTCCTAAGGATATTACTTGTTCTCTTCACTGATTTGACAGAACACTCCTACACATTGTGAAATAACACTTTACCTCCACTGAATAATAAACAGTAGTTTGAAATATTAACTCCTTGGCAAGAAGCTCCGAATGGTAAAAGAGACAGTATGACTTCTAGCCCCCTGGCTCAACGGTAGCTTCCCTTCTATTCAATAATTAATATTCATTTCAAATGGTAGGTGTGTTCTGCGTTGCATAAATTTTACAAGAAAAAGGAATGAAAAGCTATAATTAACTAATATCTAGTATCTACATGGCTTCAGGTGTTTTTGGTTTTAGTTGTGCCTTTTTCTTCAAGATTATACTAGTGGTATCTAGTATATTAAATCAGGACTACAGTCAGAAAATCAGCCTGATAGCAAGTATTTATAGATTTGAGAGCTGTGGAAATGTAAAATCTGGTTTTCTCTCTTTTTCTTCTTTAGGTTTCATTGATTTCATAGTAGAACCAACATTTTCTCTTCTTACGGACTCAATGGAGAAAATTGTTATGCCTCTTATAGAGGAAGCGTCAAAATCTGAAAGTCCTGCATTTGGGACACCCAGGTATGAATACACTGCTTAGTTATTGAACTAACATAAACTAACATAATAATGTCATTCTCAGAAGTGTTGCAATTATTTTAACGGTTGGAAAAGTAACATAAATAGCTGTACAGTATTGCCACCATGTGGTGCTATGTTGTATTTGCAATATGCTATTACTCCATTGACTGTGGATGATCGTGCATATAAAAAGGCAAAACCACAATAACGAGCAGAATACACACGTATAAAATATAAAGTTGATTTTCTACAGCTTATCTAATAACAATTTTTTCCTTTGACTGTAATGTTTGCAGTAGATTGTTGAAGTTCCTAGTTCTCTCATCTTGAACCATTTTCAGTATAATTTTAATTGACAGTACCAAAAGTCATTCCTTCCTGCTTGAGAGACAATTGGAAGTGGAGGTGGTGAAGGTGGTTTCATTTTTTTTTTCCTGTTTTTTATTATGCTGTAGGTCACTTTCCTTCTTCACCTTTCCATGTTTGTATTATATGATATATACACTTGAGACAAAACTGATTCCGCTTATATTCCACTTGAGAGAACTAAATACAGTATAAGTGAGATGCAGGGGTGGGGTTTGCCCACCAAGCTCTTGATTTTTGCATCATGATAGAAGTTGTCTATAAAACAAACTAGCTATGGCAGACAATGTTATCTGAGTCACTCCATGCTGAAAGCATCGTTCAATAATCAGATGCTCCTTTTACAAATATTGCCTCTGTTACCACATTTTTTTCTTTTTGAAACTGTAATTTGAGCTTTCACTGAGGCTACTAATATGATAGCTGTGCAGGGCAGTTTTTCATTGCCTGTGCGTTAGTTAGATTTTAATAGCAAAATGGTGAACCTAGGTCTTTTCTGATCGTGAGTTTACACGTACTTTGGTTACTAGAAGTAAGTGGAAGTTACTACAAGTAGGTACTTATGACAGTGTTCTTAGTGTTTTGGGGAACAGTGTTAAACTAAGGCATTATTGATGACAAATTTGTTTACCTACTCACTTCTTCAAAAATGAGTGATTAGCAGCTGCGCATGATTAGTAGCTCCATGCTTAATTTTGGTTGATGTTCATGACTGAGTGGTAGGTGAACAAAGGCTTATGATCCAGCAATGCTTCCTCATATGAGATAGAAGATTAAGGGATTTTTTTTCTTAGTATGGAATCAAGACCTACACTTATGAAGAGACTGGAGAGCCTATAGCGTGATACAGGAATGTCTGAGCCAGCAGAGTTGCACAAACACTACTGGGTGGACACCATGAGTATATGGTGTGACATTCACTGTGGTGCCTGGAAGACATTAGAATTATAGCCTATTCTTTCCATTCTATCCTGTTCAACATCTCTGGAGCACACAGAAATTACAGTTAACTCTTCTTGCGCAGTTCTCACTGATACATTCACTGTAACCATATTTTCTGATTGATGGAAAATCATTTGTATGCACATTAACATCTGTCTTTGGTACCGATGAGATAAACTATATAGCATAATTGAGTAAACAAAATCTGGTATGACATGATTACCTGTACAAGGCCAGAAATAGGTCTGACTTTTTAATCCTAAGAAAAAAAGAGAGTTCGTTCTTTTTCTCCCCCACCTTTACATGTATCTGCATATTCACATACAAAGAGTGTTTGACTTCTACCTTACCTTACATGTGAGGTAGCAGCAGTAGCTCTTAGGTGCATTTGAAAGCCACTGTACTAAATCCTGCTTTGACTACACTTGAAGGCATGTACCTTGAAGAGAATTCTCAGCTGAAGCTAAGCTTACTTATCTGTCATATACTTTCGTGTCCTGCTTTTTTTGAATGGGTCAACAAATAACAATCAGATGTCTCCCCTGTGAGTCCCAAAGATACCATTCACTGTTAAAAAACACAGCTAAGAAGCTGCTCCAAAATGGCTACATAAACATTCTTTCAAGAAACAACTTATAAGTAATGTATTTTCAGCTGTCACTTTTTTTTCAAGAATTCCCTGGAAAAAGGTCAGTAAGAATCAGTCCCAGGTTGCAGCTTCATGAATTGAAGAACTGTCTTGTGTTTCACTCTTTGGTGAAAACTACTATTTTGAGTTAGTGATTGCATGTAGGTCCTAAGGAATTTGACTCAAATTAACTGTTTGTGTGTGATTAAAATTGCCTGACTGTGTTCATAATTTAGGTTTTTTTCCCTTCTGCAGCCAAAATAGTTTGGGAGCAGTAAGCACTGCTGAAGCACAAAGAAGACCCAGTTTTAAGAGTCCAAGTGATGGAGGGACTCACACAGAAAATTCTCTGGCTACTGTAGACCTAATGAGCTTTAAGGACAACTTGATGAAGATCATTCAAGCAAACAAAGAAAGATGGAAGGAATTAGCAGTAGAAGGTATGATATACTAAGGTGGAATGTGTTTATAGGTTACTCCCTAAGATCTCCTCTACTTTTATTTGTTAATTTCCTTCAACCTATAAAAATAAGTGGTTGTCTTGTATTCATATATTTTATGTCTTAATGTTTGTTCAGATGGTCCTATTTTGCTCTCCCAGGAGGTATAAAGAGATGTAGGAGGTCAGGGGATGAGAGGAAATCTTATAGCCTGTACAATAAGGCTCTGTGCTCCTCAGCTTATCTTTAGAGGTCTGGTTTAGGAATGTGCCTTCTTGCACCTTTAATCATAAATGATACTGACATCTGCTTTAAATGCCAGAATCAACAATTCAAAGGAGTATGTGCTGCCACGTTTCTTAAGAAACGTAAAAGTTGTACTTTGCTATTAGAAATGCTATTTGTTCCCCACTGTATGGAACAAAATTCAGTACTGCAGGCTTCTTGGGACTATGCTGTAGGCAATTATTTAAATGACCCAGTGGATCTAAAGATCTGGGCAATCACAGCATTTATTAGACCCAAACAAGGCAAAAAGTGACTCTTCATTTGCTGGCTGATAATTAATAAAGTCAAACCTGCATCAAGCATCTTAGTTGATAAGCCATACCTGAAAATTGTCTGGAGTTACAGTTATCCAAGTGAAATGATTTGTGATAATTGTTGGACACAATTATAACCTTGATCCAGGTTAAGTGAATGCCATTTGGGAATATTTTGTCCAGTCTGTGTTGTTTCTGAGTAAGCACCTGGAATATTTCAGTTTAGCATTTCACTGCTGGGACTGGTCTTGCTGTACATGACCTGATACTGACTGCAGGGAGTGGTATCTTGGAACCCAGTGCCAGCCTTGTCTTTCATCCTGTCGTCCAAAGCAGCATCTTTTTTCTCAAAGAGGTGTCAGACAAGACAGAAAAACACTGCTGAGCAGTGCTAAATTCTACTTTAGTGCTAAATTGCAAATGAATATTCTCATTAGGAGAATATTAAGCAAGAACAAGCTTCCATACATATTGTGACAATGACTTGAGAGTTAGGTGGAAGGGCTAGATGAGGAGGACATTCAACTAATACTATCTCTTCTTCATGAGCAGCTTCATAGATTGCCTCTTTTAGTATTGTTCAGCTAGTACTGACTGGTCAAAAGGGCAAAGCTGCTAATTTGTGATGATCAGTAGTAATAGCAGACCATCAGGGTGCCCAAGACCACTTAGCTATAGCCAGAAATCAAGCATCCCTGGGCTATCTACATGCAAGGTCCTTCAACATGGAAGAATGGATAACTTGCTCTCTGGAAGTTTGCCATTTCCAGTTACATGTAACTAATCAGGTTGATTTTGGTACATCAGCTTTTTGGTATATTGTTTCCAAGGTGTACAGTGCTATCAAAGAGATAATTTCCTCTTCATTTCCAGTGCCTTGTAGAGCTCTATAAATTACTGACACATTTAGCCCAGTTTTACTGGGCTGTTGACAGCCATTGAAAACTCAAAGCTTCTCACAATGAGAGATTTAAGAATTCTTCTGGGTAAATGGTTGTTTCTCTATACAGTCAATATTAATGTGAGGCTCAGCAAGATCCAGGAAACTCTGGGCATGCTTTCTACTGTGAAAAACAGAGCTGTTAATTTTCAAGATTCCATGGACTTTGTTGAGATTGTGGTTGTCCATATTCTAGGATGTCCTTCTTTTCTTTCCATCAGCTTGACTAATGAAGTATGTCTAAATATTTCCTGAACAGAATTATGGAACAACAGTAGAACATACATTAGAAAAACTGATAAGTAAGTGGAAATAGCGGATGTTGAGGCCAGAGCTTGATGAAAAAAATCAGCTCTGTGTGATTGTGGTTAAATCTGTTTTGCAAAACCTTTGTGAGAGCAAGGAAGAGATTATAGAAAACTACGCCCATAAAGAGACTACTTGTAGCAACATCTGCAGTTGAGTGGAGCACGGCATGGAGACCTTCAGGGTGCCTGATTAGAATCTAGAGGAACCTTTTGAATACTGCAAATACTTTTGCGTACAGATTTATATTTTGTTAGCATGTCTTTTCATAAAAGCTGGGAGGTGGGTTATATAGGTTTTGTGGAAGTTAAGATATTTTCCATTCATTTGGAGTGGAATGTGCAGGCACTTACTCCATATGTGGGCAATAAGGGCTGCTGGAAAAGAGGTTTGCGCTAAGTGAATGTAGCCCTCTATAGAGCACTATCTGAGGTAGCACATAAGTTCCTTGTCACATAATGGGAGAAGGAATCTTCTCCAACTGGTCCAGATCAGCAGTATATCTGCTCTGAAGCTGCACCTTGCAAAGGCTGAAAATCCTCAATCAGACTGTGCAAAATTAATTAACATCTAGTAAAGAATGAAAAATATTGAAAGACATCCCCTTTCCACTTGAAATTCCTTTCAGATTGCACTCAAGTTTGACTAAGCTTGTAAGTGAATAACCTGAGACCTTGAATCTCAGATAATTTGTTCCATCCTGTGTGAATCTCATGTTACCTTCTCTGACTCTATTGCTTGATGAAAAGTCTTCAGGTTGCTCTGGGCATATGGATGAATTTGTGTTTTATTGATATATTAGTAGGAGCATGTACTGAGGGAAGAAATATCAGGAGTAGATCACTGCCAGGTGAAAGGAGTGTTGTTATTGCTATCATTGTTCCCAGCTAGATAATTTATGACAAGCAGCTAAGAGCTGAGTGCACTGTGGAGGTCACGTGTGCGAGGACAGCGTGCCATGGTAGTAAGCAGGCTGCGACTGTTAGTGTCTATCTCCAAACACAATTCCTGAGCGGACTATGACAAACAGTACTTGTGCTATTAAAAGAACCATCTGCATTCTTGTCGGTGGGCTCCACAGACACTAGACGTTGTTCCCTGATTAGTTCACAGGCTCAGAAGTTGTCTCTATAAAATGTAGTAATACAGGTGCACAAGTAATATAGAAAGGAAATTAGCAACAATCCATATGATCTCCTGAGGATGACTTGAACTCGTTCCAGCTTCTCACCTTTTCAGGATAAGGCTACTCCTGTGGCCCTGGTTGGGAGGCAGTTCAGCTGGAGCAAGGGCTCCCTCAGCCAGGGCTGAAGAAGATGATCTGACTCCTGTGCCCAGACAGTCCAGAGCAGAAGACCAAGACACAGTGACAGTGTTAGAGACAGGGCAGCTTTCCCGGAGATGCTGGTGCTACCCTTCCCTGAAAAGATAGCTGCTGTCGAGACTTGATTCAGAGCCAGCAGCTTGTGCTGCAAGGAACAGTGTGCTTTATTTTGGAAAAGCCTGTGTTAGTAAGGAAAGCGTTTATCTACCTAGGCAGCTGTTTGAGAGCTTCCTTAACAGAAGGCTCACTAAATAAGATGGCTCCATTTTGCTAAAAAGGCCATGTCTTGTATAATTGATGCAGAGGAGCTCAGTGCTCTATAGCCTAAGGGTCCTCAACCTTTCACCACTGGAGAATTAGAGGAATGTTTCTCAGGCCTTTCAGGGAATGCTGTTAACAGGGAATTACCATAATGATCAAACATCTGGGATTCTAATTTGAAAGCCTTGATGTTTAATTAATATTCCAAACCCCTAATCACCAGATAATCTGTCTTTGTTCAACTCAACACGGTTGATAAAGATTCCATCCTGTGCTTTTTTTCAACAGATAGCATTGATGGCTGCTGCTCTTTGCAATTGTGGTAGTTGTAGCAAATAGACAGGAAAGATGCTCAGATGGGTCTGAGAGGCTCTTTCATTAGAGAAAACGTTTGCTAAGTGGATTTTAGGGTCTTGAAGTTATTGACCTGCTGAGAAAGCTGTAAGAAACACATAACTTGCTGGGAAAGATTTAAATATCATGTAAGATCCTTTATGATGCAGTTCTTAGAACACAGAGAAATTGTAACAGAATGATTTAGTATTTTAAAAATAAAATGTTTATTCCTTATGCCTACAATGTTTATTCCTTCATGCTTATTTTGTTCCATAAGAATGTTCTAAAGATTTACTAATCAAGTTGGTCAGTGGTTGGCAAGCTCAGGTACTCTTAATAGAGTAAAAGGGTATGGACTAGTGATCATGCTTACCATCTGTTCAGTAGACCTCACTGTAAATAAAGTTACAGGGGTAAGTAAGTATCATTATCTTCACTTTACAGTTGAGCAAAAAGAGGCACAGACAGCTTAGGACACTCACGTCAGGTCATATAACATGAGGGAATGCAGCCTACAGACCGAGGGTCCAGCTGCCAGTCAAATGGGCCCATCAGTAATTAGCCCATGCTAATGTTCATCTTCAGGATAACACAACAGCAGTGTTACTTATTTTATGCTTATATAACTCTTCTGAAGAATTAACTGTTACAGGACCTGACCAAAGGTTGCATTATTTGTATGTAAAGTGATCAGTGACAAACCTTGTCCTCAACACCTTTTGGCAGTGGACTGTGCTGCACGGCTCGAAGGTGTATGTCTGGGATGAGTGACCGCATCGGGACGGGATGAAAAATATGTGAGGCTGAATAAGGCTCTCACACTGTCCTGTGCTTAATTTTGATAGTAAAAATATTAAAAAATGACAACTATTGCATCTTTGGAGTAGAGATCAGTTGTTGTTTTTTTTTTCTTCCGTGGGCAGCAACTTTGAATAACAAATCTGTCTTCTGAAAGACCTCTGCATGGTACCTGCAGGCCCCCCTCGGGCACTTTCAGTCCTGCATACTTCCAGTCACAATAACCACAGGGTTCAGTTCCATTTTGTCTGAAAGATTTTCTCTGCAGACTCACTAATAAGAAGAGAGTAACAGCTGCTGAAATGTGAAAATCTGAGAGTGATGCTCTGATAGCATGTTAATGTGATTTAGCAGCCGCTAGGAAGGGTGGGCAGTGGGAGGACGTGTGTGACAGTCACAGAAACCGACTGACAGTTTGGCACATGAAATCTACCCTAATGGACTGTTTTAATCTGTTGGAGAAAAATAAATTCAGGGGGCTAAAGGAGTCCCATCTAGGACCAGTGACAGTGATTTTAATTGCAGTGCTAAAATGTTTGGGTCATAAGTGATTTTTGAGCTAATCCAGAAAAGTGTTAAGAACAGTGGGAAAAGGAGAATTTTTCACCATGATCTGAGGAAGTACAATGAATGGGTTGAGCTAAGAGTAGCAAGAAACATTTTGTATCGGCAGTACCTGGTAAATCACAGACTAAAGAATGATAACTGAACCTGATAATGGAACCTGTTATACATCCCCCTGCGGCATACACCAGAGAGCTGGCCCGCCTCTGCATGTGACAAACTACATGATTTAAAACACCTTTTCCCCCTAGTAGGCTCAAAGCAGCATGTCCTTCCCTTCCCCTGTCCCGAAAGTCCCAGCATTCAAGCCCCTGTGCTTGCAGCTAAACAGCAAAAGAGAGGTAAAAGGCGGAGGTAGCCCCCCTAGGAAACTATAAACTCACAAATTATTTTAAACCAAATCTTTTAGCAAAAAGTTTTGATAGCTAATTAAGCTGTTGCTACATTTTCTATATGACGTAATGTTGTGACGTCAAGTGCTGCTGGATTACATGGTTTGCAGTGGTTTTATATACTCCTATATCTGTGATGAAATTTATGTGAGGAGTTGAAAGTGGAAGGAATCAGTGTCTAAATAACTCTATGGGTTACTCCAATGTGTTCTTGGGTTTGAAAATGGCAGGTTCATTGGGAAAAAATCACGGTTGTTTTGGGAACTCTTGGACATTTCTAAACTTACTTGGGAGTCCCAGAGGCACCAGCATCAGGCCTCTCATTTTTCTGCAAAGTTTTGATGCTTACTGCTGGTTTCTTCCTCTTCACTTTAAAATAGCTGATGTGACATTCCTTTCCAGGCTGTTCCAGTTTTGGTCATTTGTCACTGCTTTCTGGAATTTTGTTTTCCAGTAAAAAAGAAGGCAGACAAGCCTAGAAATCAAAGTCTGTGGTAATATACACAGAGAGTCCATAACATCCAGCAGCATTCTTCATTACAGATTCCTCAAATAACTTAGTTCTTTGTGAAGATAAACAGCTTTCCTCTTTAATTCAGTAGTTTGCTAATTCTTAATACTTCAATGTCATTATGTCTTTCTCTACGGGTAAATTATTGTAGCTTATTTTTAACACAGCCAATGAAAATAGCAATGTGATTCAGCAGGCATTTGCTTCACTGGGGTTTAGCACTGTGGCAGTCGCTGCCATTAGTTGATTCGAGATGTTCTGCTTACACATGGCTTTTGTGTTTCCCCTCTCCACTCCTGTTAAGTCAGTACATGCTCAAGTGGTGCAGTTGCTGGAGACAGAAGAGTATCTTATAAGCCCTATACTGTACAGATGGTGTATTTGAATGCTCCGGTTTTTTATTACAGAAAGGCCAGGAAAAGAAAGTCGGTGGACATACACAGAACGGAAGGTACCAAAATGTAGAAAAGCTTCCTCACGACTTAGTAGACCACGTCCTGAAAATGTTGCTGTGTACACAGGCAGTAATGTAGCTGAGCTGGTGGAAATCAGTGTTGCAGCTGATAACGCAGACTCACCAGAGCTTCTTCAGCAGCAGAGCAGCGATACTTTGGAGGCCACAGAGTCCTACAGCATGGTGCTAGAGATTGAGCCATGTGACAGTTTCAGTGTTTCATGGACAGTTTAGTCCTTTGTTGGGCTGACAGGAATTCAGTGCTCCCATTCACTCCAGCAAACAATAAAAAAAAAAAGAAAGTACTCGCTTCAGTTTTCAGAGACTTATTAAGCCAAAAAGAAAGGTGACTTAATGAAAGAAGAGTGGTATCTGATGAAAAGGGGAGAGGAAAGAAGTCACCTTCACTAGTTAACACATTTTCTGTAGATGCAAAATTACCAAGTACCAGAATTTTTAAACTATTCTGAAATCTGGCTATTGCCTTACAACTCCTGTCAGTTTTCCAAACAAAACGATGCATTACAATTATTTTGCCAACAAGCCAGCCTAAACCCAAGGGAAGAAAGACACCACTTCTACCATGTTGATGTATCAAATGCCATTGTTGCTTCTCATGAAGGCCAGTGATTTAAGGCAGGAGTTCAGAAACGGCACAGAAGTACAGAAGAGATGGGTAAGATTGAGTCACCCCTAACAGACCAGTTAGGGGAAGCCACTTGTTTTAGTGATGAACTCACACAAATTTTGCTGAATAATATGTGGGTTCTTGTAAAGGAAACAATACCAAACAGTTGAAAATATGTAAACAGGCCTGGCTCCAGGCACTTTTACCAAGTTAAAACAGAGAGAGCAAAACCAGTAGCAACAATAACACGTACCCTGAGTTCACTGCACTGCACAACACGCTTCTGTCTGCCTTTTTCTGAATGGATATGATAATCCTTAAGCTGTTCAGTGCCTAAGTGACACCCCCCCCCCAAAAAAAAACCCAAACAACTGAAGATTGAAGTTTTCTAGAGGGTCAAAAATGTTGTTTAATCTTATTAATTTTATTCATCTATGGACTCTTACTAAATATTGTCAATGTTACAAATGCCAGGTTACGTTGTTCATTTAACATACCCCATTTCCATCTCTGGCTGACCATGCCAATGTGTGCCCGTAGGGGAGGAGGAACGTGCTCTTCCCAGCAGCCCAGTGCAGGGTGAGGGGCAGCAGCCTTGCCCCCTGCTCTCAGAGACCCCTGGCAGTTCATGGCAGAGGCTCTGCCACGGTATTTGTTACAATTCTTACTGTCCAGCACTGGGGATCAAACGTCATGCCAGCTCTGTTTTTCTTACTGTAGTGGTATTAACTTAGCAGTGCCTTACTTGAATTTTAGTTATTCGGTCACCGTCCCAGTCTCAGTCACTTTTAAAGACTGCTAGATATTTCTGTTTCGTTGGAGTGACAGGACAGCAGAAATGATAAAAAAATGCCAATTATGATATACATATTAAAGATCCTATATAGTATAGAGTACAATTATTAGCTGTTATGGAAAGCAGAAATCTGTATTTTTCCAGCATGTATAGCATATTCCACAAGTGGCTGACGTACCATAAGAATCCAGTATTTTTCATCTTTTTGGCAGTGGATTTCACAGAGATTGAAGCCGAGTGGAGCAAAGCAAGTCAGAACATACACTCAAATATCCAGCGGATGAGAGACTTAATACTAAGCAAAAGGATCAGGGGTCTTAATGAAAGTTGTCATATCATCATAGAGGATTTTGTACTTGAGGCTTCTGAGTCTCAGTCACAACTGCCAACCACTCCTCCTACTTGCCCTGAACAAACTCCTCCCAAGGGAACAAGATACTTTTCTTCAAGCTTTTTTAACTGAGAGGGACTTTGAAATTTTATCACCATGGAATGGTAATCACAGATATGATTATCAGCATAAAAAAGACTAATGTTTAGCAATAGTTTTAACTCCACAGATTTTAAAATTCCGCACTATTTTTCATACTTAGAAAAGATAGTATTTTTCTCACATATTCTTTTCTACTGAATTTTGGAATAAGTAGTATCGCACCAGTTTAAATGCAAGAGGTATGACATTTAACTAGTATGTTATCAGGTGTAACTTGGTGCAGAGATAGTCCAGTTCAAAGCTACATCCATCAGATGTGCATAGAACTGAGTTAGAGTTTGGCTGTGTTTTAGATATCCTTAAACAGACATGCTTGAGATCATCTCAAGGGCAGTCATAGAACTAAGAGACCAGCATGACAGAAGTTAAGAACAGGCCATCAGCATTGTTCTGATTCAACTATTAATCGTCATTTGCCAGTTTAAGTTTGTTGGGAAGTGAAGGAAAGCAATTTTAAGTTTAGATATTCAGCTTTATAAACTAAAAAATAATAGTGGGTTTTGCCTCTATGAATATTCTGAGACTTCTAATACGAGAATAAAGTAGTCAGCCACCCAGTTAAACCAAGACAAATCTGAATTCTGGTTAGAATTGTCCTAAAACACCATTCTGTGAGAAACATACTGTACATTCCTACCAGCTTTCAGGTTAAAAAAGCCACCATTTGCAGTGTGAGCTGAGTCAATATTACAGTTTTATGTGTGATTATAGTTCAACTTTGCTTTCCTCAACTTACTGATGCATCTGAACAGCATCTGAAATACTTTATCTTGCAATTTCCTTGGCTTTTTTATAAAGTTAAGGGAAAATGCTTGTAGCTCTGCCATATGGAGGCAAATATGGCACTTAAATCCATTTCTTGGGACAAAAGCCTTAGGTAGGTAGATTGTACCATGAGTGACAGATGCTTTAATTAACATATCTAGATTGAACATCAGATTTGCTTCAAGTTGCATATACATATCTCTTAATGTCTTTAGCCCAATTACTTCTTTGTAAGAGCTGCATTGAAGTCTGTAGAAAAAGACTACCTGTCCAAGTTTCAGAAGATGTGGAGTCCAAAACAAGCAGGTCTCTAAAGTTTGCAAAAAAAAAATAGCTTAACAATTTAGAAATTGCTCAAATTTGAAAGTTCTTGATTTTTTTAAAAAGTATTCCAGGAAGTATAAGAACTGACAAAAGAATGAAATTATTTAACTATTCCACGGTTCGGGACATCAGTTCAGGTTCAGAGGTGTTTCTTTCCGTCCAATTTCACAGGCCAAATTGTACTTCAGGGGGTACCTACTTTGGATTCAGAAAAGTGAGGTGACGAAGATGCCAAATGCTGACTGGGGTAGAAACGTGATTACAGACTGGGCTATCTTTCAGTTGTCATATGCCATCACTTTTGGTCTGGATTTGGACTGGTCACTCACAACCAGAGTTTCCGGGAGCTGCCAGGTGAACTTAATAAATATGTCAATGCTTGGTTTCCTCCCTTAATACAGTGTGCACAGCCAAGTTAGAAATTTTATGCAATATCATGCAGCTATTTGGTGCAGGTGTTGTTCAAACTGCAATGCTTTCACTTTTTAAATTGATAGTGTTTTGTATCTTCTATAGTAGTATACAGATTCTAAAATCTGAATTTACAAACCAGAGATTCTAATAGCAAGTGAAATAGACCCTCCATGAAGATGGTACGGTTACTTTTCACCCTCCATCACAAGTTTTCCATTCTCTGTTTTCTTCACCTTCTAGTTCCTCCTGGTACCACCTCTCTGTGCTGCTCTGTTCTGTCTCCTTTTACTCTGGGCAATTTCATTTGTGCTGTTCTCCAAGTCTCTGCAATAGAGCAAGGAACAGAGCCTTCCACAAACATTATTTTCTCCTGTAGTTGCTGTCCCCTGAAGCACAATTTCTCCCATATTTCTTCCTTCCCATTCTGTATGTGCTACTAGCCATAATGGCAGCAGTACTGGATTGCATGCATGTAACCCTCTATAACTTGCTCCAGCTGAAGCTCTGTATTAGCTGACATTTTGGACTTTTCCGGGCTGATAGCCCAACTTCCTTCAGGGCTTCCCTTCGGTTCTGATGCCTTGCCCATCCCCGGGAAGGTGCTCCCCTCCATGCCCTTTCTCTGTTGCAGAACCGATGAGCTCTGCTCCTCCTAATCCTGTGGTGGTAAACACCACTGCTGGGGGACGTGCCTGCAGCATCGGGGCCTCCTGCTCCCATCCTTCAGCTTACAGGGTGAGTGATGTTGCTCCTTGCTCTGTACTGTGGCCGAAAAAGAGAGGGACAAATTAGAGATCAAACCAGAAAGTGGACCACTGCAGTAGTGTAATCAGGAGGAGAATCTGACCCATATTAAACACACCAGCGCACATGTCCTCGTGCAGAAAGTCGATGTTCACAATGTTCCCGTGTGCAGCTCTATCAGTCACTACTCTGAAATCAAACAATTGTGGCATATCCTTCTTCTCTAATTCACATATTTTGTTCCCTCTTTGTAGAAGAACTTGTGAAAAATGTTGGTGAACAGGAAAAAGACCAAAGCAGAAATTCCACAGATGCACAGTTACAGGAAGAGACAACAAGGATACAAAATGAGAGTAGTCAGGGAAGCGATGGTACAACCTGTCCTCCCAGATCCATCGTCCTACAAGTAGTCTCTTTCGACACTCCTCTGAGTGATGAATCCAACTCAGAAAAATGCACTAACTCTGATCCGAACCAGAAAGATCTCACCGATGCCCAGCAAGAAACACAGAATACAGACCCACTGAATGGTAATACTTCATCACAGAGCACCAGTCAATCTAATGAAGCTGTCCAGGGTGAAGCTGCAGCAGTGTCTGGTATCTCCCTGTCAAACATCGACAGTAATGTAAAATATTGAAATAAGGTGTTGTATAAAACCACCACCGTAAGACAGTTCCTTAAGGCATGTGTAAAAACAGTAGTGTCCTGAAACCATCAAATAAAAGCTGTTTGCTGTAAACAAATATCATCTTCTTGATATTAGCTATTTGGTATTCAGTAAAAATTTTTTTACATAAAATACCAAGGCCTTTAGTTGAACTGGAAAAATTATTTTAAAGTAATTTAAAGGTACATATTTGCATTTAAATAGCAGTTTGCTATTGGAGAATGAGGTAGATTTTCAAAACAGATCTAACATTTTCTCTTCAAATAGTTAATTATTCTATTAAACCGCACTCCCCTTAGTTTAGGCACCTAATATGATTATTATTTTGTAAACCACATCCTTCGTACTAAATGTAACGTGAATTTTAGAGTTGACTTTAAGCAAGTGGAATTTGCTAACTGTAGTAGGCATGGGACTGTGTCATTCTCTTAATTAGAAAGATCAGTCTCCGGACTGTAGTTTGCAGGACAAGCAGAGCAGCCAGAAAATCCTTATATGACAGAAAATTTCTTTAGAATGTAAGTATTTTATCACAAGCTGACTATGATTTAGTATCTGGTAACTTTAAGACAGTATCAAGGGCAAGATGCTTGAGCAATAGGAAAGTAAGAGAAAGGCACTCTGCATTTTCATTTTATTTCCTGAATTTGCTTATTGTTAGAAGAAGATTTGAGGTATTCAGGTAATAAGACTAATCAAGGCATATAATGACACTTCTTTTCCTCACTTCTAATTAAAATGCTAAACTTATTAGTGCGTTTATGACAGTGAGCCTTGCAATATTGTGCCAGAAGTATGGCATTGTCTGAGCAGCAGCATTGAAGTGTTTATAAGGCTTAGCTTACACATAAGTATATGACTTGCCATATTTCTCAAAAATGCTTTTTATGGAGAACTCCCACCTATTCTAGAGTTCCACATTCCAGTGCTCCATGCTTTTATTGTTGACAGGTTTTTTCCATCAGAAGTAACAGATGGTTAATTTAGGGTCCTGAATCAAAATATTTACACTAAAATTAATTTCACAGCATTTGAAGTTGTCTACTAACTGACATTTTTGCCTTTTGACCTTTTTTTGCACCAGTTTTTATATTAAAGCCCAACTTGAAATTAAAGTGCCTTAGAAAAGTTTCCCATCTCCTGGATGAGGAACACAGTAGGAAAAGCTGCATCTTTTATCTTTCAAACTATGCAGAAGGCAGTTGTGTTGTAGCTGTCCTTGGGGGTCTCTAGATGGCTGGCCAACAAAATTGCTGTTTGAGAGGTCAGATACAATTCAGCATGCAATTAGTGCATTCTTTTGCTTTGTCAATCTCGACATCCCACCTTTCCTATGAGAACAGAGATTTCTTATTTTAGAAAAAGCTAATCTCATTCATTTTCCAAGGCAGGGAATTTTCTACAGAATGCCTTGTATTTTAACACTTCAATCTGCAAAATTTATGAAAAGAGTAAGAAGTGGTTGAGTTTGTAATCGTGTATTTCCAAAGGCAAACATGATCTGGAAGCTATTTTTTTTGTGGAAGATGGTAAAAAAGATTTAATAACATGAATTCACCAATCCAAGGATGTTCCTCAACTAGAGATGGCAATGTTCAAAAAGAGTTCAGATAAATAATGAAATAGAAATAAGATATTGATTTAATTATTTTGTCGAAATAAATAGTATTGGTAAGGTCCTGAACTAAAAGCCAGAGATCATACGAGGACATTGCTCAGCTCTTTCATCACTAAAGAGGCAGAGGTACTTAAACAATGGACTTATAACAAGTCATGGGAAAAGGGAAGATATAGCAGGAGACATAACTATATCAAGAGATTGATCACACACTAAGAGAAGCAGCAAATTATTTTTAAGGCAACTCCAGAGGCTGAGTGATGAGCCAATACTCCCTTACTGGGATCCCCCAACTTATGTCTGAGCCATTGTAGGTTTTACAGTGCACATCTGAATTGCTGCTGATTGCCACAGACATTCTTGGTATAGAAATGTAGGTTTCTCTACTGAAACTAAACATCTGTGCCTGAAAATCTTAAACTGCTGTATAAGGATCTTTGGAAATGAAATGAAACTGAAACGATTTTTCTCCAAACCCTCCTTTACTACAAGCTGTGCCTTTTTCTCCTGCTAAGAACGTGTAAAAAGTAGAAGCTACCCTTCATGCCATTGATCGAACACATGCCCAGCCATTGTAAAATTCCCTTTCTCAACAGGTCTTCAAATTAGTTTGAGAACTGTTCATCTGATACAGTTTGTGAACAAATGTAGTGATCAATTCTTGGTGTTGTCATGGGAAATTATACTGTCACAGGAAATGATATTGTCAAAATGCTGTTGTCATGGGAAATTCAGAGAATTTATATGTTCCCAGTTCTTTGGATCTTGCATTCTAGAATAGTGACTTTTCACCTCTTTAGAACTGTGAATCCTTAAAATTTTTCTAGTGTAAATGTGCATCCCTGGTCAGCCAGCTTAAGCCTATAGAAAGTAAGTTTGCGTTTCTTTTAGTCTCATGAACCTTTCGTGGATCCCCTCATAAGTAATTCATAGTCCCTCAAGTCAGAAAACCACAAGATGAAACTGAGTTTCTGATTTACGCTATCACAAATATTTAGCAGATTGCTACTACGCATAGAATAAGGATATTGGTTAGGTGTTATTTTTAAAGGTATCTGATATTTGAAGGCATTTTTATTTGTCATTTTGTGTGAAACATCTGTTCACTGCGGTATGTTGAATTTACTCTCATCCATCTCCTTCAGTGATTATTTGTGTTCATTTTCCAGCATAGATAAATGCCCAGGTAAATGGAGAGCTTGATGAATGTTTTTCCTGGTTTCTTTAGCATATTCATGTCAGAATCCAATACTCTCTGACCAGGTGCTTTTAGATATTCCATGCATGAAGGATGTAATATGTAATATCAAATTTACCTATTTGAAGATAGTTGATGTTACATGGGATTTCTGATTTAGCAGAACAATACAAAATGTACTGAAAGCACACTACAAATGTAAGCTACACTTCGCAAAATAGAGCAATTGCAATACAGAGCTCAATGACAATGTCGATGTGAGTCCCCTTACCAGTCTCTAGAATATGCTCACAATTGTGATGCTGGGGTCCCCAGTCACCAGTAAAGCATATGTGTGTTGAAGCCAGCTCAAGTCTGTTGCTCTCTTCAAAATTTGTTTGCTAGTTGTTTGGTTTTTATACTGTATATTGGGCTGAGCCACGTATTGACTGCCTCCATGCTGGCCTGGCTAACTCAGGGAGGCAGTCATGCTCTTCTAATGAACGCAAGCAGAAACATCTACACCACTGGTTGATCCCCTCAACTGTGATATAGTCAGTGGGTCCACTCAGCTGATATAAGTGTTTACCTGAACCAAGGGCCACCCTCTGCTCCCCTTTGTGTTGAGATTGTCAGCTTTCTTTGCAACAGCTGTGGTCAGTCACCCCTTGCATTATCTCCTGACCTTGATGGGCACATCGTCCTTGCCCATCTCCATTGAGCCTTCTTCCATTGTAGGGGTTTATTGGTCAGTCATGATATCATTTACATTCTGATTTTATGTTACTAAGTAATTTGATTTATACTTTAAATTTATTAACATTTCATTCTTGCATTTTCCCTATTTTCCCAATATTTAGAAAATAATAGCAAATAATAGAAAAATATTTTGAATATTTCATGGTCTCTTAAAATGATTTACAGAGGGACTATGTCATCATATTCTTAAAACTTTCTTTCCTAAGGACAGACCAGCCATGTTACTATGTAGTGAGAAAGCTATCTCTATATATTATTTAAATACTATAATCTTTTAAGTCAGCACTGAGCCTTTCACAGAACTTTATGTTTCTAATAAACCATAGAGGAGACCTAATATTAATTTCTCAACTACGTCATAGATGTTATAAAGAAATGACATATATGGTGGGCTTTTTCTGTGCCTGCCAATTAAAAAAGTATACTGCAGGTATTTACATCACTGTAATGCACAGGGGCCAGGGCAGCAGACTTTCTACAAACACATGGTGAGACTCAGGTCCTGGCTCTTTGAGATGAAATGAATTAATATTGGGTTGCAGCAGCAGCTTTAAGTACCTCTGCAGAGATTGTGCCACCATGTTAAAGATAACTGAAAAGAAAGGCAATGCAGGCGTTTAGTATTGGAATAGTCTGCAATATTCGATAGCAAAGGGAAAACTCAGGCTAAAATGTTTCACATTTCTCTTTCACAGTGGTGAAATGATTTAATATCGTTTTAAATGGAGGGAATCCATTCAACTGTCATTGTTGTTATCTAAATGTAGATACTTAACATTAGTGTTTCTGCAAGAGTTCTTATTGCTGCAGTGTGTGTAGAAGCCTCATAACTACAAATAACACAACAGTCTCTGTTTCCTCTTCTCACTCCCCTCTCTGTTTTCTCTCTATAAGCGATATTTGAGATGGTCAAGGGTGAGTGTGTTGTGCATGGTGCAGTAGTACTCGGCACAGAAGGGAGATATAGCACGGGTAGCATCCCCACTTTTCACTTTTGCACCTCTGTTGATGGCCAGCGGATCCAGACAGGACTCTTTGAACCGAGGTCAGGTATTTTCGACGGAATGTCACTTCAAGCAAGCAGAAGGTAGCATACACATGACTTTACATTTTTTCCCTGCTTCCCATTTGAGTATTCTAAGAAGCACTGTTCATCTATCAGGACATTATTAACATTCTCCATGCTAGATTTTTCTATCTCTGTACTTTCTGTACCGAGGATGGGAGGTAGAAGGCTGAAGCGATGTCCAGGGTGCTCACTGACTCCTGGAGTGGAGAAGTGAGCACCTGTGGGCACTGGGGCTGGGAGAATGAGATAAAAAGTAAGAAGGAAAGCAACATAGTTATTAAGATTGAAATTGCATGTGTTAGCTGTCATTGTTCTGTCCTTTATAAAAAGCAGGAAACTCAGTTTAGTTTTCTGTGAGTAAGCAATTGAATTACAACAGAGATGGGGAACATGGGAAGATGATCTACCTGCATTCTTGGGAACTGTCACTGAATGTTTGGATGTACTATGATGAGGGGGTTCCCCATTAAAAGAGGAAAAAAGGGACTGTTTTTCTCTCCTTGTACCACATCTCTTTCTAGGTGTAGTTCTTGTAGACCATTGCATTTTATTAACAGGAGTAGCTCTGCCCTGGGTCCTGGTCAGTGCAAAGGGAGAACCAGAAGGTCGCTATTACAAGAACTCCAGTTGTGACTGAATGTCATTTTTCTCCACCATACCTTTGTCCTTTCCATCATCTCACTTTCATTTAATTGAATGTTACGAGATTAAGTGGAACTATTATAAGGTGATTTTTTTTTAAGTGATGATTTTCCTTTTCTCCTGAGTGATTTATTAATTAGAACATTAATTTTAAAAACTGCTTATGTTTAATTAAACAACTCCACATTTCAATGATTTATAAATGTTAATTGGCACACTTTTAACTTTTCACTCATGATGATAGCCACATTAATCCTTAATATCAAAATGTAAAGGAGATAATAAATCTGCGATAAAACAGATTATCAGTAACTACGCCTCTATATGACAGTAGAGGACTACCCAGTCATATCAAGGTGTACAAAGCATTCAGTGTCATCAGCAGTCAGTAACTGAAAACCTCTGGAGGATAACCAGGTTACAGATCCACATCAACAACATGCCAGTTTGATTTATGGTAATGCAAGTGGCATCAAGTAATCACCCGTGCCATGCAAATGCTGGTGACCGTTCAGTGCCGCGGTGGCCCTGTGGTGCTCAGCTGAGTGTGGAACCCTTTGCATCCATGCAAAGCGGGCACGGATCGCTGCGGTGCCTGGTTCGTTAGCGTTCCTTGTGCACACTGTGTGGCTAAACAGCAACAGTAAATCAGGATCCTGGTACTAAGGGAAGGCATCCGTGTTCACGGGGGGGATGAGGATGGAGGGGAGGCTATATTAAAAGAGCAAATGATGTGTTTATAAAAAGGATGGGGATTATAAGATAACAGCCATTAGCAACCATTCATAGGGTAGAGTTTATCACATAAAAAACCTGATGCATCGACAGGAAGAACGTTATGTATGGTTTAGAGATTAGTGTTTAGTTTTTATGAAAATTAAAGATACAAAGTTTTTGTTTTAAGGCCTCCACAAACCACTCCTATCCCACTCCTAAAACTGTACTCACCATTCCATGTCAAGCATAAAATTTAAATATTTAGATCAATAGATTTTACTTTCATACCTCTCCCTGTGCCCTTTATGGATAATAATAAAAATTTTGCTAAATCCCCCAAAAAACAGCTGCCGGCTGAAAGATCTGGAGACGTTCTAATTCATGTTAGTCTGATTTTGAGACTTTAAAAGCCTTCGGAGAACTGGTTCTTTATATTCCACCTACACTAAATTTACGTAAAGTAAGGGGGATGGTGAAGAATGCTGCTTGGGGGAATATGGCCCATCTGCTGGTGGCCGCATTGCAGAGTGGGCAGCACCCACTCTGCCACCATTCATGGCAATGAAACAAGGATAAAATCAGTAGCAATTCTTACTTGTTTACAGTGAAGCCATGGTGAATTCATACCCATTAATTTTCTTCTTTCCTCATTCTCATTCCTGTGAGCTCCCTTTCCTCTCTTCCCTTTCTGTTTTCTAAACTGTGAGCCTCTTCTTCAACTCCAACTCACCGTCTTTCAATTTTCCTTTCAGATCACACATCATCCGCTTTCCCTTTCAGCTGCTCGTACCTTCATTTTCTGGCTTTCAAAAATGTTCCCCCACCTGTATTTTTATTTTAATAACTTTTTTGCTTCTCTCAGCTCATTTTCTCCACTTTTGAGACTTCTGTGCTTTTCCTTTTTCACATTTTCAGTTCAGCATTATTAATCACTGGTGGGATCACTCAATCAACTGGTTAAAACTGAGAAGTTTAAGTTTGCTACATTCTCCCCGTGCCTACTATCTCAGTATATAATTTCCACAGCTGTACTCATTCAAAGTTACTGAAAGAATAGTTTAAGCAACAGCTTAATATTATGACTGTCGGTTTGAAATTCATGTTGTATTACTCAGTTTGAAAGCTGCTTGTGTCACTTGGTGTCATTGCTCCTATCTGATTGAATTAATTGAATTTTTAGAACTTGACACTGGCATCTTTCATTATCTGAGAGAAGCTTACCCCCAATTTAAAAGCCTACATTAAAGAGGATTTAAACAGCACTTCTCTGCAGAGGGTGAATTTTGACTTTCAGTAAGTTGGAAGATAAAATAAACCAAATCCAAACCCACTGTATTAACACCTACTCATGTAAATGTCTTCGTATTTTTGTTTTGTGCTGTGATCTATTGTTTTCATTCTATCCTTTGCCTTATGGGTAAACCATAATGATTAGTTAATTCAATCTTATGCTTACTCTGGTGAGAAAGCAATTAAAGAAAGCAGTGACTGAAACCTCATTTTAACCTTAAAAAAATCAGGAGGTAAAAGTTCCTGTCTGTCTAGGGCTGTGCGGATTCTCTTGGTTAACTTCCTCACTCAGGTTTCCCATCACATTTGTTTATCTTCCAGGTGAGCCTAAACACTGTAAGAAGTCAGAAGATAAGGTAAAATCCACTGAGCAGAAAGGAGCACTGATACAGAACTAGATTTGCTATTTCTTAAAAGCTTCTGACATTTTGGGCAGGACAGGTAATTTTGTCATTTCTTTCTTATAATGGGGAGAATTTGATACCATAAAAACTTGCTAAGTGCTATTATTATCCTGTTCGTTCTATTCCAGTTGTTTTACTAGAAAATTTTGAAATGGGAACACGGTACACCGCACCTTCTCTGTCCCTTTAAAAGCCATTCAATATAAAGAAGGGAAAAACAATACTTTTACATCTGTGAATCCTTAATGTCAGACTAAATGATCATGCAATAAAACATCCTCAATTCATGTATATTAAATACTGGAAGTAGTAGTATTCAAAATCTGTTGTTTATGAATTTTCATTTGACCTCTGTTGCAGGAGAAAAGAACTCTAGCTGTTCTTACCCCATGATCTCAGAGGCTGTTATCTGTCAACATTGTTCTTGGATCATCCTGTTTCTGTGACGAGTGATTGGACAAAAGTGTAAAACATAAAACCCTGAGCTGGTAACTCAAGGCACTTCACAACTAACAAGATTTCAGTTGTATTTGTTGTTGCTATTTCCTCTTCTATTCTGCTTTCTTAAACTAGCCAAAATAATTTTTTCAGCCAAAGTTGGACCTCGCTTTATTGTACCACTGACACCAGACATTTCCAGTTAACCATGAGACATGTGAAAACACGATACTTATCATCTGCCCAGGATTGCTGTTACGTGTCACTGCTACTGGCATCCAATGGAAATGGAAAGTCAAAATGAAATGTTGTTATAGATACTTGTTCATGCAACCATGCTGCATGCAACATAAAAGTCCTACTTGTTAGCTTCCTTAAAATATCTGGAAATAAAAATATGTAGACTGTACAGGGAAGTTGTAGAGTTACACTGACCAGCCTGCGTGGATGATGATTCTTCCCCACTGTGGTGGCTGCCATATGGAGAGAACTGGTGTTTAACAAATCAGTATTCAAAATATCTCTTTAAAATTAATTAAATAGCATCCAGTATTAAAGACTAAAACATTCTCAGTCCTATAGTATTTTGGAAGACATCAGCAATGGTGTCAGCCCTACCGTGAAGCTGGTGCTTATTGTTTTGTAGGGTGGAAGAGACAGCGACAGGAATACATGAAAATTGCTTCACTTCAGCAAAATATTGTGTTGCCTCTCAGACAGACCTGGAAGGTGACACTGAAGCCTTATATCACGGTTTGTCTCAAATGCAAAGGTGACACCGTGGATCCTGCAAAATCCTTGCTAGCGTTTGTTTCATTAACAGAAAGCACCAGACCATCTTTCTTTGAGGGGCAGCGAAAACGGAGCACACAGGCAGTTACCCCTGCAAGAAGCCTGAGAATGAGCCCTTCAGCCGGAACTGTGCCCAGAAAGAGACTCCATTTTCATCTCTGCTTCCCTTGAGCTGCACGTGACCCCTCCTGGCTTGCCCAGGCGACCCATGCAGCTGCAGCCAACCTCATTTCCCTCTGCTGGAACCCGCCAGGAAGCTTCCACGCTCCCCTTCGTGTCGTAGGCGCTCGGGTGGCTCGCGTCGCTGCGCTCCCAGTTCTCCTTTTCGGACCCTGTGGTTATTACCTCACTGACCAAAAAGTCTTTATAATCAGCCATGGTCCGCTCCGAAGAGGACTCGCAGGGGCGGTGGCACTCCCTCCCTACGCAGAGGCCGACGGACGACTGAGACCGATGTGCTATTCATCTGCGGCGCCAGGGATCTAACCAGAGCTCAGCAGGCATCAGGCTCAACCTCAGCAAGGGCACGCTTTGTGCCGATTGAAGAAGGAATCGCGAAACAGTCACCCCAGACTGAGGGACTCTTACACGTCCATACCTGTTGACTGTCCCTTTTCTGACAGCGGAGCAATCGAAATTGAGCTGGGAACAGTGCAAGCTCCGAGCCCTGGGATAAGGGCATGCCAAAAGGTGGAATTCCTGTCATTGAATATGTAAGCCATATAAATGCTATGCATATGTGGTGTGCATAGTTTTAACTTAAGAAATGTTTGTGCATATAGGATGTAAAAAGTGCGTTTAAATTGTTCTGTGTATCCGGTCCAGGGCTTGTATTTAGCATGGACAAATTTCTGTACAGTGCAGTTAACGACTGAAATGTTAACAAATGAAATTGTATCATATATGTTACAACGCAATCGATATTTTTTGCTAAGAGTTAAGAATTTATATATTCTCTGCTAGTGTTTGAGCAAATCATTAGTAGCCTGGACCACTCCGTGCACTTTTGCATCCTTTTTTGGGAATGTTGGGCTCTTTTTTTCTTTTCTTTCATAATAAAATATAAACCATCTTATGGCTTCTTATTGTCATTACGACAAGAGAAGAAACATAATGGTCATATCAGACTTTTTTTTAAATTGTAAATTGCCATATGCTGTGGCAGTGGAAAATCTCGTTTAAGATCTGAGAACTTGGGACCTTATTTCAGATATGCTGAGCATTTGCAGTTCCCACCAAATTTGAAAAGAACAAAAGATGACTGATATCTTTAAAAACTAGGCCAGTTAGGTATTTGTTTGTTACAGTGTGTTCTTCAACATTGTAATTTATGATTCACTGAGACTGAAAGTCTGGAGCAATCAGAATTTAATGTTTTTACTGTATTTTCAATTTCAGACCTTTACCATAGTTGAACTTGACTTTTTTTCCTGTGTCTCTATCCCATTGTGATTTATATACTCTGCAAGAGTTTTCTCCTGGAAATACAAGCAGAAATTATAACAGATTCTGCAGAGTTCTCGGAGCATCCTGTGGGGGTCTCAGTGTCCTGTTATTAGAGCTGGCACCAAGATCTCCCACGCAGAAACTAGAAGGAGCTCCTGATGTGACAGGAGGCACTCATTGCCTGCAGAACTCATTCGTTAATATAGAAATGTGATTTGTGTATAAATAATCTTATTTGCTCATTTGTATTCAGTTTTAATCATTGTGGTAGATGTTACTGAAATACAAGAAGAGTCCTTAGTTTTTCTTTAACGCCAGCTGATTCTCTTTCTTTCTTCCTTTATTCTTAGCAAGATCTTAGCTGGACATGACCCAAAGCTTAGTGTGTTTTTTGGATGAGGAGAAATTTCCTTTGGTGGAGAAGACTGATATAGCCAACACGTGTTAGTTAAGGCTTTGACCTTGGGTGACATTTGCGTTGGGGTGGCAGAAAGGCTTCTTGAGAGGGCCTCTCCCTGAACAATAGTTTACCCCTGAAACCTGTAAGGCTGCGCTACCAAAACACTGCATGGGGCCATAAGAAATGGTGTTTGTATATGCATCTTTCCCACAGCATTATGGGCATGTACCCCTGCATTGAGCACACTGAGGAGCTGTAGCTATAGATTAGCCCTCAAGAGTTTTATTTTGTATTTTTATCTTGAGATATCTGGCATATGTTATGTAATATTGTTATGGGTTATGATCTAGCCAGTATTTTTTTATTTAATTTTCAACAAGACAATCTACAACTGTGTGTTTTTATTCTGCTGTATTTGTCCGTATTTCTTATGATGATATTCCCAAATAAATTTGATTTGAGGGCAAGGATCGTGAAGCTCCTGAGTGTTAGTTACAAATTTGCTTGCCTGAAGTGTGTTTGCTCATTTGTGTATGGTTGTCTTTGACAAGTGACAGAGCATAAATGGTTGTTTCCAACCTTTCCACCCGCTTGTGACTCCACACTTTTCCCGTAACTGTGCCAGTTTGCCATACAAGCTCACTCGCATCCTCATAGCACTCTTGAAAACAATTTCTTTACATGAGTCTTGCCTTCTTAGCCTTTACTGCTAAAATAACCCTCACATGAAGAAAACCATAACCAGTAGAACATTTTTTTACCCCTAAAAATTCTTACCGTGGGTTGTTATTGATGGAATCACTGGGACTGTTCATGTTAGCAACAATTCTTCAGGAAGGGTCCGACTTTCAGAGGCACCTCCATGGCATGGGGTAAAGTTAATCAAGTTCAATGGAGCAGGGAGTAAACAGTGCCCCTTCCTACTCAGTTTGGAAATGAATGGAAAGAATCCCATTAACCTAGACATGTATCCTATCCTAACAAGGTACATGATGGAAATAAATCAAGACAACTATTTTATATGATATTCTTTGCAGTTCCTTCTTCCCAGATGCTAGCCCAGCTACATACGCAAAGGACCTTCTTCTGTTGTATAGATTCCAGAAGTCAAAGAAGCCACTACTGTGACCCAAATAACTTCAAATTAACAAATAAATCAAGATCCCCAGTGGTGTCTGAAATGTGTATTTGTAACAGACTATACAGATATTACATGAGAAAGAGGAAAATGTAAGTATGACTAACATTCTTCAACAGCAACTTAAAGAGATTTAGATTTACAGTAGTTTAGCAGGCAATGGTTTGTCTGAGGGAGGGAGAGTGCATCCACTTTTAAACCATTCTTTGAAAAATCACATCCTTGAAAACCAGTATGGAAAAATAAGTGGAAATGGCGTTTAATACTGTGAGGAAAAAAAAGTGTCCTCTATCAAACACACTATGCAATTATTTAGGCCACTTCCCTGGGATAATTTTACTTTCCTGGTCATTTAATTATTTAATGGGTCTCCAGATACCCCTTTTCCATGTCCCAGGCAAACATTCAGAATTTTTATCAAACCGTGAATGTCTAAGTAGTCCCCTGGGAACAAGGAAGCAAGTCATAACCACAAAGTTATAAGTGTGAAAAATCTCTTATAAAAACTGGGATTTTAACTGTTTTGGGCTGAACTTTGCTGCAAAATACTTCTCTTGTGCTTAGGCAAGCCCTTTGCCTACAGCCCTTTTGTGGAGAACTGTTGGAGAACTTCCCATTAGCTGAGCTTGGATAGATAGTATCTTAACTAAATATGTTCTTCTGACAAATTACATAATATATGAACTTTGAAGCTGATGAGTTTCATGCATTTGTAACATCCTGTATAGATCATTATTACAAACCTGAAGTAATATAAAATTATACATAAGTAAGGTGGTCAAAATCAAAATGTTGCGTACAATCTGGGCCTTGAGCTGGAACACGGTTAAGCAGAATAGGTGGGTTTTCCCCTTTTGTGTGGATTGTAGTTCTAAAGCAATCTCATCATCACATAGGGTCTAATCTGATGCACTTACAAGCAACATTCCTGAACCTGCAAGAAGGACTTTCATTAGAGTAAGATTTTGGGACTTGTGTCATCAAATAACATTAAAGTATTTGCTATTTATTTGTATAAAGCCTGATGTGATTATCTTCATCCAAATTCAATGAGCCAAAGGGTCAAATTCACCTATGACGCAATTCCATGAAGACTAAGAGGCCTGGTGCCATTATACGAGGAATTAATTTGATAACTGGATAGTAATTGGTTGTCTCTTGCTTTCTCTGTATTCAGCTGGTTTACTCATGTTTTCTGCAGTGGAGGGTACTCCACGGGTCTAATGTCTCTGTACAAAGCACTACTCAACTTTAAGCCATCTTAAATTCTTTTATGGAAATTGTGCTTCCTTTTCTTTGAGATCTCTCTCCTTTGACAGAGAACTGTATTTTTCTTACCAGTCAGAAATGAACATTCACCTTTATTGTTTGGGGTACTCCAGTCGTTCACAACTGAAATGAAGGGCAGCATATTTGTGTCAAACATTGTAATATGATGCATGATGCATCTTTATTTTAGCATTCCTGTCCATGAAAGACCCCTATTCTGTTAGTCACAAGGTGGTTTTGGGGTAGGGCAGAACTGTGGCTGCAGCCAGAGTAGTTCTGGGGGACATGTCTGTGTTCTCAAGTAAATAGTAGGTACAGGAGCAGGGCTACAGAGTTGATATTTCCAGTAAATTAGAGAATGAAAATGGCAGGAGCAATTTAAATATTATTTATAATTGACCTTCATGTCTGTTTTTAATATTCAATCTGCTGAGTGTTTAAAAAAGCAATTAAAAGTCCCATATAATGTTAAAACCCTTGATAAATGTAATAAACAAATGACATATTCAAAAGAGAGAATCTATGTCCCATTAGGAGAGAAAAAGAAAGATGAGAGCAACATATGGCAGTATAATTAGCATGATTAGGGAAGCACATCAACAGAATTTATGCTGCAGGGAAAATGTAATAAGAAACCAACACACTTTCCTCACTGCCTTGAAAACTGCAAATATCACTCTCTGAAAAGGAAAGGATGCAGAAAGGCTCTCTGGCATTTAAAGCTGTAACTTGTGTTCTTCTGTCGTTATTAAAGATGCACACAGCCATCTGCAAACCATTTATTTTTTGCAGAGTTCACATTGTCCCATTGCTTTGATTAATAAGGAGCAATATTACACCTCAGCTGCTTTTCAGAAAGATGCTATTTTGGAAACCTAATTAATACTCATTCCACAGTTAGCTTGAGGTGTTCGTTAGTGCCAGATACTGAGTTCTTATTTGTTTCTCATTATGTGGAGAGTATTGCTTCTCAATGCCAACGTTTTTGTTTTTCATTTTGCAATAACCTTTCGACACTCCTGCTTCCCACAGCCCTCCCTTCAGAAGAGCTAATAACACCTGTCATCATTATTTTAACATGCCTATTATGTCTGTTGAAGACAATGTGGGCTATTTACATAGATAGAGCTATCCTGATGCACAGCAAATATTCCTGCCATTTTCTGAACAGTTGGGCGAAAGAGAAAAGCAAAATTTAGAAAACTTGGCAATACAATTCAAATCTCAGCTTACCACTAAGGGTCAGTATATACTAAGCAAATGAATCATTACAAAATTGAAATCGAGTATGTTTGGCCTAGCAGTAGTACAAAATACTTTTTCTGCCCTAAAAAGCCCACCTTCTTTGATAAACAAAACAAAATAAATAAAAAAACCCTCAAAAACCCTGTAGCAGAAATCTAGACATTGAACTTGTATAAACTCCATCAGCCAAATTTGCTGTAGCTGGAGAAGAGTAGCATCTTACCAAGCAGCCTGAGGTTTAGTAGAGGTGCACAAATAGCTTGCTTGAGATTTGCCCGACGTGCTGCTGTCCTCACTGGAGGGTAAAGGAGAGAATACAGCAAAACATACGAGGCATTTAGCATCTACTTTGTTGCCAAGTAAAATGCTCTGCATGAAAAGGTCAAATGTAATTGCATGTGTCAGGAATCAACAGAACAACTGAAACTCTTACTGCAGCTCACCATTGCACTGAGCTGCTAAGGAAAAAGAAAAAAAAAAGAAAAAAAGAAGAAAAGAAGAAAAAAGAAAAAAGAAAAAGAGAACAGCTGTGGGCCTGGGCACCAACGTGGATGCCATAGGAGAGGAAGAAAGGGGAGCTTTAGGGACAGCATGTTTTAAATATGCCCTTACAGTGTACCCCCAGGGTTAGGGGACAGATGATGCCCTATGTACTTCAGGAATAAGGTCCCTCATAAAAACTGCTGTGTCTCAATCTGCAAGAGAAAGAAAATGAGGGGAGGAACGCTGCACTGAGCTGGGGCATTTCATTGCACGGTGCCAGCTGCTGGGCTCGCACAAAAGCAGCCGCACAGCCCGCAGGAGCCCTGCTTAGGTCCCTCCCCAACCACCCGCAGCACTGCAGCCTACCCAGACCAGCTCTGGAGAGAGCTTGGACAGTCACCCAACAGTTTGCCTCGTGGAATTAAAAAAACATAAATGCATTTTTTTAAAGAGCAAAAGCTGCCACCAACCTGACCCTCAGTACTGTAGTCTGTTAGAGGAAGTGGAGATGGAGTGGAAGTGCCTTCCTTACTGACTGGCCTGGACCCTGGACACCGTGGGAGTCCCTGGCCCAAGCAGAGGGAGCAGGACCTCTGCCTGCAGCCTGTCTTGGAGTCGACACAATACTGTTGGATGTGATAGTTTTGGTTCAATAACACCAGCGGTGCAAGAACTAATGGAGATTTTTCAGTTTACATTTTTGAGGAGAAATAATGACAGTATGCAAAGACAGTGGGGTAGTCTTTGAAGAATTCAACAGCATTTATGGCAATCTCAAAAAAAAAAAAAAAAAAGGCAAGAAATTCTGTAATTAAATTGATAGCAGGATAAGAGAAGTTTTCCTGTACAGTACACAATATATTTTCCCAAAGGAAAGTGTGCTGTTGGCCAAAACCTGTGGCCATTCTCAAGCAAAATTCCTCTGACTTCAGTGGAAATTTTGCTTTAGAAAGGACTTTTAAATCTTGGCTCTTACTTTGAATCTATTTAAGTATTATCTGGTTTTGCATCTGGGAGAATAAACAACATATACCATCCTAGAAGTCAAACCGTGGAATTTTTCCAAATAACTTATTAGAGGAATGTCTCAATAAATTTCTCTGAAGAGAAGAACCTGTCATGGAATAATAAATATAGCATAAGAAAAAGAAATAAGGCTGTAAAATGCAATAACAAAACGCCTTTAAACCACTGTACATTAATGAGTTAAGGGATACTGGGAAAAGACTGAGATCAGTCTGAGGAGACAGCTTCCTTTCAATTCTGCAAATAACATTTCCTGCAATACCTTGAAAGCAAGAGCAACAGCAAACATACCACAGCATGGAATGGCAGTAGATTTAAGAACATGGAGAGGGGAAGGAGAAAAAGACACAAATCAGAGTTGCTCATTAAGAAAGAACTATGTTCATTACTTGCCTGAGTTGTTTTTTTCTTCTTTCTTTTTCCATCAGCCCGTTTGTGGAAAATGGGCTAATATGACCCATCTCTAAAAATCCTGCTCCCACCAAACCTGTAAGAGTGCCCAGCAGGAGCAGGTATTGTGAGAGGAGACAGCTCAAACAGCGAACATGTCATTGCCATTTTCCTTCAAGGTGTTTTCATATTGCCATTTTCTTTGAGGCACTTGGTGTTCACTAACTTTTTGTCTACTTTCTCCATACCCATTGATTTGTTTACACTAAAACAAAAGATGACATTAATGGATATTTTTGGTTTTAAACCATGCTTTTAGTGACATAAACACCTCGGGCAACAGTGATTGACCACTGACTTGCACAAAGAGGTCTACATCGTTCAAGTGTACCTATGTGGAGCTCACCATGCTGTGAGACAACCAGACCTTTCAATTACATGCCAAAGCATGTGAGAGGCTCTCTATCTAAGGCTGCTGTTTTTAAATGTCAGAAGCTGTACCAAAACCCAGAAAAGACCTAGTTTAGTAAGCAGACTGCTTTTCCTGACCTTCCTTTCTGATTTCCCCACACTCAGATATTTCTGTCATGGGGTTCACTGACAAACCACTGCAGTGTTTCTGCTCTGCTTCATGACAAGCACTCTTTTTCTGGGCTCTGTTGTTTTCCTGATTCTTTCCTTATAGCTCCACTTACTGTATGCCTCACAAATGGAAGATCAGACACACAGGCTTTGTTTATCTCTTTAAGCTAAAAAATGGCTGATGTATAAAAAAATGTGCATCCTGACTTTATCCTTCAGATGAGGTCCCACCAGCAAATGATGTCAGGGTGGATCCATAGTAAAATCTCTGCAACAAGTCCTGTCCCTTTGCTGGAAGGGACGAGTCTATTCCTGTAGTCAGACATGCTGCTTGCATAACCTTAGGTCAAGAGAGAGAAAGATACAGGCTTTTAAAATGATAAAACACAGCTGGAATATTTAGGGATGGGGACATGATAAGACGTGGATTTAGAGATTCATCTAAATAGTAGCATGGCTATCGGAGGCTCTTATCAGACCTTGATGCTTCATCCAGATCATGGCTGTAAAACACAATTGTCCGCTCGTTGCTGCAGTAACGATCCTGGAAACACACAGATCCAGTTCAAAATAAATCTTTTTTTTTTTTTTTCCTGTTATTTATAAAGTGTAATCATCCTTAAGTCCAGCAGTCATCCTGAAACAGGGTGTTCAGTGATGGATTCTCCAAGTTCTTATCATGTGTTTTGTGTTGCCTTTGAAATATTGAGATTCCAAAGTGTTCAATACGTTGTCTTGGTATCAACTATTATAAATCACGCACATTTTTTCATTTGCCCATAAGTCCTAGAGAGTCATCATCTGAAGCCTGTGAGTACTGATAACCAGCAAAAAGCCATCAATATCAAAAGAGCTTTATTAGCTAGCAACACAGATAAATGGTGAAGGTTAAACACCAATGGCTGTTTTACAACTGGGAGTACTGTGGCAACGAGTGACTGTGAAAAGCCTAGTGCTGTGCAAAAGCAAACCTGCGGCAAAGCTGGGACCGGAGCCCAGCTCTTCTTGCTACCATTCCAGACTTAACTGGTCCATTCAAATGGTTTCTTAAGGGTCACTTCCTTCTTTTTGTTGTTTGTGGCATAAAAAGCCCTCAGTCCTGTAAGTCCCATAGCTGCTTCTGTACAACTGAAGAGTCTTTCTTTCAGTCCTTCTTGCATACCCATGCTGAGCTGGAGTCACAGATCCTGTTTGCAGTGTTTCTACAGAAAATGGCAATGAAGAGGACAGATAGAGAGATACACAGGGAGTGCAAAAAGTTGGCTCCCAAATATACAGAAACACTTGTTGACAGATCCTGTTCTCAGCAGGTCTTTGTGGAAGACCTCAGTTTGAAAGTGAAATCACCATGCAAGGCATAGACAAAAGGCTCTGTGTTTTCATACACTTCATCTCTCTCTTTTCTTTTTCTTTTTTTTTTTTTTTTGCTAGCTCAGCCCTTTAAAAGAGACTTAAAGCAGTGGAAAGTTAAACCATGGGTAAAACTTCGTATCAAAGGCAAACAGTTAATACAAAATGACAGTGACTTGGTTTAAAAATTGGCCATTGATAAAAAAGGAAAGGATCTGTCAAGTGCAACTTTGAAGAAACATGGTTTTCCTTCTCCACCTTATTTCATTTTATGCCATAAAGTTTGCATGGTCTAACAAATAAAAATGTTGGTATGAACCATGCCAAACTTCAACCAAAAACCCTAGGGCTCAGACACATGCTAAATCACTGCAGCTTGATATGCTACCATTTACTGGTTGAAACTGTGACAAACAGAGTAGTCTGGCCTTCTTTCTCAGAGAAGGCTGTACCCTGTACTTACTGCAGGTGATGAAGGTGAATATCAGCATTTCCTGTGGCTCAGCTGGTGTGCGGGACCCTGCTCACGGGTCTTGCGCACTCCTGTACTTTCCCTGACTCCCAAACCGAAACTTTTTCTAATGCCTCCAGATAACAATGATCTTGCATAAAGAGAAATTGTTTTGGCTGATGTGAATAGGTAGCCTCAGACAAAAAGCAAGACAAGTACTTTAAGTGTTGCATATCCAGGGAACATGGGGAAGAGTGTCTTTGCAATCTTGTCTAGACTAAGAGTCACCCCTGCTTACCTTGTTTCTATCTACATTACTGCAAGCAACTCTAACGATACTGGTAAAAGCTGCCCTTAACTGAAAGGATCATACGAACATTCCTCTGCACGCTAGACAAACCCACTGTACAGTATACAATCTTGTCTAAATGAACATATTATATATTTTGTAGCTTTAAATCGGTTTTATTTACAACAGGCCTTAGAATACAGCTCACACGTGGTAGTTAAGCTCTGGCAGTACTGACATCAGGTCACTAACAAACACATTTGCAAATTACATTTCTAAGTCATAGAAAATGAAAGAAAAATGACTTTAAAATAACTGTTTTATCTTCGGGTATAAGGATCACAGAACACGTTTGCAGGTGGCTGTAAAACCCATCCAAGGGCGCTCCCCAGGGAGCCCCGGAGCCGCCGGCACGCCGAGCGCTGCGGTGCAGGGACACAAGCAGTGGCAAATGGTCTGATGCATGCACGGCTGTGCAGTTCAGTTACCCTCCATGATGGGGCTCGAGGCGTGTCCACGCCGTTTAATGGCCCCACTCCTCTTCCCTTTCACTAACTCCTTCTTCTTCCTCTGGAAACGCTGAATCACTCTGACTCTTCAGATGCTTAATCCCTGAAAACAGAGAAATCACAGTTAAAGTTGTGTTAGCTCAAATCCCTGAAAACAGAGAAATCATAGTTAAAGTTGTGTTAGCTCACATCAGACATTTTTTTCCTGAAGGAAGAAACAAACAAAACCCCAAACTAATGGCAAGTTTTTTAATGCCCATACTGACTCCCTTTTTCACAAACCTCTTAGTTCAAACAATACTATGGTGTATTTCCAACAGAAATATTCTCTTCCTTCAATATAGGGTCTTAAGAAATTTATCATGTTTTGTTGAAAAAACTGCTGAGAGGCACCTTGTAGAACAGAGCAGTATTTACTTCTCATTTTCTTGGTAATCCTTGATCAGCTTAGTATTGCCCATCTCAAGCGAGTTAAAAGTTTTCAAGACTCAGGCAGTAGACAAGGAAATTTTTCTACCAGAATTTCAACTTGAGCCTCTTTCTGAGACTGGTCTGCTGAAGGTCATCACTCACACAGACCCCGTGGCCCCACGATCAGCTTCCTGTATGCACCAGAGGTGTTCTCCAGTGTGCCTCCCTGTAGTCTGCACGTGACCTGCAGAGCTGTCCTGGTGCAAAGAGAACGTTGCAACCAACAGAGAGGGAACTGCTGGCACCGAAGCCATGACAAGATTGGATCTTTTCTCACATGGAGAATGTATTCTGTTGACCTCCAAATACCATGTGGGGCTGGATGAAGAGGGTAAACACCTGTCACAGGATATTTGGAGGTTTAGGTTTGAGGAAAGTCGTGAAGTTCCCACTGCTGGCTGTTTTCAGCCAGCAAGTGAAGTAGGATCTACAAAAGCTAATCAAATTGCAAAGTTATTTTCCCTGTCCCATGTTCAATACAAGCAAGCAGGCCTCCATGAATGGGCCTAATGCCATCTTCTCAGCTCCACCTTGGTGTGATAGAAGAACTCAAAAAAGGAGGAAAAATCAAGCTGAAAAGATGATAGAGAGGAGATACCAGAGATGAAGGGTTGTTATTTTCAAAAAAATCTAAACCAGCAAAAAATGCACAAGGTTAGCTTCTGGGTTCCCTTGTTTTTGACAGAAACAGTTGTAGTGGGCACATAATTCTTAGTAAAAAATGCATGATTTCAACAAAATGTAAGCCTGAATTAGGTTTTCTGGTGTCATTACTGCCATAACATGGAAACATTTTTGGTTTGATTACAGATCATACATAGTACTACTCACCATTTCTAATTGTCAGGAGAAAAAGCTTCCCTTATGCATCAGTTCCTCTGTTGAGGAGAAATTGCATCCCAGTCACTTTAGATAACCACAGCTGGATAATCAAACACCCCACTGTCACAGCACTTGTAGAGGCACAATTTTCAAAAAGGTGTGCACCCTTAAGGCATACAGGGCAAGATCCATATTACATCAAATTGTGAGTAAGAGGAATTGATGGTGTAGGTCCAAGAGTCATGGCCCCAGCATCACTTAACCTGCAGGTTCCTACACTTCACTGTTTATGTCCATAGCACTCCAAAACATGGGATAGTTTTTTCCAAATACATCACTTGAAAAAACTTTCAACATAAGTTATTCCAGTTCAACAGTTACAAAGAGCTGAAAACAGGATCTTACAACAGGTCATACAACAGGAGCGCAGCCAGCTCCACTGCCAACAGGAGCCCATCACTGCTCTGTGCTGGGCTCTGGGCTCCTCCCTCTTTTTTTTCCACCCAAACGACAGCACTTGGTTCCCTGGGAAACTGTTGTTCAGATGTAAACAAGCAAATAAATTAATGCTCTCAAGCCACAGTACTTGTAGGTGTGCCCTGCAATAATCAAACCATTTCCAATTAAGTAACTGTGATACATGAAGAAACACTTAGGGTGCTCAGCTACAGCCAAGCTGGCCTCTTTAGCAACACCCTTTAGTAAGACAAACACTTTAAATAAGATTTCACCTAACTATAGGTTAATGGACATTCATTTCAAAATGATGCTGTGTTTGTATGGCAAATTGGTCTCCTGTTGTTTACCTCTGGACTTACAGAGCCATTTCTTGCACATTCAGAGTACCCATCTAATAGCTACTATTCAGTACTTCAGACAGGAATTGCTAGGAGCCAGAATGCGACATTTTTTAGGGAGTTTTTCAAAGATGAAAAAGGGAAAGTTATGGACAGAAAAGAAGGCATGTGATATACAGTTAGTGTGATGACGCTTCATGGAACAATATTTTTGGTAGGCATGAAGACTTTTGGCTATGTGGTTTAATTGCAATATTCAACGTTAAAATTGCACCAACTGGAGAGAAATTACATCAATGAGCGTTGCCCATTGATTTTCACATAGCAGGCAGCTATCAATCTTATTTAATGATTTTTCATAACCTCTGTTCTACAGCCTGCCTTCACCTCTGCCAGTCATTTAATACCAGAGTGTCATCTGGAAGTAAAGACTCACAGGGTTTCCTGCATTGACCAATAAGCGCACAACACTTGATGTCATTGTTAATAAGCCTCAAGATGTTCTGACAGCATCAAGTTGTCAGAATTAACTGACCCTACATGTGGCATTATGAAATAAGATGCTCAGGTACGCAACAAAATAAGTTAGCATGAATCGACACACAGGTCATGAAAGTCCCGTCAGTAACACATGGACGTGCGTGACAGAAAAGGCTGGTGGCTTTCCTGAAAAGATACATTTCATGCACAAAGCATCGGAATTTACAGCACAAAAAAAGTCTGGGGTAATAAAAATACTTAGTAAAATCATAGCAATCATACTCTTAGATTAAATGCTTATCTAGCCATGTAACATTGCAGTAACCTGCCGTGGCTGCCAAGGGTGGTCAGAAGACATTGGAGCTGAGCATATCATCCAGGAGCACACTGGCACATTCATCCACAGCTCCTGCTCAGCTAAAACAATTCAAGAGAAGAGGCCATTACAGTGGCTCTCAAGTGTCACTCCAGTGGGGTTATTCAAGATGTGTGCCCTGCCCTTTGTCAATACAAAGCAAAGGATAAGCAGGTATCAAGGTGGAGCTCTAACCATAGAGATATTTTTTCCTAAGCTGGATCTATTCATACCCAGTATCTTTGTTTAGCGATATCTAAATTGTTTGCTGAAAGCTTACATTCTGCTAGAGACTGAGTGAAAAGTTATTACTCAGGCCACCCCAACCATTTTTACAACTGCTACTATGGTAACGTTAATTTATTAGAAAGGATATTTCCTTCTCATCATTTCAATCTTCATCCACCACCAACACAGTTCATGCCTCAACTTTCTCAAACAGTAATCAGGAGGCACCAGAACGCTGTTGTTTGGAGTTTGTTTCTCTTCACTGATGAAGCACAGTAGTAAAGGTAAGCAACAAATATAGACTCTAAGATTTTACTCACAGAAAAAAAAAAAAACAACAACAAAACAAAGCCAGGATATTTGGAGGGATATATGGGGATATTTTAGAAGACATTGTTTGTACCTACAGCAGATCCAAGTTAGAAACACCAAGTTACTGGTTCCACGTAAACTACACAAGCTTCATAATACCAGTTGCAAAGGGGAAGGACTGTAAATGTTGATCCACAGGGTCACCCTGTCTCATCAATGTCCCGTATTCCAGGCAGTGGGTAACTCTGAATTTGTGTGCGCTGTGCCTGCACTGTCCTGACACCCTTTCGTTTCTCTCACTGCCCTGCCCTCCTGGCCGGGCTGCCCTGCCTTGCTCTCCCCGTGCGTGCGTACGTGGCTCATGGGGTCCGAACTGTCCCGCTGACCCCACGGGTCCCCAGTCCCCACCGCGTCCCACCCAACTGCTGTTCCCTAATGTCACACCCTGGCTGGGGCTGTGCTCTTCACCTGGGAGGTCTGACAGCAAAACCCCCTTCCAGCCACTTCCCACCACCCCCTGGCAACGGTTTCACACCCACAGCCTGTTCAAACTCACTCTTATTCTGCCTTAAAACAAAGCCTGTCTGAACACTGCCTCTTGGTTTCTTTTTCCCTTTCCCCCCTCCCCCTTCCTTTTGTGCTTCTAAAGCCAGGACAAGAATTGTTTTTCCTCAAAGGGCTCATATTTCACTGCAGGTAATTTAATCCAATTAATGCTGATGAAGAAACCCTTAATGCCAACCCATATTCAGCAGCCGTACACTAATACACTTTGAACTGGTAATTCGTTTTAGATGAAGTCACTGCCTTAAATCATATTTCTAGATTACTTATAAATTATGAGTGCAAATGGGACAAATTTCTGGCATTTTTGCAGTCACATAATAACATCTATGCTGTTTAATCAACAGCTCTCTTTTTGCTTCTCTCCATCTGACCAAAGCACCAGATTAGAAGGCTAAGCAGTGTCACAAGATATGAAATAACCAAGTGTTCCTGAATTAAATATCTCCTGGAAAAAAAAAAAAATCGATTCAAGTAATTAAGGCAGCTCCCCATCTCAAGTAATTAAGGCAGCTCCCCGTCTTATTTAACACTTCTTCCTTCACCTCGCTTCACTGCCCAAGGAACAGTGTTGACATTTACCAAACTCAGGGTTGAAGTCTGGTTGGCAATTTGAATTCCCTAAAGTTTGAAGGGTTATTTAGTTTTATGATTTGGAGCTGATCGCCTATCTACTAAAAACACATTTCCAGATTTTCAGAAGGCAGTGAAAGGCAAAGCTGAGCTACAGACAAAGCAGCCTGATTTTCAGAGTTTCAGAACTCAGATCACTTTGAAATTATCAAGCAAAGCAGCCTGGCCAAAGAGGATAATGGCCAAATAAAAAATTCTACTTTATGCCAATCCTAAATGAAATATGTTCTGGATCCCTCAGCAAAAATGAGAATATCAAAACAAAAATCATGTATTCATGCCACTAAACAGAAAAAGGATTTTTTCTTTTTTATGGAACACTTTGTTTTGAATTTATCAGTCAAATATGTTTTGACTTCTTGGAGACTCCTTCCTCATTATTTTTTTTCCCAACTGAAATGAATTTTTGAATTAAAACAACAACAGAAAAAACCCCAAAACTAATGTAATGAAAACGAGCATCCACCACAGGTCTTTGGCTAACTTGGATGCAGTGGGAGACAGTTGTGAAGGTGACAGAGCCCAGAAGAGCTGGCAGGTCTTCAGGGACAGCCTCCTCCAAGCACAGGAGTGGCCCATACTGATACAGGAAAACAAGTAGCTGTATCAGAAGACCATCCTGGCCAAGCAGGGACCCCATGACTGAGCTCCAATGCCAAGAAGATGACGCATACGGTGGATGAAAGTCAAGACAAGGTAAAAATGAGGAATGTAGAAAAAAATACAGGCCCACAGTACAGGGATGGTGTTAGGAAAGCTCAAGCTCAGCTTGAGTTGAAACTAGCAAAGGGTGTCAGGGACTACAGGAAGAGTTGCTTTCCCCTGCCTTCACAGTAAAAGAAAAACAAGGAAAATATGGGCCTGCAGCTGAGTGGGGTGAGCGATCTTGACATAGAAAAGATTGAGGTGCCCAATCCCTTCTTTGCCTTGGTCTGGACTGAGAAGGTCTACCAAGCCTTTGTGCCCACAGACAAGGTCCAAGGAGGAGAGGAAAGGTTGAGTCAGTGATCGCTTGAGGAATCTTGACCCACAGAAGTCCCTGGGGCTGGTGGGCTGCATGGGAGGGTGCAGAAGCACCAGCTGGTGTCAGTGTGAGGCCATTCTCTGTCATCTTTGAAGGGTTGTGGAAACCAGGAGAGGTCCTCCATTACTCTCCATGCATTAGGCCGTGCCTGCAATACTCTATTTGTCCCTGCCCTGTACAAGAAGATGTTGATACACTTGTTCAAATCCGGTGGAGGCCCCCAAGGTGGTCAGGGGACTGAAGTGCATGACCTGTGAAGAGAGGCTGAGGGACCCGAGCTTGCTCAGCCAGGAGAAAGGGCAACTTTGGGGCATCTAACAGCAGCCTGCCTATACCTGTGGGGAGGTTAGCCAGAAGATGAAGATGTCTGGTCATGAATTGGAAGAGAGTATATTCTGACTGGATATAAGGAAGAAATTGTTTCACTGAGTATATTTAAGCACTGGCATGGTTTCCCAGAGAGTCTGTGAAGTCTCTCTCCTAGGAGGTTTTCAGTACTGGACTAGACAAAGCCTTGAGCAATCTGGTTAAATTTGGTGCTGATTCTGCTTTGTGCATCAGGTGGGACTATGTGCTTTCCCAAGGTTCCTTGCAACCTGAATGACTATAAGATTTTATGAAATCAAAACTCAGTAAATCCATCTTATAATTTATAAAAGTATATTAACATTAACTCTATGACTGAAGGCTACATTTTGACCCAGGTGGAAGCTTCAAATGCCTCCTTTCCTTGGAACAGAGATGAAGCATCTAATTGCACCAGTCAGACTGATCTCAGGAACAAGGTTTCTTTTCAGTCCTTAAAACCACGGGGCCAGACTAAGTCAGCATTTCAGTACTGATTTGGGGAAACAAACTAGCTCATAATTAGGTTACGTGGATAACTGTGATCTATATATGCATATATGTCATCTATCTATCTATATATGTGAGCTATATATGTTTGTATTTGTTCCCAAATACAAGGGAAGAAAACTATGGGATTAAGGGGTTACAGCAGACCAAGTGCTACTGTATTTCTAAAATCAAGGAACATGGAACACCTCTTGCATGTGACAGATATACCTAAAGACAAAACGTTGCATAGAAATCACATCCCACTTGTGGCCCAGTGCATAGAAATGTCTAAGAAAAAAATTAATTTCCTGAGAGGGAGGCATAGGAGTGGGCTGTCCTGCAGAGCATGTCCTAGCGCACCTACTGCCTGCTGCTGAAACGGTGTATCTTTCTGCTGGGGTTTCAGGGGCGGATCTTTTGTCTCAGTCACACTCTGCTGGTGCATGGTGCCTGAGGACTGCTGACTATCATTGTAGTTAAAAGAATATGCTCACTGCCTGCAGATGTAAGAGGTTTTAAATCCATATACTGTGCTAATAAAAACAAACCCTGTGCACTCCTGTTACAAAAGAAATTGCTTTCTTGCTCAGCTAGGCATCTGCACAATGGAAGTAACAGAGACTCTCAACACTCCACAAGATGTTTTGCCAGATGTTTCCAGAAGCGTCGGGTGCTCCATGTAAGGAAATGTACTCCCTTCTGCTGGTCAGTGCTAGCGGGAGAGCACCAAGGCTCTCCCTGCGACAGGCACTGTGGTACAGCTCAGCCAGGCACAGCCCACCGTCCCCTGCTCCAGGAAGCTCCCTGCTCCGAAAAGCACGAAAGGCTTCCTGCTGTTGCCACCTCCAGCAGAAGCCGAGGACTGTCAGAACCCTCAAGAGCAGCTGCCTGGCAGAAAAACCTCCTGCCACAGGAGCTGGGTAGTTATTAAACGCTTTTCCTCGCTGTGACTTTCATCAGTTCAACAGAATACAGCTTAACCACCCTCCATTTTCAGCATTTTCTTCTTCACAGAAGTTTAGAAAAAGCAGGTTTAGTGATCTTTAAACGTTCATTGTCAGGTGCATGCCCACAACACTGCCAAATTTATTTAAATGTAAGAAATACGTCTCGTCTTCCCTCTGCCCCATTTGGTGAAGGAATCAGAAACACAGCTGTCATTACTGGTCATCGAAAAACTCAAAGCTTACCTCCTGCACACACACTGGAAACACACATCCTAGGTACTTTGACCTTACTGATCAAAAATTTGTTTGTTTGGCCAGAAAAAAATTCATCCTTACTACATAATTTTTTTGTTTTAAACAGCTGAACTACAGAAGGATATATATTCCGTGCAAGAGCAGGACAGTAAACCAGTCAGGAAAATGCTATAGTTTCCCAAATGCCTATTTTGAGCTTTCTCTTGTTTCCTCTTTGCATAAATGACCTGCTACCTATCTCCCTCATCTGTACAATCAGTTCCTGAAACCTTTAATCCATTTTTACGTAATTGGCTGGTTTAGACAAGCTCTCCTTGCATACAAGCCAGAGTTCAGTGCTTAAGCTTTGGTTAGTAACCCCTTAAAAAACATTAACCCCATCCTTAACCCTACTTGCCTTTCCAGCTGCTGCCCAGCTCTTCTCCCTCTACCATTCAGCTCACCAAAAATGACGGTCACTGATTCCACCTTACCTTTCCCCCTCCCCCTCACACTACATCCTCCACTTCCTTTGTTCAAGTTGCCCTTGGACTCAGCCTGAAAGCTTTCTGGCAAAACTGCCTAGTGATCTCTGTCTTCATCTTTTCCAACTTGTTGATGTCTTTGCTTCTGAGACTTCTTTGCCCTGGTTCTTCTTCCACTGTTTGTAACATTTTTCCCATTGCCGTCTTCTGATGGTCCTTTTCCCATTGCTCCAGCCTCTGAGGATGGGTGGCAGAGGCTGCAAGTTGTCTTCTACTCTTACAGTACTCCTGATCTTCAACAGTGTACTTCTCAAATGCAGAAATAATAAGCACCTTTATAAAGATTCTGATGGAAAGAGTTTGTTCCTTCTGTCCAAATTAAAACTCTGGAGTGCATCTTTGACGGAAGCTTGCAGCAGTCTAAGACATTATCTCAAAGTGGTCAAAACCAAGCTCTTGATCTGCAGTCCTTTCCAAAATGCTTTGTTCATCCACTATGGACAACACCACCATTTTTTCCTGATGTTCAGGCTTACACATTTCTGATTTCCATGCTTCACTAGACCACCATATCCAATTTTCATCTAAGTCTTGCAAATTTTTCTTGCTTAATGTGTCCAATATGGTCTTTACCATTTACCCAGTAAAAAGAGTCATGGAAACTCTCCTTATCCTGGGGTCTTCACTACTACCACATCTCCTTCTCTAAGCTTTATAAACGTACCTTTGCTCCTGCATTCAGCATTCTGCAGTTACAATCACCTGGATAATTTCCACGATCACCTCCTATGCCACCACTGAGCAACTCACTTTCCCTCCTGAGTTTCCTCCATTGATTCCCTCCAAGATATTTTAGACTAACAGTGTCTATTTATGCTTTCAAGGAAAATTAAGTTTCTTTGCACACTATGAACACCACCCGCTCTCATCTCAAATCAGGAACAGGTACAGCTTCAGTGCTCCATTTGCTAGGCTTTTAAATGAGCATTTTCATGCTTTCTCCCACATTGTACTGAATGCTGGAGAGATATAACTATCAGTCTCCACAGCCACTTCCAAATTCTCCTCAAAATTCTTGGTTAAGGAATTTGAGAAACAACCTGAGAACATTTCAGTCGCCAGCCTGCTGGGACAAAGACTGTCGCATTCCTCCCTAACACTTTGTATCTGTTCCTGTGTTTGATTGCTACACCCCGCCTGGGAGTTCCCTGGTGCAACAGCTGACTCCTGTTAAATGTTTGAACAAGGTTTAATGCAGCATAGACCTAATCCCTGGCGTGGGTTCCTGGGTGCTATGTAACATCAACACAATATGACAAGAATTGTGGCATACAGTGATCAGGGGTGATTACTATGTATGAACTAAGAGCTAGACCATGATTGGTATTTGTATGCAAACAGAAAATATGTTTTACATACCTTTCCTTGTGTTTCTTCATTCCCACCTACAAGAATGGCTTCAGTCTGCCAACCTGGCAGCAATTAATTTGTCTGCTGATGCTCATGTCCATAAATCACACCAGACCACCTGTGGCAGGAGGCTAGCCCTGCTTCTAAGCAGACCCAGCACAAGAGCAGCGGCCCAGCCTCGCTGAGGGTAGCAGCCCCGGTGTGTCCCAAGGCATCCACTCTCTTGGGTGGTCCCTGAGCTGTCAGTGGGCCAAAGAACATCAAAAAGTAATCTGTGATGTGCCAGCAATAAAACACACAGACCCAGACCTCGACAGTTCCCATGTGTGTGAGTGAGCAAACAGAAAAAACATGAGGGAGAGAAGACAAAATAAAAATAAATGGATGTGGAAAATTTTGTTTTATAGATGTGGGCAACTGTGAACAGTCTGCTTGATACAGTCTTTGGAAGTTTTCTGCAAGTTAGGTTGTTCTTTGTTGAGAAAGACTGAAAAATGCTGCTCTGTGGAACTCTGTCAAAGGACTCTGAATGGTACTCATGCCTGTAAGCTTTTGTTAACCAAGGTTTCACGGTAAAGCAAAACTAATCACTTGAAGCTTGATAACCGACATGCAAAGGTCTGCCCTTACGCCTGTGGTCGATGAGTCTGAACACAACCAGGTCATTTGTTTGTTATTCCACAGGGCTTGGTCCCACTCCTCCAGAAGTTAATGAGACTTTTTCTTACTGTTTTCAAAGAAAGAAGAGTCAGCTTTTGTAATTGATCTTAATTTCCAGTTATAAAGAAGAAATAACTTCAAACAGCTACTGTTTATTTACAATGAATGTTTGTAAAATACTATAAATTAATGTTGTATGTGGCTTTAACATTTGAGTTATGAGATAAACAAAGTGACACAGAAAATTGGCACACTAGGTATTCTCAAACTCCTGTTTAGATTACCCAAGAAATAGCAGTCAGGCTGCCACTCTGTCCTGTACAGCTTCAAAGGCCAGCAGACATGGTGGGCCTTCAACGTTTAGAATAAAAGCAATCTGAAGCACCAGTGTGGCAGTTTAAACTATGTTGACATTTTAGCAAGCTATAAGTCAGCAAAAAACCTTGTGTGCTACATTATTTTATAACTAAGCTCAGGCTGAGGAGGAGAAAAAGATTCTCATGTGTCTGTTATGATTATGAGACCAAGATATTATTAAATCATGCAATTTCATCTACTTTTTTTTTTCCTCTAATGTGCATCTCTTTCACAAATGCTGATGACTAAATGAAAGCAAATGATCTGAAGCATTAGCAAATATGACTGGTTTATGTAGGTCACATATCTGATCTGGAGCAGATCAGTTCATCAGTGTATCCAGCAAGTCACCATGGCCAACCTAAATGATTCTATGATTCTATGACTCTATGTTTGTGAATGATCATTCGGAAACTAAGCAACGAGGACTGACTAATTTTCTGAATGTCTGCTGGTTGTTACTAACCCTTCTCTTAGCTTCAGCCATACGATACTCAGCCCTCATGGTGAGCCTTTTAAATGACAGATTTGGGGGCTCATGTTACTTTCTCCCAAGTCAAAAGACTCAGTGTTAAACTATCACAATGAAGACTGTATGAGAGCAGCAAAATTCATGTTGCAAATGTCTGGCTGCTTTCCATTTTGTTCTCTCACACAGCACTTCCCACTCCATTTTTCCCTCTCAGAAGGCGCTTGAAGCAGCACTGGCTCCATAAGACTCGCGTGAAGGAGCTGCTTCAGCACAGAAAGGCTTTTGTCGGTCCTCCAGAAGCTGGCCAGATCATGCACCAGAGACAGAGGTCAGCTGCGCTGTGGCTGAAGCGACTGCAGCTCCCCCTCACAGTAGCCAAAAGAGTAAACAGAGAGACTTTTGTCACCCCAGGCAACTTCTGCTAGTATGTAAACATCTCATTTTGCTGCTTCCTTCCTTCCCTTGCTAGCCCTCAGACTGCAGAAGTCAGCCGGTCTTCAGGGTTCAAACGAACAGCAGAAGCCCCTGCACCCAGCTCAGTGGCTGTTTCAGCCTGTAACAATCTCAGCCCCATGCTAATTACCCTTTGGAAGAAGCCAGAAAACATTTCTTAGCTGAGTCTGTAGAGGACGGCTCTGGGCCAAACACCTCAACGACAGCGTGAGCAGAAAAGCACGCAGAGATGACTTCCATGTTGGTGACGAAGCCGGACAGTAGTGCGAGGCTGTCCTCCTGCTCTGGCTGGGCAGCTGGAGGCTGCAACCAGGAGAGGATTAACGTTTCTCAGCTGACAGTTTTTCATCCCAATTTTTCATAGTTCAGAGACAGGCTTAGAGCTGTTGATAAGTGTGCTTGAATTCAACCAACGCAGGCATATCTTCAAAGGTGCTGTGCTTTGACGGGTCCTGGGAAGCTTGTTAGATGATCAGAATCCCTCCACAGAAAGCAGCTGCCTGGAAGCCACATTTTACTGGGCAATGTGTTTATTTGCTGGAATTGCTAAAACCTCACTTTTAACACCAGTACCACTCGCAGCCAGGCGGCTCTCTGTCTGAGAGTAGATCAAAATCACAGGACTGGCAGAATTGTTCCCCTATGTCAAAGGATTACAGTAATTCCATCAAATAAAGGGCCACGTTTTCAAACCTGAATCAGCTGCTCCATAATAGCAGAAGCCACTAGCTCTGCCACTGTCACAAAATAGGTATTAGAACTCACTGGCCTTTAAAGTTTACAAGTAGCATTTTCTAAGCATACCTTCTTTAAATTAAAACATCTTACATTTTCCCAGGCAACTTCTGCAATTCTTATAATTCACCACATGCTGCTCCAGGCTAGTTTATGTTTCCAGTTTGAGACACTCTGTAGGCTGACTACCTTAAAATAAGCCGTGAGGGAAAAAGCAGGAAATAGGTTTTACAGCTAGAAAATCACATCAGCCAAGACCTGGGAAAGCTGATGCTCAAGACAATATGAAATGATGGTCAATTTTTCAACTGCAGCATCTAAGTCCATTTAGAGGTAGAGACAAGACAAATATTAGTTATATAGACTGCTATGTACAAAATAAAATAATGTTATCATCCTACCCGCCATAAGTAAATGAAGGGAAAGGTTAAGGATAATTAGATAAATCTTAACTTTCATAATAAGTCTTAATTTCTGCATTCTAAAATATATGCCATCATTCAACATAAATTATGGACCAGGTGCAGAATTAGGTTGAAGGGTGTGCTTTATGCCAGAGATTCAATTATATAAAAATAATTGTCCTTTCCTAGCCTTAAGATCAATGAGCATTTACAAAAGTTATTCTCCTCTTGTCTGTAGGAACAAATGCTTTGTTCACAGCTACCATTCCTCTTGATGAGGATAAAAGAAAGAGCTCTGCTCCCAATATGTTAATATATTAAATGGTGATTTATATGTGAGAAAGGGAATTGAGTCTCATACCAATTTAATTTCCTCTAATCTGTTCCTGCTAATAGTGGCAACCAAGAACATTTTCTCTTTTTTTAATTTTTCCTTCCCTGGTTCTTAATGGGAAATCTCCGACCTGCTTTCCTGGCCACTTCTCTTACTTCAGCACAGTTATTCAAGACTTTATCTTTTCTAATACAAATCAGAAATGCATTCTTGTCCAAAACTGCTGTCAAGGCTGCACAAACCAGTCTTCAAAGCAAATGCATAAGCATTTCTAAAAGATTTTACTTCAGCAATTAATTCTTGGGGAAAGTGCTGTACTACAGAACCTGAACTGAAGGAGTCTTTGCTGTTTGGATGTTGGGTGGACTGAGACTTGCACCTAGTTGGGAGAGGAGGTAGTTACGGTGGCCATGATGTGGAAAAGTACACTGTAACAGAATAGTAGCATGGCTTTTTTTTCATGCCATATGTTTTAACTTCAAATTAAATTGCTTCCATTCAAATGGCAATTTCCATTAGGGTTTAAAAAATCTATTGGCCGGCAGAGATCTCTTTATGGTGGGGACAGATGAAGCAGTATGCTTCTGCTGAAAAACCTGCAATGAAGGTAGCATGTGGCACTGGCAGTGCCCCAGCTGCTGGGGAGGGCTGCGACAGCCAGTCCAGGGCAAGGCAAACCCACGGCACGCTACTCATCTGGCAGCACACGCGAGAGAAGCAAAGTGAAAAAGGAAACTGCTGCTTAACTGCAAACTTCTGAGCAGTAAGAACAAAGTGTAACATTTTTACCTAGGCTTTGTTTACAGTGCTTTGTTCCCAAATCAAAAGAAACATGTGATATAAACTCCAATTAGTAAAGCAAGGGAATGAAATCTTATACAGCAAAATGATCTTTCCATGTGTGGCAGAACCACTGATAACAGTAACAACCACTTTTTCACTCCCCAGCCCAGCTCCTCCACAAACTGGATTTTGTGGATAAGATGATTTTGTAGGTTCCCTTTAAAAAAAAATAATAAAACAAACAATGTCAAAAATAAATGTACATAAATAAAAGTAAATAGGTCCATTCCCTTTATGAAAACAAATACTTGCCTCACTATAATTTTGTGTGTGGTTGGGTCTCTGGATGGCAAAGAAGGTTGTTTTTTTAATTCCAGGGACATTTATAGATGTAGACTTTAATCATGTGAATAGGACCCTCATCCTGATCAGCTCTGCTTGTACTGCTCAGGCAAGCCTTTGCACTGCAATACAGCTGCAGTTCACAGCCCTTCAGGCAGTTAAGTTTTGCCGAGAAAGTTTCTCTGCAAAACTTAATTAACCTGTATAGGTAGTAATGTTTTACGTCCTAAATATATATAGGATTCTGTTAAGTATAAAAGGTAAGCTTTAAAAGTAGTGTATAAGGAATAAGGGGAACGTAGGTATTTCTGCATTATAGAATACCATGGCAGACTTGAGGAGACATGAGACATATAAGACTCTGTCCAGACTGAATGTACCAGGTATTTTAGAGCTGTGATTTAATTATCATACAGTGACCAGCAGTTAAATTTAGGTCCAGCCACAGGTCAGATGTAGACAGAACCTGGGATCAGATTTCACCAAGGCTAGAATATATAACTGGAAATGCTCATCCTTTGTTATATGGGTCCAGTGACACCACAATCTGACTGATTTTGGCCATGCTGCCTGGCAAAGGTTTTTGCTCAATGCAGAATTATTTGTTAAACATTGGGGAGGTTTTGTTTTGGTTTTAAGTACAAAATATGTGATTCTCCTCCTTGTTGCAATAATGATAAACCCTGTAAAAAGGTAACATAGTCAAAGCCATCCTTGCTTTACCTGTCCTTCCTAGGTCTTTATTTATTTCCCTTGTTTCTTGCTCACTGCTGTGGCAACATAAGAACTGTCCCTGTGGGATGTCCAAGGGCAACCTGGGTTTGTAGCTAAGCACAGATGGCCACCTACCTTTAGGTACTTTAATATTGAACGCACTTGCCTGTGATTCCTTATACGGTCAGCAGAGAAAGAGACTTCCAGGGCTTGATTCTTCACTTGGCAGCCTATAATAAGCCCAGGGTAACTCCATGCCTGACTTGGTTTAAGCAGGATGTATTCAGGCCAGAGCATTTATAAAAATGACAGTAGCAGACTTCAATAGCTGAATATTTGCACTTCCTTGGAGCCTTACAATTTTTTTTTTTTTTGCTTGTGATTAGAAAAAACCCTGAAATTCCAAAATTTCCTTTATGAGGAAAAAAAGGAAAAAACATTTCACCAAAACATTCAGTATTAGCAGTATCAAAACATTTAGTTTGGGCTAGTTTGCTAAACATAAAAATCTAGACATGCAATAGGAAAATTAATTTAATTTTTATAGAAGTTCAAAACACAAAAGAAATAAAATGTTTTGCATTCACAACCTTTCTGAAAAACTTACGAAACGTTTTCATTTCCACAACTTCATGAGCCTTTTCTGAGCAGCTGCATTTCAGTTTTCTTTAGGCATTCTTGTCTGACTTCAAGGTTAATGGTCAGCATTATCCAGCTGCTCCCTTTTTCCTGGACAACTCTGCTGTGGCTCTACTTTTTTGTATTTTGGCTGACATGGGGATTTTTCTGAGGTCGTGAAACCTAAACAGATGAGAAAAAACTTACTGCCACATCCTGAGGGGAGAGAATCCTTGACAGAGAAGGGGAGGCTGTAATACTGAGAAGCAGAACCCTGAGTACGTGATGGGGTGAATGAAGTCCTGCATGTAACGACTGAGCAGCTTTTGCTGTTTCACAGCTGCTTCTGGCCTGGCATGGTACCCTCAGCATTCTGTTCAGTTTATATTCTGGATCCATATTTTCTATTTTGTTACTCTATTTGTGGCTATTACTTCTTTCCGTGGTCTGGAGAAGTTACAGTGCAAAATTTGTTAATGGCAGATTTAAATCTCTTGCTGAATACTCTGTGCAGCCTGAGATTTCTAGGCTGCGGACAAAAAGCTTTCCAGTGAGTTGTACTTTTTAAAATGAAGACAGGAGCAAAATCTTTGCTGGTGAGCCAAAATTCCAAGGTGGTTTTTCTGCCATACTTCCATGTGCTGTGTGGCTTTCACTTTTAATTAATCCAGTCTGTTTGGTTTCTGTCAGAAATCTATAAGCTTCTCTGTTAATTTGCTGATGAATCCCCTACTGAGATATAATTACAATCTTCATTGTGATCCTTCTTATGATGACAAAGGAGTTAGGATTTTGGCATCAGCATAACCTGACATCGGTAATATTGTAAACATTGAAATGAACTCTTCTTTTAAGTATTTTATAAACACCTTCAAAATTACAAAAACATTGTAATGATTAAATGAGTGATTGATAGGTCAGTGTTTACATTAAATTATCCCCATCGCAGTAGCGTCATGGGTGGCATATGAATAGCAGGCAATTACCATTTTCTTCATATTACAGATACTGTAGCTGTAGTCCTTACATCCAAGCAGGAATCTGTCAGGAAGAATGAGCCTCTTCAGTTTTTACCACCTCAGTGCCTGTGAGCTGCTGATCATCTCAAGCAGCTGGGATCCATTTCAGAAGACTGAAACTGAAGATGGCTTGAATCCTTCCCCTCTCCCTCTGCAGCAGGCATTTCATGCTAACCAAAGCAAAGCCTAAGCGATGAGTTATGAATCAAGTCAGCTTCACTGCCTAGAAGCACCGGAGTAGTTCTGGAAGGTCAGAGCCAGTCCCTCTTCTGGTTTCATTAACACCCCCCTGGTGCTGGAGAGGTTTTTATCATGTTAAGAGCTGACTTGTTTGGGGCTTGCAGCCTACCCTAATCCTAAGTTTTGGTTCTGAGACATTTTCCTAAGACACGATATTGCCCAGAGAAACTAACATTTAGAGAGCGCTCTTACCAAAATAGGGAACGTACTGCCACAAAGTAAGATGTCATCCATTGGACCGAAAGGTGGAATACTGATATAGGCAGCTGTGGGATGAAGTTTTCACTGTGCTTGCCATTACTGTGCTATGAAAAGTTAACATTTCATAAATGGTAAGAAAAACAGCTATTGAATCACGGAATTTCTGAGGTTGGAAGGGACCTCCAGGGACTGTCTAGTCCAAACCCCTGCTCAACACAGTGTCAGCTGGAGCAGGTTGCCTAGGACTGTATGCAGTCAGATTTTGAGTATCTCCAGGGATGGAGACTCTTCAAGCTTTCTAGGCAACTTGTACCACTGTTTGACAACTGTCACAGAAAAAAAAAAAAAAAGTTTTTTCTTACATTTAAGGTGAATTTCCTGTATTTCAGCTTGTGCCAATTGACTCTTGTCCTCTCATTACATACAAGCTCCTCATTTTCTAGCACAGAGAAGTGTAGCCAAGGGAAGTGTGCCTATCATTACTGCTTCATAAGACATAACTGTATTTACACATAAAATTGCATCTCTAGTCTGGAAGGTAACTGTGTAGAAGAGGCAGTGTGGATTGCAGATAGATTTCCCTAATTTTCAATACTGTTCCTAGTGTTCAACATAGGCTTTTTCAAAGAATCCATGCTCCTAACTCCGAAATGCACGCTGGCCCCTGAGAACCCAAGTCTTGTAGGCTGCAGCTAAAAAACATACTAGAGTGCCAGGAGGCAGCTCTGGGCATTGACCTACTCTGGCTGCACTGACCAACCATTAGCCAGGTCCCCAGTTTGTCTGTGCCAGCTAGCTCTCGCCCAGAAAATGCCCAGCCTGGTTTAGGCACAGGTCAGAGATCATTTCAACTGGGTATTTTGGATGACCCCCATGATTTGGGAGCATAAAAGTGTCTGCAGCATGGATGTGAGCTGTGTGGAGCCAGCTGGCCTCAGGAGAGAAGCACGCTTTTGTGCAGGTGTAGCGGTGGGACCTTACACTGCTGAGCATTTTGCAACTTGACTGTCTACCTTGTTCTCCTAAAAAATACACTCTTAGGACAAGAAAAGCATGTCTTGTTCCTTTCTCTCATATAACAGGCTTGTAGGTTTTAAATATGACCTTGTGCCCAACTATGGCTCTTCAGCCTAACTGAAACACCCCACGTGGTCTCTCATCATTTCTACCTTCTTAACTTCCTGATCAAGTCTGAGACTATGCAAATATTTTCCTGTGCTGAAATCTTCTCAGACACACCAGGCTGCTCTGAAGGAGCAGGGATAGCTCAGCTCCCCGTAGGTTGGTACAGCTGCTTGTGGGGGCTGAGATTTGTTTTCGAAGCTGGGGAATAAACACCATGAGGTCCTGCAAGCACACAGCAACTGCCAGAGCCCCCAGGCTTACGTGGGGTCCTCACCAACCTGAAACCGAGGTGGGACACCAGCCTGGGCAGCGAGGTGGCCTTGTCCACCGGCCAGGCAGGCAGCCTGGCAGGGTGCTGGGGGCACAGGGGGCATGGGGAGCTTGGCCCCGGGGAGCTGGGCTGCCTCAGCAGCAACCAGGCAGGGAACCAGCAGCAAAGCAGGAGCAAAGCAGCAGGTGCAGTTTACCCAGCAGCCGGGGCTCCTGCCGGAAAGTCCATCCAGATGCAGGCTGATGCTTTTAACCCTTAAGAGCTGGGTGGTGATCTGTTAAGCCCCGCCGCTGCAGCCAGCAGGAAGGGGGAGAGGAAGTACCGCTGCTAGGGCTAGCCAGGGGCTGAGCTGGGCTCACTCACACCTGCCGGTCAGGGGACAAGTGGGAAGGGGGACTCTTCCCCCCCAGCATCTGGGAAAACAGATTGGTCTCCACAGACCCTTTCCCGCCCAACACTGAATCAGAAGCGTCTATCTAGTGGAGAGCGGTTCTCCAAAATGGCCCGACCGCAGAGACTTCAATGGGAGACAGAGAACAGCATCGCTTTGCTGCAAGGAACAATTTTCACAGAGTAAGCATACAAATCCCTTGAATCGGGGAGACAAAGCAAAACATAGCAATTTATGGTGTTTTGCGCAATAATACAGGTGGGTTTTCCCACCCCTAAAAGAAACACAAAATAATTTAGTACGTAATGCCTATGCACAACCAGGGTGCTTCTCTGTTACACAAATTCAGCAAAACCAAAGTCCTAGCTTAGACATCAGAAGGGGTCTGGGACAGTGTCTCTGCACTGATCTTTGGGGAGAGGAGAAAAGAGAAGATGAAAACAGTGAAAGGTTTATTTTGACGTCTTTCATCATATTTTAAATTTCAAATATTTTTATTTTAACTCATTAAGCTTATTGACAACTGAAACCCCACCAAATTCTTATATTTCAGTATTTTTGATTGCTGGCAAATTAAAAGCCAATGTTAAGAAATCAGTTATTCAACATAAAATGCAATCACTGTAAACTATTTGCATGACAGTAGGTACAACCAGTCTCACTTTGCAGTTGCCATGGGCAGCAAAACATCAGGGGCAAAATCTTCAGTGACTCTTTATTGTGTGAGTGACTTGAGCTTGTGAAAAACCTGCCTCTTCTGGTTTGCCTAAGGCATGAAAATACCCCAGAGCCAGCATCCAGTACAGCCAGAATGTAATTACACCAAGGAAGCACACTCTCTGGCACTCATATTCTCAGTCAGAGCCTGAAAACAAGAATTGCTCTCAATTTTTCTGGAAAGCACAAGCAAGAATATCAGTTTACTCAATTTCATTGTGAAAAATATAGACAAAGTACAGAAAAGGTAGACTCTTCTCTAAAGGTTTAGACACTTTCATATCAGTCATAGATTCTGTAATTCTTCTGATCTCACTAAGAGTGAGTTTGAAGAAAAGTCAGGCTCCAAAGACTCCAGGGATTTGAGGAAAACCTCTGGCACGCAGGCGAAATGTAGTAACATTACAGATTTTAGCTGGAAATTATAAATTGCAGTCAGACTTTAATATAATTCCACTCCTCTCTTCTGGCCATTTAGTAATTCACCGGAACCAGTGCTAAGGAACTACACCTACCCGTCACCAGGGGGAGCTTGCATGCCAAAAATCCCCTTGACTTTTTTTTTTAATAACTCAAGTTTTCTTGGGAATTGCAAGGAGACTGAGAGCTGAATTTACATAATTTCTCCTCATTCCTGAAAGAAAAGGAAAGGCCCGTGGCCTGCCTTTGCCTCTGGAGGGGATGGCTAGCCTGTGCCTACTCTGGTATTCTGGGATACAGCCGACCACTTGCTCTGCCACCCACCGTCATTCAGCCCTCTCTTCAGCGGTGTTTCACTGCCTCCGCTTGTCACTGCTCTCCATTTAACTGGCCTCACCTTTCTTGAGTCTAATGTCTCAAACTGGACACAGTCCCAGCTAAGGTGGGTAGATGTGCATGGGTTTCCTATGCCTTACCAGCTGCTCTCCAGGTACAGGCGCAACCCTGGTGTGTCCTGTGCCCCTGTCACCTGGAAAGATGCCACTGCAGGGTGTAGGTAGCCCACAAACCTGCACCATTTCCAGCGTTCACCAGACACACGTTTCCATATACTTCTTGCTGTGTGTGCAACATATGCAGTTAGGTACACCCTGAGCTGGGAGAATCACGGAAAACATTTTAGGTTTGTTTTTTGCTCCTGAGCAGTCATGAGATCCCACAATTCCTTTAAATGTATTCTTAAAAATAGTTACTCTTTTGATTGCTCAAACCCTGCTGCTGATCTTCTCTGGCTATAAAAGACCCATGCAATTACATTGGTTCACAGGTTGGGTGAGCGCTGAAAAACCTGAAAAATCCTCCCACTGTTTCAAGAAAAATTAGCAGCTACACCAGATGAGAGCTTTTTAAACAACATCCTTCTGGACCATGCCGCTCACAGGATAATGAATCCCTTTTCAGATCCATATGCTTGCTGCAGTATTTCCTGTGTTTTTCTGGTCACATTCACACACATAATTCATGCGAGTGTTCAGTCCTAGCTGTGGGCCTGAAAGGATGTGGTTGAAATCTTCAGGCTGCTCATGTTCTTGTCGCCATGCCAAAGCTCTGGTAGATGGTTTTGGGAACTCTGTGTTCCTGCTAAACTGGGCAATGTTGCATCCCAAGGGGTGAAGGAAGGGAGAAATTATGGAGGGGAGGAGAACCACATGGCCGCCTTTAGAAAATTTTTGCTTTTCAATATATTCAGACTAACAGGCATCCACTTCAAAAGGAAAAAAAAATCAAATTGTAAAAAAAACCCAGACAACATCCCCACCACAAGAAACCCAACACAGATGGTCCCTAAGAATCAGAATCAAGGTTTCTCTTAGCCTAACCACAGAAATAAGGACCACATTGTTCAGAGACAGAGATATCACAAAGCCAACATACTACTTGGACATTTACTTGGGTCAGAGTGAGACCTAATGGTAGGAAGAAAAATAACTAATGGTAAGCTACTGCCCCTGGAAGAGCAGCTTGGGGGTAGGAGCCCGTCTCAAGGAAATCGTTGCATTTTTCAAACCTCCCAGCCCTGATCCCAGGACAAGTGAGTGCAGGTGGTGGGAGCTCTGCTGACGGGCTGCGAGCCTGCACCTACTTACACATGCTCATAAGGACCAGCGCAGTTGATGGCGTCTTAGCTGTACGGTCGTGGGATGATTTTGCTCTATCAGGTGCTGCTCGATGTATGGTGGTGCCATTCATGTTCTACAAATTCACTATTAACCTTGGGCTTGCCTGTAGCTTGTCATGCTGTCTTTTGACAGCTTTGCCTTTTGGCGGTGGAGATTTTTATAAAAGAAATCTGGCTTTGTGGAGAAGAGACATTAAGAGACGTAGAGGAACTGGAGAAATACACAGCTAGATACAAATGCAGGGAAGGTTTTTCGTTTAAGGGTAAATTCAACGAGACATGAGCCCCCATAATATGGAGGCTTTTTAGAAAAATGCTACTTGGAGAGGTACCTCTATATTTATACAGTGTACCTATCTCTACCTCCAGGAGATGCCAATATAAATTGAGCAAGCCTCTCCACTGTCTCCCCACAAGCCAGAGCCGCCGGCAGTGCTGTAGGAGGAGCGCACTCTTCCCAGCGGGACTGGTTCGTGGCACAGAGCTGAGGAGGGGTGAGGACCTGACAAATACCCTTGCCCCCACTGTATGCACAATCCTGCGGCTCCCGCCCAGGAGCCTGGGAGATGTCAAACGCTGAACAGGAGCACCGACATGTAAGCTAGGTCTTCCTTCCATCATCTTGCTTGGGATCAAATTCAGGATTTTACATCCCTGAGATGAAACAAAGGGGTGATTATTATTTATTACAGTAGGAGTTGCTGGAGTCAGTGTCTGCCATGTGGCTTGTTGTTAACCTCCAGCCTAGAACATACAGCTAAAGCCAGGAAATAAAATTTAATGCCCTGCCAAATGACTGGCATCATAAGAGCCTTATGACTTCTCCTACAAAAACATTATCTTTTCTTCAAAAGCTGTTTCAATTCAGAGCACAACACTGCCAAAATCTTTGGAATTTCACTATAAATACATCTTGTGATATAAAGGAACCAGAACAACACATGTTGCTTTTCCTGGGCTTTCTACTTTACATTTTAAAATAAGTACTAAGTCTCCCACATTCTCTTTCTATAATATTTTATGTTGTTATCTCTTAAAAGGTTGACTTTTTAATGTCATCTGTTACTGCTTAGAAGCAATTAATAATACTATGATGTTTACACCGCTCTATATTTAGTGCAACAATGCTTAATAATACTATTTTCAAGTCATAAATGCTGTTTCACAGACATTTGTAAGATTACCCTTCCATCATAAAAATAAAGTCGTACCCTTAAAAAGAGGCCAGTTTAGCATTCATTGCATGAAGATTAGGAAGAGCTATCAGATATGTGGACTTCATGCTGAACCAAATGAAGTCAGTGGAAATACTCCCCAAGACTTCGGTCCATGTTGGATCAGGCCCTTGAACCACATGTGGTAATTTAGGGACTGATATTAGTGCTCGGCGCAATCTTTTCTTTTTCACATGCCAGGTAGTAGTGGCAGATGACAAGTTATAAAACAAACATCCCAGTTTTGCTGTAGAACAGATGTCAAGCTTAGTCTCCACTGAACACCTCAGTCTCTCTGAAGGTACTGTGGTATTTATTGCAGCCAAGGCCAGAGCCATTTTGAAGCAGAAGCTGCCAGCTGTGTGAAATGAAACGTATTCAAAGCTGCCAACAGTGAGAAATTAAATACAGACTATGGCAGAGTCTGCCAACTTTTTGGGCAGTAGCAGAACGGTGGCAGCCAACTGAACTTGAGATGGCAGCAATCTAATGTATCCCATTCACCAACTCAGTGATTCACTAATTAATTTACCTCCATTTTTTTTGAAATTGTAGCTACTGTCATCATACTACTGTACAAGTTTGAGGAAGGAGAGAGGAGGGTAGAGAGTGAGAAAAAGAGACCAAGCACTGGAAGATAGCATTTTGGAAAAGATAGCCAGGAAATTTGTTCAAGGACATACTACATTAAGTGGTGCGGTTGCATCGAGGTGCAGTCTAAGACGTGGGCAAGAACGGTATATAAATGAAGTGAAGAATTTGTTTTGAAACCAAAGCTGCATCTGTCTTTTGTGACCTGGTTAGGCAAAAGGAAAAAGTGTAGTGATACAAGGCTGCAGCATGAATTTCTTTTCCCAGCGCTTCAGGAGGTCTGGGCAGTTGTGGGACTTCCACCCATGAAACTAAATGCACCGATGGCACTTCGTCACATCACAACACATGAACAAACAAGAGCAGTGCACACAAATAATGAGGCAGAGCTTTGCCTTCTGTTACCCAGGAAACAACATATTGAGATAGATCTTCTCCCTAAAAGGAATGGATCGAGGAATGGGTGTCACCAGGCTAAAGAAAAGATGCTGCTCCAGAAGAACTGCAGCTCTGCTGAGGGATTAGAGGAGCACTTGGCCCCAACCTCAGGGATTGCTTCAGCTACTGGACGGTGCCTGCTTTTGTGGAGCAGTCCTAGCCATCCACCCAGTACTTATCACAGCCCATTAGCCCACTGGAAAAGCAAGAAGGTCTGAAATACACATTCAGGCCTGAGAGGATAGTTGAAAACCATCTCCTTCTCTGGCCTCATGGCTCATGTGTAGCACAATCACGTTAAAAAAAAAAAGGTTGTTCTTGGAGAGATTGGGAAAATGTAATACCCTGAGCCAAAGTGACTTACCCAGATAAGAAAAGTCTGACTGAGCACCAGATCAATCTGTGAATTTTCACAAACCTGGGCTTGGTGTTCAGAAAACTATGTGAGATCTGTTATATTGTGGCTAATATTAATTTCCTAAAAATGAAATTTTTAAGCCAGTGTATGAAGCAGAAGTCACATAAAGACACAGTATTTTTCTTTCTAGTATAATATGATGTTTCTTGTTCTCATGCTGATGTGCTTAGTTAATGCTAGAAGCTCTTCACAGAGTTTGCCATATATGAGGGCAGCCTGTAAAACAATACGAGTTTCTGTAGTGACTGCTTAAGACTTACAAACTTCATTCCTCTGCCATTTGAAGTAAATTTAGCCTGAGATTTTTGTTCCGTGACGATTCTCGTGGGCTCCAAACTCAGTGCTTATCACACTAACAATAATTCTTTATGTCTCCAGACTCTATCCATGTTCCTTGTTAACCTTCAGTCACAAAGTAATGAGATGCATCAGACACCATCAAGCTGGCCTAAGGGGTTACAAATTTGGATGAGGGCCACATACTGTACTAATTGCTTCTAATAAATTACATATTTCAGGAGGGACATCACGATTTTAATCATTTATTCTGCATGTTGTTTCCTTTGGAGAGAAGAACAAGCAGGCACTAAACAAGCTGAGCATCTGAAATTCATGGCAGAAGCTAGAAAGAGCTCATTTAATATCAACCATCATTGTAAATACTAGAATTATGCATGTATCAAATCCCTGAATCTGAACACTTTGGGAACAGCCAGTGAGTCCTGGCTGTTTTAATGAGTCAAACCAAAAGGATGTCTTTGAACGTTCCTTAGATTTATAACAACTCAGATTTAATCCCATTTCAAATGTTGTAGCTGGGGCCTAGCTCAAGAAAAAGTCTTTGTTTCTGTGCAAAGAAAAATACATTAAGAGGGGAATTTAAAGGATGTATTTCCCAAAAGGCTGAGAGGGAAAACAGTCAAATGTACCTTTCACCTCTGTGGGGAAAGACTTTAATTATGATTTGATGGCAGCTAGTTGCAAAGGTGGTCCAGTGAACACAGAAAGCTGCAAGAACTTTCTTTAAAGCCCGCTGAAATTAGCAGGATCTTGATGCTGATCTAAATAGCCTCCTGCAGGGTGAACTAGGCTGAGTGAAGGTTTCCTATTTCCCTGACCTCTAGCACACCCACACCAGTAGACTTACTGTTAATGAAACCTCAAATCCCTGAGGAATGTGCACTTCCTTCACATGGGAGAGACCTTGATGGTATTTAAATAGCTGCTAGTATTAATAGCAATAGCTGGTAGGTAATGTGGAGACTTGGGAGCTCTAGGGAGCAATGCAGGTTTGGGAACAGCTCAGGCTGTCTTCTGTTTGTCTTTGTAAAGCTTGCTTCCCGTCACTTCAGCCCGAGTTTCCTTTCAAGGATGAGCTGAGATACCAAACAAAATGGGACTATCTAGGTAAAAGGAAACCTGCTTCGGTACCGAGTATGCCTTGGGATGGAAACTTGCAGTGGTAGCTCTGAGACTCAAATGTGCTCTTTTGATTTTAATGGTAATGAGATGCCAAGGAAGCACCATTACCTGTGATAAATGCAATCTCCGTCTGCCTTGGCAGTCCAAGCTGCCTTCCACTTGGTTTCTCTCTACCTGGGAGGGTTATCGTCCCATTTTAGACTTCTCTGGTGAGTGTGAGGGGAACAGGGTTAGAATCCAGCAAGACTTCTAGGGTCTCCTCCAATCCATTGACCAGAATAATGAAGATGTCTGTAAAGATGCTATTTGTGGGTGGATGGATGGATGGATGGATGGATATTTGTGCTAAACCAGTCAGACATCTACTTTGATACAGAGGAAAAGGACCAAAGGACTCTTCTTGGTTTTGTCATACAGAACAAGGAGCAGATTAGTAAATAGGAGAAACAGGCTTTATGCAGTGAGAATTGACTGGGGAAGATTGCCCTATGTAAAACTGATGACTTTTGAAATTGAGAAACCTTCCTCTGGTTGGTTTTATGCTGTTTTTTATAGGGAGGTTCAAGCCAACCTCTGCACATGAAGAAGAAGAGCTTAAAACAAAAGAAAGTGATGGAGATTCAAGATTAGCATATTAGAGCATTGGAGGTTATAGAAGGCTAAGAGAATTTGAAGTTCAGACATAAAAGGCAAAGAGTAAGAGAAGAAAAAAGTGACACAAACACTGGAAGTAAAAGTGATGAATCCTCAGTTACGAGTGCTGCTATACCTAGAAAACTATGTGACAAGGGGCAAATTACAACATACTGAAAATACGATGGATTAATTTGGTGCAATCTTCAGATACCGACTTTTGCCAACATTGCATGCTACATAAGAGCGTGGAATTAACAAACACTAGTGTAGCAGGGTTAGAAAAATAAATATTTTTGAAAGCAAAATGGAAAACCTCTTTGACATCCATTAGGTTTGGTAATATAATACTAACAAGAACACTGCACTGAGCTGTTATCTGGTTCGCTGTCTGATTCAGTCTCCAGATTACCACTTAAATCAATAGCTCTCACATTGATTTTTCCAGCACACTGTATTCCAGTAAAAAGAACAATGCTCTGAGATGAGTCAGCTATTTGCTCTGTCTATAGGGACTCTGGTGCATTTTCAATTAGGAAAATAAGAGCAGGAGCCAAAGTACACACAAATATATACTAAGAACCTGCCTGTTGCACCATAACATGACACTGGCTCTGCAGGCGCACAGGTTTGCTACAGCTTGCTGCAGCAACTACAGACCCGCCTCGAGCTAAAGCAAGCCATTGTAAAGATGGAAGCAAAATATTTGGGGGCGATCTTAGACAGATAATAACATTGTCTTTCAGTTTAGGTGACTGCTATGGTGGAGGGGAAAAATATGCCCACATTTAACTAAGCAGCTGCTCTCCATATATTTACCGTGACAGTAAAACCTCATCAGTACTGCACCTTCATTTATTTCATATATTTTCACGTATTTACATATTCCATGTAACATGTACTATAGTCCTCGTACTGTAACTAGTCATCACTATTGTCTGATGTTGCTTCTGCTCCTTTTAACCATGTTAACAATTTCTTATTTTGTTTGTAATCACAACACACAAGTTCATTTCCTCTTGCTTTCTCTCTTGCTTAGCCATGAATTCATGAAACCAGCAACCTTTCTCTCACACAGTTTTGCAATGATTTCAAGGAACTTGCAAAAAGTGCAGCAAAAAATGTTTTCAGTTCAAAGAAGAAATAATAATCTCAAGAGCTACTTGGAGATTTGGAGTCAGGCTGAAGCATGACTCTCGCCACAGTTTCTCTTGACCACCTCTCTGCTGCAGGCACAGAGCAAAGCTCGTGCCACGGCCCTCGTCTCTCCCACAGCTCTCCGCACATGGCTGCTGTCTCGGCTTCCAGGCTCTACACCTACCTGCGAGCTTGGCTGATTTCTGGGAACTTTGAGTTAAGAGCAGCTAAAAACTACTCAAATGGCAGAGAAATTAACAAATGAAAATGTTTGTCCCTCTTTTCCACTACAAGTTCCATTTTTTGGAGATTTATTATCTCCATCTTTGAATGTAAGGTACTGGATTACAGGCTATCCCACCTTCCATTAATAACAGCCCCAGAGGATACAGAGCAGCCAAAGGAGGTGTAAAGGAGAGAGGTTCAGCATCCAGAATCTCATTCTTTACTGTATATTGAATACCAGCCATATTGTGAATATACTGAGAGAGAAACAGCCCACAGGAAATAAACATGTGCAAAGCTGTGGGAATAGTGTGCAATTATGAAGCTTGTTATTCTGAAAATACTGCTGAATATTGCTATCTTCAACTGCTATAAAACTAGAATAATTTAAATCATTACAAACCCTCTGTATTTCTCATTTATGCTTTCATAGCATTGTGTATTTCATATTGCTACATGTTTGCCTCCTAATCTCTTAGTCTGAACAAAATAATGTTCATGTTTTTGTAACAATGTAGAGGAAGGAATAATGAATTTTCTACTTTAAGTAACTTTTAAATAAAAAGGACAGTATTTATGGCAGTTCCAGTACCGTAAATCTAGAGCAATCCAGCGTGTGTACAGGAAGGGTTATCAACCTCCAGGTGTCCACCTCTGTACCTGGGAATACTGTGTAGTTTAGGGTGTTAAGGTATCGAGGAGGGGCATTTTGTGCTTTGCTTGTTCTGTTTACAACATATTTCAGGTTAGTTGTGATCTGTCTTGAATCACATACTTTCCTACTGTTCCCTGGGAATTAAGTTGATGTAGAAGCAAACTATGGCAGGTACTTCCCCAGGTCTCAGCAGGGTATTAAAGGTAACGCTGGGTAGGCTGCAGTCCTTGAGAGGAGACACAAGGACCTGTTTTACAGAGCATTTTGTTTGCACAGTATTTAGTTTAGGCTTGTACAGCAAAATAATACAGCATTGAGATCACTAGGTATCATTGCTACCCATGCAAAGCTTCTTCCTTCCACAAATTATTACAATTGACTGTAATAAGATTATTTATAATATCCAGTACACAATCTTTAGCCCATTTTGACATACAGATAGTAAGTCTTGTGTGGCTCCTGAGTGATGTTTTAACTGTTGCTAAGGTACTAGAGAACTGAAGCTACAGAATGAGATACACAGAACTGGCTGATATGGTAAATTACCTAGCAGCAGCAGCAGCAGCAGTATTTCACATAGTATATCAGATATCCTACCTTTTTTTTGTCAGGTAATAAATTGTGTTAAGCAGAAGGAATGGAAATTGAGGATATTCATTATCTATCAGGAGACACCTGGCAGGATAGCCTTTGGTCTGCAGGCTGAAAATAATCCTGCACTGACAAGTGTCAGTCGTAAGTGCTGGTGAATCACTACAGATCTTGCTTCACTGCAAGCACCATCAAGTCAAACTCTGTTCAGAGGCATTTGAGAAACAAGGCTTAAATGTAGCTGTTCTGATCCCAGCTAATATTCCCACTGCTTTTACGTTCATTCCTGAAAGGCACGTAAGCCCTTTAAACTTTTACTAAGATTTCTCATTTCTCCTTATCTTCACAAGAAAGGCTTCACACTTCCTGTGACCAGACACCCAGCCCACAATTTTGGCTATTCTCCTTTTCACAGCTGCTTGGCAAGGGAGGCAGAGTATATGGGAGTGGTTGAAATAAGAAACGCAGAGCGGTACGGGACCAGCACTGATAAAACTTAGGTATTCAAGGAGTTCTCTTCGAAGTTTGGCATTGAATCATCGGTTATATCAAGCTAATAAAAGTATCAGGACTTAAAAAAAAAAAAAAAAAAAATTGCCACTGCTGGAAGATTCTGTGGTAAGAATAAATAGTTGACGGGTATTAGCAGATAGTCAACGCCAGATAGTTCAGCATGTGGAGCCAGCGATGGCTAAGCCCGAACCTCGCACCGCTGTGCTGCTCGTGGGCAGAGAGCCATTGCTGAGGCCCCAGCGTTCCCTCTGGAAGAGAAGACGCAGCCCCCGGCGCGAGGGGCGCGCGCCCTGCCGGGGCAGAGCCAGTACCTGCACAGTACCTTTGAGGGCAGGCGGGGTGAAGACGCTCTGCTTCCTCTGCTTGGGAGAGGCACTCTGGGACTGGGGAGGGACAAAACACAGAGAGAGGCAGTAAGAGACGGGCACGGGGAGAGGTTGCTGGTCGCGGCAGCTCCGGGTCTTGCCCCACAGCTGCTTCCAGAGGGTGCACCCAGCGATCCGAGAAGTTTCTAAGAAAATGATAAGTATTAATCTGATGCCAGCTCCCGGGCTTTTATGAACACAGGGAAAACTAAGATTAGATAGACAAAATACGTGTTTAACGGACAACCTTTATGGCTCCCAGGCAAAAGAGACCCAATACTACTGAAAAGAACCCTTGGCTCTAAAAAAGTATTGTTAAGCATAAAATTAAGACAGCCTGTGCTTTTAACAGTCTATGTAAATGATTCTCATAAGGCAAATAAAGGTTTACATCTATTAAAATAGTTGCAAGTTTTACATTAACCAATATTCCAATTAATTACAGTGTAATGAAGACTGACATGTATAGGTAAGGTACTACTGAAACTATTAAGATATCATTTTTTACATAAATAAATGGAAGATTCCCCCCCCCCCCCCGGATTTCAATGTGTTGTATTACTCCTAAAATAAATAATTTCAGCAACCCACTACTGAGCCTTTAACTGGGCCTCATTTAAGTCATATATTTAGACACGGTTAAATTTTTATGGCCACAAAATCACATCTACGGACAAAAAATAAATTATTCCAAAATAACGGTAGTAAAATTACACAGAGAGTAATAGTAGTATAATTATACCAATGTATATTTAGCAAAAACTAACTGGAATATATTCGAGTGCTAAAGCAGAGCAACTTTTGTAAAATGAAAGTGGTTAAATTAGTGTCCATATCATACCAACTTGGAATTTGTTCATATACAAAGGATAATAAAACTACATAAGGTCACACACATAGCTAGCTTTTGAAGACATAAGCACCCTATCACATTCCTAAGAAAAAAGTTAAAAAACAGCTGTGCATAGGCAAGCTTTATTTTTTCTCATCTAATCAATTTCTAGTTTTATTTGGTCATAACAATGTTGATTTTTCCCAAATATTTGGAAAAAATACCTTTTCCCTGAGTACTTTGACTGGTATACAGTCTGTGAATTTTCGTCAGATCTATTTCTTCAAGGAACATTTGAGACAGCTCTTAAGAAAACCACTTTCACACAAGTATGGCCAATCCTATTACCTTACCTTACCTTATCACAATGGATGGAATGATAACATTTATAAATTAAAGGTTGTCTTCTTTTGAAAGAGAAAGCTATTTATAAACACTGTGGGATAGGTTGTTGATCCTCGCCCCAGTAAATCTTTATAAGTCTGTATTTGAGTCCAAATTTGAACCAATCAATACCTCCTACTGCTATTTAAAGCACTGCCTGCTGCTCTGAGCAATGGGTGAAGGAGAAAGAGATCAGGGAATTGCGGGAGCTAGGCAAGGGGAGGTTAGAAAATGAGATCGGAGGAGCCGCCTTAACTCTTGTGCAAACAACATCAATGCGCTGCCTGCTGTGGGCTTGGCAAATGACGGGAAGAGGAGAGAGGAGTTTGCAATGCTTTTGTAGACCAGCAGTGACCTGCAGACCCAAAGCGACGCTGGACGAGGTGACCTGGCAGGGTCACCTTGGGCCGGGTTTGCTATTATTTGCCAGGGCATGGCAGCAAGGCAGAGGGGAAACTTGCCTTTCTCACTTCCCTGCTACAGGGAGAAGGAAGAACCGGCAGAGCTGAGACACAACGTAGTTTACACAGCCTTGGTTTGAAAGCGGTTGCTCTTAAAAGGCTGCATTACTGAAGATAGCGTGATAATATAAATAAATATATTAACCAGGATGAATCAGTGAATTTCAAAGGGTTTTTACCAACAGACCTATTCTGATGATAAATATGTTTTTAAAAAAAAAAAGATTTCACTTACCTCTGCCTGTGAGATATTTGTTCTCTTCTCATCTTTTTCTAGAGGAAGAAAAGATACAGAAAGAGAAAAGTTAGTACAGAAGCGCTCCATGGTGCCAACCCTTGCGACTTTGCCCTGAACCCTACAGTACTATTGTAAATAAGAAATTACCCTTCTAATTTACAGCTTTTCTTTCTCTTTTGTGTGTCTCAGAAAACCAGAGGCCCTGATTAGCATTTAGACATAAGCACTACGGTTAAAGCAGTTAACTCCCATTTTTTGTCTGTGAATTAACAGCAAGCGATGGAGTGCCTTTAGCAGCAGGTCCTTTGGCCAGGCTTGCAGCAGGGCTCTGTGCTCAGCGGTGACCATCAGGATATGTGGCTGTTTTGCCCAGGGACTGCTCTTTCTTCTATGGTCAGAAAAGGCTTTGTTGCCAAATGGTGTGCAGCAAACTCATGAAGGGCTCTACTAGACTCAAATAATAATAAGAACCTCACCTCGGCTAAGTTGTTAATATAACAACACTGGTACTGTAGAGCACCTAAGAGTAATATGTAAAATTAGCAAACTAAAGCTTAACAAAGACTAATCTTTCATCTTAAAAGTTTCACGACATTACTGGACTGAATTTTTTCCTGGAACTGCTTACTTTTGTTGCTTTAATTTGTTTTGGACTATAGGCATGGCAGAAATGGTCAATACTAGAGATTTCTAATGAAAAAAAAGCATCTTTGAGAACCTGTCTGAACAAGTAAGTAAAATTGTATGAAGCAGAGGCGGGTCAAGGATCTTCCTAAGCATTGCACTTAACCAGTTTTTGCGTGAGATTAAATTATTTTTCTACTGTTGTCTTGATGTGATTAATGGCCAGAAAGTGTCTGTCTTCTGATGATGATTTCCCAAATATTTGACAAAGATCATGTAGGATCTTTGGTGCACAGTAGTTTGGAGCTCTAAAATAAAATGCCAGTAAAAACAGACATCAATCTATCACTGTACCAACGCCCCTTCTAAAATCTTCCACTTGCAGATATCACTGTGCAATTTCTGCTGAGGAGTGGCAGATCTGTAAATGTATGTCTGAGGGAAGAATTAGGTCCGGGCAATATCACTTTATATCTAACTCATTCTCTAGATATTGGCTGTTTGTGGTGTGCTGTGTGTGAGAGGAAGAGCCAGTCCAGGCAGATGGATTGCATTTTCTATCGTATTCTTTACTGTTGTATCTGTGCATCTTGCAAACATTAATTGACTTACTGGATTTTTTCAATGTATATATTTCCCATTACCTTTGTATGAAAGACATTCAAACAACTCATATTTGAGGTTAAAAAATGTAGTTGAAAACAGTGCTGATGATTACTAAAGCATGGTCCCACAGATACAGAATTAGACAGGACAATCAGGAGGCCAGTTCCTGCCATTGACATTTGTATGAACTTTGGTAAGGTGACTAATCTCTTCCTTGACTTCCCTACCTTTAAATAAGTATAGCAGTGCCTAGTTAAGTATAGCAATGTCTATTTGTCTTTGTAAAGCACTTTGGGGTGTGGAGTTAAGCTGGCTAAATGGGTGATTATTTAAGTGCTTGTAATTTTTTCTTATTAGCTGTATATCAAACAGACATGTACTTCAATAATTCAACATTGGATTTTTTTTAGTTCAGGATCCTGGATTTAGTTTGGAGGCTGAAATTTGAATAAATCAGGAATTTTCAGCAGAGAACAATGAAAAGTAAGCTATATCCCATTGCTTCCTGAAACTCTAAACTTGCCCAAGTTAAAAATATGTTTTGTAAACCCAGGCTGAAGCTTGCATGAGGAATAAAAACTGCAACCAGCAGATTTGTTGGGTCCCAGGTCTTGTTCCTAAGGATGTGCACAACTCTAACCCTTTGGGCTTGCACATTTAGTGTTCTTAGTAGGGTAACATTAAACCTACCAGAACTGGAATGTTTCCTGCCTTTCCTTTTACCCAGCAGCACTTATATGGCAGGCAACTTTGGAACAAGAACTGGTCCTGTATGGAGTTAGAGAAATCATTCATATCCACAGGGCAAATTGTGCCAATGAATAGCATCAGACAAGGTGGAAATTTAAAAATTACTCACAAAATTACATAAACAAACAGTTTTTCAAATCCAGTAAACAGAGATGAGAAATTAACCTAAAGGAGCAAAAGAGACAAACCTGAGGACATAAAGTGTTTCAAGTCAGTTGTGAGATGAAGGGAAAGGTAGAGCTGCTTGGAGATGCAGTTTGGTCACTGGTACATTTTGGCATGCATTTGTTTTTGAGGACAGAAAGACCATTGCATGCTTATTTTTGACAGGCATTTTGATGGATAAGACACAATGGAGAGTATAAATTTTTAAGGAGAGGTGACAAGGAATGGGAACGAGGGAAGCTGAGATCCCCGAGTGCCATAGACTGAGGCAGAGAGTAGAAAATATACAAAACCTCTTTCTGTAGAGGATGAGGAAAAGATGAAAGGCAAGTGGGACATGGAAGGAAAATGTAAGTGCTTGTGTGCAGCTGAGGTAGCAATGAGAGACAGGGACAGTGCGGTTGTAGCAGAAGTAAAAGGGGGAATTTAGTGGTGGCAGAGCAGACCTGGAGTGCAGTGTGGGCTGGAGTTCAGTCAAGAGCTCTCTGCTGGGGGAAATACATAGAGCCATATTGGTCTAAGTGAAGGATTACATTAATAGTTGTGTGAACAGTCTTCCTTGGACAAATAGTATTTTTCTAGTGTAACTTATAATGCCTTGAAAGCAGTCTAAATAAATTAATGAAAGCATGTTCTTATAACAGTCTTACTAAGAAAGTGTCCTTATGAGAGTCAATGCATGTACGAATCAATGCCCTCACTACAACAGGTCAGTTCTGGCATCAAGAGATTCCACACAGAAAATCTCTGTGACAAGAAGATTTATGATAAGAATGGAATTTACAAGGTAAAAAAGAACATTATCATTTAGCTACTGCAAATCAGATATACCCTCCTACAGAAGTCAAACAAGCCATACGTTTCCCACCCTTAAATCCCTCTCAAATCCATTGACAATTATAAGCTAAATTTCTTTACTGAACTCTTTGACCATAAATTCCTTTTGAGAGGGGTCAGGAAATAATCGGAAACTAAATCACAAATATCAGACTGTGATATCACTTGATTCACAGGAGAGAATAAAATCCCTGGTTACTCAACATCCTTCAGTTCCCATTGACTACTGTGCAGTCAGGACTTTGCTCACAAAAGAAGCCTAGTTATACAGAATGAGAAATTTCCTTATCATGTTTATTACTAGGCAAATATATCATGGAGAATTCAAGTGGTTGGCTATTGCTCTCTTATATGAAACAAAACCCAAGCTCTCAGTAGATAACTTCTCCCTAGAGATTTGGTCTCTTTTGGGGGCCAGGAGGGAAGGAGACTTTTTAATGATGCTCCATTTTCTTCCCTGACAGACCATAACATCGCTTACAGAACACAATACAGATGTATTGTACTCCAAATCTGAACATATGGCATTTTTCCAGTTTAACTTATTCTTGGCTGCTCTAATTAGCTAACAGGAATCTAATTACTCAAGTCATTTCTTCACAGGTTTTGTGTTTTTGTTTTAAAGTGGTATAATAGAAGTCACATGAAGAACTGAGAACAGGTTTGTATATACCCACGTTACTGGAAAGCTGAGGTATGTAAAAATAAGATTGGAACTTTGTTTAGAGGTTTTTTTACACCAGTGCTAAGGAAAAAGCAGTTGAGGACTTTCCCCTGTGTTGGGTGGATCATTTCCAAGGCTAGTGTCACCCTTACCTCATGTAGACTGGACTAGCACCTGGCAAATAAACAGGATTTCAGGCTTTAATTAGTGTCCTCAGGAAGAAAAATGGTCATGTTCATCAATGAAAGGTTCAGTCTAAAGGATATTGCCATCAGTCCAGATATGTACACAGACTTTCTGAAATGAAACCTTAGTTCTTCAAGGAGAGACACTTCTGAAAGTCCATCTACCTGCACAGAGCCCCTTTCAGCATTAGAGCTCTAAGCTTTAGTCTTTACCCAGGGCAAAATCTCACCCACTTGCAGGGAAACCTGCAAGATTTGGCCCACCTATATTGCTGAAATACAGAGAAAGAAACACCAAGTGATTTGTCTCCCAAACGCTCTTGTTAGCAGAGCTCTTTTGAATGTTTATTAGCAGATCCACCCAGCCAAGCTAATATAATAAGCTGAGCTACCCCAAAGGTGTCATTATATGAGGTCAGAAAAGAAATGAGTGGAAGGAGGCTGGTTATAGCCAGGATGACAACTGCTTGATGTTGCTGATCACTTTTTCTGTGAAACTCCACTGTTGTGCAGAGCATGACCATGCTGGGAGAAGCCTTGTGGTCATTTTAGAGTAAGATCAAAATTCATCTGCCTCTCTTCTCCCACTGGATAATGCTAATGCACTTGGAGCAGCTATGCAGGGCAAGAGGTGACCTATTTTAAAAGACTTGGCCTCTGATATCACCCATGGGCTCTGCAGTGGAGTCATCCGGCAAAGGCTTATCTCATCCAGCTAAGTACCCTGCTTTCTTTCCCATTGGCAAGAGCAAATAAAAGCCTTTTCTGTAGGGTTTCAGTCAGGCACTGGAGCAACAGAACAGGTCAGAGAGGCCGGCTTTTACACAAAAGAAACTCAGCAAGAGGTTGGTATAATTGTTGGAGAAACCTTCTTGTAGAGAGTTTGGAATTTTCCTTGGGAAAGGAAAGCTGAGAAGTTTCAGATGAAAGTCACAGGGCGCTGATAGGGCTTTGGATTTGGTTAGTTTTTGTCACAGTGTCTAAATTTTCTCTTAAAAATAATAAACACGATACTCTTTAATTGCTCAGATATTAGAAATAGCCCATGAGCCGCATGCCTGTAACAGGTTTTAGTTAAAGAATGATTTAAACAAGAATGGTTTGAATCTGAAAGAAATGAGCATGAAGAGAGACTTTAAGGACACAATGTCACTGTCAGTCTGGAGCCTTCTTGTAATCCTGCCCCTACCCTTGTATAAACTGTGCCTCTGGAGAGAGCAAAGTAGATAAACAGAAGCACGGATCCAGCCTTTCACATACAAAATTTAGTGCAGGACACCCCAAGCTAGAGACAAATCAGATAATAATGATGCTATGCAGTACTTCAGTCAGTTTCATTTCATTATTTTTGATGAAATGTCTCCATGGCCAAACAGTACTATGTCCATGAGCAAAGCTTTCTCTCTCAAAAAATGTGAAAGAAATGAACCTATTGCTGACTTCTGATCAATGTGCTTGATGATGACATACAGTTGGAAAAGGAAAGTCATTTTCCTGGCTCTGGCTCCACGTAGTCATCTCCTGTGATGAAGAGGAGGGTGGCTCTCTCCTCCTGTTGCAGGGCTGGGGGATGCTTGTGTGCTTGGGCAGCGGGCAGCAGAGCTCTGCTCCCAGCCTTGCTGTGTGCTAATGGTGCAACAAGGCAGATCACCAGTTTCAAATCCTTACATTAAAATGGCACAGACGCACACAATTCTAGGAACTAAGAAAAGAAATGGATAATTTCCCAAATAAGTCTTCATTCTGCTGCCACTTAGTGGCAGGCAAACCTGAAATTTTCTGAAAATTTGGTTTCAGTCATTTTGCATTTTGATTTCTTCATCAGTAAAATAAGGATCTTTTTAAATTTACCAGCTTGCCTCACTGGTGTTTGACCGCCACTATTTGTATTTGCCATTGGCATTTATAAAACAAGCTCATTGTAATCTGATTTAGAAATTGACTGGCGTAATATTATTTTGTTTTTCTGCTATCAAAACTACTTTTGCTTCCCCCCAGAAGACAAAGTAAGATCAAAAAATACTTAATGCTTTGCTTTTGCTAGAGCTCTAACTACACATTGCCACATGAGCTAGCATCTCATCACTTTTACTAAACCACTGAGGTAAGAAAAGGAAAAAAACTCTAGAAAGACAAACATAAAAAATGCTTATATAGTTAATAGTTTGACTTTTGCTTGCTGGTTTTTATTTGCCTGCATCTATCAGTGAAAACTTGACTACGGGTATAGATGTAATTACATTTAATTACAAAAAAATATTCTGGTAAGCCCTCCTGGCGTGAGTATATGCTTCTGAAAATCTTCATATTGCAAAAGCACTTCGTTAAACTCCAGTATCCCAGCTGCTGTGGCAAATGTAGCTGGAGGGTCTGCTCCCCTCCTCAGTCAAGTGCTGACAAGAGAGTGCATACATTGCGGTTCTGCTGCATCTCACACACTAATCAGCATCTGAATTACTGCCTGGCCCTTTAGGGAACACTAATAACATGATTTGTATAGGAAATATTAATAAAAACTTAGGGGAGAGAAGAATTTGCTATATACACAAATACTTGCATGCTTATTCTATCAGGTGTTTGCAGTTAAGGTATGTAGCGTGGGAAAGGTCCCACGTTACCCTGACAGCACCATCACCGAGAGACATCTCATCACTCTGGCTCAGAGATCATAGGGTAGCTTCTCCCAACTAGCTCCGGACTGGAACCAGCCCTTTGTAGTTCACTAAAATGCCGCAGGCTGGATGAACCAGCTGTTTGGACATTTAAAATTTTGTTTCCAGGTAAATTAGCCCATTTATATTTACATAGCTCTGTATTTCCCGCCTTCAATATTCAAGTAGCCATTACTAGTACTGAGTGTAGGGGCAGCAATCTCCTTTGTTAGACCAAATCCTTCCTCATGGTGCTCAAAGTCGACTTCTAAAGGAAAAGAACGATTATCTTTTTCCTCCCAACACACACAACAGCATCTGATCCAAGCAGCATCTATATTTCTGAACATCATACAGACTGTATTGAAGGACCCACTTTCAACTGCACAGCCATAAGAATATAAAATAAAACCGCCTTTCATAAATTACACAGATCAAAATTTCTTTACAACTTACATTCTGAGACCATAATCTGGTTTGGAAGAAACTGGAGACATTACAAACCTCAAATGTGAATCTAAATGTATTTGTTTACATCACACAAATCTCAGAAGGGAATTGTAGTGCCTGATTCACCACCTTGTTATTCCAGTTTCATGCCAGACTCATGGAAATCAGTCTAGTTTCACTGGCATTAAACGAGAATATAACAGCGATGAATCAGGTCTGCAGCCTTACCACAGAGCAGACATGCAGTATTACAACAAGCACAGAAAATCATCCCTCTCAAGTATTTTATTTTCAACTTTCATTCTCCCTCCCTATGATACCTGTTAAATAAAACAAATTCTAAAAAAGTCCCATAAATCAAATATAGCTTCTCAAAATCTACTTTGGAAGAGAATTCAAATTTAATTCTTTATTTTCTCCCTTCTTATTAATAAGGACTGAGTTGTTCTGTCTGCCTCCCTGGAGTTACACTTCTGCCTGACTCTGTGGTCTTCCAGCTGCTGCCAGCTCTGTAAGGCTTTTTCTGATACTGTCCTGGCTTCAAATGACAGAACACAAAACAGGCTTCATGGAAAAACCTGTCATGAAAAAACCCCTTCCATGCAGAAGTTTCTTTTCCTCATAGCACAAGAGCCCCTGCTCTGTAGCCCTGCTCCATGAGAAGGTCAGCTGAGCGAGGAGCGTGGAGCAGAACTTCCTGACATGAAGTCCCTCATCCATCATACGGGGACAATTACAGACTTGGCAGATCTTCCCAGGGAAAGTAATCAACCCAGGGAGAAATACGCTTGAAGTAAACATTCTGTTTGGATAACTAATGTAAAGATTGACTTTAAATCACAACACAAACAATAGTAGGCTCGATGTTGCTTTCTTCTAATTGCTTTCTAAGCAGCACAAACTCCTCTTTGGTGAAGGGAATGGAGATGGCTTTCAAAGAACAGCTGACTAAATAAGAGGAACCAGGAAGAAGTAAGTAAAAGTCTTTTTCTTCTTTTGATCTCTCAGATGAGACATTTTCTGGACCCAATATAAATCTCTTACTAGATTACCAGGAATGACCCTGAGCTAAACTTTTCTTATAATTTGCAGGTGACCAGTGTGGACTGATGGCATCAGAGCTGGGAAGAACCTCTGGTAAAAGCACAGGGTGTCCCTGTGTGCAGAAGCTCCACGTCAGGGTCTATCTCTATTTTGCTTCAGAGCTCCCTTAAATTAACTCATTCCAAAAGAACATCATTTATTTAATAGCAAAGTACTTCTTTCCACTTCCAGCACAACAAAGTTAAGCCTAATCACAAATCTGCACTGCCTGTTACACTCCGACCTCCTGCAAAGAGGAGTTCCGTCAGTGTCAGTGCCTGGCTCAGCTGGGCATTAAGGGGAGCTGAGCAGTGCTCCAGACAAAATGACTCCAGCACAGGAGTTCAACATATGGGGAGGGCTTCCCAGGGCAAACACTGTGGCAATGGTCTGCATTAGCAAAACAAATCAGGCAAAACAGAATTTTTGAGGGAAGTGAAAGACAGAAAATTATTTTACCGCTGACTTTATTAGGCCATAAGCAACAGGAAAGTTTGCCATTGACTTGAAAGTCAAGATTTTATCCCAGATATATAGTATGAGTTTGGTAAAAAAAAAAAAAAAAAAAAAAAAAAAGAGAAAAAAGGCAAACTACTTTCTTATTTAATGAACTAGTTCTAGAGTTAGTGCAACTGGGAAAGAACTTCAGCCATACATAAACAGGCTTCTTAGTCAAGAATTATCTAAACTAAGCAATGACAGTCACATTAGTATTCACTGCATCTTTGAAAGATCCAGGTTAATTTGTTCAAATAAGCAAAAATAACTGAGACAAACTGAAGAAAATTGTTGTGATCTGTGATGTGAAATTTAAAATCCTTGGCCTATTGGGAAGGTTGATGGTAAACTCAAATCTCAAAATGTGCAAAGTAAGGCTTAAAAGATATATGATGATCTACATATGACTCTCTTCTATGCACATCTATGTAAGATGATTCAAACCCCTCTTTTAGATTGAAATGTAAATAAGAAAAGTTCCCTTATTCTTGAAGAAAATAAAATGTAAACCGGGGTGACACTGATCTTCTGATGTGAGCCAGAAGGGGAACCTGACAGCCAGCATTTCTGGGTGCCCCAGGTGGTGCTGGAGGGCCAAACTGAACGACAAGAAGACCTTGGAAAAATAGACTTTCACAGAGATATGGAACAAGGCAATGGACAAGGACTGGAAAATAGACCTAAAGCACAATGTGCTGTCTCAAAGTTTGTCCAACTGTGTAGTAGGAGAACTCACCGCATTGTAAGGTTACATCGACACAGGGTCTACTCTGACACAAAAGCAGCCGTCAATAAAGATTACATCTTTGCTGCAGGGAGTAAGGGCAGTTTCCACACTCACAGCACAACGTCACCTGGCCTGAAACCTGACAGTGAAAGAAAAGACTCGCATGAAGGAAATAGGAGGGCACTGGAGACAAAGACAGCTTTTGAGAGGTTAGAGGAGGGCCGGAGCTGCTGAGTGACTGCCAGCAAATACTCAGAGAAACATCTTCGAAGAGCAGAAACGTGCCTCTGAAATGAAGGTGCCCAAGAAAAGCATACTGCCAGACTACTAAATGTTTGCAAATAATGGCTACTGTTTTACCAAATGTTACCAAAGCACTTGCGCAAAAACTTCCCAAACAGCTAGCAATTACTTTGTCCGTTAAATAGTCATAACAATGTATTAGTTTGCAAAAAGACTTAACATGTTCATTAAGTATTTTCAAATACAGAAGGAAGCTAAGTACCTTGAGAAGACAGTTACCCAGAGTTGTGAATTCATCAGTAATACTGAATAGTATTAGTAATGTGTTACTTTCCAGCTGCTTGCTTTCTTTATGTTCAAATGACATATTGAAGAGGTTGAAGATCTAAACACAACTGAGGCAAAGATTATGAAGAAAAATCCATGGTTACCAGAAATATAATACTAGCCGATCCCCTGATATACATTTAAACCATTTCCTAATAGCTTTACATGCAGGAATCAATTGTGATGGAAAATGGCTCAGAATTGACCCACTGATTGCAATCTTTGTATCGGAGTTACAGCTGCAATAGCTATCACTGCGAGCAGTTCTCTTCTCGGTTGTGAGCTGTAAGAGTATTCTAGGCTCTAAAATAAAAACCAGCAGCAGCAACCAAAACTGAAAAAGTAAAATGTTTCTTAGCATGCTATAGCTCATAAAGCCATTAAAAAAACCCCGTAGCTGAACAGTTGTGTATTGTACATTCTGGAAAGTGACATTTGCTAGGGGAGAAGAAAACAAATGCAAAACAATAAAACTCTTCCTTAGGCAGTGATTATTATTGCTGCCTTTGCAGTTTCCTTCCTTTTGGAATAATACCTCAAGGAATTCAGTAAGAATGTGTTGTAAAGCTAGTCCTGGCCAACTGCTCACAGCTTGCTTGTGGTTAGAATGCACATGCATAAAGATCCTCCCATACGTGTATCATCTTATGCATGAATCAAATGAGCTACTAATAATAGTACTTCTTGGGGTTTACGATCCTTTTTACAAAAAGAAGATGCAAATACCAGTTTTGTGAATTCATTGTTTGGTTTTCTAAGCTCTCAAAGCATCAGCGAAACAAAGTTCCATAATCTCATTCTCACCATCAGCACAACTAGGTGGGATGGAAAAGACAGAGCAATCATTGTTAACTCAGACTAAGTCAGCTGCCATTTCCAAAGGCATTTTTCAGGATTTCTGCTAACCTCACTACATACTAGAGACAGAGAGGGCCCTGGGTTTTGTTTTATACATCTCCATCTGTACTGTCACAATCAGAAACATGTCACTGAGATTCCCGTGGAATTAACTGTTCCACACCCTCCTACAGGATATGCTGTACACATTAAAGCCCAAGTCACACACTAGCGTCAGCATTTTAGGAGGCTTGAAAGCACATTTCTAAACAATTACAGCCCTGCTGTCTACTTACTGTATTTCAAAAACAGACAGTAAAAACCTAATGTTGATCTGGATCAAAAATCTTCTGGATCACAATTCTTTAAAGGGGAAATACTTTTTTCTCCCCTACTCCCCCAAATCACTTTTTAGTTCATCAGTACAATTTCACTTCAAAGAGAATAGGTTATAAATAGCACTTAGTAATACAAACACGTTGCATTCAGACCAGCTGGGCTTGTAAGTTAAATTGCTCCTTGATTCTGTAGCTGTCCTGCAGATCCTAATGTAACAGGAAGAAGGTCGAGCAAGTGCTGCAGCTATATGGTGGATGATCCCAGAGATGCTACTGTTTCAGGGCAGTCAAAGAAAGAGCAGGAAAAGTTCATCCAGATCTTCTTTGCTTTCTGCCACCGTCTGACAACAGCTGTGGCAGGGAACTTCAGAAAGACTTGAAGGGAATGCTATCACCACAAGCCACTGAGTGGTGGAGGCTCAGTGCCAAAATGTTTAGGTACCAGGAGAAGCAGTACTGTAGGATGCAACAGGGCTTACTGCTTTATTGAATTTTCTATCTGCCTTGCTCAAGCTCATTTTCTGCCTGGTGTGACTCTTCTCTGCTTGTCTTATCAGAACAAAGGATGTGGCCTCAGGTGAAAAACACAATGTTTAAAATGCACATTTGTCTACTTAGTGCTGCTTACTCTATACGTGTGGTTTGGTTCCACAAGATGAATAATGCCAAGACATTACTATTCTGGGGTATTTCTGCATCCCACGTATCCCAGGGAAGACATGAACAAAGAGTGAGCATGTAGCTGTGCTTCATTCTGCTACTATGATATTCTCTCGATCCTCCAGTAAAGCCATTTGAGAAAAATATTAGAAGTGATAATTTTAGATACAGACACATGAATAGAATTTTGAGGGGGAGAAGGGGAAAACAGAGCTCCTTCCAATAGACATATAGTTTAATTCTACCCTAGGACTGCTTTGGTTACTGTAAAAAGAGACTTGGCTGGTCCAGTTGATCTCATTTCTACCAGCTGTTGACACAGACAGCTCAGACTCACAGGGAAGCAAAGCTAAGCTCTACACCTCCCTGCACACTCTCTGAATTTCTGCAGCCTTGTGTAGTTGGCAAAAACTTTCAGGACTGATGGCTTTGTTTTGCTTAGAGTCTCTGCTAGCTTTTGGTCCAGATTCATTAAACTCCCACCTTCAGTGTATTTTGAAGTTTTAACTTCAGTTACTCCATATAAAGAGTTAAATTTTGTCTCTGAAAGCTCAATAAATGGGGCTATCTTGATTGATGCTTTAAGTGCAACCCCTTCCCAATATTCTGAACATAATGAGGTTACTGGATTCTGTCTCATCTGTCTGCATTATCTATTTATTCCGCACACGTCACCATGGTAAATGAGTGCTGCATTAAGTACTAAATAGTAAAGGTCAGACAAACCCTGTGCTTTGGTTTTTTTTCCCCTCAGCAAGGCTAAAACATTTATTAATGGATTTTAGTTTATTACCTGATTAAAAAAAAAAAAAAAAAAATCAGTATTATCACATTATTGAAGTATAATTTAAACATAATCTCAAAGCAAACTAATGTGACATTCTTATTCAAAACATTTTGTCTTACAATGTTTAAATTGATTTAATTTCAAATAGCCTCTAAAATTATTTACCGTTTAAAAAAAAAACCAAACGGAACATTTGCCACAAGCTAAACTGGACCTATTTTGATCCAAACTTTTTTTTTTTAAAATGCCACTAACCCCCCAAATTGTATACTCATGTATACATGATATAGCTTAAGTACTTTGACTATAAGAAGTAGGTAATTACACCTAGGCATTTCATTTTTTTAAATAGAAAACTCACCATCTATTCAGAATTCTCACCAAAACAATCTGTATGAGGTATATAAGTATTTGGCACAGTGCAAAACTTTTAGAGTTCCTCTAGCAAAATATTAAGCGTTATGATTGCAATAGAGTTAGAATCTGCCCAGCTAACTTCCTCACCAGTTGTGCGTACTGCTGTTGTCTACCCATGGCACAACTTGTCACGTTAATACGCACGGAGGTGATAACAGAGGTAAACAGTTGAAAGCTTATCAGTCCTGACGCTGAAAAATCAAGCATGTAACATGAAGCTGTACATATTAAAAATGATTTGCAAATAATCTCCTGCGTTGGCAGAAGGCTGTTTCTATGGTGCTTTTGTACAAGGAACGAGGAAAATGGATGAAGAGTACAAGGTTCAATTCTAAAAATACCTCCTTCACTTTCAGATAGTTCCACGGACATTGACCCTTCCAACGCAAAACCAACAGGAGGCAGGGAGCAGGAGGCACAAGTAATGTCATGGTACACATTAGGGGCTTAACTGCACTGATAAACAAAAAAGTACGTCGATTCACCTGTTGGGGATTTCAGGCTGGAATGACAGAAATGGGTTAATACAATTCCACCCACACTAGGAGCAAGTAAAACTTTTTTTTTTGGCTTCATGTCCTCTCAGCTGCACCACTTCTCTGATCTAGGCCAGAAATCTCTCAGTTGCACCACTTCTCTGATCTAGGCCAGAAATCTGAGTCCTGGTTGTGAATATCCAACCTCTATTTCCAGTCTGCCAGGCTGGCTCTGGCCTTTCCACAGACCAGAGCTTTTTCAGGCGGTGTTTGCATCCCGTGCTCCCCTGTCTCACAGAGGGAAGGCAGGCTCCAGTGAACGAAAGGGACTTGTTCTTGGTTTGACTAAATTTACTCAGTTCAGCCAACTAGACTGTAGTCAGGAGAAGCAATCAAGCTCATACAGGTTACGTGTCATGTAAAATGTATCTATGCAGTTGTTATTAAACACTGAAAATAAAGGAAACATGGATAAAAATAAACACAAAAAATTAAGTAAAATATGTGACTTTTGACAGAACATGCACAACACCCTTTTGTTTTGACTTTCTCTGAGTAGTTTTCAGACCCTTCTCCTCATTAAAGTGTTACTTACTGAGTAAAGAGACAGTCCAGGCTCTACTTGGGCACCATAGGAAATAGTATGTGTTTCCTTCTGTTTCACACTATGTGTTTTACACAAGGACTGAAACATTCCCAGGGAATGTTTTTATTTTTGAACTATTGTGTCCTTAACCTCAAAGAATAGCAAAAATGCATCTGGCTGCTTCAGTGATAACCTTCAGTTTAGGCACAGCAGTGCCCAGTGCATCCCAACCAACTCACGCCTAGTCCTCCGGCTTGCTGTCTTTAGTATACTGCAGGGAGCATGACAGCTCTTTTGGCAGGTGATAATAATGACATATAAAATCCTCACCCTCCCATGAAAATGTGGCATTTTCATGAAAGACGCTAAGGAAAACTTTTTTTTTTTTTAAATTCATTGCTTCTGTTTGGAACCTGTGAGCTGTCACTTCTGGGCTGCATTAAAAAAAGCTCAAGCACAGTTTCCTGACTTTTTTCTTCTTTCATTTTTTTTTAAGTCCCTGAACTTTTCCTCTTATTTTCATGGATGAGATCATGGAGTCTTTACTAACACTGCATATGTGTGAGGAACTTACTCTGTGGCTTGTCCCAGGGACTTCTGTGAGCTTGAACTGCAGATTAAATTCAAAGTAACCCAAATGAAAGAACATCCACGCATACTGTATATAGATAAGAAAAAGGGATGTAGTTTGCCACTGAACATTTGCAGTCACACATCAGCCTGCAAACAGCAGGATATTTTCAAGCACAGATGTTTTAATCTCTGTTCTGGAATGCCTATCAGCTGTCAGGTCTTATGCAAAGTTTGTTTTATATATTTCATTGTTTCACTGTGTCAAATAGTCCTTTCCAGCAGAGGCCGAATGAACACAAAGGTCCTCACTGCCCTGACCAACAATGCCTGATGAGCATCCTGGTGCCATCGGTAATGTACAATGAGCTGTACCAGTCCTGTGATGTGAGGGGACACAAAGCTTTTTCATTGCTTATTGCCATACCTCCATGAACTCCAAGACTGAAATAAAAACAGACAGCACACTTAAATGGTATCCACATTTAGCATATAGAAAGGCCAACTAGGTTGACAAAAAAAACATACAGTTAATGACAGCTTTTATTAATGTACTGCTTTTCTGAACGCTTTATTACCACATTAGAAGCCTACATCTGCAATTGAAAACAGCTGCTATTTGGCTTACTTGCTTTCTATTTCCTGAATCAAAGTAAGTAGTTTGCCCTACAAGAATCTCAAGCTTTTGAAAAACGTATCAGTTTTCATGAACAGTGAGAGCAAGAGTTCTCCACTGATTCAAGTTTCAGTGAGACTTTTGCCTAGGAAAGTACAGCAGAACTGCTTGACAATGCCCAGAAACAGCTGCCTCCTACTTAGGCCTTTTTTGATCTCAGTTTATTTTGGTTTGGGAGAAAAAAAAAAGTGACCATTAGATGCAAAACAAACACACTCATTCACCTAGAAGCATAATCTAACAAATATTAGTCACAAACATTAATGTTGGGCGAGCATATAGCATTTATCCCCTCAAGGATGTGGTGCTGGTATAGTTTGCATCATCAGAAAAGCGCATCTATACAGGGTAATGAGATTTATTGTGCAGGAAAAGTCTGGGAGTGTCTAGAACCAATTTAGCATAAAAATCCTAATCTGCTTTGGGTTGTCATGGGATTGCCACAGGTGTAAGGACAGTTTTTCCTCCCACCACCCATCTGGCTGTGGTGTTTGCTACTGCACTAAATATCAAGGCTGCTCCTGAGGCATCTCAGCAGACCTCTGAGGAAGTGGCAGTAAGCTGAAAGGCGTGAATCTGTCTCTGGAAAATGGAAAATCAGCTGGGAACAAGACAGGAAAACTGCTAATGCCCAAAGACAAGCTGCAAGCAAGTTTCTTGTCTGGAGACAGGTACAGCTTGCTTATCTTCAAGGTATGATTTCCAGCCTTCAGAAAACTCAGATGTACTGAGTCGTACTTGGAATATAGGTTTTATATTGCTTTTGCAGTGATAACCTACCCTTTCTGCCTTGAAATGAGATTTGCAAAACACAAAAGGGCAGCTCTGGAGAAGAGTTATCAAAACACATTGCTATGTTTTTCTTATTTCCAAACACCAAGTAACATTTACATTACAAGCAAGGAAGCCAAAACAGGCAACTGAGCAGAAAGGAGAGGTGGAAATAGCAAAAACATAGCAAGTTCAGAAATGCAGAAGTTTATCCTAACGTTTACCCATATTCTAATGCTCCAAGAAGACCGAACGCTTTGACACAAGTTGGAGAGCCTTTGCCAGCCAGACTGTTTGATGTTGCATTGGCTCTGTGACAGAGTCAGGCCATACAGGAATGCTTTGCTTTCTGATCAAAGCAAGCCCTAATGGCATTAAACCTGAGTTGTCATCTAATATGTTTTCCTCTGTCAACCGTCACTTCTTTACATTGCCACCAGCTTTTTCTCGAGCCATCGCAGTATGATATTCTGCTAGTTTAAAGCATGGTCAGACTTTTATTTCAGATGATAAGAATTGATTTTCATATATATTCTGCTATGCTTGGTAAAGAGACAGGAGGTTTTGAGTACATTATGGCAGTGCAGAAAAGGCTGCTTTCAGGGTATGGTGATGTTCAGTTTCTGTTGGCTCCAATGGTATTACAAGAGAAAGAGGAAGCAGGAGAGCTTTAGCAATTTTTGAATTAAGCCCTTGTGCAGCATAACAGTTAAATGTGTCTATAAAACTAAGCATATGCTTATGTTCCTTTTCTAAAGGACAGACATGGTGCAACTGCAACTATAGCAGAATACGAGTGGGTTACCCCAGTAGCTCATGTAGGCATCCTGCACAGGATGAGATGCTGCATGCACGTTTTTGTAGTTCTGTCCACTAATATTTGTCTTTGCTTCCTCAGATAGTAAAAGGGTCATATAATTTCAAATAAAAGTAAAACTGATTAGGTATTAGGAAATCAAACACCAGAAAATATAGGTCCATTGATGGCAACTGAAGAACAATAGGATTAAGTACCTTCGTAACTTGAGTCTCAAATTGCTAGCTCTAACTTCTCTGCTCAGATGTGACATAACCCATCAAAGAGCACTTTTCAGAGCACTTACAGAAAGAATTAAGGGTTTGTTCTTTGCTACATTGCTTCACAAGCTCATATTGTCCGCTGCAATCACTGTTGCTGCTGCAATTCAAATTTCTCTTTTGTTGACTTTGATTGCAATTATATATGATGCCAACCAGACTGAACATAAGTCAATGATACTACAGGCTGGATATTAGCTCCTGCAGTCACATCTACCACCAGTCTTTAAATCATTTAGTGTGGTCTAACACTGTCTCCTTGGAAGCAAGGAAGCCAAGCAGAGTCTTCTTACAGTTTTTGAGTAGCTGTCATCCGTTTAAAATGACTTAGCCTTAGTAGATATTCCATCTTCACTTTATAGCACAATGGACCTGACCTAAATCAGTGAAGATAGATTCCTGACAAAGCTGCAGTAGACATTGGGGATGGATGAGAAGACTTAGAAGAAAACAACTATTTTACATCTTTGTACGGCACAACTCAAACTGAATTTATTATGAAGTTCTGAAATGTCCAAACACATTTTACTGCCTTCTGGTTTCCAGATGGGTCCGCATCCAGAACACCAGAATACCACAAAAATGCTGCTTTTTTCCTGCTGCAATCAGAAGCAGCTGCAACAGAAGGCTACAGAAAAATCTGATCCTTAGCAAATGCCTGTCTCTGTTTTTCAAAATAAAAGAAGTTTAGATAATTTGAGTAAACTTTTCAGGGGCATCCAAACATTTAGAGTTGTATTAGGACACACATTTCAAACCCTTGGAAGCATATCCTTCACTAGCTGTTTGCTCCTAATGAGGGAATTGGAGTACTCCAGTGGGTAAAATTCAACAGACAGGATTCTGGTTTAGCCCAGCTCTAACTTAATAGGTGTCTTTGACAGTATCACTTAAACTCTCTGCTGCTGATTTTCCCTGTTGGTCTAGGGAACCACACTTCTAAAGCACTTTGTTGGAATCTCAAGTTAGCACTCTAACTTTTATTATTATTTTATTGACTGCAACCATGTGCAGTGATGAATTTAACATTTTTTGAGAGAAATTGTTATTCAGCATCCCACTGAATTCTATTTAAAACCCAATAATCAACCAGCATTTTGGGGTTTAATCAGCAAGGTGTCAAGAGCCCCTAGGATTAGCTGGCTCTGAAAGCTGAAGGTCTACAATGATTTCAGAAGCTGTACAGCACCTTGCAAGATCAAGACCATAAGACATTTTTTTATTAGTTCTACTTCCATTGTAAAGCTATTGTCTGCCTTTCCAATTTGGCTTTGCAGTCCTCATATTCAGCAGGTTTACATAGCTACATGTGCATACCCTGTTCAAAACACTTGCCCACATCAAGCATACCATATGGAAATATGCATGCACATGCTCACACATAAACTGCAGGGTGAGGTGCAGGAAAATGAAGGTGCTTTTAAAGTTTTTATTTTTATCTGACTTTATAGAAAATTAAAAAACAAGACAAGATTATAATTTAACAGAAGAATACCTTCATTGACATTTGTTCCCAGTATCTAGTAAGAGGGGATAATATCTAAACGAATAAATATAAATAAGTGAAGAAGGTGAATACAAACTCTCGGGCTTATATGGAAGTTGACTGATAGTTGCAGCAATCCTGACTCATAATAAAAATGATTTATTTAAAGATTTATTATGAACATTGCAGGAAAGGAGATAACAGACATACACCACTTTGTTTACAGTAACATTTCCTGTAAATTAAAAAGAGTTCTTATTCTCTGTTTGGTTTTGATTTGGTACTGTACCAAGTATCTGTTTATAAAAGGAAATATGATGGTACAAAGTGTACAAAGTGAATTGCAAAAGAGATTAACAGTCAAGGTGAATTTGCTTTAAATTAAGCCCTAGCAACACAGACACTGTAGGTCCCATTAAGGTAAGGAAAGTCAGTCTAAGGCAGATCTTTTGTGCACCATTACTGCACCTGAAATTCAGGCCAGAAGGCTACTCTCCCAAACTGAGATTGGTGTTAGTCCAGCAGCAAACGCATGGGTCACTCTCAGTGTCAGAAGAATATAACTTTAGCCATATGCCATGCTTGAACCTCCCCAATCTGTGTGCTGTGCTGCAATGATCTCAACCCCAAAAGCAGGGCTCTCTAAGTGCTTCTTTCTGCACATTTCTGGGGAACTTCAGCTACTGGTGATGTTAATCAGAACTGGAGACCATCAGCACAGCGCAGTAAGTGGAGATCCTAATAGAGCTAAGATGCTCTTATTTTACTGAGGTGCCAGTGCATACAGTAATGACCTTAGAGACACATCAGTGAGGAAAAAGCATAACCTACTTTTAAAAAAAGATTTAGGTGATGAAGAGATAAGGCAGGAAAAAAAATGTTGCAGAGCACTACAAAAGAAAAGTTTGATATAAAGTAGGCAGTGTGTTTCAAATGGATTCTGTCTTGAGGACTTTTTCCTGTAATCCATTTTTGCTGAGCTTTTTTGCTTATAATACTCCCTAAACAGCTTCTTAGTGAGTCTTTCTGAAGTCTCATTTATGTGACAAAGTATGTTGCAACCTCAAATCATCCCACCCCACAGAAAATCTTCTGGGAGGAGTCTTGGATGAAGATAATGTATTCACAGTTGAAAAGGAATAATGAAAACAGGTATCACATCTTTCATTGGAAAAGTAGAAAACAACCGGTTTTGCAGAAGCAGTTCCCTCAGTTGAATTAGCCCTGGAGCCACCCTGGTATCTCTAGAGATCAGAGAACCAAGACTAGGACTTCATGGATCTCCAAAGTATCCACCCAGGGAAAGAAAATGTTTGTGGACGGAAGTGCTGGATCTTAATCATATTAACTCTCCTTGTACATAGAACAAAAGATTTACATGAAGGATGAAATGCTGAAATTATTGACATTATCTGGAGGCTAGGAGTTACATGTATTCATGGGGTTTACTCCAAACAGTTCTAAGATCCGTTATTTGATATGTAGTGCTATGAAATTAATGCTGGATTTTTAAAATCATGTAGCTAATAAAACCAATTTGCAGACAATCCTGTGTATACAAGTTCAGTGGTTTAGAAGGTATGTTGGCACTCACCCGGGGGCACGTGTTCATTCATGATGACAAGTGATGCTGGTGTAGGCCTTCTTTTCCTGATCTGTAACAGGCATAAACCAAGAAGAGTCATTAGGGTCCCTCAACAGCCTCACACACAAAGCAAAGCAAAGCAAAGCAAAAAAATCCCTCTGGTGTCCTCCTGAGTATAGACCAGGCAAAGTTAAAAAAGAAAATATTTAAAGAACAGCAGCACGTCACTGTCTTACTGACTGCTCGTCTGATCTGATAGTGATCAGGGTCATGCTGTTGCTTGTACATGGAAGGCAAAGGCAGAGGGGAGAGCTTTAGGATTTGCAATCATCTTGAATAAGTTTTTGGACACGTATTGCTGACATATATCAGTCATATCTTAAAATATTGACATTTAGCTTTGCATCAGGAAAAGAATTGCAGTAGTTTGTGAGCTTATATGTGCACATACCGAGTACTGTCAGCTCTCACAAGTAATCATTAATATTAATATTTTGTAAGTGCATGTGAGAGTTGATATTGCATGTATGCCTTCCAATGAATTTATGATATTTCTAAACTGTGGCCAGAGGTGTTGCTGTTGTTCTTTAACTAAAGAAAAACAACACCTAAGACTTTCAAAAGAATATTTTCAAAGAGCACTATGCAACAGATCTTTACACATCAATATATAATACTGGATTGTATGCAATTCTTCTTATTCAGAGTTTATTTGGTTAAGTACTTCTATTCCATTAACAGTGGTTGAACTACATGATATTGGACTACCCTCCTGTAATGCACACATTTGCATTGAAAGCATTGCGTTGCTTCACTAAAGCCTCCAGGCTATTGATATTCTATTGAATTTGAGAGGGACCAAGATTATTTAACCTAGAAACCATTCTGACACAAACCCTCAATGTCAGTGCGTTTGTTCTTTTTTAGTTGCTGAGCCAACATCTGTATTTAGCTGGGTTCAAATTCTGCTTTCAGAGGTGTAAATGGAAATTACATCATCAGGTTTAATGGGTTTATTCCAGATTAGCATAACTGTAGCTGACAGCAGAATTTACTACTTTAATTTCATCACACACCCACAGTGAAACTGTATAGCACTTGGAATTAAACTCACAACATAAAAAGGGACTGCCCATAAATGCTGGGCAGAATTTGGGTCACAGCATTTCAAAAGCCATGGGAATTCCAGGAAATCCTAATCCTGTGGTTCCCACAGATATCAGAAAAACATCAGAACACATCCTGCTTGAATTCATTGCAGGACTGTTCCGTAAGGTATGGACATCTCACAGCTCAGAAGTACTTATGGACAAAATGAAGACCCACATCTCTCCTGCACCCTTCTAGTATTTCTTTGTTTAGTGGTCACTCACAACTCATCATTTTCTGGCAAAGGTGGCTGCCTTTTAAGAGACATGACATTAGAATATTCAGGAAACCAGATACCTGTCCTAAAGGTGCAAATAATTTCATAGCTAATGGCACAGAACTGTCAAGGTTATAGTATTCCCCTGGTATCATCTAAAACTAGACTTACCAAAATAGAAGCAAACATCGAGATGGACTTGCACTGAGAGAAATATACTGGGTCACCTAATTACAATTTATCCAGCTTTTCTTGTAAGATTCCCTGTGTCCTTCTCTATGTGCATCTACGTGTATCTGTACACAATATATCTTTTGCTCCTTAGACGTCTGTATTGCTATATGTATTATATGTGTGTGTATGTTTGGGGACTGAGTCAAAACCTAAAATAGCGCACACATCATTCCAATGCGGTCATAAGTCAGGCATATTTCTACACATACATAATTTTCAAATATGTAAAACACTGTAACAATGACATAAAGAAGACTGTATAAAAATCATGAGAAATACAAGAGGTAACTGAAGTGATAACTGTTGTGCAAAACATAACTCGTATTTTCTCATGTTAAAACGAATGGTAAAAAAGCTGTCTTCTGCTCAATATTTCCATTAGGTACCTAATATCAGCTTCATGTTTCACTTTATGTACAAATAATATACTTTAGTTGATTTGTTGACAATGTGTATTCATGTGAAGTGTATATAGTAGGGTACAAGTCCAGTTACAGAAAAGACACAACAAATACATACTGAATAAACCTACCCCAGGTAAAGAAGCCTTATTCTGGCTAGAGGACATTATCCTCCTCCCTCTTTAGGTATATCCAGACATCGCTATAACCTCCAGAGCATTTAATCTATAGTTACACTAATATAAGTTAGAAAAGTGTTCAGGCCACAAGTATTACCTGTTCTCAGCCCACATCTTGCCCCCCATTCCCACCCCGTACCCTCGAAACAGCGAAAGAAACTCTTCTTCCTTACCTGCTCAGCTGCCTCGGGATCTATTTGACTCTGAAACAGTGGCACAGCAAACTGTATTTTTTTAGGGCTGTTGGGCTCCATCGCGTTGCTGAGGTGAGTCAGATGAAAGAAGAGCCTGGAGCTTGAGACTCGGTCTGTGCCTCTCCCCGAGCGCCCTCCCCACCGCCAGGCTGAGTGCTCCTCAGTAACAGCTGGAACTCCCGACTTAGCACGGGAATCTGCGTGAGCCCAGCAACTCCCTTATTCCACATCCACGGAGATGCCGCTGGCTTGGCTATTTTCTTTTTTTCCCCCCCTCTCCCCTCTCTTCTGCAGTCCTTCAGATCCTCTCAGCACAAAGCTGAAAGGAACAATAAGCTAATTGTGCACCAGTTCACTTCTACGTATGCCAAGCATTCACTCAGAAGCTAATTGAAAATGCAATACTAGCGTTGCATGGCCTGGAGCCCTGGGATTTGAAAAAGAGGATCTCTCCACCGTACATTACTAACTGGCTGCTCAGAAGTGCAATGCAAGCTCCCTCTGAGTATTGCTGATGGGCTCTTAATTATTGATGAACACAAATCAGGAAGTTTTCAGATTTTGGGGGTGGAGGTAGCAGGAGGGGTGGATGCAATAATTCTGTCTCTGTTACAGTGTGCCAGAACCGCTCTCCTCTTCTCACGTATCAAACAAATGCCTTTGCTTTTTCAAATCCTTTTCTAAACCTCTTCCAGGAAGATTTTTGATGATGATGCTACACGGATGCCTACAGTTTCATGAACCTTATCGGCTGTGCTAAGTGGGTTTGTGCCTTAGGCTGGGTTTGCAGATTTAGACTGCAATTTCTTCTGGTGGGCTCCATCTCACATGACTTCAGATACTGAGAACATCCACACTTAAGCCAGATATCTGGGCTTCCTCATGCTAGACACATCAAAGGGCACTTCAGCCATCCTAGTTAAGTGGAATACAGTGTTTACCGGAGATGACATTTTCTCTCCATTAACCCTAGAAAAAGTAGATGACTCAGACTAGTTACCTCACTTTTAGATGGCTAAAATTTAGAGGCCCAAATCCTACTTTGGGGTACAAAATCTGTGCCTTCTTTCAAGACTAGGAAAAGAATTTGGTCAATCATACCAATAGTACCCTTTGGTGAATACAATTGATTTTCACTATTTCACCTTAATTCAAAAGAAGTGTATGAAAAGGTACACAGCGACCACTGACTTAACCTACCTCTTTGCTTAGAGCGCCTGAGCACTGCTGCCAGGCAGCACAGCAGAGCTCCTGCGACAAAGGTGTGCCTGATGCCAAACCTGCATCCATGGCCAGAATATGCCCTAGAGCCAGTTCAAAGGGCTATGCTGAGAGCTTCAGTCTAAGCTGGAGAGCATCAGGCCAATCTCCTGTTACACACCACTGCCAACTGGGAAGAAAGAGAAAATGGGGTAGAGCAGGAAAACCCAGACTGGCCCAGCCTAGCACAGAATCTGCTTGACCTGGGATGAAGCTACCTGCAGAGAGAAAGTGCATTTTGGTCAGGTTTTTGGAGGGCCTGTCAACTCTCTCGACAGGGAAAGGAAACACAACCAGCCAGACCAAAGAGCAAATGGACGAAACTCACAGGGAGGAATAACAACTTGGGTCTGCCTCTGACAGACTGCAGTAAGGAAACAGCGAAGCAGCTGAGTTCGGAGCTGAGGCTGGACATCACCAAAACTCAAAGGAATTTGAAAATGAGTGTCTTGTTCAGGCCACTGAAAGCACTAAGGTTTTTCACAGTTCATCACAGGTTTATTCAGAGTCACTGAGTATTTTTGCACCTGTGTCAGCGGAGGAGGCAGGGAAGGAGTGGGCATCATGGTTAAGAACAATGCACGGGCTGTACACAGCAGAATAAGCCAGCAAGTCAGGGATGGCACATTTGTTTGGCTTTGATTTATACAAATGAAAACTGTTAATACATTATCGGAATACCAGGGTATTTCTGAACAGAGGCAAGCACACTACCTAGTTGGTTTATGAAGAACCTGATAAAGCTCAGGAGGTGAGAATACACTTAAAGTTAATAACCCCATTGACTCGATCAAAAATTACTCTCAGTGAGGGCTGAAATTTCCCTCCTTGTCCAAATCAAAACTACTGTGTGCTATAGTCGTTTCCAGATGACAACTAGTAGCTGGCAATTTTCCTGTTAGATTTATTGTGATAGTTTAGGTGGCGTTAACTTAGAATTGTAGAACCACGGAAGGGTCCCACTTGGAGGGGACATCTGGAGACACCTGGTCCCACCTGCTGCTCGAAGCAGGGCCTGAGATCAGGTTATCCTGGGCCCTCTCGGGCCGAGTCCTGAATATTTTCAGTGCTAAGGTGAAAGGCTCAGTTTCATCTGTGTGTCTACAACAAATGAAAGAGACACACAGAATAGTGATGTTCAGTGTTTCATGTGATCAGTTTTAAGCCTTCACTACTCCTACAAAGATGAATCATAATTTGCTTTATAGACTTCCACAGACAATTAGAGCCAGAGTGCGACTGCAGCAGTTCCGCTGGTACAACTAAGAGCCTAAGACACTGAAGTAAGAGAGGCACACGCCACTTTCACTAAGGACAATTAAAGAACTGTTTTCAGGACAGTCTAATTATCCAATTTCACAAGTCCTTCATGAACAGACATGCCATTAATTTCAATGACAGCTTCAGACACAGCAGATATACACAGAGATACACCTGCAGGCAGAACATACACAGGGATCTGAAGTTGTGGCTTTTCTCTGATAAATTTTCGTACTTTAAAGAAAATAATTTTTGTTTTCTCAGTCCCAGATAACATGGGAAAAATGTTTTCCAGCTGCTTTGCTATTACGTATATTAATAAATAGTATAGTTTAAATATTGGGTTTCTCTATGAAAAAACTTTGCCATAAAATATCTATTATAGCTGTCTATGAAAATTCATGTATTAAATTATGCTACAATTACAGTGTATGTTACTGTATTACAGGAGCTACAATTCTCATTACAAAGGCTTACAATTTCTTATGTTAGTGACTAAGTTGAAAGATCACATTCAGATAGTGAAAAAATATTAAAACATTAAATGCTCATAGGATTATAGAGGTGTGTTTCAGCTCTAGATTGCTGGACATTGGTGCGTAAAGGAATCATGTCTCCAAGTCATTGCTAGCAATAATATCTGAGAAAAAAGCTCAACAATCATACGAAGAAACAAACTAACAAACCCACTTCTTGGCATGTTCAGAAGGGAGTCAGACAACAGGACAGGACAAGACACAAGGACAAATCCTTAATGGGGCTGCTACACCTCGGAGAGAGGCCCGCTGACGATGGGATGTGGAGATGTTTGCCTCTGCAGCTCTCCGCTCTGTACTTATTTGGAGCTGGCTGCCCAGCAATCTTCACATGCACCATAACAATGAAAGTATTTTTAAAATAGTATAAGAGGCATATTTCAGAGAGCACTCGGATATAGCATTTCAGGATTACTACATCAGCTCACTCTTACACCTAATTTGCAGCACTAGATGTCTCCAGGCAAAGTGTGCTTGCATTTTCTATAGACTGCATCACAGTCTGGAGAAGAGCTGAAATGCATTTAAGTATTGCCAAATCCTTTTAGCTCATCTTCTGTTTTTAGTGCACTCCCCACAATGTTTCAAATTCCTTCATGATTCAGCTAAAACTGTCATGGAAGAAAAAATAATAATAGCTAAGATCTTTCCTTCCTATGTCATTCACTACGTTCTGGTATGAAGCACTGCCTTTTAATATATCCTACTGTAGTGATGAGCTATCAGAGTACTCACGGCACAGTTCCTGCTTGAGATATTTTCCCTGTTGTGTTAGGAGACATTTATATTTTTTTCCCAGCCGAAGACAAGGCTGCTGCGAAGGGAATTCAAGAGTCTCTGTCCTGCACTCTCCTTACACAATTTCTGTTGTGGCTGTTATCTGCTTCAGCTTCTCTGCTGTAGTCAGGGACTACTGCAGCATCAGCCTGAAGGAAAGGGGAGATCTGGAGCTTGTAAAGCCAACATACTTAAGGCTTTGGCTCCTAATTTCACCAGTGCAGATGCAGGGAAGCACTCAGTTACAGTTCTCTGATCCACCAGGCTGCCTTTGCAGACTGAGGACTCAGCTTGGAAGTGGCACTTCTTCCAGTATTTCCCTTAAGACATAACCTTAATCTCCATTGTAGCCACTGATAGGCGAAAGCCTTTGTAAAGATGTGTTGATCAGTGCTTTCCTTGGACTCTCCGCCTGAGACCTCTCCTCACGCCAGCACCTCCTCAGTGCGCTGCTGGGCAGCCCCAGCGGCATCGGGGGAAGAAACGCTGCAGAGCACGGTGCTTCCCGGCTGCTGCTCACCAGCTTTCTGCTACAGCCAGAGGGGACTTTAGCGTGCGCCTTCCTTCTGCCCTTTCCTAATGAACGGACAAACAGTTTTTTCACTGCCTTCTGTACAGACGCATCAGTTTCACAGCTTTTGGTGTCGGTCATGGGCAAAAGGGAGGCAGAAAGCGTGAATGCTGGACACGCTCTTTTCTGTGCTCACCATACCTGCTCATGGACAGGTTTTCATCTTGGGGCTCTACAGCAGGCGTTGCTCATAGGTGCTAAAATCAGATGCAAACCTTCCAAGAATAAACAATGACGTATTCCAAACGACCTGAAAGTTTCCTTTCAAATAGCTGAATACAGGTGTTGCAATCAGGGTGGCTCCCGCTCAGCTGCTGGAAGCAATGTTTGCTATTTATATACAGAAAATGTGAAGAATTAAAATCTGAAAGGGTGGGGGATCGTAGAGCAGATCACATCTGTCTCTGCCGCAGGCAGGCCAAGAAGAACAGAAAGTCTTGTTGAGCAGCGACAGAGTCGGTGGGACATTCAGTGAGAGCTGTTGGTCTAGTAACAGCCTAACCCAAACTTCCATTGCTGGTACTCGGCCATTGAACACCAGGCTTGCACATGCTTACGTACCAACTACATACAAGGTTTCATAAAGCCTAGATAAGTAAAAAATACAACTATTTCTCTTTATACGATCTCTTTAGTTGAGATAATAATTTCTTAGCAGTATAATTTTAATCATAATCAGTTTAAAGTTACTTTTATCTGAGGACATAAGAACCGATACTGTCTATTCAAGTCTTCCTCTGAGACTCGCAGCTCTCCGGATTATTAAGTAATGTACAGACATTTACTGGTAGGTGCTATTCACTGCTGTCCATAGAATACGCACATCCAAAACATAGGAAATGAGTTGGATTAATGGGACATAACCTGATTAGGCAGTCAAAAGGTCCATGTCTAATATGGACCATAGTTCAATAGTGCAGAAACCAATATTCTGGTACCAGTTTTAGGGAGGTAGATCAGCAGGAAGTCATGCTAGAATTTGCTTCCTTACCAAGAAGAGGGTAAATTGAATATATTTTTCAATAAACAGAACTACTGTTAGCAGTTTACTTTGACTTTAGAATGAAATTATATTATCTTATTTCCGTATTAAATTTTTAATGCAAAAATTGACTGACTATACCATTGAATTAAACAATTGAAATATAAAATTTAGTTTCTACTGTACATTTTTTTAAAAACAAAAGTTAAAATAGAGAACACAGAGAAGCTTAACAAGGAACGAACTTCTACAGTTTCAGAGTCTGAGTTAGAAAACTCAGTGTACAAACACACACTACCAGGCTAAAAATGGAAACTCATCAACTAGGCTATAAAAGCTCAGCATGCCAAATTCACAACACGTTTTTAAAATTCTGGTTTTTGAGTCTGAGACTCTTTAGATGTCCCTTCTCTCTTGCTTCCTCCTCCACCTCAGAGGATAGGCTAGACCTAGAGAAGTCACAGCGATCCTCAGGGTGGTGTCTGCAGCATCCACAAAGGAGGAACCAAGCCGGCCAGCCCTGTGCAGCTGGCGCACCTGGAGGGGGGTATCTAGGGTTTGGTGACCTGGAGAAGGCGCCTGGGGCATGATTATTTGCTATTTCTTATACAAGTGTTGGGAGCAGCAGGAACGGGGCTGCTCTGTGAGTAGGGACAAGCCAGGAGCTGAGGGCTACCCCAGTTCGGGCCATGCCCTCTCTGCAGCCCCACGGGGCCTGAAGGCAGCAGCAGAGCTAGAAGGTATCACGTGAAATTATCCAGGGACTGGTGTAAACAAAAAACCGCCTCCATGCAGGCTGCGCTTAAATTGCAGAACTCATCACCACAGAATGTTGTGGACACCAAAACTTTACACAAGCTAGAAAAGCCATTAGATACATTCATGGAAAAGACATCCATCAAGGATACCACTGATGGCCAGGAAAACCCAGAGCCACTGCCTGCTGAGAGCAAAAGGGCAGAGGTGCTCCCCCCAGGCTACACTCTTCCCAAAGAGTAGCATTTGCTGTTGGCCGCTGTGGGGGTGAAGATAGGGAAGGGGCTGGACTTTCGGTTTCGTCAGCTGTGGCTGCTCTTATGTTACTAACTGCAACAAAACCCTAAGCGTTTTATGAGCCTGCACTGCTCTGCTCCTTGTTCTTAAGAATAATCAATCCCTCTGCTAAGTTTTTTTCCAGCACTTGTGCCAGTGAAAAAATATGCCTAGATGTAAATTTTCCTGCGCCACCCCCAATTATAACAATACCTAATTTATTAAGTACATACTTAAAACCTGCATTGTTCAATGTTTAGTAGGGAACATTGCCCTTCAGAATCACTTTGCCTGTCTTTATGATACTTTTAGAACAAAATCTAAACCTAAAGCTGAACACACAAAACTAAACAGAAATATTTTTGTAGATGTTTTCTTAAAAAATTGACTCTAAAACTCCCTAATATGTTGTAGCAAATAACTGATGGAAAACAGGACTACTTTAGAAAATGAAAAAAATGAGAAACTCTACATTCTTATACAAAGAGTCACAAATTTAGAAATACCTGGAAAAGCAGGTATCTGTACCAAAGATTTCACAGTAAGCAGAACAGCTACTCACTCACTGAGGCAATTCTTGCTTTTCATTGTGCTGCCTTCTCATTGCTACCATTTGATTACTTAAACGTTGTCCAGGCTTTCTCCTTTTATCCTGTCAAAAAAAGAGAAATATGTTTCTGTATATAATATTCACCATCACTCAGCAAGCATCTATGCAGAACTGCCTAATATATAAGCTATATGGAATTATCAAGTGATTTTGTTTCTTTTTCTTTTTTTTTTGTCTTGTCTTTTATTTTTACAACTTTTATTATAACAATAATGTGCATTTTTATTCTATGGCATGAATATGAAGGATTACCATCACATCTAAAACCACATACCAAATATCAAAGTAAATTTGCATTATGCCAAGTTAACGAGTTTCTTGTTTTTCCTGAAAATTGAATCGCGTATTAATTTGACACTATTATGTTAATTCAGAAGAAAGTGTTGCATTGGACTGAAGCCATCTAACCAGCAGTTATTCTATTTTATGACATCATCCAAGTTTCAGTTTCGGGTTTGTTCCCTGTTGAAAGAAACCTTCCAAAAGAGAAATTTTCCAGTAGTTTATGCGTGATTTTGTTTTACGCTGCTAGTCATGGCTTGAATTACTCCAGTTTCCCAACTGGGCTCTTGTTCCCTCTCCCTAATCAGTATCTTCCTGTGGCCAGTTTCATTGAAACAGATTCATCTGTGGTATAACTGAATTAAAATGTTCTAACCTATGCTGTATTTCAAGCATAAGCCATTTGCTCAGTGGTACACAAAATCCAAAGGCAGCACAAATGCTGCCTCTCGAGACTCTGTAGAGTAGTACTGGTGAGTACTGGTGGTTGAACTCTATCAGTAAGGCTTTAAATTCTCACTTTAAAAGAGACAGCAATCAGAGCAAACCGGTCCTTAGGAAATGCACGGTTTGGGGCATCTTGGGCATCACTTGCCATCTAAAAGGAGGCTGCCAAGGGCTTGCAGACCACGCAATTTTAGAGAAAGCAGAAGATACGGGGCAGCCTTCCCTCTATGAAGGTCATGGTCAGCAAAAGTGCCTGAGAGATCTTCAAGAGCCCATCAGTTCTTTCAGTAGGGGCAGGGCCACTTTGAGTCCTCTCTCCGAAGTGTGGCAGAAACTACCAGCAGCAGGACCTTCTCCTCCTGCGTACTCACCGCCGGCCACACAGCTGGGTCCGTGGCCATCCTCGGTCCTTTCCTTTTCAGGTCTCACGCACGTGGTGCTGTGGCCGAGCGCTGCAGCACTAACCCAAGCAGTGCAGGGGGCTGCTCCTGCCTCTCCAGCTATTGCCTCCAGCTGCAATATGTGTGGAGACATCTCAGCATAGGTCGTTTCTGTAGCTTTTCACTGCAACAATGGGGGCTAGAAACATGCTTTTACTCACCTTAAAAAAAAAATAAATAAAAAAAAAACCCTCTGAGTACTAGGCCCCCAACCCTCTGCCTGATCTGATTTGTGCCATAGGCACGTATTGCTCCACAGCAGGCTAAAGACAAGTCTACTTTGCTACCAACAGGGATGTAGCTGTCCTGTACCCACAGAAAACAGCTAGCTCTTAGGGTTGCCAAAATACAGCCCTTGGCTTTATATTCCTGCAACCAGCTGGCAGGCACAAAGACCACTATCACAGTGAAGTTTAGAAAAGCATCCAAAATATCTCCGGCATTACTGCTGGCTTTATTCACAGCAAATTTGATTGGCCAATATTTATCAGCCACTAGTAAAACTTTTAATCTGCATAGAATTCATATCAAATTGCAGGCTGGCAGAAAAAAAGACAACACTAGTTTGTAAGGAAAGTAGCGGTTGCAATCATTAAACAAAAGAAAAACCATCCACGCTCAGAAAACCATTAGAGCTGAATTGACATTACTAAAGGGCAAGCCACCCAGGTTAGGCGTATGTCCAATAATAATGATGGCTATTCCTAAAGCACAAGCAAAAATGTCAACAGAGGTTGACACCAGTTCAGCTTAACTTATATGACACCAGTGCACTACCTTTTTTTTTTTTTTAAAACAGAAGTTTATAGACATTCCTGTATCTACATAAATGTCACTCAGAAAATATTAGCTAGAAGTATCTTTAGGCACGGCAAAAATCTGTTACCAGGATTGTTGAAAAATAGGTGCTTGTAAATTCATTAGTTTCAGTACAGTTTTTAGAAATGTCATTTTTAACATGTCTTTATTTTAAATTATGCCAGAACTTCACAAATCTGCCTTCCACCAGCTGGATGAAAAATTGGCACTATTTTTCATTTCTCGGGATATATTAAACACCAGACTCTGCATTGCTGAGATCAAATGTTCTTACAAGCTACAAGCTGAAGCACCCCAGACAATCCGCGATGTTACCTACAAGCGATTTTTCTTGCCAGGGTGGCGAGGAGCCAGGTGGCCGCACTCGCAGAGGATGCTGCTGGCAGCCGCTGCTCGATGGCCACCGGCTCCCGAAGCGCTTTCCTCCATTGCTCCCCGAGAGCCACAGCTGACACCTTTCTTGGAACACCACTTTGTGTAGCACATGGGCACAGGACCTAGGTTAATGGTTGAGAGTTCTAATTAACCTGACTAGGGGACAAGGGGAGCATCTGCTGCTGCAATTATTTGAGCAGGTTTGGGGTTTGCGTGTTTGCGAAGGAAGGTTGCAGGTACTCGGGTCTGGCTGGCTGCTCTCTGGTGGCATTCTGGAATGGATCTGCGTACTCACGCAAGCTGCAAAGGAAAGCAGAAACCTCCTGCAGCTTACCACCTCATACGGACTGCCATGCATAAGTGCTGCCAGAGTTTATATTTCAACTTTTAAACATGTAGGATGAAGTTTTCAAGAAAGCTCGGGCTCTACTCACAGGGACAAACTCTGAGGAGAGGTCAAGACCAAATAAATTCTTGGAGCTGCAACAGGAGCCAACAACTTTAAGAGTTTGGTTTTGAGCGCCAATATTTCTCTCAAATTTGTATCTCACATTTCCTAAGCATATAGGGTCCCCTGAACATCTGAAAGCTTTTGGAAACCCAAGTCCTGAGCTGTCCTGCTATTCTCCAATCTGTGTACTATTTGACCAAGTCTATGTTACTTATTTTGCTTAAGAGTAAACCATGCACAATGAAAAACGCTGACACAGATTATAGGCAAAATAAATATTTTATTGGTTTAATATACACTTTTTTAAGAAATCAGCCCTTGTGTGTCTTCCTAACACAATTTAAAATCTTATAAACTTTTTCATACAATATTGTTATATTTGAAACTATTTTTGATTAAAGACCTTGACATAGTGTAAAGAGTTTTAGTAGATGGAAATGGCAAAGGAGTAAAGAGATTCCAAGCACAGCAAAATGGGATATTACATATCCACTAAATGTCTATTTGACCACATAAAACCTCCAACGACTTCCAATTTGCTCCATTGGAACAAATGCATGTTCACCAGGCTAACTGAAAATACACTCAATGAGGGATGGGGAAGGAAAAGAGATTTTTGCCATTTTCCCCATAATACAAGCAAGGTCATTCATCCATTCCAAGTTGCACATCCTAATTGCCTTCAGAAGATTAGTACTTTCATTGCATCTTGGTTAATATGAGGCAGAAGAGAACTTCTCTTGGTATGACTGAGAACAGTCAACACAAAGACAAAAACCAGTGCTTAAAATAAGGCACTTTTCTATAGAGGGATGGGCAAACAGTAAGGAAGCAAATACAATTAGTTAAAAGTTGTCTTCTACACAAAGATAACGCTTTCAGTGTCAGAACTTTAAGTAGTTTTAAGTAACCTCACTATTACCACTCTGCTAATAGTAACCGCCCCAAGAATTAACAGCAATTTTTACAACAGGATTGTTTCCTTCTTTTGAAGTGGCACTAAGTAACAGCAGTGGAAACCATTATTGGTTGTTTCAAGCTCTTAAAGTGGATCAGTTATTGCACAATAAATACCTCATAGAGGTCAGTGTTTTGGGGGGGATTTTTGTTGTGTTTTTTTTTTTTTTTTTAAAAAAAGCTAGGCTGAATGCATGTGTGTTATTTATAAATTGGTTACGTCTGGAAATCTTCAAGTTTCATGATGTATCATTAGACAAAGAAATTAGCTACATAAAAATTTACAACAGGGACATACAAATAAATACAAAACCTTTCAGAGAGCCACAGTTTTGTTGATGCTTTAAGGAAAGTAATGAACTAGTTAAAGTGTCTAAGTCTTTATAGATGAACTCAAGGAAAGGTACACATCATAGAACCAAGCGTCGAATACAGTAGCCTATCTCAGCAGCTTTAACATCTCCTGAAGCAAAAATAACTTGACACTTTCGCCAGTGTATGCTGCCCAAAGCAGAATCCCACAGCATTTCGGACTACATCCAACCTTACGGAAAAGAAAAAGCAAGACGAATATCTAAATTAGATTTCCAGAAATCTGCTTGTTATGCTTAAGTACGTATTTTGATAATATTCATATCTAAGGCAGGCAAACTACAGAAACCCTCTCGCATGATGCATTCACATGTGACGTCATCACAGAGCACACTGAAACCAAAAATCAAGGACCACTGCATGAAAGCTGATGGTCATGTTGAATGGGTCAAACTATAAACCAGCTGATCTTCCAAAGCTATCCAGGATTATTAGTATTCTCTGTATTTAATGAACTTCAATTTTGATCACTTATATTTCAAGGGGAAAATGCAAACAAAGCAATGTTTATGTTAACAATGGTATTTCATGTGATAAAAAAAATAAAATCTGGGTCTGGCAAATTCCCAAAGATTACCTGTAGTACCAGTTTCACGGCTGTGTATCTTGTTTTGCAGTTGCAGATCTGCTTTGGGGCGATACAGCTGCTAACAATCCACTTACTATTTCTCGTCTTATTTCACCAACAATAGATTCCTTGATCTGAAAGGGATTAGCCAAAGTTTTAAGGTCAGTAAGTTATATAACCAATGGATAAAACTAAATGATATTGCAGATACGTTTGACATTATCGACACATGAAAACATACACCACCAAAAAGTCAACTTTCAAAAAATGCAAATGGAAAAACATAAGAGAGTTTCTCTTGGAAAAATAACTGTAAGTAATTTTAAAGTTCTTGCAAATCGTATAAATGCAAACCAAACTAGTTTTATTTTTCCAGCTGGTAAATATATCTATGTTTTACACTTAGGATAACTGGTTTTATATAAAAAAAATACATTTCAACTATGCAAAGTTCTGAAAATAGCATTTCAGGATATATACATCAAAAACACCCCAAATGCACTACTTTTCGACATTAGTTCTTATCTCTTGACAAGGAAGGCAGGACCAGTCTGCCTCACAAATGGATTACGTGGTAGGAAAGGTCCAAGTCCATGAACATGAGCTGCTGTTTTCATATAAATCAAAAGGAGGCAAATCCTGATTACATACATTCAGCAGCAAAGACAGAGAACTTCAACAGTTGCTCACATCATCAGTTGACCACTGGGATATGATCTATGCCAGCAAAGACTATTTTTCACAGGATTGTGACAAAGCATTTACCCATTAAGTTTTACATAAAACACAGGAGTTACTACTAGCAGGCACCTGAGTGTGGCTGAGGCTAGAGCAAAGGAAGAGCAGAACACTGATGGCTACAGCAGAGGAAACAAAGGAGAAAAGGAGGCAAAACACAGTTCTACAAGAACATATTATGCTGGAAAGGAGCAGAGCATGACAAAGAAAAATAATACAGGCTGCTCGCAAGTACGAGAAATCTTTGGCACCAACTCATTTTTCAGATGGTCTTCAGGAAGGACTAGCAAGTCAGATGCAGTTCCAAGGACAGGGGAGGACAACGATGGTGAGAGACTGCAGGGCGGTAACAGCCAGAGCCTGGCCACGGGGGTCACTCACAGAAGCACTCATCAGCCCAGTTAAGCAATACAGTTTTCTTCTTCATCTAAGCCTCCCCTTTTCCTGGTGCGTCAAAAGGATTAAGCAACAACGTCAGAACGGTGGCAGCAGCATTAGCAACAGGTTATTTATCCCTTGTTCTCATTGGCAAGCAATTCAATCCCTAAACCATTAGTGGCAAAGTTCCTCATTTCATTACTACTTTGCATCAAGCAGAAATTCAGAGACTATAATATTATTGGGAAACAGATTTCCAGTTGGATTGCTTGCTGATTAACTGACAAAAGAAAAGCCAGTGTGTAACAAGACCTGGTTTACCGATGGCCACAAGTCCTGAGGATGTCTATGCCGATGCACACACAGATGTACAAAGTTTTAGGGCCACTGTCAATGCAGTAAGGGCTTTGGAATTTAGAAACGCAGGCACAGGGAAACGTGCCACACAGCACCCCGGCTGCCTGGCAGGCCCCTGTCATAAAAGAGACCCACGCTGCTCTCTCTGCTTTTCTTCTCCAGTATCACACGGGGTGGGTCTGTGAGTATGCTACAAAACAGTCATTCTGTGCCCTTCTCTCGATGGATAGACAAAAGCAAACCTCACTTTCCAAAGAAAACTGATAGAAGTTTCCCAAATTAGCAAGTAAAGGGCCCAGTATGACAGACAGTCTTGTGGCAAAGTGAAGACTGGAAGGGAAGCGGCTCCTGTTCTATTCTCAGCTCTTCCAACAACTTCTGGCTTGACCTTTGTGGATCAATTGAGCCCTCTGCTTCTCACCTTCCTGCCCGGACAACAACAAGGCCACCCTCTGCTGCTTCTTTTCACTGCCACTGCTTCCTCCCTCCTTTCCAGACTCATCAAGGTCATTGCTGTGTGGCAAGCGCAGCATCGATTCCTGCAGTGATTCAGTCCCATGCACGTGTCACGAAAATGGCCAGTGTTTGCCTTTTTCATTACGAATTATTTAGGGCAAGGTGCACCTTCCATTTGCTCTGCAGAAGGCACAGCCTGCTGCCAAGGCTTCCTCCGTACAAAAGAGAGAAAGCAGTCAATGAACACTCCACCAGTATTTTTAGCAGCTGAATGAAAAATTGATCATTTGAAAGAGGAGAGAACCCCACTCATTTATGGTACATGTACCACCTTGGTACAACACTAATATTCAATATTGCATTAATAACACAGTACCACATTTGTAGTTTTACTACAGTAAACCAGTGATCTTTCTTCCTATGAAAGAATTACCATTACTGTAATTTTATGTTGCTGCTAAATAACGAACTGATTGAGAATGAAATGTGCCACAGTGGCAATTCTGGAGATAGGTGTTCTTCACCTATGGATGGCAAATGGGCATGAGGCTTTTCACAGTCCTCACGCTCCTGATCTGAGATACGTTTTCTACAATTAAAAGAATTATTTTCTACTCTGTTTTCTTCTTGTGCCACTTCTTCACAGCAGCAGCTGGTGAGTTTTTATGCTCAAGATAGTAAGATGAGGAAGCCAATGCCTGCACAAGGGAAGTATGAACAACCAACAGACATTCTGGATTGATGCTGAGCTAACATGAATTTGAATGGAAAACGGAAAAAGGAAGATTGTCTATCAGACCATCTCTCTGTCCCATAAAGACCCATTACCCCCTCTTAAAACAGATGTTGACAGGAAAATCATACATTTCCTTGAAGTATAAGTTCCTTAAATGTCATTTACAATGGAGAACTGTTAGCAAAAACAAAACCTGCATTGTACTTAAGCAGAAGCTTTTTAAACTATCACATCTTTTAAGCTGCAGAAGAGCAGAGTGAGAGGGCCTGGTGGCACTCCTAGTGACACTGTGACCTACGAGTCAAGCAATAAGTGCTTCATGTGATACTCCAGTGGAGGTCAGGCTGTATTTCCATCAAAACAAGAGGGCCAGTGTTTGGCGTTTTAACATTTCACGTTGTTGAATGCTTTTCCGTGGGAGTTAGTCCATTAACGCTAAAAGTTAACACCATGGGTTTCTTTAATGCCAGCAAATAGTTACAGGTCAAAGCTCACATGCATTACAACCCACCCAAGCATATTCTGAAACACTGCCTGACTTTTCTTTCCCCAACACAAGGTCACACATCTACAGAGAATGGGAGGAATAAGCAAGGGTTTAACATTTGTGAGTGCATACATCAAGAATGCATCCTAGCAGATTTCTTTCTTTTGACAATGAAACTGGAATTCCTTTGCTAACAGGAGGGCTACTTAAGGAAGACACGTTTCAATTTATGCTCTGTTTTAGCTCTTATGAAATACAAAAGATTTTCCTGGCCAGTATTTAATAGCATATTCTGGCTCTGTGAAAACTACCAGGTGCTTCGAGCCAATGCATCTTCACTCTGACCTGCAAAACTTCTCATGCTGAGAATCTGAGCCGATTCAAAACAGGCTGCCAATGAAGTTAAACTGAGGGACAATCTCTCTGTGTGCTCAAACATTTATGAAGTGAGTCAAGCTCAGTCATTTGCTGACTACTCATCTTTGAATAGTAGCCTCTCAGTTCAGTGTGGATTCTTTCAGCATTACAATGTCTTCAGCGCCACACAACTCAAAGAACAATCTCTTTGCAAAGAGTACACATCTTTATTTGCTATCAATTAATGAAGTTAAAAAGGAACTTTCACACAGGCTAACCTCAGAAAAAATATTGACTGAAATAACTCTGTACTTTGACTCCAGCTCCCTTTATTGTCTCTGCTGCTTTTACAGTACATTTGAATTACAGCGCTTTCTTTCCTCTCAGTTTCCCCTTTAGCAACCCTCCACCATGACACCACTCCTCTGACACGCAGGTTTTTACAGAAGGGCTAGATACAAATGCAATATCCTGGCTTCACTTCAGAATCGGCAGCAAAGTGCAAGGCGTCATAAATACCTAATGTGCAAGTCTTCTCTGAGCATTAGGCAAGGAACCCCTTTAAAAAGGCATGAAAGGAAAAAAAATGGACCAGAAAAGAGAGAGAATTTGGGATATCTGGAAGTATTTTATGACATCTCCAAATCAAGGCCTCTCCCAAGACTCCTTCTAACTTTACTCTAGCAATGTTAGAGAAGATGGCAGCAGGAGAGTGGCGGAGGAGGAAGACATTTAAAAAATGAATGCTTGCCCCCTGCCTCATTTATTCCTTTGCTTTCAAAGTAGAGGTGTAAAGGTGTAGCATTATCAGCTCCACTGTAAAGATCCGTGATGGCCAGAAAGTGTTCAGCTCCTAATGCAGAGCACAATAACGACGAGGTCATCAGTCTGGTGGTACCTCACCACAAGCTGACTGCGGTACCCTTCCTTCCACAGGATAATGCCACTTTCCATAACTCATCCCACTGACTCTAATGGGGATACTGATGGGGCAAAGCACTATTCAGCATCCTGAGGCTACTTACTGAAAGTTGGTCTCCATTTACCTCACTGCCAAACTTCATCCTCTTTTAACAACAGCAGTTGACTGCTGGTTAATGCTTGTGACTATGCATTATTCTTCACACTCTCAGCTCTAGTTATTTATGGAGTTACCCAAAAGTAAACAAAGTAAGTCTCTTCACTTGCTTCCAGCCATCATCTTCTATAAGAACACTCCTTAGTAATGCTCTACTGCTTCACAATCTCACTGTGCAAGTGTAAAATGCCTACACATAGCAAAGCCCACAGTGAGTCAGCCAAGAAAACATCTCCACCTTGCAGAGACAGACACAGCAGTCTTGTGGTCAGACGATGAGTAAAAGGATACCTTATGGTCTAGTACACTCTGCACTTTCTGCACTTAGGGAAGAGGGGTGAAGGTGTGGCAAAAGACTCCTCTGGGATCACAGCTCCTGTTTTATCATGAGATAAGCAGCCTGACTCTCATCTGTGTTAAAGACAAAGCTAAGGCAAAGCTGGTTCCAGTTATTCACAGCCTCAACGCATGCAGACCTGAATGGTACAGCAGCTTTACAGCCTGGCCTGTTGTACATTCCTGAGCATGACACCTCTCCTGGCCTTTCAAGTGGTTTATGGCAGAGCCATACAAAAGCTTCAAGGGATGAGTTAAAGGCTAAGGGTCCAATGACCCTCAGCTAAAGGCTAAGCGGTCCCTCTCCAGTGAAGGAGAGGGAATAAAACCCCCAGGTTCTCAGTCCCCATTTCTCTATTCACAGCAGAGAGCTCACTCGACTTTTTCACAGACGCTGCTTTTGATAACAAGAAGTTTCTTTTGCTTCCTTTTCCCATTTATACTATTTGCCATAAGGCTTTCTGTCATGCCACTGGCAAAACATGCAGTTTTAGTCCTGGTTTTTAACCTGGCCCACAGGAAAAATAACCAGGCACCCTTTACATTTATTGACTGCAAATAAAACTAGTCCAACAGCATTGGTCCAACATCAGTCTTCAAGTCTGAAATAACTTCTCATCTGACTTCAGCTTGCTTCGCTTACACTTCTACAGTCCTTAGTGGTTTGGGGTAGAGGGACTGCAAAAGTATTTTTAACATTTACTATGGAGTTGTTTCAGAAACAGTATTTCATCAATCAAATTAACTCTGACCTGGCATTTTAGCAAGCAAACATGACAGAGAAATTGTCACGTGGGAATCTGAAATACTGCTGCTTAACCAAGTAGTAGAGATGGCAAATTCTTTCTCACCCAGACTTATAGTAGCAACTAGCTGTTAATTTACGTGCTAACCACTATCACTGAAAAAACATCTACTGCTTTGCACTAGAATACAACTGTGGCTTGAACATCTAGTGACAAGCTCTGAGCCTTCAGAAATAGCACAGTAACAGTATGGCGCCTTGGCTTGAGAGGGAAGAGAAAACCCCAGTGGCCAAGAGTTACAGATAGCCTGTCTTTAGGCTTCAGTAAACATTGTTCAAACAGCCTAGATCAGCCCCTCCCTCCTCACCTCCCGTATGACTTGCTGAAGCTCCTCCTGCTCCACAGTTTTGTGGATTTCTTCAACTGAAGGCATGAGAGGGACTTTTTCAAGTTTGTGCTCCACCTCTGGCTTGGAGTCTGCAAGCTCCTCAGAGCCTTCCATCTGCTGTCCAGCGCCTGCTCTCACTGGGGGAGTTGGTGTTAATGCAACAGAGGCTCGGTATAACTTCTTGCTTTGACTCTTAGACTTTCCTGTTAGTTCAGAGGATCCAACAGCAGCTTTTCTACCTGCGTGACCAGAGCACACTGAAGAGGAATCAGAGTTTCCATGGGAGAATACGGACTCTGTGCCCTCTGCTGGGAGAGTTTCCAGTCCAAGATCTCCCAGTCCTAAACCCAGTTCAGACTTCAGAAATGACTGCTCTCGAATAAGTTCAGAGACCTAAGGATTCAGAAAAGAAACAGTCCTGAATAAGCACTTAAAAAGTCACATACAGACACAACTATGCTTTCTTGTTATTTATTCACTCACTTACTCATTCCCTCCATGTAACAAATACAGCTATAAAATAAATATATGCTTTGCCTTTATGACTGCAACAAAGAGGATCATAAAAAGGAATGGGCTTTTTTGGAAGCCAACATAAATATGAATTGTGGCAGTTCCCCAAGCCACTGACTTTTGCAATACGGACGCATCCTGCCAGAGCCATTGACAGAGACACACGTAAAGGCTTGATTTTGTTTTTCTTTGCTAAAACAATTCAAGTTTGTTCTTTCCTTTCTGCAGTCTTTGAAGTACTTGTTTTCAGTAGCGTAAAATGTGCAGAAAAATAAGAAATAGTTTTCCCTAGAAAACTCACCATGTAGTCATTGTATCAACTAAATGCAAACAACATCTCACTTCTACATATTCCTCTTAAAAACAAACAAGACTTCACAGCTACTTACACCTATGGTTAACTTTGCTTAAGGGAAAACGCAGCTGTTCTCAACAGAACTACTCAAGTGAATAAATTATTTCCAAGACTATGTGTCAAATGAATCTCCTGCAACCTTATTTTTAAGAAATCCCTTCCTGGTTCTTTTTCTTAGCAAAAAAAATACAGCACACAACAATTACTTACTGGTTCGATGACATTCAATGGAGAAGGGCATGATAGATTATCAGCACTTCTGCTTCCATACATACCCTGAAAAATTAAGTCAAATTAATGCTTTGAGGATTTTTTCATAGCTGTCAGAAGCTAATATATAAACATGCCATGTCTCAGACAACTTTCTGTAAAAGCAGAACCTTGGAAACAGGAAGCAAAGCTGGTTGGAGAAAGTTTATTTCAGTCATTTTTAAAGCTGGCCCTCTTCTATAAAAGGATTTACAAATAAAAAGGTATTTATATGGTTCAAAGAATGCAAGTTTGGCTTGGGATCACAGTAATACCATATTTTCCTGTTCTTGAGTTTCAATTTTTTTCCCATGACAAAATACTGCAGAGGAAGATGTGGCCTATGCCTGTGCTGCTTCTACAGAAGAGGACTGGCTAAGAAAGAGGAATGAAACCCAGGAAGAACATATGATACTTTTCAACTGTGCTTCTTCTGTTTGGCTGATGACAGAACTGCAGCAGAAAAAAAAGGAAGTATCTTCCACTGAGTGAAAAAGAAGAGAAAGTATATCGCCATGCCACCAATAAATATATGCAAGTGTTTCTTTCACCCCCCCTCTTGTGCTTCTAGGGAGTGTTTGCAGGAGCAGAGCTTCTCCCACTGTTTGGCGGGGAGCCACATGTTCATCTGAAGGAGCTACAAAAGGCAATGGAGGAAAAAACTAAAGATGACAACTGGATTTTCCTGGATTTTGGTTCCATGGAGAGGGGAAGCACACCCCATTTCTTGGGAGAGAAACACCGTGCATTTCTTGTCACTCTGCCCTCATTTCACAAGTAAGAAAATTAGTGTAGGAAAACTCCAGAAAGACCATCACCATCCCCCAAGGATTTTAGACATGAGCACTACCTACCAAACTGTGAGAATTCAGGGTCAAGACAAGGAAAAAGAAGAAAGCACTGACAGAAGAGGTCTAAAACCTCAGACCTAAAACCCCAGAAGATATGTATTGATACATATTAACACCAAGAAAGTCCTTCTATTCACACAACTTTTCCCCAAGTCAAAACACTGCCTGAAAATAATGAAATATGGCCCTTGATAATACACACATCATTAGATTCCCCAGATACCATTCCACTTTAAGAGTTTTAACAGTTATGACTTATTACCATTGTACTGAGAAAATATATAGTGTTATTGCAAAAGTAATACTTACTACATGTGTCTGAGGTCTGTAAGGTGAAGACATGTGCAGACTTCTCAGCTGGTCTTCCAAAGCAAGTAGGCGTTCTTCTAGCTGCATCTCTAACTCCTGTAGCTCCATGCGGACAGACTTTCTCAAGCTCTGTAGCTGATCAGCTTCATATCTATACCAAGTCCATCACAAAAAGAACAAGGGCAGTCACTGCACTCAGGTGCACACCACAAAGGGGAGACTGAGCAGGATAGTCCCATGAGTAAAGGACTTCATACAAGGGAATTCAAAGTGGAACACAGAGAATTCCTCCTTCATGGAAAAATTAGCTGAACGCCTAGGTGGAACAAAACTTTTTCTCCATTTATAGAAAATATGTATCACTTCATGAAGAAAAGTAAACAACATAGTGTATCACAGAACTTTCTCCAAAAATTTTAACTTTAAATGAAATACTTAAATATGCACAAGCAGGAGAAACTGTCATTTACACATATGTCTAATCAAATCCAGTTTAAAACCAGTAACAACAAAAATCACAGAGCAACGTGGTAATCGCATATTATTCTCCTGCGTGGTTCTAGGTTCCCAAGCAGTCGCAGCTACATTTTGGCCAGGACACCATTGTCTAAGAAGGGCAACTGATTTCAAACATGTTTACTTTTAAAGTGATTAGTCAAGAGCTGATTCAACTAAAGTAAATATATATATATACACAGTTTTGAAAATTGTTCCAGATCAGCTTGCTGCTGCAACTCATGGTGAGCAGAAACACACAGAGCCAGAATATGAATGCCATCTGTAGCCTGCCGAGTGGCCACTGTAAGTTGGAAAAGCATCTGAATGCTACAATGTTCATTCTTTATTTACATCTACAAAGATGGGGGGGGGGCACGGGGGGGGGGGGATCTAAAAATATTTAGGGTTCCCTCCCCCCCCAATATCCTATGTTCAAGTATCCTATGATAAAAGTCCTTAAAATCTACAGCTGTAAAATCACTTTGGAGAAAGGATAAAGAAAAAAATCACCAATTAATGAAAAATAGGGATTAGAAGAAACAAAGAGAAAAAACTCTAAAATGAAGAAGTATAAGGAAGGGAGTAAACAAGTTTTTGGCAAAAACTCAGCTCCAACCCTGCTCAAATTGAAACTAATAGATTTCTTGCTCTGATTTCAGGGGCAGCGACACACTTCCTAAGTGCCAGAGTATTTTCTCTTTGTTTTTTTAAAAGATCATTTTACCTTTCTTCTTCTGTCATGTGCTGATAAACTGTTGTCTGTTGACGTAACATAGTCAATTCCAAATCCATCATTTGGGTTCTGAATAAGTTTAGATTTCGCCTTACCACTTGTAGCTCCTGGAAAGTATTCTAGGGGGAAGAAAAAAAAAAAATAATAAAAAGATAATAATGCATTACATGGAAAAATTAAATTAAAATAAGTCTGGATCCTATAACCACATTTGCCCAGATGTACCCTTTGAGTCAAGCAGAACCTCAGCAACTTCACTATACTACAGAGGCTGCATGTTGTGAACTCACATTAATTCAAGAAAACAACATTTTTAGATGTATCATACAAGCAAACACATGAAAGTATTTCCATGTATTTAGATTAATTCCTTTTTAATGTTATTTCCAGGATGGAGTAATCTGTTACCTCTTGAGAGCAAAGATAGGGAGCTACCCAAAGTTAGCACAGTCTATGGCACATTTAGGATGTTTCTTTGCACTTTATTTTGGCTAAGTACCACTATGTGAACAGGGTCACTTACTTCGTAGAGAGGTAGAATGGATGATCTCTGAGTACTGTAACCAGTGGCAGCTGAAAGATCCTGACCCCTCATCACTGGGTACTAGGGAAGAAACAAACAATTTGAAATGGGAAAGTCAACAATCTCCTTTATGAACTTATCTTCTCAAACACGCAGATACTCCGACAGCAGCCACTGTTAAAACACAACCTTTCTGGTATTGTGATTTCTGCTACCTATGTAAATATTGTATCAGGAAAAGGAAACCTTACAAAATGGCAGCGCCAGCTCTTAACTGAAGTATGTGCATCAAAGCTCTGTAATGCAAATGTGATGCAGGTGAAAAACCAAATTAATCCTGTCTGACACAGTAAGTAGGAATAAAAGCTAAGTTTTTCTGCACCAGGCATTTTATGCCTGAAAAGTAGTCTCAATTGGCTTAGCTAATGATAAAAACAGAACTGAGCAAATTAAACGGTGTGCCATTTTCAACTCATGATTAGAGTCACATTTGTTGTGGGGTTTGGCACTGTTCTTTGGGGTTTTTTTGTTGATTTTGGTTTTTAATCTCACTACATTGCTTAGTACATCTCACTACGTGCAAAGACCCCTGTATGCTAATGATCTCTCAAGAAAACGAGATTGTTGAAGAATTTCTATTTGCATGTTGCATCAACATATGGAGCAACCAGATAAAATTCAGGGGCTGTTACATGTAGAGACATGGCACAACAAAGAACAGCGGAAACAGCAAAAACATTTACCTTTTCAAACGTGAGAAAGACAGCTTGTCCAATATAATTTTGAAAGAATTCAAAGGACTATTGACACGCCATGGAAAATTTGAAGCATGTCCATTCATCCAGAGGAGTTTTGCTCAAACATGATCACATCAAGGGGATGTTTTGTTTTTCCTCTCCCAGTTTTCTCTGTTCCCTGTTCTACTAGGAATTTATCTACTCCTCTTTATTCCTTCCTAAAATCAGAATCATATATTTGAAACACCTCAACTTTTTCTTTAGCTGCTGAGTATGCTGTGTGCCGAACTTGATCTTGGCTGTAGGAAAAAGCAGCACCAGGGAATACATTTTTATTCAAACTGCTGCAATAAGAAGGACCAAGCCCCCAAAATGGAACTAGTCTAGACAAAATACGCTGGAAGCAGAACAAGTGGGCTAGGAGATGTTATTATCCTCTCCAACACTTTTTTTTTTTTAATTGAACCAGCTTGAGCATAAGTTCTGGATGTAATACAGAGGTTTTTTCTTCAGTAGGTTTAGTTAGCATGGTATATGTGGTAAAAGTACTGTAGCACACTGTATGTAACCTTACACAAATCAAGGCTGCAACTGGTACACTGGAGGGAATTTAACAGAGAAGGTTAAATTCTGCAAATGCTTACTCCCAGGCACACCGTCCACTCCCTTGAGCAATGCCTGACTTAAAACACAGTTGACCACAGCTTTCCACCGCAGAGCTGGTCACAGCACCAAAGCTCGCTCCGAGAAGCAGGGCCTAAAAAAGCCCACTACAGCCTACGACCTGCAATATGGTGCAGGCAGGCACATGTTTGTTCTTGGTTAAAACCCAAAGAAATTGTTAAAGCTCTACAACTGAATAGTCTTCATGTATTCCTATATAAACAAGCAGAGTCTGCAACCGCTCTGCCCACGTAGCCTTCTACAGCAGCTGGCAGGCTCCTAAGTTGGATCACCACCTAAGAGAACAGCAGTATAGGGATGGCAGAGGAGGAACAGCTGGCAATCAGGAGGGAGAGAGCAGAAGATGTGGCAGAAACTGGTAAAAAAGACGTACTTGCATTTTAAAGCATTACTTCTCTGAGTGATGAGATGGACAAAATTTCACATGCTCTGACAAAACTGGTTCTTAATAAACGACTGATGACGTCAGGAACATGTTGACTAGCTCGAGTTGAAAGTGCAAAAGATTGGCATGAAACAGCAGAGAAACATATAGGGATCAATCATCACTGACATCATTAGTGAAGCCATGCGACTTGCAATGCAAAAAATACATTTTTATGAGTTCGATGGGAAGTATGTCAAAGAGAAGAGAGGTCAAAGGACAGTCAATATGTATTTTCAAATCTAAAGCTAATGACTATCACCTTAAAATAATAGCTGATAAAGAGTACACTGCTCTTCCCTCCCACCAAAGAATATCCATAAAAGTAAAAAAAAAAACAAACCACAAAACCAACACATCAATCTGGGTCAACTGCAACAAGAAAAAATCAAATGCAAAAATAGTGGAGCACTGGAGACATGATAATTTGCCACTTTAAAAAGACGCTCCTAAAACAGTAGCAAATCAAACTTGCACAAAATGTCATTTTCTCCTGATCTGTTGCGCTATGCAAAGGAATAGTCGCGTTAACATCTTGGTTTTGTAAGGATAAAATAAGGAGCCACTTTGCCCAGGGGCAAAATTTGGCTTCCTCTTACCTGTGAGAGGTTCTGCAGAGAGTTTCGGATGTCGTGTAGGACCCTGCGCAGCTGCATCTCCACAGTGGAGGGCGGGTTGATGGCATGAGGGCGATGAGGATATCCAGCATGCCTTGGAGAGAAGGGACAGCTGAAGGGGGAAAGCAAGGCGCTGAAGGAAGAGCCGGAGATGCTTGGGACGCTGTGGGTGCTCAGCGTCCTCACATGCTCGCAGAGCGGTCTGTCCTGCCACTCAGTGGGGAGGGAGTGGAGGGAGCACGTTGACTGGGACATGTGTGCCGGTGTGTGCAGCGGGCAGCTCTGTACCCTGGTGGGACTGAGCTCCTCGGACAGCCTGTTGGGCCCAGTCTGGGGCACTTCTTTTTTGGAGGACGAAGGTGCAATGAACAACGTGGATTTGCACACCGGCTGGCCGGCGGCTGCCTCACCCTCACTTTTGTCATTCTCAGACATCGCTTTCACATCTTCCTCCACACATGTGTACTTGTAGGTGAAAGAAGGAGGACTGCACAGAGTCTCTTTTCCTGGAGTTAACTGGACATTCACAGAGGACACCACTTTCACTGGATTCAGCAATGCAGTTGGGAGAGACTGAGACCGCCTTAGAGGATAGCCCGATTCAGCAAACCAGAGTCTCTGCTTCCTCAAGAGATCTTTCGACTTAAGCAGAGTACGTCCAGCCCTGGAATCAGATGTGCTGACAATCCTCATCTCAGCTCTCTGCAAGGCCACATGAACCCTGTCCACGGATGATGGGGAGGAACCGCCACCTTTCAGAGACTCCATCGACTTGAGGATATGATGCGTGTGGTACTGAGGAAACTCAAACACACTGCCTTCCTCCAGCAGGTCCAATTCTTTTCGCTCACCAGAAATGTCTTCCTCTTTAGAGCTGACCTCTCCTTGCGCTGCCTCTGATACATGAGATGACTTGCTTTCTCCTCCTTGATTTTGTTCAGTTTCATAGTCACTAGATTTTCTATCTTCGCTCCCTCTGTTCTCAGAAGGTGCCCCTACCTTTCGTCTCTCTACTTGCGAGACAATATCCTCTTCATCATCGTCATCGTCATCATCCTCATCATCATCTTCTTCCTCCTCCTCAAACTTATTGAAACAGGGCAGTTCCTTGCCTATCAGTGTCTTCTGTTCCTCACTATGCGACGTCACGGTCGTCTCGCTGTCACAGCTGTCAGCACTGCTTCCCATGCCCTGCAAAGACTCCTGAACCTAGGAAAGACAGGAGCCAGCAAAGAGGTGAACATGCTGGAGACTCAGCTACTGCCTTCTCAGGAGTCAGGCTAAGAGTCCAAGTCCATATTCATTGGGCATTGTGGTGGGGAGTAGAAAGAATAATGCAGTTAGTGTGCAAGCAAAACAGTAAAGGAGAACAAAGAAACCATAGTATCAGATACATTAGAAGCATATTGAAGTATGGCACCAAAAGGAACTTTAAAAAAAAAAAAAAAGCAAACTATTCACACATTTCTTTGATTTGACAATAAACTCTTTATTGCCAGAAGAATAGAAGTGTCAGCAAAGTAAAATAGTAACATGAGTAAAATGCTAGTATTTTACGTAGCAATGACAAAGGGATAGCAGGGTGGCAGTACATGGCATCTTCCACATATAAAGGTTCACAGTCAGTGCTGAAATGAAGGGTGGTGTTAGGTAATACATACAGAGAAGTGAGGAGAACTGCAGACTGTAGTGAAACTAGTGCCACAGGACAACACTAAGAATGGGAAAACCAGCCTGCACATATACTTGGCCTGTTTTAAGTCACAGAATTGTTTGAGACTGCGAATCTCGCATTAGGCTGCTAATCTCTATTGAAGACTGCATCCAGTACTATTACGCCCATACTTCCTTCCTTTCTCCTAATACTTCTTCCCCTTTTCATTCTAAGTCACAGTTTAAAACAGAGCACATGTATGAGGGAGCTGCTAATTTAATAGGTGACAAATGACAGGAAAAGAATCTATGAGAAAGGAAAAAAAAAAAAAAAGAGATCTATGGATTGCAAAGCATATTCCTTAGGCTGGCCTGATTGACTGGTATATTTACAAGTGAACAAGACATTTTCATAAGAGTATGTGGTATAAACTACAGTCTTGGAAGTTTACCATAGTCGATGCATGAACTGGAAATTTAGAGAAGCTTTTCCCATCTCTAATTTCTGCAGCTGTCACTGCCATTAGGATATTAACTATTAGTTCCTTCTAGAGAGATTACTTAGGGTGTATGTCAGCCAATACTTCCTTCTCCAACCATCTAGAAGATTTCTGTTATAAAGGTCATTTTGCAACTCCATACTTAACATCACACTCACTGGCAAAGGCACAAATTAGTATGAAAGACTGTGCAGGTTCAGATACTGTTCAAGTCAAAGGTATTAAAAGAACAAAAGATTGTAATGTCTAGGTGAAATTAGGTGTGCTACATGTGTGCATATCTGTGTCTCTAATCATCCATCACATTGTTCACTTACAAGTCAGGCAAGCAAAACTTGAAGAGCTTGGATGGAGAATTCTTCTAGCTTCCTTAGTAATATGAAATTCCCCTGCGTAATACCTCATCTCAATGCCAAAATCTCCCTTAGAAATCTTTATTTTGGGTGTCAGGGATGAAAGACAATACGGTTCCAGTTTCTGAGTTTTCTCCTGAGTATCAGAGGAATGCTATGGCTGCTAGAGTCAATTATTTAACAGCAGATGGCACTAACTTACCATACTTTTAAGAAACAATATACACCCCTCTGTATCCCCTCCATCTTTTCACAGGTTCTCTTCACTAGCAGCCAAGTTCTCATTTCCCCTAATCTCATCATTCACCCGTATTTTCTGAATTCAGCTCAGCACTTGGCCTGAATAAAGCAGTGAAGGTGGCAGAAGAGAGCCTAGCAACTCCATGGCACAAATCTCGTGCAGACTCAATACCTCTTTTCAAAACAGCATAATAGAAAGCAGAAAAATCTCATCCCTTTACAGCCAACACAAATAAACTCCACCAGCCTTCCAGTGAAGGGGCACTTAGTTGCAATGTGCTTTTTAATGGACTCTTAACCAGGTTGAAACCAATATAAAGATCAGGAGTGAGCAACTCTAATCTGAGTCACCTCCTAACATGCCTGTCAACTTCAGTGCAGTCCCAGTTTAGTAGAGAGCGGACCCAGTATCTTGGACTATTATGCTTATTACAGGCACTCAGGCTCATGATTTCCTTTATTCACTCTCTTGCTCTTGGAAAGTGTAAGCTGATGTTTAAGGGAGAGACAAAGACCAGCACTGTCTTGGCTACTTTTGGTATTCAGTTGAAAAACTACTAAACTGGAAAGCACAGAATACCAGTACCAAAATGGAAAAGCAACATTGATGGATGGGCAGGGTGGGAATCTCCTCCTAGTAAGTGCCAAACAGCTTTTAAAAAGTTTGGTGTGCCACAAGGAAAAAAACATACAGTACCATTAAAAAAAGGTTCAGCAGCTGCAAGCCACAGAAATGAAATTCCTGCTGATACCGACACCCACCTTTGTATTCCTCCCGACCGTGGTTTAGGTCCCAGACAGCTAACCAATGGCCTTGAGGCCAGGATCCAACTCAAGAGTTTTCTCTGGCTGATTGGCAGGCCAACCAAATCATGGCTATTACTGTGCGAATGTTTTAGGAGAGGCAAGAGAACACCTCTCCTAAATATCAGGTACGACGCTGAGCAAATGTGTTTATTGGGTAGACACCTAAATACCAAGCTGAAACAAAAGCCTCCCCTAAGACATGCAGTCTCTGGTCAGTATCACAGCAAGTTCTGGGACCGAGATCAAAAGAACTGGAATGAGAAAGAGCATGAGAGCTCAAGACTGACTAAACATTAGTATACCTTCAAAGTAAAGTCAGTATGAAATTGTTTTCACTTTCTGTCAGCTGCTAACTGGAAAAAAAAAAAAACAAAAGAAAAAAAAAGAAAAAAGAAAAAAAAAGAAAAAAGAAAAAAAAGGAAAAAAAAAAAGAAAAAAAAAGAAAAAGAGTGGGGAGGTAAAAATGATACAAGATATGAAACTACCAGAAAAAAAGCTATAATCTTTCATAACCTTAATCTCTACCCACTGCAGTCATGAGAGGAATGGACTATGACTCTGAAGCATCAGTCAGTGAGAGAAGATACACCAGAGACAGCAAACAGGACATACTTAACTTAGAGTTAATTCCAGGCTCACGAATACCCAGATTATCCTACCAGAAAGGCTTTCAAATTTTAACCCAGTTCTGTAAAGGACTCAGCAGGTCCAGCTCTGAAAATGAGAAGTTTTATAGGATCTAGGCTGATGGTCACAACAGCAGTCAAACATCAACATCCCTCCTGCCCCGTCCAGGTCCCTATTGTCCCACAATAATTAATAATATTTCAACCACAGCATGGGAACCTTACCTGAAGCTGATTAAATGGAGAACAATCTGTGGAGGAGTCCTCAGCGAAGCCACTGCTGTCAGAGTGCTGACTCGCAGTCCGTAACAGCTGATCTGTTTAAAACAAGCAAAACCCAACCATAATTACTTTACAAATCACAACCTTTCAAGCCCAATCACGTTCAATACATACTCTCCTTTTACATCAAAGTAACATTAGGGGGATAACGCAATTCCTTTTCAAGTTCCTCTTCGAACAATACAGAAAACCAGTTTCTTTCTTTCAAGCAAAACCTCTTCTCAGGCAAAGCCCTACTTGTGCACCTTCAAGCAGCAGTAGAAGAGGAACCACCTTTTACATTTTTCTTTCCTGTACTGTGGAAAAAACCCCACTCTGCAGATGTTGCCACTGCTGGACTTTTCCTTCCACAAAACTGAATTGCTGGTTAATTCACATGCAGGCAGTGGAACAGTTGCTTTTGTATTGACACGTACAGGTTCGCCACCCCTCCTGATCATGGATACAAAGGAGATCACTTGTCTCCTGCCAGCCTACACCACCCCACACACCCAGAGGAACAGTATCACACGAGCAGAGAGGGCGATGCACAGGACTTGGGAGAACTGCTACAGACGGTCCTCCACTGGTTTAGCGGACAAATACAAAACATCTCTGACACATCAATGGGCAATCTGCCAAAGCACATTCCCAGCGCTCCTTTTATACATGAAAGATAAGATCCTCCTGCTTGTTCCTTTCTACTTACATTAGGTAAGTGTGAAAATAGCCTAAAGAGACTCTAAAATCCTCTGGTACAAGCCCTATAGCCACAAAGCTGCTTTTCAAGGAGATGTCAGTCGCTCTGCAGTACAGTATTGCATGTATATTGTTCCCTACTAGACACAGGAGGCACTCACCAGGTATGGGGTTTACCTTACAGCACCGTAAACATTTTGCTTAGCCAGATGGCAGCCTGGATAACAACCACATCTCACCTCTAGTTCTCAGCAGAAGAGTAAAAGCTTGGAGATGGGATGAGACCACAGCGGCCTGTAGCCCCCAGACAGCTGCCGCCTCCTCCTCGCCCTGGGGCAAGAGCTCCCTGCTGTCTTCTCGGAGGCTCAATGCAGAATTTTGCCCCACATTCTTTCAACCACTTAACTGTCATCATACAATTAATCCCAGTTCACAGCTCAATGCATTGGAATGCATTATGAAAACTGTTTTGAAACTGTTGGATATTCAGAACTAATTTTTTTTAGTATAACTTTGGATGAACATTTCACTAACGCAGAAATAAAAGCCTGCACAGGCCCAGGAGTTTGTGAACACCAGGAGAGGCAAACTGCCCATTAAACTTCTGTATCAGCGATTTCACACAGCTTTTAGGGAGTGCCTTTCAAATTGTGCTGCTGTTCTGTTATCATGGTAGCCACAATATCCTGCAATGATAAACAACTTTTCTACCTCAAGACAGACATCCCCACCCAGCTCCCAGTAAAGACAATGGAAACCACTTCCCTGAGAACTGGACTAGCTCTTATTAAGTGCCCGATACAATTAATACAGCTGAAAGAGCATGCCATGAATAGGTTGCCACTACAGCTGAGGCTGGTGGGAGCTGCCATCTCCTCCAAGATGAAGTTACCTGCTTTGGCCTCGTCTCTGTCTCTCTTCCTATTTGGTGAATTTCAATTTAAAAGGAAAAAGCACTACTGGTGAAAGCCTTAGCCACAGGGGAGAGATTCCAACTAGTTCAGATAAAGCAATTCACCATTGCGCGTGCTAGCACCTGGTTTCACGTGCATGAAGTTTATTACTGCTCAAGAAAAATATTGACCTGCTCTTCTATTTCCTTCTCAGTCAATATTTCCTTTTCAGCTAGAAAAAAAAAATTACATACATATATTTATATATGTCTCCTCAAATCAATTCTTGGTCTCCTCAGAGACATAGTACTAAAGTAAAAATCAGTGGCTTAGATCATTTTCTATAGCATTTATTATTTATGCACATGCTTTGGACAGCCTTACATGACAGATACTGCCAGTCAAGCAATCAGTCTAGATCAGAGGCACTCATACCTACCTCATCATCTTGATCCATGGCAAGAGACTAGCACAGCACGAACAGATTCAAACTGCCTTGATTCCACCTAAGGAGACATCCCCTTAATACAGTCATCCCTTGCTTTCTGTATTGCAGAGCTGCTAGTATTCTTTTTTTGAACGTTTTAAAGCAAATCAGAGAAAACATTTTAAGTATGAGTCATCTTCTACCATACCTTACCCCCAACTCCTGCAAGTTCTCAGAGTCTCCACTACACCGCTGTCATGTAAATCCAGTAAAAACTTTTAAACTACAGGAATCTCTACTACTTCAGTAGTGAAATGACAAGGTTTGGCTCAGTAAAGACTGGAAATACCAACTAGGACATTAGGATGTACTGATACATAATGGTATCCACCATCCTTGTCGACTACTGATCCAGATGTACAACCTGCTCTATGGCACCTGGATGTCCCTCAGATTCAAGCAGACAAGGGGAAAGCATGAAAACATTTTTTAAAAAAGCTAGAAAGTTACATTCAGGTCTTGATTAAAATGCCTCCAGGCAATGGAGAGTCTTAAGAGAAGGAAGTTGTGATTAGATATGGCTCCCCTCTCTTCACTTTGAACGCAGAAAACTCGGCACCAAAGACTGGGTTGTAGGGGCTAACCTGGGATCACCCCTTGCCCTGCGTACCCCCATGCAGGCAACTGTACCTTCCGCAAAAAGGTCACTGCATGATGCCAGCCCCGCAGCCCAAAGCTATTATCCACACTACATAGAGGAAATCTTCTGAGCTAGCAGGAGAAGGCCAGAGGCAGCATAAGGAAAGTGTGGGAAAAGGAACCAGCCAAGATGAACAAAACCAGAAGGAACAATCAAACTCACATCCCAGTTAAACAGAGCACAAATGAAAATGTCCCTTGGATTATTGTTTTAAGCTGTATAAAAAAACCCAAAATATATTTAGGCACTGAATACATGCCAGAGAAATGTGGGTATTCAGAAATATATCAAATAAGCTGACAAAGTTCTAAACATGAACAGATGATGAAGAAACAAGTCTATGGTTTACAAAACATGAGAGCACAGATTTATCAGAGAATCACTATCAAATAATGGAATAATTCACCTATTGTAAAATAATATTCAGTTACCAATGGACTGTCAGTCTCACCAATCGAAACAGTCCCATCAGGTACTTGTCTTACACCTTCTGCATCACTCTACTGCTCACACAGAAGCAGAGGAGAAATACATGGAAACTGACTGTGAAGCTCTAGTAACATCTATGTTTCTTGTACCTGCAGTACTGGCAAAGCTCTAATGTGCTTTGTATTTCATAAGATTATTAATAAATTGACATTCCCAATTTAGCTATAAAGTATTCCTTTACGGGATTAAATATCTGCTGCCCCTTTTTCCCATATGTATCGCACCCTGCACCCCAGCACTGCCAAAACCAGCCCAGTAAGGAGTCCTGCTGCAGAAACTCCTCAGAGTCCCTGGGGATTTCCGAGCTTCTGGACAGATAAGCACAGACTCCCACAAATACTAAATCTGTTCCAATTGTTTTCTTCTCACTCTCCCATCTCCAATCTCCTGTGGAGCTGCACCCACAGAGAGCTATAAATACAATAATATATTAAGGACGGAAAGTGCTGATGATATGCTTTCTTCACTTTCAAGAACTAAATTTTTGAAATTAATGACTGCTTTTGACTATCAGTGTCAGATGCCTTGAAAGAAACACGTTTGTCGCTATTCAGAATTTCATAGAGCCACTGATGTCAGCAACCAGACACTCACAAGTTACAATGCCTCGAGAATACTTTGTTCTCTACGTGTTGTACCTATATTTGTCTCATTTGTTGGGCATTTTTGCAATGGAAGGTGCTGCTGTATAAATATGTCAGGAAGAATTTTGTTTTCCAACTAACAAACCTTCCTTCCAGATAACTTCGCAATATGTTTTTTTATAGTGGACATTTAGCAGCACTGTATGTTTACAGTGCAAAGCAACTGAAGCTTTTCATTTTTCTCTACTGCATTCCTGAAAAAAACCCACATGCACAAAAATACATCTACATTTGAGGTTTGCAACAACAAAGAACAGAATGCCGGTTTTGGGCATAATGGATAAACTAGTTCAGTTCAGTACCATTTGGAAGACATAACCTAAAAAGTACATCAAGCTAGTCAATACAATCTTTGTATCCCCTATAAAGTGTTTAACAAAGACAGTACTATAGCAAAGCAATCATTTTCAAGCCACTTTGAAAATCTAAGCTTACCACTTATAAACAAAGCTAATCTGAAATGAGAAACATGCTTTAATGGGGACTCTAAGCAGCAGTAGACTCAGTGTTGTTTAAGCATATCTTAAGTCTCCAGACTATTTCAGTAGGAAAGAGAATCTCCTTTTTTTTTTTTTTAATTCAAATACTTCACATCTTATTATAGGCCCTCTTAGAATGCCTTACAATCTGTTGTAAATTTCAGAGAAAGCAACCACAGCCCTCTGTGTAGATGTAAAATGACACTGCAAGGTTTATAACAGCCTGTACTGAACAGCACTAACCCTGCTAATTGACACAGAAGCACCCCTACCTGAAAAAAAAAAAAAGTACAAATGTATTCCTTCAGGAGAAGTGCTCATCTGGAACAATTTTTTTGTTTATGGGTGCTTATGTACAGGAGAGCCAACACCACCGAAAGAGGTTGGCCTGTATGAGGATCATCAGCTGAAATCACATTGCAACAGAAGACCGGTGCTTGAATTTCATGCCAATCCCACCTCAAGAGATTGCTAGCGAGAGTGACATTTCACATTCAGACACAATGGCCAGCATTTTTAATAAGTGACCATTAACTCTGGATGCCTTCAAATTTGGTGAGCACCTGATCTCTAAGAAAACAGGCCTCTACGTTATCCCATGTTGGACAACTTACAAAGAAAATTGACTACCGTTTTTTAACATTTTGGGTAAGTTCTCGTCCAAATGCTCTCTTTCTTGGCAATTTTACTGAAACCCATATAGAACAAGTCCTAAGCTTTCCACATCTTCCAGGTGAAACAAAATGTTGGTCTCAGACTAACTTTTAGCAAACATGCAGGCTTATCATCAGCATTGACATCCTTGTTAGATAAGCCATAGAAAACTCTAGGCAATACTCGCATGCTAACAAAGTGTCATCACTAATCTATGCCAAATGTATTCAGAAATGGGTGGCATATACCAGCTGGGAAACATGAGCCAGCATGTCCCACTACTGCCATACTGAAGACCCATTGCTAGAGCTGCTGGTACCTTTCAGCAGGTACACACAGGACCTCCTGACTTTTTTTTTTTTTCTTTGCATGGAGGAAGAAGAGGGTAAGATAGCTGCTGGGAACAGAAAACACAAAATCAGCATTCCAGAAGATGAAAAAAATTAATTTTTCTCCTCCCTGACTGCAGCTCCTGGTTCCTTAAGTTGGTTTCCTCTGAAAAGCTCTTTGTGAAACTGCTGAGGCCAGGCGAACAAGAGACCTGACCTATAAAGAGTACATCTCTTTACATGTAATCACGTAAAGCATGTAGCCATGAACTTTAAAATACAGCCAAGGGAGAAATGCTGGGAACAGTTAGAGATGCAGTTTCTGGTTGTCCTTCTTGGTGACCTATGTTTGTAACAGATGACTAGCGAGTGCAATGCTGTGTTGTGCAAAACACTGCTGAACTAGTAGCATAAGCTATCCCTAATAACCAGGCATTAACCTTCAGTGCTTAGTCCAGAGCATTCTCAAACATGTTAATGCAATTCAGCTGACAGTTCACAAGACTGTCAGTTCATTAGTGAAAAGGCAAATAAGAAGATCTCTGTTTCTTAAGACAGGTTTTTCTGCTTCTCTTTAGTATCTAGAGATGCTAGTCATGTGTCACCAAAAAACTCGATCACAGCTAAGCATCTCACTAAATCCAACAAGCCCTATTTCTTCTTTAATTACACATAACAGCTAGAGAACGGACTTCGCTTGCCAATGTTGGGCAAAGTAACAATCACAAAATGAACTTAAAGATCAGCTTTGTCCCTCTCCCAAGCCATAGAATACATAAATAAGAACTTGAGATGAAAGCACAAACTAAGTGAGCCACAAAAGCCAGTGCACAGTTTCCCATGTGAAGGACTACGATTTCCCTGCGGGTGCAGAGACACTAGTCTTCTGTGCAGCCAGCTTGCAGACGGAGCAGTAGTGCATAGGAAAAAGCTGGATGTATCATGCAATTTAGGTTTAAAACAATATAATTTTAGTTTAAATGGGTATCTTAAATTACAGGATCTACCAGCGAAAAAAAAAATCCCACACAATCTGAATTAACATTTCAGTCCCTCTGAGCTATCAATTGTACAAAAGTGAAAACAGCCAGTGAGGTTATACAGCTGTTGTCTTGCCTGTAATTTGGTTGCCACTTTGCAGTAATGTTCTGTGATTTAGCTGAAGAAGAAACCCACATCTTTTTTTATTTCTAAAGAGGAAAGAAACTTCAGAAGTATTAAATATCTGAATCAGCATTTCAGAGAGGGAAGGACACTCAGCAGACTGCTGTCTCCCGGGAGCTGAAGTCTACTCACCTTTCCTTGACTTGGTCACTGCCAGCTGGTGAGAAGCCGGAACGTGTGGTAGATCCCCCTCTGTACTCTGGATCTATTGGGAAAAAGAATATTTTGTCAGGCCAACTGGAATATGCTCCTGTCCTGAAGAATGTCCAAGCTACATAAACTGCACATGCAGGGATTTTTTTTTTTGTTTTTTTAATCTTCTCCATCCAACAGCCTATAACGAATGAGGGAGCGAATCGCATCTCCTTGAACCAACGTATTATTTCATTAGGTATTGAGCAATGCTCCTGTAAGAGAGCAGTGATCCTTAGGACAGCACCTCCCACTCACAGCGCAAGGCTCTCCTCTGGTTACGTTCCTCCTGCAAAAGACCTGGAAGTCACATCCTGTGACAACACTGAGAGTTCTCAGTTCCTCTTTGACAAAAGACTAAAATAACTGGGAAAACACCTTTGACCACCTTTACACTACTGTCTTTTCAGCACTCTTGGCCCCTCATTTGAATATAAAGAACAAGCAAAATACATTTAGAAAAATATATCAAGAGGTCAGCACATAAGGATTGTCATCTGCTGCCCTACCAGCTATTTCCCAAAAGCCACCAATCCTCCAGAAGGACCCAGACCCTGCCAGAACCTACTCCAGACTTCACCACACCACTACTCATGGAAATACTTCTTGTGTCTTCCAGTACAAAAAAGGAAGATAATGTATTCAGAGCCATGCAGATTTCAACTGGGAAACTTAAAACTACATGAAAATTAATCCAATTACTTAATCACTTCGTGAAACACAGCCTTATTAAGAAAGCAGTTCTCAGACAACTGTTCAAACAATGAAAATAACATGCCTATAATCTCAACAGGGAGGTCTTTGTTTAGTTCAAAACCTAAAATCTGTTTTCTCTTTTGTGTGCTCCAGAAAAAATCCTAATGGTTCACATGCAAGTCTACACGCACAAAACCCCCAATCAAACTACCCCCAACCTTTCCCTCTAATGGGCTGACTGCCTAATTTCAAAATTACCAAGCAATGAAATTTTCATCTCCATTTCTGATCAACTTAAAAATGCAAAATCAGGATACTGATAGTTTTAAGCCCCAAAAGCTTTTATATGGCTAAAGAAGACACTATATTTGCATTGATACCATATGTATAGCAGCCACAAGAGTGCACTTTCTCAGTAAAAAGGGGTTTGAGAAGTACTTGGCCTGAACTTTTCACCATTAGTAAGTGAACAGCGTTACTCTTGCACAACAAATCAAGAGGCTTCTCTTCCTTTAGGAGAGGAAGGCTGTATCAAAGGGGTAAATCCTTAGTTTGTCCAAATGCAGGAGTGCGTGGAAGGGGCTCATAATTTAAGTTTAGGAAAAATTTAAAAAAATTAAAATTAAAAACCAAGAACAGCAAGTAATCTTACAGGCCCCTTGATCAGACTGGCCTTCCAGGACAGGTGTCTTGATTCTCTCAAACCTTCCAGTTTCCGATGGTTAAATTTGCAGCCTCCCAACAGCTACGCCTCTTCTCATCTAAATACCCTCCACCTCCTGTCCTTGGCTGGGAGACAGCATCCTGGCTGCATCCGCAGCACGGCGCAGCTCCCTGAGCGCCCAGAAGCACTCCCCTCTCCTTCTCCAACCCTTCAGCCAATATTGATGCTGGTAAATGACCTTCAGACTGTAACTGGCCACCTCAGGAGTGGGTGTTTGGGGGAAATCCTGCCCTGACTCACTCCCGCACTAGCTATCTTCACAGCCACAGACTTCCGAAGGGTGCTCAAACCTCCAAGGCATTCGTAAGCATGGAAAGAGCTTCCTTGATATATCTGTCATCTTTCTTATGCTTATGAATGCACTTCAAGCCAAGCTGGGGAAACAGGGGGAGGAGTTATTGCCACTGTTTCTAATACAGTTTATTGTTCATTATACCCTGCTTAGAGACGCACAAAAATAAAATCATGCTGCCAGGTATTGTTTTAAAGTTTCTTCAACGAGACTGAATCCCTCCCTCCCAGGGATCTGTAGGCAGTTGATATGTATACATTATATTGCGTAAACACAAATTCACCACAATACCATCCCACATCGCATGTTGTCTTGCCAAAACAGCTGTGTTTATGCCCTGGCATCATTGCAAATTCTCAACCAAAACTCTGCAAACGCATTGCATTTGGCTTGTGCAGAATTCAGCAAGTCTTCTTCATGTCATAACCCTTTACAGTCCAACTTACTCTGAAGGAAAATTCCGTTCCTTTTTTTTTTTTTTAATATATATTAGTTGTTTCAACTTTGCCCAAGAGTACCAAAAAACAGATTTCTCCTCCGGGAAATGTAGCAAAATTCATTGCCACTCAGACCCTCCCATTGTGCCAACACAAACATCTGTGCAGCTACACAACGAACTGGATCAAGAAAATTATCCGGCTGAAAACTAAGCCAGGAAAAATAAATAAATCAAAATACACTTGGTTTCTCTTTCCCCTCTCAACTGGACCAGTCCTTTGTTCTGGTTCAGTAGATGACCACACAACATGTGGGTGAGGACATACACACACAAACAAGTGACAGGAACTACAAGAGGCTGGATTACCTTTTTCTACTTAATGAGTGCCTTCAGCTACAACATTAGTTGATCTAGAAGAGCTTGTAATGACAATACGATGCTAGACACAGTATCTACTAAACCATCACTTCATCATGCGCTGTAAAACACTGGGGGTTTTCTATTCACTTGCTTTCTTCAGTCATTTCACCAATGAAATCACAATCCTTCATTTTACATATCTATTTCACATAGACAAAAAAGTTAACTGAACTGTTAACAAGAGCCACTTTGAAATCTGTCCTCAAAAATATCTACTAATTTAAGACAGATCTTACAATTCAAGGTGTGAGTCTTTGCAAAAAAATTGCATTCTTGAATTTGTACCCTGTGCATTTACTAGCCTAATGAACAAAGCACTTACAGGAACCTGGGAGTTAAAATCCCTTTGGGACAATTATCAATCAAAAAATGGATACATGCATTTGTTAAGATATTAAAAGACAGCTAGCACAGAATTTGTAACTAAGCCATTGCCAAAGGCACATCAAACACTGACTTTCACTGCGTTAATTTCCAGAGAACAAATCACCATACAGTAGACTGTCATCAAAACCAAAAACTGCACAAGAGAAGCACCTCACCCTACATGATAGCCCCCTTCCCTTTCATGCAACAACACTCTTGCTCCATCCACAAATTTATCTTTAGTCAATATCAATTAATAAACTGAATTTACTTTCAGGCACCAAAATAGTGACTCCCAGTTAGCAATTTAAGCAAAACAAAAATTTAAAACCAAAGGCTCTTATACATACAAAGCCTAACCTGGATCTACTTCCACAGGAAAAGTTCTTAGCAGCTATGCCAGTGATTGCAGTTACCTGAGCTTGACGAAAAAAAGAATGAGAACTTTCCTGCTCTCAGGAACAACAACAGCAGCAGCAGCACCAAGTTATTTCATTAAGAGGATCAGTCAGAGCAGCCTACCGAGAGAGAGTGACAACTGTCCTATCACTCGGAGAATTTAAAGTATTCCTGGAGAAAACACTGTCAACTACACAGGAGGGAACATTCCTCTGCTGGCAGCCAGCAAATTATGTAAACTGTATGCAAAACCAAAGTCATATATCTCCACCTACCTCTTCCATCTCAAAGGAGTCCTTCTGCTGCAGCATTAGATTCATTATGGACGGGTTTGTGAGGGGAGCGCAAGGGTCTCTACCTGGTGACGCTGCAGGCAGCCTTTGTGTTGGGGTGCTGCTGTTGGATGTACTGGAACTGCTGCTGAGGCTTGGCAAGTCCAAAAGACCAGATTCTTCACACGGTCTATCCTGGGCACTTGCCAACCTGCTGCTTTGCACATCTGCTGGAGGCACAGTACCCTCTTGTTTATCATCAGCCCCAGCAGGAAGGTCTGCAGGTTTATGTGTGTCCACAGCATTCGTCTGACTACTGGCTATCTCCTCCTTTACAGTAGCCAGAAAAGAGGGAGAGTCTTTCTTTTTAGAGTACTTTTGTAACTTTGATTCATTTTTAACATCATTTTCCTCATTCCCTGGTTCAGCTAGACTTTTCCCTTTTTCAACAGGTGAAGGAGTTGAGCAGCCGCTACCATCAGCTTGCTGTGTGCCGCACAGATTGAGCTTTGACAAGGTCTTCATTAACCGACTGGCTGTATTGCTGCGATTTAAAGGGGGAGGGCTGGATGCCTCTTTGCTGGAAGACACTGAATTCATACTACCAATTTTCTGCAAAGGAGTCCCAGAGACTTGAGAATACAAAGAAGAAAAAGCATTGGCCACAGTAGTAAGCACTTCAATCTGACGAAAACGACCTGCATAAGAACAAAACATAAGGCAGAGTTTACGAGGACATTTGCCGTCATCACATCCCAGACCTTTTGATCCATCTTTACACGACGGTTTGGATTCTCAGACAGCTCTTTCTTCATATCTGAAGAGGGAATTTTCATCATAACCTCGGCCCACCCCCCCATCCCCCAAATCTCCTCCTACTTATATTAAGGGCCCCAAAGGTTGACTGAATACTGCCTAGTCCTGTAATGTGAAAGGGATACCACACAGTATGAAAAAATGGAAAAACCTTTGGAAGAGCCTTTACTAAATGCACAAGAACAGCATGCAAAGCTTTCACAAAGTAAAAAAGGGACACAGGTACACAGGTGCAAGTTAATTTACAAAGTGCTAGGAAGAAAAGGGTTACTCGCATTGCTCTCTCCATCTACAACTACAAGAGGACATTTCAGCTATGCCCTCATTTCAGCAACGCTCATTACTGACCTAACAAAGCTCCTATCCAAGTCAATAGAAATACTGGCCCAGATTTCAACAACGACAGAAGTAGGGCGCTGCTGACAGCTTTCAAAAATCCCACCCGGATACTGAAGAACACAAGAAACAGACAGATACTGCTATTTGTTTCAGTGCTCTAAAGCTACAACAGAAGACAAGCTTAGGAGCAAGAGACAGGAATAGTACAAACCAGAAGGCAGTATATCTTACAGGATGCCTTTCACTTCCCTCCCACACTATAAACCCCTTCCCCTCACCCCAAGGTGTACAATACTGATGGTCACCTCTTGCCATATTTAAGATGAAGCAAGAGTTTTATTATGGATTCTGAATGGAATTTGGCCTTTAGGCTGTAAAGGGGGTTTGCCAGTATATTAGATATACACCTTCTTTTGGGGTTGTTTACGTAGTTCAAAAACTTAAAAATAAACTTTGCTTCAAAAACATACTTACTTGTTAAAGCAAAATTTGGATTTTCCACTTCCATGCGCTGTATTTGGGCATTCAAAAACACTTTGATATCTATCCCTCTGGCAAATGATGATGAATTAAAAAATCTCGCTGGAATTTTTGAAGCAATATCTGGTTCATCTCTTCCAAACCCAAGGTTATAGAGCACTTCCTCAGGATCTTCCTCATAAAGCTCCAGTAATTCAGAAACACTAGACAAATGAAAAGATGTTTACTATCTATTTGTCTCCTTTTAAGACACAGTCCCTCCTGTCCAACTGCTAATTCAGCCCAGTAGCCAGCTTGCTCTATTGAACTTTTGACTCCTACAGCTCAGCCTACTTTAGGAAATAATTGTGGAGATCTCTGCATCCGAAGTTTTGGTTCCCATCACCAGAGCCACTGGCCCAGACACATCTCAGATCCAATCCTGTAATTTATAAAGTCAGCCCTTATTCTGCAGAGCTCAGATTTTAAAATGTCATTAAAATTTCAGACATTTCTAATGTTTAGGCCCATTTGTTGGTATTTACTGCAAACCGCAACTGAAAACAAACTGCAGTTTTTCAAGCAACCAAGTGAAAATTCCCTTCTCGGCTACTAAACGCAACAATGCACATAAATCAAGCCAAGTCCATTTAACTGAGGAACAGAAGAAGCTTTGCCAGCAAAACGCAGCCAAATTCCACCGAACTGTGCCATGACCTTCAAAGCATAGTACCCTTTTACCTTGAAACAGTCGCGCTGCTTTTTCCAGACCCTGTGGAGTTCATACTTCTCCCCTTCTGGTGGAACTGCAGCCTCCTCTCCTTCGCCAGCACACCATTGCTGTCAACACAAACGGAGAAGACCCCTGCGATAAACCCCTGCCGCTCCGGGACTCGACTGTCTGTCTCGGAGGAGAGCTAAGCCTCCAGCGCTGCTGAAGTTCTCTTTTCCCCTTCAGTGTTATCTGGTTTATATTAGCCATGTCACTTATTGAAATACAATAACAAAAGCGAACCCTGGGACGCCTCAGTAAAAATGTACATAGACGGTAAGAATTCGAAGGCAAATGCAAGCTGAGAAAACAAATCCCTGATCTCCCCTTGCTGCCCCACCCTCCCCGATCCCACCCTCCTCCAGCGAGGAAGCCCAGCCTAGCGTGAGCCGCCCTGCCCTGCCTTTCCCATGCCGCTGCCTCCTCCAGCAGGACCACCTCTCCGTGGCAGGGCCACCTCTCCGTGGCAGGACCACCCCTCCGTGGCAGGGCCACCCCTCCGTGCCTTGGGTACCCAGCTCCCCCTCAGCCCCAGCTGCCACCCACCAGCAGCGCAAGGCTGCGAGCTGCCCCAGAGGTGGCCGGGGAAGCTGAAGAGCTCCAGGCTGGAGGAGACGGAGCAAGACGAGCTCCAACCCAGACTGCTGGCCGGTTTCTTTCCCAATCCCAAACTATTTCCTCCCTGTATCTGGAGAAGCCGCCGCAGCATCAGGTGGTGCCTTGGGCTCAAACGTACTGTTACTGCCAATGTCTCTGGGGAACAAACCTTCTCAGGGTGAATTTTACTGTACAAATCCTAACACACACACAACAGAACAACCACTGAGAAGCCAAGAAGACAGAGGATTCACCTAAAAGCACGTTTGTGGAGGCCGCTCAGGAGGAGGACCGAGGATGCTGCCCACAGGGGCTGTGCCAGTATTTGCTGAAGTGTCAATAGGGTTTTACCTTCAGCACATTTTATTTAGCAGCTCTCCCTGTAAAGCAGGAGCCTCTCCTCTCTCAAAGTCTTTTATTTCCCCGCTCCCAAAGGACATCTGCTCTGAAGGGTAAAACTAATTTTCCCTTGACATTTCTGAAATGGTGAGGGATCAGTGAGGAAAAGAAGGTAAATCATACTAAGTTACTTAGATTTGTAACTTCTCTGTTTTCTTCCTGCTACCCCAAAATCTACGTCACGTCTGCTGGAAGAATAAAAATCTGCAATATTTTTCTGCATCTCCTAATGACTGTCTCTGCGTTATTTGGATCTTCTCCTTTCCTCTCACGTAAACAGGCATGAGCAGAAGAGCTTTAGCTCTGAGGTAGCCTCCACAACTTCCACTGCCTCCTCTCCCTCCCGCCCTCCAGTATAAATATTTCTCTGAAGTAAACAAACAAAAAAAAGATGTTTACCATGTTTCCATCTGGGTATCACTCCGTAGATGATTAGCTGTAGAGAAACAACAAGAAGTTACACACAGGCCTCTTCAGAATTACGCTTCCCACAACCACTATGAAGAAGCAGGCAGCGAGCACATTAACCAATACTCCCACATAAGCCAGATCTTTCTCTTCCCATGTAAATGTGATTGACAAGGATTTCTAATATACGGCTGATATAAAGATGATCTGGTTTATTCAGGCTCTGTTTAAAATAAAACCTCACATGGACACACATTTACATACTGTCATTAATCATATTAATTTTAATGTGCAGTAAGCTAGTAATTGTCACATAAAGCATTTATTGCTTTGCAATTAAAGACGCGATTACCAGCTGCAGGGCTATTCCTGGGTGGGAAGGGGAGGAGGAGAAGCAGGCATAAGAGGATTGCTCCGGTAGAGAAAGTAAAGGTCATAAGAAAGGCAGCTGGCCCCACGGTACTGAGACTATATTCATTAGACTTTTCATCAGCACGGACTGCTCTCAATGCGGGGCAGGGCCCCGGCTGCCCGAGCTGTGCAATCCACGGACAACAGCTAGGTGAAGCCTGCGGTGCTGATGGGACCAGTGGCCACATCAGAGTCAAGAGGCCTCTGGAGCGAGGCCGGCCACCAGGTACCAAGCACCTGGTCAGCAGCCTTCCACAGGGAAGTCGGCACTTTCTGCAGCTGGATCAGCCAAGCTCCACACGGGAACATCCCATGCCATTCTTTCAGAAAATCAATACCCTGTCAAGCCAGAGAGTTGACCCTCAGCCTTAAACTATGTGTTCCCCAAAGAGGTGACTCCACATTAACAATCTTGCCCCAGGAGACAGGCAAGGAGTGTGCATAAGTTATAGCAGCCCTCAGAATCAGCTACGAAAAGAGCAAAGTGATGTCAAACATGCTGCCAGGAAAACCCTACATCTTGACTCACTGTGCCAGTGGGGTACAGTCAGCAACTGAGAGCAAAACATGGAAACCTCACAGCCTCTCTCCTTTTCAGAGGCAGCATGAAGAAAGTTAAATGTATACAGAACACAGATATGACATCTCTTCTTTTTTTAATATTTTTGCCTATAATATGAAGGTAAGCCTATCTATATGGATTAGCTGGTGACTAGTCTGAACAGCTAAACCATGGATTTTGACAGCTCATTAGGGGGCTGGGGTTACAGGACCCTGCCTGAGGCCCTCTGTACCATTCACACAGGGCTGCGGCTTGTGTCTGGATTCAGGCAGTCGTGGATGCACAAGGGCAGGCTATTCATACCAGCCTCAAAGGGGCTGTCTGTCCGGCAGGGCACGCAGCGCTGCTCCAAGCAGCTCTGTTGTCCCCTTGTTCTCGGATGGGAAGCAAAGCCCAGCAGAAACACCCACATCCTTACCCAGGAAAATCAACCAGCGATTCTAGTGTTGGGACCTTTGTCGTGTGAAAAGGAGGGAAACGACCTTCTGCCTAAATCATGCTAAAGGCTCATAAAAACCAGAAATCCTTGGCAATGATAAAGGGAAAAAATCTAAAAGAAAAAAGCGACACGATGTTTTAAAATGTGCTGAGTCTTGTATTCTTTGTCATATGCTCAGAGCCTGGATTATCGTTACAAAGAAACTTTTCCTATGAAATCTTTGTACTGCAGGCAATCCAACAAGTGGGAAAGACTGTCAGAAAGAAAATTTAATCCTATTTAATCTATTGCAGTAAGGGACTCATTTACTGCTTCTCCATCATTATCAGATCAACTGTTTTCCTTCAAAGTCTTGAATCTTTAAAAATTAAAGATATTTCCTTCCTCCAGGCCTCATCCCACTACTTTGACACCACTGGCACGACTGCTGCGGAAAAAAGGGCCTTCTACTATACACGTTCTGACACTTTGCAAAAGCTGTAGTTCAAAAAACATTAAAAGCTAAAGGGAAGGAGCGTTTTTGCCTTTTTTTTTTTTTTTTTTTTTTTTTTTACACTGAAACCAGATATTGTCTTATATGCCTTATCCTGCAGATAACCCCAGGACCCAGTTTGTGAGACTGTTTGTTGCTATTTTATTTCAAGATGCTGCTGTTAGAACAGGATCCACAGTGCTTTTGTTTGTTTGTTTATGGTCACCTCTAACCCGTGATCAACAGAGAGACTAAAAGTCTTTTTCTACAAAGAAGTCCACCATGAACAGCCACATCTCCTTCCCCTTAAAAAAGGGAAGAGAAAGAAAAGGCAAGCTGCTAGCGACAGCAAAGCATATATCGTGGCTGACCCAAAATACTTACTCAGCTTTGGTGCTTTTCATTTTTAAAAGCACTTAGCCCTTAATGGGTTTGCCTCTTGGCTGACAGAATTTCATTCGTCCTCTCAAAAGCCCGCACATGCCACTCCCAAGGGATTCAGTGGAAGTGGACCATGCATGGCTGCCAAGAGTAACCCATGGACAAGAAAAGCAAGTAGAAGAAACCACTTTCTCACAGCCTCAGTGAGCGCTCCAGGCTGTGCTGCCACTGTGGGCACTAAACGAGAAGGCAGAAGCAAATTCAGGGCTGCCTCTGACCTTCGGGTTAGACCAGCATGTTTAACACCAGCCATAGTCTAATAAACTCAAAAAGCAATTCTTCCTGCATTTTTCTATGTGCTCCATGCTGGTTTTCTAGCCAGCTTTATCAACTGCCTTTGACCAGAAGGGAAATGCTGTCTTTCAAAATAAAAATCAGATGACTGAACTTAATTCTTTTTTTTTTGCTAGCAAAAGAGTCATAATCCTGCCACACCCACCTTCAGCTCCCAGGGATAAGTCATCTTCAAAACTTCCTCCATTTCTCACCAGCATGCCTGAAAAAGTACAGTTAGCAGTTCAACAACTAGAATGCTGCAGTGTTTTCTTTCCAACAGCTTAACTAAAGATATTAGCAAGACACTTCAGTTGATACAACAGGATATAACCAGACTATATTTATAATCCCTGCATTACTCATACAGTAAAAATGCACTAAGAAGTGAGAAGTTACATTTGAGAACACAGAAAAATTATTTTGAAAGAGAATAACTACAACACTGCTTTAGTTTTGTGCTCAGAAACATCCCCGAGTCAACCTGCAAACAATTTAATTGCAAGAGGGAACCTGGAGGTACCACCCAACAGGTCTGTGCCTTCTGCTGCTACCTTACCTATCCCTCAGGCATCTTACCAGGGGGATCCAGAGTCTGAGTCCAGCTTAGGCATTCCCCTCTCTCTCCCTGTACCTGACTAAGAGTTGAAGCGAAGACTCCAGGCACAGCAAGTAATTCCTCTGCACCCTGTCACTACCTGCACATTCTCGCTGTACTTTGAACTTCAGTATTCCGACCTGCTCAGATAGTAAAATTTTTAGGTGTGGCAACCAGAGTTATTAGAGGCAGAGACTGCCTAATGCTAGCCAGCTTGGAGAGGAAATGACAACCTCCCCGTTCTGCACATTTTGGGGGGTTTTTAGGGCTTAATAAACTCTCCAGAAAGACTTATTCTTGATCTTTTCTCCCTTCTCCGGTTTCTCAGGCACAATTGCTTCACAGGAGAATAACTCAGCAACGCCGACTAGGCTGTGGTTTGTGCCACTGCGAAAGAACCAAGGTCTCAGGTGAACGTCCACAAAAGCACAGTTCCCAGCAAAAGAGATTTCAGTAAGTAAAGCTTTTCCTTACCCTTCAACAGAGGATTGCTTTGCTCATCCAGGGAGGCTCCCAGAGGCGTTCTGAAACCACAGAAGAGATTAATACTACTTTAAAAACCTGCTGCTTCATGTCCTTCCTTACAGTGTGTAACAAGCTTGTGATAGCAGCAGTTGTCCCTCCCTCCGCCCCCAGAAAGCACAAACATCTGAGGACTGGCAGTAACTTCCTAAACAATCCCCAGCCCTCTGAACAAATACGCCTTGTAGGGAAAAACAACAAAACAGGTTAATAACAACTGCAACACTCAAACACCAGGCAGTGGCAAAGCTTCAGGATCAGCAGCCCTCTGTCGAGGAAAATGGGCTTCTCAGCAAAACACCCAGAAAAAATGAGCATGGGTTTTTGAATCGACTAATTCAATCTCATTTATGTGACAAAAACTGTTGCCGTTTTTCTACATTTAAAACTTCTTGGGGAGAGGGGTGAAAAGCTGTATTTGGTGATCAGGAACAAGATAAAAACCCTGACAGCTATGTTAGCTGTCACTTGCCAGTTCTGACACTTTATAGACTCTTCATGTTGGCTCTTATTTGGATGGTCCCTCCTATTGCTGCTCCCTGAAGGGCAGGGGATTTGCTGAACCTCACAGTGCCCGAAAGGAGCAGCAAAAACCACACAAATGACAGGTCCAATCCCTCTCTGGGTTCACGCTACACTTGTTGACACTAGCTGGATGTTTCCACATCTTGTCTCTGAGACATGTTTAACCAAAGACCTGACACTATTAAGTAGCGCAGCATTAACTCTCAAAGTCCGAAACAAATTCAGAAATATAATACTTATAAAGCAGGGGAAAGCAGATGATTTATGTGCCTATATTATGTATGTTTCATTTAGGTTTTTAATTAGACAAACACATAAACCTGCCCGAAGACCTGAAAGTAAACAGTGCTCTGATACAGTATTTGTTTTGGTGCCATGGCCAAATTAAGCAAGGAAAGTTTGCATCTGTTTTCTAACAGACCTTACATTTCACAACCTTATTTTTCTTTCCCCTCTGAAAAGAGTTCACTCTTTCCACGTGTGGCCTGCTGATAGGGAGCAAGCTCACTTGCCCCGCAACGGTGAGATGCCAAGGTGAACAGCCAGAGCATCCAGGTGCACGAGCGTGTCTCAGATGACAGGACAGACTCTGCCGAGGCTCAGATCTCCCGGGTTTCTGCGTGTCTGTCCTGTCAGGGTTTGAAAGAACTTAGGGCACATTGTCGAAGCCTGTCACGCTGCAACAAGCCTTATGTTCTGAGGTAATAACTATGCCGGTTGTTTACTCTCTGGCTTTGATGGGTGCGCTCCCAACCTTTTCCCTCTCCTTCCCTGGTGGCTACTTCCACGTCTCTACCTTTTCGATGCAGAAACTGGCTGGCAGTGACTTTGACAGCCAAGGTCAGTGCTGCACGCACCAGCTGGCAGAAAACGGTAAAAGCAACCACCGAAGCAGGCATTTTCTTTCAGAAATTAAGTCCATCACTTCCACAGCATGTTAGCAGCTACCAGAAAAGCAGCCCTGTCAACCACCCATCTGCTGCCCTGCTTGCACTGCTGCACACAGGCACAGCTGCCTTATATGCCTTGCCTTTGGAAAACTTGCATTTAAGAACTAAGCACAACACGAGTTTAAATAAGGGGCAAGTATCCACACAAAAATTCTCTTGGACAACAGCACGGACAGCTCTGCCGTTCTGTGCCAGGCTGTTTTTCACCAGCGAGGCCCACAAGCCAGCTTGGCCAGCGCTGTCTCAGAGTAGCCCTGTGCCCTTGGGAAGGTTAGGGCTGGGGGACCCTTCCACTTGCTGGGCTCTCAGGACAAGGTCTCCCCGCCGGAGGTGCATCATGGCAGGTCCCCAGCACGTCCCGGCAGCCTTCGCACGGTGGCCGGGGAGGAGTGGCGCGGGGAGACCAACAGCAACCGGAGGGCAGCCAGAGCAAAGAGCGAGTAAGCGGGATTGTGCCTGGATCAAGGGATCCTACGGCTTTCCATTTGTGTTGACTCATTTATTGTTGTATTTTAACATATATGGCAATAACTTCTCTCAATACCGGTCTACAAAAGAACTGAATGAACTCTCGATGCCCTCATTACCATGGAACTCAGGTACTGAGCAGGTAAGAGGACCGTACGGAGCCTCAAGGCTTCCTCTCATCCCAGAGGTTTGTTTGCTCAGCTACCGGTTGAGGTAGGGTGGTCTTCAGGAATGGGACAAGGGTTTTGCACTGTGCTGTGAAAGTGTTTAAACCTCAGCTTTTAAAGCCTTAATTGGGCAGGAGCCATGTTTATTTTAAACTTGAAGCAAAAAATCTCTTCTTTCTGAGGCATTTCGAGAACTCACTTCCTGCATATCTGCAGGAGATGGCTCCTAAATACCTCCCGCATCCCCTGTATTACTGGCAGAGTTTAAATATACTCAGTCAAAATAAGACACATCACCATAGAGTTGACAAAAATGTCTTCTTTTCTATCAGTATAATACAAACACTTGTGTTTCCTGTCTTAGCTTTACAAGCGTTAAAACGAAAAACCTTTGTAAGCTTTCTTATTACTTCAAAATGCCTTTTCAAAATACCAGGGAGAGAGCAAAGGGTGCCTTTCTCAAAAGCATGAGTTTCCCCAAACATGAATGAACCAGAAACTTTGGGTAACATCTGACGTTACTTAAGCCTCCATAATTCTTATCACAGTGTGATAGATACTTGCTTTTTTTGTTTGGTTGATTTGTTTTGCTGTTGGTTGGGGTTTTAAAAACAAAAACAACAACAACAACAAATGTCTACCAAATTAAATAGCAAGGAATATTAGGAACCCTAGTCTCTCCTCCAAAGCAGTTGTGAAACAGAAATGCCAAGTAATAAGAGCCCCAAACCGCTAACTTGAATATCAAGGGACAGCTGGTAATTCTTTTTATCCATATTATAACACTGTCAGTGCTTTTGGAAACAAACAAAGGAATAATTCTTATAAGCAGGTTTATTTATGCAATAGGTTGATATTAAGTTTTTTTGTGCTGCTGCCAACTCAAACCAGAAAAATGAGATTTTTAAAGTGCCAATTTTCTTCCGATGTACATTTCACAAAAGCTTATAGAAACTCAGACAAAATGGGAAGGGCTGCTTTTAGAAAATATGTAACAGAGAAAATACTTCATTTTAGTAACTGAACGTTCACTTGTAGCAATGGCTATATTTTTGCAACAGAGCTAACCTGTAAGAATGAGTTTGTGTGATGGACCAGAAACAGAAGCTCAGTCTGTGTATGTTACCCATACTTTGTAGCAATCAAAGCTCCACAGCAAAACAGTGTTATTAAACAGATAAGAATTTTTGGAGGACAACAACTGTAAGTTTCACAACAACTGTTGTTTTTAAGTATTCTTTTTTAAATGACACGCTATAGTATCTGTAGGGCTATTCTGTCATCTGTTAAGGCTGTCCTCTTTTCCTATATACATTGTTATCAACACGCAATAGGTTCAGGGTTTCTATACGTGCCGTCACTTTGTAACAGTGTAAGTTGCATAATCATTTTACTGCACATACTAGCTACTGCCCATATGTGTATTAGATACAAAAAACATGAAACCATTCTGGAGTTTTAAAACACAAGGGACCATGCACCACTTCAGGCAGCTGGGATCACTCCTCCCAAATATCAACCATAAATGCATGCACTCTGGACGTTACAGAGTCAGAGGCTAACTCCAGCCTGAATAGCTTGATTTAACAGATCTTTAAAAAAATACAAATTTTATCCTTCTGAGGAGAACACAAGATTCTTCTGAAAAGATTTACAACAGTAAATAGCTATACTTTGAAAGACTTCCATGGAAGGGCCACAACAGGTTTCACAAACATGCATTAACTAAATTTGCATCTCCACATTAGCAAAAGGGTAAATTCCTGCTTCATTTCCTTATGTGTAAAATATGGAAATACAGCGTAAAATACGATTCCCATATTTTGGGAATCAACTGCCAGAGATGCAAACACATTCCGCAGAAGCATTTGGTGCCAATTTTAACAGACAGTTACCGGAGCACAGGAATGAAACTGCAAGCTTTGTGTTATTACTCAAGATTTGTGACCTTCTATTAGATGTCCACGTTGTCAGTTTGCAGTTTTGTGCTCTTCCTTAGATTCTGTACAGAAATGGTAAGGATCACAGGGCCAGGGAAGGTTCTAGACAGAAATCCTGCAGATAAGGAGAGAAGTGGCACTGCAGCATTAGGAAGAATTCCTCCCTCGGGGGCCTCTTCCCCCTCCATTTTTTTTGCCCTCCCTGCTCAAAAAATACTTCTAATAAAGCACTGAATTTGTAACGCTTATTTTTAAGGATATACTTTGCTCGACCAACAGGACACCATGTTTCAGGTAACGTCAGAAAAATGTTTTCCCATTCTGGCATTCTGGAAGAACAGCCTGTCAGGTCTGAACATCATATTTTAGGGATACAGTATGATTTCAAGCGTCTAGCTGCCAACATCCCCTCCAAGGTACAGCCTGTAAAGATCTGAAGAAAACTATAGCGAGGACCCTGTAGCTATAAAGCAGCCCACACTTCAGTTACAGGAGTAAGCTCAGTCAGCCGCTTACTGGATCAAAAGATCACAAAGGCACAGCTAATCTCAGAGGTAAATTTTCATCTTAACGTAGCTGCTCTCAAAAGGAGAAGGAAACCAGAAATATCAAGTAGGAGAGGCCTTGAAATGTCATTGTTAGCTACTGGAAAGTGAATTGTTAGCCTCTCCCCATCCACTCTGGCTCCAAGGGCTGCTAGGATTGAATGGAGAAAGAGATGGGACAAAAGCAGCTGCTACTGGATGTAGCATTTATGCTTTTATGTGACTGAGGATGAAGAAAAAAGTAATGCCATCAGCCTGTTCCAAACACCAAGGAAGTATTTTGTAATAGTAACACAGAATATATATACCATGTCTCAAGTTAAGGATGGCAGGACATTGAAACAGACTTGGATAAATCGTTACGTCTAAATTGTGCCGTCACTCCTGAAGACCCCTAAGCACAGAGGCTATTGCTGTGGAAGCACCGTTTCTTTAAACCTGCAGCAAAAACCAGGCAAGGCAACGGGGGAGGCTCTAAACTGGAGCCCCTCGTTGAGAAACAGAGCAGCTCCCCGAACAATGCTGCCTTCCTCACCCTCAGCCGAGTTCCTCCCTCGGCGGCTGAAGGTCTTCAGCCTCGTTAACGAGACACCAAGGAGAGAAAAGGTGCCAAAAGCCAGCTCTTCTCTAGCCATACGTACGCACGCTCCTGCTCCCTTCGCGACCCCAGCTAAGGCAGAACCCACGCAGCACCGAAGGGTGCTGGCGCTCCAGGAGGGCTGGTGCCGGCGCCGATGACGAACGCGGCTCCAGCGCGCAGGGATGCCCACGCTCTCCCACGGCAGAGGACGCCGCCGAGATTTCCTCCCCTCCGCGACGCGGGAACTGCCGGCCCCGCCACCCCGCGTGGGGGACGGCGGCTCCTGCCCCGCACCCGCGGCGACCCGCTGGCGGCGGCCGGAGCCGGAGCGGGGCGGCAGGGGCGGGCTCGGCCGCGGCACCCACCTGCAGTCCTTCAGCCATATCGCGATCTTCTCGTTGGGAACGCTGTGGCCTTAAGGGCGGAGCGGGAGAGAAAAGCCGACAGTCAGGAACAGCCCGTCCGTCAGGGACGGCCCACCGCGCCCCCCCCCCGCCCCGCTGCCGGCCCGCGGGGGTCCCGGGGGTCCCAGTGGCCCGCGGGCTGCCGCCCCGGCCCCGCCGCCCCCTGGCACTGACCTGCTTCTGCGGCCAGCGGCAGCTCTCCGCCGGCGAGGTCCTCCTCCTCCTCCTCCTCGTCTTCCTCCTCCTCCTCCTCCTCGCCGCCGGCCAGCGCCGCCGCCGCTGCCGAGAAATCCTCCGCTTCCGACGCCTGCCAGGAGTCCCGGCTCTTGGCCCAGGCCTTCCTCTTCTGGGTCGCCCCTTGCCACTCCTCCGCCGCCGGGGGCTCCTCCATCGGGACGGCGGCGCCGGCGGGGGCTTCACGCCGGGAGGCGAGTGCCGGAGAGAGCCAGCCTGCCGGGGCAAGGGAGGGGGAGCCGTGCCGCCCGGCCGCCCGGGGGCCGCGACCGGGGACGGGCCGCCGGGGGGCGCGGGGCCGCCGTGCGCGCGGCCCCGCGGGAGCGCCGCCGCCCCGCCCCGCGCTCGTACACCCCCCCCCACGCCCCCCGCGGTCGCACCCCGGCCCGCCCCCAGACCCACTCACCGCCCCCCCCTCCCCCCGCGGCTGGCCGCTCCCGGCCCCGCAGGTACCGGCCCCGGGCCCGGCAGCCCGCGGGGCCCGCCCGCCTCCCGCCGCCCGGGACGCAGCCGGAGGGCAGGGGGGCTAGGCCGGGGTCGGCCCGGCGCCCTGCCCGCGGGTACTCACATATCGCGCCGCGGGGAGGAGGCGGCGGCGGCTGCGGACGGCGGCGGCGGCGGCGGCTGTGACTTCCTCATACCGCTGCGGGGAGAAAACTCGGCGGCCACGTGATGGCAGCGGGGCCGGCGGCAGCTCGCCTCCTGCCGGGGCCGCCTCGGGGCAGGGACGCGGTTCCGGCGGCGAAGGGGCGGGCTGCGGCCCCCCGGGAGGGCACCGCGCTCCGGGGGGGGGGCTGGGCCCCCTGAGCTCAGGGGCGCTCCTTGGCCTGGGCCCGGCCCCGCGGCTGCGGGTCGCCAAAGCCGAGCGCCGGCAGAGCGAGCAGAGGAGCGTGGGGGACGGTATTTCCTCGGGGACCGGAGCGCCGGGAAGGGGGAAGGCGCAGCAAGGGCGAACGGCTCGGCTGGGCGCACGCAGCTCTCTGTGTTTTCGGGGGTGTGCGGTCAGATAAGCCCCTGCCGGGGCACCGGCAGTACCGAACGAGGCCTGTTCTCGCCTTCGATGCGCTTGAAGCCTCCGTCATCTGCTTCAGGGCGTACGCAAGCAACCAGAATCAACCGAAAACCCAGCAGAAGGCGAGCCCCTGTGCCTGGGAAGGAGGTGGCACACAAAACGCTGCTTTCGCAGTCGGGGACGGAGAGCTGTTTCTCAACCACTGTCTCCTCCTTGCTCGTTGAGATGCCGGCCTAGGTCTCTGCAGCGAGAGCCCCGAGCCCTGTGCCAGGCACCCTGCCTCGGCTGCACCCCACCGCTGACCCGACAGCGGCCGGGGCCGGGGCAGCCCCTCCGTGCCTGCCCTGGGGTGCAGGACCCCCCGCTTCCCCAACCGGGGTCAGGCTGTCACCTCCCTGCTACTGCTGAGTGAACCCCGCATCCACACGAGCTCGCCTGCGGCCACGGTGCCTGGGAGAAACAAGCTTTTTAAAAAGGCCTTTCACAGCATCTTCAGGAAAAGATGCTGAATTACTATGCACAAACAGCAAAAAGGACCCGAGTCCTCCAGAGGGTTAGCTGGCGTTGGCAGGCAGGCACGTGAGATACCTTTTGTTTAAAGGCAGATCTGCCTATGGAAGGACCAGGTTAACAGTGCTCAATAAATTTCCTTTCATTTTCCAGCTTTATAGTTAAAACCTTTCAAGGAATTTCTGTGATATTTTTCCCCTAAAAAAATAAAAGAAAAGAAAAAAATTGACCTAATGAGAATGAAACATTTCTTCTTTTTCCTAACCCCTCCAACACATCCACTGCTTTGCATATATATAGCCTTGCTAAGATTAATTTCTTCTCATCATGAGCCATTTTCCTAAACACACTCTAATTTTCTGAATGCATCGTATTGAAATTAAAGCAGAAGAACAGTAGCACAAAGTGTATTTGTATTCAATTTTTCCCTGAGAGTGTTCATTGGCATACATGTTTCAGGATTGTATTTTTAAATGCCAGTATTTTTTAGAAAAGAACGAACTGCGCTTGAATCTTTCTTGTTGAGCCTCACAACGATCAAAGTTTTCTCAGCAGGGCATGTTTCGCAGGCCACTTGTTTTTGCATAAGCTAATACGGAGGGTATCCTGAGCCATGGGTGCCCCGAGGGGTGAGTCAGAGGGTCAGCACGTGTCCCACACCCTCCACCGTGGCATGCTGGGGCTTGGCCTTCGGCTGAGGTTCCTCACGGGTGTATTTATAGTGCTGGAATCTTAAAATCTGATTTTTCTGCGTTTATTGGTAAGAGCCTAGGAGAGCATTACTTTGACACAATGGCCAACATTTCTATTTTATGCATATGCATAAATAGATGCATCTATTAAAAATGACTCTTTGAGGTTAAGCTGTCTGGGTGAGAGCTGTTGGGGGGCCCGGGGGCAGGAGGGAGAGCCGGGAGAAGTTTAACCCCTGCCATTGTTTTGTTGCCTCGGAGGGAACACAATAGCTTCTGGGAAGTAACAGTTCTGCTGGCACAGCTAAGGGTGAACAGTTGCAAGCTAAAAGCAGCTACTGTCTGCCGTGCCAATACATCCTTAAGGAGTTCTTAATCCACAAATTACTGACATTATTGTCTATAATTGCTTGTCTGTTGTGACAACACTTATGCAGAGAATGTTTGAAATGTAAACAGCAGCCAGTAGCTTTTTGCAATGAAGTCCTGCCAGTACGGCACCAGCACCGGGCTCTCGCTTGCACCTTCATACCATCCCAGCAGGTTCCCTTTTGGCTCTATGTGAATAAGTATTGCACACTCAGATCCTATATTAAGTAGGGCTTTTTTCTAAGGAAAGTATCTATCTGGCTTGTTATTTCTTTTAATATTGTAACTGAAAAGTGGGTTAGTTTTGTAATAAAACCCTCTCTTGCCTCAGAATGGAATTTGTTAGTTGTATGTCAAAGAAATAAATGATTGGGGGAAAAAAATCCTGTCAAGTCATCTTGTCACTTAAATCAGACCAAATCCTTTTTTCCCAAATTATTTCTGAAACTCTTCAAATAAAAAAATGCATAGGCAGTAATTAGATAAGAGAGAAACTGTGGTTTACACAATGTTATAAATTCCTAAAGGAAGATTTATAACCACAGCACCATTAGCAGTACTACCAGGCATCGCAGTAAAAAACACACAACCATTTTAAGAATAGTAATGAAAGGACTCCCACATTTGTCATCTGGGTGTTGGCCCTGGGTATGTAAATGTGTATATAAATACACACAGAGAGATAAAATTTAGCCCAAAGACTGCCACTAACTCACTGTCTTTTGTTCTTAAAAGAGCAAAAACCTTTGAAGAGGACTTAATTCAATTTTTGCCTGCAGAGGATTCTTTCAGATACAGGATTGTCTAAAAAAATACAGTCCTATCTAACTCAAGAAGATATAAATGAGGTGCTTCCACCGATTCCCTTGGGGACTTGTTCCCATGTCCGAGTGCATTGTAAGCAGCACTTTCCCGCTATAGCAGGGATCGGCTTCCCCGTGATTTTGAGCAGATTGTTTCCCTGCTAGGTCTGTACATCAGGAGATCCTTCACTGTTCGGGAAGGCTTACACAATTTATCTATATAGTATGGAGGGCTAGGGATAAGCCTCTGCGAACAGAAGAAATATTTCCAGGCTACGTAGCTGGGCCCTCGGTAGCATGGTCAGAGCCTGTGCTTCTTCCTCTGCTGCCTCCCCAGGAACCATGGACATCCAGTGCTGGAGGAGGATGGGAGCAGATGGGACCGAGAGGTGCTGGTAAGGTCTGGACTGGCCAGATTTGGGAGCCGTTTCCTCTGCTTTCCAGCTCAGCAGAGGGCTAAGCCCACCCCGCCAGGACAACCACCTGCAGCAGGACAATGTGCTGTCAACCAGCCCCCAAAGCCCCACTGCGCAGCTCTCTCCACGGAGGGGACACTGTGGCCACACAAGTGGGTAACACATGCAGAAGCTACTAGGCAGGGTAATTAGGAATAGGTTTACACCCCAAAATAAAAAAATACAACAAAAACCCAAGCAAAACTCTCTACGTGCCTAGTGCCTTCCTTTGACAGAAGAAATGGGAGTGATTTTCAGGGCTGTAGCATTTAGAGAAGTGGTGCGATATGACAAAAACCTTCTGTTGGACTTTCACGTGGCAGTGAGAACCGGTTCTTGAGAAAGGGAGAAACTCCACGCTGCTGCCTAATGTAGGTCTGATCCTGGGACAGCCAGCTCCAAGTCAGCAACGTTTCATGACCACAATTGGATTTCCATGTTATTGGCTTTTTCCAGACAGAAGAGAGGAGGAGCTAACAAATAGTTCACCTTAGCAAGCATTGTAACAAAAAATATTCCTACATAGTAACAAAGCTATGATAAATACTGTGCGGTTATTTGCTTTGGCAGGGTCTGTGTTTAAGAGCAGGAGAATGCATGAAGAAACACACAACCCAGTGTCATGTACACCTTTAAAGTTTCCACAGCTCCATTTTACTAAATGCACTTTGTTAAATTAAGCAATTTCTTTCTGAGCCAAGATTATTTAAAAAAAGAAAGCCTACTGAGGCCTCTGTTACACTGTAAATGAAAAAAGACAACCTGACCAGACACAGGTAGTACCTATTCCACGTTGAGAGAAAGGGCCTGCCACCGCCTTTTGCGATATTTTAGTTCAGATGGCCCACTGCAAGGGTGGGCGGTTTGGTCTCCTGACTTTTCCATTACTCATCCTTCATCTGCAAACAAAAGCAAAAGGCTGGAAGTCAGTCTTTTGCAGAGCTCCTCGGAGGCGGTGGTGGTTGGGAAGATGCTGCTGGCTTTCTTCAAGTTGCTTTGGCAACTTACCGGCTTCTCCAAGTGTATCTCACCTCCCTGGTCCTTCTGTTCTAGTGCTGGCAGGTGACTGACCAGCACTTCTTTCTCCTGCAGAGCATCGGTAGGCTTCTTCTCTCTGACACTGGAAATGCCTCTTTTTTTTTTCTTCTTTTCTTTGTCTCATAGGCCATTATCTATTGTTTTAGGCCTTTTGAGAGCCTTCTCTCTCTCTCTCTCTCTCTCTCAATGCTGACACCAAGCATCCCAATAATATCTGCCATTTTAGATCTTGGGGGATTTTTCTTAACATACTTAAAAATGGAAACCTCACTTGTTTCATGTCATCACAGCTTGCAGGACTCAAATTGAGTAACTGAAATACTATATTGCTAAGGCAGAACAGAGTGTCTCCTTGTATCCTATGAAATATATATGCCATAAGATAATAAATAGTGAAAAAGATGCCATGAAACAATAATATTATGCATTTCTTTTTTTTTAATTTTTCATTTTTAAAATTACATATTTAAAGTGAAATGCTGCAAGTTAATTACATCTGGAGTGTCATTCAAGTATCTTTCTCTGTAAAGAAGAAAATCATATACTTGATTTGCAACCATCACTGTTACCAGACAGATGTTCTCTCTCAAATACATGGAGTAGAAAGGATGGAAAGTAACCTGGCAGTTTTACGCTAATAAATTAAAATGTTAGGACAGCCTCTATGGCTTTGCCAGTCATTTTGTTTATACGAGTGATATGCCTGGTGTTTCTATAAGGTAAGAAACAAGTGCATTAAAGTTAATGCAAAACTACATCTCTTTAGGCCCTTTTCAAACCAAAAGTTGTCTGTTTTATAAAGTGACTTGTATTTCTGGGACCTCTTGCAGCAGTAGGAAGGAGGAAAAAAACCACTTCCGTCAGGGTGTTTACAATAGCTATAGCATAGCAAGAGGAAGTTTCTAAAGGAAGAGCCGGATATCTGTACTGAAGTGGATTACAGCTGCACCACCAAATCAGATGGAGGGAACTGAGGCCAAGTATATATAAGTGTACGAAAACAAACATCATGGAGAAGAGGGAAGAGTAAAAGTGGCTGTAAGGCTTCCAAGACGTAAATGCACTTCATGCCACTGAATTATGTCAGTGGGTAGTTGTAATTTTTGAAGATGTTAATATCTTTGCCAAGAGAGCAGGCTAAGGAAATAAATCCACGGATGCAGGAAATTAAGGTTGTGGTTCATTTTAATTTTAAAGCTGATTCTGTGAATTTTCTCATTCAATGCTGTCTTTCTTTAAATTTGGTGACTGTGTTCATTCCCTTTCTGACCACCACCTTTACAAGACTATGGCGTTGGGACCATGTCTGTTTATGCATTTGTATCCTACACTACAGGATTCTGTGCTCTACTTTTACAGTTTAAGAACTTTCATTTATAAATAATGTTCCTCCTCATAAGTTTTAAATGTTGCGTGTTCCAAATGGCTGAGAAGGGAGCTACCAATGAAAAATAGAGGAGAGAGATATTTACCTGCACTTAAAAAATCTTTATCTTATCTTTCACATCCAAAAGCACTCTGCTAGTATTTTGAGTCCTGTTTCTGCTCTCATTGAAATTGCTGATAAAACTCTGCATATTTAGAATAATTAAGCTTTTAAACATACATTGCGGTATGGAGTAGCTGTTACATTGTCCACTGTCAAACAGTGATCTGCAGCAAGACAGAACAAGGGAACTTGGCACATCCAGGTCTGACCAATGCACCATAGATTTCCTTCCGAATCCATTTAGAAAACTCACTGGATGGATTTTTTTGCAATGAATCAGTGAAACAAAGTTTTAACAGCTCCAGAATGAAGGCAGTCAAGTTTCCTATGGATTTAGGTTTTGTGACTGGATATTTTTGCTTCCACTAAGTCTTCCATCATTGGAGCATTTGTAATGTGTCTCTCTTCTGTATACTGTCTATTGTCTGATAATAAGCAATTTCATGGTGCAGCCTTTGCCAGTCAGCTGTCCAACCATTTCATGAAACATACTGAAAACTTAACATCATCGAGTCCTTTTCCCTCTCTAGAATTGGGCTGAAATTGGCCAGTGAGTTCAGCAATTATGACAAGGAGAGGAAAATAATCTATATAATCTCTGTTTTCTTAGGAAATTAAGATTAAAAACAAAACAAAACACAAGCATGAAATATGAGCTTGAGAATCATTCCTCATCAGAAAGTCCACACAAAGGCTGTGCATAAGCAAGCGCAGAGGACACATCCCTCACTTGTCATCTGGAACTGAACAGCTCAGTGTGCGTGACTAGTTACTTTTAAAAACGTGCTGTCAGATATTTACCCAATGTGCCAATTCATTTGTGGGCTTGACTCAGCTCTAAAATTAATGCATTTCCTTTCCTTGGGAAGTACAAAAAATTCCAGAGTGATAATAGTATTGACTTTAAGGCGTTGACCAAGTTATCCTATTGCTGTGACAAGCGGTAGGACAAAAAACATCAGGAAAAAATTCTAAACGGAAACCAGTAAGAGCTCCCAAGCAAAACCACAGCTAAGATGGGCTAGACAGTCTTGGCATATTCACATTGTTTGCTATAAATCTCATTCACTTAGTGCTGAGACATCAGTTCAAACAACACAGCTCAGAAGGGCATTGGTATCCGCTCAATCATTGGCAATGGGAGCACGAGAGGTGGGTGGGTGGGAGGGAGAGAGAGCCTGCATGGAGGGAGGGGATCCAGGCATTACAGCCCTCTTGAGCTAACACTTGGCCAACAACAGGCTATCAATTAAAGACTACTGCAGCAGGAAACAGATTAAATTTTTGCTGTGTTTAAAAAGTCAGTTTATAATCCCATTAAAATGAAGCTGGAATAAAAGGAAGAAAAATCACGGTTTTTCTCTTGCAGTATACATACAGTAATGACTTCTGAACTTAGGGGTAGTCGGAGAATTGTATAAAGGCCAGATTTCCTGCATGAAGCTGCTTAAAGACAAAAAAAGCATGTTTGACTTCATGAGCTCTTCCACACTGATCAATAAATTCTAAAGAAAGATTTATTTACACAGTTCAATAACTCCTTGATGAGTCACTATGCTATTTCAACCCTTTTCCATAGGCATTTAATGGTCAGATGGTATCATGCTAAAGAGGATTTTCCAGTCCAACAACTCCATCTTGTTGTATGTATTTTTAAATGTTTATAAATGGATACTCCAGTGTTTGGAGTACAGGATATTTCTCTAGCTGACTGGTCAGAAGCTGGTCTGATCCAGCAGCAACCCACAGCCATTCCTGGCCTACAATTCTTTGGTGACTTATGTGAATTCATTTGATGTGCTCCACAGAAGTAGCTCCCACCGGGCAGAAGGCCAAGTTGCAAAAGCGTCACATTTTGTGTTAATCGGGTACCTCATTGCTGTCTGTGGTCCCGGCTGGCAAACCCTTTTTGCACAGAAGTCCCATTAACTTTAAACTTAGCTCCTTAAAGAGCATAGCAGGGACTGGTAGTGGTAAATGTCACACCAAAAATAAATGGGAACAGAACCTGTGCTGCCCAGAGAAATTATTCCTTTACACGGAAATTCAAGCCTTCTGGTGCTAAATTATCAGAGGGCTTTATCTGTTCAGCCCCGTTCAGATGCTGAATTAATACTGTCTTTGAGAGCATTAATTAATTTGAACTTACGTGGTTCCAAGTCCTGAACTCTGCCATCGATTTTTCCCATCCGTTTAATAGATGAAACTATTAACTGGAAGTCCAAGTGCAGTGTTCAAAAAAATAAACTCATCTCTTTAAAATTAGCTGTCAGCCAGAGGAAAACTTTCCTTCTTTGCTGTACACTGGGAAGAATCAATGCCTGCATGTTCCCTACGAGGCTGGTTAAACCCACAGAGCTCTTTCTGCACTGTTTCCCACTTCCCTGCAGTTTGCCAGTGCTCTCATACCTACCCTAATACCCGTGCCTCTCTCCAAGTACACTTACCATGGGAATGGTTTGAGTATCACAGGTAGAAAATTGAGGGCAGTAGATAGGGAAGGGTGAGAAAAAACTGCCCTGCTAAAGATAAGGACTCTGCCTTTTGTGTAAATAAGTTCAGAGTTAGTTTGATTAGGGGAGATACTACAGAACACACCACCTAAAGGATAAGAATGTGATATGCTTTTGCCAAGGCTCCTATCACTGCTGTTAAAGCGGGATGCGCTGGACTGTGATGGTGTATTTGGTGCATGTCCCTCTTTCCAACAGGCTTGTAACCTCACCATGGGAAGGGACGGGTCAGCGTGCCTTGAATCAGGGCTTCCTGACAGTAGCAAGAATTTGGTTTTCGAATGCTGCTGATGTGTCAGTAAGGCTTTACTAGCACTGGAAAACATGAATTATGTTAAAAAAATGCCTTATTAATGTTTAAAACGTTTTTGACCCTTCCATGAAAGGAGGCAGTAGTTTTGTACTTAGAAACATGCCTTTTGTGTTCCTCCCTTCCTCTGTCCCATACTCTGGTGGCTGTAGGGACCAGAGGCGTTGTACAATAAACTCTGACGTGTATTGAGTGTCACTGCTGTCATGCTGACAGCTATCAATCTTGTCAGCTTGTCTGTGCCTGTCCTGCACTTTGCATGCCCTTTTCAGAGCTTTCAACTCGCCCAAAGCTTGAGGACGGCTGTGCATCCTCTCGTGTTCCTACAGAAAATGGTGCTTTCCTCAAAACACACTGAGACACAGCAAAGTGCCATGTGTGCAACAAGTGTAGGTCTGGGTGTCCCCTGAAGGGAGCACAGGAGGCTGTGCTGGGGTCTTCTTTCCCAGAAGTGGAAGGAGGCGGCTCTGGAGCCCACCATGGCACTCTGCAGCCTCCATGAAGGGCTGAAGTTTCTGAGGGATAGGAACGGCCCCTAAAGTGGTCAGAGGAAGGTAAGAAAGGCTGATAAGGGATGAGGGAGAACGCCTTCCTCCACCTACCATCCTCTGAAGTCCCTTGACACCATCCAGATGTTTTGGCAATGCCATGGTGCTAAGTAACATTATGATAACTTTCTTGTAGCAATATTGAGAAAGACTCCAATGGTGTTCCATGTCACCAAAATACACCTAAAGCAATCAAAGATGCAGAGAAACATCAGGGTGGCCTGACATTTGAAGCCACATCAGTCGTCTTTTAGAGAATAGCGTGCAAAGGTCTGGACATTTTTCCCCTCGGTCATTAGAGAAAGCATGTTGACAGTGCACAGCCACAGCCAAAAATCACATGTTAAAGTTGAGGTCTCCAGAACAATAGCTTGGGATCTCATGGATCCAGAAGCTTTACTTTCACAAGGTGGATTTGATCAGAGTGCCAGGCTTACCATGCAGGAAAACTCATCATTTTAATAACCATTATTGGGCATCTCAAAATGTACATTTTACAGAAAGCAATGACATCTCCAAGGACAGAGAGCTCCAGCACCTCCATCTCACTGCCAGGTTTATCATCCATCCTTTCTGATGCATTTTTTTCAGTGGATGTGTGCACTCACAGGCACACGGGAGAAGATCACGCAGAAAGACTTATCTGTGAAACATAGAGGTGATTAATCTCGTGAAGCCAGCAGAGCACCACATGAAACATGCCTCCTTGCTGAAAGGTGGTCTTGCTTTTATGCAGACAAATCATGAAGGAAGAAAGACCGTCCCAGTATTTTCAGTTATGGCATTCTTTGTTTTAATGATTACATGTGAAGGAATAATTATCCTGGCACTACTGAGCACACCACAGGCTAGGAGCTTTTTATTCGCCAGTTATTGTTTGCATTATAAACTCTGAAGTGAAATGACGCAAGTGCCCTTTTCGTTGTCATATTGTTTGCTTTAGCTTTCATTGGATCCAATCCAATGGTACCTTTACGCAGGCTCCTGTATAATTAAGATAGTGTGCACGGCGTCTGAAAGGAAATCATTAAGAGCCTCTTGTGGAGAATGCACTGATTTCCATGTCTGTGCCTTTTAAGTGGGTATAGCTCACACTCCATCGATTAACTTCTTGATAGTCCAGGCATATTTCAAATATTAATCCCATGTTAAGCTTCCAAAGCAGCTTTCAGCTGAAAAAGTTCAAGCCACTTTGTAGGCTTTAATTCACTTGTTACAAACAGGAATTTCTTGTTATTCCTAATTATAAGATGTTCATTTCTCAGAGAAAAAAAAAAAAAGAGGATTTTTTTTCCTCAGCAATACCTTAGAGTTATTTAAAAAACAAAACAAAATGAAAAAAAAAACCAAACCAAAAAAGAAACAAACCAAAAAAGCAAGCAAACCAAAAAGCAGGTCTCTCAAGTCTCTTTCAGAGTAACTGGCAGATGCCTTGTTTAGAGATGTTAAAACAAGGAATCAAAAGAAACAGGTTTGCTTCTTGGGGAAGAAACCTGGTGGTTTAACAACTGAACAAAAAGGATAGAGGAATATAAAATATTGCAGTTTATTTGCTCACCCACAGTTGCAAACAGAAAGCATAAACTTTCTCATTGCCTATAAATAATAGCCTTTCATCGTTACAAACTCTCTGTAGCTTCTCTATGAATTCCCAGGTAGGTGTGGTGCATCCCAATAGCGGGTTATCACTGCTGTGAAATTTCCAGGCTGCTGCACAGTGTTACGCTGAGCCCTCCTTACCTGAGAGAGCACACCCATGAGTATTCCTTAGGTGCTTCTGCATCGAAACAGCCCTATCTCCTAGGCTGCACCTCACCATGGAGGATATTCCTCTCTTCTAGATCTAATGGGGCAGCCAAGAAAACATCGTAAAACTAAACCACACCTGTGATACAAGAGAAGGAAAAGCTCTGCTGCTGCTCTGCTCACCTGCCTTTCAAGCTGAGGATTGATTTCCCACATCTTTAAAACCTATCCAAAAATTTAGGAGACTTCGGAGGAGATTTGACATCTGAAACCAGTTACTTAAGTAAAAACAACAACAAAAAACAAATAAAAATACAACATACAGTTACTATATGCATATTTGTAGATGATCAATGCGCAATAGCAAAAAATGGTTATTGAATAGGTATTTGGTAAATTCTTAAATCTGCAACTTAAGACTAAACAGTAAGTGTATTTAACTAGGAACTGCTTGACCCAACATGCTTCAGCTAAAATTGTATCAAAGTAATTATAAAACCTGATTAAACAAGGCTTCATTCCCACATGCAACTCCACCTTACTGCCTTGGCAAAGCCATGAGCTGGTAACACCCTTTAGCTGGTTTTCGCAAAGCACATTAGCAATTAATAAAAGCAGAGTGGAGGAGTTCATGTTTATTTCCAACATGCTGATGGTGTTTAGGGAATCAGCGCGCTCTGACAAAGGGTGGTGGTTCCAAAAAACCACTTTGAATCGGCTCCTGTTTTCTGTCTGACTTCAAAGGCAGCAGTCGGTCCAGCGCCGAGGATCTGTGCCAGTCACAGCTGCAGCGCCAGAGCCCAAACCACCCTCCTCATCCTCTCCTGCCAGGTGAGAGCTGGCTCGCTTCACAAAACGTCCTAGCACTCTCAGTAGCAAAGTCCTGGTAGAGTGTTCCCACTTCAGAAGTCAACTAGAAAGGGAAACATATTGCTTTAAATACAGATGACTATTTTTCACAACATTCAAACTGCAGCCACTTACAAGTGTTCTGTGCATTAATGTGTATCCTAATGTATCGGTTCTTGAAAACCAATGCTTTGATAGCAGTTACACTGTGAACACATCCACGAACTGAGCTTACTGCTTGCTGAAAAATTAAATACTGAGCTTTTGACAGTGTGGGCTTCCAGCTGAGCTCCTATTCACCCCTAATAGACTGTATGAGGTTTCAAAAACTATGATTAAGACAATTGAAATAAAGTAGTTAAAAACTCCATCCAAACAGGCTTCATCTGTACCATCAAGGACCATCTGAACAATCTAATTTCAGTTGTATTCCAATCTCTCACCCACTTTTGGAAAACAGCAAACTTTTCTTCCACCCCCATCCTTTGCAAACTTTCCACGCTTCTTCTATTTAAACAAAGAAAGAAGAATGCGCAACATTTTTTCAGACCAGTCACAATATCCCAGCCTCAGGAATTTGTCTTCATATAAAGCCACCATGGCTGTAGTGCAGTACCCAAGTATTTTTTACTCTTTGCTAACACACAGGAAGTGGATTAGAGATCGGAGGTGAATGACAGCATGCTCCTCTGCTAAACATCACAAAACTAAGTTACTATCAAATAATTTTTGCAAGAAAATACAGCTAAATTCTTGACTCTCCTACTCTCCCTTGACTGCATGAGTTTGATCTATGTATGGAATTTTAAGTAATTCAGCATTTCCAAACAGTTAGCTCTGGAGAGAGCATTCTGCACTGCTCCGGGGGCTGCCGGGACTGTCCCTACCAGTTGCCAAGGGACATTATGCATGCTGGTGCTCCAGAAGGGTTTTGGCAAGGAGTGCTTGTCCTTGAGCACAGGTGAGCTTTGCTTTTACAACGAGCAGGGGCAAAAAGACATCTCAGAGCTCTAGGCATGCTCCTCACAGCAAGATAAGGCAGCTTCAGAGAAAAACCACTGAAGTCGTTCAGATTAGCCCATGACCTGGAGCTTACAAAAACCATAGGAATCCTGGAGGAGTTGTGGTGTCTTTAGGAAATGGATATATTTGTACTGTCTCCTGACAACACATGACAAAACTTTATTAGAAGTCCAAACATCATGAAAATGGTGAACTGCTACTGGAGCAGCAGTGCTGTTCCTGACCAGAAGTGGCAAGCTGCCACACCTGAGAGGGTACAGCACCCCATGAGGGGTAGTTTTAGCAGATGTAAAATATACCAGGTAACTTGATTTCTGCTATTGCTTTTCTCTAAGAAATATGAAAATTAAAGCAATTAAAAATCAACTGCAAGTCCTTTCTTCCAGATCTGCTAAATAAATGCAATGGGCCAGGTTCCTGAGGATATGTTTGTTCTCCAGAGAGAACAGCATGTGTGCTTGCTTCTGCTGAATTTTAAGCTATTCAATGAGGACTACCAAATCTGTCAGTTATACGGATTCAGAATCTATTTTCCAATAAAGCATTTATCCAAGGGGACTGAAGAAATTCAGCAAACTGAGTCCTTTTAAGAATGGAGCAGCATTCACCCCCTCAAAGAGGCACTGGATATGGGCAGCAATCTGGCAAATCTCCCAGGCTTTACATAAATCTCACAAACCAGTGCCCCCCATCTTGATTTGTACCTGTCGCACTGGGGCTCAGGCAGGGGTGCTGGCACTGGCCGGCCCCCTTCGCCACCAAGCAGTAGCTCTGGTCCCAGGTGTCAGCAAACCTGGGTTTCTGACCAGGAACACTCAAGGCTTTGAAGGGAGGAAGCAATTGTTTTTAAATACCTGAAAAATTGTGCCAGAAGAAGAAGAGGAGGATGTTCTGAATTCAACAATATTTTTCCTTTAAACACAAGCCAAAATACTGTCATCAACCAGTACTATTTGAGAAAAATGTTAGCTTTCAGTTTTCAATAATTAGCTGTTTTCATGATCAAGTTGCCATAGGTAAAGCTTCAGTAATAAGTTGCTGAAGCTGTGAAGTCAGATGCATGCTCATTAGCAAAGATGTTTAACTTAGCTCCTCATTCTCATGTTAGTAAAAAAGTGTAAATACAGGGAAAAAAGCTATTAATTCAAAAGTATTGCCCATTTTAAAGCATTATGAGGTAGTTCTAGTCACACAGTTTACAATACTAAGTAGAAAGGAAGTGATCAGCACCTTCCCAGTAAGTTTGGAGAATGGAGGTACGTAATCTATTGGCATAACAGTTTTCTTCCCAGGTGGAAGATGCTTCCTGACTCACAGACTGGCAGCACAGCTGCTTTTTGTCCTGTGCTGTGACCTGCCTGGGATATAAAGTAGCTGTTGGAGCAGCAGGCGCAGCTGCACTAGCTCTGAGTGCTCCCACCATGAACTCTAAAGCTATCTGGCAGTCATGCAGTAGAAGAAGCACAGAACACGAAAGTCTTTGGCACAGGGCAAGTCAATCAGCCTATATGCCAGAGAGCAGGTTGGACACCACTCCCGAGAGTGTGTGAAAACATCTGCAAACAGAAATGTTCCTGAGTCTCCAGCTGCTCCTGCAACAGCTCTTTGGAAATTAGTACAAAAACGTTAGTTTGGCATTTGGAGGCCAAAGGCAAACAGTTGAGAATGCGGGGTCTCTGTGAACATCATCTCGTGGTCACATCCAGGAGGCACTAAATTGCAGCTCTGTCACGAGCAAACCTCCACAGCTCTATCTGACCCTATGAGGAGAGGCTGAAGAGCTGCCCTGCCAGGTGGGAGAGACTTGAACTCATTTTCTTTCACATTTTATGTAACTCAGCCCAAACCTTTTCCTTTGGTTTGGTGATAGGACACCGAAGTCCTATCCCTTTATACTGAGGAAGGACACTGGCATAGTCTCTCTTTTATACATGGACTACTTTTCCCAGCAAAACTGGTTTGGGGGAAAAAAAACCCGAACAACAAACAAACCTGAAGTACATTAATTTTTAAAGTTCAGATTTCTAAGCATTTACACCTAGTTCCTGTATTTGGAATGGTGATGGTTCCCTTATGGGCTTAATATCGGGGATGCACCATCCAGTGACCATGAGAGAACAGCATCCTGCCAGGCAGGCAGATAAAAACCTCATGTTTTATAACTGAGGGAGTGGTGAAATGTCCCCAAGAACTTAAAAGCAGGAAAGCAGAGTTTTGAGCTGAATGTCCCTATCGTGCTACTCTTATACCCTCAACCTCTGAAAGTCCCCCAACATGGACAAATCCCAAAATAGCTCCTGCTGAGTGCAGCAGCTGCTGAGCACAAGGACAGCATGCTCTGTGGCTGCCCAAACCAAGATGATAGCACATCAAAACGTGTGGCTGGGAGGAAGGAAGCGGAGGACGTTTTCCAGTGTTACGCTGGAAAAGGAATCTTAAAGCTGCCAGTGCTATTAGTTCTCCGTCAATCACTAATACCACTATGGGCTCATTTTATACAACAATATCTTGAAGAACAAACCAACCCTCCTCCCCTTTGATTGTTTACTCAGATGAAATATTACACAATAAAAAAATGAAGTATGCTGTGGTAGTGATGACAGCATCACGTGCTCAGAAAAAGATGACATGGTATTAAAGGGAAAAGTTCAGCCCTTTCTTGCATCCAGTAGGAAAGAGTGATAGAAATGGATTTTAATTATTAACTTGGGTTAGCTATCACAGTACCTGAGAAACTGCCATATGGAACATATTCCAATATAGTTTCCACTCTTAATGGCCTCAAGCCTTCCAAGAAACACATTTTGGGTTACATAAACTGATATCAAAGTGGCCTTGCTTTCCCTTCCCCTAGAGCTACAAATACATCAGCCGTGCAAGAGGCATTAATGTACAGTTAATGTGTCCAGTGAAATTTCTAGTGAAACATACTGTGGTTACTTCAAGTAACCACTTGGATGGAATAAGATTTAAAGTAGGGGGAAACTTGAAGGAGAAATTCCAGCTATGTTCCCCTCCCATTTTAATTTCTTCTCAGCAAAGTTTCTGCTGTGATCGTGGCTGTGCTTTAGACCAAAGTGTGAAGGATGCAAGGCATGAAGAACTGTACTATTCAGCCCTTTAGTTACCCAAATCATCTATCCCTAAAAAGATAATAAGTAATAGCCATGAAAAGATGGCATAGATATCTCCTTTATATTTTGGACACATGGAAGGAGAAATAAAAATCAGCACCAATGGAAGCCATGTGAACAGCAGTGGCACTAGCTTACAGTCTCTATGAGCCAGTATCAAGTTTCCATCACTATTTTTCAGATGAATATTTTGTTCCGGAGACACAATTTTTGCTGCGTGTAGACGCATTTTTTTTCCTTCCCCAGAGATGTTATAAATAATGGTACATATTTATATGAAAGCAACAGGATTAAAATACCAGAAACTGATTTCCTGCTTCTGCAAAAAGCAGTGTATGGGCAAACCAAGGGAGGCTTTCCAGAAATGCTTGTGAAAGCTTGAAGATCAGTGCCCTCTGGTTTTGAAAGACAGATGGGTTAGAGGAGGAAAGTAGTGAGAGCACAAGTGAAGTGATTCTTCGGGCTACAGTCTGGCTTCAGGAGATCTGGTTTCAATTCTTCTTCAATATTACTTCAGTATAACAAGTGAGGAGGTATCACAGGCACAGAAAGTGCAGGTATATAGTCGCACATGCAGTTTTGGTTAATAGAAGTACATGGAGGATGCAAGAGGATCTGTATTCCAGCTACTGTGGTCTGAGCTAGTGAATGTGCAGAGAGCCATAGGGAACAGGGTAGCTCCGTGCCTTTCAGTCAATTATAGTGCTAACAAATGCAAGAGCTCATTGTTTCTTCAGGCTCTTTTTGCTCACAAAAGGACAATATTCCTCACTATTTTTCTCTGCAAAGCAAGTAAGGGCATTTCAGAAAAGGGCAGCTAAAGTGGATGTCACAGAATACTCATCCAACATTGTGATGAGATTGACTCTAAGAAAAGCATGTTGTATACCAAATGCATCCTGTGTGAGGCCAACGTTAGCCTTAGAGTGGTGGAATACAGTGAATGCATTGATAGGCTCAGTGTCTCACACTTGTTTCTGAATAATAACCATCTGAAGAAAAGCTAAGATGCAAAATAGCAGCATTCCTCAAAGGTTCACACACTCACACTTACACATTTGCACACAAAGACACAACTGCAAACAAATCTGGAACAGAATAGCACTGGCCCAGCTTTTCTTTTTTTCAGGGAGCTCCTACCTCTTCATAAACCAGGCTCTTCTCAGGGCTCTCCACCCCCTCCAAGAAAGCATCTGAATCAGTTCAACCTACAGTGGAAAGGGGGGAAATAAGGGAAAAAAATCCCATGTCATTTGAAGTTTGAGTAAGTAAGTATGAACATAGTTTCTGCTGTTTTATTTCTATCAGATTTGGCTTTCTGTTGGTTGGGTGGTTTTAACAGCTGTCTCTTTGCACACAGTTGTGCAACATTTTTTTACAGCTTGTTAATTTAGACTCGAGGTTGCAGCATGTGCTTCCTTTCAGACATAACTAACTTAAAATAACAAAAGCCAAAAATTCCTTCTTAAGAAGCTCAAGGTCACCTGTTTAAAGTTTGAAAAGGATCAGGATCCTGTAATTCCAAGCACTGTTAATGAAACAGGTGAAAAGTTTCCTTCATATTACCTTGCCAGGTGTGCTTTACAGCTGTATCCCACTGCAGAACCACCACAAAAATCAGCTTGCTGTGGGTGTGCTGGTTGAAAAGAAGACTCTTGCCACAAACATATTACAGCTGCTTGTAGCCCCCCTTGGAAGAGGGGTGACTGCATGAAAAGAGTAACTGAAATGCGATTCCCTTAAAAAAACAAAACCCCAACCCCCCAAAAATCACTAAACAAGTGAACAGCAGGATATCTTTCATAGTTTCATAGCCTGGTATCCTCACCGTTTATGGATGTGTTAAAACTTGAAGAAAATGCAATTTTACTTATCTTAAGCATGGTAAAGGGAGACATGCCAGGGAGATGACAGTAATAAAGTTTTCTCAGAAGATCAAAATGCAGCCCCTGAAGGGCTTTGCTGTAGTTGAAGGATGAGAACAACGCAACTGTATACATGATGCACAGGAGTCAGCGACAAACTGTTAGAGCTGAGTGCCAGCCAGAGAGAGAAAGCAACAGAGACAGAAGAAATATGTGGAGGAGTGGTAAGACTGATGTCAGGTTTTTGTTGTAACAAAGTGCAACTTCATACTGTGTAGCTGATAGAAACAAGATAGGTCTCTGAGATGCTTTGATTTAGTAAACAGTTCTTTGCTAAGCAAGCTACATTTTTGGGTACTCAAGGCAACTGTGGGCAGATGCTAAGAGAAAGAGGGACAGGGATGCATTAAGTACTGCTCCCTTGCCAGGGAGAATAACCTCAGTTTCAAGACAGATAGTGAGTGACAGAGTAAGAACAAGCACTTCTGAAAAGCCTCATAAGCAAAGCATCAAAAGGCATTTGCTTCAACTTACTGTTTCCCTTTAATGTCTGTAGGCTGAACGTATTATTTCCAATCAGCCTCATACTATTTTTATCCCCATGTATGGACATTGCATCTCTTTTCTTCAACCCAGGCCTTTGGAGTCCTTCCCAGTGTTGTGAAGGAGGAGAGAATATTACACATTTTATATTTAGCTACTGTAGATTCAAGTCAAATATTTCTGATTCTCAAGAATGGATACTTTGAACCCAGACCCACAGTAGGCTACTTAAAAATTACTTTGGTTAGGTGGAAAACTAGTGAGCACTGTTACTAATACAAAGAGCATATTTCTCTCTTCACCTGTTCTAACTATCAGATTGTCTGAGGGACAGGAAACATAAGAATTTAACCCTGTAGTTCAACCAGAATATGAAAAATACTTGCTTTTTGAAGAGTGTAGTTGTGGTCTGATGACACAAAGGAATGGAATTTCAGCTGAATTGCCCAGTAGCTTCTAATTGGAAGAAGAGGTACAGCTTATAGACAGCCTCAAATGGCAATGAAGTGTTGATAAAAAGGTGTAATGACACTTACAGGCACAAATTCATTGCTCACAGAAAAATGCCATGTTGCAAGGTTTATCTCTACAAAATGCCAAGAATGCTCTTCTGCTGTATAGCAACTAACTACATTATTCTGGTCACAAGTAGTGTTCCCCAGGGCTCAGTATTGGGGCCAGTTCTTTTTAATATCTTTATCAATGATCTGGATGAGGGGATCAAGTGCGCCCTCAGTAAGTTTGCAGACAACACCAAGTTGGGCAGGAGCATTGATCTGCTTGAGGGTGGGAAGGCTCTACAGAGGGATCTCGACAGGCTGGATCGATGGGCTGAGGCCAAATATATGAGATTCAATAAGGCCAAGTGCCGGGTCCTGCACTTGGGTCACAGCAACCCCATGCAGCGCTACAGGCTTGTGGAAGAGTGGCTGGAAAGCTGCCCGGTGGAAAAGGACCTGGGGATGTTGGTCAACAGCCAGCTGAATATGAGCCAGCAGTGTGCCCAGGTGGCCAAGAAGGCCAACGGCATCCTGGCCTGTATCAGAAATAGTGTGGCCAGCAGGACGAGGGAAGCGATCATCCCCTTGTACTCGGCACTGGTGAGGCTGCACCTTGAATACTGTGTTCAGTTTTGGGCTCCTCACTACAGGAAAGACATTGATTGAGGTGCTGGAGAGTGTCCAGAGAAGGGCAACGAAGCTGGTGAAGGGTCTAGAGAACAAGTCTTATGAGGAGAGGCTGAGGGAGCTGGGGTTGCTTAGTCTGGAGAAAAGGATGCTCAGGGGGAGACCTTATTTCTGTCTACAACTACCCAAAAGGAGGCTGTAGCAAAGTGGGTGTCAGTCTCTTTTCCCAAGTAACAAATGATAGGCCAAGAGGAAGTGGTCTCAAGTTGCACCAGGGGAGGTTTATATTGGGTATTAGGAAAAATTCCTTCACTGAAAGGGTTGTCAAGCATTGGAACAGGCTGCCTTGGGCAAGCGGTTGCATCACCATCCCTGGAGGTATTTAAAAGACATGTAGATGTGGCATTTAGGGACATGGTTTAGTGGTGGACTTGGCAGTGTTAGGTTAACAGCTGTACTTGATGATCTTAAACATCTTTTCCAACCTAAATGATTCTATGATTATCTCTTACAAATCACATCATCTGCAGAGTCTACTGTATTACAGCCCTAACTCATCTCATGGTTTATTTTAGCATTACGATGACAGCCCCGGTTAGATTATGCTGAGACTTGTAGGATGGCTGCTCCATTTGATATGCAGGTGATGCTCAGCTACAGGAATGGAATTTGCAAGCCTGAACTGAATACTTACATCCTCTGTGCAGTGAAAGGCTTCGATGCCTGTGGTTACCATTCACAACATCCACATGGAAGAATGCCTGAAAAGCTTCTCCAGATTTTAGCACCATCCAAAGACCAAGTTACAGACCAAATCTACAGTTCAAATCTGCTTTGGGGTGAAATGTCTGCATCATTCCTCAGGAAAGAACAATCTTACACCTGATACCACAACAGCAACACAGGCACAAGATATGCACCCTGGGACTGCTTTGTGCGAACACTGGGATGGACCCTCGCTTTCCCAGCATTCACATAAAATACAGAAGCGGCTTCTGCCTGAGCAGCCAGAAACAAGACCTTCATGTGCCCCCTGGTTGGAAATCTCTCTTATGCTGAGACCACAGTGCCAGACTCTCCTGGCACCATGCATATCTTGTTAGTAGACCATGGAAGACCATAGCTGGTCTTCACATAGAAGGATGAAGGGGTCCCCTCAGCATAAGAGCTGCAGAGTTTAAGGCATCCTGTCCAGGGGCAAAAATGTAACCTCCAGTTCCTTTTAGCTGCAAATGGCATTGAGCTTGTTTCTCACTTCCTAGCAAGGGCCTCCAGGCTATTCTGTAATGATGCTCCCTCCTGCAACCTACTGTCTTTTTCAGTGACAGTGGCTGCAAGTTCTGTGCTTTTTGCTGACGTCCTTTTAATCACTGTATCATTCATGCTCACATCACTTCACAAATCAGCGCCACAGGCAGGCTCTGTATGAGGAATCCCAGGTGGCTTTATGAGGTGACGAGGTGCAGAGATGCTTAACCACAGCTGCAGTGGCTGACCAGTCTGAGCACAACTCCAGGAGTCTATGTAGCTTGTCTGGCAAAAAAACATGGACATCCATGGAAGCCCGGGTGTGTAAATGGTCAAGCAGAGCTCTCAGAGGCTACTCTCAGAGGTAGGCGGATACATTCTCCTTTAATTTGCACTTTAGCCTTGTAGATCCTTTTGTGAATCTGACCCACTGATCCCTATTACAAATTTTGTTGTACTGATTCTCCAGATCATTTGGGATAATGTTTGCTGAAAGTCAAATCATATTCTTCTAAGGGTAATTGCCACAGATGACTGCGTGCATCACAAAGAAACACAGACACCATTCAGTCAGGAAGCCTACCCTCTCCAAAAAGCATGAAGGGACACGGAAAGGCAGAGGTTGGCACGTTTTCCACTAGGCCAACCAGAACAGATTGCTAAAGCAGATTGTAAACCTTTTCAAACTAAACGCTTCCAATGGAAACTTCTCTTGCCGTCGGTGCTGAAATCCAGGTAGCAACAGAGCCCAGAGACATGCCACAAGCCAGCAGGCAAGGCGAGCCTCTCCCATTCTCCAGGCGTGCAGGCCAGGGGCACCAGCTGCTGCAGGGGGCCAGCTGCTCCCCCCGGAGTGGTAACATGTCTGTCAGGGCATGGCCCTCTGTACCTGAGGGGGTCAGGCTGAGGACAGCCCCCAGACCAGGGCATCAGGCACGTCCGTGGAGGTGAGGCAGGTCTGGGCTGAGGAAGAGGAGAGGGGAAAAGATTGCTTGCTGAGCACGCACAAGCAGGTCTCTCATTCCTTAGCACCAGCTGACGCCAGGACTGTTGGGGGAACAGAGAGGGTCCACATTAAGCTGAAAAATGGGCACCTCAGGGAGATATGTTCCCCTGTTCAACCCTCAAGGCCATAGTAGAGAGAACATGGAAGAGACTTAACAGAGCAGAAGTGCTGTAAGCAGCAAGCTGGTACTCTAGAAGTGGGAAGGTGGGAAGACTGGGATGGAAACAAGCAGCTGGGAATACAAGGAGGCATGAATGATTGACAAAAAGGATGACTGCAATTTAGGAAACACAAAAACCTCAGTTACAAAGTGGAATAATTATAATTGGAAAAAAGAAAATACCATAAAAAGCACACCACATCAGAAAAGGTTATCAGACATCCATCATCCATTCCATTAAACAGTCTCAACACATAAAGCTAATCATAATGCTTGGCTCATTAGTCTTACGAGTTAAAGATTCAGGATTTCCTGGCCCACTTTCTGACGTCGGTAATAGGACAGCAACAATACAGCAGGATCACTGGCATCAGGGAGCAAACTTAAAGTGCAACCACAGCACTCGCACAACGTGAGCAAATAATTGTTTGCAGTAGCTGGCAGCCGGCTTGGAATGGGATTATTATTAGTCTATTAAGCCTTTCTTTTTTAACAGCAATCTTCACTTAAACATATATCTTCTCTTCTTTTCATCATTAAAATCTAATTCCCTTTCCTGAAGGTATAAAGTCATTGGCAGAACAAAAAAGCTTCTCTTTTAATGTTCAACATGTTTGAACACCAGCTATTGCCTACTGGTACTCTTCATCCATTAGTGGAGCTGAGCTCCTGCCGCTGCTGTCAGGGGTAACTTAGTTACCAGAACATTGACTTCCTAAACCCTCCAGGAGAACAGGAGGACACTGAGGCTGTAAGCACAACACTGCATTCTCCAAGAAAACGGTCTGTTTCTTGGCAACTGGAAAAACAATCTCTCTCAATTAACTCACTTAGTCTAGTCCACATCTGCTGTTAAAACACTAGAGGAAAAATGTTTGAGCCCTTTCAAATTGCCGATAATGAAATTACACAGACAAGAGATTAGATTGTTCATTTGGAAACCAGTTTAATTAATATAATAGCCTGCACATTTTATTTATACCCTTTCTAAAATCGTTGATTCAATAGTTTCATTTCCTCTCCTTTCCATAGCATCACTTGCTGTGGAGTTATGAAAAAGAAAGAAGAAAAAATACTTGGAAATTTTTTCCAATTAATTCAAGGCAAAGTTCATATTAGAGCTGTTATTAAAATATAACTATTTGCATATGTGTTCAGTAAAAGTCATGTGCAGTGGTAGGATTAGGAACACAGCTTGACAATCTTGCATTCAAGGCTCATCCTGGCCTGAGCATTACATTTCATCTTCAATGGGTCTTTTTTTTTTTTTTTTTTAGAGATAAGGAGTATTACTCTATATTTCTGTTCCTTATGCTTTTTCCCCCCCTCACACTTGTGAAATACTAACACTCACTGTCAGACACCTGCCTTACAATTCACAGGCAGCTGTCTCCATTTGCTTGTTTAAGGTTTAAATCCCAAAGGCAGTGGGAGTTTTGCCTTTTAGGTGAAGTTCAAAAGTTGGCAAATGTCCCTAATGAGCTTGTAAACACATTTCTCCAACTAAAAGGAATTGTCAGAGGTTTCTAGCAATGAGAGGGATTCACTCTCCTCAGTCTACCTAATGGCTTTTCTGTACTCTATAGCTTCTTTGCCTCCCACAATTTTCATATGCTAATTCCATTTTTAAACTCTTAACTGCACAAAGCGGTCACTACTAGTTTGAGACAAAGTAGATATGATTCACACAAAGGTCATTACTTAACTAGGAAACACTATTAAGTAAATAGTATTAAGAAAAAAAAATATCATACCTTGGGCACAGGAACTCCAAATTTCCACTAGGAAAAACCCCACCACCAAAAGTCTATTCTGGGCTCCTCACAGAGCAGCACAGACACTATTACCAAGCTGGCCTATCCATGAACCTCCTGATATTTTTAGTATGCCATCAAGTAAAGAAGCAATTTGTACCTTAAAAATAACCATTGCTTCCTACGTTGCCTCTTTCGGAGCCAAAGGTAGAGAAAACATCGATTACAAACACATAGCTTTTTCCAGGACACCATTTAACGAAGGTACTTTCTTTTCCTATTGATCAACCTCACATACTTATATTTTGTTGAATGACAAACAATAGCCCAGGGGAAATTAAACACTGAAATCTGCAGACACTCTGGGACAATATTTGTTTAACAGCTGCCGAACTCTGGAAGTAACAGCAAAGAGTACTATGTAAGAAAATCCTGTAACCCAAACAGATAATATTCTGGTTAACGTCATGTTGAGGCTCTACTTGCCTAAAACATCACTTTTTATAAGAAAACAATGTTCAGCTGAGGATCCACAGTGCAGAACTATTTGTTCAGTCCAGAAACGTAAGAACCTAAAAATGTTCAATAAGTCAAATTCAGGCAAATATATAATTGCCATTTTTTTACAAAGAAAAAAAAATATATAATACAACAGATGACTTGGTCTTACTTAATCTTTGAAAAATATTACTGAAATGATAAATTGTACGCTAGGTTGTTCCAGCCTTCAGTGTTAAAACTGAATTCATAAAAATAAATCTGAAAGGGTCAAAAGCTGTAAATGCAGACCTGGACCAAGAGTTGACAAAAAAAATGAACTAATTAGGCCTCTATTTCTTAGCAAAATGTACTAGATTTTATGTCATGATTGTTTTATGATACTAAATGGAAAACTTACTGTTTAATCTTCATAAATAAAAAATATTTTTATGAGCATTAAGAAGAAAGTTGACAGTTTGCCAAATAGATATGTTTTTCTGGTCTTACCGGATATTTTTTAAATCTGAAGCTGGCCAGCAGATTAACATAGCTTGAAGAAGTGGCTTCATAAATTGTATATTTGTTTGACTATTACCAGAGGGAGGAAGGAGGCCATTCAGCTGTTTCTCCTGCTGTTATATCTGAGCATTCCTGCAGAAACAACAATGCTTTACTCTAGGCAAGATTTTCTTTTTTTTTTTTTTTTTATTTAACAGCAGCTAAGTTGCCTTTAACTACAGACCTCAGTGCACAGGATGAGGATAGGAGATATGGAGCTGACCATTCACAGAGGGTAAGGCCAGAGATAAAGATCATAAAATACATACAGTGCTAGCTGCCAACATTGAGGCTAAGGAAGTAAGGAAAGTCAAAAAAACTTCCAAATAGAAGGATAGGGAATGTCTTTCTTACTGACCTTAAAGGTCACTTGGGTTCTCTCTGTATTGTAGCACAGGAAATAAGGTTAGGGCTGGGACTGCTGATTTCCCATTTGCTTTCAAGCCTCAAGAATATGGCAGTAATTCTGATGCTCAGCATCAGAAAGCTACCAAAGCAGCAAGAAGAAACCTGACCAGACACTAGAGGAAAGACAGGCAAAAGGACTAAACAAAAGCATTCCCCCCTCCTTTTTTAAAAAAATCTGTTAAAGGTGGTTTTATCAGTGCATTCTCTTCCTCTGTCAGATTAGATATTTCTATCCTTTCACTTCTGTTGTTGTCTCAGTAATGGAATTTGCTTAGCCAATGCTTAACTAACTGTGCTGCACCACCTTTTTTAAGCTTCTACCATGCTCCCCTTTCAAAGGTTGTTCTTCCCATAGTACCAGTAGGGAAGCTGGGCAAGTCAGTAATCTCCCAGCGCTTGCTTTTTTGATGCCTTGCTGCCTCCTGTACTACTTCTGTTATTCTATCATGTGGATTTTCTGCCTCTGCTTCTTGAAGGTCCCAGCTACGCTGTCTTTTCCCTCTCTTCACCCTTCCAGTGGCACAAATCCTGCATCCGTATCTAACCCTGCCCGCTCCTGCTCTCCTTTGATGCTATTTTCCCAGATGTTCCCATAGATCTCTATTGGTCTCCAGTCAGTACTATGGCCTTCCTTTTATCTTTGAATTTATTAGATAGACTAGCTCCAATAGCTACACACTCCTGATGGGAGTCTCTCTTGTCCACTTGTACCCTGAACCTTTTTCCAATCCAGCTTTCTTCTTGCATCCTCTGCAATTTCTTTAAACAAAGCTTCTATTGGTCTTAGCAAAAGCATGAAATTCAGATTCCACCCTTATCCTTCTTTACCCATCAGCCATTATCTCTGTCAGCTCTGATATGTACCAGAAATCTTTTCCCTTGCTTTCCATCTCTCTGGTTTTCCTCTCACTAAACCCTTCTTTACTCTCACATGCTAAGGATGGTCATCATGCCTCATTCCTCTAAAGACCTGTTTCCTCATTCCCATCTTTTCATCCAATCCACTGGTAATTCTGCGTTGGTCTTTCAGTTACTTTATTCAGACCTTTCTCCTTCTGTCCAAACTACAGTCTCTCCCTGGCTTTGATATCCCATAGAAGACTTGACATCGGTTCAAGGTGAGTCTGGCAAATCCTCACTAGGAAAGATGTGATACTATCCCTTGCTTTATAACAAAAAAAAATTGCAGCAGCCATCTCTCTGCTGGGTATGCAATACAGACCTCTTCTTTTAAATGTCATTCTACACCTCCACATCTGAGCTACATCTTATTGACTATACTTACGAACTACTTGGAAGGCTTAACTATCTCTAGCCTTCCAGCAGTACAGATGAAGTACACAGATAAAATCTGCCATCACCTTCATTTTATTTAATGTAGCATATCTTCTCACCTGAAAAATTCCATCATGAACCACCACAGCCACGTAGAAGATTAATTTCCTATAGCCTACTGACCAAGCTATCCATTACCTGCACTCTTCCAGGAGGTCTCTCTTCTACCGCATCTTCTGTTTGCTTTCCAGATTCATCTCCAACTTACCTTCTTTTTCCTCATTCTCTTTTACTGTCAGCTCCATCCTTCACTTAACTCACAACTGCTCAAAATTGTTTTCCCTATGCTGTTCCTGAACTTGGGAAAAGGTATCTACAAGCATCTACAAAGCTGCCTGATAGCTGTCCTTCCAATTCCTCTCTGCAACACAGAAGTTTGAAAGACAGGTCACTGGCACGGTGAGACTGCTGACAGCCATTCTGATCAGTATTACTTTGCTTCCTCACAATGCCTTCGATACGGTACTCTTATTTGAGGTTTAAGGCACATGGCAAAGAGGTAGAGAGAGCTTTCAAGTGGGTACCTCTCAGGCCCGCCGGTAAAAATATTTTTATTTCCTTCTCAAATATTTCGACAAAAAACAGTTACTCATCTTCTCAACCCTTTATACCATTCCCGATTTGTACAAACAAACAAAAAAATCTGTAATATTATTCTGGCATTTCCTCAACTTTAGAGAAAAGTAAGAACAAATGCAGTCCAGGCTCTGCCATGATTCTTGAGTCTCACCAGAAAGCACTGCCGCCTTTGCAGTAGGTACCACATATTGATGGTATTTTCAGACCTTTGCTTCACTCCGAGAGTCACAAGGCTCTGCTCTCTCGCAGCGGTTGAGGACCAGCTGCAGCAGACAGGCCCCAGCGCGGTGGGCAGCGCAGCGCAGCGCAGCGCAGCCGTGCAGCAGCGGCGGCGGAGCAGGATCCGGCACCGCGCCCCGACAGGCAGCTCTGTTTGGAAGAGAGCTCGCTCCCTCTGCTTACCTCCGTAGTTTTCCTCCTTTGTGATTCACAGTTCACGCACAGCTGCAAAGGACATTAGTGGGAGAGATCCAGATGAAGAACTTTGCTTTGTTTTTGTGACACTGGAGCTTCCAGTTAAGTTTATTTAAGGTAATAATGTAGCCGCTGATGGAGGCAGCCTCCCAGTCATTGCCATGTCAGTGCTATGGATGTAGTGAAAAGCCAACACTCACAGTCACTGTGTTAGGAAAGGTAATTTGAATTTCTAATGCATTCTGGTACAACCACGGTGCACCAGCTAATGCTTTTGCACACTGACACCCCCAGACAGGGGGTAGTTTTACACTGTCTTTGCTATTGATGCTGGATGGCCCTCCATGATCCAAGGAATAGCTGGTGCGGGCTGGCTTACAGCTGCATTTCATGTGGGTCCTGGTTTCTGATGTGCATTATCCTACTGTCCACACTTGGAAGCAGAGCAGAAAAACCTGCTCCCTGCCCACACAGTGGTCTGGTTAATTTACTCCAGAGCAGATCTTGGGTGTAAACCAATGCATATGCAGTGCAAATAATTCAAAGGGACTTGAATCCCTACAGGAGAGAGGGAACATGCCAAGTAATTAAACAAATTTACCCCACTTTCTTCAGATTCCTCTGCCTAATGTTACAGCTTAGAGAGAGCAGTTTCACAGGTAGTCTAATAGGAGAAACTCAGTCCAAGACCTGATTACAATGTAAACTTTTTAACTCAGGCTAATTTCTCTATGAAACCAGATTTCTTTTCCAAGCAGCAAAAATCTTGCTAAGCTCAGACTGTGACCAAAGAAGCAGTAGCTCTGTAAAAGGATAGTTGTAGATACAGTATGTACAGCTGTTTGTAACAAATTCTCCAAATCAAGCAAATTTACTTAGTATATCTTGCATGTTGTTATTCTACACCTCAGATAAGTTTCTCACATCAGCCTAACATGTTCCCAGGTCCACTAAAATAAATATTTTCAATGAACCACATTCAGCTCCAATTTATGATACCAGAAGTCCCACCTATTTACACAGGATGAATTTTCCTGCATTTTCTAACTTACCGCGCATGCACATGGGAAAATCCATACAAGGTTGCCCTTGTTGCCAATGCAAGTTCACTCTCACACACACTGTGCAGCATTCCCATGCCTGCTAAGTATTTCCAGCAGCATGTCAATCTAACTTGAGCTACTGAAGTGTTTGCTTTTCATATGTTCTTCTATTTTTTCTACATCTTAAGATATAAAAATGAAGTGCTTAGAAGTTCTTAAATAAATATGAACTCCCACATTATTACAGGCCATTCTCCACTGCGGGCAACCCCCAGTATTCCCTGGAATCATAGAATAGGTTGGGTTGGAAGGGACCTTTAAAGGTCATCTAGTCCAACCCCCTTGCAGTGAGCAGGGACATTTTCAACTAGATCAGGTTGCTCAGAGCAGTGTCCTATCGCAATTTAGATCACAATTAGAAAGCACAAGGGAGAAGTAATTTGTTCATCTTGCACTGGGTGCCTAAGTCTGTGGTAGGTTTTGGGACCTTTGGCTTCTGTTTCAAAACCATTTGAAGGTAAACCACCTTGGAAATTAAAGTTCAAAATAAAAATGAGGAGGGATGTACACAACACACAGTGAACTATTTTTGGAGAACAGGTGCTGCTTATCCTATAGCAAATCTTCATCTGCTGCGTAGCATGAGCTGAAAAATAATGACTGGAACCCAGGAAGGCCATTTGATTTGAACTGGAAAAGGTTTTTTTGTTTGGGTTGGTTTTTCTTCAGTTTATGATCTCAGAGAAATCAGTGACGATCAAGTGCTCAGTGATCCAAACTGCAGTAATTTCAGAGTACTCATGTGACCTGAGCACTTTTCCAGTGACAGGTTTCTGACTGTGCTGTACAAAATAAGTCTATCTGAAATTTATTTCGGGAATCCCATGGCTTACAGAGGCTTGTGGAGGAGGATCATAGAAACACCTAGGGAAACAGGACCTTCAGTTAGGTTATCCAGGGCCCTGGGAAGCTGAGGCTTGACTATTTCCTGTGAGAGAGTCCACCACTTCTGAGCAACCTGTTCCAAAATCTGGCTGTTCCTATGGCAAAGAATATTCTTCTCGTATCCAGACAGAATTTCCTGTGAAGCAACTTGTGCCTGTTGCCTCTTGTCCTGCCACTGTGCATCCTGAATGCACATGACATCTGCGAAAAGGATGTCCCGTCTTCTCTATGACTACCTTTGAAGTGTTGGGAGGCTATGGTTAGATCCCCCTTGAGCCTTCTCTTCCCCAGGCTGGAAAAACCCAGTTCCTTCAACCTTTCTTTGACTGTCAAGTCTTTCAACCTCTGACCATCTTGGTGACCCTCCACTGGACAATTTCCAATTTTTTAGAGTCTAGGGCACAAGAACTAGACAAAAGTGCCAAGAGTGAAATAATCACATCCCTTGACCTGCTGGGTGCAGAGGCAGATGAGAGACATCACTGTACCCAGGAGGGTCTCTCAAAGGAAGAGGATTTTATCACAAATTCCTCTAAGTTGTTAGGGTTTGGGGGGCTTTGATTGTTTTTTTTTAAACCACAAATAGGCAGACTGACCCTCAGAGTAAACACCAGGTCAAGCAGAAGCAAGAGAGAGCACAAGGGTGCAGCCAGGTGCTCAGGAAGCCTCTTTGGTCCCAACAGATGCTGGGATGGAGCAGGAAGAGCGGGACACGGTGCGCATCCCGTGCCACACTTCCTCGAGCCTTTAGTACTGGTCACAGGTATAGACAGTACCCTGGAGCTCTGCTGTCGTTCACAATAGCAATTCTCATGTTCACATGCTACCAAGCCTCACACCCTAAAGGCTTTCACAGCTGAAATCATGGCAAAGATGAAACACTGCACAGTGCAGGGCTTTCTGCTTATTTTCCCAAAAGAGAGTAAATGTTCTGGTGCTGCGTGACCAGGTGCCTGATAGGCTGGGCTTGAGGAGCTAGCCCTGCTCTCAGAAGGTATCTCAAGGTCACATCCCGCAGAGCAGTGCGGGCTCGGTGTGCCAGCACAGCAGTGGCCCCACTATTTCAGGCTCCTCTCGCAACAGCTCTCAGCTAACTCAGCATTTCTGTACAACGTTAGCTATTACTCCTACACATCTGAAAATTTCAACAGCAACACAAAATGAATGCAAACCAGCAGTTAGTGCCTCAACACTTTTAAGTGGAATGGCTACCTGTGTTCTTACAGTACTGCTGAAGACCGGTGCTGACAAGGGGGGTCCGCAGGAGGGGAGAGCACCCACTCAGCCCTTTCCCTTCCGCCTGCACTGGCAGGGAAGGGTAAACTGAGGGGTTCAGTGTTTCTTGGTTACTTTCATGAAAGGAGCTGGGTTTTGTTCAATAGCCATCGAGTACATTCCTCAGATTCTTTTCTTCTGTGCTTTGTAAGTCGGGGCTGGAAGTCACTGTTGAAAGCACAGGAAGTTAAAAATCACCTTTTTCAGCCTCCTGTCACCTCAGGGTACTTTTGTGATAAAGTGACCCAGGTTTTAAGAAGGGAGCACCTTTTATAGCCCCGTCACAAAACAATTTACAAAATAATGAATTACTGCCCTTACCATGTCCTCAGCTGGCACTGCTGAGTCTGTAACTAGCCGTGCCCATTCACAGGACCACAAGTTGTGCCCCTGGTAATAAAAGAGTCCAGCTGCCACAGAGGCCAAGTGCTCCTCCAGTGCCCACTGAAGGCATGTGTTTTAAAAACCAGCATGGTGCATCTTATCCACTGAAATTAAACAAACGTTTTCCATTTACTTTAAAGGGAGAAGGATTAAGAAATAAATTTAATTCTCACCTCCCTACTTAGAAGAACATTAATTAAAGCTCCCAGCAGAATTTAAAATTGATGTCTGGGCAGCCAGGACACAACTTTGTCCTGCATTGATTCAGTGTTAAACCCCAGATGATTAAAGTATTTCACAGTAATTGTGATCCACATGAAAGGCATTTTAAAATATTTACCCTATATTAAATATTTAACCACACTGGAAATGAAAAATAGTTGAAGTGTTTACTGGCAAATTCTGGAAGAGAAGAAATCCTATTTAGGGCTGGTACCATAGTCTGTGGGGCAACACACTGGTCACCACCCGTAATTCAATCCCCGCTCCAAGTGTAATAGGTTGATTTCAGGCAGCACCTTAGTAACATCCAGTCACTGCCAAAAGCCGCCCTCCACTGCTTGCTGAAAGGCAACTCCAGTCTGTACAGCTTCGAAGTTCACTCTTACATTACAGAAGCCCCTAACAGAGGAAGAAGTTCCCAAGTGCTAAAAGTGAAAATCCGACTATCAAAGAACAGGGCACCAACCTTCGTGTCAGATGAGGGACCACAGGGCAGGACTGAGCTCCATGAGAAGACAATGTTAAATCAGGCCAGGAAGCAGAAGACAGGATTCCTCCTGTCTCTCCTCTGGTCAGGCACCATCCTTCCAGAGCTTTCCAAGATGAGGTAGCTATTTCACTTTATGGTCCGCAACGTATATTTTTTTTCCTCTCCAGTTTTGCTTCCAACTGCATATTTTTATAGGACTTCTGCCCTTACCTATTTAAATACTGGTTTTAATTATCCTAGTGAATATTTGCTTCTGATTTTCTTGTGGCTACTTAGAAAACTGAGCCTAAAAAGGAAAGAAATCCAGAAAACTTTATTTTTGCATTCATTTAATGGTATTCAGTTCAAAATTAGAGATGAAAGAGTTGGAGTTTTTTCCAAGCAAGTTTTTAACCAGAAAGTTACAAGAAATTATGAGAGGACTGCTAAAGGTCAGCATGCTACAACCAAATTCCAGCCTGTTAAATTACTGCTATATTATGCTTCCAAGAAAATCTGTATTCAACATCTGTTTTCTTTACAGGAGATCATTAGGAACAGACAGGCCAAGTCATAGCATCATTCTGCACTTACTTCAGGTTTTGAAAGGACAAATCTGTCCCTCCCTAGACACAGGACTAGGTTCAAACCTGGCCTTGTTGGACTTGTTCACTGCTGTGATGTTTTCAAGTTGCTTCGGAGTCAGACATTACCCAAAAATCAGTATTAATGAGGAAAACAGGAAGGCGAGCTGGAGACAAGCTGGCTCTGCTTCTCATCATTTACACTCGCTGCTGTTCAGGCTAATTTTTTTTATCAAGTCAGAGCAGATTTCTCTCTATGACATAGTTGGCAAAAAACTTCCTCCCAAAAAATTGGTGGCTGATGGTCAAATTAGGAATCAGTGGGGATGCCGACATCCTGCTACTTCTGAAGAGGTCAGTACTCTAAAAATGAAAAAAAAAAAAAAAAAAAAAAGCCAAACCCAAATGCATGCACATTGTAAAGAGCTCTGCAATTAAAGTTACAGAAAGCAACTGTTATTCCCAATATGTGCTAAACCAAGTGTTTTCCAGCACCATTGATTTGTTTTTGTGAGGTCAACACATAAAATATGGAGACATCTGGATATTTTAAGGTCAGTATGGTTGTGGATACAAATGCTACAGCAAAACAGTGTCCAGCTCCGCAGGAGGACAGGCGTCTCTGAGCACGACCCGAAACAACTGGACCAGAAGCACCACACGTTTCTCCCACCACTGCTGTCTCTTCCACCTTCCTCCTGTCCTACCTCTTCCACCATTTTGGTCCCTCTTCCTAATCCTGATGCAAATGTGAGGTGAAGACTAAGAGGAAAATGGGCTCTTCTGGATGTGGTGAAAAACTTGAAACTGTTTGACCTCTGTCAAGGTTGTCATGACCCGAATATTTGATGCCACAAGCAGAGATAAGTGTTTTCACAAGCAGGAATCGCAGGACTTACAGGAAAAAAAAACATGAGCATGATTGTGCCTGGAACAACAAAGTGTTTGCAAATTTGGAGCAACACCCTACCCCTGGCTTATGGTACCTCCAGGTGCTTTTCCAACGCAGACCCAAGAAAGTAGCACCCATCATAGGAGCCTGGCCACAGGGCCGTGGGGACGTTGACTCAAATACATTCATTATCTGGTTTTAAAGATTGATGAAATTACACAATGCAATAAAGATAAAAACAGAAAAGGAACATCCAAACAGATTATCATGACCGAAGTGCAACACGACTTTTTTATTTAACAGTTTTCAAAGGATCACATTGCTTGTTTCCCTTATTCTTTCCATATCACGAGCATCATGTTGCTACAATGCAGACAATTTTAAATAGAAAGTTAAACCTGGGGCTAGTAGAGGGAGAAGTTCAGCCTACTGCAGGATCTTTTTTATTGCTTGTTTTGCCTTTGAATTATTTGTGACATTGAAAAAATCTCATTACCTCAGTTTACCCACATGCAGGATATTTACCTACACCCCCAAACAGCTATAAAGTTTATAACCCAGAATGTTTGTTATAATAAATCTTGAGCTGTGCTGTTGAACTATTGACATTTTGAACTCACATCATTGATTCTGCAGTGTTTTAAGAAAAAAATGGTAAAGAATTGAGGTAGTGTAGAATAGAGGGGAAACAGGTGGACTGTAAAAAAATTGGTATGGCTTCGTTTGACAGATGAGGGAGAAGATATAAAGCAGAACTCAGGAAAGAGCAGGGACAAAAAGAGGAGAGGAAAGATTTATGAAATGGTGCTTCAAAGACCAGTGAGATAAAGGGTCACCCACAACTGCACAAGCCTGCCAAGAAGGGGCTTGGTTTATTTTTCAGTGATGAGGATTATCCAAAATTAGTAGAGGAGAGACTGCAAACTCAGATACAACTGCCCTATTTCATTAAGTAGCTGCTGAATTAGAGATTGTTCTACTCAAAGGTGACCATGGTTTCCACACTGCACACTGACTGGATGTAAAGCAGCCTTCCCAAGGGCCTGAAACTTCCTCTTAAATTTGCATTGTTTTGTATGATACCTTGCTTTGTTTCTCCCTACCATGGAAAAGAGAGTTGAACCACCCCTCCTAAATAAAACTAACATTTTCCATAAACTAAATGCAAACAAAGTGATAACATTTCATTACTTCCAGGCAAGAAGGCAAGTGAAATGTGACATTATGAGGCTTTAAATATAAGTGCCACTGTGGTTTCCCTCCTATAGCTGGTTTTTGCCTAAATTTTGAAGGTGGTTTGCAGTAACACATCTCAGAGCATAAAGGCAAGCTAAAGACAGCAGCTCTAGATTTTGACTTTCAAAGGTGGGAACAAGACACAGTGGCACAGCAGTATACAGAAACAAGGACTTTCAGAAGCAAACAAGCACAAGGGACCCAGGAATGGGACGGTCACACCTCACATTTGCTGGCAGGTTCCCTATTCAAATCCTGGGTCAGCAATAAGAGTATTGACATTGCACTGACCATTATAAGCTCCTTCTGAAAGGAGTATTGACTTTTTAGGAGGATTGCTGACAGGCAAGTGTTTGCAGTATCAATAGCAAAAGCAAAGCTTTGATGAGCAGAAAGCTTGACCCATCCTTTGGTCCCTTTGAGGCAGAGCTGAAGCCAGTTGGGAAGGCAGGATGCAGAAGCACGCTATTAGACCTGCTGTTTGGAGAAAACTAAGTGTAATGCCACTGAAGGGACCTCACTTCTTTCATATTATGTTAGAGAAGTTAAAATTCATGACCTTCGAAGAGAACTCCATCTGGAGACCTGTTATTTTCACACAGATGAAACAATTACAAGGAATAGCCCTTTCCTTTATGCCTCAAGGAAGTTTCAAGCTTAGTTAGCAACATCAGTTATTTCTATGGCAACAGACAGATATAAACATGGGATTATAACCTTCAACAAAGGATCAAGAGAAGGAAGTAATAGGACTTGAAAAGAGAAGTGCCTGGAAGAGCTGCAAACGTGTAGAAAATTACTAATTCTCTTAAAACACATATTTCTTCTTGCTCCCAACAGGACTCCTATGAACATTGTATGTTTTTGGTAAAACTTTGATTTCAAAGAGGGAAGAAGACAGAGGAGTGCACATTATTTTTGGCTGCAGACATAATGGAGTCAATCAAATAGTTGGGATCGCTGACACTTGGGACAGGGCATGACAGGGTAGCCTTGCTGGGGTGCTTTACAGCTCACAAAATTAAGTTTACACTAGAAAGCATATACTTTTATTCTACATATGTTGCTATAGAGATGGGATTTCAGGCACATATGAACAAGTAAATCTAAAATTCCCACATACACTTATGTACACTAAATGGAGATGAGCAGGCAATTCTAGGGTTGCCAAACCAAAACTGATGTTTGAGGGAAAGCACAGATGATACCTTTTAAAGTCTACTTTGCTGTAAGCCAAGTCACCATTCTCTTTCACCCATGAAGCCATTTGCACCACTCCCAAATGTGATCAAGCCCTACTAACACAACAGCAGCAAATCCTTTGCTGCTTGTCCCAGTGTAAATAACTGCCCAAAGCACCACACGGTGTTGAACTGAGCCCTGTATAAACAGCAGGTATTTCCTCTCCTATTTTTCCCTTCCATTTTCGCCTGCAGGACCAGCCAGCCCTCTTGGCAGGGGAAGCCAAGGGAGCAGCTGCCCCAGAGGGTGCCCAAGGGCCCATCTCCATCGCAGCCTGGCTGGGGAGCGCAGCAGGGGCCGTTGCAGGAGAGCTAACCCCAACCCCAGCAGCAGAGCATGTGTGGCATCCTGAGCCAAACACGGAGGGCCAGGGCTCAATTGCTACTTGGGCAAATTCATTTTGAGCTGGTTTGGGCGTGTCTGGAAGAGCTGCAGTTACTCCATTGGATTGCCCTACAGCAGCCATTTCCCAGGAACATCTGCCTCCTTGGGTCCCAGCCAAAGGAAGAAAGGTTGCTTTGTGGTATTTTTATTAATTTTTTTACACACCACCCTCCCTTACCCCAGACACATGCTTCTACATGAGATAGAGAAAGTGAGCAAGGGAAAGCCCAGCCTGCACAGAGACTAGCAACATGTCTGAGGCATGACCCGATTAGCAAAAGGATCTGAGAAGAGGCAGGTGCGTGGGAAGCTCCAGGCAAGTGAAACACAAGCCAGGCCGTAAAGAAATCTTTGGGCCCTCATAGCTAATCCAGGGCATGCTGGGAGAGGGTCGTTCATCCTGGGCCATAAGCAATGAGGTCAGGAAAACCCTTAATTTGTAGGCATAGGAGGGAGGAGATGCACAGCCCACTAAAGAGCAATGCAAGAACATCTGCTGCTGGGCAGAGGTCTGCCCAGTCACCAGACAGTTTGTCAGGAAGCCAATAACAGTGATAGCAATGAAATAACTGGGTAATATTGCCTAGCACTGGAAGTGAAAGGAAAAGCCATTAAGCATCTTCTGAAGCTTAAAGTAACTATTTACTCTCAAAGCAGGGAAGGATTGAAAGGAGCACATAGTGCAGACAGGCCTAAAGGCAGGAAGTTCTCTGCATCCTTCAGCACCTTTTGCCAAGAGAGATGCTATGCCTCATTATTCACTGGTAAAATCCCAGGCCCTGGAGCACCTTTTTGCTTTTAAAAAGCCCCAGTGGAAGTTCTCATTTTGCTATCCAGGCACAAAAGTTGCCTTTTCAAAGTCAGGTGCAAAAGCCCTGCACAATCTCACCCACAAGTCACCTGCTGTGCTGGCAGGGCTGCGTGTGGGGAGGAAGATGCAGTGACAGCAATAAAGCCAGGCAGAGCAGACTGACAGAGCCCAGAGTCATCACAAAGTTAGCAGTGACAGTTCCCTGCGTGCCTGGAGTTACTCTCATCACCTGTAAAACTTTAAAAATTAATCTACTGCTTTGCACATTAATAATTCACCCTAGGACTGATTTACTGTACAACTATCAATGGGTCTACAGTGCTGACATGCTTCCCCTATTAAAACAATTGCAGCTGCTAGTAAGGAAGGACATAGGAAAGGATGACTCTTTCCCAGTCCTTTTCCAAAGAAGTGGAAGCTGCCATAATATTTAACCTTTCCTCTACTCTTCCACCGACAGGCACCCCGCCCCACCCTGCCCCGCCACTGGTTCCCACACCCCAGATATGAAAGCAGATAAGGAGGTCCCCAGCTTGCTGCTTCCTGATGGTGAGTCACGGCTCTGAGTCAGCCTTTGTGTTCCAGGGAACCTGGAAGGCTTTGAAACCCACTGTTGATTTTGGCAAAAAAAGCCTCTTCTTGCTTTGAGGGTGAAACAATTTACACACATCATTTTTGGTCTGAAAATAGCTGCTGAGATGAAAACAGCAAGAGAATGACCAAAGATTTTCTTGTACTGGAGTCCCTGTACAGCAGAAGCAGAACCTCTCCGTCCTGGGAGAGGAGTGACTAGAGTGAGTGAGCCACAAAATACCCACTTAAACCCGGAGGATTCAGGCAGGATGTATTCACAGCTCCCGACTGTCTCTATTTTATGCACAGAAGGTACCACTATTTATGGCTTTGGCTACAACCCCCTCTAGAGCAATTGGTCACCTTTTCAGTGATGGCCAAGAAAGGTGGTGTCACCTGCTGGGTCAATGTCTGCTTCCCATGGCCAGGTGAGCTGAAGTTAAATAGTACCTATTCCAATCCTGACATCAGTAAGCCAACCTCCTCCTCTTCCATTTTCCCTGGTGCATTCCTTCTAGCAAAGTCAGGCCACTTTTTAGGTGCTCAGTTATTGAGGAGCTTAGTGCCAGGAGATCCAGACAGGAGAAGTGTCTTTTGATAAACAAGAGTTTGTCCCATCTCAGTTGAGACACGCCAGTAACGAGGGAAACTCTGGCAAATCCACCTCTCAAGAATCCATGTGTGTCTCTGCCTAGTCCTTCTCTGTCTCCACAGATCAGCACTTTGTATTTATATAGAAAAAAATCCCCTCATTCTTGGCAGAGAAAAGCTCCCATGTTTTTATTAGCATGTTTAAACATTACATCAGCTGCTCATCTCAAACATTCATCTGCATCATCCACTTCTGTGCCTACTTCTGTATCTGTTTTACAAAACCTTTAATTAAATTAATTATGCTTTAATATATATATTTTTTAATTTCCTTTTGCAATCACATTTCAGACATCTTTTGATCTCTTATTGCAATTCCAAACTACACTTCTTCCCTTCATGTCTGTTTGGTAAACACCTTTGCTTGGGCCAGATTCATTAGCATTTTAATTATTTTCTCACTCCAGGACTTCTCTGCTATCCCTTCTTCCCACAGTATGGCAAATGAGGCCATTTCTAGATTAAGCCCTAAATTCACTAAAAAGTCTTTAAGCATAAGTATGACAGCATAAAGAAAACAGAAAAAGTTATCTGTAAAAAGTACAATTAGTTGCTGCACTTCCTTTCAGAATGTAACTATTGTTGAAGAAATTATTTCAAGGAAATTGGTTTTAATATTCCTTAATAGGGATTTTGCATGATAAAGCAAAGAAACTTGAAACATGCCAAAGCACATGAAAAAGCAATTAAAATATCAATTATAGCAGTATTTTCTTAAAGTCTGCTTGAATAAGTGTTGAGAAAGGGAAATACTGATGTGCTAAAACTTAGCAAAGATCTTAACCTTAATTTTTAACTTGACTGAGAGTGGAAAATAACTTCAGTACTCTTCTCCCTACACATCTCTCAGTTTCTTTAAAAATAACTTACCAAAAACCATAGCACTGCAGAGCACTTTTTACTGCTTTTTCAATTCTAAATGTTTTTATTTTTAAATTCAGCTACTTGTTTTTTAAAGTGTGTAGCCACTTGAAAAAAGTAAAAAGTTTCAGCTAACCAAAGATGTCCTTTCCCCTCCCCCAAATCTGGTCAGCCAATCTGAGTAAAAAAAAAAAAAAGTTTTACTCTGCTCTGCACACAAACAACTCCAACAATTTACCATGCATCAGATGCTAAAAATTCAGGTACATGTTTCTTCATCTGCTTTTGTCACAAAGCAAGAAAAATTTGGCTTCCTTCTTTTATTCATGTTTAGACCTCACTGATTTGTGACTGTGATGTAGTAAGAGCATGCATGTAATCAGCTATGTGGGTCAGCTATCAAGTGATTATTTGTCTGATCCCTTCCTTATATCACTACATACATAGCACCATCACTAAGCTATACTTTAGAAAAGAAATCCACTGACACTAAAGCTGATCCCATAAAAAATCACAAGCATCCTTAGCAGAGTCAGTCTCACTCAATAATTTAGCACTTACTGCTTATTCAAGGTAAAGCATATGCACAGACATCCAGACAAAAGTACATTTGCAATAATTTTAGGCTTTATTTTCATTGACAAAAGGACATGTTTCACCATGGGGAGAAAAAAAGTGGGTGTTAAACCTCTAGCTAAAAAAACAGTAGAGACAAAGCCCATCAGGTGAAATCAAGGCTACAGGAGGGATAAGGGTCAGACCAGCATGCTAAAAGCTTCCAATGCTTTTACTTCTCTTTGGATTTAATAAAGAAAGTCTGTATACAACATTCTTCTCATGGAGAGTAAAAGCAACAGCAGTTCACACCCTTAGCTCGTTAGAAATTGCTCCATTAAACCACTTTGCTGCCTTTGCAGACAAATTCACTTAGAATGTAAGTTGCTAGTTTGGCTGAATTCACTTCCAAACCAACGACAGGCCACTTATATTTGGTTTAATCAAAATTAACTTCTGATGGGAATTATTTAAGCAACATTAAAACACATGCATTGTACAACTGGTTTTCCCAGGGAGACAAGCTTTTAGCTTGCTAACTTGCTTCTTATCCAGGAGGACAATTTTCCAAGCTGACCTCTCCCACATGCATTCAAAATGCACCTGCTTTCCTTTCTGCCAGTATTGTGGGAGCAATGTGAGCATTGCACCACCTTTGTATCCTCTCGTAACATTGACAGGTATCTCGGGCTGGTCTAGCTGAAGCCCTCAAGGATAAACAAACAGAGCAGGATCTGCTATTACAAGTCTGGGGCTGCAATCGCTCCCAAAAATGATTGCAAGTAGAAATTCTGTTCTTCCGCAGTCTCTTTCTAATTTTAGTTCCAGTTAGCTGCCTAAAATATTTCAAGTAATTCCCCATAGGAAATTGATGCAGGGCAGCAAACAGCATGTAAGACAATCCCTTGAGGTCCTCATAGCCATTTGTCTGTGACATGCGTTTGGAAATGGACATTTCCAAGTCTAAGCCCATAGGCAGGTTCCAGTGAAAATATTCATTTCTTTCATCAGCTTACAATGAATTGAAATTTAAAGGTATGCTTAACAGCGTTAAACTTCTTGCCAGGAGGTACATATTAGACTCACTACAGTGAATTCTCTGAAGGTTACACACGTGACTTGATTGACATTTTCAGTATAACTTATATCTCAAGACAAAAATCAAAATGGTTTTCTACTGGAGAGCCATCAATTAGGGCTTCTTTCAGGCAGGTGACAATACCACAATTCTGCCACTTCCTAGCAATAATTGCTCTACTTTATATGTTCCTGGGAAATAGTCCCACTGGAAATGGAAGAGAGATTAATAAAGGGCAAGAGTGAAGGAGAACAACAGCCTATCTTTGCTGGAACCAGCACTGTCCACCAGCAGGAGGTATGACCTTTATGGTTGGATTGAGGAAGACAGAGTATGGGAACCGTGTGGGCTCTGTGTACAAACAGTTTTCAGATTCATTTGGAAGCTATTCATAGACTGAAATAGGATGTGAAAGCAACACAAGAGTGACCAGAAGAAGTATAACATTACTTCCCACAACTAACAAGCTCTTTCCAGTTTGGCTTGCTACATCCAACTCTGCTTTCCTAATACTCGACATAAGTTGCAAAAGTCTACTTAAGACCCAGTGTATCTTATGTCATACAGGCACCTGTAAATGTAGGACAGTGATATCGGGTATCTGTCCTACTTCACTATTTCCACTTAACTCCAGAAGGCTTGTCTGGAGCCTAACCTTTCATTATACAAACAGGACAAAAACAGAAACTCAGCAGGATACTGGTACTTCTATTTATGAAAATAACCCACCAGGAACTAGTATATGGTCCAACACATTATCATCATATAAATCAGGATTTAGTCTGAGAACAATGACATGCTGTTAATCTAATTGGGCTGTTGAAGCCTAACTATGATGATTTTAATGTTAGTTTTTGATACAGGGAGTGGGGAAAAACATGGAAAAAAATAAGTGAAAGACTATTCAAGAATAGGGGAAAGAACCAGAAATAGAGAGGGAAAAATTACAGTGGAAGGGAAAAATGCCAAAACAGGAGGCTGTCCCAAAAGTTAATTTCCCTAATGACAATGGATGCAAGGATGAGCTAGTAAGCAACATCAACAAAAAATCAAGCTGACTTTTCTTGTGGGTTTGAGGTTCTCACACTTCTGCCTAAGAAAAAATTTTGGTCCTCAGAACCCCAGGGCCACTTCAGTGGCTGTAGGCTTTTGAGACCAAAGCTGCTACTGAGTACTTGCACTCAACTACTGAGCATACCCCAAAACTGAAAGTCTTCTCAGAGTTACCCCTTGGGGAACCTACCTCATGCCTACGCCTCATCAGAGTACTGCACATGTTACCCAATATACATCTAGTGTGAAGTATTTAAACAGTGCTTGGAAAAAATGAGGAGAGTTCCCTACACCACCAGCAGAGAAAGGAGTTGCTTTGGTAGGAGAGGAAGGTTACCTTATTCCAGAACATCTATGCCCTCTCAGCCTGGCCCTTGGGATCCCTTCAGCACAGGGGGAAGGCAATCCATGGATGGGTAATGGAGATACATTAAAAAAGTCAGATATGTATTTTTTCCCAGCAGGAAAATATACAAGTAGTATAGAAAATACCTCAGTTTATACTTTCACATACCCAAAGTGATTTTTCAAACTGTGGCTAGCATTGTCCGAAGATGGTGTTTACCTCATATGCTTCAGAAATTTCACAGGATTGTCATGCTAACTATGATCTCTTCCAAGTTGCCAAAGCATGTGTATCAAGGGACTTCCCCACTGTCAATGAGCAACACAAAATCATTGCATAGTACTGATGTGTAACTGGCACCCTTAAAGTTCTCATATCTTTTGCACCAGGACATGAGAAATCCACTTTTGTGGCCAGAGTCCATAAGCTATGGGTGTCATTAAATCTATAGTAATTATCACCAGTAGGATCTGACACAGTTTCTAAATTTGCTGTGGGAAGGTAAGTCCTAACAAAAAACATTCTTCTGCTGTGATAACACAAGTTTCATATCTTAAAAGAAAACAAAATTTGAGCAGAAATAAGACCTACACCCATTCGTTCATAATATTCCCTCCATTACTTGCTGCATTCTATTGTTCACAAACAATAGAGATGTTTACAAATATAGTTTTATGCAAGCCCTTTGATAAAAATAACTCCTTTGACAATTCACATTGAAGTGCACCAGGATTCTCACTCCTCCTTTCAGACCAGCTTGCATGTATTTGAGCAGGTCTTGCTGCCCCTCTGTGTTTTCCTCCCTCTAAACATTGTCAGAGGGAGACGACAGAGCTGAAGGAATGAGCTTGCTGCTTTGTATGCACACACAGCAAAGATGAACAGTAGGTTGTCTGATGTTGAGGGTGAACTGAATTGATCCAGGCATTCCTTTCCAACACTATTATTTATGACAAGCAGTACATATTATTGGCCAGTGAACATACAATAATAATGTAATTAGCTTTCACTTAAACAATTAACTCATTGTCATTTCCGAAGCAAGTTCAGGAAGCAGCACAGACTCAGGAGGGCAAAGGGTTGCAATTAACAGGCACAGCTTACTGCTAGAACTGCATTAACCCTCTATAGGTACGTTTTCGGATACAGCAAGCAGCCAAATGCAGCCCGCAGCAGTACCCAGAGGAAGACTACATTTCTGCATTCATTAACATTTGTGAAGTTACTCATTAAATCCTGACCAAGTCCAGTGGTGTGAGCCAGTCTCATGCCTCAGCAGACAGATGATCCCTCAGCTCCTGTTTACTGGGACCGTAACACCGCACTGAAAGCAAGCCCCAGGTTTTATAGACAATAAACAAGCTCCTTCCTCACCTTCTCAGCTCCAACTTTGCACCAGAGGAAGAGCCACCATCCGTTCTCCTCTCATGCAAATATAGCACGACCAAGGACTCATGCACAACTATCTCCAAGGACCGGCATTCTGGAGGCCAATTCACTTCCAAGGCCGATAAATGCTGCTGTGCTTTCCTATTAACAATTTCGCTGGCATCTTCTCTGAGTATGGTTCTCAGGGACCCATCCCTGGATAATCCATCTTTAAATGGTTTATCAGAAAGCTGCTCTGGCTTGGTATATCTGGTGGGGAGAAACCACATCCTTAATTGGTATAACTATACCAATGATCAATGACATATCAATGTATCCAGTCTAGATATGATTATACTAGCTACATATAACATCTTTTGAACAGGAAACAGGTTAAAATTGTTCTGGGAAAATAATTTCTTGGGACTGACCCAAAAGAAACATTAACAACATTCAGTAAGTAAAAAAAAAAAGAAAAAATCATCCTAGGCCATAGTATACCTTTGGTTTACCGGCATTGTGTCATGAGGCTGAGGGCACTGGGAACCAAGGAGTTAGGCACAAAAGAGACTCTAAGCATTAACCACAGAGGAGAGGACAGGGAAGGGCCTTTGCAGCTCCTCTCTCATCAGTGAGAGCACTCACTCACCACATAGGGAAATCCAGAGTCCAAAACCTCTTCTTCCAGATTCAGAAAGGAGACCTTGTACCACCAGGGAGAATACGCTACAAAAATGTACCTGAAAGCCCACTCCCTGAGTCTGCATGTGCTCTCCCATGGACACTGTCATCCGCCAGCTGGGGACCCAGGTTCCTGGGCAGGGTGCACACGAAGGCGGTTTCTAGTCCCACGTGAATCAGATCACCAAACCCTTGTCAATTCTTTTCATTTTTTGAAACAGCAACAAAAAAATCCCCCCAGGCCCTTTTCTAAATCCCTGTTTCCCCACCTATAACCACTTATTCAGGAGTACACTCATGACAACTCTTTGGAAACTCAGAGAATGAAATTATGATTGAATTAAAAATTACAGTTTTTAACTTCCCCCTTTTCTACTGTAGAGCCTAACTCCTCATTGTTTTAATTTAGAGGAGAGATTAGTACCAACTGTGTTTAGCCTCTTATCTTTGCTCAACAAAGAAAGTTATATAATGTTTCAGGAAATGAGTTCAAGTGCAAATAACCACCTTTTGCACAGCACTAAATGCCTAGGAAAGATTCTGGTTTGCCCATTCTGGCATCTTATGTTTATTCAGGACAGACATGGCACAGGCAGTAAAAAGCAAAAAAGCCAAAACCTAAGCCGTAATACTGAAGGACCAGCCTAGGGTTAAAAATTATTTTCATGCCTAATAAATTCCTACAGCTCTGTAAAACTGCCAAAGTGGGTGTCACTTATGATAGTAGCAAATTTTATGATGCTGCTAGTCTACCAGCATCTCAGTTGAGATGATCAGAAATTCATCTTTTAGAGAAAGAAGTATTATCTCATGGGCATATTAAGTAAAATATTAAGAAAACAAGTAATCTAAAAAGAATAGTGATATTCATGACACAAACAAATCTGTACCACAGGGAAGATCTCTGGGTGTTTCAGGATGTATGACTAAGTGGTAAGATACAAGAAACAGCAGCTATCGGGAACACAATGCGAGCGCTCAGTACCATTGTTTTTGAAATTAATGTTTGTCAGTTTTCCATGAATCACCAACTGCACTTTAAATACCAGTGCCTGTATTCTTCAAGAGACTATAAATACACCCAGTTTATTTGGCTGTGCCGGAGAAAGCTGTGAAAAGGATGACATTTGTTCTTAATATATAGCAATGATGAAGAGTTGTCACAGGATTGAAACAACACATTTCTCTTTTTCTAGATGTGAATGACAAAATACTTCTGTACACTGTCACATCCCTTTCTGATGGAAGAGAGCCTTATCAGTCTGTTTGGTAATAGCAACTCCTGAAGTTGTTTTGACTAGACTTTTCTCCTTCTAATGACTCCAGCCTACACTACGTCATGCTGGTTACATTGGTTTGTGTTTTATAACACTTGGTTGCCTCCCAAGCTCAACATGATCACCAGACCAGTATTATTGGAAGTTTAAATCTGCACAAATCCATTTCAGTTAGTGGAACTATGAACCCTTTTGCTGGTATTTCACAAACAAAACAAAAAGTCTTGTACTTAGAGCTATGCTCAGATCAGGGAAACTTTTGCCTCCGAGCGAGAAAAGTAAGAAAGAGTCGAGTGGCTTGTGCACTATTACACAGCAGGACCAAGCAAGTTATCAGTCCCTTCCTACACCACTTTCTCACAAGGAGAAAGAGTGTGGGGAGGCAAACTACTGAGCAACATAAACACGTAGAGGAGCTGCTGGAGAGCAGACCTCTGTCTCAATCTCCAGGACCACTCACTTTCTTCCAAGTTTCAAAGACAATGCAAAAAGAATTAAGCTTTGATCTTCGCAAAGATGCCTTTCCCTTGCAATGGGATGAACCTGAAATCCACACATCAGCCTCATTGTATTCAAAGTTATCCAAGAATGAATTTGTACTAACATATCTTATCAAACATTTAAACAGAAAACAAAGGAGTCTGTGCACAGAAGAACACTGTTAAGAAACATGCATTTCAGTCCTGATGACAGAAAAATTAAGAGCTCAAAAAAACAGACATGAGACTACATTTCTGGTGTTATCTGAGGTCTACCGATACATTTGTCCATTTTCTAAGCACTGTTAAGAGAAATGATATGATGTGAAACGTATAATCTGGTCTTATCTTAAAGACAGGACAAAGTCAGTTCTTTCACCTTCCTTCCCACTTCATAAACAGCCCACTATACACTCATTTGTCATGTTTCTAACATGTTAGCTTTAGCCTTTCAATTCACAGGGATTTGCACAAGCTCCTTTTGGTTCTTGGTCACATAACTCCATGCTCTATGAGATTTCACTTGAGTTTCATGTTCACAGTAGCCAGAATTGCCATGTCTTCAGCATCCTTCCTATAGAGCATAATTTAAAAAGAGTACATTTTGGTTTCTTTGAAGTGACCCTTAAAATGTTTCCTTAGTCAACCTGGCATATCATAGAGCAAAACAAAAATACCACTACACCGCAATTGTTTGATTCAGGTCAGATCTTCAAAAACCTGGAGGATACTTTGAACAGTGATAAAAGAATGCCGTATCATTCTGTCTTTGATGTGCTGTACCAAGCTTGCTTTGTAGGAGACAGGCACTAGAATCTGGGTAGAAAGTAATAAGGAATTACAAGAAAACCATACTGAATTGTACATGTTTTTCTACCATGGATCAATACAGCTTCCAAGAAATCAAAGGTTTTTGAAGAAAAAGCAACATACTGTGTGCATACCTCTGAAAAAAGTCAGGTGGTAGTTGTATAATACACATACCTGAAAGGCTCAAAAGAAAAAACTTCAAAACAAATATTTGTATGTTTCCTTTCAGAGGAATTACTTTATGGGGCAAAATAAGTTCTTAAATATTTTGGCGTTATGTTCTATTACATGTTAGGTCTGAAGTTTTTTGGAAAGCGGTTGTTTTTGTAGTAAGACTGGTAACTTGACAGTACAACTGCTCTTTGTAGGCAACCTATGTAGATTAGAGATGGACTTCCTGAGCACAGATCAAATGCCAACACTTTCAGACTGCAGCTATCACTGTTCCAAGAGACGAAGCACACAGATATCTTTCCTTCCCGCTGCGTCTGTTGGAAAGTTGTGGGGTTTCTGCATTAGGCAGCACAAGTGGACCTAACTTGTCCTTGTTTTTCTCATTAATTGCACCAGCAGGGTATAGAATAAACAGTTGCCTCAGAGGAAAGAGGAATGAGAAGGGATAATTTGAGAGTCCAGCGTAATGAATTAAGTGTAATGAATAAAGTGTTTCTGGTTTAGCCTGTTCATTCTCTTGCTGGCATTTGTGAACAGAAGGAGCAGAAAGAACAGCCTTTGTATGCATCCAGTCACTAAAAGACTGGTGAGGTCTACTATTTCCAAAGCACATGTATTTAGCCCGTGTATGAATGTTGAATGCATGTTCTTATCCCAAAACTTTGCAGTCTCAATGTAAAATCTGGGGCTATTACTCAAACACAGCCTTTTGGGGGGAGTTCCCAAGCCTAAGTCAGGGACACAGATCCTATCTAGAGAGCTGCTTGAGTAGGGGTGTGCAGTCATGGTCACTAAACACCCAAATACAGACCCCAGAAAAAGGGAAAGACCTTCTTTCAGAGTGACCTGATTTGTCAGGAATATATTTTTCCCAATTCAGACAAGAGAATATTTAGTGCCTGAAAAAACGGCTGAAACAACTTAGAGATTAAACGAACTGAAACACCCTACTACCTTTGTTGTTTATTTTCTTCCCCTTCCTTCAGCTGTTCTAGTACAAGAGGAAGCTGCTGGAAATGGCAAGTTGTGCTTTGTATACATACATGCTTTTGTAAACAGTGATATAAAATCCAGACCCCTCACCTTACATGCAACAAATTTTTCCTTTCTTTAAAAGGAAAACTTTTAAAAGAAATCTTAATGGGAAATAAAAACATAATGTTCTTTTGGGAACCACAGAGACTACTTACACCTGAGAGCCAACCAAATACCACCAAATACTATTGTTAAGCATCTTTTTGATGGACTTACAGTGAAGGCTTAGAAGAGAGGTCTCCAAATTAATTCAAGGGTATTAGACATCCGAATTATAATACAATTCAAGCGGGCCTTAGCTCTTCCAAAAAAACACAGCATAAGTACGCAATTCAAGGCCTCAAGTACAAGCTTCATAGCCATAAAAAAAGTGGATTAGTTTAGGAAACCAAATTGTAAAACTGTTCTCTACCTTATGTTTTCTTTCTGAAGCATTGGAGAGGTACAACTTTTCTCCCAGGGAAGGTCTTGGCCAGGGCAAAACCAGAAAACCCTCAAGGCTGGAGAGCAGCATCACCAAGGAAGAGAACAGTTATCCCTGGCTGTGCTTAAATAGGGCCCCAGGGAAGGGTGTTTGGGGTGGTAGGTGAGGCTGATCAAGGTTTTTAAGGTGGAGTAGGGGCTCTAGCAGATACATGCTGTCTGAGCTTAGAAAATTACACTTCCAGGCTCCAGCTTTCCAGTTTCTGAGGGCATTTTCCTCGCTAAGAGGGATGCTGCTTTCTTTACCATGGCAATAAAAGTCACTAAAAGGGAAACTTTCAATTAGGCCAGAAGGGTTTAGAAACATGAATCTCACTACTTGTCAGTGAAAGTTGTACTCCTAAATATACCCCTTAGATACATCTGTAAATCTCACCTAGAGTGGAAAAGATTTCTAGAAAGGTGGATGAGAGGAAGGACTCTTAAGGCTGTTCCTTTTCCCAATAAATCCCTCTGTCCTCTCCCCAGCACCCCCAAATCCCATGACAAGCTGCAGTTAAATGGCTTGAACCAAGCCGAGCAGACGCTGATGGGCCACACGTCAGTATGGCCATAGGAGCCAGAAAGCATGACAATGCAAGGGCAGAAGAATAGGGAGGGAGTAATTTAAAGCAGGGAGGAAGAAACCTTCCCCCATGGGAGGCGATCATCTGTGCACTACAAAACAGCCTTGTGCTCCACTTGTCGTTGGCTTTCTTCCTGCAGTTGGGCCATCGTGGCCACCGGCTCTGCTGGGCGTGCGGTCAGCACAGCGTGGAGCTTGTGTGACCAGTCTAGCCCTTCGGGCTGCCTTGTGCAATGCGTGGCATTTCCTGGCCATAATGTCCTTTTGTACAGCTAAAATAAGCTGTGCATTCTCTTTTTAAAACTGTCCCTCTGTCACTGTGTTATTAAAATAACATCAATGTCCCTCCAGTCTATGGGTTCGTGGTTAAAATCTGCTGTCAATTACCAAGCAAAATGTGAATGAAACGAAGAACAAATTGTCTAACTTCATCAATGTTGTTTTTCTCTTCTTCCCCCTGATAATAATACCTTAAAATAGAATGCCTTATTAACCACAGACCAGAAGGTTAATAAGTACATCAACAAAACAAATGTAGTAAATTAAAACAATGCATTAACATTCATTAGTATTTCACTGTTGATTCCCAAACATGCTGCTATTGCTATTGTGTTATTATCAGGCAATAATTGTTATGTCAAAAGATAGGACCCATATGGTTCAACGAGTTCCTCTGGGAGCTTCTTCTGTGTGCAAGTCAATCAAAAATATGATTCTATAAGGAAAGACGTGGACACGGGAGAGCTGCTGTCAGTATATGCAACCCATGTGAGAGACTCAAGTGACTGCTTTAAATGAAAGTTTTTAAATCTAGGGAAAAAAGTGAGAGTTAGGAAACCAGCAGTAAAATCAGTAGGTTTGTTCACAGTATGTAAAGCTCAAATGCCAGTCTTTGCCAGACTGGATCCCATTATCCTAGTAACAGAAAATGCCCTCCAAACACTTCAGGAAAGTTCAAAGTTTGTTTATATTTTCCTACCCGTAATAACTGAGAATGCTGACCCAGGTGAGCTAAAATGGGCTGTATTGAGCAGCATTTACCTTCTGAAATACCCACAGTCTTTAGGCAAAGCCTGAATAGATAGAAGGTGGCTAATGTGCAGCATCAAATATCCTAGCTGAACTTGTCTGCCGTCAAACATTAAATCCTGCCTTACAATTCAGGTTCTTGTGGTGAACATTTAATCCACATAATTAACCTCTAAGATATTGTAACATACAAGATGTATACATCTCTCAGCTGCCTCTTCTCCTTCAGCTGCCCTCATCCTCCCTTATCTCCGGACCATCCTGCTGGAAGGAGTCAGGACAAGCCGCGGCGGCTCCGCCGTGGCCTTGGGTTTCGGCGCTGTCTGATGTCCGCCTGGGACCTCGTGACACAGCATGCTCCAAAAGTCCCTTTGAGGACCGATGCCCGCACGGCGCTGTGGCACCCGGCTCCGAGCAGCCACCTCCGCACAGCGGGCGCTTGCCTCGTGCTCTCCGCAGCCTCGCTCTCTTCTTCTTCCCCCATAGCTTTGCCTCCTCGTCTTTTGTCCTACAGCTTTTCCCTCCACCCAGGAGCAGAGCAGAGCCAGGCTGGGGCTGGCTTGCTCTGCCTTTCTGTGCCTCCAGCCGAGCCGCAGCCTGCACAGCTTCCAGCAGCCGCCACGCACCTTTACCTCCGGCTGACTCGTGCTTCCACTGAGGGCTTATTCCTATTGCTGTTGTTGATTTGTAGGGTTTGGTGGGCCATACAAATGAACAGAAACCATAACTGTAGGGTTTTGAAGCAACGCTTGGATTATATCACTGCCTTTGTATTTTTACATACCCTTCACAAGTTCATTATAAATTACTGTGTGCTCCTTATTTCACTGTTTTAATAGCACAAGCTGTTTTGCCTAGCTCTATCTCGCTGTTCTATCTGGCGGTTTGTATTTACCAGGCACACGCGGGTTGTGAAGAGTTGCGTAAGCTGGTTTCTATGGTAGGTTTCTATTCACCATCTGCTTGACTGTAAAAATATCTTTTTTCAGTTAACACACTGGGTCTGGTGTTTGCATCTTTTGTTTCCTTCCAGATGCAATCTCAGAAACATAGGAGTGGCTGCGAGGCTTTGGGGGGAGGAAAGGCCTTTTGAAATAGCCCTTTTACCCAGCTAAGAAATGCATTGTCCCTGCTTGAACACTGCAGGAAACTTAATGTCCTGAAAAGCCTCTTTCCCTGTACCCAGCTACTTTCCATGGCACTGCTTTATCATAAAGGAGATAAAACTGTAAGCCTCTTTCTATATATACATTCTTCCTGTTTCTGGGCTGGTTTCCTAAGGAAATCAGGGTCTGTGCTCACCATCACCTTGTTCCCCTCCTTCCCGAGCTGCTGTTGAGCCTCTGGCTTATTTCTGCCCCATTTAGAAGAGAGGGCAGAAAATTAAGTTCCCACAGATTTCACAGGAAAGGGGAGAGGCCTATTAATGACCCCAATGAGAGATGTGGGGGAGTGGGAGCCCACCCCTTGCTAGACACTCGGGAGGCCACTCTGGAGAGGGATGTTCTGAATGCCCCGTTCATGGAAAATTGCTTTAAATGGAGCTTGCAGCTCAGCAGACACAAATGCATCCAAGCAAGTCCATAGGAAACTGCTCACAGGACTGCCTGTTTCCAGCAAGTCTCTCTGGCTAAGAATATCAAGCAGCAGAAGCAGGGACCGGGCAAGCCGAGCCTCTCTAGAAGGGCCTGGATGGGCAGCAGCAATAGCGGCACAAGTGATGCGTGATGAAATGTGTATTTTTGGACGACAGAAGACCTCAGTCCTCAGGAGGAAAGGCTTCTGTTTTGCACGGCTGCGTGAGGCAGTGGAAAGGGCAGGCTGTAAGATCACGGGTGAACAGCCAGAGGAGCTGGGAGCAGGCACACAGCGTATACACCCCAAAGCAGTCCCGGGCCTGGGATTCATCCAACACCCACCACTGTGGATTTTGCCACGCAAGGGGCATCAGCAAAAGCTAAGGCTGCCAAAGCCCTTCGGTGAGCATGTCTGAGAGCAGCCTTCCGACTGCCGAGCTGCACGAAATAGGGTGTGCAAAGGCCCTGCGGGTGGCCCGCAGCCTCGGCCCCTCCGCACCGGCAGCACAGGGTGTTCCCCGCACACCACCTCTTCCTCCCATTCAGCATGGGGAAGGCATTGCCCTGCGCCGGTGCCTGGCAGCCCGCCGCTGTCGCAAGGGATCTGGCAGCCTCACCGGCCCAGCTCCTGGGCAACGAGGACACGTTTCTTTTGGAGGAGAAAGCTAAACCGCCCCCCGGCCGTGCTTTCCAGGGGAGACCGGGGCAGCCGTGGCGAGGAGAGGTGCACGGGGCAGCGCCAGCAGCAGTCCCCCCACGGCGGCCCAGGCACTGGCCTGGTGAACAGGTCGCCTGGAAAGTGACCGCGAGGTGGTGGACAAAGTGCTTCTGAGACCCAAGTAATCCCCTACACGAAACAGCCCGGGTGCTCCTACGCCACGTGGCCATTCACAGGACATAAGGCAGCCTCAGATGTTCCTGAGCATGTCCCACTGGCAGCTGTAATTCCCTGCCAGAAGTATGTCAGGATGTTTTGATCTAAACATGTTTTCTTCTCATACCCTGTTGCCTCAGCCAGGGCTCACTGCTGTCTCGTTTTGCCTGGGAGAAATATTATACATGCTTTAAGCACAGCACAGGTACAAGGCTGAACCTTTTATTTTTAAGCTGCAATAAACTAAATTTTTAGAGGAGAAAAACCATCAAGGTAGAATCTACTCTCACGGTGGATGGTTTGAAAGCAGAGAAACCATACAGCTCCTGCAGGAGAGGAAGCTGTTTCCAGGCTCTCCTCTCCCTGGAGCATGACCTCTCACAAAGATGCCGCAGTGGGCAGCGGGCAGCCGGTACAAGATGAGGGATCAGGTACCCCTACATCGGAGCAACAGGCTCTGAACCAGCCCAGTCATCATGGTGCTTTACTGTAGAAAAAGATGCACACCCTAAAGGGTTTAGGCATTTGCAGAATTGTTTTTGCAATCTACAGTTTAAAAAACAAACAAGCAAACAAAATTTAAACTAGAAAGTAATTGCAAGTTTTTTCTCCTAAAAAGTGAAAGAAATATGGGAACAGGGGAAATGTATAAATTTCTGTTTCAACAAGCAACAGCCTCAAGTCCGGAGCAGCTGGGGGGGGGCAACCAAAAACAAGGCCCAGGATAAGCAAACCAAAATTTACTTTGAGGGTTATAGCTTGTTTACAAGGTTCAGACAGAGCACAAAGGACAGAGAAACCATCTGGCCACAATCATTTCATGCACTTTAGCAGCCTATGAATGAGATCTAAACCAAAAATATTCAAACCAAACAACTTCCAGAAGGAAAGTTTTCTGTCAAAGCCTCCTGACTGCTCAGCAGCAGCATGCAGACTATGCTTTAATAAAAGTTACCCTTTTTGAAAGGCTGGAGGGCTCTTAGCATGAGCTACATCTGCCTGTCCGTGGCCACCCAGACCTCCGCGCTCTCATGACTGCAGCCAAGCTCTTCCTGGGAACATGAAGCAAAAGGAGATATACGGATAGGTCCCTCTGTCGTGGCCTTGACAGCTCATCACATATGCTTTTTGCATTTAAATACAGAAGAGGAAAGTTTTCATGCCCTCCAGAAATCTTCCTGTCGCTGGGGCTCTTTTGCTGTTTGATGGAAACTCTGTGTCTCACACACTATCAGCTGCTGAGGCTGTAAAATCACCTGCCTTGGGAAGTCAGATTTTAAGCTACAGGTACACAGATAAGGAAACAGCAGAAGGTCCTAAAGAAAAATTTAAGTCGGAAAAGTAATAGTGCTGCAATTAAGAGACTAATCCACTGTGGAGATTCACCCATCTGCCTTGGCAGTACCTCGCTACAGTCTGGAGGAGACAAACATTGTAAGCTGAGCCATACATGCTTCAGTCAATCACTTTATTTCCAGCCCTGGTTAGGAGCATTATATTATGTATGAAGCAGTAAGAGTCAAGTCTTGAGGACGAAGACATTTTAAAAAGGCATTTATATGTATTTATGAGCAGTAATTTATGAAAACCGATTCTGTCACTGGTATGCAGCAAGGCTGTTGAGAACTGTTTGTATGAAACATGGGGCTAGGCCAGAAATGACATTGAAGAAACCTTATACCTTTAAAAAAACCCAATAAACAACAGCAACAACAAGGAAAAAAGGCATTATATCCCACAGCCATTCTTTTTGCAGGAGTGAAGAGGCTAGACCTGCAATCACAGCCAGGGTCAGCGTGGGAACACCTGGCAGCTGCTCCCGCTGCAGTCAGCAGCTGCCAGAGCTGCTCCAGCAAGACAAGGTGGTTCTTACGTGTCCAGCAAGACAGTGTCTCCCACAGCATTTTTTTACATCTTTTGTGGAAAGCTTGGAATGAAATGGAATCCTAAAGGTAGGGGTAGCCCAACCTAGCGAGATGTAGGTGCTGGGTTTGGGCCACAGTGCCCAATGGTGCAGGAGGGCGGAGAAGGAGTGTTTGGATATAGCTGCTCTTCCTGAGAGGATCATGCCACTATATCCATCATCTGCCAGCCAGCAAAGCTTCCTTAGGGAGTGTTCATTTTGGCTGTGAATGGCATTATCCACTTCCCACTGTCTCCTATACACAGTCTATATATTAGATCATCTGTTCTGGAAGAATCATAGAATACTTTGGGTTGGAAGGGACCTTTAAAGGTCATCTAGTCCAACCCCCTGCAATGAACAGGGACATCTTCAACTAGATCAGGTTGCTCAGAGCCCCGTCCAGTCTGACCTTGAATGTTTCCAGGCATGGGGCATCTACCACCTCTCTGGGCAACCTGTTCCAGTGTTTCGCCACCCTCATCGTAAAAAATTTCTTCCTTATATCTAGTCTAAATCTACCCTCTTTTAGTTTAAAACCATTGCCCCTTGTCCTGTCATAACAGACCCTGCTAAAAAGTTTGTCTCCATCTTTCTTATAAGCCCCCTTTAAATATTGAAAGCAGGTGTAGTTCTTCACTGTCTGTCTCTTTCTGCCTTGTGAATTAGCTGGGTACTAACACCAGTTTTCTTGTAATCCTGCAGAAAGGTATGCACCATAATAATACTAAAATTATTTGTATATATAATCTTACAGTGAGGTTTCATCTGAGGTCCTTCTCAGACTCTCTCTTGTTGTTCATCTTCATTTAAACCTGAGTGCATATGTTTTATACTCTTACTAAGTGGCAGTTTAAAGCAAGTTTTATTTCATTCATCATGAAACATACCTTTTGTCATTAAGGTCTCATTCAAAAGGGAGTGAATCACTTTGCTTTTGCTATCTAAAATCTTTTTTCTAATAAAATTCTATTTTTAATACAGTTTTCACCTTCTCAGATCTAAGTCCACGCAATCTTTACTTTCTTCCCAAGTATTTTTAATTATGAATTAAGTGATAGAAATTAAGTATAGAAAACAAGATAAACACACAATCTGCCTGCACCCAAACCCAGGCGGAGGTGCAAGCTCTCTCCAGAGACCAAGGCAGAGGCCCTGCTGGAGAGTACCAGCACCAGGAAGATGCAGAAGTGCCTTGGCCATCTCAGGGCTCTAGCTAAGCAAGATCCTGGCAAAATGCGCTTTTATTGTCTGCTGAGTTGCTTGTTTTGGGATAAGATAGGTATGCATGGGGTACGTGGAGTACAAAGAACTGTTGCTCCTTTTTCTTCATGAGATTTGTGGCTTTGGTTCTCTTTGCAAGGTCCAGCTTGCATTCAACCCTGGGAGACAAAAACCACCCTGCAAACAGGGAGTGCCTAAATCAAATCCTCCGACAAGACTAAATTGGACATTCGTGAAAAGAAGAAAGAAATGCTTATGCACCTGTGCTTGACAGGTATATAGCTCTCTGAAAAAAAAAAAAAAAAAAAAAGTAGAAAGTACCTTTAAAAAAAACACTTCTTCCTGACAAAATTACTGGAATTAGTTCTGGAAACGGATTCGTGGAGAATGGTGGCAAAATCCTCCTGGATTTTTCCCATGCCATGGTAAGGGAGTTTCAGCAGGAGTAACAGGATATACAAGTGCATCTGTAAATATGCATCTGTACATTAATGACTTACAAGTTACTAGGTATATTGTAGACTGAAATAAGAGAATTCAGGCAATGATTGACATTGACTTTAAAGCTGATTTAAAACAAATTGGAGCACAATTCTGAAGAAGAGTTCAGCAAAACCTTCTCAATATGTCAGAAAGACTAGGTTTTACTCTCTCATTTCCCAGAAGAGGCAGGGTTGCTCTCTAATTTCCAGGGGAAAATCACATGTAATATAATCCTTTGGTAAAAAGGACAGACCTCAGGGTGCAAAGGAAAACAAACCTCATTCCACAGGCAAAGGTTAAACAAAAATTCTTCTATTAGAAAACATATCCAATCTTCAGATATTAAGAGGAAGAAAGAATTACAGCTACAATAAAAATAAACCAAGAACAAACAAACAAACATGTTTTTCTTCTGGAAAAAAGCAATATTCTGTTCAAATAATGAAGGGAACTTCCAACCTTTTTTTCCTTTTTTTCCTTTTTTTTTTTTTTATAATTTTTTTAAAGAGCTTGAGTAAGTGCTATATGTTCTAATTTCTCCCATTCACAATCTGACGATGGGCATCTCTTTTTTTCCTGCCAGCACATAATTCCCTCTGTCTGTCCCAACTCCAAAGTCCACACATACAAAATCAGCCTCTGCGAAGCAGCAGGGTGTGACAAGCAGCTCGCTTTTTTCTACCAAGACCAATGAAATATGAAGCTTGCATGTTAAAAAGCATTAAAACATGTGTCCAAAACCAAAATTGATCCTACCATATGTTTTGAGGCTTTCACCACACAGTACCACCAAATAAGAACATATTTTACCGCCTAGGAAGGCAGTTTTTCCACATCAGCTTAGTGCCTCCGTTATTTCAGCAGGAGCACATTTTGTCAGCTAGAGCGTTGGTTTGGGGAGCCTGTAACCTGACCGCTTCCCAGGAAGCCCGTAACAGCAGTTATGCTCTAGCTCATGCTTATCATGTGTGAACCGCCACTTCTTTGGGTCTTTAATACTAATTAACCAACCAAATAATAAATTAGATTTAAAGGAAAATCTTTGGGGAGGAAAGAACAGATTCGATTTAATTACAACAACATATCTTGATTATTTCTTTATTAATACTAAGAATCTGCACTTAAACAAGTAATCTTTGTCCTAATAATTAAGATCATTTGTCCCCACAGGTTATTTCCTGCCTGAAACAGAGGCTGTTGCTGTGCGAAGGTGAAGGGCTGAGCCTGTGAGAGTGGGAACAGAGAGACAGCTTCTCACCACGGCACTGCCCGCCTTCCCACGCAGGAATGCACCTCCTCTGTGACAGCAAAACCTTGCTGCTGATCACCCCAGGATCCCCTGCAATGCCTGCTTTAATGCTATGAGCATCTGTAAGGGCTCTTGGAGGGAAAAGCCAGCGGGCATGCCGAGTTTCTGGGATGTCAGGAAGAAAACCTGAAGACTCTCAGAGCAAAGCAGTGGGGTAGGATGTCCGGGCAGCTCCTCTTGTCTCCTACAATTCTTCCAGCACCTGCGAACTTACAGATGAGCCCCGCAGAAATGCTGGGACAAGCAAGGGTCTCTGTTCCACTGCCCACCGGCAGGCATGACGGCTTCTTGCCTGTGAGGCTGGAACACCGAAACCCCGCTTGCCTCTTCTCTCATTTTTACTGAGGCAAAGATCCCATGTGGGAAACGCGTGTGAAAAAACACATAAAAGCATCTGAGGTATTCCCATAAAGCCTACACTGGTATGCAAGAAGGGGTTGGGCAGACCTCCAGCTATCCTTGCTTCTGCATGAAAAGGATGGACTCCATGACGTCTCAAGATCCCTTTCAGACCTTACCCTCTGTGGTCATAATTACTGGACCATGCCTGAATTTGCACTGTTTCACTAGAACGATGCTTACACACTTTGTAAGGAAATGTGTACCATAAAGACAGTTGTATTATTATTATTACCCCATTTATTATTATTATTATTAACTTAAGAACTGCTGAAAGATGGATCATGGTTCCTCAGGAATGTGAATAATGCTTTTCTCAGGAGCTTCGACGGCCCAAGCAGTATCTGCAAATGAAGGAGAGGAACAAACCAGCCACAGCAGAGATACAGCTGCAGAAAAATATGAACCTATTAACTGCAGCACCACCAAGTGTCAGCAGTGAAAATACCACATATCGGGAAAATACCAAATTTCTACAGGAAATGCAAGAGAGAATGTTTAAAAAAACCTTGCTGGCATCTAAATGAAAGCAGTTTAATTTTAAAAGTTTTTTAAAAGCTGTGTCAATGTCTGGAACCTGTAAGCCTTCTTCCAAATGTCAAGATATGTTATGTTGTGTCAAGGTAATATTAGCACTTTCAGAAAATAAAATAGATTTCCAACTAATAAGGAAATACTTTAAATAGGAATCTAGATTTAAAACTTCTCAACATTTTGAATGGGTTCATATATGTTCACTACATATGCACAAGCACACACACAACTAGTCAGCGGCTGCCATACACTGTGATGTTCACAAGAGTCACATCTTTCAGCACGGGTGGGGATTTGCTTCACATAACAGGGTCGGGCGCAGTGTGCGGCAACCACCAACAGACAGTATTTCGGAGAAAATCTTTCTCTTCTGGAAGCGTGTTATATTATTGTAGGTGTGTCAGAGCCTTGTAGACATAGGTCCCTTCTTGTATTAGAGGACTCGATTGCACCTGGATCTCGAGAGTCACATCCTCTGGCCACATGCTGATGTGTCTGGATGTCCCCCTAGGGCTCTGGATCAGAGGAGACAGGCCATTGCCAGCAGCCCGGCGGAGCTAGGGACATGTTTTTGCCTTGTCAACAACCATCAGGGACTACATATCCATGACACCACCACCTTTTTTTTTTTTCAGGGTATAGTAAGCAAAACCAATGATTGATGGCTTTTTTGATTTCCAAGCAATGTGAGATTCTCAGTCCCTTACTGTTAGCATTTATCTACAGGTGCCTTTACATGCTATGCAAGACAAGTCAAAGAATTGTCCTTCTGCTCCTCGGAGCTTGCTGTGCTTGGTTGATCCAAGATCAAAATCTTCAGCAGGAATGGAGAGACACGGCACTTCCAGGTAAAACAAAGAAACCCTCATAACCCACTTATTTCCATGGCACATTTTGACAGTAAGTCACTAGGGGTGGGGTTGTGATTTTTCACATCCTAATTGGCCTTGTCTGGCTGCAGTCGCACTCTGCTGTTCATGCCAGTGCCGGTAGCTGTGCGTGCCCCTGCTGAGCATCTCTTCCCTGGCAGGGCTGGGAGAAGGGGAGGACCGTGCTACCACGGCTTCCCAGCCCTGCGCTCGGCTCGGAGCTGCTCTGGCTGCCTCACCCCTGCAGCAGGCTGCCGCAGGAGCACATCCTTGACCTTCTAATTAATTATGTCATGTTTGGAAATGGGACATAGACTCCCAAGTCACTTGTTCTAGTCTGAAAACATTACCGTAGCTCATGCGTGAAAGCAGAGCTCACGGCTGTGGAAAGGAGAGAGCTGAGGACAAAGCCCCACCTCAGAGTGCTGTGGCCAGGCGAGATGAGCTGGAGATGACTGTACTTGGCACTTTCCTTGGGGCCTCCATCTCATGGTTGTCCACAGGAGCCTGGCCATCATCAGCACCTGCTGTTCTGTTTGATTGTGTGTGTTTTCTGGATGTGGCTTCCCCTTTCTATTTTTTGGAGATGGGTTCAGGCACGGATGTGTCAGCTGGCTCCATAACTGCATGAAGCAGGGGGGGAGAGCTCTTTCTCTATTTCTGATAGCAATCATCTTGATCATGATTTGCTTAAAGTTCAGCCACATACATGTTCCCTCCTTTGATTAATCCTGGTTCTCCTGATGATTTGCACAAACAGCAGTCCCATGGCAAACACCTATAATCACATCACTTGTCCTGCTGATAGCCCTCAGTGAAAATTGGGCAGTTTGTAGCACCCAGTCCCAAATGCTATGTCATGTTTGCCATTGAATGGCTACTAAAATGATCATGTAGACCAAGCACCACCTGCTGCCCAAAAGAATTAAGCTCTTTAAATCCATAACTACCAACCCCAAGCCAAGTGCATCAGACTTCATCAAATAACCTGCTAAAAGTCTGAAATAACCCAAGGGGACCTTGCAAGGATGCAATGTAAACCTGGTCCTGCGGTCCTCATTCTCTCCTATAGCCTTCACAAAAGCATAGCAGGACTATTCCTACCCCAAAATGAAGAATAAGGCATTCAGATTCATAAGACCAGTCCTCAAATGACCTTATGGGACTTGACCAAACACAGCAAGAAAGATACCTCTGCAAACCTTACTTTCTTAACTCGTTGTGTTACACTTAGTCTTCAAGAAAGCTCAAGACCACCTACAACTCCTGCAAAGTAAAAATAAGACATTCAAATTCAGCCTTGAACTTGCCTCAGAGTATCCTACAGACCAGAGAGGGAAATGTGCTTGTCAGTATTTCATGTCCCCCTAATCCTACCTGTAACTGTAACCCCATAAGAGGGAACACAAGACTTGTCCGGAAATTAAGAATAAAGGCACTGAAATCCCTTCCTATGTGACTGTCTTGGAGGACCTCTCAAGTTGCTACACAGGAAACTGCTGCTGCAATCTGATTTTCCTAAACTTGACCTGAACTGCCCTGTTGCTCCAGTGGTTTGAATGAGACCATTAATAGTCTTCAGACCTACCTTCCCTCTACCTCAGGGAGCCTTACCACATGCAACAGGAAAGATGCCTCCAAAGTATCTTTTCCAAACGCTAATCTGAATTATAACCGTCAGCCTACAAGAGCTTAAACATCCATGGCTCCTCCAGGATTAAGAGCCGGGCGTTCACATACGACTGTACCGATCTCGTGGCTTTGCAAAATACGGCGGAAAGCCAGCTTCTGCAACCCTTCTTTTCCCAGATCCTTGGCCTTAACCTCAACTCCACCTCTGGATTTATGACACCTCACATTTTACAAATAACGCGTTTCTCGGGGCCAGTTCACCGCTCCTCTCTGAGAAACGTGCCAGGCCCACGCGCCCCTCCCTGCCCCAAACCTGCCCTCCCAAACGTGCGCTGCGCTCCGCTTTCCGCTCTGAAACCCTCCCCAAACCCGCCGACGGGCTTTTCGGGGGTGTTCTTTCTTCGGCCGCGACCCGGCGTGCCGCCCGGCCAGGGGAAGCCGGAGGCACTCCCCGGGCAGAGGGGAGCGATCTCGGAGGGGGCCGCCCGGCATCCCCAAAGCCACGGCTGCCCCCGGGGGTGCCGGGGCTCGCGGGGGGGAGCTCAGCCCGGCTGCCGGCCGGTTTCCCCGGCGCCCGGGAGATGGAGCTGCGCGCCCGGCGATGCCCGGGGCTCCCCGCCGGGCTCGGACCGGCGCGGCGGCTGGCGGCCCGGAGCCCACACGGAACGATCGTGCACTTGCCGCCCCCCCGGCCCCGCTGCGTGAGGTCGGCTCGTGAGTCTCTGGTCATTAGTGGCGGTGCGCGGAGCTGCAGGGCTCCAGCCTGGCCGGGTGAGCCCCCTTTCAGCCGGTGGCAAAGCTGAGCTCCGGCCAGAAGTACCGCGGCCGACGAGTAATACCGAAAATACCGGTTTCGGGTGACAGCGGTCTGAAGAAGAAAGGGAGGTTTAGCGAGGGAGACGGACACCAACACAGTTCTCACGTGATGATAGCAAAGAAACAAAATGGGATGTTCAGATGTCAGGAAAAGAGCCCACATTCATCCAAAAGTACCTTGAGATTGATTTTTTCCAAGAGGCACGCTGTATGAAACGCAAGGTGTTAAAGCAGTTTGCTAAGCTAAACATCCAGGTGCAACACCATAACTAAACATTGAAATCACATGCAAACATAATCTTAAAAGATCCCAAGAAAAACGAAAGCTAAATTTTAAAAAGTATAAAAGAATTTCACTGAGGCATACGTGAATTAACATCATTCAAATAAAGCCAGAAGAAAACTAGACGCTGTCTTCCTGGAGCACAGAGAAAATCCCAAGTAAGAATAGGTAACGGACAAGAAATGAATAACAGATGGACCAACTGGAGGATTGTGCTTAGTGTAATTAACATTAGCACTTATTGGTAACGGTTAATGCTCCTATAACATCACACATCCCAAAACAAAGCCTGATCAGGGATGCGTCAAAAGACATGAAGTGAACCCTGAGGCTTAAGAGCCATTTGGATTATGTTGAAGACATTTCCATCAGTCTTCATGAGAAGCTACAGCTATTGGAAAGAAAGAGATATGAACACGTTTCCATCTTGTAATCTCTACTTTTTCTGTAATAACTACTCTTTTCCACCAAGGTATTATATATGGTTAATTTCTTCTCATCTGTCTCCAGCTGCTACTGACTCTGAAGGATTTACATCCCTTCAGCTGTCACTCAGTAGTAGGAACCTATCTGAAATCACTGCTTTGCATTTTAAGACAGGAATCTGCTTTTTTCTTTGGCGTGAAGCCAAAGAAATCTTTAATATTTACCAGATATGGCTTTAAAAGGTGAACATGTTCAAGTCACTAGAAAATCCTTTGTATTTTTTACTAAAATTTAAGAAATGTGTTTCCGCATGAAGTTGCAGAATTGCCTTTTTTCAGTCAGAAGTACAGCTCTATTCAAAGTGACTTGATTGTCCAGTCAAAACAGCAATTATAAATAATAATTTCCAGCAAAATGCTTTTTGCTCATAAGGTCTTGTATTTGAAAGCTCAGCAGTGTTGTAGTTTGATAAGAGGACTTACTCAAGAAAATGACAACATGCTTGTAGGTAATAGGCAAACTAATATGGCATTCACTAGGTACGATGGTTGATTAACTTTTAGCCTCTTCATCATCATGCTTGAGAATAAAATGAAAAAAAAGAAAAGTCTTTCCTAAAAGCAAATGTTATCCAAGAGAAGTACCTTTTGAATTCTTTTATAGTCCCACATTCAAAGCCAGCTTGTGAATCTGAGTTTTCCTCTTCCTAGGGCCTATCTGTGGGACAGGTTCTTTCAGTGCCATCTTCTGGTAGGCATGATCATCAGGAAGACCGTGGCACTGAAGCTGATGTAGGGGTGGGAAGATGAAACATCAACATAGATATTTATTTCTGGCAAATTATAAAACAGAATGACACAAGCTAGTCGCAGATTTTTTTCTGCATATGATTTATATCATATTGCATTGTTATCTTTCAATACATACACATATACATCTATGAATTGACTTATAAACAAATAAATGGGGCACATGGAGCATCGCTTTTTCACATCTAGAATATGTAAGAAAGATTTTCATTCAAACAAATGCAAATGTGAAAACAGGTTTTTAAGGGGAGCTCACTTGCTTATTTTCACCATCTAATAAATATTTGCTCTGTTTAGCACACAATAAAGGGACATCCCCATCTTCTCTGCCAGAGAAAACAGACAATTTTCACAAAGGAGAAGAGAAGAGAGCCTTTACCATTACTTTATTTGCTGACTTTATAGCAACATCTCTGTGCCATCTTCAAGGATATATGTGCTGAGATGAACTGAGGATGGAAGTGGAGAGAAACTTGTGCTCAGATATTACTGCAATTCCAGAGCAGAACCAAGCACCCATAGGCAGAATCCTGCTCCCGTGTATGGATAGCACGGTCCTGGATGACAGACAGAGGAAACCATTGAAGAGACACTGACACTACTGCTGTGAGCTTCGATGGCCCCTGCAGACTGTGGAACTCAGTGGTACCTCTCTGCACATTTTAATTGTGCAAGGCAACTGGCAGCTGGTATAAATTGGAGACATTTTTCATCTTCTCTAGTTTATTTGGAAAGTTGATTGGGAATGCAGTAGGTAAATGAGCACAGAAATGGCTTTAAGTTACCTTGTTCCGTTGCCTCCCCCGCTCCTCCCACTCATCTGCACAGCACTGCCCTCATCGCCATTCATCTCTCCACCGCGGCAGTAATACCCCTAAGTGAACTTCTGTACAGGGGCTCCATTTCTTTTCTATTGCTTGTATGAAGCAAATATTTGATCAAATCTATTTTTTCACTTCATTTCATATTCTGATGCCTATATTTCATTGAAGGCTTCTTTTCAGTCCCTTGTAAACTATCTCACATCATGGTCAAGAATATTATCTCCAGTTTGCATCTTAATGCAAAGAAATGAAGATCTGCTCTCTTGCAGTTAACTAGGAAAAAAAAAAAAAAAGGCATTGCTTAAGTTCATTGTGTTTAACATAAGGTTTACTTAACAATTCCAGGCATTTAAAGAAAAGAGGTTTTCTTCTGTTTGTAGAAAGGATTCACAGAAAATACTAAATTTTGTAATCAAATAAATGTTAGCATTAGGGTTGTTAGAAACAAGCCTCTGATGCCTGAAAGTGATTGTATATCGAACTTCTTGGCTGCACGTTGGAAGGGGGAGTTAGCTGCAGAGATGCAAGAAGTCCTGTGTCACTAGTGATGGATCCTGATCACCACCTTCTCTGGGTCTGATATTGACTCTTGCATGTTTCTTCCCAAATACCGCTTAGTGAATCCTTTTACAGAACCCCCTCCAATCTGGTGTGAAAGACCATCACTAATTCGCTGCGTATTTTCTTCCCCATGGAGCTTGCTATTTTGGTTTCTGACCAAATGCAGTTTCTGGCAATGTTGTTGCCCAGATGAAGGAAAGCTACCATCTCTTCAAACTGAAAATGTAGATCTAAGGAGCCTTGTGTGTCTTTTCTTCAGACTGAACTAGCACAGGTGACACATGAGGGTAAACTTGGAGTGAGAAGGAAACACATTGCAGATGGGCAGTGCGGTGGGTAAGATGACATGGGCTTAAACAATCCATGGAGACTTCAGCCTTGCTGAAGACTTCTCAGGGATCAGTTGTTCAGAGACCCAAACTAGGATAAGCAGGAATTCCCTCCTGCCACTGGCTGATTCCTACAAAGCTAAAAACAAGGAGAAGGACAGAATAATGTAAACATAATGACACAGTGTTCCCATACTGGACCAGATCAAAGGTTCATCTAGCCTGCTAATCATGTTTTCAGCAGATCCATCCCAGATGGTTTAGCAAGGAGGAGAAAATGGTGCAGTTTCACCAGACACCATGGCTCGATGCAGTACCTCATTGCAGCAGAAAAAGCGACGGTGTCCTCCCACTCCCTTTTCCCCTCTCTCCCTGTCTTTATTCCTGGCTGCGCATTCCTGCCCCTTCCTCTGCCCTTGTGAAGGTGTTTGTCAGGTCCTCCATGAGCCAATATATCCTGTTTGGTGACGAGGAGTTTTCTAAACTGAGTCTCACAGGCACCAGCTCTGGTTCAGGAGACAGAGCATATTACACTGACAAGAGCAAAGAGAAGAGAGGACTAGAAGAGGAGGCAGAGGGAATGAACCCTTCCACCTTGAGCAGCAGTAAGCTGTTACATTTATCTGACTGCACATGAAAAGGCAGCAAAACTGAAGTGTTTATCTATTTCAAAAGCTTGGTGAGATTATGCCCTGCTTCTAGCTCTGTACACTTCTGAGTTAGAAGATGTGCAAGTAATCACACTAATTTTACTGCGATGCCTCACATGCTTGACATTAAGTGTGGACCCACATTGTCACATTTGGGCTCCTTTTCTCAGAATTAAGTCCTTAATCAAAGGGTGGGAATACAACAGTGCTGCCGATGGGTGGCCAGACCAGCTCTGCAGCACTGCTGCTTCCAGTTCACAGCTCTTTTACACACATTTGTTCACATCAGCTATTAATTTGAAATCAAGGTGATTGTTGAGGTTTAACCCAGGCCGGCAACCAAGCACCATGCAGCTGCTCACTCACCTCCCTCACAGTGGGATGGGGTAGAGAATCGGAAGGGTAAAAGTGAGAAAACTCATGGGCTGAGATAAAGACAGTTTAATAGGTAAAGCAAAAGTTGCACACACAAGCAAAGCAAAACAAGGAACTCATTCACTACTTCCCACCGGCAGGCAGGTGTTCAGCCATCTCCAGGAAAGCAGGGCTCCATCACACATAACGGTTACTTGGGAAGACACACACCATAACTCCGAACGTCCCCACCCCTCCCTTCTTCTTCCCCCAGCTTTATATGCTGAGCATGATGTCGTATGGTCTGGAATATCCCTTTGGTCAGCTGGGGTCAGCTGTCCCAGCTGGGTCCCCTCCCAACTTCTTGTGCACCCCCAGCCCACTCACTGGTGGGGTGGGGTGAGAAGCAGAAAAGGCCTTGGCTCTGTGTAAGCACTGCTCAGCAATAATGAAAACATCCCTGTATTATCAATGCTGTTTTCAGCACAAATCCAAAACATAGCCCCATACTAGCTACTATTAAGAAAATTAACTCTATCCTAGCCATAACCAGCACAGTGATCCAAGAAATTTATAACTACTTGTGGATATATAGCAGAAGAAATGGACTATAAATTACCTTCGAACTTGATTATATGCCTGACACCAGCTGAAATTGCCAAGGGTCTATAATTATATCTATATTTTATCCTTTTCAAGAATAATTTATTATAGAAATACAAATTTCTCAGAGGCAGAGATTCTTGCTATTGTGAACCTTGAACCTGTAGTTAAAAAAAAAACAAAAACAAAAACCCCAAAAAAACAAACTAAAAAAACCAGCTGAGAGTTGCTTTTGAATTCCAGAGGGATTTTTATTTTTTTTAATGAGATTTCTCCCTCTAAATCAAAATCAACATGGACAAATTTAATCTTTAAATTCATTTTGGAAGGAATATTTAGTCTTTCTATTTACTGATAGCTTTGCAGAGCACCAGTCTACCTAGAGATGACATGGATACAGAAGAACTACAGGCAATAGTTTGAAATAGATCTTTAAAAAATACATCTTAATGGTATACTCTATATTTCTGCTTCCATCAACACCTACAGTCAATTTTAAAAGATGCTAGCTCTCATTCTCCATTGCCCTGCTCTTGGCTTTGAGGTTTTCTGCGTTGCCAAAAAGATTCTGCCAAATACCTCAGCATGAAGTGTCAGGATAAATGTACAGAAATGCACTCATAGATTTGTTCTCCACTGCTTTATATTTCATATTGTCAAATACAGCTCTGCAAGCCACCTGAAGAGTGATCAGGTGAGAATTCTCCATTCCCATCAGGAGGGTAGGTTTAACACCTCCTTTCAACAGTGACTGTGCTCTGCAAAACAGTGGAGAGGAGGGTTATTTATGTGTTCTTGTACAAGTGAACATAAACAAGTGGATGCTCTAGCAAACTGACAATAGGCTACTAACAAAGGGCCAGATGCTCTTATCCTCTTATAAGGGTGAAGAGGGACAAAATGAGTAAATATTTACATTATCATAGTGGCATGTAACTGGAGCTCAGTTGTGGAGGAAAGAGTGATTTACCAGCATGTTCCTCCTCTCTCGGGAATCCACATAAACCAAGCAAAGGTTCAACAGTGAGAAAAAAATTCTGACAGAAGGACTAAGCCAGATGAGAGAGCTACGGGTTTTCAGGACGCACTTTTCTCTGAGCTCAGAAGATGACTAGCAAAGAGCAATGTTTCCCTGGGTAAGAGTTACCTCAGAAGAATATGAAAGGTATACTTGGGCACATGAGAAAAGTGTATGCGCATCATGGCACATAGCTTCAGCCCCAGCACCTCAGAAATCTTCTCTCCCAGAGCCTTGGGCTAAAGCTCTGCATTCAGAACCTCTCCCTGCAAGATGACTCCAGCCAGAACATCCTTAGCTGTTGCATCACTGGCCGCTCATGCCACAAGTCCCCTAAGGCTAGCCTTCCTCCAAAAGGGCACCTGGCAGGCTACACTGTGTAGATTATTCCTCATCTACTTTTTCCAGCTTGTCCACCCTTCTCCCACAATTACTTGAAGTCAATGGCTACCAGTTGTCCTACACTAAGCACCTGAACAAGGCTTGCAAGCCTCAAGTGCTCGGACCCTTGCATCTTCCCTACTGAAAGATCACAGAAAGTTAATTTTGCACAAGAACTTACAATAAAATATTTTGTATTTCAGACATATTTTTGATCCTAATGGACACCTGCCTTTGAGAGTCCTTGGAATGTGATTGCAGGCTCTTTATGTCTGTGTTGTTCTTGGTCTCAGTCCTAGGGCCTTAATATATCCATAAATCATTTAGGTGAATGTTAAGATTGCCCCCAGCCAATGGAGAGCAATCGAACCACACTTTCTGCAGGAACTGAGAGAAGAACAAGGATGCTTTTTGGATGACAAGATGTCATATTTTCAGTGCATCTCTGGAGTGAAAGAAGGCAGACAAAGTATGTTATCTGATGCTTATCCTGTCCTTGTGGGTAACAGGTTGAGACACCACCTTGAGACACAGAGAAAGAGCACATCATGTGTCAGTGGAGTGTTGGGGAAAGCACATTCATAGCTGGAATGGTTAACATCCTAGGAGCATCTCTGAAAAGCAGTCACATGTGATGACACGCACTCTTGAGCATTCACTACACTATTGTGAAATACCAGTAGCAATCATAGGGGTAAACTGGTAGTGGTGACAGGAAAGGCAGAGGAAGGGAAGCACTTGAAATGTGGTACTGTATATGATGAAGAATATCCCCATATACCCTTAAAATGCTTAGCAAGAGTTTCAGTTAACTAGTTTTGTTCTACAGCTGTAGGGGTTACATTGTACTGTGATGGGAAGATGACTCTCCATCATGCCCAGCTCACTGCAGAGCACTTAAAGCACAGACCCAGGTGTGAACTCACTCTGAGAGGTAAAAACAAAGCTGCATTATGTAATAAGATTTAATGATTATTTGAATCTCTTTTTCCACCCCTGTGGATCATTGATTTAACCTTCCTTGTTTTGTTCTTGGGATACTGCTAAAACAAGTAACCATGTTCCAAAATTAATCAGGACCATTTTTTGTATAACCCTGTAAGAGCGTTTTGAGTTTTGCTTTCTCTCTTCAAGAAAGGAACACTAACAGAACCACCATTTTTGCTAGGAACTGCAAGACATTTGCAAAATGTTCAGATTGTGTGGCCATAGGGAACGAATGGGTAATATATTATGTGCATAGCCTTATTTTCTCTCAGAGGAAAACAAAAGCAGACCTTTTAAAGCCACCACTAAGGAGATTTCTATTTAGAGAATACGCAATAACTCATATTGAGACAAGATTTTAATCTCAGCAAAGCTTTGGATAATCTGCTGGCACCTGTGTTTGCTGCTCTTCCACCCCATTGCACTGCTTAGACTGAGGGCCAAAGGCCGGATCCTGCAAGTCTGTTTGTGGCAGCGGTCCTGCTTACGAAAGTGAGAGCCTTGGCAGGAGGAAGGCAAAGGTTTTTCTTCCCCTTAAAGTATTATCTATGAGGAACTGACACCAGTGTCCTTGTCTTTTATATTCCACTGAAGCTTCTTACTCTTTTTTCCAAGTACTGCACTAGTTGACATTATTTGTTGTGGTACATATCATACAGCTACATTATGCTGACTTGCTGAGGAAAAGGTGTGAAGTATAGACAACCCTGTCTGAGGGAAACAGGTAGAAAGGTATTATCTGGGATGATCTTTGAAAGAATTGGGATAGGTTTTTCAGATGTAGATCTGAGCTACTGGACACATCAGCCTGTGTGTGCTCTGCAGAGATTTTTATAGTGGTTTCACGGAACGAGCAAGCGGGGATGTTTTCAGTATTATGTAGATACCATTACGGACACTGTGGAGCCTTGTTGCTGAGGCCTCTGTACCTGACCAATATATGAACTCCAGTTAACCAGTGTCACATTTGTAAGAGTTCAGACTCCGCAGCTCAAGGAAAGAGAAAGATATGTAAAAAAAAAAAAGGGGGGGGTGTTATGCATGATAATTTGGGCATGCAGTGAATGGTGCTGTAAAAGGAGATCACGTGGCTGAGCACAGGAAAGAAAAGAAAAAAAATCTACCTCTCATGTATCTTACATAGGTTTCGTCCCCTTAAAAATGAGCATTATTCATTTGAAAGGGTTAAAAATAACATCAGATTTCTCTCCTTCTTTGATTCTGTGATTCATGCTTCCCATTTTAAAGTCTACACCCTGTGAAGAAGAGTGCGTTATCAAGGAAAGGAAAGAGGCTTGCCAGGGACAGAAGGTAATTTCCCGTAGCAGGTGCGTACAGCAGGTGGTACACAGTGTACCTGCAACGAAAAGGTAGATTTAGGCTAAGATTTTATTTAATATGGAAAACTTATTGCATCCTGAGCCACTACTGGGGATGTGCCAAAAAGCGTGTCTGCAGCATGATTTATTACGTGAAAATACCACCGAACTAATCAGTGGAGTTACTAATTAATACAAATCTGCATTTTTGCATAAGCAATTAGTGCAAAGAGAGTGCAATGAAAAAGGAAGTTTGACTCATTTAATCTCAGTGTCTATTCAGGCGGAAAGACCCACTAGGGCAAGGCACTAGGATCTACATTTGGATTTTTTTTTCCTTTTGATTAGTTAAAGGAACTAAAAGGTCAAATTATCAATATTTAATTCAAATGGAAATGCATTTGTTCAAGAGGAAAGAAAACACTTTATTTAAACAAGGTGGGACTCTGGGGGTAAATGCCTGGATCAAAAATAATTAGATTTTGCAGTTATAACAGCATCTAAATCCCGTCTGATAAGAATCCTTTTTCCTAATAAGAGAGGTGGTTTGATACCTATAGCAAAGACTGCTGGTGTTATTTAAACTCTAGCTCAGGCGGTAGCTGGCCTACCAATACAATTTAGACATTTGCTTTAATGGTACGTACTTCTCTGATTTGTGTATTTGGGGTTTTTTTTAATCAATTTGAATTATATTTTAAATCTACTGCGATTTCATAATTGTGTGCACTTGACCAAAAGAGTCATTTAAAAAGCTGATAATTAAACCTTGGTGGTGATGTATTTTCCATTAACTAAATAGAAGTTTACATTTATAGAATTAAAACAACAATGGCATTTATCTAACGGGGAAAGGCTCAATAAAATTAATACACTGAGTCTTAAGGGGAAAAAAGAGCAGAAGAGGCACCTTAATCATTCGTACCAATTCCGAGCCCAGCTGTGCGCGTATCCTAGAGAGACGCTGAGCGGTGCGGTACAGACGCACGGCAGCACAGAGCCGGGGCCGGAGCGGTATTTCGAAGCGTTCTTCTCCGCCGGTGACCTCCGAGCCAAGGCAGCCGGAGCAAGCTGAGCGTTCCTCGGAGCGTTCCGGGCAGCGTGCGATGCGGCTGCCGCCCCCGTCCCCGTCCCCGTCCCCTCCTCTGGCCGCAGCGGTGGGGCCGGGAGGGCAAACCCAAGCTGGCTCTTCCCGAGCCCCGGCCCCGCGGTGCCGTGCGGTGCGGTGAAATGGGGTGGGATGGGATGGGATGGGTGGACAGGAGGAGCGGGTAGTGCTACTTCCCCCCCCCCCCCTTTTTTTTTTTTTAATTAGGATAACCCTCGGGCTTTGTGTGGGTGCCCTGCTGGAGAGGGAGGGAGAGGGAAACGTGACAGCGAAAGGAGAGAGCCCGGGCTGCCCAGGCAGTAAATCACTCGCTAAATTATAAGCGTGGCTTCCTCTCTCCAATAGCTTTAAGCTATTTGGGGAGGCATCCTTTTCCCGCACTCTCGCAGGTGCAATATGAATCAATTATCTTAATTAAGATAATGCCGCAAACCCAAGAGATTTCCTCGGGAGCGGATTTCGCGCTCCGGACAACCGTAAGGCGTTTCCACGGCGCTGCTCCCCGCCGCAACAAACCCCCCTCCCTCCCTCCCTCCCGCCCGCCCGGCCGGGCCGGGGACTCAGCCCCGGCGGCGCCCCGCGGAGGGCCTGCACTCCCCGCCGCCGCCCGCCGCACCGGGCCCCAGCCGGCCCCGGGGCTTCCCCTCCTGCCGGGGCCGGGAGGCAGCAGATGAGGCGGGAGCCGGCGGGGCGGGGGGCGGCCGGGCCGGGCCGGAGCTTTGTTGGGACGCGTGCGGTTCGCGTGCCGCGCCGCGGGGGGGAAGAAGGGAGGGAGGCAGGGAGGAAAAAGAAAAAAGAGAAAAAGAAGGGGGGGAAGAGAAAAAGGAAAAGAAAGAGAGAAAAAGAAAAAAGAAAAGGAGAAAAGGAAGAAGAGGAAAAAAAGAAAAAGAGAAAAAGAAAGGCTGCGGGAGGAAAAATAAGCAGAAGCCGAATTAGAGGCCAGATGGAGAAGGAGGAGTCTGTAGGTCGGGGTGGGGGGGAAGAGAGTCTTGGAGCGATACAATCAAGGGGCTGGGAGGAGAGGAGAGGCACGGAAGGTGGGAGACCGGAGCCACCGAGGCAGGGGACGGCCCGAGCGGGAAAGGCAGAGCCGGCCGCCTGGGAGATGGGGAGGAGAAGCGGGGCCGGAGAAACGGGGGGAGCGGGAAGGATGAAGCCGGCGCGGCAGAGAGCCCCGGAGCGCAGCGCCCGTCCTCCGCCCCGACGGGCTGCCCCGAGGAGTGCCGCGTACCTGCCGGCCGGCTACTCCACGGCCACGCCGCGCTCGGCCGGCTTTAAGCCCCTCTGTCCGGCTGCCTGCCCCTGTACTTGTCTCTCTCCTGGTCCGTCTATCGACCATTTGTTGACTTCGTTTCGCTCTCGGGGAAGCTGACCCTGCGGAGCGCACTCAGAGGCACACGAGCACCCCGAGGCTCTCGCCGCTCCCCGGGACCCGCTCTCCGCCAGCGCCCTCCTCCCGGTCTTTTCGCCTGCCGTGTCCCCAGCGCCCCGGCTCCCGGTGCATTCCCAGCCAGTCCCATCCAAGCGCGGGTGACGCTTTCCAGCAGCCGAGACGGGGCCGGCCCAGCCCCGGCCCTCTCCCGCGCCCTCCAAACCCGTTCAAACCCCACCGCTCCCCGAACGCCTCCGCTTCAGCAGCGCAGTAGCCCCAGCAGCTCCCCGTTAACGGGGTCACGCTCCCGGGGGAGCGGCCGGCCCGGCGGGACGGGGCACGGGCATCCTGCCGGTCCCTGCCTCGGGGGCGCCTCTGCGGGCAGAGAGGGGCTCGCCACGGGCAGGGGCTGCCGTTCGGTGGGCGAGCGCCGGCGCTCCCCTCCCGGCCGTGCCCCGGGGAAGGGCCGCAGCCGCCGGTGCCCCGAGCGTGCCCCGCTCCGTCCAGCCCCTCTCGTCCGAGCCGGCGGCACGCGCCGCGCTGCCGCCCCTCGCGTCACGCGGAGAACCGGCCGGCTCGGAAATGACAAAACGCAGCCGGTTGCCCTTCGTATTAGATTACCGAGAAGGCAAACATCGCCCGGAGTCCGCTCCTGCCGCCCCGCCGGCCCCAGGGCTATGTAGGTCACCAACAGGAGGGAAACATTTTAAAAATAACCCGGCCTGGAAAAATATCTTTCGAATCTGCCTGCGCAGGGCGGAATTACCGGGTTCGCATTTAAAGCCGCGTGAGGAGAAAATAATTTTTTTTTTCCTTTTGTTGATTAAATCTCCGGATAGCGCGTGCCGGTAGCAAAGCTCCCCGTGTTATCACGCAAGGGGGAGATCTCCCTCGTTCAAGCGCATCTCTGAAATTTGGCGGCGTTCGCAAACTCTGACGACGCTTTTAAAGACTTTAAAGCCATCCCTCAGCGTCTTTCTTTCAGACTCCCCGTTAACCGGCGGTATTTCCATCACAACCCCGGGGAGAGCAGAACAGCGTTTGCTCAGACGGCAGGACAGACCGAGAGGCACGGCGGCCCCGGGACGCCGTTTCCCCCAGCACCGGAGAAAGCCACGGCGGGGGTCGGGGGTGGGCGGTGGTGCGTGCGTCTGTGGCGGCGGGGGAGCGGCAAGGACGGGGACGGGGAGGCTCCGGGGGTCAGAGGCGCCCGTTAGGAGCTGCTGGGCAGGGCGGCGGGGGACCCGCGGAGGCCGCCCCCCGGAACAATGGGAACAATGCGGCTCCGCGGGTCGGGGCAGGCAGCTCCGCTCGGCTCCGCTCCGCTCCGCGCCCGCCCCGCCGCCGCCGGGGGGCCGCCCGGTGACAGATGGCGTCGCCCGGCGGGCCACAAAGGGCGTGGCGGCTCAACGGGCGGGCGCGCGGCCGCATACAAATAAGGGGTGTCACGTGTGTGGTGGTGGTGGGGGGGTCGCCGCCGCGCCTGACGTGGGCGGCCATATGGCGCGTGCCACCGGGCGGGGCGGGGCGCGGGGCGGGGCGCAGGCGCGTTGGGCGGCGGCGATCGCCGCGGTACCCAGGTCCCGGTGCCGGCCCCCCGCCGCGCATCCTCGGTCCCGCTATATAACGGGGGAACCCGGCGCCGCGCAACCTCGGGAAAAAAAAACACGCGGCGCCCTCGCACGGAGAGTTGTGCCGGGGTTATGAGACCGTCACCGCGCAGGAGAGGCTGAGCAACGGAGGTAACGGGAACCCGGCTTTTCCCCACCGCGGGAAAGGGGTTGGCGGCGGCTGCCGGGGTGGGAGAGGAGCCTGCGGGGTCGGGTCGGGACGGGAGGGAGCTGCCTCTGCCGGAGCGGCTTCTGTTTATGGTGTCGCTTGCGGAGGTGGGAACGGGCGGTGGTGCCTGCCGGTGTGTGCGGGCAGCGGTGTGCGCGCACACCTGTGTCCATATATATATGTGCGCGCGTGTGTGTCTATACGTATATATGCAAACGTATACGTGCTTCCATACACATACCTATATATGTTAACGGATACGTGCTCCCATACGCATACATACATATGTAAACGGCTATGTGCGTCCACACGCACATACAAACAGGGATATGTGCGTCCATCTATACACACCCGTACGATATATGTATCTGTGCCTCCACCTCTGCACCTCCTAACTTCCAGCTCCCTCTACCCCGCGGAGAGCGGCCGCCACGGTCCCACCGCGGGCTGCGCGCCGGCGGGCGGCATTGTTCCTCCCCGGTGTGCCCGGTCCGACCGGGGGATGGTCGCGACTCTTCACGAAGGGCCCCCGCGGGGAGCGGGGGGACGACGCCCGCCTGCGGCGGAGGGGGTGCCGGGGGCGGAAAGCCGGGGCCGGTCCCGCACCTGTTACGGCGGGCGGGGGCACCCAGCGGCGACCCTGGGGGGGCCGGAGCGGGACCGGGGGAGGCTCGCCGGGAGAGACTGAGCGGCGTCGGTGGCGGGAGCAGGTGCCCGGCGGCCGTCGGGGCGGCGCGGGAGCTCCGCCGAAGGAGGCGGCGAGGGGGAGCCGCGGAGAGCGGCGGGGACGGGCGTCGCGAGCGGCCATCCGTCCCCGCGGGTGTCCTGCGTGCCGCCCCGCCGCCTTTCGCCCTCCCCGAGTGGGCAAATGTGGGGTTTTGTTGTCTTTTTTTATTATTATTTTCTTTTTTAAAAACCGCTGGGTCCGCCCGCGCCGCGCCGCTCGGGCTGCCGCCCGCACCCGTAATCTCCTTATATTCCCCGCGAGTATCAGCGAGTTACATAACGGCATTTGAGCATACGTCAACTTAATTAGAAGGCAGGACGGCGGAGACAATTAAAAGTTCGCGCTGGCACGGTGGGGAAGCCGGGGCTTCCCTCGGGAGGGGCCGGGGGTCGCGGGCGGCTTCTCCGCGCGGGGCCGCCGGTCTGGGCGCTGACTCGGCTCTTTTCTGTCTCCTCCGCCCCGCAGAGGCTCACCATGACCAAGTCGTACAGCGAGAGCGGGCTGATGGGCGAGCCCCAGCCCCAGGGCCCCCCGAGCTGGGCGGACGAGTGCCTGAGCTCCCAGGACGAGGAGCACGAGGCGGACAAGAAGGAGGAGGACCTGGAGGGCCTGCACGCCGAGGCCGAGGAGGACGCGCTGCGGAACGGCGAGGAGGAGGACGAGGAGGACGACTTGGACGAGGAGGAGGAAGAGGAGGAGGAGGAGGAGGACGACGACCAGAAGCCCAAGAGGCGGGGGCCCAAGAAGAAGAAGATGACCAAGGCGCGCATGGAGCGGTTCAAGCTGCGGCGCATGAAGGCCAACGCCCGGGAGCGCAACCGCATGCACGGCCTGAACGCGGCCCTGGACAACCTGCGGAAGGTGGTGCCCTGCTACTCCAAGACGCAGAAGCTCTCCAAGATCGAGACCCTGCGCCTGGCCAAGAACTACATCTGGGCGCTCTCCGAGATCCTGCGCTCGGGCAAGAGCCCCGACCTGGTCTCCTTCGTGCAGACCCTCTGCAAGGGCCTGTCGCAGCCCACCACCAACCTGGTGGCCGGCTGCCTGCAGCTCAACCCGCGGACTTTCCTCCCCGAGCAGAGCCAGGAGGTGCCGCCCCACGTGGCGGCGGCGGCGGCGGCGGCGGCGGCGGGGGGCGCCCCCTTCCCGGCCCACCCCTACCCCTACCAGTCGCCCGGCCTGCCCAGCCCGCCCTACGGCACCATGGACAGCTCCCACCTCTTCCACCTCAAGCCGCCGCACGCCTACGGCGCCGCGCTCGAGCCCTTCTTCGAGAGCGGCCTGGCGGAGGGCGCCAGCCCCGCCTTCGACGGGCCGCTCAGCCCGCCCCTCAGCGTCAACGGCAACTTCTCCTTCAAGCACGAGCCGGCCGCCGACTTCGACAAGAGCTACGCCTTCACCATGCACTACCCCGCCGCCGCCGCCGCCGCCGCCGCCGCCGCGCTGGCCGCCGCGCCCGCCCACGCCGCCATCTTCCCGGCCGCCGCCTCCCGCTGCGAGATCCCGGTCGACGGCCTGGCGCCCTACGAGGGCCACCCGCACCACGAGCGGGTCCTCGGCGCCCAGCTCAACGCCATCTTCCACGACTGAGCCTCCCGCCGCGGGAGGGAGAGGGCCGGAGCCGGGCCCCGCCGCCCGCCGCCGCCGGCGGCCCGCGCCTTGTTTACAGGGGGGCAGCCCGGCGGGTCCCGCCGCCGCCGCCGCCGCCTCGGGGGGCCGCCGCCGCCTCGGGGGGCCGCCGCGTCCCCGCTCCCCCGCCGCCCGGCTGCCGCTGCGCGCAGCGACGCTGTAGATCTGATCTGGGGTAGGGGCACCGGGATCGCGTCAATCACCTGATCGGGATCACAAAATCACAAGCAATAATTAGGATCTATGCAATTTTTAAACTAGCGATGGGCCAATTACAAAATATATATGAAATCTCTATTTTTCAACCAACGTTTTACTACTTGTTACCTTTCCCATGCTGAATTATTTTGTTGTGATTTTGTACAGAATTTTTAATGACTTTTTATAACGTGGATTTCCTATTTTAAACCATGCAGCTTCATCAATTTTTATACATATCGGAAAGGTAGAAGTATATCTAATTTATACAAAATAATTTAACTAATTTAAACCAGCAGAAAAGTGCTTAGAGAAGTTATGTTGCCTTAGCACTTCTTTCCTTTCAAATAGTTGAAGAAGAAGGAAAAAAAAATGCACAATCCGGGCAACTTCTTTCCCATGAAAGTATCTTTTTTTTCTTTTTTTTCTTTTCTTTTTTTTTTTTTCTTTTTCCTTTCCCCCCTACGACAAGAACCGGATCCCCTAGGTCTTGAGAAGATATAAGAACGAGAGACTTATTTTCTATTAAAACATATCAATTCAACACATTACTTGCACAAACTTGTATATAAAGATTATAAGCAAATGCCAACACCCTTTTTAAATCGAAAGCTGCTTGACTATCACATACAATTTGCACTGTTTCTTTTTAGTCTTTGAACCCCTTGGCATTCCGTGGGTTTTTTTGGGTTTGGTTTTTTGGGTTTGGGTTTGGTTTTTTTTTTTTCTTTTCGAAGAGAACTTGAAGATGTTAATGTTTCCGGGCGATATAAATGCATGATTTTATACATGTTCACACAATCCGTGGTTGTCATATGCTCATGTTATCAATCGGAACCTAAAACTAATCAGGTTGTTAAAGTCGGGCTATATACCTATTGTAGTCGATTAGTACGGTAGCTTGAAACAAATTCAAACCATTTAATCCGTAATTAGAACAATAGCTATTGCATGTACAATGCAGTCCAGAATAAGTGCTGTTTGAAATGTAACGCTGGTTCAACTGGAATCAATCTGTACTGTAATTTTGTTTGTAATCCTGTATATTATGGTGTAATGCACACTGGGATTTTAGAAAAACATCCGTCCTTTGGCAACAACATAGTATTGAACATTTGGTCGAATGTTGCATTTCTCCTTAAATGTGATTATTAATTTTTTTTCTTAGTGTCAGTAATTCCTATGGGATTATTGTTTTATTCGGATAGCTCATGAAAGGTGCAACACTTATTATTTGTAGAATAAAATTGGATTAAAAAAAGGACACGCATTCTTTACTTACCTTGAGGGGTTCCTGGGGAAGGGGCGCGGATTTTCTTCGTTTGTTTACAGCGAAACCTCCCCTTTGCAAGGCTGATTTGTTCAAGTAGGGAAAGGGGGGGGGCAGAAACGCACTTCGCCTGGGGGCTGCGGCTGCGGATTTGGGCTGCGCCGAGCTCCCCGCGCCCGCCCCGGCTCAGCCCGGCTCGGCTCAGCCCGGCTCGGCTCAGCCCGGCTCCGCTCAGCCCGGCTGGGCTCAGCCACCCCCGGCTCAGCCCGGCTCGGCTCAGCCGTGCCCGGCTCAGCCCGGCGGCTGCCTCCCTCCTGCCCGCGGGTCCCCCCGTCTCAGGCCGCGGAGGGAGCGCCGGGCACGGCCCCCCCGGGCCGCCTCGTCCCGCCGCACCGGCGGGGCTCCCCGCGCCCGCCCGGCGCCCACACACCGGGAAAACGCCCCTTCGGCCCCGGCTCGGCCTCGGCGGCAGCAGGTGCTCTTTCCCCCCGCAAGCCCGCTCTGGGTCCGGCGCTATCGATTCGCCGCCCTCCCTCTTCCCAGACGCGAAACGTGTGTTTCTTTAATCTCCGCTGGCTGTTTGGGGGTTTAAGGAAAGCGGGGACAGCACCTGCGGGAGAGCCGTTCTCCTAACGACCGGGAACGATTATCAACAGGTCTTTGCCTCCGACCCTCAGATTTAGGACGCTCCCCGAAATACCTTGCGCGAACCTGTCACAAAGTGGAGGTATTTCATAAATATTTCACTTAAGTCCACCAGAAGTCAACAGGCTCTCCGGTGGATGAGGGCGTTTTTTCCCGAGAAACCAAGCTACTACTCACGTCTATTTTAAAAGGCGTTTATAGCTACGGAAATCCAACGCGTAAGCGCTGCAAACCTGTCTTGGTACTGCAGCACCCTCACGGCCAGTCTTTCATGCTAAAAACACGCTGAAAATTAATTGCGTCGCCGGCTGATGCATTTTGCAGCATCTCCCAGCGTTTTGCCCGAGCCGACAGCTCCGCGCTCCAGAACTGTTGCTGCGTCTGAAAAGGAAGAAAGCAAAAGGCAACTTTTCAAGCACCCTATTAACCTTCCCAGTCAGTGGCAACACGGCTAAACATACCCTAGATAATATGGAGGGGGGGGGGACGGGTGACAATTTTTCAGATAAAATTGAAAAAGCTCACCAAGGCTTGCTCGCCTTTTGGTTATGCACCTTCTTAAACATAAGGATTCTTCTAGTCAGTCAAGGGGCAACTCACATGCCACCATCTTTTATTCAAAGGCAGGCACAGATGTTCCTTCTGCAGGGGAGGTTTTAATTTATGAAAATGATATTGTTTATGCATGAATGCACTCTGCATAACACACAGTACTTCCATCTGATGAGAGAAATACCACAGAACCAGTGCCAATGTCAGGAACATATTCTGCAAATTTAGTCGCTTAAATGTTTAATGAATATTTGGAAGGCATTTCCAAACACAAGAAACCTTTTCAATTACCTTTTCTTTTTCCACAGTTAATAACAAAATTCAACTCCTCTAGCCAATGTAATTTACTTAAAAGATCTACCTAGGCTATCTGAACATTTGCTACTCTGATACTTTAGAGAAAATAATATTTTAATGTTATGAGCAACCTAATAAGGGAAATTAATTAGGCATTTTGGTAACTAGAGGCTCCATTTTACAAATCACTTGTGAGTTTTGTTATTTCAATTAGTTTAGGGTTGTTTCCCCCACCACCACCCTTATAAAATATTGGAGATGTGTGTGTGTGTGTCCCTTTGCTGCTGCTTCTGATGCCTCCATGATATTTATTTTTTTCTTACTGTTAGTATCAGACCAAATCTTGAAATCTCTGCTCATGACTCCCACAGGAAGGTCTATCAAGGTCTCTTTCAAAGGAAAGAATTACTCACACTGTTCCTCTCCCATGAACATATCGCTAATTAACTAAGGCTATAGTGGGATTATCTAAATTCCGCTTGCGGAGGAAACTCTGGGGTTGAGTCATACCCACACACGTACTGGGTCATCCAGCACAGGCCTAGGACTCTTATTTTTATGGCTCGTTGGGACCAGTGGCCTTTCCCTTCTTTATGCTGTACTTCTGACAGCAGAAATTGTTCTGCCACCGGAGCATGCCTGAGAAGACCCCAGTGAAATCTCTGCAGGTACAGTGCAGGAATAACAGTCACAACTTGCAGCTTTTCCCTTCTCGGTTTTCTGATGCAACAGAAGAGGGTCTGGAGGTGGTGGACCCGTTGTTGCCTGTGATACAGCTGAGGCCTCAGTTATAGCAGAGGGATCTGAAATGGTGGAATTCCAGGTTACATCCACAAGATGTCCGAGAGACTGAAGCCTCAGGTTTTACTTAGCCTGAAATGAAGAATGTGCCTGAATATCATCAGACTTTGGCCCAGTGCCTTCAGGAGGACTCCCCAAGGGAAGAGAAGCAGATTCAAGGAAAACCAAGATTCCTGAATTCACCAGAAGACAGAGCATTGCTTTCTCTAGAAGATACTGTTCCAGGATTTTAATGAACTAATATTAAAAAGCAATATACAGTTCCAAAGGTAATAGGAATTAATAGAAATAATTTTAAACTAAGTCTTGAGAGCAAGTAAAACCAATCTTTTCTGTCATCTGCAACAGTAAAAATCCTTGCAGTTTCAGTGTTGTAACTAATCAAACGTGGATCCACCATGACCTTAACAATTGCTTTTGACATACTAAAATATAATGACTCTTTTTTTAAAAAACAACACAGTACTTCTGTACAAAGAACCATCTTGTCAAATAGTTTGAGGAATTACAGAGTTAAATTCCATTCTCTTGTTTATATATAAGTATGTAAAGATAAAAACACAAACAAAAGCCACTCAGTTCTCACTCATTCCTATTGAGGAAGAACTCACAGAAGTGAAACTTGGAGTTCTGCCTGGTGTTATATCAGGGAAAATATGCAGAAATTGGTCTTTGTTTTTATTGACCAAGATGGGTTGTATGGTAATTATTTCAGAAATTATAAATGGTCTACACTCTTTTCTTAGCTGAAAATCCCATATTACAAGAAATCCTTGAAAACCATAGTACATGAATACATGTCAACACAGTGAGCTGAAGATCTACAAATAGACTGTTATTTAAATATGTACATAAGTGTTTTTTAAATAATTCATATATGTATTTAACAAACTGTCAGAAGCTATGCAATACAAAATTAAAACTGACAGTGCTCCCAAAGCATTCTCTCAAGTATTTAGGTTGCCTAAAGGGTATGTAAACCACAGAATATCGGCCCTGGCTTTCAGTTTCCTTGCTTGTAGTAGTTTGCAGAATAGACTTAACTGCATTTTGCACGACATAAAGTAGAAGCAACTAAGATTTACACTATTTGCCAACTTTTTGGTGACAGAACAATAGAAAACAAGATTCAGAGTAAAACTTTATTACCTTAAAAAGATAGCATATCAACCTTAATGCAAAAAAAAAAAAAAAAAAAGTCCTCTGATCAACACATTCTCTTTTTATATTCCTTCCCATTACCACATTCTCCTCTATTGTTCTGATTAAGATAATTTTCAGCTCGTGGTGGTCTCAGGAATGTCTTCAACTTCAGACTCCATTCTTGCAGTTTCTTATTTCTGCATAATAATTTCACTTATTCTTGTTCTCTTTGCAGAGATTTGCCCATCTCCACAACTTCAGACTTTCTTTTCCTTACCTGCTCTTCTTTCTTTCTTTTTTTTAATGCTTTCCTTCTCCTTTTCAGACATCTAGAAAGATGTATAGTAATAGTAATGCTCTCTTCTACAGACTATTGGTGCCATTTTTCTTCAGAATAACTTATGACTTCAATTATTGTGTAAAAATTTTGGTGTTCTGCTTAATGTCTCTCCTTTGAAGCCAAGGTAAACCAACACAACAGAGCTGAATTAACATTGAGAGCTATAAAATATTCTTTTCTACAGTAGCAGTGTAAGAAGGCAACATACTTAGGGAGAGCTAATATTTGGGAATGAACAGCTGAAGTGTAACTGACTACACACTAAACCTTCTTTGTATAAACAGACACTGTAGCCAGAAAAACATACAAGCCAAGGGTATGCTGCCAATTTCAAAATTCAGGTTTCTCTAGAAGCAAATCTCTCCTAGCCACTGAAACAAGCCAACTACTAGAAACATACAGTTGAACCCTTCAGACTGGGCATAAAGTATTTTCCTCACAGCATCCCCTCATCTCTTCTTGTCTTAATTCCTGTTCCGTAACTTCAGCATCACATTATCCACGAATCAAAAACTGTCCTTCACATTTCTTGCCTATTCACCTCGTTGCATTTTTCTACCCATTTTTCTTGAGGTGAGAGAATTTATTTTCCAATGGTGTGCTTTACCCGCTCTCTTTCCTTCTGTAAACACTAGCTGTACTTCCCTCACTTGCTATTTCTGCCAGAGGTTGCCCTACCTCTTCTCTTTCTTCACATCACAAGGTTCTTCTGGAAAAGACTTCTGAGACTCCCACCACTTCTTAGCATCTAGACCGATGAAGTTAAGGAGAGGTTAGCTCATCACCTTGTTTCGTACCACATCTTGTGCAGGCCCAGAGGATGATCCCCACTCCTAGTTCATCTGCCTGTGCTCAGGGTCAGCACCCTGCCGTGGAGCAACATCTCCCGTGGGTCCAGACTGCTGGGAGCAAGCTCTAAGAAACCACAAGGGGAATCTCCCCTCCCTCACGCAGAGAACTGTGTTTAAGAAGAGGTTCTTGCCCCTGGTAACTGCCTTCATGATATTGCAGCCATGCCTATGCCTGCCCGTATCCAGACCCTAACCTGCAGACTTGGACTTGATATCCTTGCTTGACCTTGGACCTGCCTTGACAGTATAGACTTCCCTGGTGGCTACTGGGCTAGCACTGACACTGGTTACTGTCACCAGACCTGACCCTGACCTGCTGATTCTGCTTTTTAGTTTCATATTGGACCTACCTCATTGCAACGGGTTTGTCTGGCTATCCGGACTCTTGACTGAACTTGGCTACACACAGCTCTACTCACCTTTGTCAGGTGTGTGGGGCCTTACCTGACTTATGATCACTCTCAGCTCCACTCCCTTTAAAAAGCAGCCCGCCCTTACTCCTCCTTGACATTCCTCCTCTTGCACTTCTGGCTGCTAGGGCCATGAGGCCACTACCAAGCCTTAAACACCCTGACCAGCCTCAGCTGCAACGCACCCCCTGCCCAAGGGCCTGGAGCTTTATCTAAGCTCAGCCTGGGGTTACTAGTCCTTCCTTTAGAGGTGCTGAGGGGTGCTGGTCTCTGGTTCAGCTACGGCCCTGAGCTGGCTACGGGCCCTGCTGACCCAGATCTGCAAACTGACATCCTGTCCCAGCCTCAGCCCTGCCTCATCACTATGGACTTGCCTGATGATTTGGATTCTTGGGGGATCCTAGCACCCTCCCCTGGACTTCTTTGTTCAGGTACTGCCAGGTGGATCTTGGCCAGAAAGGCTCCTGCTTTGCTAGCCCTGGGGTCCCCCTTGGCTCCCTGGCTCTTAGGGAGCAGCTGGCCCTTGCTGTGCCCTGACAATGGTTTTGCTTCCTTTCCTGGTGTGCCCCCTGCCCTCTTTTTGCCCCTTCCACTTTACTTGAACTATTTGTTTAAAACAAACAAACAAACAAACAAACAAAAAATATTAAGACAAGTTCTAAGGCAGCTCCACAGGCTCTCCAGGTAAGTGAAATGGTGTAACAGAGTAACCTGGGATTCAGACTATAAAACACAGCACAAAATTGTTCTGTGGGCTCAGCTGTATGAATTTTTTTTATTCCTGGTATACTGTAAGAACTCATGCTGTCCATATTTATCACCAGAAAAAGAGAATAGCTATTTCTTGTAAAGAACTGCTGATGAACTGCTGTCCTTGTGCACTGCATATTTAGTCATCCTTAAACTGAAGGAGGTACATTAAATTCAAACACAAAGACTTACTTTATGCATGGAAAACATCAAATATTTACAAATATTCAAATACTACTTTTGGAGGCTACCTGAAGAGCTGCAAAATTTAATTTGAAGGATTTTTATAAAAAATGTCCTTCAACTTACCCCTTATTCAGAGGTGAATAGGACTTCTTTATGTTCACGTATCTACAGCCACTGAATCAAAATACACATGAGAGAACAGGAAAGTAAAACACATCTTAGCCACCTTGCGTGACTTGCAATGCCTTCTACTTCATGCCTATTCCTCATGCAGCATCCTGTATTTCTAGATGTCCCTTGATCAGTCTGCCATCCCAAGTACCTGTATGCTCCACTTCCAAATTCTGGCTATGATCAAAGATGTAGAAGAAATCAAGGCCGCTCCATGTAGGTCCAGTGCTCCTACTATTTGGCTGCTTACTATACGATTTCTGCTACACATTTACTGTTTGTCTTGTGTGTCTCTTATTTTGTTCTCTAACATAGAAACATCACACAGGTTACAACATGAGATCAATACACCCAACCCTTCTTACATGAAAGGACAAGGAAGTTCTATGTGTGAGAGTTCCAGACATAGTCTGGAATATGGATAAAATTATATCGCTGGACTATTCCATGGTTTTTGAAATTCAGTGTGCAAATCTGAAAGTTGTGATATTTAAAAAAAAGTCTATTAGAGTAGACTTGCTTAGAATATTGGCTTCTCCCCGCCCCCACCCCCAGGAAAAAGTGTCTGTCTCAGACTTAGAAAGAATTGTGGGGATTGAGAATTTGTGAACAGTAGCAAACTAAGAGTGAAGAGACTTGTATGTTCCTCCTATGTTTTTTGTTACTATATACAGTTCTCTTACTATTTTATGTTTTTATCTACTACATTTTAGTATCCTAACTGTTACTGATGTAGTACGCCTTTCAAGTAATGTCAATAAAAGGGTGTTAGAAGTTTTAATAACATCATTTGAAGGGTACTACAAGTCCCTTAGGAACTGTAATAGTCTTCCACTGATGGTACTGAAAATAGTATTATTTTATGGTTCTGAGACAGTTATCAGCTTATCCTTTCCTGTACCTTATGAGAAATTATCTGGTGACAATATTTAATATACATAGATGGGATAGGCTAATAAATGGTCCCAGAAACAAATACAAATGACTGCAGGGGATTATAAAGGGCATACAGCCTCAAAATTGATTCAACTATATCCAGTTTCATGTTGCGCTTTATCTTCTAGTTAATGATTTAGCTTTCCTTTTGAATGACATCAATGCAAACACATTAAAGATCACCGATGTCAAATAACAGACACAAGTTTAATTGGTTCCTCTACTGTTGTACCAGAATTATAGTGTTTGTTTGGCTCACAGTTTTTCCTGCCTTGTCACTCAGTTATCTTTAAGCAAAAAAATGCATTTTGCACAAAACTTCCACAGTTTACACATAATTTCAATTATTTACACTTTATTTTATCTGATTACTCTGCCATGAAGATATTTATATTCCAACAAAGAAGATCTAGGGGACAAAAAATATTGACACAATTAGAGTCAGAATAAGACTATTGATGCTAACAGCTTTAAGCAAGCAGAAACTTTACATGGTCATGTTATGATTCAAAAAGGCAAATTGGCGAGGACCACATTTCGGTGAAAGCTGTATCAATGGCTCAATGCAAATTGAAAAGCACTTAGAGGTTGCATATTTAACAAATATTCAGAGCCTTCTTTAAACGTGGCAAAGTAATAGGTGGAAATAAGCTGTCTTCTCAGCTACATAATTAGCAGCTTGGTACAGGTTTTTATGGAACTACAAAGGAAGGCAGCTTAACAGTCATGGAATCATGTATCATTTCATGGACTCTCGGCTGGTTTGATTGCAGACAACCAGATTTCCTCACCTGTAACAGCATTTCTCTTATAGGGAGACAAATGTCACAGGAATAGCCTTGGATATTTTGACATGTGGTTTGAACTGTAATATCAATCTGCAAAAGGCAATATTTTTCATTTACTGATTTATTTCTCAGAGGGACATTGTATATTTGTCTTATTACAAATACTAAAGATAAAATTACTAAACTGCTCGTTTAAAAATGTCCTTTTCACGCACTGCTAAGCCACCATGGCATTATAGGACTCGGAACTACAAAGCTCTTGCTGTTTTCCTTCAAGTTAAGCCCTTACAGGCTCAGGAGCACCTTACAAACCGGAGTTGATGCCGGAGGCCTAATGTGATTGTCATCAGTGAATTTTACAGCACCTGTAAGTAAAGCTGTCACACCTCCAAAGAGGCAAATCTATCATTTACAGAGCAGGAGCAAAGAAGTGGTCTCCCGCCTCTGCATTTAAGCTTTGAGGGCGAGGGATGACGACGCAGCCTTCTGGGTGCGCTTTCTGCCCTGGCCCGCTTGATACAGAATCTAGTGTTGTGCGAGTTTGTGTCAGATTCTGAGTCACCGTGTTCCACAACTGTTACGAAGGGTATGTATAATTGCGATACCTCCACCAGGCTTACGATAATGCTCTGTTTTGCAGCACGAATGTCAGCGTGGTTTTTATCTTAAGTCTAAGCCCCAGGCACAACCCGTGAAAGACTTGACCTTTTTAGTACGAAAGGGCTCTTCCAGCTTCGTGTCACAGTTCTCTAAAGCGAAGCAACAGTCGTATTGTGTTACGGTGGTAGAAAAGCAGAAGACACGGGGGACTCCGCCAACGACGGTGAATCTCCTCAGCCGGAGCGTTCCTGCGCTGCTCTCCTCGGGGAAGCGAGCGTCGCTCAGGCGAGCACGCCCCGCCAGGAGCCGGGCTGCCTCTCGACCGTCCCCCCTGCCGCCCTGTGAAGCGCCGCTCCTAAGGCGGGGTGCCGGCTTCGTGCCGGTGGCCGGCGCGGGCGGGCCGCCGGCAGTAGGGCCGCCGGCAGTAGGGCCACGGGGCCGGCCTGCGCCCGGCCCGCTTTCGGGCGAGCCGGCGGCGTCGCGTCCCGCCCCGCCGACGGCAGCGAAGGGCTCTCCCTCAGCGGCGGGACAGCCGTTTCCCCCCGGAGGGGCTCCGCGCCGGCCCGGACAGCCCGAGCCGCTCCTCCCCCACCGCTGCCGGTGAGGGGGGCGGCCGGGCCCGCGGGCGGCGCCGGGCGAGGACGCGGCTCCCGGCCCCTGGGCGGCCGCCCGCCCGCCCGTCCTCCCGCCCGCCGGCCCCCGGGCGGCCGCAGCCCCGCCCGCGGGGCGGGGCGGGCGCTGCCTTGGCAGCAGCCGGGACGCCGCGAGCGGCCGGCGGTGCCGCCGCCATGCTGGGCGCCGCGGCCCCCTTCCTCCGCCCGCAGAGAGGGGCCCGGCCCGGGCCCGGGCCCGAGCCCCCGCGGGAGCAGCGCGCGCGGGCGGCGCCCGAGGAGCGGCGGCGGAGGGTGGCCCCGCTGGCGGCGGCGGCCCCGCCGGCCGAGGCGGGAGAGGAGCCGCTCCTCAGGGGCATCTTCGAGATCAGCAAGAGGAGCTGCGACGTGGTGCTGAGCGCCCGGCGGCTCCGCTGGAGCCCCATCCTGCCCGAGAGCCCCACAGGTGGGACGGGGCCGGGCCGGGCCGGGCCTGGCCGGGCCGGGGGCGTCCGCCGCGGGGCCGGGGCCGGGGCCGGGGCGCGGGGGCCGGGCTCCGGCCCAGGCCGCCTCGGGAGCGGGCGGCGGGACCGCCCGGGGCCAGCTGGCCTTCCCGCGGCGCTGCGAGGGAAAGGGCAGCTGAGGCTGGGGCCTCTCCGGGCAGGGCGGTGGGGAGTCGCCTTAAAACCGGATTACAGTAAACTGGTTAAAGTCGGTGCTGTCAGGCGTGTCTCCTCCCTTCAAGGTTATGCTGGTGATTAAAAAAACCAGCACGCCAACAAATTGGTCATAACACAATGAGCGTCTCGCGTCTGAACCAGCTCTTCCTCGGGAAGAGACTTTACTTCTTGGCCGGTGACACGAAAAGGACGAAATGTAAGAGATGGTGTTTCTATGGCTTCTTAGCCCCAGGCAGAACAGTAAGAGGCTTTGATTTTGTTTCTGCTGCGTCAGCTTTTCTCGGCTTACTGTCTTTGACAGGTACATAAACTGGAGCGTGTACAGGTGGGTATGGTTTTGTGAGATGTGCCTGAGTTTTGTGATGAGGCTTCTGTGGCAGGTTGTCTTTGCCCTGGGCTTCTCTGATAAAGCAGCATGCTGTGAGAAAGTGCTGTTATAAAGGATTTGATGAAGTGAAACAAACTATACACAAAAGTTTTAGAAGAAAAGGAATGCTCCTGAAACTTATCCAAATAGTCTTTTTTCTCCGAGAAACTGTGGAAATGTAAACTTACTTTCAGAACTACACACGCACTCTTAAAAGTGCTTGTTTACTGCTGTGACCTCCCACTGCTTATGTGAAGGAGAAATCAGTTGTGTTCAGGAATGCAGAGTTTCCAGATAGCATGGTTGCCTTCTTGTATGGCACAGTTAGCTTGTCGAGGCCTAAAATACAAGGTTTATTTTAGTGTAATTTTGGACAGAACTTAAAACCTCATATCAGTAAGATCCAACAGCCATAAACTCAGCATACAGAGAAACAAAGTTTCTTCCACATACCAGTTTTTCGATGTTATGATCATCTGTTCCTCTTCAAGGTAGTCTGTATGCTGCAGAGGCTGGAGTGGTGTGGAAGCCTGTGATTCCAGCGCTGCTGCTGCTGCTGCAGAGAAATACTCAGATGCTCACAGCTGAAGCCGTTATGCTTCATTTCATGTAACCATGTTGGGATACCAGAGCTATTGAAATCAAACTAATATGGTGCGATGCACAGCTATTGACTCTTATCCTCTGAATAGTGTAACTATGTTAATGCAGTGTTGTGCTTGGACTTAGATACCTGCTTTTCAGCAGGACTGTTGAGTTCTGATGAGGGCCGCGCTCATGTGCGTACAGTCCTTCATGTGGAGCCAGTCCCAGTGCCTTAGTAACACTGTTACACAATGCTGTAGCCTCTCTTCATTCCCTTTGGGATTAACTACAGGTCTCTGCGTACGTGATCTGAAGTGTGTTTTAGTAATTACTTAGTTCTGTGTGCGGTGTTCTAATTTGATTGTCACTTTATGTTCTGGCTACTTCAACATAGCTTGAATTGCCATATATCAGGAACTAGGGTCTATGATTGTCTTTTAATTGTCACCATTGAAGGATTTTAAGGTACACTCAGGAAGAATGAATTTTGCTGTGTATTGCTCCATGCTTCCAGGGATGGGAATATATTCTGGGTTTTTTTGTTTGTTTGTTTTCTAGGAAAAATCCACCCTCTTAAGTTGCTACTTTGTGTAAGATCTTTTCATCCTTAGATTACTCATGCAGACATTGGGACCTTTTCTGTCTTCGCTCCTGAGAGGTAACAAAGTACATGGTGCTTAAAGTCAGGCATATTGCAGATGGCAGAACTTCAGGAGTCTTATGGAAAGCAGCACGGACATGTTGGTGTCAATTATATCAGGATTTGGGCTTTTACTGCACATGTATTAAATATATGCCAGTACTTACTCTGTCTCTGACAATTCAGTTTTGTGCTATGTAGCATTGAGCTGCTGAATATTTTTGTTTCTGAGAAGCTCTTAATGTCCTACTTCTTTACTAGCTTCAGTGGAAAAGGAAGTGGTATCTTCCAGTCCTGAAGTCTGTGGTAGGCTATGGGTTTTTACTATAGGATTTCCAAATTCTTTTATGTTGAGTACTGACATTGAAGATAAAGGGGGTTTCAGTTCCTCTGTTGGTATACATGCCACCACTATGTCATCTGTGGCTGTTCCAGGCTCTCTTTGAGAATTAAATACTCTTAAAAGGAAAATTATTAGGTTGTTTCTGAGACCATTCTATCCTTCTAGCCATGTTGTGATGGGAACGCAACTGTCTACCTGAGCAGCGTTCAGAAGAATGCTTGTGACTCCTTCCTTCGGGCCAGTGTGGCTCTACATGTGCCTGCCTGTGACTGCAGACAAGCTGAGCAGGAGCTGAAAATTTCACCATGTAGGGCTTGTTGCCCTCACAGGGATGAATCCAGCAAAAGTCTTGTCTGTTTTTCCTTCCATCTCAGATAGAGTGGGTCAGGATGGTTTTAACCTCTGCAGTTGCAGAGGTCAAATACAGATTTTGGAGCTTGAATGTTTTTTCTCTCCTGCATTTGTGGATCCCAGTAGCATTTGCCCTGGGGTGTTGCAAAAGTGGGACCCGTACTGGTGCTGGGATGAGCTGTCTGTGTTATGGTCTCATTTGGTGTAACAGATGTACAGCAGTGCAGTGCTCGGGTCAAGCTGTCAGCAGGTACAGGAGATGGTCAATGGCTGTCTGGACAAGTCTATTCCACTGAGATTTGGCTTAAGCATACTTTCTCCATCTTTATAATGTAGTTTGCCTTAGGCTCTAAGAGGTCAGGTCAGGTCTTTGCAATTTGCCACTGATGCTAAATGTCTCCTGCTTGGACTTGTATGTAGTAATTCTTCCTATTTTAGTAAAAGACCTTTTTTCTATGGTGGTCACTCCAGTCTGTCAAGTCAGAGAACTAGCAGGTAGTTGCTTTCTCCCTCTTTCCCTACCCTCCCATCCCCAATAGTTCCCTAAAAGTATTCCTGTCTTGTTGAAGTCATCATTTGTCATCTGCATTTCTGCAGTTCCCATCATATGTTCTTAAATGTTGTAGCTCGTGCAGCCTTGGCTCCTTCAGCTTCTAAATAGAACTCAAGGCTCCAGCTTAAAGTTCCTAAGCAGGTAACATCTGCTGTGTCTGGACTGATCAGGTCACGCTCACGTATGCATAGTTCTGCGCCATGGCACTGTTTCTGTGGAGCTTTTGGCAGTGTGATTATCAGGCAAACTTCCTTTTTTATCTCTCTTTAATTTCTGCAGCTTCTGTCTCCTAGAGGTTTTTGGTTACCTGTGCTCGCTGAGGATTTTTGATGGCTTCCTTTGCTGTTCACTCTCCAGACCTTATAGTAAGCTCCCCAGCAACCTCTTCTCCCCTCTCAAATAAGCATGACCCATTATGAATTTTATGTGTTCTCTATTATAACAAAGCTTTGGGCAGAAGTAAGGCCTGGGCAGGCAACTGGATGTGGAGCCTGAGGGAGCGAATGTGTCAAGTGGGAGTGTGGGTAGGGCGAGGCATGGCTCGGCTGCCCCCTCCGTAACACTGCAATTACAGCCTGGGTGTGCAGCTCGGCGGAGCCTTTTCTTCTCACCAGAGCCAGATACCCTCTGACCCATAGCTGGTCGCTTGCTTTTAACAATGCAGTGGGCATTGCGATGAGAAGTAGAGCTCACAGTAGTTACTAGTTTTTTTCTCTAACTTCTTTCTATGTGGCTTTCCTATGCTATAAATATAATCACAGAAACTAAGAAAAAGCAAGACTTCTCTCTCTGTATTAATAATCCAGCTTTAAACTGTAGAGCTTTTCATTTTGGATGCTGCTTCAAAATCATAGCAGAAAAAGCTGCCTTAAGTACAGGTTTGAATATTATATGTGATTTTTGGATGTTCCCAGAAGATAATACAAATGAGTGAATAGTGGAAAAAAAAAAATTACTTACATTTAAGAACAAATGCTCAGAATGGATTTTTGGTTTTTTTTTTGGTGTGGCTAAAGTTTAAAAGCTGATGAAATTTAGGAGAATAGCAGCAGTGTATGTGGGAATTGTTTGCATATTAGAACAGTTACAGTACAAATAGTGTCAGTTCAGTTGTCTTACGCTGTTCTTCCAATATGGCTTGGTTTTTGCTGCTGAATGAGAACTTTAATCCTGATATTTCTTTGAAGCCTTCAGCACCTTTTTAAAGATTGCCATAGAATTTCCTGATTTACAACAATTGCAATTTTTCAGCAGATTTCTGTCAGATAGGAAATGGGACAAGACTGGCACTTGCTCAGTGTTTTACTGGTATATGAAGTCCAGAGGCTTTTGATCATTATAAAAAAATTTTAAAGTGTAGTTTCTTGTGTGTGTGGTTTACTTGACTGAAGGGTATATGAAGTTGTTCTCTCAGGCTGACAGCATGTAGCCTGGACTGAGTATTTCAATAATAATTTAGGTAAAACTTGCTTTTTAGATATAAGTAATTGAACATAATATTCTACAGTAATTGATCAATAAGAAAGTAAGATCTCTGGAACAATCCAGCGGCTAATGTATTATTGAATATCTATTTTTATAATGAAGTAAAAAAGATCAATGTGTTGTTTAAGTATACTATACTTCTAGATAGTATACTATAGTTCTTGTTGATATTCTTCTAAAATGTAGATTTATAAATATTCTATATAAGTGCAGCAATAAGGAAAAAAAATCACTGATGTATTGCAACAATGAAAGAGTTAGCAATAAAAGACTTAAAATTAATTCCGAGTGCATAGTGGCCTGCTGCCAAGGCTATTTAGGAACAGATGTGGCTGAAATAGATACCAATAGTCTGTTTGGGATCTCTAAAGTAAGACATCTGTCAGTCTATCGGTCAGTCAGGAATAATGGAAATGGGAACTGGCTGTTACAAAATGTGAATTACTGAAGTTCCATGTTGGTCAAATTCAAAGCTTTTCATGCTACTGCTGATGTGTGAAGAACTAATTTCTCTAAGTGGCTTATCTATTGTCCAAATAGGAAAACTATTTTTAAGGAAGAGACAAAAAAAAAATAAAATGTATAACTGAGAGTGAGAGGTACGTCTATCGCATTAATATATGGCGTTAAGATGTAAATTGGAGGGAGAAAGCATTCAGTTTTAAACAATCCCGTGGTGTCTGAACTTGTAAGACACTCAAATCTTTTTCAAGGAAGTCCATAAAATTAATGTCTTTTAGGTAAATGCTGCGTGAAACTGCAAAATAATTTATTAATTTATAACTTTTTGTGAAAAATTAAACATATTTAATGAAATAAAGTATACTAATTAAAGGTCTCTTAAAATTTATTTATTTGAGACAACTTCTAGACATAGTTTCTTGATTCTCTGCATGTCTTTTATCCTTTGTCAGCGGATTAGTTCGTGGCTACGTGTCTATGGAACAATATACATTGTTTCATGCTTTCTGGTGTTTTTCTTGTTTTTCACATGTTTATGCACCTCTCTGCTTATGTTGAAAGGGATTAACATACTCTGGGCATCCAATAGCAGCTTTTGTATATACTTTAATTCTCTACCTCCAAAGAGAGAGATCAGGTATTTAAATCTTTGTTCCAGAAAATAAGTTTCTATGCTAGGTCTTGTAAATTGTATTTGGGTGTGTTTGGGTTCACGTACATGTTAAGCTGCACATGTGTTAGTGAGTTGGATTCTGATGGTACATGAATTTGAAATAGCAGGATTTATTTAGCTTTCACACAGAGTAATAACTCTTTTTCATGGCCTTTTCCTTTTAATGCAAAACTATTCCAATTGGTGATGTTGTGGTTTGTGTTTATCTTAAAGCTGTTGTACGCCATAAACCGGCAAGTTTTAGACTTTCCTAAAGGTGGTGGGTTTTGCTTTTGTGGTTGTTTTGTTGGTTGTTTTTTCCTAGTTTCTCCTGTTGCACTATGTAGTAATTAGGCCTTGCTGTGTACTGTTATTATAGATAAGGTGATGTTCTGCTTTACTCATCTCCTCCGCCTGCCTGGCGAGCGAGGGACAGTGGCTGGCTGGGTGCTTGGTGTATTACGCATCATCAGGCAGTTGGCACACCAGGAGCAAGCCAGATGTAGCTGGTGCTGGTTTTTGGCTGCTGAGCAGGCCAGTTGAAGAAAGATAGGTTGGAATCAAGGAGAAATTGAGAATGCTGTGGTGGGGGTGAGCGGATACATTAAGGGAGTGTAAGGGTTTTGGTGAAGTGCCATATGGGTGTGAGAGGGATTTGCGGGTGCCGTGGAGAGGAATATTAGTGAACAGAGGGGAAACTGAAGCTGTTGCTGGGCAGACGGGAAGACAAGTGGGGCAGTGCTATAGCGCATGAGGTATGCTTGATACAGGGTAGGGAAATCACTGGGAAGTCAGAGGAGACGTAATAAGTTGGTGAGGTAAAGAGAGGTAGGATGCAAATTCATTTAAAAAAAAATTAAAGTTATCAAACTTCCATAACTTTCCTGTTCACAGAATAATTGCCAACGTTTTTGACTATGCTTTCTGTGCAAAGGTGTATAAGAGTAAATTGATGGTCTTGCTTATATAGAATGATGGAAAGAATCCAAAAGTGTATATTAAAAATACAGTTGGTATACTAACCAATCTTTGATGTCCATGCTAGTGCTATTTTCATGTCCATGATAGTGTTGTAGGGCTGAGTCCCTTCCTCAGTGTAAATTAATGTTCTTTTTAAATGATTAAAACCAGTTTGCAGTCAAATCCCTTATCTAAGCATAAATCTTGTATCTCAGTTTCTGAATCGTCCTGTTCTTCAGCCTTTGAGAAACACCCTTTTTTTTTTTTGTTACCTCTCTTTTATATTCTAGATGCTGTTGTAATCTTTTCTTGGTTGTCATTTTACCATATCATCCCCGAATTTGTATCCTTCCACTATGCACCTTTATGTCTTTTCTGTTGCATCAAATGTTGCCAACTTTTTTGACTTTCGAGTGTATTTTATTGAAAAACATGTGGTTTCCTTCAGGCAATCTCTTACATTTAGAAGCAGTGCTCTGTAAACGTTCAAGAAGCTACATAATTCCTGAAATCCTTTCCTAATTTTTTTTTTTTTTTTGTGTAATGTCTACAGGAAACAAATACAAAATCTGATTAATAGCTTGGCTACTCAGTCAGAGACTGCTGCCTACTTTCTTTGTCTGTGGCTGTTTCTCTCCTTGGACTGTGTGTAGGATGTGGTTCTGTAGCACCTTGTGTGGGATAGTTGTGGGGATCATGGTGCCTAATGGGGTCTTCTGCTGTAGTAAATCCATATAAGCTTGCTTCCATAGTTGTAACTGTTCATGGTAATAAATGGGTTAGAATTCAGAATATGATGTTCTTTTGCATTTTCGTATTTTGCATCTTGGCAAAAGACATGCTCAGATTAAGGCATTTCTATCTTTATTTTACAGTAATAAAATAGAAATAAAAATAAAGCAGGAAAGTCTGTCATCTGCTCTTGTTGGAGTCAAAATAAACAAAACTTCGATAAACAATTTTCCTTTCATTGTAGATATCTGTTTGTTAACTATGTATGTTACAAAAGCGGCAGGTAAATAGTAGATGTTGTTGCAATTATGCAAAACCCAAGCAAATAGGTATTGGATAGAAGGAATCCCTTTTTGTTTGCTATTTCATTTAGGTATATCCAACTATATTATGCACTACCTTTAGAAGGAATTTTTTACTTCAATACACGTAGTACTCTAAAAATACATTTATCCTTCTTATACAGTTTATGAAAAAGTGTAAATGGCTGAAAATCTGAGAACATAAACCTGAAGAATTGAGTAGTCTTTGTGTACCTTAACTTTAGTGGGTCGTGGAACTAATGTTTTCCTTTCAAGGAAATCAGTGGTCCTGGTTTTTATGACTTACGCTGTAACAGTATGCGCAGACAAAAAACCATAATGTGTTGAGTATCTGATACGTGTATTACCATATTGCCATAAGGAACTGCTATTATGTTAGACACCAACTGATTTCGTGATAGTGTTGGATTTCGCTCACATATGCTTATGTTTTTGTACAGATGATCCTTTAGGAACATCTGCTAGTTTTGTGGTGGTATCTGCTGTTTCCTTTCAAAATTTGACCTTTTTGTCATTTGCTATTGGGACTGCTGTAGAATTTCATTATACTAAGATCCTTTTCTAAATTGATTCCTGTCTCATAGACATTAACTGACAATTTTTTGAGTTAATTGTGTTTCGCCATTCTCTGACATACTACGGAGTTGAGTGCAAGTGTAAAGTTAATAAATTAACCTTTTAAAATACAATTTAATAATAATTTCTTTTTAAACCACTAACTTGAAGTAAGTGACCAGAACTTCATCCTTCCAACTGTTTAGGTGGTCTTAAAAATATTTGCGTCTGCAGACTAAGTGTAAGGATGGTATTTCTCAAACTATTTCACTAGGGAAGAAGTTTTGGAACTCCATTCTTGCCATTTAGGAACCCTTCCCCCTTTAGTTGAAGTGTAGATAATATCCTTTGGACAGTGATACCAGTTTAGGATCACATCTTTAAGTGTAACTGAATAAGTGAAAATGCAAGCACAACTGAAATTCAGTTGTGTGTGTGGCACCGCAACCGGCAGGGAAGTCATGACCCTGTAAATGCAACCAAAAATGGGTTCTTAGTGTGTTGGAAACTCCTCCTCTTGGGTGAATTACCAAGACATATTATAATGTCTCTTTCGCATGTAGATGTTATCTGGGTAACTGGCTTTTATGTAGTTATGATGAAGAGTTGAAGACATTGGTATTTCCTATTTCTGCACTCTGACTGAACACAGAAATCCCTTTTGTAAGACTTCAGGTTTTACTAGCAAACTGTTTTGCTGTGGCCCTCTGCAGGAAAAAATGTTGTGTTGATTTTTTGTAATTTGGAAAAGTGGCTAATTATTTTGTTTCCAACATATGATGTATGCTTGTATAGAGATAGTAGTTACTTTCACATAATACTGTTCATGGTTTTAAAAGTTAAATGTGTATTTAAGGATGCATGAGACTTAGTATTTTGAAAAAATAATTAGGCTTCTGGTATTTCTTTAGCTTCATTTATTGATAGGCACTGACATCTGGTTATACCTTTTTACTACAAACTGTATTAATTCCAAAGGTGATTTTGAAGTTAAAAGTATTGACTTCATATTCTTCAGTGACAATGCTGCTAAAGGAAAAAACCAGTTTATTAATTTAAAATGCATTTGTGGCTTTCTTGGTTGAACCTAAATTTCTTTATGAATATGTATTTTGTTATTATCGAAGTATGCAGATTAAAAATGCACTATTGAATGAGAACATTTTGCTTCCTGTAAGGTCTCAAGGTAGCTGTTTTCCTATTGCATTTCCCCATGGAGTCATAATCCCCCCCCAACGTAAATTCAGCGGAGCAACAAGAAATGTCCCACAAACCTGGAAGTTTTGTGATACTAGAATTACCAATATTACCAGCTCTTCTTTGGAGAAGAATCAATAAACTGTGTTTCGCACAACATCCCAATCCCCATTGTTCAGGTACAGTTATCAGAAGTGGCTCGTTTATGGTGTAGAATAGTATAAGCACAGTTTATCTTTTGTGAATGAGTTTGGTGCTCAGCAATGAGTGCATTTGTTTGAAGCCTTAAGTTGTATTTGCATCTTTATCATGCTCGTAAGTGGGAGTGTTTTCAAATGCTTTTGTAGAGATTGAGAGGGTGCTTCTGATTTTATTCCTTCCCCAAATTTTCCTAGTTTGTTTCTTTTTAAGACTGAAGAATATTCTCAGTTTATTCTTTGATAGGTGGGTATTTGATTAAAAGAATTTTTTTGTGTGTGTGATTTATATTTGTCATCCTAGCTGAATATTGTAAGATATTTCAGCATAGTGTCTATTGTAAATGCCAAATATTGACTGTTATTTTATGAATGTTAGAGATTAAAGAAAACAAAAACACAGCACAAAACTCACGTCAATCTCTTTATTTATATCTAGTAGTGACATCATAGCTCTTAGCAACTTTGAGATTGATGCAATAAATATGTAAGCCCTTAAGTTGCAAAACCAAGAGAATGCTTCAAGGCACACTTAATTTGGAGGTTTTGTAATGTGATTGTAAGCCAAAGCATGTAGAATGAGTGTAAACCACAACGCTTGATTTTTGTAAAATTGGAGCTCAGAAGCCAGAGTGGATCACAAATTACTCAAAGGATCCCAGGATAACTTGTATAAGAATTAAAAATTGGTTTTCAGGCCTACCATTGGCTTTATTTTACAACGAATGATTAGTTTTCCTTACTAGTAGTATGGAAGCTGCTGTTTTATCTCATGATCTGTCAGTGTATACACAGATAAATATATATATATATATTTTTTTTTAAAAGGAGATAGAAGGTGTTTAAAAAAAAATTGTAGGTCTGAGTTTTCATGTTAGCCTTGACATAAGGTACCCTTTCTGTCAGAGATTTGATGAATGAAAATTCTACTTCTTATGTTTAAGATCTGTGCAACTACCTCCTTCCCTGGCTTCTTATTTAGTTGTAGATGTAGGAATACATTAAAACTCTGACAAAAAAAAGGTACAGTAACTTGGTTTACCTCACAGTTCTCTAATCTAGCATGTGGCTGTTTCTTGTCTGTGTGTTGCAATTTTAAACAAATGGTCAGTTCATGAACAGAATTCAATGCTGAACTCTGAATTTCCTGACTTTTGTTTATTTAGGCTATGAAAGATGATAGTTACTTAGATGCTTTTCAGTGTGGAGTAGTTGCCGTAGTTGTCAGTTTATTTGAACTGTGACAATATATCTCTTCTGTCAGTCCATCCACTCAAGTGAATATAGGAAAGGATGCTTTCCGAAGCTCAGAAAATGCAAAGCAACAGATGTTATGTACTGCACAATTATATGTATCCTGGAAACACATCTTTACACAGTCTTGGAAAAACAAAATTTGGCATACAAATGATCAAGTTAAGGGTAACAACACTAAATTCTTGTGACTAAATATAATGCTGTTTTGCAGATACTGTTCTGAGTTTGAGTAATTAAATGCTCATCGTTCTATTAAAATCCCCTCTTTGACAGATGCTTAAAAATCATCTTTGTATTTATATTTTTCTTTATTGTTTTAGTACAGTATAGTAGAAATAGAATAAGTATTCCCACTTAAAAATAATGTTGTAGGAAAATGGCTTTTAAAAAAAGCCTATGTTATTCTAACTTAAGTGAAAATTCTTGTAAATAAATTGCTAAAAGGAAATAGGAAAAATTTCAAGATAACTTGCTGGCTTTCTGTGTGAAAACAGCACATCTTTGCCTGGCTGATTTGTTGACTGTTCTGAAGATGGTTCAAAATGAGATTGCTCCTTTCCAAGTCCTCTCTGTGGTACACTGTTTGTTGCAGGGCCTTTTGGAGACTCGCCAAACAGCTCTGTCAAGAAAGGTACTGAAAGATTTCATACTTGGATGGTTTTGGGCTTCCCAAAGGCCTGCTCTGTCACATCTATGTAGTGTAACTGGGGGTGAGGTAATTAGTTAGGGATCAAAATTATCATAGCACCAGTGAATAATACACTGTTAGATGGCTATAGATGGTGGTAACTCATGTCGACGTCAAACTTTGTTCAAAGTTTGAATGGTTTCATTTAGTAAATTCTGCAGCTGACACATTCCAGGGTAAACCTAAATATATTGCTATGTTACAATAATAGGGAGAAGATCATATACAGATATCTGTTTTTGACTTGGTATTATTTTTATTAAAGGAAAATGAATGCTTCTCTTTATTTCATGTGAAATGTAATGTTTCTTGGTCACTTGACTGCAACACACTCATTAAACAAGGCTGTGACTACGAATATCCTCCAGATCCTTTTTTGTTCATAGATCTTTTGTGACGGAGGAATAGTAATAACTATGGTTGCTTTAGAAAACAATGCTTAGCAGAAGAGAGTACCTGATAAATGTTTGTAGTTTTCTTTTTTTTTTTTTACTGTAGTACAAACAAAAATGAAATAAGAGTTTTTTATTTTGCACTTACATTTGTTGAGGAGTTAATTATTTAAAATATGATGGAAACAAGCAGGTGATGTTTTTGAAATTTTGTCCCTAGGTCTCACTTATTTTATGGAAACCATTTGTGGAAAGTACACACAGAAATTCAGTACTGAACTTAAAATGTAATTTATACATATATGCTTCCTTGTTTTGCTTAAAGCAGCTACATCTTTACATTTGCAAGTTTAACAGTTTAGCAATATTAGTTTGTATGCAGGAGCAGACCAATAAAATGAACTTCCAGTGAAAAGAAGGCTGTTCTTAAATAAGTTTATCTTTGTTTTATGTTTCTAATGTTTGTTTTCTTTGTCTAATTCATGGAGTGAAAGCTGGCTGAAAAGTTCAGTGCCTTTGGTATATTAACCATGGGGTCTGGAATGAGTATGGGAGAGAAAAAATGGCATGGGATAAACACAGAAAAGCAGAAATGCTGAATTTGTTTGTTTGGGGACTGTTAAAATAGAAGTGGAAAAGCATTTTGAGATTGTCAGTTATGTCCTACAGCACAGCTTCAGAGACATGTCCGTTTTATGGATTTGACTAGGCAATGGGACAGTGAGCCCAAGAGTTGATATAATTAAGCATAGTGTAATGTATTGATCTTGTATTTGAATGCCATCAACTTGGGATCCTGATCAGGAGCTGTAGCTAGACCATTCCTAACAAATATGATCATAGGATTATTATGTGGAAAATGTCATCTGTCACTTAAATAGTTGTTGTAATTATTATGTTAAGGATCATTAGAACATAAATAGAGACTAAACCAGATGCTTGTACGATCTATAAACCAACGGTTATTTAACCATATCTTGAATACTGTGTGAAGTTCTGGTGTTCTCAAAAAAGATGACGTGGGAGTGAAGAAGGTTCAGGGGGTGACAATGATTAAAGGTAAGGAGTGGCTCATGGATGAGAGTGATGGACTAGGCCGGCACTTTTTGGTCTGAAAGGGAGGCAGCTGAGATGGGGCCTGGAGAAAGTAGATGGCAATGGCTTTCTATCTTTCAACTTAAGAAATATAGTGCATCTAATAAGGCTAAGAAGAGCCAGGCTCAAAACAAAAGGAATAATCATGCAGCAAGTAAGACAACTGCAAAAATTACTTCCAAAGGATATTGTTAATGCTAAAAGATTTTGTGGATTCAGCTGGAGATGGAAGGCCTTGTGTGAGTGCTGTTAAATGTGTAGAAACTGCAGTCAGTTCAGGGTGTCCCAAGTGAAAACAGGTGGGAGTGGAAAAGTATTAGTGGAAAATAGAATAAATGCTTGCTTTATTCCTTCTCTTCTTTCAGCATCTGCTTACGGCTATGGTTTGACATAAGATACTGGGACAGATGGACTTTTGCTCTGACCTGGTATTGCTGGTCTTACCTACCAGAAACCATTTAAATTATATTAAAATGGTATTTTATGTAAAAGCACACACATCACTATTCTCTAACTCCATTTGTATTTGCACTACTGAGTAAGCTTTCTTGGTAGAATTTGAACTTCAGTTTGCCTAGCCTTCCATTTGCAAGGTGCTTATTTTTATTGGTGGATCGATGTGGTTTAAAGAATGTGTGTTCTTTGTTTCACAAAACATCAAGAGGCTAATTTTATTAAGCGTTATTAAGAATTACAATACAGTAGCAGACTGTATAGGAAACCTGTATTTCTTAGCCATAAGTGCTTTGAAAATACTGCTCATGCGTATGCTTATAATTACTATAGTCTTGTTTTTTTTTTATTTTTATTGTGGCGAAGGGAAGTTAAATTCCAAATATCATAGCTAAACTTGTATAAGATATGAGTGTGAAACCATTACAAACATTCCAGAAGAGTAACTGTTTTCATCAACCTCAAGATTAGGAAAAAGTGCAGCTTCAATATGCTCAGCTGGTATTTTTCCATAAATCTCTTTCAGAAGATTGCTGATGTTCACAGGGTAGAAGACGACCCTCAATGTAAAACATCCGTTTGTTATGTCAACAGCTTAAAGATGTGTGCCAAGGTATCTATAGTAATTAATCCTTGAACACAGGTGATGATAATTTTCTCGCATTGGTTCACTATAAGGCTAAATGAAAGATTATTGCCTGACTTGTAATATGTGGCTGGGCATGTGTAGAAACTCAGATTTGTTAAATTTACTTTTAAATGAGCAAGGTAAGTTTAATACTGTGACAGAGGAAAATTTAGGTAGAATAGTAACAATAATGCACATTCTGTGTGTGTGCCTGTTTGAGAGTCTGAAGATGCACCTCTGTTAGTTTCTGTATGGGTGCTTTGAATATGAAGTCCTGCCTGATCCTGCAACCATATGCAGGACCTTTATGCTGTGAGTAAAATTCTTAGGACCTGCAAGTAAAATATTTAATTCAACCTGATAGTGGTAATCCCTCTACACATACGTCCATTTGGTGTAATGCTAGCATTTAAAAGTTTGGGGGAATAAAAATTCATATGTAGTATGAGAGGTTTGAATTGTATATTTGTTATCTGACGTGCGTTTCTCCAACAGTGAAAACTCATCTGAAATTGTTGTTTTTTTTTTTCATATGTTCATTAGTAGTCTTTCTGTTTGATTTTAGTACTTCTTTGTACTAGGATTAGGAATAGATATGTAAATGTGGTGTGTAGCTACAGTTACCATACTGGAGTTAAGAGGAGTAGATGGGAGATGTCAAGGAATTTGTTTAAAATAGATAGAAGACTGCTTGTTTGAGCCTATTGGTGCATGCAAGGATGCAAAGCATACATCATGGAAAATTTGGGGGTGTTTTTTTTTGTTGGTGGTTTTTTGACGAGTAGCTCGGTTTTTGAAGCAGTTGATATGCCTGTCAGAAAATAAGTAGGTTTCTGTATGTAACTTAGCATACCAATGTAGTTTGCTGTAAAAGTGAAAATTATTTCTATGCCAATAGTTAATTTTGAATTCCATGGTACTTAATGCTGAAATTTTATTCACAGAGCATTTTACGGATCCTGTATGTTTTTTTAAAATGCATTAACTAATTCTATTTTATGCACTAGTTATTACACAAATCAAAAACAAGATGAAGATTTTAAATTTTTGAGAATCTCATGAAAATTTCAAATAATGTGTTTTAAATGACTCATTAGCATTTGTTCTTATAATTCCTGAACTGTATAACAACATAAAATATTAAAACAACTCAAAGTACTGGCTTTACCTGATAATTTTTGAGTATATTTTGATTTCCAAAATAGCATTATATAAAAGTTTCTTATAGTCTAATCAGATATTCCCCAGAATTTTTTTCTGGAAAATATTCTGTAGAGCTGTTGATACACTTTATCACTATCTTATGTACATGGTTTGAAATTTAAATTGAAGACATTTATTATTTACAATTTTAGTTTTCTTTCAAAGTAAGCGTATTGCAGTGTGTATTCAACAGTTCTGCTGCTAAATGAAGTAAGCATATACTTAGCTTGCTGTGCAGATACATGGGCACAGGTGGACATCTTGGTGGTATGCACCATGCAGTGAAACACATGGCACTACACAACATGGGGCAAAGAGCACGCAGTTTGAATTAGAAGTCATTTTATGGATACCTTGTAAATTTGTGCTTGTTCATATACAGGTTGTAATTTCTAAAAAGGGTGTACATGGTTTTATATTGAACATTTGTGATACTCGCATCACTCTGATGTAGTTGTCTTTACTTTGTGGATGGAGGCAGTATTGTATGAGCCTGTTTATGTCAATATTTTAATAATTTATCTTTATAACTGCTTTTGTCTATATTTATAGTAACATTGGCACCCTGTGTACAGAAGGTACAATCAGTGCTGAAAGGAAACTTGCATCCATCTGGAAGCAATAAACTTTTCTAAAAGACTGCACAGTGTTACTTAATCCTGTGATTTCTTACTGTGAGTGAAATTAAGGTTTGGTTCAGTTGTGTCACATCATATTGGTATCAAATCCTTCGTGAGAGCTTTGTCATAGTGTTAAGCTACAAACAAAATTTTAAAATTGGTGAAAGTCTGAGAATGTAATTTCCTCAATCACAGGATTATGCATCACTGCAAATGTAGTCAATTACATACAATAACAATAACTGTAATACCAGAAAGCTTCTGGAGTATTGCATTTTGTAAGCTTTCTCTTTATATGAAGGGCTAATTTGTATACTGCACAATTGACTAAGTATACCTTAAATTTTGCATTGTGTTCTAAGTAATTTTTGTAGTATACATATATCATGTAGTATAAAGTATATTTTTAATATGCCGAAATATTTTACAAAGTTAGAAAAATATGAATAGTTCCCCTAAGAGGAACGGGGAAAAACCCACGTATACTATAAAGATCATCTAACAAAATTCTGTGTTGGTTTTTTTTTTGTTGCTTTTAAGTCTGTTACAAGTGTGGTGTACATGAACAAAATAGGATTCATTCATCCCTGCAGGCAAAGTGGTATAGCTTACATTCTTCTTATTCCTGTGTAGCAACTGAGCTGAAGAGCATTGGGGTGAGGGAAGGGTTTTATACTTGTCAGAGGACTTCGGTGGTGCTGTCATCATCTCTTACCCTTGGGTTAGTGTAGAAGGTGCAGATAGAATGATACAAAGGACAGCTGAGTTTATGAAGAAAGCTCCTAAAAAACCCAGACCAAAGGTCAATGAGGATAAAGCCAAACATGTAGCTGTTGATCAATGAGAAGTTCATGGATAAGCTTATCTAGCAGCTGATGGCTGTGCTTCAATACCTAAAAGCATGAATTACCAGTAGCTTATGGAAGGAAATTGTCCTGCGTTTAGAATGGGATGCGTCTGTTCTTTCTTCCTGAAGAAAATGCTTGAAAATGTTTTTCAGAAAAGACCAAAATTCAGATATTTGAGGCATGTTGAGTTCCCTGAGACACTTATATGTAGCAGTATGGATGGTTTGTAAATCTGTACTTGAGGCTGAAGCAAATCTCCTGCCAGTAAGAGTCCAAGTAGAACTAATTATTAACTTGTAGTTAATCAAACTTGGTGATGTCATGTGGCCATAAGAGGCTATTTGATTCCTCACTTCCCCTTATTTTCTGAAATGACAGAAGTATGTCATAAATTAGTAGGTACAAAACAGTGTGTATGTGTGAGATTTTTTTGAAGGAATATAAAATTAAGCTCATGTTTCCTCTTTCGGGATTCTTTAGTATCTTTCAGCTCTGCTAGCCCATTGTATTAAATCATGTAAGCCATTAGATCCCAGCCTTCTGTTATATTTCAGAAATCTCTGTCTTTAAATGAATTCTATTATATGATGGTTGTATTGTTGGTCCATGTAAGACTAGTCATTTAATCTGATGCTTGTGTTTGCAGAGGTTTTACAAAATGATGGAAATCAGTGATGTTTGTTACCCTGTTGTTAGGCTGAAGTCTGTTACATAATTCCTTTCCCTTACTACATTGTCGTGGTTTAACCCCAGCCAGCAACTAAGCACCACGCAGCCGCTCACTCCCCCCCCCCCCCCCGCCACCCAGTGGGATGGGGGAGAAAATCAGGAAAAGAAGTAAAACTCCTGGGTTGAGATAAGAACGGTTTAATAGAACAGAAAAGAAGAAACTAATAATGATAATGATAACACTAACAAAATGACAGCAGTAGTAATAAAAGGATTGAAATGTACAAATGATGCGCAGGGCAATTGCTCACCACCCGCCGACCGACACCCAGCCAGTCCCCGAGCGGCGAATCCCTGCCCCCACTTCCCAGTTCCTAAACTAGATGGGACGTCCCATGGTATGGAATACACTGTTGGCCAGTTTGGGTCAGGTGCCCTGGCTGGGCATGGGAAGCTGAAAAATCCTTGACTATAGTCTAAACACTACTGAGCAACAACTGAAAACATCAGTGTTATCAGCATTCTTCACATACTGAACTCAAAACATAGCACTGGACCAGCTACTAGGAAGACAGTTAATTCTATCCCAGCTGAAACCAGGACATACATGAAAAGCCCCAATGTTTCAGGCACTTAATAAAAGGTTTGCTGCTACTTTTCCAATCATATTATGAAATTAGGCAGTATGTGGGCCATGCTCTTAACATAAAATGTAGAGCTTTCTATAGTAAATTTATTTCAGTGACATCTTTCTTGGTGTGGTGTTAATGAGAAAATGTAACTATTAAAAAGCAAAGTCTCTGCTGCATGCGTCCTCTCAAATGCTTCAGGCTCACAGTCACTCGCTGTCTGCCTTGCTTCCTTTCAGCGTTATTTTTGAATTTCATCATCTCCCTCAAATTCTTTCTTGGAGGAGGAAGAGGAAACTCTCCTTAAGGTGAAGCTTCTTGTTCGGAACAGCATTAGGCCTTGTGCTTAGCTTTAATCACACTTTTCCATGGAGGTATTTATTCAAGAATCTATTGGGCTTCTTTTCAAACTAGCAGTTTCCGTATGTTTTTCTGACAAGTTCTGCCATTAGGCTGTAATTAATAAGCAAGGTACTTCACTGCTCTAAGACAGAGATGGGACCAGACACTAATGAAAGCTTGATGGACAGATGTCTAATGAGCCTCATTACAAGAAGGGCCTTGTCCATGGCCTGCTGGGCATCACGGAGACCCAGGATGCTGGGTGCAAGTGTTACTCCTGAGATCTGGTCACACTCAGAGGGGAAGTCCCCAGGTCTGGCTCCTCTCCAGGGGGAGTCAGCTCCAGCAAAGATGACCTCTGAACTGTACTAAACTCTGCCCTTATGGTATGGGATTAACCAAACTGTTCCAATGTTTGCTCTGCCAGTTGCCAGTGTCACTTTTCATTTGGTTCAGCCAGATCTAGGCAGTTTGGCAGTGGTTGTCAGAAATTTGCCTATTGCCATCTTTTAAAGGTGTAGTGAAACTTAACCAAATTTTAAGTCCTTGAGTGTGGTCCAACTCAGGACTTAAAGGACTACACCAAATGTCCCCTGAAGCGGCTCTTCCTGCAGTTGCTGTGATGATATGATGCTGGGCACAGGGGCATGTATCTGCAACAGCCCTTGGTTTGATGAGGATGTTCAGAAGAATGAGGATTAGTTTTTAAAAGATATGGTGGAGAACAGGGATTGGAATCAGCTGGTCAAGGGATCTTGGGGGAAAGAGCCATTTGAAACAAGGAGAGAAATGAGAGGGGCGGATGAAAGGTTGGAGGTTGCAGTTTTAGATGTGTTTACCCATGCTGTGAAGGTAGTAAAATTTTTAAGAAATACCCCAAGCAAAGAATGAAAAAACCTTTCACGTGTTGTAGAATGTATTGAAACTTGCACAATGCCACTAAAGCCAAGTTTATATTGTTGTACTTATCACATTTTGTCTTTTAAAAAATTCTTTATAAGAATTACTAAACAGAGAAATAAAATAATGTAATTTCTGTTATCTAATATAAGACTTTATCCCATGATCTGGGATTTGCATTGGAAAATTACTGGTTTGTTTGTTTGGTTTTTTTTTGTCTGGGACTGAGTTGAAAAATTGAAGCCTGAAGTACAGATTTGTTCAAGAATATTATTTTTTTAATATCTCAATTATTCTTCATAATAATCTTATTTTTAGAGATAGCTATATATGATAGTATTTTAAAATAAGATGACTTCTCTAAGCCAGAATAGTGAGTAATGCCTTTTACTGCTGTATTAAAATAGTGTGTAACTTCCTACCCAGTGAAACTAACTTAATGTGCCATTATATGTTTGTAAAGTGGAGTTTTATTCTGAGACTTATGATTTTTTTTTAATTGATAAGATGTAAGTAGAGTTCTAAAAATTAAGAGAAACAATTGTGCATCTTTCCCAGTTGTCGCTGACTCTTGTTGCTTTGTGTTTGTGTGATCTTTTGGGAGTTAGCAATTGGAGGTGAAAATGCACAGCAGATTGGCTCAAACCATGTTGACTTCCTGCTGAGGAAAGGAGACGGTCCCAGTCCTTCCTTCTCCCCTGCTGCGTAGTTTCTTACCACTTTGAAGCAGCTCTAGTTTTGTAGGACTTGTGTTGAACTGATTATATTAAAGAACTTGTCAGAAGACTAAGCCAGCAAAACAAAAAAATAAACAAACAAAGTGGATGTTCTATGTTACTTTAGGGAGTTGAATTGACTCAGCTAGGTTTTGCCAGGTGCCAGTCATAAGGAAAAGGGCAGGGCTGTACACAGTCAGGGCAGGTGAGTGAGGATAGGTGTCCGTATTGGTAGAGGGATTAGCAGCAACGTATTGCATTGGCTTGTCGAAATACATCACTTCATCCTCAGATTCTCTGGAGAAGGAGAATGAAAATTGGTTGTTTTCCTGTCAGATGTTTTTAAGCTCAGTTTTCTGCCCTAAAGGAATACAGCTGTTGGTGCAAGTGAATAGCTGCCATTAAAACATGAAGTTAGTAGTTACACCCTGCTCTTACTCTCCAGCTCTGGAGGAACTGAGATACATCTCTTCAGTACTTTGTAGTACTTTCTGAACTCCTTGCTGTTCCCAAGGAGGTCATTGCACACATTCTGAGAAACGTTTTTCTAGACTAGGGTCTTGGTTGTGTTATGCTTCTCTTACAACACCACTTAAAAGGACTAGAGTAGTATAAAGGTAATCTTCAAAGAAAAAACAGCCCCTCCCCGACCTGGCCCTTGGTGTACCTTCTTCTCCTCAGCTTACTGCTTGATACTCTTGGCAAGCAGAAAGTGCAATTCCACTTGCTCTGCTTGCAGAAGCGAGTAAGAGGCATAGTATCAAATTTTGCCAAAGGTGTTGCATGACCTGTCCTGAAATTAAAAACACCTTGAAAATTCAGATGTTCTGAAAATAGCTTTTCTGTCTTGTGTTTAGAGTCTTTAAATCAATGTTAAATAGCCTGACGAGCTATACAGTGATTCTCAGCTCTTCTGGCAAGAATGAGTGTACTTGCTCCTTTACATTTTTCATTGCCAGTCCTTCTTAATTAAAGCTGTAGCTGAAAACTGTAGAGGATTTATGAATCTGTTGCATACTACTTATTGTGCTTTGCCGACTACAGTAAGGGTAAAATGGGCTTAATAGTTAATGAGTTAATAGTTGCTGTTTTATATGCATTAGACTTTATCATATTAATTTTAAGTATTCCTAAGTCTAAATTTGTAGACATATTGTCAGTACTAATTTCATTTTTTATTATATTTATTTCCTTTTTGGTTTTATATTAATAAAGTTATATTTTATTGTATGTCTTGAATGGTTATTTTGAAAATGGTGTTCATACAGTGTAGGATGATCTGTAAACGTTCTGTGATAACTATTGTCGATCACTCTATTTTCCTTGGTATAGTCTTTGATGATTTTTATTTCTAATTATTTCTGTTATGTTACACTGCAGTCAACTATAGCAGTCATCTATTAATGAGGTAAACTTTGAGAGCGTAATGGGACAGAGAACCTAAAATGTGAAAGAGATTTATCTATTAAATGTAGTTAAGTGGGGCTAGGTGTCTTGCCAAAGGTCATAGGAAGAATTTAGGACCAAGGGAATATAACACATTTTCCTTCGTGTCCAATTCTCCTACTTGAATTATACAGTCACATTTTGTGTGTATTTTCTACTGTTTTCCATGTACTCCAGATATTTGTTATGGAAATACCACTTCTAGATGTTGGGCCTCTATGGTAGGAAAACAGTCCAGTAAGTGTTGTGTTGTTGAAGTGTTGGTGTTTATATTTTAATAACACACTTCTCTTTACAAACTGTTCTATTTTTCAGTAGTACTTCTTTTATCTTTGTGTAAGTTTTCATCAGTTTTACTGTAAACATGAGATAATCTAGTTGTTTAAAGCCTAGTTTAACACTCTGAACTAATTAAAATTTGGTTTGCTATTTACAATTAAACTGTATTTGAGTGTATTAGTACCTCATCCTTTGATTTAGCTCAGTGTAGTATATTTAGACATAAGTTTTTATTAAATAAGAGATTAGACTACCATAAATAGGAGAAAGGTAGGATAGTCTCATTGCCTGAAGTCAGCGAGAGGATAAATAGAGGCATAAAACTTCCTAGAAATTCATATATCCAGGCAGGCTTTTTTCATGCTGTATTTGGGGTTGAAAAAAAAAGTGGACATGTGCAGAAACTGTGAGTACAATTAGCGTCAAGCAGATAAATCCAACTCTAATCCTGTTTACGCTCTACATCAGACAGATGTGCTGAGATTGATTTAGACAAGCCCTTGGCTTATAGTAATTTTTTTTTTAAGTGCCATATATTCTGTTTTTGTTAGATCTTTGTTAAATGTTAAGTGCTGTTAGTTTTACTCTTCCCTAACAACTGTAACCTACTTTATACAGGTTCCCTCTCTGCTCTCATGATGACAGGCTAGCCTGATAGAAGAGATTATCTTTATTCCTTGTAATTAAATTGACTTTTTTTTTTCCCCAGAAAATACAACAATGGGAAGTGGGTACTGAATTAAATAAATAGCATGATATCTAATAGATGTATACTTAAATCTCTTGCAAGAACAGATGGTACCCAATATCTTTCTAAGTAATGTGAGAGGACAGTTAATGTCCTGAAACAGCTAGCAATAACCAATATGATACTAACAAACCAATAGGTTTTTTTGAAGTTTAAAAAAGTGTCTAATCCAATGTATACTGTATTTTTAAAGTAAACTTGGTTGTTATCACATACTAGAAATATTTTATAAATGTAGCTCATGACTTAAATTTTCTTTGTCTGAATTGTTTTATAAAATTTTACTGCATTTGTAATGATCTTATTTTCAGTAAAAATAGGAGATGAAAATTATAGAATATTCCTAGGGACTTTTATGCAGATTTATTTTCAACTTTATTAAAAATTGGCTGTCCTAATCCTACTAGCTAGTTCAATATTTCCTCTGCAATTTAAAACTTGAGGATGATGCTTTTGTACAATTCAGTATTCCTGCAGTTTATATGTTTCTCCAAGCTGTATCTGGAAATGTATTCCAGTAGAACAACTAGAGTCAAACACTATTTTTGAAAGTGTGGTGCTGCCTAGTAGGAGTGGATTATTTTAATTTTCAAAAGTTTTGATGTGCATCTGAGCAACACAAGAAATTGATAAATACAGAGTAAGAGGAAGATATAAAAGCAAATAAAAATCTATCTGGCTGCAATAGTGGCATGAAAAGAAAAGACACAACAAGCCTTACCTGGCTTATGACTAAATGTTATTCTATGAAAGCTACTGGGGGAATAAAACTTATTTTAACAGGCCTTCATGTCACTTGCTTTGTGCAGGACAAATAAGCTAATATTTGTAATTTATTTGTGTTGCATATGCATAACATTAGCATAACAGAATTTGTGATATTCTCAACAAAGCTAACAGTTTAATCCAAAATGTTATTTGTTTAAAAATATTTAAAAAGCAAACCCATTTAGCATATTTGTATTGGTCTGGGGGAATAAATGCTGCAGCTCGGTTATTGCTGCAGAACAGTTGTTATATTTCACATCTCTTTATGTTTAACCGTTTTCCTAAAACATTGAGGTTTGCATGCTGAAATTTTCAGTATGTCTGACAGCGAGACTTTCTGGAAAAAGATAAGCAGACCCTATTAAAAATGCTGTTTTTAAAATTAAAGAAAGTCTTAAATAAAAGTATTAAACTATGTAGTTCTAGGTAAGTGATTCAGGATATCACAATTAGGCATTTAATTTAAGGCCTACAAAGACTATTTACCCCCAAATGTTTTGAAAGAGCAATACAAAGTTTGAAAAAATCAAGATCTCTGATTTGGTAACATTAATATTAAGGTTGCTTGTACAATGTCCACTCACCCTTTGAATTTATGCAAAATTACAGTTCAAAAGGAATCATACAATTTTTTTTTCCCCTCAGTCCCCTGGTTTCATTCAATGTATCTTATAGAAGATACTTTTACAGCAATCATTACAGTACTTTGAGCTTTGTTTTGTTTTCATTGTTTGGTGAGTTTCCTCCTGTTTGTGCTGCATACTTCAGAAAACCTGCACTACAGACAATTTCCTGTGTACTATCTCAGTGCACACACAGATTTGCTTGTCACAGTATTCCTGCTAAGAATGGAATGATTTTAGACCCATTTTACACCTTAGTAGCTGACATACAGAGAAATTAAGATGGTAAAATGTAACAAGTTGGAAAAATATGTGGGAAGTATAATAATGTCATGGTTCTATCTACAGTAGGTTATTTGGTATGGAACAGGAAAGAATGGGTTTGTTGAGAATTGTCAAGAGAGGTAATACTGACTTGAGCTTTAGTTGTGTTAGCATTGCTAAGGTGCAATCCTCCAGGATTTCTGGATAGAAGGATGATCACTGCATAGTCTGATTCAAGAAATGATGTTGAGAAATGCTAGTGTCAAACTGTTACCAGAACTGATGCAGGCTGCTTCTTCCTGCTCTGAAAAAGTATGACTTTCTGAAGCCGTCAGCTTCATGTGGTGTAATGAAGTAGGTGATAACTTGGTTTTTGCTGTCTAACCTGCAGTGCTGTCCATCTTTCCCACGAAGACAGTTAAAATAGACTTTTGCAGCTTCTCTCTGGCACTTCAGTATAGCGTGCAGCAAACATTCATCAAACAGAATCTGTTATGGCTTTTGCTATTGAGAAACCATTTGAGCTGTTGCTAGATTTGGAAAAGGTTTCTTGGTTTCTAGCTTTTCTTGCCTTGGGCTGCAAAGCAACCTTTATTGGTCTAGTGTATTGGATCTGCTATAATTACAAAGAAAGCAAGGAAACTTTTCTTTTCATGTCCAGAGTATCTGACACCTACAGGAACGATGCCATTTTGCCTTCAGTCTGTGTATTTGACTTTGTTTTTGAGGAGTCAGGTGTTTTACAGCTCAAGAGAGCAGATGTACCACAGTGGTTCAGTTGACATATCTCCAAAAGGCATTTGGAACTAGTGTCACTGAAGTGATAGAGTCTGCAGCCACAGGGTCCGTGTGTGTAACAGCCCTGAGATAAGAAAACCCTCGCTTAGTGTTCCAGCCTAACACAAATCTTCCCTGGGGTGAGGGTCTTGAACTGTCACAAGAACTTTTGAAACTGTGTTTTTCTTTTACTTGTCTTCTAAAGTAAATTCATAACTTGAAAATGAAAGACAAGATGGGTGACACGCTTTTGGTTTATTTTTTCTATTTTTGCTTAACAAATTTCTGATATGTCTCTAGTCTAAACACAAAAGGCAGCAGTTGTATCAAATGAAAAAAATACACTGAGCATACGGTCAGCTTGGGTCATAGCACACTTTCTGATCTATGATTTAGGAGAATACAACTGCTGTGATTGCTATGATTTAGGAATATACAATGAAGAATTTGCTTTTTGAATGCAAAGTGGTTCACTATTCTTACAACCTACAATTTTATTTGGTTTTTTGAATATCAGAAAAGGGATTGAATAACCTCTCTGAAATCATGTTATTTGTATAGCTGGAGATGAAGCCATAACTATTTTTTTTTAGATATTACTCCTAATCATATTGATATCATATTGATAACACTTCTCTTTTTTTTTTTTTTTCCCCCCCCACAGGTGATTCCAGTATGGTTTTACAGGCTCAAGAAGAGATTATTGAAATGAAAGATGTATTTTCAGTAAAACTGAAACGTCGTCGTTTTGTAGGGCAGAAAAAAGGTGGCACTTTGTTGGGTATCACAATTTTTAAATGCTTGCATAAAGAAGAGAATAAACTAACAGACTGTGCTATCCATTTAAATAACTTAAGTGAAGATCATTGTCATTCATGGTTTAGACATCTAAAGGAAATTTTGAATGGTAAGCATTTAATTGGGGTTGATATTATTTCAGACTTGTTTCTATTTGCAGTACATAAGGTTGAGTGAAACTTAGAAAAGTATTTTGCCTGTGGAAATTAAGACACACAAATATGAAAATTATTGCTGAAAAATGTTTACTACTGAAGTTTTACATGATGAAGTGTAAAATTTAGGAAAGTGACAATAATTGACTAATGCATCTGTAAAAATGAAACAAATTGATGCTATTTTTTTGGAAGTGTTTTGGAAGCTACTGAAAGTAAGTAGCTTACTGTATTCTGACTGAAGAGTCTCCTGGGAAATCTGTTTCCTAAAGAAATAAAATATTTTGTTGATGTTTTCACTCGGCATTGCAGCACAGCTGATGGTACTACAGTTGTTGCTGTACTGGGAACTCTTCAGGGACTTCCTGGTGACTGTTTAGGAGCTCCCACTTGAAACCCACAGATTCTTTAAGAGACTAATGGGAGAGGTTTTCATCTTCTTCATAAATTCACAGGTGGAAGTTTTAAGGTTCTGTAGGGCTCTTATTGTATAATTTGATACAAAATGTATTGACACTAGCTAGTGATGAGAGGCAATTCTTTATTTTAAAAATATCTTTCTGTGTTTGCCTGGGCTAATGCCACTTTCAGGGTGCTTTGTTTAACCCATGATAGTTGCATTTTTTTCATGGAAGCTGTATCAAATTTAAGAAAGAAGTATTCACCATTTAGGGGAGAAAACTCCCACAACAAATCAAAGCCTTTCACTGTAATTTAATACCATCAATATTGGAAAGACACACAATATAGTTGTGATTTAAAAAACCAAAACACACACCCCCCCAAACTAAACTCTCTGATTTAGCTCTGAAATGTCTCTGTTTACAGGCTATAGCAAATGAGTTTGTTTATTACAGAAGAAAAACAATCCATCTTATAATAAACTATTAAAACTCCAGCTGAATTGTTAATACTGAGCCAGATTATAGAATTCAAATCTTGCACATCTGTAGTGTTTGTAACAACACTTTCAATAGCAATTTATAGTGTACTTCTAGTAAAGTGACTTTGTCAAAAGCAGGTATTAGAGAAAGCAAAACAACATGAGTTATTAACGGTGCATTCTTACATTGTTTGCTTACGATATGCTTTGGATTTTCCAAATAAAAATGTGTATTAGAAAAGTGCCTTCCCTTGCCCCTTTTTGAAAGACTTTATCACAAAATATCTAAATCTGCAAAAGTGCCAAGATTCTTGCAGATCTCCAGCTACCCATAAAGGCAAGGACATTTGCATAAGGAGCAAATGTCTGTTTTGTTCCCAGATTACCCTCCATCCATCAGGAGCAGTGATACCATATGTTCACAGAAAAAAAGCTGCAGTATCTCTTGCTCAGGTTGCCTTGACTTCGAGGTGCAGTCTCTGTTTTATAGCTTTGTAATTGGAAGCCACCTGAACCTGAAAAAAAAAGCATTCTGTGCAGTGCTGCTGTTTCTAGTTCTTCCTTCAGCTTCAGTCTTTCTCCAAAAGCTCAAACCTTGTGCAGATTTTTCCTGATGTCTAATCAGCACATTTTTCTCCTGTCCTTCTACTTCAGCAATAATCAGGACTCGGAGAGGAAAAAATAACCAAATACAACCCCCAAAATATCATTTACTAATGTGTATTTAAGTTCTATAATTACAGTAAGAGTAGTTTTCACACTATTACATTTTGAAGTCTGAGTAGATATTCAAACTGTCTTTCTATTCAGAAAATCACCAAAAAAGCAGCAATATTTCTGCATTCAGTGTGGCAGAGAAACGTTATCAGTTTTTCCAAACAGTGATGGTATAGTAATGGTATAATTCAGAAAAAAGTCTTCTGATTTAAAATGTACCAAACATTGGTAGAAAGTTCCCAGTGGGATTCAAGTCAGAACTAAAAGTATAAAATGCAGATAAGTTCTGTTTGAGTTCTCAATAACTGAAATCTCAAAAGGCACATTGATATACATCTGCTTGAAACAGTGATGAATTTTCATCGGTTTTGCCGCAACTTGTTTTCATAGCAGTGCTGGTGACATCTTTGTTAATGAACTCAAACTGGCTCCTTTTTGGTTTCCTTATGAACTGCAGGATAAAGTTAAAATGTCATCCTTCCAAAATAGTCAAAATTTAAGTGTACGTATTTTGTTTGTTTGTTTTTTTCTAATCTGTCTGATCACAAAGTAGATTTTCATTAACTGCTGCTTTATTTACTTGAAGGTTTTTTTACTGCTTCTAGGCTGGAGCAAATTAAAAGCAGGTGGTTTACCAAAGTAGAGTGTATATATGTTTGGGTATGTCTGTCAGTAAACATGTACTTAATTTGTCAGAATGGCTATATATTACTAAAAGGTGTGTCTCCTTTGAAAATAAATGCAATTTCTATTTGTTTACCTTACTCTAACAAGTTTTTAGATTTTTATGCATATACATTAATTAAGGAACAACAATAGCAAGTTTAGCAGTGACAATATGAGCTAGAGTTTTATCTGGTGATTTGTTCTAATGAAGATTTCATTTCTTTTCTGCAATATCATGTACACAGTTTCCCTTTTACTGTGTTTTGTGTCTGACATGAATGTTTCTTGCATGGATTTTCCTGTTCGTTCTTCAATTTAAAATCTAACTAGGCTATAATTTTTTATGAAGCCCATCATCATGCAAGTGAGCACATAGATATATTGTTCAGAATTTAGTTACAGTGGCTGCTATTATGGCTTTTGGTGTGTGTGTGACAGGGTAACAAAACACATGTACTACCATCTTCCCACTTTTAAATAAGTTCTTATTTTCTGCATAATGCTGCTGTTCAGATGCATGCCAGCTAGATATGAAGAGCTTGCTCAATGAGAGGGTGTTCAGGAAAACTTATCTTATGTAAAATAACCACTGCCACCTCAACGCATGCACCTATGGAGCCTTGGTTCTGAGCTTGCTCCTGGAAAGCCCCAAATGGCAGCTTAGACAGATTCTAGTATGCTGTTGATCTCGCGTTGTACACCTGACTCTGGGTGATTTCCATTTCTACATTGCATCTTTTTGTAGTGGACTTATGGGCATTTACAGTGGGGACGTACTGTGTCATGGAATTCACTGTTTAATTTAAAATCCTCTGTGCATGCAAATGCCCAGTGTTTCTTAAATGGTTAAGACAGGCCTAGAAATGAGAGAAAATGCTAAATTATCAATGCTTATCTGGCTTTTTTTTTGATTTTTTTTTTTTTTTTAGCAAGATAAGACTTATTTTTATTAACAGTTGATTTGAAAAAATTTTGCTTAAAAACTCAGTAAACTAACAGAAGACAGTAAATATGGTTAAGAATAAATGATAAGTAGCAAAAAATGCATGAAGTGCACTTTATATTTATCTACTATTCTGTAGTATCTCTCACACTGGGATTTGATATGAATGTCTGAAACTTCATGCATGAAGTTTTAATTAAACTATTAATGTTAAACATTAACTTTGGTTAGTTAATATTAACAGTGGTGTCTCCATAGTTACATTAACAGATCTGTCTCATATTATTAGTTTTTTTCATGTATAATTTTCTTACTGTTGTATAAAGTATTTATAAATGTATGCAGTAATGACATGATTCCAGGCTCTTAACTTTTGTAGCATAAACCCATTTTCATAAAGCTAAGAACTGAAAGCAGCACAGATGTATGTCTGAGCATAGCGTCTCTGCTGCCCTATGAGCTTTTGTTTTCAGAACACCCTGATTGACCCACCACCCTTCATGGTTCACTGATTCACTTGATAGATCAAGTTTAAACTAGTGCATATTAGCACATTTGTTAGTACTAGAGGAACAGTTGGCCTTCCTGCTTTAGGCGCTGGTTCATTTCAAATGGAGCAGCCACAGAAAACAATAACAGAATACCAGTTAGGAGAACACCAAAAGGCTGACAGACTGAAATCGGTTGCAGACTGTAGTAAATGACATGGATTCATTCATATAGATGTTGTTTAAAGGAAATTAAAAGATTATTATTATTTAAAAATACTTTTAAAGAAGTTTCACTATATAATTGTATATAATTAATTAATAAATTTTTTTTTTACTCTTATTGGATATTCTTTCATTAAACTCATTTGTTTGGTGTGTTATAACACGTCCAGTGCATGCTGGGAATGATAAATAGCAATTCTTGTCGTGATCATCCTTTCATGTCGGTTGGCAGTCATTTGGCACAAAAAACCCCACATCAGTAGTGTACCATATCTTTGCTCAAAGGCCTTGTTTATGATACTTCTTTCTATAAATGTAATAGTTTACCTCACTAAAAAAGTAAATCGATATTGAAGTAGTCATAAAGAGAATATGCTAACATTTTTATCCTGTGAATTCATTTGGTTCTTGAAAATCTCACTAGGATTTATGTATTAACTCTGATCTACTTTTCAGCAATAGCCTAATATATAGAATCATAAATACAGTTCCTGGCTTAGAATCATTTAATGAATGAATTTTTAGTTAAGGAAAAAAACCACAAACCCCAATAAAAATTCAACTGTTTCCTTAAAAATCTAGGATTCACACACACACCCCCCCCCCAATTGAAAAGTCTGTATTCTGTTGCCTGATTATGCTTTCTTTTAAAATTTTGTATTGCCACCTGGGACTTAAATTTTTACACCTAAAACTCAAAACCAGTTAAGTGAGATAGTGATTTTTGCTTTTTTCCCTTCAGTTTTCTCCTAATGGTGGTTTAGCAGTATTGTAATTCACACTATCTGGGTAATAGAATTTATGACACTTCATCGCCTTTCTCTACTTCTACAAACTCTGTACTTTCCTATTCTTTTCCTCTGCTTTGTGTATTATAAGTATATTTTTATATATATGTATATTTTTAAGTTTAAATGTATGCTTTACTTACAAATCAAAGGCTCTGTAGTCAGCTTTTACAGTTTTGTGCCTCTGGGTATTGGTGGGGTTTGAGCATTTAAGGCCAGCTGACCACAGGTAGGAGTTCCTCTAGAGAAGATAAGAAACAGGACAGCATGTTTATGAATGTGGCTAAATCTTTTCTCTTTTAAATGAGGAGTCCTTACTCTTGTAGTTTTCAATTTAATTTCTATTGACACTTTAGGCAAAATATCAAGTCACAGAAATTATTTTTTTGGTCTTAACATTTTTATGACTTCTAAAAGACTGCAACAATACCAGATAGCAGATTTCCATTAAGTGTCTTGAATACTGATTATTAGAATGTCTTGATGATGATGATTTATGTGTTTTAATAGTGCTTGGGAACTTGTGTACTTGTGTAGTCTTCCTTGTTTGTGTTGCAATTCCTATGATTAGAAATTATGCTACAGTACATACCTGCAGTGCTTGTTTCTGTCTCCAGAGAATCAAGAATAATTTAGGTTGGAATGGACTTCTGGAGGTTATCTGTTCCAGCTTCCTGCTCAGAGCAGGTGAACTTCTAAACAAGGTCAGGTTGCTAAGAGCCATGTCCAGATAAGTTCTGAAAATCTCTAAGGATGACATTCCACAGCCTCTCTGGGCAATGTGGTCCATGGCATAACTGCTCTCATCGCAAAGAGTGTTTTTCTTTATTTCAGATCGGAATATTCCTTGCTGCAAGTTGCATCCATTGCCTTTTTGTCCTTGCACCTGCAAAAAAGTCTGGCTTGGTGGTCTTTGTTACTCCCACAGTAGATACTTAAGGACAGCATTTAGGTAGATTCTCTTCTCAAGGCTATACAAAGCCAGCTACCTCTGCCTCTTGTATGTGGCCTGTTCCAGCCCCTTGTTGTAGTCACAGTTCTCCGCTGGACTCATTCCACTTTATCAGTCTTGTGCTAGGGGCCCTAAAAGTGGATGCAGTTTTTGAGATTTAGGCTCAAAAGATGTTGAATACACAGGCGTAGTGATATCCTTTGAACTGCTGGTTGTCCTCTTGTTATTGCAGCCTCGTAAGTACTTGGTCTTCATGGCATCAATGGCCCACTGTTTAGTCATGTTCAACTCCTTGTCCATCAGGAAGGTCAGATGCTCTCTAAAGAGGTGCTGCATAGTTGGTCGATCCCCAGCCTGCACTGTTAGGGTTTTGCTGGACCAGGTACTGGACTTTGTGTTTGTCTTTGTTGAACAACCTGAGGCTTTTGTCAAACCTTTCTTGTAGCTAATCAAGGTCCTTGTGAATGGCAACCCTGCCCTCCAGCATATCTGCTGTCCTCACCAAGTTCCCTGTTTTCTTTTTATCTCCTTTTTAAAGGAGATACTTTTAAATATAGGTACTAAGGCTTATTAATGAAGATATTCAGGATTCATCAGGCAGTAAGGATTCATCAGGATTAATTTGCCTTGCAATGGCATCGGACTGTAACTGTGTAACTTTTTGCCATAACTATAATTAGAAATCTTGTTTTTTATGTATGCTTTCAAGTTATAGCAGCAAACTGATCCAGTAATTTCCTTCAGTATCTTTAAGAAATCTTCTAAGATTTACTAACACAAAATAGATAATGTGCTAATTTTCATTTCCAGATTGTTTGATGTGTTTAAATAAGTGAAAAAACAATCTATGGGACTTCTATAATTGTTATGTTTTGATCTTAAGGATTACTTTCCCCTTTGATGCTGAAATAGTGTTTAGCTGTAATTTCTCTGAGGAATTGTTCCGGTTTAGTTGTTGAGGTAGAGTAAGTGGGAAGAGCTTCAGGAAGTCCCAGCTTGACACTCTGAAGGTACATGTGGCTGTAAAAATGGAAGTAATAGTCTACATGGGGCAGGAAAACGTGCTTTCACTCTTGTTTCCTTTTGGAATTGTGGCCTACTACTAATTTTGTTCTTGGATGTTGAAAGCAGTGTACTTGCCAGATATTCTAGCTTTCATTTGGCTAAGAAAGTGATAGTCTAACCTGATACTAAAAGAAAATTTAGAATTTATAAATTAATTGAATACAAAATTGTTCAAATAATGTATTTTAAATAACTACCAAAGAAATATCAATATTGCATGCCACCACGTGCATTTTGTAGCAAACCAACCTCACTGAATCATGGCAGTTGTAAGAATTCTAGAAAAGAGAACTTGAAAAGTAATGTTATTGGTTTAGTATGGATTATTTACTATTCAACAAAATGCCGTATTCCAAATAATAAAATTACTTCATAGGGTAATGTCTAAGACAAGGTACTGTTTGCATAGCAGTATTTCTCAGTGTTGTTTGCACAGAGTTCACTACTTCAAAGACCTAAATGTAACTTTTTAAAAAATAAAATGAACAATAATTCTCACATTTCTGAATGATAGTACCAAGTTTTCTTTGTATTTCTTCGGACCTCCTTCAAGATGAGGGAATTTCATTTGCACTGTTTGATTTGCAATCTCGGAAAACAGAAGTATTGGATTGTAGTATCAGTGTTGTTGTGTGTTATTGTCATATGCCTGCTGGGAGTGTTTCATATTAAATTCCAAAAAGGATATGTTTTGATGTTTGGTGGTTTTTGTTTTTTTTTTTGCCTGATCTTGTAACTTTGCCACATTCACCCTGCTTCTGTATCAGGGTTTAACTATGTTATGACATATACTTTTTTTTTTTTTGGTCCCATAGCATTTTGGTTAGCGTGTGATTCATTTCTACTCTTTATTAGCTGTACATACAAAAGTAATCATACTATAATCTTAAGATAAATAGCACACATCCAAGAAGAAATTGAGACTTTTTTTTAGACTATAATTTACTTATCATGTTAAAATACTGTAATGGTTCTAATATTAAAAATTAATTTAAGCTGTAAAAATAGCTGGGCTGTGTGTAATCTTAAATGTTTTGTGTTTTCTTTTTAGGCTTTCAAAATAGACCAAAATCCTTAAAAGTGTTTGTTAATCCAAGCAGCCATAAAAGAGAAGCCACTCATGTTTATTATGATCAAGTTGCACCTCTTTTTAAGCTTGCTGACATCAAAACTGATGTCACAGGTAAGTTGCTTCAAAAGCATAGTTTAATCCTTTGTGAAACTAGTATTTTAAGCATGCAAGACAATTTGAATTTACTGCTAATCCTTATTGGCTTTGACTGCAAGTAGAGTATTTGGAAGTGTAGTTAATACAATATATTTTTATTTCGTAAAAAAATGTTTCAGTAATTCTGTTATTCATTGACTATTTTTCCGCTATAGCTATCAATACTAGTAATATTTTTTTTTATTTTTTAAAGCAAGCATTCTATAAAAAGAAACAAGCATTTAATGTCTGACAGTCTTTTATATACTTGCTAAGAATTGTTCCTGCATTCTGACAAACACATGTCTTTAAATATTACTTCTCTTCTGAGAACATCTATTGGCCTGACATCATAAGAGGGGCTTATCCAAAGGAAGCATTATTTCTGGATTCTGACTCAGTTTCAGGGATGACCTGGAAGCCTAAGGGATTAAGTTCTGTGATGACAAGGGCAGTTTTCACGAGGCACATGGGCATGACTTCGTGTCTGGAGAATGTGAAGGTACAACTTTAATGTTGTACTGATGCTGCCTTCTGCTCAACAATGGGTTCCCCATAGCAGGTTAGGATTTAAGGCCCCAATTTCTGCCAGAGTTCTGCTTTATGTCCTAAATTTGCCCTTTGGCTGTTTCATTTGACTGAGTTTTTGTAAGAAATTGAACAGGAAAACAATGAATTTTCTTAAAGCAGTAAAATATTAATGATCTGATCATTACTTCTGCCCCCTTCTGTGAAGAGACCAAAACTTACGCTGCATCAAATTTGGCCCCAAAACAGACCCAAGTTTTCAGAGAAATTATATCAGTATTTCCCATTCCAAATATCTTTTTATCCATAGTATTACAATTCCCTTTAATACACTGCTAATTTTTGGTTATGCAATTCATATCCAAGTGAAATGTAAACTTTAGTGCAAGACATTTTAACACCAAAAAGTCTTTTCTTATGTCTGTTGTAATTGGCTTGCAAAATAATCAGTTCCAGCTTAAACAGATTATATGACAGAGGGCTCAGCCTACATACAGTTCTCCCTTAAACTTCTTGTGAAATCATGACTAGTTTAGGTTGCAGGCCAAAAATCATTCTCAGCAAATCTGATTTAGGCATGAGGATAAATGATTTTATATATAATAAATTTTTATATATAATATATAAAAATTTTAAATATATATATAAAAAATAAGATTTATCTTGCTAATTTTATTACTTGTGTCTATGTATTTTTTTAATTACTTAGCCCACATTTTAAAGTAAAATCAATTGAAGATTAAAGATCATAGAATCATTTAGGTTGGAAAAGACCTTCAAGATCATCGAGTCCAACCATCATCCATGCCCACTAAACCATGTTACTAAACCATGTTATGGAGTACCCTGTCTATGCGCTTTTTTAATACCTCCAGGGATGGAGACTCAACCACTTCCCTGGGCAGCCTGTTCCAATGTCTGACAACCCTCTCAGTAAAGAAATTTTTCCTAATATCTAACCTAAACCTCCCCTGCTGCAACTTGAGGCCGTTTCCTCTCATCCTATCTCCAGCCACCTGACAGAAGAGACCAGCACCCACCTCATGACCAGTACCCCCCTCACTACAACCCCCTTTCAGGTAGTTGCAGAGAGCGATAAGGTCTCCCCTCAGCCTCCTTTTCTCCAGACTAAACAACCCCAGTTCCCTCAGCCGCTCCTCATAAGACTTGTGCTCCAGGCCTCTCACCAACTTGGTTGCCCTTCTCTGGACAGGCTCCAGCACCTCAATGTCTTTCCTGTAGTGAGGGGCCCAAAACCAAACACAGTATTGGAGGTGCAGCCTCACCAGTGCCGAGTACAGGGGAACAATCACCTCCCTGCTCCTGCTGGCCACGCTATTTCTGACACAGGCCAGGATGCTGTTGGCCTTCTTGGCCACCTGGGTACACTGCTGGCTCATATCCAGCCGGCTGTCAACCAGCACCCCCAGGTCTTTCTCTACCGGGCAACTTTCCAGCCACTCTTCCCCAAGCCTGTAGCGCTGCATGGGGTTGTTGTGACCCAAGTGCAGGACCCGGCACTTGGCCTTGTTGAACTTCATACGATTGGCCTCGGCCCATCGATCCAGCCTGTCCAGATCTCTGTAGAGCCTCCCTACCCTCAAGCAGATCGACCTGCCTCCCAACTTGGTGTCATCCGCAAACTTGCGGAGGGTGCCCTCAATCCCCTCATCCAAATAATCAATAAAGATATTAAACAGAACAGGGCCCAACACTGAGCCCTGGGGAACACCACCTGTGACCCGCTGCCAGCTGGATTTCACCCCATTCACCACAACCCTCTGGGCTCGTCCATCCAGCCAGTTTTTCACCCAGCGAAGAGTACACTTATCCAAGCCATGAGACATGAGTTTCTCAAGGAGTATGCCATGAGAGACAGTGTCAAAGGCCTTGCTGAAGTCAAGGTAGATAACATCCACAGCCTTTCCCTCATCCACTGGGCGGGTCACCTGGTCATAGAAGGAGATCAGGTTGGTCAGGCAGGACCTGCCTTTCGTAAACCCATGCTGACTGGGCCTGATCCCCTTCTTATCCTGGACTTGCCAATGTGAGTGCTCTCAAGACAAACCGTTCCATAATCTTCCCCAGTACCGAGGTCAGGCTGACAGGCCTGTAGTTCCCCAGATCCTCCCTCCGACCCTTCTTATAAATGGGAGTCACACTGGCAAGCCTCCAGTCCTCTGGGACCTCCCCTGTTGACCAGGATCGCTGATAGATGATAGAGAGTGGCTTGGCAAGGACCTCCACCAGTTCCCTCAGTACTCTTGGATGGATCCCATCAGGTCCCATAGATTTGTGAGTGTCCAGATGGCATAGCAGGTCCCTAACTAATTCCTCCTGGATTAAGGGGGGTATGTTCTGCTCTTCATCCTTACTTTCCAGCTCAAGGGGTGGAGTACCCTGAGGATAACTGGACTCACTATTAAAGTCTGAGGCAAAGAAGGCATTAAGTACCTCGGCCTTTTCCTCATCTCTGGTGGCTACGTTCCCCTCTGTATCCATTAGAGGAAAGATATTCTCCCTGGGATTCTTTTTAGTGTTAACATATTTATAAAAACATTTTTTGTTGTCCCTTACAATAGTGGCCAGATTTAGTTCTAGCTGAGCTTTTTCCTTTCTAATTTTCCCTCTGTATGATCTAACAAGATCCCTGTATTCCTCCCAAGTTGTCCACCCTTTCTTCCAGAGATGATAAACTCTCCTTTTTTTCTTGACTCCTAGCAAAAGCTCCCTGTTCAGCCAGGCCGGTTGTTTTCCTCAGCGGTTTCACTTGCGGCACAAAGTGTGAAAAAGATTTTCCATGTTAGAATTCTGTAGTGATAATTTCTTAACTTTACTTAATTGATAAGGGTATGTGAGCAGCTTTATGTAAGTGTTGATTCTTACAGACATATTTTCACCTGCAAGGCATAGACAATAGTGTAAAGAGATTAATAATAATGATGTCTTCTTAGAAATTAAACTTAGCCTTGTTTGGTCACAATTTTTTTGTAAAAAACGTTTTTTTGTCATGCAGACCTTAATTGCAGATGACTGACTATGTCATATTGTTAAATTAGTTATTACTTTAAGCAACTATTTAAAGAAAATTACCTTTTTAAAATTTTATTCCTTACTACTGGTTAGTGTTTCTTTTATCTTTACTGTGAACCAAATGTTGTTTGTTAGACTCTCTTAAAGGCAGCATTATCATTAACCTGTGTAAGAGTACATTTTTAGCTACATAATGTCACCTGGAATTCTAAAGCTGAACTAATAAGTCAAATCAGTATCAACAGTTTTTTAGATTAATTACTAGAATTTAATATAAGCTATGAATATAATTTATAGTGGTTTTTAAAAACAGTTTTCCCAATTGAATAAAACCAGTTTAAAGTTAATTTTTAAATTATTTTTCTTTTAAATTTTGAAAAGAAAGTTTTGGTTTTGGCCAGATGACTTTTTAATGGTTTATCCTTAAAATAAGGTTATTTTGGCAATGTCCAAATGGTATTGTGCTTATTAGCTGCCTAACACTCCTCCTACAGGCAAAATGAGAAAACTACATAACAGTTTTAAATGCTAGTGGAGAACTAAATAATTAAGAACTATGCATTTAAAAAAAAAATAATAAAGGAGGAGTGAGCGTGGGTTGTGAGTGAAACTTCTGTCTACAGGTACCATCTTCTAATAAAACTAAGTGCCTCATTTCAAGTAAATTGAACAGGTTTTTTTCTTCCCATAATTGTTTTGGATTTTGTGAAGTTGGAGTGTGCATCTGTTACTGCTTTTTTGAAACATGGCCTATATTTGCATACATAGTGGTGTAGAAAGGTGTATTAAGCAGTAAAAGCTGAAGGCTTTTGTGCAATCTTTACACTGAAGATAGTTTACTTTTATAGTTACTATAGTAACTATAGTTAGATAGTTTTACTTTTCACGTAAACATATTTAAAGTTTAAAATTCATTGTCCACAAAAATCTTAAAGCAAATTTGCTTCCAGCACATACATAATGCAAGACTTGCAGGTCACTAAAAAAAAACCCAAACCCAGCGAACTTTGACGGCGGAGTGCTGAAAGACAGAGCTCTCCTCATCCAATCTTGTATTTTGGTAGCTGGCTGTTGCTTCCTATGAGATCAAGCTTGACAGATCTTATTCTTCGTTGTAACTTCTGCTGGAATAAACTTTTATTTTTTATTTGGAAGTCTGGAGTGGAGGTATTATCTCCTACTTAAGGATATACAGGAGTCAAAAGGCATGTATGTAAATAAGTGAGTTCTGAAAGAGCATTTACTTTCTCCTATTATCTTTAAATTTGGTAGGGTTTTCTTTTTTTTTGCCAAATTACTTTGCACACTACAGATGTATTAATTTGAGTGAAATTAACCAAAGGTCTTAAAGAGTGGATTGTGTTTTGTTGGTTTGGTTTACATGGAATAAACAATTCTCTGAAGTGCTTAGTGCAGTAGAAAGTGGGAATCAGCAATTTTAAACTGAAGCAGTACTTTAACTGTAGCTAAGGCTAAGCAATACTTAAAACCTTGTCTTTATACAGTCTTCTAAGAGTTTGGCAATCTTGAGTGCTGCAGCTGGGATATGGCTATTAGGAGAAGAATGGTAGCTCTTCTAAAAATCCAGTTCAGCAAAAGCTCGCTCCACATTTGGGATACCTACAAGTACTGGCAAATACCGATAATTGGAGCTAGTATTTTAGAAATATATTATTATCTTGCAAAATCTTACACATACTAAAGAAAAATAAACACAGGTAACCCCAACAGGCTCCTAGCTTGTCTCACTTCTCTTCCTAGTTTTGACTTTTCTGCTTCTGTTTATGCACAATTACAAGCTGGATGTTTAGGCAAAAACAACAGTCTTTCCCACACCCCCATTTTTAGGGCAGAATCACAAAGGAAAAGAGTGATTGAGAACTGGACAAATAACATTGGTTTAAACTCACTATACAGTAAATAACGTTAATTTTTTTTTTATCCAGTGTCAACACCAGTTAATCTGTTATGATCATTAGCAATTTTAATCTTATTGACATTAGTCTGTGACACGAGTGCCAGTATTTATATGTGTCATATGGAAGTGTCCCACATTTTAAAATGTCGGACTAATTATATGTTGCTTTTTCTATATGTAGAGGCTGAACCCTTAGCTTCTTTTTGGCTACATAAGACAGGGTGTTACTCCAAAATACTTTATGTGTTACTCTGTTCAAATGAGGTTCACTGTCAGTGCACTTCTTTCAGAATGCTATTACATGAACCTAAATGTGTACTGGAATTTACAAGTTGGGAACAAAATGTCCTTGAAAAAGGAAAACTTTTTCAATTGTGCATTAGAAATGGTTGAAAAAAGCACTAAATAATATTTTTGCCAAATATGTAATCTGAATCCTTCTTAAAGGTGAAAGAAGCTCTTTGTTCCTCTTACCAAAATTTATTGTGGGTTTTTTTTAGTTTTTTTGTTTGGTTTTTTTTTTTTTTCCCCTCTGAATTCGAACACAACCAAATATTCAAACATTTAGCTTTTTTCCAGCTATCAGAGTGACTTTTACATGTCCCTCTGGAACTTGTCAAGCCTGTGAAAAACTTTCTAGACATGGTCTTTTTTATGTCTGTGTTAGATTTTTTTTTTTTTTTCCCCCTACTTGATTGATTTTTTCTTTATGTTCTTATGATGTTTTCCCTGGAAACTTAATTTTTTCATTGCCTTTTTGTCACAATATTTTAAAATAGGTGCTGTGTACCTCTGTCATTCTCTCATCACATTTTAAATTCCTTGAATTATCCCCAGCATTAAGCCTTGCAGTAGTCTTCCTATATAATCTCCAAACTTAGAGCTATTAAATGCGAAGAGGATGTAGTCCCCATCAATCCGGTTTACACTAGTCATTTTTATTGCCTTTATTGATTTCTCTGTAGACAGGAGTCCTCTTTATTTTCATGTCCTTGTTCTTTGAGTGAATTAATTTTGTAATAGTGATCATAACTTACATACATTACATTAGGAAACCACTGAGCATGTTTTCTTTTACAAAATAAAATCTTATTTACTGTACCATTTTATTTAGACTGTACTCATAACTTTCTAAATGTCATCATGTTCATTTAAAAAGGCACTTAACCTGGTAACCAGCTGTATGTTTTCTTGGGAAGAGTTTCTTTCACAGTTAAGCAATTCTAAGATATTTGAATGTTTTTGCATTTTTTGCATGATGCACAGTTTTATTGGTCACTTTTTTCACAAACTACAGGTAATGATAAAAGGATAGTTCCCATCAGTAAAAGCAAAACAGTACAATAGCTTAAATATTGTGCTTTGATCTTCCGGAAGAGGTCCTGCATGAAAGTAAATTCTGTAAATTATTCCTGACAGCTATTATAGTGATAGGTATTTCTGTAGCAAAATGATAATTCTCTGCCTTTGATATAATCAAAATAATTCTAGTTTTTAATTAAGAATTTCCAAAACACCAAGCACAAGAACTTTGCTAATACTAGTTGGGAGGTTTTGAAGTTATATGCTGATATACAACTATTTAGTGTAAAGTGTAAAAATTTTATCACTTTCATTTTGATTTTGTTTTCTTTCTTAAAAAAAAGTTATATATACACTCACAATATATATACACACATTCTTGTGTATGTATAGATGTAATATATAGGGAGTGAGAGGGGTGTTTTCAGTTCTTGTAAGCAGCATTTGAATAGTCTGTAGAAATACTGTTATAACAGGTACAGATACGGAATGATTGTTTTAGACACCAAGACTAATAATTTTAATAGTGTTTAGAAACACTGGAGAAAAGCCCTGAACTATGCCAGCATCAGGGACAGACAAGCATGAAAGATTAATGTAATTTTGCATATAATGATGCACATTCTTACACAAAAAATCCATCTGCAAGTGTCATGTCAGTCAGCAAAAATCTTTGATGGGTGGCTGCAGCTGGGCTGTCTCTTCTGGCAAAGCTGGCCTAGAAAATGCTAAATGTAGTTATGATGCTTTGTGCCATCTGTAGTATGCCAGTTTATCCTGTCTTCACTGGCATTTACAGTACTACATAGAGTATCAACAAACACAGAGACATCAATGTAGAGTGACAGATTCATTTCCTCCAGAGGCTATGAACTCTGGTGTATACTTGTGCCACCTTCCTCTGTGTTATATTCTGTTGTCACTGGTATTTGGCTTGATTTCATACTTCTGTGTTTAACTCCTCATATTTTTGATTTAGCAATTTGCATATCCTAACACAAAGGCAATTAAATTTGATTGATACTGAAATAATTCAGTCTTAACTGAGGATATGCTTACATTTTCCTGAAGTTTACCAACTGTGTCAATGCTAAAACTTGCATTTTGATGCAACAAACATATTCTCTAATTCTCTGAATTTAAATGCACTAAATAGTCATGCATCTGATGGCAGCTGAGTTTTAATGTGTCTTGCCTTTTAGCTAGTGTAACTGTAAAACATACCTTCTTATACTTTTAATGCATTTGATGATTTTTTTAAAAAAAATCTGTAGTGAATTACTCTATGTTCCTTATGTTAGAAAGGCAAAAAGTTAAAAAACCCTTTTAAATTATCTAATCTTCTGATAATTAAATATTGTTATTTTCCACAGTAACTGAGTATGAAGGACATGCTCTCTCAGTACTTAAAGAATGTGTACTCCAGGCATTTGATGGGTAAGTTGGTTAGTGACAATAAATGTTAGTAAACCTTATCACATTAGTTTTTGTTTGTATCCCAGCCAAAACTATGCTGGTAGGTATTTTGTGAGTTACTCTGTTTCACATATATATTAAGCATGAGAAAATAAGTTCTCATTAGATGCTTTGTTTTTTATTACTTACTGACAATAGGTATGTATTTTAGATTCATAAATAATGGTAAAGAAACATAAAGCTTTCTTAAATATGCTTCATGAAAGCTTCAGTCTCTGTATTTGCAAGAATGGCACAAATGCCTTGTATTTCACACTATCCATTCAAATAGTTCTTAAGGAGAGCATTTTGTCTAAAAGCAGCTTGAATGTTTTTTCCATCAAAAAAATTAAATCATTCAAACTTACTTGAAGTCAAGAGTGAAAATGCTTGTTCAATCATTTTTAATGACCTTGCTATATGGATTAATCCTGCAGTCTCTGGTATTTTTACATTAATCGTTCAATAATAAGATTCAATAATATATAAGAACAGTTTTGCATACTGTGGAAGTCTTGCAGCATTCTTACAACTCACAGAGTTAGGTGAGAAAATATATCTGAAAATGTATCTATGTATTCCAGATTCTGAGGATAATTTCTTTCCAAATAAGACATGCCTTTTGGGGTGCCAGCTGGGGAACCAGTTTGTCCTGGGAAACAGATATGAAGACAGAGAAGGGTTGTATCTTCCTGCAGAAATCCCTTCTACTCTGAGTTATATTTGAATTGTATCATCTTGATCATTGGGTAGAGTCACTGGAGTACTTCCCTGTGAGACTTCTCTCCAGTAGCCAGAACTAAGGGCAAACAGGTACAGAAGACACAGGAAGAAAATAACCCTTAAGTCAATATGATGATAGGATTTCTGAGGTGAAGAGATACCTGTCCTTTCTAAGTTAGCTAAGTGTGTTTTTTTTTTTTCCTCATGTGGAAATTAAGTAGCTTTTATTATCAGAGGTTATGAGCAAAAATGAAATTTCAAGTGTTTGAAAAATGAATTTTATAACTTCTCAAATAGCCTGGCATCCATCTATGTACTCATTCAGTAAAGCACAGTACAGAAAAACATCCTATTAAATAGCTAACTTGGGATGCTTTTTGATATAAAATCATAGGGAATATGGGTTGCAAGGGTAACTCTTTACACTGATGTACCTAGAGATGTCTTAACTGCTATTTTCAAGTAAAATCTACAGAGTGATAGGATGAGATCAGCATTCATATTATGCTATAAGACTGATATTTTGAAAAAGAAAGCTAAAAAACATCACTAGTCTCTCTTGTGTCCATTAGCTTTAGATTTGTTCTTAAGAACAGGAAGAGAATATTTTAAATTGGGATTTTCTTTTTCAAATTGTTTAAAGGCTTATGGTGTACTTCTGATTATGTTCCTGTGAAGTCCTTTGTGACTTCCTCTTTGTTGTCTAGCCTAAGAATTTTTGCCATAGATATAAATATCTTATAGGCCCTCAAAACCACCTCAGTGTTTCCCAAATAAAATTTTAATGACAATTTTCGTTTATTGGAAATTAAAACAGAAAAAGTACGGGATCTGGTTTGAATTGAAAATTAACTCCACAACAGTGAAATTGTCCTACTGATGAAAAATCATGCTTTTAGCAATTCTAGCAGCCACCTGACATAATGGAAATAGTGAAAAGAGATTAAGTCTCAGGAAGTTTTACCTGTTTATTGAGCAGCATTGCTTGTGACTTGGCAGGCCTCAGTTCTTTCCTGTCTTGCCCTGGCTTTCTGTCTGGTTTTGTTCAAGGCAGATACTATGTCTGTCACTTAGTTCCCTGTTTAGAAAATAGAATAGCATTTCTGTACCTCCTTTTAGATGCAGAAGGCACTGTACATGGTGGTGAAAGGTAAGGTAGTTTTTGTGATATTTCTACACGGCAGAGTTCACATAGACCTGATCTGCCTTGCCCAAGCTTGGAAGTGACTGGAGGTGACTTAGGTGTGGACTGAAAGCCATGCCTGTGTGCATTAGTCTGCTGCTCTAACTCAGCTTGTGCTTTTCAAGTGTTGCCTGTTTCAGATTGACTGAAAGCTAATTCAGGTAAAAATGTATAAAGGGCAAAACACAACAGTTTTTTATTCATTACAGTAGGTAAGCGGTATAGCAACATACAATTTCTGATCTTGTATTTCTCTCAGAGTGAGTTATGGTTCCTTACATGTTAAACAGCATGTGAAGTAAATTGAAGCTTGTGATTTGCAGTAGTAAATTGGAAGTTTGTATCTCAGCGCTTTCTGTGAGCAATACTGCTATATTTTAATTCTTTGTCAAAGCTGTTTGTTTCTTTTCTCTGATTTTGCCAGTTCCCACTCCACTTTGCAAGATCATAGGCATATGTCGTGTATCTCATATACTCCACCTTTTTTCCTATCCACTTTTTTTCTTTCTTACCGACACTGGAAATTTAGGTACTTTGCCAACTTGGCAGTGTGCTTTTTTACCCTGCCTTGGGGCCAAGTGTTGGTGACAAATGGAGTGAGTGCATTTGTCGTGCTGCTATCTCAGCTTCATTTTCTTGTTTGTACGGTGACAGAAACACACGATATGCATCCATGTATTTCTTCCCTAATAAGGGGCGTAAGCAATTATGGATATTGTTTACAGTAGCCTGGGTTAGTCAGACTTTACTGAATAGTTGATTAAGAAACTTGTGTCTCATGGTTAGACAGATGTTTTTTCCTCTATGAAGCCCTCTTCAAGGTCTTGGGCCAATCTGTTTGCTCAAGACTTTCTACTCCTTATGCGTAGCAGGTTCGCATTGATTAGCTTTGGAATCCCTCATCCCTGATGGTATCTCTATTCCAGCCAAAAAGGCAACTCTTGATGATTAATGCTAATTTAATAAAAATTAAAGTTAGCAGCATTTTTATGTTATTCCTTGGACTCTTCATCTATTTTCCATAACAACAAACACAGCCCCCCTAAATCAGTAGAAAATATACCTGTTTTCAAAAGTTTTATAGCCAGAAGACAATCCACATAAGTCCTTCCAGGTGTACAATTTATCAGACTATGAAGATTAACTATTTTTGCTGCTGTGGCAGAAACTTTTAAGCCTAGGAATAAGCCAATCTAAACCAAAAATGAGACAAAAGACAGGAGATGACTCCTGGTTACGAGCAGGAAGAAAATGTGCTCCAAACTTCTACTATATACGCTTTTTTAAAATGTGGGCAGTGTTTAGCTGGATAGAGGAAACATTTGTAAAAATTTAGAAATTAAAAAATAGCTGGGAAATAATAATAGGAACTGAAGAAAAATGTAAAAGGAGCTGACATAATTTGATTTAAACATTAATAACATGATGAGTATTTTCTTATGAAGAACTTACTAGTTTTATCTAATTGAATTATTGGACATAGTTTCACAACTGCATTCATATAGATACATGAAAAAGGATATTTTAAGTAAGTGCATCCTAATGTAAATCTGACATTTATATTATAAATGCTTGGAGTGTACTATTACTATTTTTATCATTAAAATGTGTTTACCTTAAAAACATTTAACTTTCAAACATTACTAATTTGGAGAATCACTTTAATAGTTACTTAAATAAACAAAAACAGGGGAAAAAAAAAAAAAAAAGATGTTTGCTATGACAGAGCTTTTACAGACAAATGCATTCCTCTCTATAGCCACAGCAGGTGGGAGTTTAATTACATGCTCCAAAAGCAGTGATTAAGTATCTTCATGCAAAGGATTGCTGGCACTAAGGTTTTATACCTTGCTAAATCCCTCAACTGCCTGCACAGTGTGTGGATTAGCTTTTTCAAGTATTTTTGATTTTATTGTAATATTTTGCAAGTTGTTATTATAAGGGCAATTAAAAAGCATTGGAATGCTTGTGTGAGTCAGCATTGAAAGATTTAAAGAACTTTTCCACTAAGGCATTTGAGCATGTGCTTTATTCTTCTATCTGATCAGTTCACGTGCATAACATGTGATAAGGTAAGAAATACTTTAAGTTGTTAAATATATTTACTCCTACTCAGAAGAAAGCAGAAATAAGGATGCTTACATCTTGTGAGTTAACATTCACTGATGTGACAGTGAAGCCCTAGCTTGTTCTTAAAAAACGTGTTTTAGCTATTTGAAATATCATTATGTATATGGTGTGTGATAGCTTCCTTCTACTTGTTTGCTCAGCTATGGAAGAGTTTATTTTGAACTGTTTAGCATTTTTGTTTTGTAATAGGGTAGTTTGTGTTGGTGGAGATGGATCTGTCAGTGAAGTTGCTCATGGCCTACTACTTAAAGCCCAGATAGATGCTGGAAAAGACACAGACTATATACCAACACCTGTTAAAGCACCGGTTCCTCTTGGAGTAATACCAGCAGGTGAGACTAAAAGGTATTGTTACATTTTGTAAGTCATCTGTTTTAAGTCCCTCTGGCATGTTTTACAGTTTTGGCTACCAAAGGCAGTTCTTGGTGCTAAAGCTTCAGTTACTTAAGGGAGCTATTGAATAAATGTCCTAAATTAGTGATTGAGATTGATTACAAATTACTAGATTTTAAATCATTATGATAATTTATAGTAATGGCACAGATGAGCCCTTTGCCTAAAGGAAGAAGCTCAGGAAGAAGAAAACTAAAGTAATTTTCAGCTGATCCATAGAAAGATCAAGTTTTGCCCTTATTTGCTGCCAGAAATGATACCAAATCAAAACTTTGTTTTCTAGAATTTCCTTAATATAAGCCATGCTGTTTTGCCTCTCTATCCAGTTTTCTTGGCAGGATTCTCAATTGGGTTCATGCTGAGGGTCTCTTTTTAAATGGTGTTCCAGGAATACATTTTGTGGATTATATAGAAAAACCCAAACAAACAACTGTGCACACAAAACTGCTTTCTCTCTATTTTACTTCTACAGACTGGAAAATGTATGCATCTCTCTTGAAAAATACTCTTGCTCCTTTATTAATTTGTACTTGGATCTTGTGATGTGGATGTTTTGGGGGTTTTGTTTGTTTTGGGTGGGGTAGGGTGGGCTGTCCCTTCTTCACCCAATTTTTGTATTTGCCCTTCTCAGAGTATAACTTGGGCCAGGCAGGGAGGCTTAGCTAGAATTAGTACAAGCAGAGGTGATTCTGGACTAGTATATGAATCACTTCTCTTTAAAAGAGGAGGGGTATTTTTGTGTGGACACTATCCTCTGGTGTGGATGTTGATAGAATCACTTGCTGTAATTTCTCAGATGTTTTTAACTACTGAGGAAAAAAATTCCTGCAGCCAGGTGAACAGCAAATCGTTGTTTTCAGTTTTGTACAAAAAAAGGAGCGCGTCGCTTCCAAACTGATCAAGCAGGTTTTAAGTACTCTGACTTGCTTTGCACTTCTACAAAGCAGCATTAAGACAGAGCCTAGTTGCTTGTAAAAATGCAAGATTACACTAGCTTTTTTCCAAGTTATAAAAACCTTGGAAACGTATTGGTAAGAGATACAGTAATCTCAAAGACATGAAGCAAATGAATTTTAGTACAGCAGTTGGACCATCACTTATCAGTTCAGTTGCTGTGAATATCTTGATGGTGTTGAGACTGAATCTCTCCAGCACTTGACTCCATGCTGTTTGGGCATGCTTAGGTCACTGTACCTTATCATTAGTGCTTACTCTCTTCAGGTTAAGACAAATATATCATGATCAAAAAGGATTTGTAAACCCAAAAGAATGCTGTACAGCTTGTTACACAGAATGCCATAGACTTTGTTAAAAAAGGGTGAGAACAATTTACAGCATGAGAGTGTGGGAAACTCCTTTGTAGATTCTTAAAAATAATCTATAGGTTATTTTATTTCCATATTATTGATATTCCAAAAAATAGTCAGTTAGGAAACAGATAAGTATGATACTTGTGCACATGAAGAAGGTGGAACTCAATGGCCAATTAATTCTGCCCCCCCCCCCCCCCCCCCCCGAAATCCATTGTACCAAATTATCAGGATTCTCCAGCTGAGTAAAAATAGAAATTGTCTTACGGAATAGCATTGAGTGGCTTAAAATATGGTATTAGCCTCTATAATAAGTAGTTCAGACAGCGTTTTGAAGCTTCAGCCAACTTGATGGGAAGGAGCTGCTCTTGAAACAGTTTACCTCTTGAAGAGAAAGGTCCAGAGGGGAGTGTGTTTTTACTAAAACACTCTACTGAGCTGCCTTATTCTGGTCCAGATCAAATGGATGAGATGTGGGGAAGCCTGCGTTGTACTGCTGGCCATTAGCAAGAGTGTTTGTTGCTATGGGAACTACTGCTAAGAAACTGTACGGAGGGGGAATGGGAGGAAAAGGAGGGGGGACTGGCAGGACATTAAAAAAGCTATCCAGTTGTTACAGAACAAGAGACAATCTATATCTGATGGCGGTGAACCTTTTGGTCCTAAATGGTTCATTTAAATAAATTCATGATTTCCAATTAATTCAGAAAATAAAATATTACTGAGGGACTGTTAATTTCTGTGATATTTCAGGCAAAGAACCAAAATGTTGGTGCAGTTTTCATCAGAATTTTAGCTATGCTTGACTAGGAAGTCATTACATCACATTTATCTGTTTGGATGGGGGAGACATTAACAGCCTTATGAATATTCATGTTGTCTGGTTAATTAAGTTAATTGTACTGCAGAAGTGCTTGCACTTCCAAGGACAATCTTTTTCTCTACAATTTCTGTTTGGTACCTTCATCAGTCATGCTTTACATGACCTGCAGATACTTTGTCCTTACTGTGATGCTTTTGCACATTTCATAGGAAGGAGGTTGTAGGAAGTTGTTTGTAATGGCAGGGGTTAATATTTTTAACAGAATTATATTTTTTGAATAATAAAATCTTCTTTGTTTCTGTTTAAAAAAATGCTGGTGATAGAGATGCTGGAGTTGTATGGATGAAACCTTTTTACAGTGAATTAAGTAGTTGGAGTGAGATCTAAAACTGTGACTGTTAGTAATCTGTGATGGGTGCAAGCCCGTACATGAACATCAAAGAAAGCTATTAGTCTCTGAAGTAATACGATAGTGTTCAGTGGAACCATCTTGTTATTGGTAATTAATATTCTGAGCTTTCATAGAGGAGAAAAAGGTTTAGATGACTTGGGAAGATGAATAATGGCATTAAAACCACGATTATTGAATCACCTCTTAAATCAGCAAAGCTTGTATTCTAGTATTTTTCTATGATGACTTTTATTGTTTTGGTTCTGTTTATAAGCTTTTTTTTTTGTGTGTGGCATCCTACTTCTATAGGACCTAGGTAATGAGATACATTGTTCAGTTATTACTGGCATCAGAATGCTCTTAGGCACGTATTAAGAGATTTTTAGAGAAGGCGATGGTACTTGCTACTGCAAAACTGTGCACGTTCTAGATCTTCAACTTGTGGAAGGGTGGGCATGTTACTTATGTTTTTGAACACAGGAAAAACTTGTTTTATTTTCCCGGGGGTCATGAAAGAGTGTTCTTTTGCCTTGTTTACTTCTGCAAATGTTAATGAGCTCCACAGATTTAAGAAAAGGATGCAATTACTTGTGCCTATCCTGTTTAGTAAGAATGAGATTTAACTCTCATTAAAGTCAGTATGAAGATTGGTATTGACTTCAGCTGTGGTCATTTGTTATCTTGCTGCCATCTGTATTGATAAATTACTCTTACTTAAATGAGGAATCCCAGTTTTAAGACATACCAAGCCTGATCTTCAGAAGTATATTCCACCTTGTGCTCTTTTATTAACTTTATGGTCAGTGACAAAGAAAAATATTTTTTCAGAATACTAACTTCCCTGTTGTCAATTTACAGGAAATAAACACAATTTGCATGACCTGTAATGATCTGCTTTTTGTGTGTGTGATTTCCTTTGTTTTGCAGAGGTTCTCATAAAAGTTGATAAGAGGTGGAAAAATTCGATTGAAGGAAATATTTGAGTATTTTTGAGCTACTTCTTTAGCTAGCTTCACTGGCTAAGCAGAATTAGTTGTATCTAGAGGTTAAAAGTCATAAGTCATTCAAACATGAAATGGTGTTGGGCATATACTTGTATTATTCTGTAAAGAATTGGTTTTTAGGTCAAACCTATTTTTTTTGTCCCTGAATTTTCCTTATAGAACTGTATTTTATGTTCACTGAATTGAAAAACTCACTATTTTGTATAGTAAACTGTATCTAGAGCTATATTTTTGCCTTTATTATGTGTATTGTACAGAAAGAAAAGTTCTAATTAGTTTTAGTTGAGTTGTTGGATATAAGTTATTGCATGTAAATGATTGAAATTGTAATATTCTTAGTAAAATGGACTTTCTGTTAGTGTATGTAGAGAGACTTTCTTTTGGGAGAAAAAAACAAAGACTTGCATTTAGCTTTTGAAGTTGTCAGTGTATTCTTCTTTCGAAGTACTTCGTAATCCCAATTTGATGGGTTTATTTAAACATTACTTTTTTTTAGGAAAAGGAGAAAACAATTAATAGCATAGTCATCTATGAAATTCTGAGAAATATGTGAATTAAATTAGGATTTTTTTTTTAATTGTTCAAAGAATAAAACTGTGTGTAAATTGATTTCTCCCATGTACCACTGGAGATGTAAGCTTCAAAGAATATTTTGGGTCTGTTATCTTAATTAGGTGTACCTCAGTTATTTCCTTCACATAGTGGGAACTTTGAGAGCCTTACTCAGAGCTTCTCTCTGATGTTAGGAAGGCTTTCCATGAGGTTCTGAGTATTCTGAATTACTTTCAGAGACTTGGTGCTCTGAGGATGTAACAGGTGCTCTGTGAGATACTGAGATACAACTCCCACTTATTTTACAAATTCTTTTTCAGATAAATTATTGAAAAAAAATGAAGCATATACTCCTGAATAAGAATGACAAGATGCCTTTAGAGCTTTGTAACTATGTACATCAGTCTTTCCAAATTTAGTATTTTTTTCCTACCACTAATGTGACATCAAAGGTTGCAGAGTTTTGGGGTGAACATTATTTTTCAGTCTGATACATGATGCTTTTAAAGTGCTTGTTTAAAAATTGAGTGCCTCTGGTTTGAAATGTAATAGTCTTTCCCTTTCCTCTCTTCTCTCCCTTGCTTTTGAAAGACAAGCTTTAATGCTTCTATAAAACTTAAGGCAAATTTAGCATCCAGAATTGTCTATTGCTGCTGTAACATATTAAATAATTCAAGCAACAAGAAAATGATTTGAAAATCTAACTGAACTCATTCCTTTATGGAATGTTAGGTTCTAAATTGTTCTTTTGTAATTTTTGTTATTTTAGTTAACCTGTTATTGAATTATTCATTCCTTAATCAGTGACATGAAGAAGCTCAATATTCTGCCTGCTTCGTGGCAGGCCCTGGTTCTTTATTTTTGCAGAAGTGAATTCTATGGCCCTGCTGCTTGACTAAGAAACACCAGAGATGTGATCAATGAGAAAAATCAACATGAAATTCTGTTAAAACTCTACCCATTTAGGAAAGACACAACCATTTCTTGTTCAGGATTTTTAAAATAAATTGATGTTTAAAAGTCAGCTGATACACAGATACACAATGTCCTATCCATTAAAGCAGAAGGGCAAAATTTACATGTATATCCGTGTTTCTTACACAGGTAAAGTGACTTGACATATCAGTCACCACCAAACATGGGCCTCCAGAACCGTGCTTCTTTCTTTTACAAACTGATAGCTAGCTTTCCACTCTCTCTTCCAACTCCATGCTCACATTGCTAGTTCATGAATTTTTTTTTTTTCTATTTACCAGCTGATTTACTACTCATTCCCTTGTTTCAAAATAAATGAATCTCTCCTATCTAGTGGCTAGTAGTACAACTGGTCTGCCAATGTCCAGGCAATGACAAAGACAATTTTAGTGCACTGAATACAAGTCAACAATTTGTCAGATGAGTGTCAAATTCTACATTCTCTTGATGTTTTTCAGTCATTAATGTGTTCTTATATGTAAAGCTGATGTGTAGTAATTAATTTTATTCACTATTGCTTCTAAGAATCTGAAATGTAGCCTGCAAGAGGCACAGCAGCTATCTTACACTAGATGTAGTAGAATTTTGTCTGGGAAATGTACAGTTTTATGCTGGCTGAGTATTAAATTATTTTTCCAACTTAAAAATATTCCCCAAATATATCTTTTTAGATAATCTGCCTTCTAGTACAGTTCCTCAGTACAGCACTTATGTATAGAAAAAGTGATTTTTAGGGAGATGGTTTTGGAAAAAAAAAACAAAACCAAAGGCTATTTTTGCAAAGCTTTTTTTTTTCCTCCCCCACCCCCATTGGTTTTTACGGCACTTATGAATGAATTTGCAGAGAGGGTTTTATAGACCTCTGGAAGTTTTAATGGTTTTAATTTGTACTGTTCAGCATTTCTGCTGTTACCAAGACTAAGTAATTTGTGAGGAGGCTTTCTTTTTTTGAAAATGGAGTAAATGTCTCGGTTTCGTCATTCAAAAAATGTTACTTTTTTTTTTCTTGCTATTCTGTATCTCTCATTTTTATAATAGTTTATGTTCGCTTTTGCAGGTACTGCTAATATTTTGGCCCACACTCTCTATGGTATTAAGCATGCAGTGACTGCAACATTGCACATTGTAATGGGTAAATATTTTTACATACATTATCAGATTTTAAATAATGACACAGCATTTAGAAGTTTGCCATAACCAGTGGTTTAATAAAGGCATACCATTATGCTATATCACTGTAAACTATATTGTAAGACCTTTAAACCCAAATGATACTATCCTGATTTTTAGTGTACTGGAAAGGTTATGATTCTTTGAGTATAGTTTAGTAGCAAAGGTCGTGGACCTCATCTTATGGTAACTAAAAACTGCCATGGAATAATGTCTGATTTTGGCATTCATGTCCTATTACTGATGTTCTTTTAATGCAAAAAGTAACCTTTTCAAGATTCGATTGTGTGAGTAGTGTTACTCTGTGTGTGTTATTATGCAATGATTCTGCTGTGGTTTAAGCCCAGCCGGCAACTAAGCACCACACAGCTGCATAATCATGGTTGCATAATCACTTGATTATTTTAATTTAATGTACCTGCTGAAGACAATAGGAAAATATACAATACTTTCAGCTTGAGGAAGTGGTTAGGATTGGACTTTCCTGGAAAGTATTGTCATATTTCTGAGAAAGTATCATTCATCTTTTTAGCTCCATGTGCATTTCTTTTAAATACTAACAGTTTCCATAAGAAAGCTTTATTAGTAGAAAAAACTGCATCATTTGCCATTTGGTCTGCACAATAAATAGGTTTTTGAATGTGAAAATGTAATTACGCTAAAAGGAAAACCTAGATTGCTAGTGCAAACCTTATTGTCAGGTCTTAGGAAATAGCAAATACTTAGCTGAGCAGTGTTAATATTCCTCTCAAAGCAATTTTTCTTTAGGATACATTTTTGGTTTTTCTTCAGATAAAAAAAGAGAATAATTGGGAATGTCCATCTTGAGTATCTATTTTCTAGACCTTGCAGTCAGCAGTGGAAGAGCCTTTGCTCAATTTCTTGGATAGTAATACACAAGCCTTTACAGCAAAATCTAAAACTGTCTTTTTTTAATCAGACACACTCAATCTAATGGAAACCACTCAGGTTTTATTACAGAAAAAAATTATATGCCCCATCTTGAACAGAATTAGATGTCTAAATTCTATAACTGTAAACATAAATAAATTTAAAACCTATATTTAAGAGTTCCCATATCTCCTCCAGTACAATGCTCAGTCATTACAGATATTTGGTGAAATTGTTGCAAATATTTATGTAGCAATATTAAATTTTCCTTGATTGATACTAATTGTTAAAAATTTGAATAGAATTAAGACTCAGCGCCTTTGCAGCCCGATGAAGTAGCTGAATTTTTGCCATAACTTTTGTAACATTTTGAAGCATCTGAACATTGTTCAGATGACTACTTTTATAGAGTCTTGATTATATATAGATTGATTCTGGTTTCTATCAGCAAAACTTGACTTCCTAAAGAAAGAAGATTCTGGAGATTTTCCCCACAGCTAAATTAGGTGAAAAAGAAATAGTAAGTTGTATTCCCTTTGAAATACAGATGTTATTTGTAATTTCTGATCTTTATCTTTGAAATTTTAGGACATATTCAACCAGTAGATGTCTGTACTTTCAGTACTCCAAGCAAGCTTTTGCGGTTTGGGTTCTCAGCTATGTTTGGTTTTGGTGCAAGGACACTAGCTTTGGCTGAAAAACACCGTTGGATGCCCTCCAATCAGCGGAAGGATTTTGCTTTTATCAAAACACTGGCAGATCTCAAGTATGCCATGAGCTGTTACATTTTTCTAGTATTTCTCATTTAGATAACAGTAGTTTAGCTATCTTGACTTCTTAAATGCAGACAGATTTAACTCAGATGTGATGTATATCCCTCTTACAAGTTAAAGAGGAGATAAATTCTGTATATTCAGCATCTCCTTAAAATCATCTTAACATGGATAAAAGTCTGTCTAGCAGTCAGAATATTGGTTTACATGATAGTAAATATCAATACTTTTCTAGGCCAGAGGAATGTGAATTATCATTTCTACCTCTACATATTCCACAGGAAGACTCTCATGAGAATGGCAGGTAAGTAAAACAGAGTGAAAAAATTCCAAAGCTACAAAAATATGTGTCTTTGAAGATAAAATTGTACAAATTCTTAATTTTGTTCAAATTTGATCATCAGGCAAAACAATCTTAAAAAAAAATAATTATTTTTGACAGCTGCAAACTTTGACACTTTGTAAAATGTTCCCTATAGACTATAGAGGATTTGTTACAAAGCAGTCGTCCGTTCAGTATTACTGGTTTGTTCAGTTCCATTAATCCTTTCTTCCATTAAGATCTTACTTTTTTTCTAAAGTAGATGTTGTTTAAATATGCTAAAATGACCTTAAATTATTTTACGTACATGTTTCCACCCGTTTAGAAAGAAGAAAGAGAAAATAAAAAAAAAAGGTGAGTTTTTGCTTTTATGATTATTTAAAAGCATACTGTGGCTGGTTAAACTGGAGTAATATAGAATTACTCTGTTATATTTAGGTAGCAAGGATCAATGGCACAAAATTCAGGGTCACTTCCTGAATGTGAGCATTATGGCAATCCCTTGTCTGTGTTCAATGGCACCAAGAGGCTTGGCACCTAATACGAGGTCAGTAGGGGTTTAGAGAATTAGTCATGTCTATAAATTCTGACATCTTACCTTAAGACCTTGGCTTTTCCGAGAATATGAGCCTGTGTTTAGGTAGTCTAGTCCCTCTGGAATGGGGGAGGGAGCATGGACTGCAGCAGACTCTATAATCCCAGGAATTGTAATCAGTTTTTGGATCAGGCAAATAAGGTCAAGCAGTCTAACTAGAATAATGAGTGGATAATTGCTGTGATTAAATTTGGCAAGTCTGACTTAAGTAGTAGTCATCGAGCAGTCATCTGTCATAGGATTTGGCTATATGTAGAAACTTCATTCTTAGATTTTATTTTTTCAAATATAAAGGTGCTCCTCACCTTCTGTTTTACAGCCAGCAAAAATGAAGTACGAATCTTTCTCCTGTTATGAAGAACTGAAATTCACACTTGTCTTTTTTTTTTTCTTTTCTTTTTTTTTCTTTTCCCCCCTGAACTTGGGAAATGCAGCTTCTACATGTAGGGTTTTGGGAAACAAATGAGTATGTAATCTGATTGTTAACATTGACTCATTTTGCCTTTAGCTCATTGTGGAGAGTGTGCTTTGTGGTGATCAAAACAGTTATCAGGTGATAAATATTTGTACTTGATGTATCCAGTTGATGATTAAGCAGAATAGCAAGTACAAACTTTGTAGTTCTACATGAAATACAACACAATCTCTCAAAAAAGAATGTAGAAAGTCATATATATATATGTGTGTATTTAAAAAAATCCCAACACTCAGGGAATTTTATGGGAATGAGTCTGTTTTGTTTCATTTGATTATCATTAGGTAAAAATAGATATGCCTTAGAATTGATCAAGTATTTTTCTTCAAAATTAGTGGCTGATCTGGTAGAATTTGACTTCTTGGAAACAGTGTGGAAACAAATGTTTCTGATGGAACTCTTATTGAGAAGTTTTCTTTGCTAGAGGGGCCCTGCTAAGACTCATATACCTCAAGATAGTGCCCTGATGCTGCCCCCTCTTAGGAACTTACACTGTTCGGCACTTAGTGTGTTATATACCAGTCCATAGAAAAATTCTGACAAGAATTGAAGAAATTATTCTTTTTTAGCTTTGCTTTCTCTTTCCATCTGTTCTGGTGCCTATTTCTCAGTGACAGGGAATTTTATGACAACTCCATGCAATTATTGCAGGTTTGAACGAGCCTGTTTCTCCCACAGTGTAGTTGCTCAGTGGATGCCCTTATCCTTTCATATAAGGACATCCCTTTTTTCCCCTCTCTTTTTAAAACTATTCTTAGGAGTGCAGTCAGCTAGTAGGGTAGGAAGACTAGACTCTTCAGACAGGTGCTTCATTTCTCATAGCATCCTGACTGTAAGGCTTTTCGATATGGGAAACATAAATGCTGCACTAATTGTTAAAGACTCAAGACCCATTATGGAAGCATCATCTAAACTCAGCTACGTTTCTTCACTCTGTCCTATTTTCTGCAAGAGGTTTTTGTCATGTGAAAACATTTGAAGTGGAATGAAAGCTTTGACTGCTACCTGTAACTCTAGTTAATACAAGTCTAAAGTTGCGAAAACATGTTAAGCTAAGTTTAACTGTCTGTGCTATGTGAGCCATGTGGAACATTTGTTACTCACAGCATAGGTGGTGTGCTTTGCTGCAGATTGGACTTAAGAGAATTAATGAAAATTCTTAGTCATCTCTGAAGAGAAAAGACCATAGTGCCAAATGCATTGCCCAGTAGCCTGCTGTGCCCTTTTATTGCAGCAAATATGATAAGAAGGCAACTTTTTCAATTTCACCATCACTGTTTTCTAAATCAGCAAAGTAATGCTATGCCAGGTGATGACTTTAATGGTTATGTAAAGATTATCTTCCTAGATTGTGCGGTATCGTACTCTGAGAACATTCCTGATGCAGTTGTTCAGTAGCCAGAGAACTATCGGGGGGAGGGATCTGTGGTAGGCTGGAAATATTTCTTTTAAACATTCTTAACATATTTTCCAAGCATACATGCTGAATAAATATATGCATACACACACACACACACATATATATATATATATATTCAGGAGATATGAAATACATCATCTCTATATCACAGCAGCGATTGTCATGTTCATCAGATACTCTTGTCGAACATTGATTTGTCTCTATAAGTTAAATGGGACTTAGGCATGATTGCACTGAGATTCAGGTTGTTAGCTTCTGTGACAAGGTATGGTTGCATTAGGGAATCTATGAATTGATACTAGCTCATTGTCTGACTCAGATTTTCAAAGATGCTAAAATATCAATGGCAACTGCATACCTTGGACCATGGATTATCTGTGCTGTATGGTCTCTTCTTGATTAATCTCTAGAATATGACTGGTTTATCTTGTACAAAATTTGCTAGTTTTTTAACTTTTATGTGCTTTGTGAAATGTGTAAGTAGAACTGTACTGAGAACTGCTAAGAGAGTTTGAATAGCGACATAGTTGAAGATCAGGATCTTTGTAGGGCAGCATGAGTGTTAATGGAGGAGGTGAATGAACCCATGGATGTGCTTGTATGCATCATGGGAATGGTTTCTTGGTAAAGCTCTGCCTCATAGTACTTAAGGTAATCATTATACTTTGCTGGAGAGAAAAGCAAAAAGACAAATTTGTGATCCTCAATGTTTAAAAACCATCTGTTAAGTAGAAAAGCAGTTTTTTTAAAATTATATGTATTATGTTCCATAAATTATGGGTATTGATAAGAGAGTACAATTCTATTGTTACAGTCTATGTTATGAATGTATTGGTGCTAAATAACCTCAGTTACATAGTTTATATTGATATATGGTGGGGGGGTTGGCAAAGATTTAAAAAAACATTGAGACTATTCTATTAACTTACTCTTGGTAGCTGGTTTGTTGTTTTTTTTTTTTTTTTAATCTAGACTATTGGAGAGCCTTTTAAACTTCCAAATAAATGCATTTTCTTTTGGGAACTAAATTGGTCTGCTTTTCAGGTTGAATAATGGAAGCATGGCTCTTATTGTTGTACAAAATACTTCTCGAACAGAGTTTATAAAACATCTGAAAAGATATGCCAGCATAAAAAATCAGGTACTGTGAATTTCTTTCTGGTGATTATAAAAAGAACAGTTAATCGTGAAGGTAGACATGCTGCAAGAGTTAATGTTAGCATCCTCATAAGGAGACTTAGCTTCCTGTCAGAATACATTAGCCCCCTTTTTATCTGATTTTTTTTTTTTTTTTTTTTTAAATCACTAGACTAATACCGATTAGCCTATTTCAGCCCATCTGTTATGGTTTAAATTGTATTTGTGTTGTACCATAGTTTTATGGGTGTAAAGCCCTTTCACCACAATAAAGGAAGTGCATGCTGTATTTAAATTTTGTGTAGTGCAGAGATCAAGAATGCAGCCTGGGAGGGCATCATGCAACATTTGTCAGAAATAGGTAAAGTCCATAATTTCAGCAGATCACTGCATGCTGTGCTGGTAGCAGTGGATTGTGACCATTGATTTTTAGCAGGTATGCATTCCATCTAGTTATGAATGTTTGCAGAACTGCATTTCAAAATTGTGGTCATTATTCTGTCTTTGAAGAGAAAAACAAAGCATCCAAACACAGTGCCTTATTGCTGTCCTAAAGACCTGATGCATAGCCTAAGCACACTAGTACTCATTCAAATGTTTCAGGATTACGTGAAATCATTTTTACAAGAAGGTTGAGGTTTGAATTCGTCAACAGTCAGAGAGTTTGGGGGAGAGGTGGATGACAGTTCCATGTGACAGCACTAACAAACAGCTGCATTTAGGAAATAGTTTATGCCTTCCAGTTATGCTTTTAGAGGAAGGCTTTGCTTTTCTGCCTTTGTAGTGAGAAATTAGACAAGGAGATGTGGACCCTCCTTTAAACTTAAGATGACTATTTACTAGAATTCTAACTAGCCTTGTTCAGGACAGTATTACTGGTAATGATGAACAGAGCACTGGAAAAAATCTGCTTGGACTTTCACATATTCTGAAAGCATGTGCTGTTTTGGCATGTGCAAAATATACCATCTCACCTGTAGATTGAGCAAGTCTGATATGGGAATGCAAATGGAATACTACCATTTTTTTTCTGAGGCACTATTTAGGATTAAAAATAGCATGTTAATCTATAAATGCTAGCTGGAATATATAGTGCCTCATGTGTCAAAGCTTGAGTTAAGTGTTCCCATTTACTTAAGACAAAAAAAAAAGCAAGCCTTTTAATTTCAAGTAATCCAGTTTGTTGCTAAGCTACCACCTTTATCTTTCATCTTCATTTAATATATATCTGTGTTTCGTTTAGTTCAATTTTCCCTTTGTTGAGACCTACACAGTTCAAGAAGTGAAAGTACAACCAAGGCTTAAAAGTGGGTTTGATGCCAAAGAAAATACATATTTGAATGCCGCTTCTGCGGAAGGAAATTACCCTTGGAATATAGATGGAGACTTAATGAAAGAAGCATCAGAAGTTCATGTCCGGTAAGGCCAAGTATTACATTTATGGACTGTATATGTGTAACAGATTAGGACTGCAATCTTAAATGTATTACGTCTCTATGTAAAACAGATGACACCAAAATGGGGTGTTGTAAATGCTTTAAGAATAATACTGTTGTGCACTGCACAGACTGGCCCCTTTGCCATTGTTTGGGCCTCTGCCCTGTTGCCTTGTGCCCATCTTTTGAAAGGTTTGTTATGACCCACACGGCCTTTCCTTCCTTCATCAGCTTCCAGCTCCACTTCTTCTTTCCCTTCTGCCTGTTACTTTACCCTTCTGTATCTTAGAGGAGAACAGATGTATATAAAGGTCTGTGACTCCTGGGAGGAGCTCCTTTTGGGATAAGGATTCCTGCTTGGAAAGGAGTGTGTAAGGTTAATAAAAACATGTAGTTGTTCAATTGTGGGAACCTTAGTGCTGCTTGAGAATAGTCTCCATGTCTAGGATCTAAGAAAGAGACTATGAATACATAGGGCAATAGGAGGATTATCAATGGAATTAAATGGGCGGCAGCTCATTCTTCTGCAGTGCACATAGGATTAGCTGAAGGCACAGAGCTCTGAGTAACAGTCTGGTATGTAAAATAAAAGGCAGATCATGTTGTAGGGTATGTAATATATACTTCTAAAGATGACCTTGTAGGAACTGTCAAAATTTAATTCACCTGACTTTATTCCATATTGCAGTTCATACATATTTGTTCTCCCTCCCCACCCCCAAAAAGTGGCATGCCCATTGCAAGAGTTAATGAAATTGATAAAGTTTGACTTCCTCCCTTTGCAGGGTGCATCCTCAACTTATTAATCTCTATGGAGTGAACACTGATGACCTGGAATGTTCCCAAGCAACATGCAATTGCATATAGAAGGGACACATTGCAAGTTCTGTATTAAAGAATCTGTTTCTCACCTCTACGCACAGCCTTCCAAGGTCCCAGTCTTTCACTCACTGAATTCACTTGTTGTAGCAGAAGCTTAACTGGGATGTTTGTAATATTTCTGGTTTTAAATTTTTATCAAGTTGTATATTTTTATCAGGTTGTATTTAACTGTAAAGAAACTGTTAGGCTTAACAAGAAAAAATGAAACCTGATTATACTGATGTCTTAAAAATTTAGAGTTGGAGAAGCATCCACCAGAATAGAAGAAAATATTTTTATTTCTTTAAAATTATTCTAGCTTTCACAATAAATATAGTATGAGATACTTTTAAGTCTGCTGCTGCTATCCATGTTGTCAGGTAACTCAGTTCAAATAGAGCTGGTGAGTGGAGGTATGGTACCATCTCATGCTGAAGAATGGTGGCAAAATACAGATTTATTTAATCAAGTACTTCCATTTCTAGTTATCATTTTAATGTTGCCTTAATGTATTTGCTTTCAAATTGTTTCTAGTCAAACAGTAATACAAAAGAATATGCTGATGTCTTATATGGCTTTTCTTTGTTGAAATGTATTTTAAAGTCTACTCTTTGTACAAAATAAATATTTAAAAATATTTTATCTATCCTAGAACCAAAATGATATTCAGCATAGTTTTTTGTTGTTGCTGAGAATAAAGTTACGATAAATAAATTAGCGTTGACTTAAATTTTTATAACTTCCTCATAGGGCATAAACATAACTTTTATGAGTGTTCGGGGTTTTTGTAACTTATTAAGTATTTCACACAATTAATTGAGATGACAGCAAATTAAGACTATATTCTTTCTGGGAACTGGCTTTCTCTGAGATGATGAAAAGTAGCAGACCAACAAGTTCATCCATCTGCAGGACCACAGGGATGATGACTGTTGTCCTGGTCACTTGTCTATGAATCCTTCAGAAGGCAGCTGACAAATAATGGTATGAAAGCTGCATTGTCTCATGGCTAGAATGAGTTGCTTTAAGTTAATAATGTGAAATCCAGCCCTTTAAGATTTTGTTAAATCAAGGGCCTAAGCCTTTACATGGCATCTATAGCTACTATATTTTGATTTTAAATATTACTTGTGAAAAATTCTTACCTGTGATAAATACGCAAGACAAAGAAGTACTGCATCTAAAGTACTGCAGATGATTATTGGTCTCCTAAGCACAAGCTGTTATTATTGGAAATCTCATGCAGTTTCTGTGGACAAACCTGGCCAGTAGTAAAGGCCAAATTCATAGACAATCAAGTGCCTGCTTCATAGACAATTAATTGTTATAGGAATCTTATGGCTAGTTCTGCTCTTTGCACTGGAGTTATTGGCTGCAGAGTAGGATCAGAGTCACAGCATCCTTTGGGCTGGACAGGACCCTGGCAGGGCACTAGCCCAACCCCTGCTCAGATCCTCATCCTGTCCGGCATTGAAACCTCCAAGGATGGAGACGAGACAACCTCTCTGCACCCCTGTTCTGATGCCTGGCTGTCCTCATGAAGAAAATGTTTTTCTTCATGGCTGGTTGGAACCTCTCATTTCAGTTTATACCCATTGTCTGAGTCACAGTGAGTACTCTCCAGTTAAGCTACTCTAATTGATACTATATCACATCAAATATTTGTAACATGTTAAGACAATTCAAACTAAACTTCCTAAAGTTGTCTAAGAAGGAGATTCCAGCTACCTTTAGTAGGTTTAACAGGTTTTATTACGTAACTGAAAATTAACAAAATAATTGAACTTGCAGAAGAAACAGCATTCATGTGCTTAACTTGTTGGGGTTCTTTTTAATAAAATGAGTGATACTTTATAACCTTGCCACCATCAGGACATTATACGTTCATTTTTTGTCAATCTGATTTATAAAAGGTAATTAAATTTTGCTTCATATTCTAAGAACAGGCAGCCAACATTTACACGTTAATAATAAAATCTGAATAGGAAGTATACAATTTCCAAGGCAACATTATCACATGTACTGACTTATGTAAACTATTTCAAAGATAAACAAAATGCTTTAGTTTCACTTCTTTGCATTGTTTGTACTAAAAAGAGTGTTAATGCTTCTTCCAGTATTTGAGGTATATGTTTCACAATATGCTGTAATATCAAACTAATTTTCTGTTCAGAGATATTTTGGTTAAAGTGCAAAAATTCACTAAAGCCATTTGGAAGATGAGCATTTTGTGTATATTTTCATAGACTTGCAAGAAAATATTTCATCCTTCACATACTTTATTTTGATTTTTTTTTTTAAATATATGCACATTCATTTGCCCTTACACTGCAGAAGATTTGAGAGAGAAATTTACTTGAGAGTGATCCATATCTTTGGCATCAAATGAAGCGAAAGGAAATTACAAAATAGTCCCCAATACCTTTAGAATCAGTGGACAACGTGGCTTTTATGGCACCAAACACCCTATTAGCAAAAGTGCTTGTTGAAGGCACTCTGTATTGCTTTTGAGTCTCAGGCTAATTCCCGTATGATGGTGCAGCTTCAAAGTGTATGTACGTATTACATTAATTTCTCCTTGCAGTTCAGAAAGACCTCAAGGGCATGGCAAGAGAGGCCATATTGCATACTGCTGTTGCAATAAATTCAGTTATTGAAGAAATTGTACATTGTCCAGTTGTACTGGGGAGCAAAGTAACTTTTTTTTTCCCCTGGATTGTACTATTTTGCCAAAGCTAGGTGGCAGTGCAAACTTATCTAGCTGAAGAAACTTCCTGTAGTAGCAGAGCAGTGGTTTGAACCATGTTTTTATTCAGTCATTGTCTTTCTGCTGAGTGGCTTCTGAGGATGTCTGTTTGGATGGTATTTATCTGACAACTTCACAAGAACCCGAGTTAGGTCTCCAAATGACTCCCTTATTAAGTACTTTCAGGTAAAGGATGGCACACCTAAAGATAAAATTTGGCCCAGTAAGGTTCGCATTTGGAGTCTTTGGGTATGTCTTTCTCTAGTCATCTTGTAAAGTTGTTCGGTTATTTTTTTTTTCAGGTTGTGGCAGAATGCCAGTACTAAATACTACTATGCTAAGTACTATAGAAAAATCTTCAAATAAATAAAAATAAATACTTGCTTTAAAAAACCCCACATAGAAATACTTCATTGCAAAAGTCCAAAATATCATGGCAGTAATATCTGAGGAAAGGATGAAACAACTAATTCTCTCATGCTTGCAAATACCATATTAAAGATGGCTACAAATTATAATCTCCAGTACACTACTCTTTCTATAGCTGAGAGAGGATTCTGTGCTGCAGCTCCAGGCTAGCCCACAGAATTCCCTGCTCTGAATCCACCTTTGACCTTCCTGGTTCTGGCTTGCCTGGGTGTCTAAGTCTCTGCAGTGTTGTGGCTGTGCCTGTGAAGCCAAAGCTTACAAGGTTACCTTCAGAAGCCCAAGAGAGTTTCTGATAGCTGTTTTCTACATCCGTGCGCTGTACTTACGGTCCTTCTATTGGTTTAAGCTAATTTACCCTTGTAAAACTGCCAAAGCAAGATGAGGGAGGATTTCTTCTTAAATGTTTAATCAAAAGATTATTGAAACTTGAAAATGAATAGAATAACTCATGCTAACGTGTTTGAGATCTTATTTTCCAGGATTGGCCAAACATTGTTACTTTCTAGAAATTCTTCGTTCTGGTAAGTAATTCTTCTTCTCTTTATCTTTAGTGTTCTTCTGTCTGTTTGAAACCAGATATATATATGGCATTTCAAATACTACTGTGAGACTTCAAAGCAAACTGTTTCACCATTTTCATATTAGAAAAACAACAGTACTTTTAAGGTATAGTCCTCCATGCAGTTCAAGGAAGTAACATGTATTTTGTAGGAGTGAGTGAGCTCAAGACCAATTTTCTTGTTACTGATGCTTCTCCTGTGAATTAACCTGAATCTTAAATTCTTCATTTTAAAATCAAACATTTATTTGCCATCTTAGTCATCTTTGTTCCCACTTGTAAAACTCCAGCTGTCTCTTCTGTTCTTGTCTTGAGGGACTGGTTTGTATTGCCTTTTGAAAAAGCCAATCTGAAATACATAATTTTGGAATCTGTTGTCAGCAAATCTTTGTTATTAAATCTAAACCATAAAAGATGAGCTAAAATAAAATGCATATATATGGTGTTTATGAACGATGGTATTTGCCATTGCTTTGTCATACCAAGTAATCAAGTGTTACTCATCAATCAAAAAAGTAGGTTTGCTTTTTCTTTTACTCTTTGGAAGGCTAGTACTCTCCTGCAGGGAATAAGGACATGTGGGCTTTTGAACTGTAACAGTCCACAGAATCCAGTATATTTTAAAAAGTGAAATGGTTATAAAACTTTCCTGTTGAATTTGTTTCATTTCTACACTTCCCTGGGAAAAACGATGGATAGAGAAAGTCTGCATGTACGTAAAGAAGTTAACAATCTCTTAATCGCTTGTCAGAGAAGCTGCATCCTTCATAGTTTTCTTTTTTGCTTATGCACAGGGGTTTTTTTAGCATTTATGTTGCAGTTTAAAATGTTAAACATTTTAGTCTGGCATGAAACTATGTTGTAGACTATTAGTCAACATGTGTCAAGTGACATTAAATGTGGGGCACCATCCCACAAAAATGATCCATTTGATATCATTAAATTATACAAACCATTTGCAAACATGAGATGCCATATAAAACAAGGAAAGGGGTTTGTGGTGTTGAATAACAGATGTAGAATATGTAGAAGATAAAATGAAGGCAAATGGAGAAGTATTTTGAAAAAAACACAAGTTACAGGAGGAATTATGTTTCTTTAGAAAAGACAGATTGTAATAAAATATTAATTATCCTTAACGTAACTATCTGCATTAACAGATCCAAAGATCTACCAACAGTGTGAATTCCTGACTTGAGAACGACTGAGAAATACTGAAAACCTACCTTCCATAGTACAAATGAAAGAAGCAAAAACAAGGTAACACCAACTATTAAGCCTATTCCAATAATTAGCACAGTAACATGGTATTTTGGCTTCTGGTGGTGCACGCCTTCCAAATAGACCTGGAAAGCAGAAAATAAGTTTAGTGCTAACTGATTAATTTTTTTTCCCTAAATGATACTAAAACAAACTAGGAAAATTAAATACTTTCTTAAGTAATAAACACTGTATTCATTGCTTGTCTGTAGATATGTATAGAATTCCACAATTTTAATTGCTCTTGTTTTTTTTTCTAATTAATGAATATGTGATAAACTCCTTAAAGAGAATTCTTACATATGCAACTTGCTTGTCCTTGTGTAGTTCAATAACTTTTGGATTTTTTTCTGGTGAGGCTGTTGCTCTTACTTCAAACTTCAATGCTGATGCATCATCCTGATTAAAAAAAAAAAATCCTATCTTTTAAAAAATAACTTCAACACATTAATTCCCACCCAGCAAAAATGGTAACACAGCTGCTCACAGAAACAGAATCACACAAACACACAATGGTGCCTTTTTCTGGTCACAAAACAAATTAGTACCAGACACTGGAATGAAGCCCAGTTGGATTTTACTTAAGTCCACATGCATGCTGCTTTTCTTAGAAAAGTACAATTATGAGTTGAAATGAAATCCCAATCCTACATAACCTAGCCAGAATAGGCAAAGCAATAAATACTATAAAATAAAGCGATAAGCTAAAATACGTACTTTTCAGTGGTTTTCACTTTTTGTGTATCACCTTGAGACTTAGCATTGAAAACATACAATAGGTTAACACCTAAAAGATTTGGATTTAATCATCTATTTGCAAAAATAATTAATACCTAGGATTTATATGCAAAGAATACTGTAAATATGCCTTGAAATATTTCCCCTCAAGTATGAAAAATTCATGTGTTACCATTTCTAAAAGTGAAGGAGTAGCCTCCAGATGCAACTGAACAGTTGCTTCTTTTCCACTTTCCATGTTTCCAAGCTTGCAATATATTTGTAAGCAAAGGCTGTCATTTTTCATGCAGTACTGTAGAAGGGAGGGAAATATTAAAACTTAAGTTTATCAACTTTATCAACTTAGTATTTAAGACAAAGATCCATATTTGTTCTTGAAATGTCAGGGTGTAACTCTAGGTTGTCATCCATCACTGTCAGTCCATAGGTGCTTAAGGAACAGCACAAGGGACCAACCTAATTGTTATAGAACACAACAGGTCATTTTTCTTAAAAATTCAAATTTTTTTTTAGATGGAAAAATAACAATTGTCATAATTTGGTTATATGGGTTTTTTTTAATACTGTTATTTCAAATTAGCTTTTATCAAGAATGATAGATGACAATGACTATATGATATCCAGTATAAACAGTGTAACTGATTCATCCTTGTACTTATACACTGACAGCTAGTACCATTTCACTCAACTTTGGAGAAGACAAAAAAGTAAGCCTGTACATGATTATATTCTGTCCAAGATTGCAATGTCCAAGTTCTGATTTGATATTTTAGTGCAGGCTGTCTCTCAGTCATTGGTTGGTGTTCCTTGTAACATGCTTATTTGAAGTCCCAAATTAACATTTTTTAAAATGTTTATCTTCTTTTAAGACGAAAGTATTAAACAAAATTGTACCTTATCAAACACAAGTTGCAGGACAGAGATTTCTATGAGAACAAACCCTCAAAAATGTAACACTAGAACAGCAATTCTGGTTTGGTCTACATAGTCAAGTATCTGATCTCCAGCAGGGTCCATAAGCAGGTACAGAGAGACGAGCTTGAACAGGCCAGACATGTATTGTATTCTCCCAGCCTCCCAAATATTTTTAATGAGAACAGCCTGAGCCAAAACTTATTTCCATATATTTTGTAATTCTTAATGACTTTCAGTCCCATTAACTTGTATAGTCTCCCTTGGAATTCACTTATTTTTGGCATTCATAACACCCTTCAGTAAGAAGTTCCACCATGAGTACTACTTCTGTTTTTTTTTTTTAACCTGGCTCCTATTAGTTAGGTTTGATGGCACTTTTTTGATGTGGAAAAGGCAATGAATATTTCAGCTGCATACTTCATGTAATCAAAATTAAGCCTGTTTTTCCCACATGCATCAGTTTTAATTTGTTACTGAATTTCATCTGCCATTCTGTTTGCCCACTCATTCAGTTACATAACCCTTTGGCAGTTCTTTGTAGGTGACTGTCATCCACACTGACTTCAGTGACGTGTCATTAATCAACTTTCTCATCTCAGTTCTCACCTCTTTCACTAAAGTCACTTATGACTACGCTGAGCTTATCAGAGGTCCTACCACAAATCTTCGGAAGACTGCTCTGGTGACCTCATTATATAAGATACACCATTGTCTTAAGGCTCATTCATACAGTCATTTATTTTGCACTGATGCCAAAAGACAGACCTTACCATTTGTCTCTTAGCAGGCTTTGAAAAGAAAGTGACAACATCCTTTAATATGTTTTCATTTTTTTCTGCTGGACTACAGTTTCTGGGATATTTGTTATAGGAGCACTGTCCAGCTGTTGTCTGGAAATAAAAATAACATCATCACTGTTAGAATTTAAACATCAGATAATAATCAGAATACAGATTTCTGAAAGGCAAGAAGCTCAAAAGGAATGTAGATTTTACTTTCAGAATTCTAAAACACAGGGGCTGAAGAACTTTCTTGTTCACTCTGCTTCACCATAGCTAACAAATTGAACGCATACTTGGTACCTAGTTCTGCTATGCTCTGCTTCTCTTTTTTGTAGAATTCATGTAGTTAATAAAATTATATTAAGTAACCTATGCTTACCTTGATATCCAATGTGTTGAATAATTTGAAGTCATTAGGTGGAAAAGCATTAGGTATCATTATCTCTAAGTTTGTATTTGGAGCCATGTTTGGTCCTGCACTGATAACCTTGTGGGGAAGAATGTTATACATTTAAAGTTTTATTTCATGGCAGCTATTCAAGTAACAAAAATACATGTATAAATACATAAAACTTCACAGAATGGGGTAGCACCTGCATTGTTACACTGTCATGAAAGTGCATTCTGCTAGGACTTGTAACATTTTGCTTAATTCATTCTGTAGGATTACTGAACCCTTCACTTCTCTGAAGCCAATGAGTAAGTAGTGCTAATCAGCAATGACTACCCTGAGGTCATACAGACTGCCTTCCGGGAGAATATGCAAAAGGAACTAGGAGAGATTAATGTCTAACTCCTGCTTTTAATCCATTGGAGACAAATCTGATACCTATAGATCCTCTTATAAGGAGCTCCTAGTTCCTTTTGCTTACCGTAAGATAATTCCTTTTAAAGTGTTAATGGAAGAAGTGGCAAGTCAGAACTGCTCTACCACTTTCAGTCCTGCTTGTGCTAAGTATTTTTTCTCTGACCATTCAGTGGAAGACTGTCCAGGCCGAAGAAAGTGTTCAAAGAGGGATTAACAGCCCCTTCCCATCACTAATGCACTAAAGTTGCTCACCATGCCCTTTTACTCTTAAAGAGTTCCCTCATTGACTGTGCAGACTGTCATTAGATACACTGGAAATCTGAGCATTAACCTTCAAAACAGGGACAATAGGGTTTACAAAAGAAAAACTCTTACATGGAAAGTGAAGTTGATATTCTCCTTCATACATGTAACTGGTGAATCTTTCTCATTTGTTCCATAAACAAACGAAGCTGGCGATACAAATCTACAATGGTTTAGAAGTTGTTAATTAATAGAATTGCTATATATAGTTAGCATAACTTTCTGCTCCATGCTGTTTCTGCTAAGATCGGTTCTAAGAAATTACCTGAGTTTGCATTTAAGTAAATCTAGGAATACTGAGAAGTCCTCTACCTTTGTATTCTTCCTTCTTAAAAAGGCAGATGAATCAGAAGAAGTCATAAATCCTCACCCAAAACTGTGCTTCATGAATGCCCCACAACAAACCCAGAATGTGGTCCATGTTAAGCAAGGAATGTGAGTATTTGCTGTGCTCTTATTAAATACCTCTTTCTATTAAAAATATTCCAGTTCTTAAAAAATATTAGTCTGTTAAGAGACAAGTTCAAAGCACCATAGATATCATTGGTCTCATCTCACAGTAGTGGAAACAAAATCTTAGAAATGTATGGGTATGGGTCAGACCCCAGGATAGCTGTGCCGTCTCATTCCCAGGATTTTTCAGCTACATCAATGCTTCTGCTTAAAAGTTTTGGGAATTTAGAATAGTAACAAGACAACAGTTCTATGGATGTGCAGGTATAGCAATAGATGACTTACCCATGAGCATTTAACTCAATCTCATATTTTAGAGGTACAGCTAAAGTTAGTGTGTTATCCAGCAACGTGTTCCCATCTTCATTTTTACTATAAAAACACAATGAGAGAAAAAATGAGTATTGAATGCATCATCATATGCTACACATCATTTCTATAAGCAAATATTAAACAGACCTTTCGGCTTATTAAAACAAAATTTTTTTTGGTAACATGTCAGGCAGTAAAAAAAACCCCCAAAACCCAGAACGTCTTATACAGGCGGAAACCTGCTCATTATTTAAATACCTATTATCTGGGTTTTTTTGTAATTTCCCTTTCTCTACAGATTTACAACTCATGTACTTTCTTGCAGTTGTGCTTTGCTAAGTCTTTCCAGTGTTCCCTAGTCTATTTTCCAAAGGCAGTAATATCTTTCACTGAGCAATTTTTTAGACTTTACCAGGTAGCATTAATGATGATGTTGAGGTCATCTTCTGCTCTGGTAAATGAGCTTGCATCCAAGAGGAAACTAAAATCCAGCTGTAGAACAAATAAAATTTTCTTTATATCAAATGATAGTGTGTCTTAACACAGTTTAAATAAAAATATTTTATTAAACTAATTTAGAATTTTCTGCTCTAAAAAATTTCAGAACTGAGAAAATACTTGCTTTTTGTGTCTTATACTCCCTTTCTATCAGCCTAACACATTTGTTCATCGCCTTAGTCAGCTCACTTGTCCAGGAAGCCAAGCGCCACCAGCTGATGCATGATACGAACAATGTTGTCCCTTAATGGGTTATTCTAGAGAGTGTTTAAGCATCTAACATCAAAAGTAGCAGAGAGATTCAGATACCAACATGATAAAAGATGTTAGTTGGGAATGAAGGAGAGATTCTGAAAAACAAGTCTGTCTTCCCCCTGAAAATCCTCATAATATATTTAGGGTGTTTTTAAAGCCAGGAACTTCATACATAGCTTACCTTTGATTTTTGATCTACATATAAATAACCAACGCTGCACTCAAGTTTCATGGCATGAATTTCTTTATCTAATACTTCACAATATATCTGTTTTTCTTCCTAAAATAAAGGACAAATTATTGTTTATTAACATAAAACTGCTTTTTTCACACATTTCAAATTACATGCACACACTGAAATTGAGTGGTTTATATTTTCCTGAACTAGGTGTTTGTTATTTCACTGATGCAAATGTACAGAACATTCCTATTATTCATGACTACTTTAATGTATCCTTATGTTGATTACTGTAACCTGTTACTTCATCTTCTGTTTGCTAATAGTGAAGCTAAGGTGTATGCATCAGACCCAGTCCCACTCAAGTTTAAAGCCAACCTCTGAAAAGTGTCAGGAGGATTCTACCAGAGACCAGTTATTTTAAAAAGGCAGAAAGAGAGAACAATTAGACTTGTGACTTCTTCATCAGACTATGTATCTGTGAAAAAGAGCAGATTCAATGAGATCTTTATGATCACTGAAAACATGATCATCAGACAAAAAGTAGCAGTAACACCCTGAAATATTTTTTTTGTTACCATCACATCCTGTTGTTGAAATGATTTAAGTCACCTGTATTGATTAAATTGCACATAGCTGGGGTAGCTAGAAGTCTGAAAACTTAAAACTGGAGTTTTGTCAGCTTTTGGGGGGGGGCTGTATGTTGTCAGTATCTAAAGAAGTTCAACAATGCATTAACATAATTTGAAAAATGTCTGGTTGAAAAAGAAAAATATCAAAGGATTACTGTTTGACAGAATTTTTTTTGTTGATGTTGTTCTTACCAATTCTAAAACTCGGACGAAATAAAGACCTCTAGGGATTTGAATGTGGAGGACAGTTTCATATGCATCATCTCCAACATTAAGCAGAGAAATGTTCAACAATAAAGTCTTCATACTTCCAACAGCGAAATATGTTTTCTTATCGTGAGGCCTATAAAAATAATTATCATAATAATTAGTGAAAAGTAATTCTATATACGGCTTGTATGCAAAAATTTTCCTCCACTGCTCTTTTAGTTAATTTCATGCAGTTCTGACAAAGCTCAGCTGGAGATCATTAGGAAAGTGTTTACTCAGTTCTGTAACTGAAGGTATTACACCAGTTATATAATGGTCCACTCCAGTATTGTACTTTTTAAGGCCTGAGGTTATTAATGCGAGAGCAAGAAAACTGTTATCAGACCAGTCATGCTTCTGGCTTTTACAAGGTAGGTCCTTTCCTTTACAGATGAGAATAGCAATGTGCTACTCCTACAGTGTTTTCAGACACTATTTCAAAATTCACTCTTTGTACTCAAAGTATAGGACTGAGTTAATATGAAACAGGTCACAAAGAGGGCAAGTGAACATGCCTATCTTATGATCTATGTAATGTTCTATAATCATGTTACAAGTACAGACATGCTATGGGGGGGCTAAAAGTAAACTTCAGCTTGACATTAAAGTTTAATTAAGACTTGTAGAAAGGCTGCCTAGAAACAGACATTTATCAGATATTCTGGCTTGAAACCAAAGCATTAGTCACTGAACACCTTTGGGAAAGAAGCTGGCACTTAGAAAAGCAACAGAAGGTAAAAGCACTGCAAAAGCAGATAGGTTCCAAGACAAAAGCAAATTAAAGAAAAACACAATGTTAACATTTCAGTAGCTTGATTAAGTTTACGTTAAATTTTAAAGTTGTTTTACTAGTTATATGCTTACCTTTCAGTCCTCTTACATGCATTACAGCCAAACTCATTAACAAGATGCTGTCACAAAGATGCCTCCCAGCTTAACACACAAGTACACAAAAGCACCAGGTGCACATCTGGGACTACAACAAAGCTGAACTAGAGCTTTTCCCTGGTAATCATATTTCATTCTTCATTAAAAAATGCACGATGTGGACTAGAAATTTACAGAGCAGGCCAAAATCTAAGCAATTTAAACAAAACATGATAGTGTATGCATGAAGACTCATAACTCAGTAAATAAAGCATTACATTGACACCCCTATTTGATTTCATTCTTTTAAGACTAAAAGTGTTTGCTTTGCTGTTCAAGGATAATGAATGCATTCTGTCTAGACAAAATAAATTAACACTTCACAGCTAACTAGTTTTTAATCGAGATTCTAGGGGCACAATGTAATTTAAGGTGATACTTCACACTTTATCAAGATATTTAGCCTATTTATTTACACTGAAAATCTGCTACTGGTACCTAATGCCAAGCAGGTATGTTGTAATCTGTTTTCCTTTCTTTGAAGCTTTGAAGTACTCACTTACAAAACTGCATTGCTAATGTCACAAATGGAAATGCTGCACAATCTTTCCTTCTGAAAAGTTTATGATCGTTCAAATAAAATAACCTTCAAGCCTAAGAAAATGAGAGGGCTTAAGACTCATGCTACAGGCCACATGTTAAAGTAGGCAGAAAGATACTAATCTTATTCTGAAATCTGTGAAGATGAAAAAGCTAGTGCTCAGGATCACACAGGTGTGATTAATCAGCATTATATGACTGTCATGATCTTTCGGTGTCATTTTAGGTTGTTCAACCTAGTATCTCCATTAAAGTAGGATCAACATTAAAAGTGATAAATTACACAAGAAAATTCAGGTCACACACAAAATACCTAGCTAGCTGAGATTCACAACACGTACAATTTCTCTTTTTGCACACCAGCAACCCGTGTTTCTTGCTTTGAAGTATAATATTCAATAAAGAACAAGGGGTTGATGATAAAATATAACTTAAAATCAAATCATTAAAATCCATTCTGAATAGAAATGATGCTACATGGCTTAAAACTTTCCAAAGATGATGCTAAATAGAAGTATATCTCACAAAGTATTGCTTGGTGTAATACAGATTCTGCAAGACAATATTAATTGTATTTAAATAGTTTGAAGGTGTGTTAATTATCTTGCATAACAGGATACCTGATTGGAAGGAATGGCAAAAACTGAAACATACTAAAGGGTATATAAAAAAAATTAGGGATGTAAATGAAAAAAAATAAATTAAAAAAATCACAAAACAAAATTAATTTTGGAAAGAGCAAGCTAATTCATTTAGGGAAAAAAGTCTAAAACTCACATAATATTCAACCATCTGGTGGCTCCATCAGCAGTAAAAAACTGAAGATGTAATATTCTTAAGTAAATGAGGAAAAAGAGCTACTTCACTATTTTATAATTGAAATAATAAATATAACAATGTCTTAGTACAAAACTGAAGTATCTTCTTTGTACAGTGCAAGTACAGTATCTTCATAAGAACAGCAGAAATAATTGATAGCTTGTCAATTTAACAGTAGTTATGATGTCTACATATTGAGTATGTATTGTGCACTGTATCTTAACCTAGTTATATATGAAGTGTAGTATACAAGTTTACCTTTTTGTGAAGAAGATATATTTTATTAGCTGTAAAGTCTTCTAATTATGCAAGAACAATTCTTCAATTATAGATATCCCTGTTACATTTCCTGGAAAATTTATGATTTAAAAATATTCTTCAATTAAACATAGCTTTACTCCTCATATTTTCTCAGGGAGTCCATAGTCTACTTTTGCAAGTTAATGTTCTTTACATACAAAAGATTAAGGAATAGTTTTGATAAAAACTTATTGAAGCAAATAAGAAAACTGAAAGCCACATTATACTTACTTTGGAAAAGCAACTTTTCCAGAAACGCTCAAGTCAGCAGAACAATTTTCTTGGGAGCAAAATCTTGCAAAAACAAACTATAAAAGACAAATAAAATAAAAGCACTTTAGTGTATTATGCATCTTATAGTGAGTAAAAGTATTTCCAAAGAAAGAAACTTATCACCTTGTTACCAAGTATCTGGAATTGGCTAAGAGCTCTTGCTCCCAAAAGCAAGTCAATCAGGCTATGATTTGCCTTTTTCCAAACACATTCCGCGTGTCCAGAATAGTAACAGAGAGGCTTTCCAGACTCAGCCTCTTGCAGTTAAACCAGTGGGTGTACGTTCAGCTGATTTTTTTAAAAGTAGTACATAAAAAGGGCAGAGGGTTTTAGAGGATCCAGAACTAAGGTCTTGCAGTCTCTCCTATGATACAGCACATTAACTTTTGCAAGAGGGTTTCATTACAAAAACTTTACTTACCATACTGTTAGTAAGGTTTGATGAGACTAGAGACACCATGAGTTGCATGTGTCCATGCCTTGGTTATCAGTATGCTAGAGAGCACATTTATGTCACTATGTTCAACAGCACCCTCTTTCTCTCTAACTCTGTGGTTTCTAAAACAAAATTTTGTTTTAAAGATGAAAAGAAAAGCATGCCATTTAAAAGGAGCTTTTATATATCTCAGAGTTCTGGTAGTCAGCTCTATCTGAATTACATGAAGCTTACTGTTTGTGAAAAGTCATAGTATCTTTATGACCATTTGGTAGTTAAAAATTCAGAGCATCTTGACTTTTGCTTAAGTCAGAGTCTGTTAACTCTTAATAAGTTTTTTTTTGGAAAAAAAGTGAATTTCATACTCATTTAAGGATACAGAATACGCTCTTTTTCCTCACAGACTTTGTGTTTGAGAACCTGCAATACCTTCACAGAACTAATATTTCAGCAACATGGATGAAACACTTCAAGATTAATACCAACATGATACTGTGTATTTAACACAGATTTAATTTTAAAGAACAATTTTATACTGGAAAGTGACTCATCCTGTGTAGTTGAAAAAGAATGAATATTTCAAAGAGGAGTTTCATACCTGTGTGTTCTGAGGTATATAATATTATATGTTCTTGCAAGTTCTCTGCATGTACCTCTTTCTTTTTAAATCATAACACAAATTGTATACCAGTTCTGCATAGATATTTATTGGTTTTTTAGTGAAAAATTAGGTATTTTTTATAATGCTGTTTTATTAAGATCAAGGCACTATGTGCTGGTCTGAAAAATGCATTCCTTCACATGCTATGTATGTGTGAAGCTTTTTTTAACTGAAGATTAAAACGTGAATATTTACTTACTGCATTTGAAAAAAGAGAACTCCTACACTAACCTTGCTTTTTATAACATCTTTTTCTTTCCTCTGCTGAAGAACAGGTTGAAGTGGTGAAAATTCTTGAGCATTTCTTTTCTGTAGAATATGATGCCCCAGATGATAACTTGCTTCAACGTGTACAGGAGTCAAGATATCCCTTACATCTTTCTATGAAAATTGGAAACCTAATGAGTTAATCATATAAGACAAGACATGTATGCTTATGTTTTAAAGATTATAAGGTTCCCTAGAACTAATTTAAAAAGAAACACTTATTTTTTACACGTAAAATAATTTAAAATACCATACAGCTCATATACTTTTCCAGACATCTTTGTCACTGAAAGAGGTAATCAATCAGAAATGCAGAAAAGCATAATACATTCAATAACAGCATCAGGCATTTCAGCATGGAAGATTCTTTTACTAAAAGAATTCTTATTGAATAGTGAACCTATTTCTGTCAATAATACTACCTTACACACCTATGAAATGCTGTACTGCCCAAATAGAAAAATAGGCAAAAGTTGGCTAAAATGGAGAAAGTTAAGTGGTGGGATAATGCCAGACAAAACCCATGGATATTTCTGTATGAAATCAAATGGAGCTCTCCCACAGTACCACTAAATCGGGTCATGACTGCATTTTATTTTTCTGCCTCTTTATTTCCTGTTCTGTAAGAAAAAGATTAAACTTCTCAATAAACGACCATTTTGCACATGAAGCCTTGACTGTGTAGAAATGTTGCAGATCAGAGCCCAAACTACCTACTTGTGAAAACTGAACAGCTTGAAGCACCGAGTACTAACAATAGCAAACCTGATTAAATTATTCCCTAAGTGTAGGAGATAGACAGACGCTGATTGTCCCTCCACATGGCCACTACTTTAATTCTTATCTGCAAGCTTCCTTTGGCCAAATCACATATTATCTAATCCATAATAATTTTCCACAAGGTCTTCTCTGGATCTGCTTTATATTACTTCCATTATACTAATTAGCTATTAATTAGTCTTTACTCAAAATACATAAAAACATACATCGTCTCTTGCAAGGACTGTACTTGACAGACATTCACACTTACTTAACTTTAGGAGCTTCATACAAGTACACAAACCTCAGTGGGTGGAAGGAGATGCTTGTAATGTTATTAATTAAGAATTAAAAAGAAAATTGAATTATGTGGAGGAAAAAATACTAATGATAGACTATAGGAAGTGATAAGCCAAATCATATCCTTCCTCCTACACAAATACCTGCTGATGCTGGTTCAGCAACCTGTACAAGGTCAGCTGTCAGTCAGATCTCTCTTAGTTTACAAAAGTCTTATAAGTAAGTGGCAATTTGCCACTGCTCCTGTAAGTAACATTCACTTAGGTGCAACTATGAGTTGAGATGCGTCTGGGCAATTTTCCAGTAGATAACATAAGCTTTCCTTTCTGCCCCAAAGGTTTATCACGAAGATTTGGCTTCTAATAGTGTCATAAACAAAAAATAAGTAAAAGGAAGGAAGAAGGAAATAACATAGAAGACTTTTTCCCTGCAGGGTTTTTTGTAGCTGTAGAAAATTAAGTAAGTCTATTTCCCAGCCTCTGTGCAGGATCAGCTGCACCAGTCATCCTAATAGATGTTTGTTTCAAAAGGTCACACAATTGCTACCTTGAGGATTTTAAAGAAAAGGCTAGGCAAACTATTCCATTATTTTATTACCCTTGTTTCCCCTTACATCTAAATACTTCCTGTCCTTAGTACTTCTTTAAAGAATTCTTTTCCCCCTTAGATAAGGTTTTACAGGAGAGAAGTCTATATTTCCGAGTTTAATAAAACATAGTTCCTCTACATCCGCTAGTTTTTATTGTTTGATTGTCGTTTAGGACTTCAAGTTCTTCCCATTTATTCTCCAAAATTTTTATTGGAATAGGCAAGCTTCTGTTTGATATACTGAATCACTCTTATTCTTCCTTGTCCAGTGAATGGCCTTAAAAATATTACATCCTTGCCCTGATTGCAGTTGTTCTTACTTTGAAGACAGGTCCCTCATTCATCTTCCAAAGGGATACATCAAGCATGAAAAGTTTATTTGCTCCAGGGTAACAGTGACTTTGAGACTCCTATCGCAGTTAGGATCTTGCTGACTAGATTCTTACTAACTTATTTCCAAGTCAGTACCATCCTCAGTTTCAAAGGATGGTTGCTGTTGGTTCAAACTCTACTTCTGGAGAAACGGACACCCAACGTCCTCCTGCTGAGTAGCTGGTACCATCTCTATTATTGGTGTTGGCACAGGCCTCCCTGGCTAGCTGACACCTTGTGGGTCTCCAGCAGCCTCCTGCTGAACGCCCACTTGCCCTGGCAGCACTTCTACCTCTGCAGCTTCTCCTCTGAAGCACCTCTACCAGCAGATTCCTTCTACAACGAAGTTGTCTCTACACCTTCACAGACGGAGAACTGTAACCGTGTTCACTACTAATCTGGTCCAGGATTCAGGTTGCTATGCCCAGGAGAAACATGGATTTGTGCAGGCTTCAGTTTTGTGAGTAGAGAGATCACTCTTTCAGCACAATGCACATTCTTCATATTGTTCCATTCTAAATTCATTCATAAAACTCTCATGAGTGTTCTTCCTACCCCATTTCCACCTCTTGATTCTCTGACTATTTCCCTTGGTGAGTGCTGCATCCCTTTGCAGGAAAAAAAAATCAAACAATTCCAAGCAAGTGTTCTTCTCCACACCCTGCTAGCCTTTGGCTCCTTGCAACAAATTCACAAAACAGACCACACAAGACTCTCTTCTAGCAATCATCTTCATTTCACTTCCTATGGATCAGGAATGGGTTCTCATCAGGTGAGTCCACTTCATCTACTCACAGTAAAAAGGGGAGCAAGACCATACATGTGTTCTTTGAAATAGTTACAAATGACAAAACATAATAAACATTTTCTCTGTGTAATTACAAGTTTAAAGATTTTGCATTAAGGAGTACATAGGAAAGTTCCATCAGAAATGTTCAGCAGAAAATGTATGTTATCCTTTTCTTCTTGGTTGCTCCAAACCAGCCTCAATCTGTGATCTGTCATCCATAAAAAAGGGTGAAAAAACGCCAAGAATGCTCATGTCCTACTTCATCACCAGGATCATTATTATGCACATTCTCACTGACATAAGAGATGGCAGACCCACTGACTTCCCCACAGAAAGCTAAGAGAACATCAAAATTAAAATATATTAACTGTGGAAGTTATGAACACAAATATTTTACTTCCAAAATGATGTGATGCAATCATAAGCAAAATAGGTTCTTTTGCAGCAGGTGTGCTTTTCAAAGGAGAACAAAGGATTTACAGGGCAATACATATTGAAAATTACATTACCCTCATAAATGCTGGATGATCTTTGCAGGCAATATTCTTGCTGTAAATCTTCACATTTCCTGAGATTTTATCAGATGTTCCATTGGAGGAAAAATAAAATCTTGCTTGTGTATCCACTTTTCTATTCACGTCAACACTCAGATTATAAAGCAGTACTACCAGATAAAACCCAGGGAAAATAAAAGTTATAAAAACTGTTAAAATTTTCATGAATTTATGATAGAAATTACATCTTCTGACTCACTTCCTTAAGTATGTTTCATAATATCCATTTTGAAATGCTATGCTTAAAAATTCTCTGACATAAATCCATACCTAATGAAAGCTTCTAGCCCTCTGAAAATTGATTGCATTATGACTAATCCCTGATACATGCTTTTACATCAGGGATAGTTTTGTGAAGTTATATTTATATTTTTCTACCACAATCTATTTAAAGAAAACCTGCTTCAGTCACTTACAGGGCTGACATTAAATTTCAACAAACAGATAAGTCAACAGACACTGACAAATATTATTTAACTTCACAGTTTTTTCTATTTAAGTTAGCATGAATTGCTATAACAAATTGCAAGTAAGTTTCAGAGCATTACTGATCTATTACTTGTCAATCTCTGCCAAAAGTTGAATTAGGATATCTAGAATTTCCTCTAGTCTTTTCTATTTAAGTCAAAAAGTCTTATGTCCAAATCCAGCAAGGAGAATCCAGTCTGACTGCTCATCTTTCACAACAAATATGAATTTCAAAAGATCTGAACTCGAAACTTTACAGTTCATCATTGGATGTGTTCTCTGTAATGTGTTCCTAAAGCATATTGTATATTCTCATAAAGAAGATGTAAGCAATTTAATTTTTATATACCATGTATTTGCAGGGCTGTTTGCAGTTTACAAATAGCATGTGACAAGCAGGTTAAAAGCACCCAGGCAATACAGCCAAATTTTAGACAGTAAATTATTTTAAATAAGTTCACCATGAATATTCCCTCCAACAGATATTGCTTGGAGCAATACCAGGTTTCGTCAAAAGCAAAATTTGTATTATATAAAATATAATACAAGATATATTTTTCAGTAATTTTGATGGGACTCCCTCTCTTTGACATAATGTTCCAGAGTGGTATGCTCAGGTGCTTGAGCTGCTTTATGAAGGGAATGCCTTTTCTCTATTGCTAAGTGGAAGACTGCATCCTACAGCAGTCCTGTATGTTTTGGTCCATGTCTGGGAGGACTGCTTGTAGAGGACATCTGAATATCATGCTGAATAATCCATTTGATTCTACATTAAGAAAAGACATTCACCCACCAATAATTCCCCACCTAATTGCAAAGCAACAGCCCAGACATTTGCATGTGGAAGGTTCAGACAAACTTGACAGACACTCCTTTTGGGCCCTGTGCAAAACAGAATATGGTCCCTGGGCAAGAAAGCATTCACAGAATAAGTGCGCTCTATTTTTTTTGTGACCCTAATGGCATACTATCTCATTTAAAAACCTATCAAAATGACAGATCTATTATTATGATGCTATGAAAGGGACCATCTGAAATGGCATCATTACAATGTAGTTCAAAAGTATGAGTGTGAATTTAATCAAACCACAGTTAGGTAAGTTAATTCAGGTACCAGAAATAGCGTATCTATAATGGTACTGTTTTAGTACTGCTGCAAATCCCATGTGAAAATACTACTAAATGGTTGTGCACAGCCCCAGCTGAACTGTTTTATCATCGCAACCCAGCTAGCTAGCTAAAAATTAGCCTTTGTTTGTCCAAATCAGTTGCCATCAAAACTTTAGGTTACATCGTTGATGCAAAAGACAACTTGGAGTTCTACCTTCATCCTCACACTATCTTACCTTTTTAAAATCACTAACTCTTCTAGGTCATGTAACTCCAGTAGTCCTAGTAGGGATGTGCTGTTATTCTAAATTGAATAAGTCTAATGGCCTGATGTTATAGGGTAATTAGGAGCTAAAAAAGGTATCCATGTTTTTAATTTTTCATTTTATACTGAACTCAGATTAATGGTCCACTAAATACCAATAGCATTATTCTGTAAATAAGTGCATTTTTCCAAGTAGCTTACCAATATAACCAGGTACCTCTCGTCCTGTATAGGCAAAGCATATCTTCAAATTCATACAGATGGCAGGCTGGTCATTTTCCATGCAGTTTAAATTAGTTCGATTTATTGAATTAGGATGTTTTAAAGAAGCTTCAACAATTATCACTGGTTTTGTTCTAAAAACAGAAAAGAGTTAATGTTCACAAAACACTTCAGAAATAGCTTAAAGAATCTCTGCAGAATCTATTTTTCTATTCTGTAATTATTAATTTTTTAAGCTATCTGCATTTTTCGGAATCCAAATAGTTGTATGCACATTATTTGTTGCCTCAAGAAGTTTCAGAATGATATTTTCTTTTCAAGGTGTTTACCTAAATGTTTCAGTTGTAGAGCATTCTAGAGCCTAATGACTGAAGCTCAAGACACAAAGAAGAATACCATGAGGTGAAAATATACTACTGCTTTTTATTAAACTGCATTAAAAAGTACAGTTAAATTGTATGGTCTTTAAAAGCACTGAAATGTAGCAATCTCACCTCAGCACCACAGCAGAATCGGAGAGAAATGCACCAACTGCTACATCTGTCCAAAAAAACCAGATCAATAAACATAATTTGTCAATGGTAATTACTTCTCAGGTACAAGCATTTTGTAGCATATTCACCTTCTGGTCAACATTAAAACACCATTTGCCCGTTACTTATTAGAACGCATATGCTAATATTCAAAAGTGGTCTCCGTTTAGAAGATGACTCCTCAAATTCTTGTCCCCTGTCCTTTAATGCTGTGTGCTAATTTGCTGGGCTTGTAGATACTGGTTATGTGATGATTTGATTTCTATTCCATGTTTAAGTGGCTAATATTGAAGGACAATTCAGCTAAATAGCAGGTACTTGCCTTCTTTTTAATCCAAATATTCCATATTGCTATACACACACATATACATGAACAATTGAGTTCATATATATATAAAACTATATATATTTTGTAAGTATGAAATTATACATAGAGATAGATAGAAAAAAAATATTTAATTTATTCCAAACTAACTGAAAAGTATTCATGCAATAAGGAAAGAAATACACACAGTATATATACCTCTCATATGAGGTAGCAAAAGTACATCTGTCAGATGAGTCTAAATGATATAAGGGTCTGAGGATGTGACTCCCAAATCAGTAAACAACAGGTGACCCAACAGCAGACTACCTGTACACTGCCTTTTAGCCCAGCATTACAAATTGACCTGGATAACTTTTCTGTTGACATAGGCAGAGCATACAACACACAGTTCACGATAACTTTATGCTTTTACACCCACAAGGGCAGGACAGGCAATACCGGACCTGACCTAATGCTTATCTGTGGAATGTCAAAATATTTTGACAATATAAAATTTTGACATATAAAGCAATGAGTATATACTTGGAACCAGCTAAGTTGTTTTACACCAAATTAGCACTTCTGTGTCATGTCCACAAGACCTCAACAGTCTCATTCCACTGCTGTGAGCCCTGAGTCAGGTTGATGTATTGTTCACACAGACTGAGAGTCAAGGAGCTCAATGACTCCTGGCAAAATCCAGAGTACATGAAGACCAGTAAGATTTTTAGGTTAGCACACTAGTCAGGACAATGAATGTGCTTCCAGTGCCCAAACTAGCTTATTGTGACATTAGCAGATGAGATGGCTGCCGTAAAAATAAAAATTACATTCTTCCTCTTCTGCACTAGGATCTTACTATTAAATTGCTCTCAGTCCTTGAATAAGAGTTAGATGACCATGAAAACTGCCTGCTTGGCCTCAGCTTTACCTCTTTTTCCTTCTTCCCAAAATGCAAGATGTGACATCATTTTAATAACAGATTTTGCTTCTGTTAAAGTAGCAAGTAGCATGGTAGAGTTGTCCCCTATGAATCTCTACTCTTTTAAAAATGAAAAATAAACAAAATTGTTTAATTCACCTTGATAACCATTGTTATCTGCATCGATGCCACTTGCTATGGATTGTCCAAACATGCTTAAAGAATTACTGACTTCATGTCCTTGTATTCTCTGAGGAGAAAAAAAAAACAAGAAGAGAAAATTATTCTTGGAAAGCTAATCTTTGAAATTTCCAATGAAAAATGTTAGCACAACCATCCTGAGGCTGAAGGCAGTGACACGCTTACCTGTGAAAGTATACCTCCAAAGGTAATATTGCTCAGTTACTGCAAATGTTGTATCCCATAAACCTTGAGGCCTCCAAAACAATTTATTTTTCTGTTACAGATTACATTATGGCTGGAAATCACAGACTATGTAAAACATTTCTGAAGTCTTTTAAAGTACCTCAGATGATCTGAGTGTTAAATGAAGGAAAAACCCTCTCAAATTTAAACTTAAGTTTTTTCTGGATTGATTATTTTTCATTGAAAAAGCTTACCTGTGAAAATGATGGTGTTATGCCATCTTCCCTGCCATTGTATATATAAATAACCCCTTTTAGATTATCTTCTTGTGGAGCCCCAATTGCTACATCTGTGGACAAACAATTTAACAATAATCAGTTGACTAGGAAACATGAACAGGGAAGAGTTAAGCAAATCCAAATCATGATGCATGCAATGCCAGACCAAATTTATTTGACTGAATTCAAAAGGAGTGCTGAAGATAGACATAAAGCAAATGGAAACAATACAGACCAGCTCAGCAATCTGACTCTGCCTTAAGTACTATGTTTCTGGAAAACAAGGGCCAACTACAGCCATTTTGTTCAAGACAAAGTCTATTCCTTCCAATACTGAATTTGACTCATAAGAGTTTAAGAGGTTATCATGGAGAATAGCCAAAATTATTATGGTCTTTAAAAAAAAAAAAAAACAGCCTTGTATTCATGGAACTATGATAATTTTCCTGCACTCTGCTATTCCCACATGGATTAAATCACTGAAACACAAGAGGTGCTCTTACTATGCTGCCTGAAATGAACCATTTATTTTTCTATGAAATGTTCTTAACAGCTGATAACAGGCTTGAACAGGAATTTAAATGGGAAATGAAGGTAGCTGGTTTGTACAAAGTGGTATATTTTATGCCTAGATGATTTAATCCCAGAGGGGTGTGGCAACACATAAGAAACAAACCAGCCAACCCACCCTCAACAGCCCTTACCAAAAAGCCCCATGGTTCAAATAGCCAGAGGTTGTTAATCAAAAAGGGGAGGGAGGGAGGAAGATGAATTACATCATCTTGAAAGTCACTAATAATAACTGTGAACTTTCATTCACAAATACGCAAAACTGAACTATCTGCAGATCAGAAATACTGTATGCTGCAACAAACCAATATCACAATTAAAACAAAGCTCTGACGATTTGGTTTTACTGAACAGTTCTCTGATTGAATCCATACTTTGGTGACTAAAACACACAAAACATGTTGCATCTTTCTACTGGTGAGATGAAAATAGGACAGCCAAGTTGTGCTAATTAAAATTACACATATGTTCTTGAGGAAGTCAGATTCTACACCAATGTGCACACCATTATCTTCACAGGGCTGATACTGATGGTTTAGATCATTGAAGAAGTTGGCTCTGCTGTGCTTTTTATTACTTACTACAGACAAATGGTTTCTAACACCCAATTTCTCTTTACGTTTTGCTTCCAGCTGTTTTTCTTACAAAATTTTTTTCCTAATGCCACTCTCAATATTGCCTCCACTTTTTCTTTTCAACGTTTTTGCTCCCTTCAAAAGCTAATCCACTTGTTTGCTCCACCTCCCTGTGCAGTTTTAGGATGCCCGTTTTACATTGTATTCTGTGTCATGCATCTACTTTGCTATGCTGCTATTAATTTGATTTTACTTCTCTGTTCTCCAGCCCTACATTTGGATACGGTTTTCCTTTGCAGTTTGCAAATGTTTTGGGGCAAAACCTGAAACTTGTGTATAAAATTGTGAAGGTAATGCAAAACAGGAGAAACAAAATTTAACAAGAGTTTGAGGAACAGATACCAAAGGTGGGGGGATGAGGGGGGGGGAGACTACTTTCAGGAAAAGGAGACAAGATAAGAAGAAAATGACTGTTCCAAGCTTTGCAGGTTATGGAACAGGACCAAGAACATAAGACAAAGGGAAGAGTGAAAGGAGAACCCTGGATCGTAACTGCAAATAACAAGGGTAATTCAGAAGTGTGAAGAAAGACGTGGACTTGGTAAAGATACAGCCCAGAAAAAGCTAACAGTTTTTGCATAAAGGATATGAGGTCCCTGCATAAGTCCAAGTTTTGATGATGAAAAAACTGAAACCTTTTATAAATTTTTGAACAGTAGAAAGCACATGTTGTTTTTTTATCCTGTCCCTACACAGCCTATTGTGCCTGTCCTTCTGCTGGAGGGGAGCACGTGCCAGTTTTTCAGACAGGAATACTGGCTATTCGTATTTGTTTGAAACCATGACAAAATGAATGAAGCCACTGGGCCAGGTGCCCTGTGCTTGTCTTCAGTCTAGCTGAAGGCCTCCCAGTCAGCTGCGTTTTTGCAGGCTACCTAAACAGCTAGTGAATGCCCCTGGAAGGAAAGAAGCTGAGAGCAGTAGACTATGGGGCTTTCTATAGCAAATACATTTTAGGCAGCCTGACTGGAAGCAGAAGGGAAGTAGGCGGCCATGAGAGTCATTCTAGATGTTATAACACATCTTACATCCTTTCATCTGTTTTCTATAACTAAAATACCTTTTATCTATAACTTTCACATGGCATTCTCTTTCCAATGTCTATTACTTTTATGCTTGTTACAGAAGTTAGACGCAAGTCTGGAGACTGAATGGCTCTGCCCTCTGAGCAGGTTCTACCTGAGCATCAATGGAAACTTCAGCACATATCTCATCATATTTGGAGAGGGTGTTTCAGCCTGGGTGGTGGGGAAGGAAGGGAGGATATTCTCAGCTTCTGTTTAGGCATCTAGCTTTATGTGCCTGAAATTGATCTTCCTGTATAGACAACAGGAAGAAAAAGCTCCCTCAAAGCCCCATTAACATTTTGAATTCACTACTGGGGCATGGTCATCAAAGTCCTTCCCTGTGTTCCCTGTCCACTGGGAGCCCATTCATGAGTCACCTGAGGGCCTGACTAGGAAGTAGTCCTACAATAGTCTCCCAACTTGCACATTGTTTTCGATATCCTCATGTGTTTAGTACTTCCTATTGGTGACAAAGAAGCAGATCTTGACTTAATGCATAATTTTTATTTATGAAGTTACAAAATCACCAGATTGTTCCCCAACTGTTCCTTCAGATGTCTAAAACAGGATTAGGGATTCCACTTGAGGTCCAGCACCCAGAGTTACAGACTATGCTATATCACCTTATGCTCATGCTCTTTATTAAAGTGACATAACCTAATCTCTTGGTACTACACATCAATGACAGTGAGACAGCTATATTTCAAATCAGTGGCCTAGAAAAGAAAGGTCAAGTCACTAACTGAAAGTCTTCTCAGACTTCCATAATCCCCCTGTTTATCGTGACAGTCCACTGCTCAGAGAGAATTAAGCCCAAGGGGTTTTCTTTATATACTTACCTTCAAAACCATCATTATCTATGTCTCCTAGATTGGCTATGGATTCTCCAAACCTGGCTGCATATGAGTCACTCCCGCTGAGCTCCATGTTCAGTTCTACCATCTTTGCCTCCTGAAGGAAAACAGAGTCAATGGCACATTAGCAGAGCATCTTCCAGGTGACCTGGAATATTACTCAAAATGTTAAAACTGCCTTGGATGCCAATACATAATCCTACTGAAGTCCTTGGTGTGGAAGTGAGCATTATCAAAGATATTTAACACTATTTAGTGTAAGAATAATAAAGAATAGGAAAGTTGTTTTTTAAGAAAGAGAACAGCAATGTGTTCCCATAGCAAATACCTGTAAACAGCAGCAAGCTTATCTCAGAATACAGGGGCTTACTGTTCTGAGAAAACTGTGTTTGCTAAAAAAGTAGTAAATGGTAGCTGCTTCAGAGCTATTGCGTGTGCCTTACTTAGTTGTAGGTATCCTGGAGTGACTTAGTTCTCTGTGAGGAAAACGTGTTAAGAAAATGTTAATTGCAAGCATAAGAGAGTAAATATGTATTAGTGTGGACAGGAAGTAAGGAAAATAAGATATGAAGATAAAATTTACAAAGCCAGATGAATTCAGAAGCACACTGAAAATAGTGATTATACTTTCACTTCTGATCCTTAAAAAGAATAAAAGGAAGCTAATTCTAATCCATGATCTGTCCAGTTACTTTATTTGTCAAACTGAGAACTACCAGTCTCTTTCCTGACCGATGCCACTAACTGCATGCAAATTTTTCATTCCTTGTTTGTTTCTGAAGTGCTAAATAAGTTGCTCTTCACATGCCAATTCAGTGGTAAGCATGGTAATGGAGAAGAGCTTGCAGAGAGGCTGTAGTGGCACGCCATCACCACCCAAAGTTACTGTGAAACAAAACTAGTCTGTCCTCAGTTCTAACACTAGCATAAGTAACAATGCATTACAACTTATATAGCTAGCCTTTGCAGGTGTGCTACATAACCCTGCTGGGATTGTCATTGCAGTTCTAGAGTTGTTTTTCCTATATCCTGAAATATTGTATGATAAGAGAAAGGAAATCTCTTCTTCTTAGCTTGTTATACTAGAATTACTGTGTTACCATGTGTTTTTAAGAGAAAATACTTACAGAACCTGAATTGATATAGACATAAACTCTTCCTTCTTCTCTGATGGTACTTTGCATTGGAGCACCAACTAGCAAGTCTGAGAGGCCATCTGAATTCAGGTCCACAGCACAAACTGCAGCTCCAAAGTAAGAACCAAGCTGTGTGCAAACAAGAAATCCCATTATTTGTGAATTTTGATGGAAGATGTGCTAGAAGCTCTAAGGTGCAGTAAAGTACTATGAAAGATTTACCTTTTTACCCTTTAGTTCAAATAGAATATTTAGTTGCTTCTCAATGCTAAAAATGTATGCCTGAAACAAAACGAAAATATGAGTTCAGCAAACAGTAATCTGAAACACTTCCCTGTGCTTTCTCTACAGCATGTGCTAGAGAATCAGCAAAGCAACACACAATATCACAAGGTACAGCTATTTACTATTTCCTACCTGTACCTTTCTTTAACACCATATTTCACAGCAATGTTATCTACAATATCTTCCCTCATTCCTTCTTTGACTTTTCTCCCTGTGAGAAATCATATCTATCTGATACTTGTCTTTAGTGTGTCAATCTAAATTGGAAAATCATGGGTGGGTATGTGGGGGTATATTCTTCAAACCAATAGTAGAGGCAATCTCTTACTTTACCAGTCTGCTCCTGTTGGGGAGCCCCTCCAATTACTTCTATACTGGCTGATGTCAGAAAATGTCCGGCTCCAACAGAGTATCCTGTAAATTAGAAATACACTATTCAATACTGGAAATGCTATATAAAGAAAAAAAAAAGGGGGGGGGGAGCATGATGTATAAAAGCTGTCCACACCACAAATTACTCAGTCTGACATTCAGACCTCATGCAGGTTAGCAATGAAAACAGAAAAGAAAGTTTTTGAAAATAAGCAATACAAACAGTAAGTTCCAGCAAGCAGAAACAAGTGTCAGAAACACTCCTTTCTTCCCAGGATCTCAATTATCCATTACAAACTAATAAAATAAATTGCAAACACCTTCTGTTAATACATATTCTGCAATTGTTCAGTGACTCCATATTGTAATACAAATAAAAATGATCAAAAGTCCATACAGTGCAATGTGGAAACACTCGATTCAGTTGTTACTCTTTGACTACTGTTGTAACTGGACTGCAGAAAAATGAAATGTAGTGCTACTTATATACATGTGCACATATACACACACACGCACACACAGAGCACTGTGGACATACACATAGGAAAATGTCAGGAACAAATTGGAGCAAAAGTTTGATGCTGTAATACGAAAACATTGCATCCACTTTTGTAAATGAATCTATGTAACAAAGTATTGCTATATGTGGAGACAGCTCTTAACAAACAGCACTGTATCTTGGTGCAGGTGTCCAGCCACAGAATTACAAACTGAAGGCTAACGCCTTAACCTGTAGCTGTACAAGTCATCCTTGCTCTTTCCAGAACACATTATGGCTAAGTTGAAACAGGGAAGACAGGTAACGTATTCTGCTACTCTTGCATTTACTGAATGACTGTTGATTTTCACAGCATGCAGAGAAAATGGAAAAATTTTGCATCAGATGAGAACAAGCCTTAAATCTTTCATCTGTGAAGATACTGTCTAGAATTCAAGCTCTCATTAAGCCAGCTTTTTCTTTTCATATTTTAAGCTAAAAGACGTGAACAAGGAAATTTACCATTTAAAGGTCAACACCTAGTTTTTACTTATTCAACAAAAAATTAAGCTTAAGTGGATGAACCTTAATTTACCTCCTCTGACCTTTATTTTTCTAGTTATTTTGGTTTTGCTGAAGTATAAACATAGGTAATTCTAATGAACTTTTTTTAAAAACAAAACAAAACCCCAACAAAAAAACCAAAAAGCCAAGCACACCCCAAAAAAGTACAGTAATCAGATAGTGCTCATTTTTATTGTGGTGTTAAACTGTTTGGGGGGGGGGGGGGGAAACACAACTGACCCTTTAAATTTAAAGGCAGAGTCAAATGAAATTTTATTTCCAACCCCAGAATTACCTCCTCTTTACAATTACTACAGTTTTTCAGTTTTCTGAAATGACATTTGCTATTCTCAGATTCCTAAAAGAAACTATTACCTTGTGATTTCTTTAAGGCAGTTTTTTAAGTGCCTAAGGTTACTCTTTCATCAGGCCCAGCTGATTTGAAAGACTGACTTATCTAATTCCTTTTAAAAAAGTCAGTTGTTAATTTCCAAGATACTCTGAAGTAGTCAAGGAAATACTACCACAAGTTATGTACTACCAGCTTTTCTTTCTAACTTCCTTCTTTCTTTAAATTGTCTGGTACTTAAACAGCTTTGTTTCTTCCAAATTACAGAAAATGTTATGATACTTATGCACACTCTTCCTGCAATCTCCAATTTGTTAATTATTACTCTTTGACAGCTTAATGAAAAATGTAAATAAAAAAGCCAAATTCTCGGTCCCTGCCAGAAGGATAGTGTAAGTAGACAATTATGTCTAGTCATGTGCTTGAATTACACTCTGGTCACAACATACTTCCATCACTTGGTAAGGATATTTTTGTTTATTGTTTAAGGGAGACACAAATTCAGACTTAAAAAAAGAAAAAATCTTTGGTAACAGAATTAACCCTAAATAGATTTTGGCCTTAAACAATTCCAAAGATGGGACAGAACAGAAGCTGAGGGAGGGGATGGAAAGCACCTTTACACTCTTTCAACCACATTATGTATTATTATGAGGGAATGAAGTGGAGGTTTAAGCAGCATGGAACAACGCAAAATTTAAGATTTATCATAGCTGCTACTGTAGAGATGCACAACTGAGCTAATGGTCCCTTTCTTCACTTTCCTGTAGAAAGGGCAAGTTTAGAGGACACACGGCTCTGCCAAGCCAGCGTGCTGGCTGTTACAGTTTCACCAGGTCACTGGAGAAGTATTTGTGAAGCAAACTCCAGCTGATCTCAGGTCCTGGATGGCCAAGGGAACTAGGACAGACCACACACATGCAGGAGGGCCTTCCCTGCACCCTCCCCAGCACAGTCCTTACGCAAGCTTTTACCCGTTTGCCTATATATGGCTTTTGGCTATCAATGATTTGACTCATTCACTGCAGAAATTCTCACACTTGTACGTGTAGGAGCAGAAATCTGGAATGAGCTTTTTTCCCCCCCAGACAGGTGCAATATTTTTTCTGCTGATTGTTACTGGAAAGTTGGAGCAAGCATTCTCTGAAGTTTTTCATTTGTCCTATGAAAGGTTAGAGACATTACTGGTTAACCATAGTGATCTGGGTATCTGATCACCTGTTACCATCCAGCATCTCTTTTGCTTGACTTTCCCATAGAGCCCAACTGCAGTCTTTGCAAGGCTGAATTCTGAAGTGTTAGCCACTTTGTATTTCATAATAGTTACTTCATAATGTATGCCTGCTTCCTATTGTCAGAAGAATGAAATCAGAAACAGGAAATGCTTATCCACATGAACCGGATCTATGAATGGGAAAATGCAAAAAAACAACGATCACAGGCAAAAATATTCTTGCTCAGGAGTTCAGGAAGGACAGATGAGCTTTACTTAGTGTATAGTGAGAAAACTGAAGCGCTGATGGTTCTTGGCATAAACCCCTACAAATTCTAACACTAAATTCAACTAATTACTTGGATATAGGTACATGAGTAGGAGCTTCATGGCTTGCTTTGCAGACATTTGTAGATAAGATTTGCCTTCCCATGTATCCAGACCAAGATATGGATGGTTGGGAAGGGGGAAAAAAAAAAAAAAAAAAATCACGATTGGAGGCAAGTCTGTCTCTTAAGGTCGTAGCATACTTCCCCTTATGACAATGCAATTAAGACCTGTTTCCTTGCCGCTTTCACTGTAACAAACTTTTCATATTTCTGTTATATGTGAAATCATTATGTCTTTTGCCATGAAAGCCCTTGGCAGCATTTCAGAATTAACAGTGAAGTGCAAACCATTGCTAATCGTTACCTTCCATCATTGCATATCTTTACCTTCTAAATCAAGAAATTATAGAAAATGAGTGGAGAGATGGTAAAAACAGAAATCAAATGTTTGAAAAGTTTCCATGTAAAAAGTACAGAGAGGAAAGGAAGCCTTATAATTAAATAATATTTAATGAAATAGGAACACATCTTTAGAACTGTCACGGCGTTAATAAAGAAAGCACTGACAAACACTGTGCACACACTTCAAAATCAGCTATTTAGCTAATTCTTTGGCTTATATTTTTGCAAAGTATTAAATATTTTTAAGTACCTAGATAACTGCCAAATTTCACTTGGTTATTTGAATCTGTATAAGCATGGATTGTATTTGCAGTTGTATTGTATACAAAAACAGAACCAGTCCAATAAAATGATCCAGGGGCTCCCATTATAATTAAGTCCTAAAAGAAAAATAAAACAAAGTCATGTTATTCATATTTTACTATTCATGAAAATAAGCAAAACAAGTCAAATGCTTTTCTTTAGATCTCCTGCGAATTCAGTGAAATACTACTGGAGATACATCTGGCTCAGTACTGGGGGATTACCACCAGATCAGAGACAACATTTTTCAGACATTCTAAAAATACAGTTATTAAAAACTTTGAGCTTTGAACAACTTAAAAGGGAGCAACAAACAGGATGTTCTCTTCTCAACAGAGTTTTTTAGAAATCATAATCTTAGGGTGAAATGGAGATGAAATAATACAGAATATTACTCCGTAAAGCAAGAAGGTAAGCATTATTATCGTTAATGTTACATCAAAGAGATTACTTTAAAAAGAATATTAAAACTTCATACTCTTATATTCATGCTCTTTTTCCAGATGAAAACTATCTTTGGGTTTAGTAAGGTGTAAAAGTATTAGTTGGGAATTATCATGCAAGTCTTATCAAGATTCAATTAAAAAGAAATGAGAAAAGTCTGATTTTTCCCTCCCACAATAAAAGACAGTTTTAATGTTTGCATTTACATATACACTTTTATGTATCTGTACATATAAATAAGTATATATAGAGAGAGAAGTTTGGGATCTTTAATACACACCTCAATGTAAAAACTAGACATTCCAGCCTGGCATGACCCATGGTTTTCTCCAAACTTTCGCACATGATCTGGGAATGGGCAAGAAACATTAAAAAGGATGAAAAGCATGTAGTTTCAGGATTTGTTACGAGGTCTTCAACAGAAGTTGAGACAAGTTAAAAAAACCCAAAACAAAACAACGTTGGTTTTCAGTTCTGTAATAAAACTAAAAACACTGGTTTCCACTATATAGCCTTTACCTTCAATATAGTATTGTAACAAACCCAAAGCACTACATATCACTTGATCACAGCTGCCTTTGAAATATTGTGACTTGAAAGGCTATACTTTTTGAATTGTTCCATGAATGAAATAGCACAAATAGTTTGAGCAGCACAGCTAGATAAGCTTAACTCTTCTCTTCCACTCTATAATTCAGGTGTAATCTGATGAATAGGAGTTGCCCTGATGCTCCACTAGTGCTCTAAAGGGCTTGTGTTATGGCTACTTTAGACATACTGGTATCAATCATCCTTAGCAGTTGTCTTTACATCCAACTCCCCCAGCTCTGTTTTCCTGCTTTTTTTTGCTTACTGCCTCCCTTCTGCTTACCCATACAGCATGGGCATAGTCTTCTGCTCAGTTCAGTTTGAAAATCAGAAGAGATGGCAAAACAAATATCGAATGGGAGTTTGTGTTCATTTTTTATGTAAAAGATATTTTTCCATCTATGTCCACAAGGGTTCCCTTCATCTCATCCATAGATTTGTTCACTTTAAAAGTCACTGAAGATAAAAACATGATTTCACCAATGCTCATAACAGTCTCCGAAGCCAGCAGCGGGACATTTGATGACATTACTCTACTGGTCTGCACAGAAAGGCCAGGTTGTCAGCTCTTCCTTGCATTGGCAAGGAGCAGGGTCACGAGATCTTTCTCCTGGATGGGAGGTAGGTATGAAAGGGAAGGCAGGGATGGACTCCTTTGATAGCTTCAGGTCTTTACTCTCATTCTGCTCCTGAAGTCCTCTGAGGAAGGACCACTGAAGGCCTCGTGCCACAGCAGTGGCCTTGACAGGAGGCAAGTTAGGAGCAGGGACGCACACTGTGTCAAGGAACCACAGCAGCTTTCTATCAAAGGCTAAGGACCAGAGAGCAACAATCACTTGCAGGTATTACTGCTGCTCTGCTGTGGGACACTCTCCTGAGCAGAGCACGCAAATGACAGAGTAAGGAAGGAAGGATGTCCTCTACTGGCCTATTTTTGAGGAGCACACACCCTTCAGTGATCCAGTCCAAGGAGCAAGCATTCTGACACCCTATTTAAACTATTTCTTTTGCCTGTTGAAAGCAGCTTTTCTTTGAAGTGACAAACATCTTGCTAACAAATTTACATCATAAGTTGGGCTCATATCATCAGCACTCAATCTTCAAACCTTTGGCTGCAGAAAGCCTGCTCAGAGCAACACAGGCTCTTCACAAACTCTGCACCATGCCATTATGTATGTTACCCTTCCCTAGAAAGGCCCCAAGCATTCTGCTTACCTATATAGCATGGGCATATTCTTCTGCTCAGTTCAGTTCGAAAATCAGAGGAGATGGCAAAACAAATACCGTACGGGAGTTTGTGTTCATTTTTTATGTAAAAGATATTTTTCCACCTATGTCCACAAGCCTATGGATAAAAACCAAACATGACATTTGACACAGAAGCGTAAGAAAGGTGAAGGCAGTCTGACAAACAGACAGGCAGCTCTAGCAGTTAATACATACAATGATAGATCCATTTTCTTTTGGCTGCCTCGACAAGCTGACACCCAGCCACTGATTATCACGCTCTTCCAAACAAGTCTTCCCACAGCGTTCTCCATTGGGGTTTCCTAGGACACAAAGACCAATGCTCTGAACAGGGGGACAAGCTGAAGGGCTACGTGGTGGGTATCAGGAGCGCCCAAGAACTCTACGGGGAGACTGCAGTAAATCAGGTTTGGTGGATCTAAGCTCTGTCTTACACAGGCCATGGAGACTTTTCGCTTTCTTCTTGAACAAAGGTACAATTGCATGTAGCCAAAGGGAGCATACTGGTTCTGAACATGATAGGTTGGCAGTGACGATTGGCTTCTCCGTTGTTATTGAAATTAAGATAGAAAGTGACATTATACTCAATCTGATGAAGGCCTGGCTTTGCAAGTGTTCTTCAGCCTAAAAGTTCATAAGAAACACAAGTAATACCTGTGAGTGCTACCTAAACTCTAACCTAAAGCAAGCATCTCTCCAACCACATATCTGTTCACAGACCTTACCATTATCTCTATTCCAAATGGCTATCAAATAAAGGGTGAATAACTGCAGTCTCTACTGGGGATGTCAGATCATTATGTATGCATGACCTGTGTACTCCTTACACTGTTGCAATTATTTAGCAGTAGTCCCAAAAAGGCTACAGTGTTGCCAAGTCAGCAAATATTTGCTTCCTTCAAGAAAGCAGTAGTGGTACCCATGGCAAGGAGAAGCTACACATCTGAAAGTATTCTAAGTTATATAAAGCAAGCTTTTCATTTGTAAAACGTTCATATGAATAATCATTAACAAATTATTGAACCACTATTTTCTATGCATCAGCATGACAGTTTATGAAAAAAAAAACTTCTTATAAAATAAGGAAACATGTCATGTCATTTGAACAAGCTCTTTTGCATAATTTTTAAGACTTCCCCAGATTCAATGCAGTTACTGGTGAACCCAAAACTTTTGAGGTTTAAGGGGTTTAGTTACCCAGAAGAGGGCGCCAATACAGATCACAGAGTACCGGGGACATTGTTTGACAGGAGAGAGAGGGGAAAAAAAAAAAAATAAAAAAAATCAACTTCCCCCCAAACTGTGCTGGCACCAGAGCTGAAATTTATTCCTGTCCAATGCATTAGAGAGTTTAAATAAATACACTCCTAATTTAGTGGACTTGTTACATTCCTTTTACAGAATATACAACTGCACAATATTGATTAAGTATGGAAACAGAATAAATGGATGCACCTAGTCTGGTACCTAGCCAGGAGAAAGATGAATAACTGTGGGCTTTGCTACACACATTCTCACAACCAACACTGACTTAAACGATTTTATACCTAGGATGTCATGGACTTTTTGAAGAGAAAATACCAGATTAGAGGAAACAAAATAATTCTTTTTCACGTGGTAAGAAAATGTCAGGAGAAACATTAGTAGGAATAAAACCCAACAACCATCCTTATTTCAGAGCTTGTTCCCTACTGTTTTGTGACAAGCCTCGCAATTGACATTTGTCTGAAGAAACTGCTGGAGCCCTGATTTCTTCTACTTCTGTACTACCTCTCCACTTCTTTTTCCAAACTTCACACTTTCTCCCTGCTCCGATGGAGAGACCAGGGTACTGCAGTCCAGAATCCCTCACCATACTGCAGAGAGGACGATGCACCCTGCGCACCACAACTATACTCTACCTGCTTCCAAAAATAACACCCTTCACAGGGTCAAGAGGCATCTGGCCCTCCTTCATCTCTTCTTTACTATTTCCTCTCCCATGTGCCTCAGCACTCACAATAACAACACATTCAATTGTCTTTGGGCCAAGAGATTTTATGTTACTGTAATCTAGTAATTCCTGTAAGGTCACCTGAGGAATGGTAATTAACAAATGTGGGCTCTTACTCCAAGACAAGCATGAAGTAAAATGCATTACTTCAAAAATCTACTAAAAAGAAGTTGATTTTTCTGCACGTTGTCAGTTACTGAGGTTTAAGAGATAAGCTTCTGAATTCTCCTACTTGGCTAATGTCAGCAACATGAACTTCCACATACTGAATATATACCATTTTCAGACACAAGTTTGGGATTTAGTTTTGGAATTTAATTTTAGAGTTATGTCATGTAGAACTCCTCACTTCCCAAGGGAGACATTTCCATGCTTTGCATGAATTATAGAACACGCTAATCTGATTGAAATCTCCTCAGAAAACAAAATTCCATTACACTCCCATGTGTAAGAATTAATCCTCCTTTAAATCACAAAAGGCACTTCTCATAACTCCCTTCTAGCAATGTTTTCCATCCTTTTATGACAATGACTTACCTGGGACTTGCTTTATAGCATATGTGGATTTGCAGGAAATGGAAGAAGACCAGTGTCATAAATTTAGATCTCAAGAGGCTTTCTGAGACTTTCTATCAGTAAGTCAAACAAGACAAGATAATGATGACATGAGAGGTAAGAGGAAGTTTCACTCATCTCAGCACTTCATTCCTGTGCCTACTTCAGAGGTCTGTGATATGAAAAAGCACCACCATTCTTTCACGCTCATTGGATTGTATTCCCCTTTTCCTTGGCTCCACCATATGCTCTTGATTCAGGTTCACTTTGGCCCTCTGCTGACCTGCTGTCTTAAGTCTCCTCTCTTTCTCTGACTGGCAAGTATTCAACCACCTTGAAGATCATAGGCCTTTGTGGGCAAGAGAAGTGTGAGCTTGACATCCCAGACACCATGATGAGCCCCTGCTCAGGCAATGACCTTATAAAAGCTTTATCAAATGAGAAGAGAAAATGCTATATTCTGCACAAGCAACAGAGCAGCACTGCATAAACTCACGAGGACACAGCAGCTTGGTTGCCTCAGGGAAAAGGAGCACGCGCTGTCATAAAGTCACCGAGAGATAAGTAATTGCCCAGCCTGTGTACATTACACAGCTGGAAGATACACTTCTGCTATAAACCCTGCTGCATGCATCCACAGAAACATCACAGTCACATACAAATAAGGTCACAACTTATAAAGCCACTTCTAGCTTTGGCCTCAAGGACTCTAACACAGATGTTTGCAAAGTCATCTGAGAAACCAGTTTTATGTAACTTGCTCCAGTGCTTTCCATGCCCAACAGCTTCCCATGATCCTTTTTATCCAACCAGAACGCCTCTGGTCCTATTGCTAATTGATTAAAACTATGAAGTCTACTGCAAAGACAACAAGCCTTTGATATCCTGCTCCTAGATGTCAGGGCCTCAACAGACTCTTCTTTCATTCATCCACAGTAATCTTTTATCTTTTCACAGATTTGATAGGTCTTATCCCTCTTACATCCCTCAAACCACTTCTACCCAAAACATTTTAGTAGCTGTTTCTGTAACTCTGTAACAGACCTAGGTCCAGAAGGTCCTGCTTTCCTTGGAATAGTACGGCTGTTTCAAAGGAGATCACTGGCAGGGTATGAGCAATGCAAGTGAGATCAAAAAGCCAAACTATCAAAAGGCAAAACTTACTGAAATCGAAGTTGAACAAACACAGGTCAGCCTTTTGGGGAAAACCATTAACTGTTCACTTTTCCATTGTAAGGATTCAGCTGGGGGAGCTAGAGGGCAATTTGTTCATAGGTTAATTGTAGCAGGGACTTAAAGGGATGGTGGAAGACTGAAACTGCAGGCAAAGCTTTCTGGCCTTATGTTAAACAACGTGCGCTGAATTTACTGTGTACATTTGTAGTTAAAACTTTTTTTTTTCTTAGACTAGAAGGCAAATTGTATTAATTGTTTCCTGTATTTTTAGCCAATGAATCACTCTGTTTCAAATCTGAGAGCAATTTTGTTAAAGAATTTCTGTAACACTTTACTAGTCCAAAATGTCAAAATATCTAAAGAACTTTGTGCAAGTTCCTCTGCAATAATCTACGACTACTACAAACTGATGTGGGCAAGGTTTTGAAATTCAGAAGACTAGAAAACTGTTAGAAGATGGACACTTAAGTGCTCCACATAATAAACTTGAAGCACTGTATTTTATATTTGTGCCTAGAGCTTGATTACAAGCCTCTGCATCTAACTTAAGTCATAAATCAGCAGTCTAGAATACCTGACACCATTGACAGAAGCACTAGAACTAGAAAAGAAACTCTAAGAACATTACTCCTCTATTCAGCAATCAGAGAGAGCTTTAAAAGTGCCAGCGAGGGGCTGGGAAGACAAAGATTTGCTAGTGCATCTCATGGCAGTGTATCTCACGGCACCTCTTGGCTCTTAAACCAGCCCAGGTCCCTACAACACCATGAACAACATCAGAGTTCTCTAAAGTATGCCTGGATGAGTTATTTCCAGGTGCTGGGATGACTGCAGCACAGGACTATTCCCAGCAACTCTTTTTCTACTGAGGAAGCAAATGGGAACGTGTGACATAAAAAATACAACAGCAGTTTTGTGCAATCAGAGACTTCCTAGTTGTGCATGAATCCTTTGTTAATTAGTTATGCCAGTTTCAAGGCTACCTTAGTGAAAAATAGCAACAAAGTGTTTTAACATATTTATGTCTTTAAGTAATTCACATCCATTTATTACAGAGGCCCAACATTTGGAAAAACCCACTTCTATTGCCTGTTGTCACCTCTCCATTTCTACAACTCATACTTACAAACATTACCTCAAAGATTCTTTTACTGAAAGAAACGTGAATTCAAGTATTTAAGAGAAAGATAGAAATAGCCATTTCTCAGTTTGCCTGTCCCAGCAATGTAATATATCCCTGCACGTTTTTCAAAGGAAATTACCCCATTCTACGAGATCAGAACACAAACTTGTCACTGGCAAGAATCCAAGCAGAAGAACGAGGAGGTCACTGACTGAAAGACATAGCGTTGATAAAACCATTATGTCCAAAAGTTGCTGACAGACTGAATGAGTTAGACAAGAGATAATTAAGTTCAGCTTTGCTATTGCAAGTTCCCTTGTGCATTTCTGTGACCGCTCGGCAGGACAGCAGAGGCTTAACAAGCCTCAAATACCATCCTACTTCATTTACATCCCATGCACCACAGCCGCCTTTGGCTTCTTCATTGACCTCATTGACCTGTTTTACAATGTAGCACTTCTTTTCAGTATCTATTTAACTTCAGAAATACTGTAGACATACCTTAGTGATGTAAAGGCGTCATCTAGCACTAAGGGAAACAAACATTTTGCAAAAATCTCTTGTGGTATCACTGTTTTTAAAAGTGCAGGACAAGACAGTGAACACCACTGCCTAACCTGTGGCCTCTAAACCCAGGCATAGAAGGTGTGTTAAATTAAGCCTTTGGAACCACATAAACATTTTCATTCACCTGTGCATAATTTAATTTAGAATCCCCTAAGGTACTAACGAAAAGCCCATCAAATTACTTCATTAGAGCTTTTGTCTCTTCACTGGCTAAATGAGTAAGTCGAGAAGTACTGCAGGTATATGTAGTTTTCAGAGAACCTGAAACTTTCTACCCTTCCCCTCCTTTCCTTCCTCCACGCAGCGAAGGACTGTTTTTACCTCCAAACCAGGAGTAGGGGTTTATTGCCTCTTAGCATATGCTATTTCAGCACTTTAGTTGACTACTTTGACTTTTGCAAGCCTCTCCTTACAAACAAGTAGTTGGAGAAAAAAGCTTTTTGTTACATACCATTTTTCAATAGATCTAGTATCGGAATGAAATTACTCAAAAAAAAAAAACAACTACTTCAGCTGGAGTAAGTTTAACGGAAGTTCCTTCTACGAGTGACTGCTTGTCTTTTCCTTATGTGGCTACAAATAAAGCACCACCGAAGTACCTTAGGTTTTTGTAGCTTAGTTGCAAAAAATAACTCTTATTTTTATCTGTACAAACAAAATGGATAGAACCCATCAGTTCTAGGCGTTATGCATAGATGTGTAGAGAAAAAATCGTTTTAACATTTTTGTCACAGAATGCTGCATTCTGCCCTGAAAGCCCATCAGTTCATGGTGCACTATCGCTTTCATTGGTTTCAAATATTTTGAAAACCCTTTCCCGCGCTTATCCTTAGTGGGCGGCAAGCTTATAGTTTTAACGGATCAGATGGTCTTGGTCATAGCAGAAGAGAAAGTTCAGGAAGCTTCCTATGCATAGCGTAGGGATAGAATGAATGGTACTGTATGCAAGGGGGACAAGAACAGAGCCCAAAGCAATTTGCGCGTATTCACGGTAACCCATTGCAAAGCGTTCTCCTTTTCAACAAGCATCAAACACTTGGAAGTTGGATAAGTGCATCGTTACATCTCCCAAGCACGGGGACTGGGGAGGTAGGGAGGCATCAGGTTAAATGTAGGATCTGGAAAAACCGATTCAGTAAAAAATAGCTTTGCTCCCCTGAAACTCAATTTTTCAACAAATCTGCAAGCAAGGAGAACCCAGGTGCAAGATGACTGTGGTTCAGAGTTACTTTGGGGTGGTTTCTACAAAGGGAAGGCTTTGCAGAAGAAAAGACGATGTAGGCACATACTTCCACCCCCCACCTCCGAGCTGATTACGTTTGCCCTCTGCTCTGAAAGCTGGAGCAGCTTTCTGCCGAAAAGCACGAGAGACAGACCGAAACTCTCACGAGGCTTTTGAACCGGGTGCTGAAAAGTGCGAAAGAAAACTGCGGGAACGGGAGCTGTCACACGCGACTTCCCTACATCGGGCTTTGGTGCACTTCGTTCTGTCTACGGGGAAAAGAGTGCCACCGTTGCTGCTCTTCGGCAGTAGCGCTGATCTCGCCCTGTGGCCCAGGGCAGGCGGCAGCTTAATCTAGGAAGGACGCAGGAGAAACCGCCCGCAGCCCGTTGCCTTGCGGGCAGCGGCAGGGGAGCCGCCGGGCGCGCAGGGCGAGCGGGCACCCACCGTCCCGTCCCGTCCCGTCCCGTCCCGTGCCGTGCCGCCGCCGGGGACGCCCCCGCCTCCCGCCGCGCCGCCCGGGCCCCGCCGCCGCCGCCGCCGCCCAGCCCGGCCCCTCCGCGGCCCAGCGCCGGGGTCTCCCCGCCCGCGCCCCGCCGCCAACTCACCCAGCTGGAGCTGCTCGCACCGCCCGCGGGGGTTCCTCCCGATCCGGCACCGGAAAATGGCCCCGGGGTTGGCCACCGAGCTGTTGGCCGGCCAGCTGGCCCGCGGGGCGCCCGCCACGAGCCTGCGGGGCAGAGACGGGCAGCGTGAGGGGCCGCGGCCGGCGGAGCCGGGAGAAGGCGCGACGGGCGGAGCGGGCCCCCGCGGGGGGACGACTCACCATCGCTCCTCGCCGTGGCCGTGCAGCAGAACCGAGTACCCGAAGAGGGTCCCGTTGCCCCCCCGGAAGAGCAGCGGGTGCTGGGTGTCCAGGTTGTAGGCCCGCGCCGTCGGCAGGCACTGCCACAGCAGGAGCAGCGGGGCGGCCCAGCCCGCAGCCCCCCTCGCCGTCCCGCAGCTCCGCATGGCTCCGGCCGGCCGCAGGCAGAGGGGCGCCCGCCGCCGGCTTCCCGCCTCGCTCCGCGCCCCCGCCCTGCCCCGCCCCGCTCCGCCCCGGGACGGCGGCAGCCCGCGCCCTGCGCTGCCTCTGCCACCGCCGGGCTGGGCCCGGGCCGGGCCGGGCGGCCCCCGCGCTGGCCGGGGCGGGGGCGTCCCCTTCGGACGGCGGAGGAGTCGCTCGGCCGCGCCGCTTCCTCCCGCGCAGCGGCAGCCCCCTCTCCCTTCCCGGGCGGCGAGCGTCGGGTTTCTCCCCGCCCCGTCCGCGCCTGCGGGGGTGCTGCGGCAGGGGCACGGCCCCCGGGGCGACTCCGTGTCCCCGGGCAGGGCACGGCCCTGTGGGACGCCGCCATCCCCACCCCCGCCCCCGGCGGGGCAGCGAGGGGCTCGGCTCGGCTCGGCTCGGGTCCCCTCTCCTCTCCTCTCCTCTCCTCTCCTCTCCTCTCCTCACCTCAGCCGCGGTACACCTGCCCGGAGGGCGGCGCGGGAGAGCTGCCTGTGTGCGGGGCCGGCGGGCGGCCCGCAGGAGGTGGCGAGCGTTTTGGCGGCAGAGGACGAAGGGAGAGCCAGCAGGCTTTCCCCAAGAACTCCCCGCCGGCTTTCCCGCCCCAGCTGCCCCTGAAGCAGCGCCCGGGCCCAGTTAGTTCGGTTTCCTGCTCGCGGAGCCCGTCTCCCCTGAGCACCAGCCGGGGAGCTCCAGCCAAGGGCAGACCCGTCTTCTGGGGGGGGGGAACTGTGAGGTGAGGCTGGCGTTTTCCTTTCAGATTTCGAAAAACAATCCCACTACCCCTGTTCTGTAAGCCTTCCCGCACCGTCATTGCTCTGAGGGGGTCTTCCTTGCCCACCCCCCCGCGGTGTGGGATATTTGAGTCCTGAAAGCAGTGCCCTAGCAGCAGAGGACAGTCCTGAGCCCAGCCTACCCATGCTGATGACTTCTTCCTTCCGCGTGGGATGAAATCAGAACAACCGGCCCATCACTTCTTTTACAGTTTAGAGTAACTTTTTCACATTCCTGTTCAGTTCTTCAGTTGCTGACAAAGTTACCAGCCATTCCTCCAGACAGCATGGGAACAAAGAAAAACCTGAGTATCATGCAAGAGATCTGGTATTTAGCAGGCCTTGGAAAAGGCTCCCTTGATCTTAGCGAGGAGCTTTACTGTGTGTGTTTTCAGAAGTCAGTCACTGACTCTTGATTTCGCTCTTACTGAATCATGTGCCTACTGAAATCAAGGCTGTTACTTCTACCTACAAACCTTGCCTCACTGAAGTCACTTGAATGCCAGGGCTTCCCTGCTGCTCTAATAATCCATGTATGCGGATAATCTATGTATAACAGTATTTTGAGCCAGAGGAACAAGAACATAAGCACTTCTTCAAAATGAGAAGTTTAGTGACAAAGATTACTTACCATATCTGGAAGACAAATCCAGTATCATTTCAACTATCGAATATTATACACATCAGAAATAACTGGGAGATGGTAGAGTACCATCCCCTAATAAAAATTCAGAACACAGCATTTTAGGCTTCTTGGAGTAAAAATCCCTTTAATTTCCATTCAGTTGGTGGAAATGTGGGAAGCTTAACACTTCTGCAAAATGCTGAGCAACTACCAGAGCAGGATGCTGAGGCAACGCGGAAGTGATACATCTTGTCATCCTAAGTGCATGCAGATGTGCTGCTCCTGGGATGAGATCAGCACGTTGCAAGATCTGACGTTTGTCAGTCAGTCAGCAGTGTATCTTTTTTTAAGTCCTCATCTCTAGAACCATCAGAGGGCTTCCCTGGATCACATTGATGTGGAGCAGTGACTATTTCGTGTAAAGGAGTTAAACAGCTCCTTTCAGCTGCTATTCATCTTTCTTCCAACTTCTGACATCAAAGGAGTTACAACAATCAACAGCAGCTGTGAATCTGCATTTCTACCAGTCAAGAAGTTTTCACCATCATTCTGAAAGCAGCAAACCAAGCATGATTCAAAACTGAAATGCTAAATTGTGGTTTAGTTGGTGAGAATCATAACATTGTTTCACCACTGCCCTAACCACTTTGCCAGTTTTGGGGGACTTTCAGGCTTTTCTCCAAGAGATCATTACAATTCCTGTGTTCATTTCTTATTCACAAAAACGGACACAAAGCTCCATCCCTTGAATGATGGAGAAGGGAGCAGTTTCCCAGACTCCTTTTCCATTACAAGTTTATGTCCTAAACATCTCCGTTCTTTCTGCTCTCCCTCAAGACCTATCTTAAGTCTTACCATTTTGCAAATGGGTGATGCAGGAGCCAGTGACTGCGTCTGAGCAATCTCTTGGCAGCTGTATTTCTAACAGAACCCCACCCTAACCCTCAGGAACAAGTTGCAGTCTCCTGACCGATATTGTGGGGGTGAGTTTGGGGAAAGAGAGATACTGCTGAAGGTTTTAGGGACTTTACAGACCCTCCAGTCTAGTGGCCCCCGGACTGCTAAAGAGGGCATTGAGCTTGTGGCGGGGATCCTAGCTGACAGGAAAAGGTAGGTTGTAAAGCTGTGGGATTCAGTTATTGGCACATAAATAGCTGCTTATGGGATGCAGATGAGAACTGTACTGTACCTCACCTGTCAGGAGGAAACGTGTCTGTTGTCTCCTAGACTGCGCTAGAGTAGATGTGATCATGATCCACCAGGCATCAATGAAATAAGTGGAACATAAATCCACTGGAGTGTGAGAAATCCATATTTTGAGAAATATTTGAGGGTTTTAGTACCAATCAGGTGCATGACCAGGCAGAGAGCAAAATCAACACAAAACCGACAAAATGTTGTAATTGAGAGAGAACTTGAGTTTTATTAGGGATTAGGAGAACTTTCAGAAAAGGTGGAACTAGTACTGGAAGCCAAGAACCCATATTTATAAAGAAAATATGTATTTTTATATATTTTGTTATCTTGAAATAATAAAAAGAAATTCTTCCCAAAACATCTTGCCACTATGCTATCTGGACAGCACATCTCCCATAGTCCTCTGTGAGTTAGCAACACTAGAAGCAAAATATCACAGTGACTTGCTCTTCTGCTTGACATTGGTTCACCATCTAAGGCAATTTCAGAGGAGCTATTGGGATGGTTTGTTAAGTGAGAAAGTATATTAGTCCACAGTTTGGCAAACATTTTTTATAGCAGATGCGTGCACTTCATCTGACTGTCCTCATCTCTTGCTGCTCATTCTTGAGTCATACTGCTGCCTCTGTTACACTGATACTGTTCTGTGTCTGAGCAGTGAACCAGATCAGAGAAGTGATCTGGGTTAAAAATAACCCAGCAAAACCCCCAAACCTGGATCAGATTTGCAGTGCATATGTTGTGTGGCTAGCCAGTTGTATTGGTTGTATTCGTAAGGTGGTTTAAGCTGCTGCTGCAGCTTTAGGAGCTTCCTCAGGCAACAGCCTTAACTTTCTAGAAGAAGTGGCAAGAGCATGCAAAGTTAAAGCCTACACATCTACCTCAAAATGGAAGCAGAAATCCATTTCCCCAGCATTGATCTCCTGCTGGAGTTCAGGGATCTTGGTCCAAATGCTCTGCTGCCTATGTGTGACGGGTCCAGCTTAAAAAGAGCTATATTAGAGTAAACCGGATTTACTGGTGCCATAAATGACAACACACAACATCATGTGAACAAGGTGACCATACAGTTCTTTATAGGACCATATATGGTCCTTCAAGATTTAGTATTTCAAATGCAATTATGAGGCAGTAACTACTGCTGAGATTTTCATGTGTTAGTTTTTGCATTTGGAAGGGGTATGAAAGGAAGTCACTGGAAAGAAGAAAACTTGCCTTCCCCATAGCTGTTCAATTTGGGAAAAGCAATGGTTTGAGTCTTTAATCACTCTGTCAACATTGCTTACCTGTAATACATCCAACTGCTGGTGAGAAGAAAGGAAAGAAAATCACTGCAGAAAGAACATACTCGTTCTGAATGACTGTCATTAGCGTTCTTCTGCATAACCAGTACTACTCCCTTTTTGATTCCCTAACTTGGAAGGCATTTGTATTAAATTAAGCCCTGTGTATGGGCTGATGTTGGGTAACTGATCACAAGTGCTTCACTGTGTTGCAAATACAAGGGAAAGCACATGTTCCTAAGAATCTTTGTGCATATGCCTGCTTTCAGCTGTGTCTGTCCTTGGTCTCCTTTGTGTCATGGAAGCCTACCACTGCTTATTGAAGAGCATCTCCAAATCTACTCTCAATTAGAAATAAAAACAATCGGAGGCTGATTTCCGGTTCCTAATTAGAAAGAGTTGAAAGTTTCATTTTGAAATTAAGCACATCAATATTGGTATTTCAAATTGAAATTTTCTAAACCTTTGTAATTCACTGAAACATGAAAAATCTAAGGTTTTGGTCAGACCACAACTATGTCTTGATTTTCTGTAAGCTCCATTCCCCCCCGCCCCCAACAATGGCAGTGGGCCAAAGACTCTATTATTCATATGCTGTCATCTGAGAAATTATAGAAGGCAAATATACTGTTACACTTACCCCTAAGATTCTCTTCAAGAAACTTCATCTTCCCTCTGCTGTAAGATATATGTGAGCTTGCACGAAGAGGATATATTGTCCACTGACAAGTATAATTAAGCACAGATGTCTGAGGCACCAAAAAGCAGCTAATATTAGCAAGGGTCTTAATTTTTATCATTTTGCTTATGTTCTCTTTGGAGATCAGAATTTCAGTTAGAATCAGTTAAAGAGGAAGAAGCTTTTCATTTAATCAGCAAATAATGTCTTCACGCTCACGTGATGTCTTTTTAGGAAATACTGTAAAGAATTTTTTTCTTCCCTTGAACACTTGTGTGGGTGAAGTAAAGACAGGCTTTCCAAAAGAGCTTTCTAATATTTAAGCTTATAATGGTATCATACAGACAATGACTATGGCAACCTGACTACGAGAAGCAAACAATAGATCATTACAGTTAACAACAGCTTAACTAATGACTGCATTCTGATTTACAGATAGGTAAGACTGGAAATTAATCATTATATATGTATGTGCAATTAATGCATTGCATATCCTTTTTCTTTCTTAGATTTTTGCCTCAGATTTTTGAGTTGCAAGGTCAGATCCAACCATAAATAATTAGTTTTGAGTGGAGCTGGGCAGTAACCTCTTTTCCCATCCCAAAGGAATTGCTGAGTTTTTGAAACTTTCCCATCTCAAATTGAAACAAAGAGTTTTTTCACATGCCATCTCTGTGTCTTCTATTGCAAAAGTCTGGATCAGCACAGTTGGAGGATTATTCATTATTTTCAGCTTTTAAAACAAATATTTTTTGTTTGATACAGTTATTTTGACATGAAAAGCAAATAAGTATGTTCACAGAATTTCAACATAAAAATTTATTTAGTTTTCATTTTTTCAAAATGAATAATTTCTTTAAATCGACCCTTTCATGCAATTAATTTCCATTTCAACATATTACTATCTCCACAAAAAAATTCCTCACCTTTTCTTGATATTGTGAGTTTCTAGTTTTTACATATTTCTATTCTTCCATAGGTTCCACGTGTCTGCTGAAGAGATTGGGTGCAATGGGGATGGAACAGAATCCATAAGAACTTTGCCTAGATTTGTTTCTTAGCTGCAAAGTAACTTTAAATTAAACATTGGTCTGTTGCTTCTGCTAGGCAAGATAAACCAGAGGACAAGCTAAAAGCACAAGCTTTGGTTATTTAACTACAGTAGTCCAAAGCAGATATTAGTTTTGCTGACAAGAAGCATCAGTTCTGTACTCAGGTATGAATTTATACAGCACTTATCATCACTAGATCAAAATCACTTGGACATATGATAGTTTCAATTTGTATCAGCCTTTGAGAATGTGCATATGTCAATACAATGAGACCATTATGTTACACAGGACTGCCTTAATAGTTGTTATTTTCCAAAGGTGTCCATTCAAGGGTACTTGAATGACTGAATATTTTGAGAGGGGTGGGGGTGTTCTTTGCTCTCTCTCTCTTTTTTCTTTTTATTTTTTTTCTTTAATAATTTGTAAAAAAACCCAAAACCAAAACATGGTAAATGATTGGTGAAAGCCGGACAATTAATAGTTTAGAATCTGTGGGTCAAATGGTGCTGAGGCTCCATAGGAAAAATGAGCACGATGAAAACAGCCCCCAAATTATGAAGATTTTGGTTTTGTGCGGAGCATGTTCTTTCAGCAGTGACAACGGTTGTGTTTCAGATAGGAAAAAAACTTGTAAGACCCCCTTATTTCTTGAAAAAAACCCCACCAAACCAAAACAGTTGTTGGAAGAAAACTGTTGAAAGGAAACATCTGGAGGAAATGCCAGTGCAATTTCAATCTTGTCTTCAGGATATCATAACTTACATTTTCCAGGATGTGATACTGTGCTTCATCAGACAACATCGTAATGAGATCATACCTCTGAATATGGACTCCAGGCCACCTTTATGAAGCATGGTAATCATTATGTATGATTCTGCTTCCTGAGACAGTATATTAGAAATACATCTTATCCATTGGTCATTTCTTTGATGCTAGCATAGAATCCTAGATATGCACAGAAATTATTACTTCACAAACTCCAAATCTATGTGAGGATGGAAGCAGCCCTGAGATATCAACAGAGTTGCAGAGAAAAGCCTAAGACAAGCAACAGCTAAATCCAGGACAAAATATGATAAGAAGGAATTATGGTAGAAGGCAGTGAAAATTCAGTGATTTTGTATAGCCATACACAATGTGAGACTTCTGGAATTTTTCAGGGGAGATGAAGAAAGGAGATCATTCTAGCTTGTTATGTACGTTATGTACGTATATTAGTGTTGTTCTAACAATCCTTCCATGGATGCTCTTAGTACTATTACAAAAACCATCCATTCCCCATAATGCATCTTCATTGATTTATTAAGCTCTTTAAAAATTAGGGAAAACAAAAACTTTCTGGCAAGCTGTCAGAGCTCTAGTTGTTAAAATGTTGACTTAAAATGTCCTTGGTACTGGCATTACCTTCATAAGTAGTTATTTACTAGCTGTGTTTCTACAATTTCATAGTAATCAGGTCCAATAAAAGTTTAGACCCTCACATTTTAAATGTAAAGAATTTTTGTTGGTTTGCAGGAACAAGACCAATCCGAGTATCATTGTCGTGTCGTCTGCAAGAGTGTTTTTTAAAGTTACAGTCTCATATTCAAGGAAAATGTAAGAGTATTGAGACTAGGCAGAAAACAAACTATGTAGAGAATATACTACTAAGAGTTCATCCACTTACAGGTAAACTTAGTTGTCCCTGTTCCTGGTTTTTGCTGAAGTAGGCCATGTCTATTTACCTAGGGGGGGTTCTGTATAGTGATCCACATAATAGGCACCATAAACAATGTTACATCTTGTTGCTATAAACTTGTAATGGAATGAAACAATGAGCTGCTGTCCTACTTGGAGAAGTTTCTCTGAGTTGTCTTGGCTCTGTTTTAGAATACTATATGTAGCAGCTTGAATATTTTCTTTTTTAGGTTTTGATTTTAACATGTCCTAATTCTCAATTTCTTTCTGAAACGTTGTAATCGTAGCTGGACATATTTGAAATGTATGTAGTCTTTTGTGCACTTGCAAACTTTACAGACTTAACACCCAATGTACATGTATGAGCTATGTACATATGTATTTTAATCTCATATATCCATGGGTATGTCTTCTGTTGCAAAATGGACCTGGAGCATTCATAGCATAGTCTTATACTCTTTCATTAACTTATCCTAAAAATCTGCACACCCTACTTACATAGGCATCAGGTCTGAAAAAAGTTATTCTCTGTTTTCAGTGAGTGCTTATCATACCTGAGCAGGTGCCCCAAAGTATAGTCTGTACTGAGAAGTGAATACCCCGACTGCATTGCTCCTTCTGTTACCAAAGAATATTGATATTCAGCTCTTTGTTGCTAAAATACGTCACCCCCAAAACAATTGTGTGTTACAGCAGCACAATAAGCAAGATGCTTTAATAAACAAAAGTTTCAGCAAAAGGGCCTTCCTATAAAAGCAATATTATATTATAATTCTAAGACATCAGTGGTTTCCTAAGGAAGTGGTAAGATAAACCATGTTTTTTCTTTTTAATGAGACAGTACTTCCAAAAGTCAGGGAAAGACAATATGTCTGTCTTCCACGTAGTTGAGGTTTGCCTCCAACTAAGCATGCTAATCTTTTTTGTTGTGGGGGAGAACCTTAAAGACATGCATCAGTTATTTTATGCCAAATGCATAAACGTTTATACAGAAGCAGAATGAACAGTGAAACTGATTATTTAATAACTCCAATAGCACAAATGATTCAGAAAATCCCTCATGTCCTGGAGGACCATGCAAGCATGTGTTCAGCTGTAGGACAGCCCCGAATTTTAGCGAACGTAAAGTTGAGCTCATACATGAACATCCTGGTTAGAGACTCGGTGACTGAACTTGTACCAGCTCCTAGCTTTCGTTTTGAAGCTGGTTCCCCCAGCTGTATTTGTTTTCCCCAGCTCCTGCACCAGAAGGCTCAAGGGGTATAGCCAGGTCCTGCGTGTGTTCCCCACATTCCGCTCCCCCGTCTCTTCTCCAGGTTGAAGAAGCTTGGCCTAATTCGTAACTCCTTGCATGGAAGCCGTTATGCCTTTAATGAGTCCTTACTGAAAGGTTGTTTTGGGTGTCCGTGGCAAGGTGCTGGCAGCAGGGCAGCTGCGGGGTGTCCTCTGTGGGACGAGGCCAGGGGCTGTCCCATGCTGGACACAGCTGGTTCCAGCTGGTTCCAGCCAGCTCCTCAATGGACTCCCTGCAGACCGGGCCAATCGGCAAAGTTGGTGGCACCTCTGAAAATATCTAACAAAGGGCAAAACGCTGCACAGGCAGTGAGGTGTGAAGGAGAAAAGAATGAGAAACAGCCCTGCGAACACCAGGGTTAGGGAAGGAGGAGAGAGAGGAGGCACCCCAGGTGACAGAGCAGAGACTCCCCTGCAGCCCGTGGAGAGGAAAACGCCATAACAGATACCCAGACTGCCGCTCATGGAGGACCCCACCCTGCAGCCAGTAAGGCATGTTTTCCTGATAGGAACTGTGGCCATGGAGACCCCATGCTGGAGCAGGTTACCCTGACAGGAATTTTGGCCCTGCAGAGCCCACACTGTAACAGATTTTTCCTGACAGGAGCTGTGGCCTACGGAGATCCCATGCTGGAGCAGGTTCTCCTGACAGGAACTGTGGCCATGCTGGAGCTGGTTCTCCTGACAGAAACAGTGGCCCATGGAGAGCCCACGCTGTAGCAGAGTTTTCCTGACAGGAAATGTGGCCATGGAGAGCCCACGCTGTAGCAGTTTTCCTGACAGCAACTGTGGCCACGGAGATCCCATGCTGGATCATGTTCTCCTGACAGGAGCTGTGGCCATGGGGACCCCATGCTGTAGCAAAGTTTTCCTGACAGGAACTTTGGCCCTGGACAGCCCACGTTGGAGCAAGTTGTCCTGACATGAACTGCGGCCATGGAGAGCCCATGCTGTAGCAGATTTTTCCTGACAGGAACTGTGGCCATGGACAGCCCACGCGTAGCAGAGTTCTCCTGACATGAACTGTGGCCCTGGACAGCCCATGCTGGAGGTGGTTCTTCCTGACAAGAACTGTGGCCTGTGGAGAGCTCATGCTGGAGCTGGTACTCCTGATAAGAAGTGTCGTCCTGGAGAGCCAACATGGGAACGGATTTTTCTGAGAGGGACTGTGGCCCTGGACAGCCCATGCTAGAGCTAGTTCCCCTGACAGGAGCTGTGGCCCTGGTGAACCCACACTGTAGCAAGTGATCCTGACAGGAATTGCACTCATGCTGTAGCATGTTCTCCTGACAGGAACTGTGGCCCATGGAGAGGAACTGGAGTCAGGGAAAAATGTGAGAAGGAAGGAGAAGCAGAGAGGGACTCATGTACTCACAATAACCCCACATTCCCCAGGGTGTGATTGGGGTATATAGAGGACCTGGGAATTAAGGAGTTGAGTTGGGAAAAAAAGTTGTGGTGGTGGGGAAGGTGGTGTTTTAATTTGTGTTTGTTTCTCACTCTCCAGATCTATTTTAACTGGTGTGAAATTATTTTTCTCCATGTCAGTTCTTCTTTTCCTGATGGCAGTAACTTATAAATGACCTCCCTGTCTTTATCTTGACCCACAAGATTTTCATCATACTTTTTCCCCTCGTCCTGTTTGAGGAGGGGGAGTGAGAAAGCAGCTGGGTGAGTGTCTGGCAGCCTGACAAGGTCAAGCTACCACAAAGTTCCAGACCTTTTCCAATTCCACAATACTGCTCTCAGTGTAAAGGGACTAGGGCTGTAAAATTTGAGGTATAATCAATATTCAGGGCAATAATCAAGATAAAAGTGAATGGATTTATATATTATCATGAAAATGTTCTTTATTTAACTTTCTTTACTAAAACTTGATTTGGCTTTTTTTTTTTACTTTTTTGATACAGGTTACCATGACAGTCATGATGAAAGAAGGCTTAATCAAGGTCTAGTACATGCAGAAGACTCAACCTAGTTCTTCATAACGAAGCGGTAAGAAACCACACATTATTTGATTTTTCTAGACTTTAAAGTGATGTGGAATTTCTCATATGATATATAAGCAAAGGATCCAGCTCTTGGTTACACAAATATCTCCCTGGGGCTTACAGCTATTACAAGCTCAGTATTATGCCTTGCGATCTTGCCTCTGATAACCCGTCCCTATCATGTCTTCCCCTTGAGAATCCTCCCTGGGCTGTACAGAGGGTTGAAGAGTTCAAAAAGGGCTGAGGATCTTGTACTAAATATGTGAATTTGTATCAGTTTTAGATAAGGTGAATGAAGAATCTACAGCATAGTATTTATTACATAATGATTAGAGATATAAAAATGCATCATAAGTTTTAGAACAAAGGCTTTTCTTATTTTAGGCAGATTTTCTTTTTGTGGTCTGTCATAGCTTTAGAGCAAGTGAAAAGATGTACTAATGAAAAAACCACACCTATATTTAAGCATCATTATAAGTTATATGTAATAACACTTACAATTTTATATAAAAAATTATATGGGTATTAACCTACCATGTAAGAAGAGAACAAAAATAACCGAGCCATCTTCTTTCTTGCAACATACCTGAACAACAGTTTTATCTTCATTCTTACTGCCAAGATTATTTCATGTACACAAACTGTTCATAAATGAAGTAATGTCTACTTTTTTTGAAATTAAAAATCCCAAACTTGGACTTGTGTCACCTCCTTTTTCAGAAGCTTTTTGAATATACACATTGTGTTGGCTGCTTGTTCATCTTTCATGGTTTAGATCTTGAAAATGTCATTAGATGCAGTTTATGAAGATTGTGAAATCAAATATCTCTAGTTTTATGTATTTCCAGGGGGTCTGGTGTTTGAAATTAAGGAAGCCACGTGTGTCAGTCTAGTAGTACAATTCTGCTCCAAAAAAGATACTTGGGTCCAGTGTTCATGGTCATTCAGTTCGATATATCCATAAAATGCTAAATATTTTTTAAATAAATCTCTGTGAGACTTTTCCATAGAAAGGGAGATCCAGTGCTTCTGAAATGATTAGGAAGCTGCAATGACTGTTGGACTTCAAGCTTATGGTAGATGACTAGAGAAGAATAGAACAATCCCAGAAGTTAATGGTAGTAAAGGGCTGCTTTCCACAAGGGAAAAGAATTGCAGCTTTTCAAGTGTCTCTGTGTTTAAAGGAACAAGCTGACTGATGGAAACCTCAGTGCAAATGTTAGTGTTCCCTGAAGCTTGTTTTATTGGTGTGCTCTTCTAGACACTGCTTTCTAAAATGAACTTTTTTTTTCTATTAATCATTGTTTATGCCCGCTAACTCTTAAGTATAAGCAATAGGTAATTATTCACAAGGGATGTTGCTTTTCCTTCATTTTCATATTTATACAAAAGATAAAGCAAAAAGAAGTATTGGCATTAAAATTTCACAGAAAAAAAGTAATCTGGAAACAAAAACATTTCACTTTTACAATCATTAATTGTTTGGAGTCTGCTACTGCAGTGAGTCCTTTATGTGCAGAAGATAGATATAGAATGTAGATATAGATGTAGATATAGATACAGATGTATATGCACACATACACCCACGATAGTGAAAATACTATCCTTTGAAAGGGCTTAAACTGGTGCCTATGCATCTTTTAAAATCTACAACATGGCAAACTGTATTTCAAGAGCTATAGTCACTGAGAAGAGACAACGCAGCAAGCACTATGCTACTTAGGAGAAAGGCCTGTTTAAGTCTGGGGTGATATCTGAAGGACAGATTCAAAAGCACAAAGGAAGTGTCATGCATAGTTCCGGTATTTGGATCAAAATTGCAGCTCTGGATCTAATCAGTTGAGCACAGAGTCTGACTTCAATAGATGCACATGTAGGAGTAAGTAACTGTTCGCCATCTTAGGCTGTAACAGCCATCAGAGCTCATAATGAGCTGTGACCTATAGAGAAATACACCACAGTAAATCATGCAGATCATATATTAAAAACTTTAAGATGCAGCAATACAGTTTGTTAGGCAGACTGCAGACTTGTACTCCATGTCTCAAAGATAGATAATATATGCCTGAGGGATGGGGGTGGGGGATGAGAGGTCAGTGGAGTTAGACTGATTTACACTAGCTGAGAGAATCTGGTATGGTGAATTATTTTCAATCATTCCTTAAGTGGTAGATACATATTTTTATCTTTCTAAAATCTCCCCCCCACACACTTGTTTCTGTTCAGCAGTGGTTGCTGACATTAAATATTTGAAAGCAATTTTGCCACAAGTAGGGCCAGTTTCAGTGACAGCTGAAGTTTTCCCATAAACTTGTGTGGATTATGCAATTTAAATGGACAGAATTCAATCTTAGCTGCCTGTCATGTTGATCATAATCACAGTTACTTTTTAGAGAGTATTTTTGTGGTCTTTCCACGTACGATCTCTGCAACTCAGAGTGTTTGCATACCACGCAGCATCTGGCTTCGTTTTTACAGGATCTTAACAGATGCAGTCAGGAACAATGTACAACTCCCTGAAGTCTAAAAATAATTGTATTGCAGTAATCTCTTATGCTATAATCCATATCCCATACAAATATAATAATCATATAGCATTGGAAATGACTCTGAAAAATCAGAGGAAATGCCCACAGCATGTAGCCACTGAATCTTTCATTTAACAGAGAAGAAATATTAGAGATAGAGAATACTTAAAGAAATATATTGAAATCTTTATGTCAGAATCATTTTAACTTAAATCATGTTGGAAAGATTTTGAATATCAAATCAACCCTCCATATAAAAGATGTAAATGACATATTTTTTTAAATGAGTACTAGGATTTGGCCTGCATTATTTCATGTTAAGGAACTTACAAAATTGCTTCTTTTTTCTTCATATCAAGAAGGAAGAAAACTGTGTTTCTTTTACATTTGCAGTATAGATACACCGTTGTAACATACTGGAAGGAACTCTAACTTCATCAAGCCACATGTTGGGCTCACACTTTTAGATCTTTCACAAAAGTATCATTGACTGAAGTAAATGTTTGGCCTGAACAGATGAAAGTCAGAGAGAGCAGGGCAAAATGCCTGATGAAACACACTGCTTACAGTAACTTTAAAATAAATATTATGTCCCACAACTGTAAGGAACTCCAAGTACAAGTCATATGTAACCCTTCCAGATCCATGCAGCAGATCCAAAGTTAAATCCCGTCCTTAAGGTGATTGCTGAAAAGAATAATTAGGTGCTGAAAAGACTTCAGCCATTCATCAGTAAAACCATGTTTTGGGGTATTATTTTGCTGTAGAGACAATAGTAAAGCTAACGTTTGACTAGGGTTTTCCTTTCTTCTGTCCTGAAGTTTTGACTGGCAGGAAGAGAGGAGTATGGCTGTTGTCTAGGACTCTTGGGGCTCCAGCACGATGCTGGGCTACAGCCATTGGAACTAGGAACCACTAGTATAGTAACCATTACTGGGCTACACCCATTGGATCAGTAACCACTACATACAGGTTTTTTATGCAGGGCATGTGTAGTGAGATGGAAAATGAGCAAAATTAAGAACAGCATTGGGTTTGACTCTTCAAGTTAATACAAAGACCAGTGGCTTCAGGCCAAGCATGAAACAGGTGTCTGAAATAGTGTGCTATTGAGAAAGGATATAGTAATTCCTGCAACACATATAAGCAATCAAAGTGAGACCAGGCTCTGTGGACAGAGTATATGAACAGCATCAAGCATGTCTCCCCTATTACTTGAGACTTGGAAGGAAGGAGACTTGGAGGAAAAAGGAAATTAAAATTTTGTTAGTCATCTCACTCAAAATAGAATGAGCTTTGAAATCTGACGTCTCCATATATTACCAGCAAAGATGTCTCTAGTTAGTCAGATTTCCCCTGCAAAACATTAAAAAAAAAATAATCCTGGAATTAGATCTCTGTCTAATCACTTAGACATTCTAAAGGTAAATGATTTTCAGGAATGCTCAATTGTATGAAACAGAGATCATCTAATTAACATCTAAATAACAGGTGACTTGAGTGATCTATCACATATAATTATGTGCAAATAATAGCCTTACATTTCAGATAATCCATAGGCAGTAATTTGTTTGGACAAGTGTCAGTGAACAGTGATGACTAACAAGCAAATTCTGCAAGATCATGATTGGTTTGTGGTTCAGTTCTAACAGGGAAAATGACATGTAGTAAACAGAGTGTTAAATTTAAATGGTTCATCCAGTTCTACTTAAAGGCTTCTTGGGGAAAAGATGACAAGGTTTCTATTTTCATTTTCAGCAATTCATTTACGTATTGCAAATAACTCAAAGATAGCAAGTCAGGAATGTGCTCCCTTACAATATAAGCAACTCTAGCTGTGTGTACAATAAGACATTCTTTGGTGACAACATTAATCCAAAAAAGCCAGATGTATAACATTTTTATGTTTGCTTTTCTTGTCAGTTTCACATGGTTCCAATTTTCATCTCCTAAGGGTTTTTGTTCTCATGAGCAAGGTACACTGGAGAGCACTGCAAATTATCTGACATCCTTTAAGTAGAAAATTGAGAAATTTAGTGTAAGTCCTGAATCTGAGATGTGTACAGTAGCATAAATTATTTCTTAACATTGTTTAATTATTCTGGGTACTGAATACAACATTCAGCCAATAGTTAGTAATGTTTGTCTTTTTTCCATATTACACAAGTCTGCCCTTTCATATTTTGAATATCACACAGCTCTTCTTCAGCCATCCTTGACTTGAAGTTTGGTTGCATAACAAACCTTTGCTTAATCCTTTTTATCATCTTGCATTAGAGAAATAGCGGATGGTAGGGTTATTTATCTGCTCTTTTTGTGGACCCTGTTCCTGGATGACCTGCCAAGGTTAAGCGTGCTCTGATATTTGTGCAGAATCAGGTTTTCTTCACAGAGGCACAGCTTTCAACTCTAGAAGTATCAACTACACCCCCATAGAAATGGGATTTCTCCTATCCTCCAGTGAAGGAGAGGTGGTGTATATCTCAGTTATCAGGATAGAATATGGTGGGGTTTTTACTGATTTTTATACCCTAGTGCAACTCTAGTGCAAATTTCACCCAGATACAAATTTTAAGCTGGATGAATTTGGAAAATTCCTCTGAAAGAGAAAGTATCACTTCTGCTAGTAAGGGTTTTTTTGTCGAGTTATGCATCTATACTAAAACAGTTCTCAGTTTTGTGATCTTCTTTCAATGCAGATTAGGAAGTTCTTGATCTGAAAGTACAGAATAAAATAGAAAAAAAAAGCAGGTTTCCTCTTTATTTTATTCTATGATGCATATTTTTCACTTCACTGCAAATTTATGTTTTTCCCTACTGACTGAAGTATATTGTAATTACACTCATGCTCATACCATGTAGCGTAATACAGCAACAGCAGGAAGGTAAGGCATTTTAGATTTTTTTTATCAACCACAACAATAAATAACTTAGGCATATGGGAAATATGAAAGGACTTAGTATCTTAGCTCTGTATCTTAGCTTAGTATCTTTGCTTCTGAGCCATCAAACTGCTTCTGCAGTTTGTGGCTCAGAAGGGAAGATGAACTTGTATCCTCTGTTCAGTATGTTTCAATACTTTTCTCATCTATTATTATGCAGAGCATATTTAAAGCAACAGAACCAAAGCTAAGCACTTACTGAATTAAGTTTGATTTGTAAACTTCAGCAAAATCAGTGCTTCTTTTGGTCTTCCTGAAAATGTTTAAAGCAAGAGTAATTTTTCTGTGGGGCTTGTGGAAAAATAAAGCTTGCTCACTGTTATGATTTTAGATTCTGGAGCTAATTTCTGCTTCACTAGACTTTTTGTAAAATTAATTTGCTAATTAAACTATCTCAGAGGGGAATGAGAGGACAAATGCATTCTCAGCAGATGAAATGAACTGTTTCCATTTGGATAGATCTTTCTGGCCTCCTCAGAAGGTGTGGTTTGACTTCCTCAAGCTCCTCATGCTCAAAATAAGCATAGATACTAGCTAGCTTTTGTTTCCAGTGATGTGCTAGAACAAAGGCTCCTGTCTTGCAAACACCTTCTTTCAAGGTGAGAGGACACTAAACAATATAAAAGGCACTAATGAAGGTGCAGGCAAATCAGCAGTTCAGCCTGTACAAAGCAGGGGAAATTGTGAAGCACCCAAACTTAAAACTCGCATTTGAGTATAGCAATATTTATGCAACGGGAATTGGTGTTTTCAAACAGTGGAACATAATTGTCTATCTATCTCCTTTAGAAAGTTTTAATTAAAAAAATAAAAAGATAATTCTATTTGCAGTTTTGGTGACATTTTCTAAGGGAAAGGCATAGAAGGGGTGGAATGTCCTTTTTCAGATTAGTTTTACCAATGCTTCTCCTTTCTTATTAGCAATTCTTTGTTTCTACTGTCTTCTGACTTACTTTAAACTATACCCTGAGAAAATCTAAACTGTGCCACCCTATAGTGTGCATAGCTGAGTACTTCTTGAAAAGATCCAGGGAAAAGATGTCATTCCACTTTTCCACAAGGCCTGTGGGATTTGGAGGACTGAGCTTGCTAGCATTTTTATTCCTATACACCATGGGAGTGGGATAAAATTTCCAACTCATAAGAACAATTACTTTCTAGTTAAATCTTTAAAGTGAAATTTTCTAACTTGTTTTTGATCACATCTTTAGCTCCTGTGAGCTTTTTAGAGATATAGTCTAGTATCCCTTGAGTGCTTTTGAAAATCTTGTGGTTAATTTAATATACTCTTTTCTATGTCTCTAGCGTGATATACTTGCTAACAAAACTTTTGTATAGCATGCAAACATACAATTTTTGGAAGTTTTACCAACCATATCTGAAGGATTATTCTCTTTTCACAGAGAAAGGAAAGAAAATGTAACCAATACTCTATTTACTGGTCTTGGATAAGAATATAAAAATACTGAAAATATTTCTTAATCAGTACCAAATTTATTTCCTGCTGACTATGGGGAAAAGAAGGCTTAAAATCCTTTACGTAGTACTGAGCAGAGAAAGTGCGTATAAATGAGAGTTATATATGAAGTCAGTGAAGAATAAAGAGACTATTGTATGTAAGTGGTAAAGTGGACTGATTTCTGAAGGACAGAATAAAAAATGGGTGGGACAATGGGGTAGAGGAAGAAGTTCAGGATCTGTGGTATATGATATTTTTTCTGGTGTGTTCAGAGGTTGTCTCAGAATTATTGTTAGATATGATTATGGTTGCTATCAACAGATATTAGGATGAAGTTACATGGTCTGAAAAAACAGGAATGGTTTTCTAACCCAAAGGTCTGGGCATGTCATGTACACCTGAGTTAGAAATGGAACTAGGTGGAATTAGTCCGAGGTAAAGGCTTCAGTACCAACACCCCCCTAAAATGTATGGAGATATCAGCTTGCGTGAGTATATGGAATAAATCTAAAACTAGGCAAGCTGTTTTGTTTTTGAACTAGGATAAAAGAAGGCAGCTTATTTATGCAAGAGATGTTCCCAGTTACCTGCACTGGTCCATTTCCCCTCTGAAGGCAAGACATGATATAAGCAATAATGTGAGGTATGTGCATTATTACATCTAGCTGAGGTTATCTACATGATAAACTTCTACCCTACATGAAAAATGTCCAGATGACATCTGCTGCAAATATGACTCCAGTACTGAATAGGAATCGGATACAGAAAGAAAAGGACAGAAAATGTTGAGGCTGATCCAGTATTTCCTCAGTTATCTGTAGTAATTTTTTCTTCCCATAAGTACAACACAGTAGCATCAGGTGGAAAAAGTAATGAAGGACACACAGGAAGGTATTTCATCTGCAAATAAATTATTATCTAGGAGGCAATATCTGGCTTACTTACAGAAGATACCTCTAATAAAATTTTTAATTCCTTGCTTGCTATAACAACTGTTTTATTATGTTAATAAACAGTTTTGTAACAATGAAACATTAATGAGAACAAACAGCATGAACATTTTTGTAAAGTTACGTTGTTAAATATTTATAGAAATATATAAACTGAATAGCTACTGTATTAAATTAAATTGTCACCATTTGTGATAAATAGAACATATATTATGTAATAGTGTGATTTTAAATTGTTTAAACAATGGTGGTAAATGGTGGGGGCGAGACCCTGGAGTTTTCCCATTGAATTCAAAAGAGACTGGGCTGCTGCTGAAAAACCTTAATTTAGTAAATTGGAATCCATGACATACATGTGGAAAAGAATGTCATATGAGACTACCACTGCTGTGGGAGAAATTTTACTGTGATATAAGGGAGAACTTAATAAAAAAATTAATTCAGAAGTCACATGGAAAAGCTAGAAAGAAAAAGTCTCTCAGTCACAAGCAGAAGTTACTAGATCTGGCCAGAAATTTTCCATCAGAATCCTTTTCTGCTGAGAAGTGGAGCTTTAGTTCGGTCAAACAGACTGAAATTTTTAGTGTTTGTGATTATTTTCACTGGGGAAATAAAAAAGAAAGATGTGATTCCTTGGACTTGTGAATCCTTGCCTGGTCACCCAGTGGAGCCACTGTAGAGCCAGGGCTGCCCCAAAACCAGGGACCACTGCCCTGAGGGAGGCTCATCCCCCTGTGTCCTGGGGACTTTGGTCACTGCAGGGCTTCTGCCTTTCTGAGTGGAAGGGCTGGAGGCCTGCAGAGCTGGGTGACCTGCTGAGACAGTCAAAGGCCCACTCGATGGAACCACCTTGTCCTTAGGCCCTTGCTCCATGGATTCCCACCTGTCCCTTTTAATGACCATGCCAGGGGGTCAAATGGTTTAATAAGGCCATTGGTGTTTTTTCCGGATCATCCAACTTAGAAATCAATAAATCATGGAAAAGTAGTTCAGGGGCACACCTCCTCATTGGTCCAACCCTATGCAGAAGGCTGAGCCAGAGATGGGAGTACTATGCCTGTAAGTCTGGGTGGACACAGACATGTGCGTGCTGGAGAGAGCATCATGCTCCCTCGAGTTGTGGGGCAAGGCCTTGGCTGTAGGGTGTCTGCATGTGTGTGCGTGTTGTGGATCAGAAATCTTACAATAGAAATCGCCATCTACCTGCTATACCCATTCTGCTTAGTAGACAAATTGGAGATTTTGTGCCACTGAGTGATGCTGTTCGGTTCCCGCTGCTGCTGCTCTCTTAATGCTCCATGACAGACTGAAATAAGCTGATACTCCTAAACTGGGCTGAATGGACCTTCAAATATCTTATTTTCCTGTTCAAAGTTTCAAACAATTCAACTACAAAATATATTTATTCAGTATTAGCAAGAATATCTGTTGCTGCTTAATTTAAAAAGAGGATTAAACAATAGATCAGTATTAAAATATTAAAAAAAAATGTAAAGCCCAGGCAACCCAGGAAAGAAGGGACGCCTAACATTATGACTGCTTATGTTCTGAGCCAGAATTTTGCAACTCTGCTACCAGTTTCTAATCTTTGGGTTTTTTTTCTATAATATTTGAGCAGAAACAGATGTTTTCCACTACCAACAACTGATCTGTGTGTGAAGAATTAAGGGCATTATATACTGTCAAAGCAATGAGTGATATTTAACCATGCAGACTCCTGTTAACCCCAGACAGAACTACAGTGGTGAGCATCTGCATATTGTCCTCAAACCTTAGAGTAACCTATAGAGACAGTCAAGTCTCTATAAATGATATATATGTATTTAAAGAAACAGCTTGGTTAATTTAAATAATTCCAAACAAGGGCAAAGTTTAGTTTCCAGCAGTGTTGGAGCCATGGAATAGTTTTAGTTTACGTGATTCAACAATTTCAGGTATCAATCATGCATTTTAAAGAATAGTTTGAATCCTTTTCTTAAGTATCCTAGCACATTCAGCTCCTTTCGGTTCTGCAGGCCAGCCCCAGGGTGGGCTTAAATGTTCACTTCTGCTTAAGAGGATCACTGCCTGATACACTATTTTTATTGTTCCTACTCTGTTTCCCTTCTTGACCTGGACCCAAGAAACTGGGAAGTCAAGAAGTCAGCATTTCTCTTCAAGTTTCCTGAACACCCAGGCTGGAATGCTCAAGGAAGAAAGGCATTTAGCAATGATAGCTATGTTACTGCTGTCTCAGTACTGATCTTCTTGGCCATCAAGTTAGAATAAATTGTGTTATGGACAGAGCTTGTGTAAATCAGCCTCAGAGTCATGACAGAGCAGAGCCATCCTACAGCTCTTATCCCTCCACAAGGATGTTTTATGTAAGGTTCCCCTGGATCTAGCGTATTTAATAAATATCAAATCTGATGCTGTTACAATCAAAAAGTGATGATGGCTTGTTTTATATAGCCTTTGTGAAAGCTCATTCTTGCACATCCAAGTATTTGCTCCAAGATCCCTGTAGTTCATATAGTCAAGATGGGTACTAACAAGAGGAAATTCCCAAGTGCAACCAAGTTGCTTGAATTGAAAAGACTGCTGGAAATGACTTTTCCAAACCAGCATTTTCCAAAGTCATCACCATAAATCTTTCAACTACATTCCACACTTGTATTTTATGACAGAGTATTGCCCTTGTTATACCCGATTGGAAAGACTGTAATCTGTGCCTTCCCTGCATTAACCAAAAAGGCATACTGAAGGATGTTAATTTAGAAAAGATGAACATGATGTAACATTCCATAGTAATTTGCAGTTTGAGTAGTACTCATGTAACAAAACAATAATAAAGGGCCAGATGCATCAATGAGGCCACTCTTTTTAGCAGATGCAACACTGTAAATAAGGGATTTGTTATCAAAAGCTGCATGTCAGTCAATGGGCTATGTTAATTTGTAGTATGCATTTACTAAAAAAAAAAAAAAGTTCTACTGCAAATGCTTTAGCCTGCTGTTTTAGGAGAAACTTTAGGAGAAACTTAACTATTTTATTTGCTGGAAGAATAGAAATCACAAAACCTGAAAGTCCTGTAACTTTCAGGAAAATGTGTGGCCAGGAAAGAAGAGAGATCCTGTGAAAGTGTCTCCAAAGTTGCCTGGATTGTGCTCTAAGGTGACTCCCTGAGCAGTCACATCAGAGGCCCAAATGGTGCACTGTTAGCTCCAGCCATGTAATCTGAGATGTGCCTAAGCTAGAAATGCTGGATCCATGCTTGCAAAATTGGACAGGTTTTGTTCATGTCTTCAACAGTCTTGTGATCTGCTGGAACTCTTTTAACTTAAAAAAACCAGGCTGCATTCTGCTGTTTGGAATAATAGGAGAAGAGGAGTGAGACAAGCAGAACAACTATAAATAAAAATAGACAAGGATTAAGAAATACATTATTGTTTCCCTTGCTTTTCCTAAGGTGAAATTAAACATACTGGAAGTTGAAGTAGGACTTTGTTATATGCCCTGTGATGAAGTTCAGAGGCACTGAACTCTCAAGAATGTGAGACTCTTGTACCTAAGGGTGATCCTGAACTCCCTACCTACCCTCACCACTCACTAGGTGCAAGCTGGGCTGGCTATATCATCTCTGAAGAAGGAGAAGAGAAGCTATGAACCACATAATGTACATGTATTTGATCCTTGGTTTGCTATAAAGAAAACATTGCTACTTGCTTTGTCAGGACTTGTGGCAAAGCCACCAGCTAGGCACCACTCTGCGAAGAGATTTGGACAAATTCCTGTCACTGGAGCATATTATTTAAGAAAAGCAATATGGAGTTCAGCAATATGGAGAACAGGGAATGAAGTGATTTTATTTCTTAAAGCTCTTGTCTATTATCTACTAGATGATGCCACTGATGACAAGAGGCAGATTTAACCACTCTTAGCTGATCCATAAGGGCATGCGGTGGCTACTTTTTCTCCTTGGCTCCCTAGGGCTGCCTCCCCATGCCTTCAGGGGCTACTGCCCTGCTTCTTCAATATGTCACAGAAGGGACATTAGGCTAATGACTTTCATTGTTTTTCCTGGAAGAGAAGCAAGTTACATCATGAGGGTAAACTTTCCCTCATCAAGGGAAAATGGTGTGAAATCTCCTTCATGATAAAGCGTTGATCATTATTCTTCCTCTTTTGGAGTTATTTTGATGCTTTTTGTGCAGCAGAGGACAGGCAAGGCTCTAACAATCAATTGGTTATAAATTCCTTTTCATTGAGTAGATGTGTTTTTTCCTAGATGCTAAAAAAAATTAATGACATCACCTCTTAATCATAGTTAATCTCTCACCCTATTATATTTCAGCTGTGCTTGGACATTAGAGAAAAATCTGTGAGACATATTTTACCATTTTTTTTGGTGCCAAAATTCTTTTCCACAGTTCATTTCCTTATGAAGTTAACTTCAGTCATTTTGAATTCATTTAGAAGGAATGGCTTCTCTCAGTCATCTACCCACCCATGGATGCATACAAAACCCAGAAAAGCTTAGTATATGATGTACTAGAGGATTGTGAACAGCAGGCTACATTCCTCCTTGTGATGCAAGGGAACAATATTTGGGGGTCTGTACTAACAGGGTTATTAGTAATTACCTTCCCAAGATTCCAATTTTTGTGTGCAAATATGGTTTACAGACTATCAGCAACTCTTTTTCACTCTTTCCCAAGTTAGTTTTAGTGATTACCCCACTTATGATTATTAATTATCTCAATCACAAATATGCATAAGTGAGATTGTCATGGTCAACTCCGTTTCCGTGATACAGTTTCAAATACAGTCTAATACATGGCAATGGCTATCACTACACCATCTCTACTCCCAACTCCGCACTCCTTTAAATATACTGTTTCAGCCAGCTCTCTGACACTTCACATGTGCTGTAACCCTAGTATGGGTTCTTAGATGTACCATAAGGTTAACTCTAAACTCAAGAGAAACCAAGCTTAAACCCATGAACTAGCCTGTAGTTCAGCAGAGCTGCACATAAATCCCTAAGCAACATGATAAGTTAGAGATGTCTCGTTTATCCATTTCATGCTTTCTTTAACATTTAATGCTCCAATTAATTTTTCTCTGTATTAATCCACATGTCTTTTTTGATTCCCTTGGATTATGTTTTCTGGATTTATGCTTTCTTGAATGTTTTTTTTTTTTTAATCCCTGAAGAGTAAGATTCTCCTTAGTTCCACGAAATTATTAACTGTTGTAGTTATTTCGTCCCCACAAAGCTAGAGGGAAAAATAAATTTTTGCCATTAGACAACCGGAATGCTTGGAGCATTATTTTTCTACCATATATTTCTTTATTTGCTATGTAGAGAATTATAAAAACAAATTTCAGCTTGTATTAAAATTTGTTGAACACCTTTAGCAGTGCACAGGACATTATGACTAGCATATGTCATCCTGTAATATTTCTTTTTGTACTGTGCCCATGGAAAAAATTGCATACTGTAAACATTCATTTATTAAATGTTAGTGAATGTTAGATGTGCGATGACATATTTCTTGCTAGCTCAGGGCCAAAGGCTAGTATCCTATTTGCTTATCTAATGTGCTCCTAAGCTGTGATCCATTTAAGCCAAATTGATATTATTTTAAGATGTTTTGCCATGTTTATTAAATTTTTGTTTTAAAATAAAGGACACAAAGAAACCTCCCCACTTTTGGAAACATGCAAGTGTTGACGCAACAGGATTCATGGTCTTTGAAAATTTTTTCAGTAGGTCATGTATGTACGTTTCAAGCAATTACAGGAACATTCACCATGAATTCAAAAGTTCTTAACTTTTAATTCAGTATTAATGATGCAAGGATCAGTCTTGTCATAAGTTTTGCATTGCATATACAATGGACAGCAAAGGCTTGAATACATAAAAAGAATATGAAAGGATTTACTTCTTAAATGTAGTAGTGACTTTCTTAGCTTCATGTCCTTTTTTTTATATTTTTGTATTACCAAAAGCAACTTGAGCAAATTCTAGAGCAAATTCAATCAGTCTTACTTAATTCTACATCCAATGTGTACAATAATATAAATGTAATCAAAAGATACTAGTGTACCTGACATTTTTCAGCTTTAGCAAACTGATTTTTAAAAATACATTTTTTTGTTGAAAAATGAGATCACAAACTCATGTCATAAGTTTCCAATGAGCAGTTAGATCTTACAAAGAGTTTCATGATAAAACGAAGAAGGCAAAAATCAAGTGGCATGAACTTGTATAGGCTGCAGTTATTGAGGCAATGATTTGCAGGAGAATAAAATGTACTGTATAGGAAACATCCTTGCTGATCAGATAGAAAGCCTTTCCCTATTACTCTAGTGTGTAATAACCAAAAACCCCACACATTTGACAAAACAAAGGTGAGCAGAAGGAAAATGTGTCCTAGGAGAGAACGAGCAAGCCCAGACCCAGAGGCTATTCCAGATCTGTTAGCACAACTGCCTTTAGACCTCACCGCACAGCCAGATGTTGCTGCTAGAGCCTTCCCAAGCTTGGCATCTGGGTCCTGGCACGCCCCAGGAACGGCCCAGGGTGCTACCCCCCTCATCGGGGTAGGTGCACAAACAGAAAGGCCGGGTGAGTCGCTTCTTGTCTCAGCTGAAAAGATCTAATTTGCTTCAGACTGCAGATCCTGTAGACTGCAAATGTGAAATATTTGAGTAAAAGCACCACAGAGTAAATATTTCTCACTGCATGTAAAATTGTATACATCTATTAAATATGATTTCCATTTCTTCTATTGACAGAAGCTCTTTTTTGCAGGACTTCAGGCTCTGCGTAGTGGTACTTTTTCTCAATTTCTGGTAATTTGTAGTAGCATTTATGAGGTTTAAAAATTGTGTCAGTTTTATCTTATGAGGTTCCTGTAGCCTTTGCACTTGAGATATCCATCATTGGATGCCATATTCTGTCCTAGACAGATAAGATTTCACCCACACAATAGGGAAACTGAGCAGTAACTGTAAGCCAGATCTTCAGCTGGCACAAACTGCAGTATGCTTAATCAACTTCAGTGTGAAGCTATGCCAGTTTGTACCAGCTGGGCATCTAGCCCTTTGTCTGCTCCCACATAAAAACTGTGTTTATCTGCTTTTGTTGAAGCTTTACATTTTCCATGTGAGCATAAGTAACATTTTCATTTTAGAGCCCAAACTGACTTTTTATTTAATTTCCCATTTCTGCTCCATCTCCATCCATCTTGAGAATTAAATGCACACAGGGGAGGGTAGTAAACTGCTTAGGAACATCTGGGATGCATAGAGTCTCTGTTTCAGTCTGCAGAGAGAGCAACGCATTTGCACGGTACCTCTGATGAATATATAGCTATTACCAGAAGCAGTGGCTACTTAATGCGATATCCGAATCTTGCTGTGCTCCCTTCCCTTTAACTCCAGTCCACCTTCAGTAGCTACTCTCTGAGACCAAATAGGTTCAGTGATGGACAGATGCTATATAAGGGGCAATGGGCTTGATCTCTGTGGCAAAATTCTGAAATGGCTGTATGTCTGCAAGTTTCTGTGTCTCCCTACTCCAGTCTGGATGAGATTGCCACAAATTTGAGTCTGCTTGTGCAAACCTGAATACATGAGCAATCATGTATCCACCAGTGCTATTGATTTCAACTTCAGTGTCTAAGTGCTCACCACATGAGTAAGGCTTGAACATAATAGCCTTCTGATAGTGTTCCAAGTTTGGGGGGATATATGAAGGTTAATTGAAGCTACAGACTTGGCAACTTGCCTCAAATGGCTGTGTGCCATGGTGTTTGGGGATTTTAGCTGTTATATGTGTAAGTAATTGCTCTTTACCAAATGCTTTAGGGAGAAAAAAATCACCAAATCTAACAATTTAACATATAAAATCCTCCATGCAAACAGCTAAAGCAAAACTAAACCTTCAATATATGTAAGGTATGCCTTGGCCCTGGTACTGATATCTAGCACCAAATATCACATTCCTGCTTCTGAAATCACTTATCAGCAAATCATTAATGTAGTAGATTTAATGTTGCTATACAACAACAATATTTCTGAGAAGAGTCAGGCCTATTTTGCGTACCTGCAGACCTGCTATACAAAAAGGCAGCAGGCAGGCTGAGCCTTTTTAAGTCAATACTTTTCCCACCTGTCTGTCCTTCCCTGGTGGTGGGGGTGGCCAGACTCACACCCCATCAGCAGAACAAAATGTGTGCTTGTGCACCAACCATTCTAGGAGAAGGTTTGACATCCTAAGATTCATTCAGCAGATCAGATACACTGAGTTAAGCAGGAGTGAGTCAACCTAATGTGGTGAATCGTGAACTGTGAACTGAAGGACCTGGGAAGTGTTCACTTCTCCCACCCCTGCTATGCAGGCTGTAACCTCCGGCAAAGGAGTGAGGTGGACAGCCAGAGTAATAATGTTTAAGTGACTGATGCTAAATCCAACAGAGTACAACTGGCAGGACCCTTAATGAATACTGCCAAAGAGGATAAGTTTGTGTTCATATGATAGGCTTTAGACCAAAGTAGCTAAGGCAGTAGGTCTTTTCTGCTGTCTGGTACCAGCCAGTGTCTTGGAGCAGAGGGGCAGAATGGATTTCTTGGCTAGATTATTGAAAAACCTTCAGTCAAAATCTGATCTCTGATAGTGTATAACAAGAATATATTGAATAAAGATATTCATGTTACTGATGGAGATAAAAAGGGGACTGCTGTTGGAGATAAAAAGGGGAGTTCTTTGAGTCGAGACTTAAGAGTAAATACTAATTCAACATACTCCCAGGATCTAGGAATATCCTTTGGACTCTGGTATCAGGAGAATGCTATAAAACCAACTGCTGTCTCTTTCTGAGGATGGCAGCATTAGCTCAGCTGTGCCAGTCTGACTGCAGCAGTCAGCAGAAGCTGTGTATGCAGCCACATAACTACAACAGAGTCTGATCATCATCCTGATGAAATTACACTGATCTAATTTGCACGCTGTGAAGACATTTGGCACTGGCTGGATCTGAGCTGTGACATCTTCATTGGAACTAAAAGTACACTAAGAAGTGACATTACATTTCATACTCTTTTGTGCCAGACTGTGGCATTTCTTCCTCTTTAAAGGCATTATTTCAAGAACATTTAATTTGGCTTTGATATGTCTGCCATTTTGCTATGCAGGAATGTACTGAGCCAGAAAAGCTCAGCTGTAATAAAGTTTGGCACCATCAGCCCACCATATACCTGCACCATCCTGTGCAATTTAATTGGCATTCAGTGAGTTGATAAATGGATTGGCTTAATGAGACAATATACGTGACATATGCAGGACTCTCCTGAGGAATAAGATTCATTTTTGCACTTCACACATCAACATGCTACAGATACCAACACAGTCACCTCCAGCAGCTGTGCTATAACCAATGACATGCCTTCCACTGTGTTGACCAATAACTCCACTATCTCTCAAACTAGCTTTGCATAATTTTCCATATGAGCATTTTCCTTTCTTCATTTTTTCATTATATTTCCAATAGTAAAAATAAAGCAAGATACTGTAACTGCATTTGAAAATTTCTGTAAAGTATAATACCCATTTTTTTTGCTGGTATAAACCAATAGCTTATCTTCATAGCTTCCTGAGGATCTGCCTCCCTATTAGAAAAAAATTCCAATTATAGTTTGAATATAGTATAAATAACAACTAAAAATATTCAAGAAAGTACATATAAAAGCAAAGATCTATGTTATGAAGTTTTAAGTGGCTATGAGTCACCATGACCTATTCTCCTCAAAGTTTCATTTGCATGAATGAATTAGGTTTATGTTAGAGCCATCTCTGAATTGAGTGTGAGGATGAGGATCTCTGCAAAGTTGTACAGTAGCTGGCAGAGAGGAGCATTTCAGTGCTATTACAGTATAAATAATTACTGATTACAGTAAAAGTTTGTTCAACCCTTTTTTTAACAAACCCAATTTTGCCTTAGTCAGGAATGAACAAAAGAGGATTAGTAACACCAAGGATCTGGTCTAGTGCTTAAAAAAAATAGTGGTTTAATGGTAGATCTTTGAATTCTGTCTCTCAGATGTAACTGCGAATGTAATCAATGTCCTTTGATGTTTTTCAGAGGCCTGCTTGTTGGGGTTATAGATCATTTAAGAGCTGGGATTTAACAGCAATCCAGAGCTAATCTCTCTTGTATGGACAAGAGAGATATGCATCCAGCTTTCTGGTATTTTACAAAGGCTTGGAAAACAGTTCAGAGACAGAAAACATCAACCCACTTACACAACACACACACTGACTTAGTTTATTAGCTGACATTAAAAGTGTACGTATCTATCTATCCCTTATTTTAGAAAAAAAAAGGTCAATATGACCAAGTCCTCAGTCATCATTACCATCAGGATAATAAAGATAAAAGCAAATAGTTTTATTGGTCATTCTGCTTAGGTGCAGTTCTGAAGGCCAGATACAGATGTTTTAAGTGAACCAGCTGTTTATCAAGATATAGAAAGTCATCACTACCAAAGAGCTGGTAAAATTTGTCAAAATGATGCGGGCAATTTTCTTCACCCATGAGGAAAACTGGGAACTAGAGCACTGTTTGCTTGTCTCACCCCTGAGAAACTGTGCAAGGATTTTCAAAGGAACCCAAGGGAATGAGAAGCCAAAATCCCACTGAACCTACATGGAGGTTAATACGTTAAATTCCTTGTATCTGTTGGAAACAAAACCTAGTCCACATACCCAAGAGTGTACAGACTCACACCACAGGAATGGCCGCTGCTTCAACCTGGAAAAGAAAATTCAGCAGAGGCAAAGAGGTAAGCGAGGCTGCAGCTGGCTGCTGCTGAGCTGTGCTCTGGGCCATCACAGTACCTGCCGCTGGCTTCTTATCCATGAGGTGGAAGAAGCCCACGTGTCACTGCCTCAGATTTTAACTGGGTGCCAGTTTGATGCTTGCAATTCTGCTCTAAGGAAAGCCTCATACATGCAAATAAGCCCAAGGAAACTAAAAAATGAAACGGTGTGTGACAGTTTCTAATTACTGCATAAAAACAACATATGGAAACTTCATTGTCCATTTCATCCCTCAACATGTACTATCAAGTTAGATTTCTTTTGCTCAATCATTCTCTCTAGAGCATTTGGAGCTGTTTCACTTGTATTATATGAAGAAAAACAGCACTTGATATGAGCAGTGTGATGCTTTTACTTTCTCTGTCCAAGCTCATTAATCTCATGGAGGGTTTAAAAAAAAAACAAACCTACTGGTTTGGCACAAATTGTAGTTTTCCAAAAAAGGAACCAGTTCAAAGTTCTTTTTCAGAAATATTCCATCCATTGTCATGAATCATGTTTGAAAGAGTGTAAACATTGAGAAACAGGAGAATAACTTAATATTTCAACATAGCCATGGTAAATGCTAAGAAGTAGAGAACGTCATTTACTGATATGTGTTGATGGGGTGAATTGTTGTAGAAGATCAGTGAAGGAATCTTAAATGTGACTTCTTGCTATGTACCATTAAATAGGAGGATGTATTCTTCTAAGCTTTTAAGTGTTTCCAGCAAGATTTCAAATTTAAATATTTTTAATGGAGGCATAAGAGGAAATTTAAAGGATATGGTTGGGTCAAAGAAACGAAGCATACATCAAAGTCCCATTTTCTGGGAGCAAAAGTCTTGCAGCCTTCCCTATCAAGCCCTGTGGCCACAGAAGCAGAGTCAGTTAATGAATCAGAAAAAAGCTGGTTACCAGATGTCCTTACTTACTAACACACACATAGCATTCTGTAATGGCATTCACTAAACAATCTGTGTGGAGCAGACTCTGCTCTGTTTAAAGTCCCTTTTTAAAAAAACCCCACCTTCTAACTTTTCTTCCTCTGTGATTGATTTCAGGATAGCTGTTGTTTAAGATGCTGTCAGGCATTTTGTCTAATTGAAATTTCTCCACCATTCTGAAGGTTCCTAAGGTACCCAGCAAAACAAAACTGTTTTTAGCATTTATTCTTTTACTCCTCCTTCTAAAATGATAATGAAATAAGATAAAATAAATAAAAAATATTAACTTTAAAGCAAAGCAGGAGAGAAACCAATTCTCTTTGATTGGTTTCCACTGCTGCTAATTTTAATGCCACCCATTGTTCAGCTCTGCAGTCTAATTTTATGTTAATATCCTGAAAGTTGTCAAATCTTGGCAAAACCTATGCATAAATTACACAGAAAGTAGCTCACAGGAGGGGGAAAGTAATGACTGTCATGGTTAGCCAAACCCATTAATAGTCTGACAAGCAATAACCCAAGAGCTCTGGTCAACTGCTGCAGACATCTGTGAAACTTTTGCAATTAATTTTTTTTTGGAGGAGGTATCAGCTGTGAAATAGCACATAAGTGACTGATTATTATCAGCTCTGCTGGTGAGGGCAGAACTGATCAACTCCAAGCATTCATCCTTCTACTACAGACTGTTTCATGACATAAAAGTTTTATTTTTCTTTATTTTCTAAGGCACTCGAATCTCCAGAAAGGGAAAAGGAGAGTCAGTTGTGGATGAGTAGTGCTTTACTTATACAAGCTCTTTCACATCAGCAGTTTTCAAAGAACTTTACAGAAGTCATTAGCATTATCTCTGTCTATAAAGTGGAGAAATTGAGGCAGACACTATGCCTGTGTGTTCATGCGCATGACAGAACATGACAGAGGCTGAGTAATGGATAGAGGCACTTCCCTGAAATCAGATATTAAGCCAGAGATATCTGTTATGCCAAGCAGTGCTCTGTAAGTCTGTACAGTCAACTATTTAAAAGTTGGAAGGATCACACTGTGCTAAGAACAATGTAGCTATTTGATCAATTTTCTCATGTCTCCAAAATCACCCTTCCCCTCAATTCTCTTTTATAGGCTGAGGGGATAGCTGAGATCTGTTCCATGATTCCTCATGAATCCAAAATTCTCAGTGGCACTAAGTCTTTGGGGAAAATGCTTTATAATTGGGTTGACCTGGTAGAGGTCTGCTGCACCAGAGTGCAGGCCTGTTAAAATTGAAAATGCATATATTTTAGTTGCTGAATTAGTACCTAACATGACTGACATGCTCACAAGTAGCCCCTGGATCTGTAAAGAAGAGTGAATTTGCCCTGTTGCATTATCGTGCCTGTTTTTTTCCTTTTGTACACAATCTAAAATCCTAATAAGTATTTGTCACTGGTAAACTCTATTTTTGTGTTTAGCAGATACCATTACCAGAAGCTTTGACTGAATTAAATGCTATGTTTTTCCTTAAAAGCTTTTTCTTATGCAAGCAAATTTTGTTTTCCTGTAAGTAGATGGTCTGAAATATTGTCTCTGAATTTCTTATTGTCACTACAGTATGAAATAATCCAGTAGATGCCAAAACCAAACCCAAACCTCTAAAAATCTTCAGCCATCGTGATTTATATGGAATATTATACCCCTAAAGAAATTAATTGCTCTCACCAGTATTAATGAACAGATAATTAACATGATAAAATACAATGGGGCATATAAAAGTGCAGCAATATCTTATTTTTGACTACTATATAGACCTTACGTGCTGCTATAACACAGCCATTACATTCCAGATCTTTCATTTCCATAGTTTGCTTTTTTCATTCTCCATCTTGAACAGTGCTAATGCTTAGTGGAAAACACAGAATAAGCAGGCATTTTAGGATGTATTCTGAAAAAAAGAAATGTTATTCAAAGCATTGGATTTTTAAAACCAAACTTATCTTGGAAAACACAAGAGAAAGGGACATGCTAAATGTAGCGCATAAACTGATGCCCACAGTCTGGAAAACAAGTTTGCTACTGCCTTGGGACACATAATTTTTAGAAATAATGGACCATTTGGCAGTTCTGCACATGTCACCAAGCATGCTTGGAAACACCATGGGCTTTGCTTTATTAATATACATGGTTTGAAATAAATTCCCTCTGAAATGCTAGAGGAATCCTCAAATCAACTAATTCATGAGACCTTTCTTTCTTTAAGACAGCCTTTATACTTATACTGTATTGTACTCTCAAAAAAGATGTATATTAACCAGTCTACTGTTTTTCGTCTGCAAACTATGGCAGAAATCAGTTCTGTGAGATAGATTCCAGTGTATAGATGGGAAACTAGCAATGGGCATTTACTTGTGGTGCTGCCTCATTCCAATTAGAAGATAAAAGGAAAACAGATCCTTGATCTTGGTTCTGGGTCTTCACCAAACCACTTCAAACTGAGTTTAGCAGACCTTCCCACCTCTGTGAATCTGTTTCTAACAGGACAGCACGCACTGCCTTTTTTAAAAGGGTCCTTGAAAAGAAACTGAACCACAGCAGTGGCAGCAGAGAGTTCAGAGGCTTTCCACAGTGCCTCAGTCAGTGCAGTCCTAGGAGTCCTAAAGGTGAACACAATCAGTACAGGCTAAACAAGTACTTAGGAGCCAGAAAACTCTGCTTCCCAATTCCGGCCATATCCATGGTGCAGTAAAGTGGGTGAGAGGGCGTACCCCTTCTCACGCATAATTTCTAGGGGCTTTAGCCCTGCAGAGTCCTGTCATTCCATGAGTACAATCACTGCCATTGTGCTCGACCCTGTGCAGAGACTGAATGCCTGAAGAAGGTGCCCTTCTGCCCTGGTGTATCTCTGCAAAGACACAAACACAATTTAGCTTTTAGTTCCCTGACTGAGCTGATCCTTGTTGTTCAAAAGCATCTTTTCTTTTGGGCATAGGTTATTTGGAGGAGAAGGATTCAAACAGCCCCCTTTTTTGCCCTTCGGCACAGAAACTTCAGTAGAATGTTTGGGTTGGACAAAGGCTTGCTCAGAATTAGTGTAGCTACAATTTTTGTTGTGAAATTTACTAATAAGTTAAACCCGTGCATTTCTTCTTTGTTTATTGATACGTTACTGCAAAGTAGGAAAATGGGGCAGTGAGATAAAAATAAACCAGTACGGACAAGGTCAGAAAGAACATTAGGTTTTCCTAACATTGAGAAGATGAGGGAAGGAGATACTCCATTAAAAAAAATCTGGTTGTTAAAATTAGATAATTGTTGTTTTCCCCCTTTCCCCTTTCTTTTCACCTTTCTTCCCTTCCATGAAGAGAAAGTCAAGATTTCAATTTTCTTTTTTGATCCATTCTGATTATTTCTATACCAGTAAATTAAACTTACTGTTTAATTTACTGTTCTCTGGCATGTGGTACAGACTGGTCTACATCCATGCTATGAAACTGTCTCACTGTCCAAAGGGTGTTTGTGTTCACACTACCCATAGGGAAAGGTCCTTGTGAATTGTTTGGAACTGCTGTTGTGGTTTAAGCCCAGTCAGCAACTAAGCACCACGCAGCCGCTTGCTCACTCCCCCCCCCGCAGTGGGATGGGGAGGAGAATAAAAAAAAAAAGAAGTAAAGCTCATGGGTTGAGATAAGAACAGTTTAATAACTAAAGTAAAATAAAATATAATAATAACAATAATAAAACACAAATGTAATAATAGTAATTATAATGTAAAGGAACGTAACAAAAAAAGAGAGAGAAATAAACCCCAAGAAAATCCAAGCGATGTAAAATACAATTGCTTCCCACCCACTGACCGATGCCTGAGCAGCGATCTGCCCCTCCTGGCCGACTCCCCCCAGTTTCTATACTGAGCATGACGTTCCGTGATATGGAATATCCCTTTGGCTAGTTGGGGTCAGCTGTCCTGGCCATGCTCCCTCCCAGCTTCTCACACACCTGCTTGCTGGCAGAGCATGGGGAACTGAAAAATCCTTAACTTAGGATAAGCGCTACTTAGCAACAACTAAACCATCAATGTGTTATCAACATTATTCTCACACTAAATCCAAAACACACTGCACTGGCTACTAAGAAGAAAATTAACTCTATCCCAACCAAAACCAGGACAACTGCTCTAGCTGAAAAAAGCCAGGAGTGTGCCAGGCACTCTTAACGATTTAACAGCGTAGACAATCAAATTCCAGTGCCTGGAAGCTCTTCCCTGGCACTCTTAAATCTACTCGTCTAGACACAGCTACTGTGGTCAAAATCTGCTTCCCTTATTCACGTAAATAGCTCTAGTGAAGTCAGCTGTGAGATTGGCTGTAAAACAAGAATTCTGTTTTGCAAATGATTTCAAGCATTTGGCCTTCATTCTACATTGGGGAAAAAGAAAACAACCCACAACCTTGAGCTTTCAAATTTTAAAAATTAAACAACGTAAATGAGAACTATCCAAATAGCCAAGTGGCCAATATGTTCATCTAGAATGTAGGGGCTCTTGTTGAAATCTCTATCTTCTCTAAGGGAGAAAGGCCTGTTGTATTCCTGATGAGTTTGGGAATCCAATATATCAGGAATTCTGGCTCTCCAGATTGTTTTCTTTCTTACATTAGCAAGAAAACTTACCCTGAAGCTGAGGAAATTCCAATACTGAAATATTTTTACTATGGAAAAAGTGTTTTGCTAAAGATACCCTGGTAATTTTCAGGATTTCATTCCAGAAATTAAAAAAAAAGCCCCACAAAACAACCCCAACCCCCAAGCAACTCAACCTACACTACAGTAGTGGTTAAGACATTTGCCAAAGTAACATCTGATCTCAGAGCTCACAGGTGTTCACATAGGTCAGGAATTTTCTCAGACAACAATTTTTTCTTTTGTAAGCAAACTAACTTGAACATGAATTTGTCAAAGTCAAAATGTGCAAAAATATACCAACTTTGACAGTACTATTTGAAAAAAATATTGTGAAGCATTTCATGTTCTTTTAGAATATAAAATGTTGAGCCCTTGTTTTGAAAGTTCTTTATTTGACTTTCATCTTGTAGAAGAAAATTAGAAGGGAATTATTTGGTTAATTCACATGAGAAATATAAACTGAACACAACATTTTGGGTTTTGAAGCATTTCTGAATATTTTGTTTTGATTCTTGCTTGAAGAATCAGTATTTTTAGTTTATACCTTTTACGCCCAAATGAAAGATACAATCTATCCCAGCTTTAATAAAGCCTTTTTACTGGTAATATAGAGTTTGGGTATAAAGCTAATTTTCTGGAAAAATCATGACTGAAAGAAAGTTTGTAGCAATTCTCACAAAAATATTTTGAATTGAATTCAACTCTTGCTAGGCATGTATTTTCATTATGTGTATGTATTTTCCATGTGTAATGATAGATTCATACTTATTTACTTCAGTTGTTGGCTATAATGTCTCTCCATATGAAGAATAAAGAAATATGCCATAACCGTAATATTTTGAAAAAAAAGACTTAATATTTAATTGAAGAAATACCTTTAAATAGAATGTTATTCACTTAAAATTAGTTTAAACAGCACAGCCTGGACACAGCTGAACATATATTAACGTTAATTTGAGCCACTTTCACACAGAGGCTCTTGGGCTGACGCAGACTCATACAAAAGCCTCATAGGTACAAAACCCATACAATTCATCAACAGTCACATGTTAAACTCATATTTTGCTTGATCAACCACATCAGCTTTATGTGTTTGGATCTCTTTGGATCTTGCAGTATTAATTGTAAGCTAATGCATGTCCCTGTGCACCTTGCATCAAGCTGTTGCTGATCATACTGCTAAAGCAGTCAGAATATGACCTATATTATCCTAATGGTAACGATGTGCACGCCATGGCTGGATTCAGCAAATACTTGCTGGAAGGCTGTGTCACAGAGCTCAGCGCATGATCGGTCACTCCATAGGGATAGAAACCCCCACCCCAGGCTAACTGTAGGCAGTATGTCTACTAAATTCACTAAATAGTCAAGGGACTTACAGCATGTGATGGAGGAAAAATAAGATTAATCCCTTGAGCTGAGAGGACAGAAAAGGGACCGCTGTGTTTCAAGCTATTCTCTTGTCTGATTCAGAGAGAAGAAGGAAAGGGAACCCTGACTGTTAGCAGGGTTGTGTGATATTCATCCCCTGGGCAAAGAGCTGACTGATGGGCACCCACAAATCCCCCAGGAATACATAGTCAGCTGATTCTCTACAGCCTTCCTAGGACTCAGGCATTTTATTGACACCTGCCTCCAAAGCAAGAGGGTGATGGTTGGATGTGAAAGACTTTGAGAGCAACAACTGAGCGAGGGTTACCTACAGCAACTCCTGGCATTGGAGAGTGCATCATGATGTTGCTGTGGCCACACAAAGGGAAGCATCCTCTTTGGAAGCAGACAGGGGCAGAGCCAAAAACAAGTCTAAAATGAGAAATGTCAAGTGCTTTTTCTGCTTCAGCTCCTTTTCTTATTTTTTATGTATGTGAGTTTAAACTCACATCCTTGCTCTGTAATGTGATCCTCCTGTATTTCACAGTAATTCTAGGTATAGGTACAAACGATTCAGAGAAAAATGCCAGCTGAACCCCCAAATGATTGTCACTGGCAACACGGTAGACTAAGACAATTCATGAGTTCAGATTTTTTGTAACTCTAATGATCTCAGTTAACAAAATACATTGAGCAAACTGGTAATCTATTTAAATTCTAGTACAGGACTTTCAGAATAAAAATGCAGGTTGGATTGAAAAATTGTCAATCATATTTGGAGAAGGCTTAAAGGCTTATGTTTTCTTCATTATTTTGTATGAAAATACTTAGAAATCCAAATACTACTGTGAAATGGAAATACTTTGGAAGGAAGTATCCATCATTAAAAACATAATAGAAAAGCTGAAATATCAAGGTTACATTGTATACAGCCCAGTTATAATGAATGTACAGTGTCTTAACATGACAGCATCCTAACCTTTGATTTTCTTATTTCACAAATGAAGATGTATTATAACATCTGGAACTGGTATTTTGATTGATTCATAGTCACCATCTGCAAGAATAATTATATACAACTATAATAAGGATAAGAACTCTTTTTACTTTTTCAAAATACAGCTATCCACCTCCTCTTTTCAGGTATATTTTAATATCTAAAATATCTGAGATCAGTTACTCTCAAGTACTCAGCTTCTGCTGTCTACTCAGCTGACTGTAAAGACTCAGCAGTCTACTGCAATTCAGTAATGTTTGACGGAATTTACACCCTGATAATTGAATTAGATTGTCTTACTACACAGTTATATACTTTTTCCTCAAACTTATGAATGGTAAGCAAATCAAACTAAGGTGTCTTTCAGGCTTTATTGCTAAACATGAACTGTCTTGCTTGCTCTTCATGTCTCATTCTAATTCTCATTTATTTCATATGTATCTTTCTTAATTCTTATTTATTTCATTACACCAGGATGAATAATTTTATCCTTAAGTTCACTAAAGGCATATTTAAATTTGGTGTTTGTTTTTGGTTCAACAGTAGGTTTTGGAATGTCTCAGAAGGTTGGTGTCTCTACAAACTTGTTGATCAATCATTTTCAGACTGATATATTTTTAATTAGTAAAATTGAAAAGGGCCATTATTTGAGACGTATTTTATGATATATGTGTTTCCAAGTCAAATATTCTGATTTGGGGATGTGGATCTCAAGAACTTCAATCTGAAGTTAATCTTTGTAAATCAGGCTAGAGTGGATTAAAATGCAAGAAAGGAAAAACCTTACTACAGGTTAATGAAATGGACTGGATCTAATCCAAAAGAAACTAAGTGATTATAAATTGAAGATTACTAGAGAATAAGTCCTCTGTAATCCTTCTTTAGTTGTCATTGGATGTGTGACTTTCCAAAGGCAGGTCTATTAGAGTTTAATTCATTCAGTGATTTTTTTATTTTCTAGAGCATTGGACTGTCTTATATAACTAGTTCACTGCAGTTTTTATAGGATTTAAAAAATCCTTTTCCACTTTGTGTATAACTCATAGAGAAATCTGCACCTTGATTATTATTAACAAGAGGGTTGAATTTTTTTTTTATTATTTTTAAAAACAAAGATATTCCTTTTCCAGCATCTCTCCCTGCATTTCTTTTCCTAAGCAAGTTAAAAGAGTAAGTTATTAGAATTAAATATTTTGCACATCTAGCTTTGATTTTCAATAACCATTCCAAAAAAGCCCCACCAGGTTGGGTGGGTTGGATGGGATGCTGTTGGTTGTGTTTGCTGTCAGGATACACTGCTGGCCCATGCTCAGTTTGCTGCCCCCCAGGTCCCAGGGCCTTTTCCACAGACTTGCTCTCCAGCCTGCTGAATGGCGGTAAATCTGGTCCTTCACTCATACAGATTTCAGAGAAAATAAATCATTGATTTATTAATGGTATTCTCATTTAATTTTCTTGGATGAAGAGGAGCTTTTAATAATGCAAGAAAAACTGGCATTCATTAAAGAAGAGTATAAGAAAGAGTAATAGAAGTGTTTGTAAAACACCAGTACAGCAGGGCCAGATCTCATTCTTAACAGATAGTACAATTCCACTGATTGCATTGAAGCTAAAGCCAGAGTGATTAACAGCCAAAACTCTCTTTCAACTATAACTGTGTATTTTAAAAGTTCATATAAATTACTGTAAATTGTTGCACTAAAAGAAAAGTCAGCAACACAATTATTAGACAAAAATGTTTACTTTTCCTAATAATGCACATAGAAACAACGGTGAATTTAGGAAATTACAACTGAGAAGAAACTTTAATGTTAGAATTCTTCTCATTGTAGGTCCGATGTAGAATCACAACAAAGCACACGATTCAGATTAAGATCTTGATTCTATTCTTATTTCTTTAACAGTCTGTAATATTCCAGGCAAGATCCTTAACTATTTTATTCTCTAGTTTCTCCAACTAATAATTAAGATTACAGTGCTTCATTAGTTTTGGAAGCTGCTTCGTGATTAATCAGTATATATGTGTACATATAAAGTGTATCCTATTAATCTCTATTACTTTTCATTTCTGTTGCAATATATGGTATTTTTGCCAAAGAGGTGGTTTTCTTATGAAAGTTAGATTTTCAGTCCACATAGGGCATTGCCTATGATCTGGACAGGATATATTTTAACATTGCATTGTTGGCAGTACGCATTAGTAGTAATACAATTTGACCTGCACCAGCATATGCTAGCATAAACATTTGTTTTCTCAACCATTTGGAGCATTTGCAGAATATATTCTTCTGGATGTCCAGAAACTTTCTGCCCTGTGCTCCAGAAATTTGATAGCTTTTTCACAGATGCAAGGAGGAAGAAAGAAGGCACTGATGTAAACTTAAGTTATATTGCTTCTTTCTTTTCTCTGAGTGAAGATTTTATAAACAAGGAATGCAGAATGTAAATTTATTTTCTAGTAAAAAGTAATCCTGAGTCCACTAATATCCATGACACTCTGAAGAGGAAACTTTTCTGTGCTCAATTCAGTGAAGTTCCTAAACCTGATGGCTCTTTCCAGAATGCTTAATGCAGACCAATCTTCCACAGTAATCAAACAGGCTTTGTATCATCAGAGGAAATATTTCTTCCTGGTGTTAAGGTGGTGCTGGGACTAGTCTGAAGGGCAAGCAGTAGGAATTTAATCTCACCAGTGTTCTCTACATGGACTCTCTCTGTGCAAAGACATAACTAACTTCCTGTACATCGGTAAGCTCAGCAACACAATACAGCAACAACACATTAAGCAATTTAAATCTCCAGGGCAACAGTCATGGTGATGGATGACTCATACACAACTAGTTAGCCCCTGACTAATCAAGTGAAATAAACTTTAAAATGACAGTGGCTACAGTCTCCATTAGAAGCTCTCACACCTCCAATTGACTTAATGACACCAAAGTTCAAGGACTTCATGATTTCTTGAATGTAATCTGTATCACCCCAGAGTTTCAGTGTGTCACTCCTGATCACTGTCACCAGTAAATTCCATTAGTTAGTCACGGCCAGAAGCCTCATCCCACCATGCTAAATGTCTCAAGAAGCATGTTCTGCAGCAACACCAGCTTTGTTGTGTTTTACAGATCATTCTCCCTTAGTAGCAGTACTGCCATGGCATCCACCATCATCTGAAGGCATAGAATGAAATCCTGTCATCTGCATGACCAAACGTGTATGGGTATTACTGTACCACTTACTTGGTTATCACATGTCCTCCATTACATCTTGCAATATTTAAAAAATGTCTCTGACAAGATGCTTCTTCATTTGATATAATTTATTACAATCTCTTGTGTACTTTGTGTGCTTTTAGTCTGTTTTACAGACTATGAAAACAAATCTTATTGTCTCAAGTTTATACCAACATAACCCAAAAGAAGGCTTGTCCTAATTTATTGGTAATCCCTATTGCTTCTTAGAAGCATGAATCCCAAAGCTGCTGCATTGGAAGGGCAGAAAAGGTGATTCCCTCTGATCACATCACATCACATACCTGATCTCTACTTAGCCTATTACTCTGTCCAAAGGATATAGTCCTTGGGACTGTCAGTTTGAAGACATCTTTGAAATGGGTCAATCTATTTTGCATGTTTATGTTTTCTCTCATCATTCCACAGTCATCAACAACCTTAAGTATCCTAGAGTAAATTCCAGGAACTAGAATCTTTTTTTCCCCCCCTTTTTTTAAATATATGAAATTTCCCTTAATATTTAGGTTCTTGTGTTGAGTTCAAGTGATGCTTCTTTACACGCGTACAAACACACACACACACATATATATATTTATGCATGCATTGCCAAGACACTGCTTGGAATTGAGTAAAATCATAAATAAGGTAGCATCTACAGGATGGAACTGTTCTTAAGAACTATGGCCAATGTAAAAGTGAACAAAGGAACTGCTATTCCTCCAGGATGTTTAAAAAAGGATATTGACCTTATTAATTGTGTGGGATGAATCTTAACATAACTCAGAGGGTTGTGAAATGGTTGGAAGCTCTCTCTTTACCTAGCAAGGCTAATCTTCAAAGAATTGGTAAAGTGCCTCCATACCCTTCTTTTTCTGCATCTAACAGTGTATGTGAATCCTCCATCATTTCCAGAGATGCTCAGGTACTCAAGACTTAATGGGTTTTTCTTCCTGTAGAGCCAGTGAACACTAATTTACAGAAAGCAGAGAATCTGCCTAAAGTTTTGTGTCTCAGAGTGGAAGATCATCCATAATCTGGGTTTTAAAATAGCATACAGTTAAGGGATATCGAGCTGTAGTGCTGAATTCCTGAGACTGATCTGACTTCATTTAGGCTGCATGGTTATGAATGCAGGCAAATTTTGACTTTCCTGAACTTTTATGTTTTTTTCCTATGTGAAAAATGGAAATGTATGTTATATGACAAGAAAGAAGAGTCATGGTTCAAGACACTGTTTCAAAAAATCCAGAAATACAATGAGTTTTAAAGATACATAATCCTTTATAAAAGCAAGCATGAATCTGCAGTCATTGGAAGTCCAGGCTTTTTTTTTACTAATATATCATGACCTTGACCACACAATATTTTTACATGCTCTATCATTAATCATTAGTACTATTAGAGATCCAACCCAATATAATTAAATTAATCTTAATTTACTAAAACATTAACATACAGCTACCAAGTTTGTTAAATCATAATGCTATGACAAAATGACTAAAACTCAGCATCAGTAAAACAAACAATGTCATTGAAGTTTACACATATTTTTCTGCATTTCTTTTTTGGAAAAAAAAAGAACAAGTTATTTACTTTAGTATGGTGACATTTTATTTTGTGATTAATTTTAAAACAACATTGTAAAAACTATAAACTCATTTTAATTTGACAAGCGTTTGGTAATTAATTTTCAAACAATGCTATGGGAATCTAAGAAGCACTCTTCATTTGACATGTATTTTATAATTTATTTTAAAACAATGCTGCACAAATCTGCAAAGGCATTATTCATTTGAGAGTTCATTAATTATGCAAATGAGTTGCAATTAACAAATCTGTTCTGAAGATGGCATTTGCATAATAATGAACTTTATGTTTGTGACATTATTTAATAAGATACCTTTGTGCATTTTTAAACAAAACACCCTTGTGAATCCTTCGGCTAAAAATGGACAACCACTCAGTAATATTAAAAAACAAAGTACTACCAAGAGCAGTATCACTAAAATAAATCAAATTACCTAAGATCTAAGTAATAAATAGGGATATAAAAGCTGATTCTTTTATTAACTTCTGCCTTCCAAAATCTAGACTTTAATTTTCATTTATGCTGTTTTCAAAATGGTGCTTAAGGACTGGCATTGAAAAAGAACTGGTATTTATCAAGACAGCTGGAAATAAACAGATGAATGCAAACACCTATTTAGCATTGCTGCTGTGTGGCGTAGATTGAGTCCGTGACTCTTAGATGATGGATCTTATTACAATCGTATTATATGCAGCATGTGAGCCAAAAGTCTAGTGATGATCTTTTGCTGGTTGTATGCTTAGCAAATGGCAGCAGCATCAAAAACATACTCCGGGTTTAACATTCTTGCTAAAGGAGAATGGCTAGGTAAAGACCTTTTGTTTATACTGCTGCAGCAGTTGCAGCTCACTGCAGCCAGTGCTCTGTTCCCACATATCCCACTCAGAGCCTGGCAGCAGCAAAGTTGTTCAGGCAGTGGAGACCTGCATGGTAACTGAAAGCAAGATTGCCAGTGTGAAGAAAAGGGACTTCAGTCAATCATGAAGCTTTTGTGGCACCTATTTTTGTGTTTAGCCCAAGACAGGGTTGCTTGGCAACACTCTGGCGGGGTCTCATTCCCCTGATGGGAGACGTGAGACGATGAATCAGTCATGCAACTGATAAAGTCACAGTGGCACCTTTTAGGTGCATTGCTTGCAAGCTCAGAAGGCTGGAAATCCTTAGACAGAGCCTGGGTCCTTCCCTAGTGCCAGTGACTCTCCTCTGGCATCTCTTATATTTATTATTCTGCTGCCTGTCACTGGTGAGGAAATATTGTGGATCATACCTGTGTGTGAATTCTCCAGGACTCAGTCAAGTGCTTTGAAATGCATGTGACAGCAGCTTCCATCTGAGAAAGTAAGTTGTATATGCATTAAAGGCAGGCGAAAACTTAGGATGAAGGTATATAGAAGAAGATGAAAGAAAGCCCTGCAGAAAGTTGTGTCTCCAAACTCTTCAATACTTGAAGGCAACTTAATTGGCTATTTTTGATAGAATATTTTTTAGTAATGAACAAGAGGGGGAAAAGGAGAGAGTATGAGAAAATTTTTTATTAAAAGAGTTGATTGGTGTTATGTTCTTATTCACATTTATGCTCAGTGAAGTCCAAGATAATAATTTTATTAACATTGGTATTTATAGTGGTGCCAAGGGATTTCAGCTGAGAATGACACTACTTTGCGACAGACAAGATATAGGGACTTCCCATCTGGGAGAACTTACAGTTGAACAGGCAAGGCAGAGAGATGATTTGGGCAGGAGGGGATAAAACAGACAAAATAGTGACATTTTGAGATGTCACATTAACACCACAACACTTCTGTTTGTACCTTTAAAAAGTTCAAAGAGATGGGGTTTTGTTGGGAACAGAGGTATATGGCAAGGGGAGACAAGAAGAAGGGGATGTGAACAGGAAGGTGAGGCAGAATAAAGTGGTGGTATTGAAGGGTTTGGGAAAGCATTGAGAGCAGCTACTTGCTAAGTGTGCAAAAGTCATTCTTCTTGGCAACATCTGGAGAACGTACCTGCTGCAGCTGTTCATCTCAGGTCCTGCTGGATGGTCATTAGCTGATATCAACAGCAACTTTTGTGTTTGTTTTTTTTTCTTTTACCCAGAAGCCCAGTGACTAGAGAGAAGCAAATTAAGTTTGGCATCTATGAAGGACCTCTGCATTAGCATTTTCATTTCAGAGGGGATGGGAGGAAGGATCTTGCTTCTCAGCCTCTTCCATGAGGCTGTTCATCAGGTTGAGCAGTGATACCAGTCTTCAAGGTGCTCCCCATTGGTATGGAAAGAGAGAGCATGTTGGCTCTTCTTTTGCGTGAGCAAGTGAAGAACAGGAGTTACCCCTTAGTATAAAGTTAGCAGGGGAGGAAATTTTAACAACCCAAATGTCTGTTATTTTACATTACACACGCATAGGTGACTGAGTGAACAGAAACAACTAGGGACATGGTGTTAGATCATAAAATGGTTGCTCCTGAGGAGTGACCGTGCCGCCTTGCTGCTGCCTTTTCCTCTTATTTTTATAATATTTATACCTTTAATTGCCAGCTTCACTATTCATATTTCCTCTGAGCATCCTTCTCAGGGAGCTGTGCCATGCAGTGATGTCCCCAAAATGCTTGGGATGCTGCTGGTGTTCTTATCTTCCCTCAAAGCACACAGAGGCATGCTGTCTCCCCTAGGCCTGTACCACTGCTTCAGCTGCAGTCTAGTTACATTCACAGATTTTAAATGATCTTGATAAGCTTCTCCTTTGTGATCCCACTGCCAGGAACTATCAGCTCACTGGAATTAATCCATGCTGCTTTACACAGGCAGTTTACGCATGCTGGTTGATAGCTTCTCGGTCTTTGTGGTTTTCTCAGCTTCTTACTTCCTAACAGCTTTAACACAGCTTTTGGACACTCTTTTAGTCAGCCAGTCCACAGGCAGGGATGTGCCATCTCCCTCATTCAGTATAGAAAGGGCCAACGTTGGCTTTCGGAATCTTTTTGACAGTATTAATTGGTATTCTTCATAAAATTGTCAAGTCAATCAAGTAATTTACTTCATTCTCAAATTAGGATTTAGTGCAGTATTCTCTGTGTTTTGAGATAACTCCTCAGGTGGGATTTCCACTCATTACTTGGGCAATAAGCAGAGCAAGTGTAAGGGTATTGTTGTATTAACACAGCGTAAGTGAACTGTCTTTGGACAGTTTAACACATTCACAGATGTCTTGGTTCGTAAAACAGCTGGGAAGCCTTTGATGTACTATGCAAATTTGAGATACTATTTCTATTATTAAACAGTAACCAAGGATCTTCTTCCTTCTTTGTTTTTTGAAATGTCATTAACTGGGTGGTGACCAGTGATCATGTAATTTTGCCACACACAGTGAGCGAAAACCCAGTCTTACATGTATAGTCTCCTACTTGCATTGATCATCCATAAAACATTGCCCTCACAAAGCACTTCTTTTTATCTTAGTTACTTTGAAGAACTCATGCAGTTAACTCAATCTACATCTATATAACTAACTAGAACTCAGTAGAGGTATTCTTGATATGTGACACTTTAATTTTTGTTTTAACTAAGTAAAATTTGAGTGCCTTGAAAAAGAAATAGATTCTATTCCAAGTTTAATGTAAAATGCATATTTATCATTAAAATACTACTGCAACATTGGATCAAGTGGTGAGGTTTTGATATTTGCTCAAGAACAGAGTAAAAATGGATGTGAATTTCAGATTTCTGTAATTGTTGATAAATGTGATTCTTCTTCCCACATAGAGAAAATATTTCTTAAAATTATTTTTTAGACGGAAGGAACTAACATGCAATTAGATCATGTGAACTTTCATTAATTCATGTAAAATAATTAATAGCTCGGCAATTGGGGTAGGAAAATAATGTATTAGCACTAATCAGCTCTTGTTCAATTTTCCTTTTTATGATTGAAACACTGGATAAGTCCAGAAGCACTTGGGACAGTTTCTATTTCCTAAAGTCTCTCCAGATGAAAGCACAACAGGAGTAGCCAATTAATACAATATTGAAAATAACTGGGTAATTAAAAGAAACTGCTGTATCTCAAATCTGAGAATAGTGATGTTAATCTTTTGCCGTTATTTCATAGCATTTTTTGTTTCCAGCTTACATGTCTCCACTGAAACTTTATTGTCAGTTCTGAATGTCTTGGGAGCTTGATTAACCTGGAAAGAATAGGGAACAGGTAATTTTGCAACAGTCACTGACATGAAAATCTGCAGTAAGAGACTGATGATCTGAATATGCACCCTGCTCTGGAGGTGCTTAGTTCTGCAGATTCTCAGTGAGAATTTACTTGGAAAAGGTTTGCAGAACTGGGCTGACAGAGATTTCAGTTGTACATTCTGGCTAGATCTTTAGAATATGTAAAGGTATATAGAGCTGCCCACGAAGAGCAGAGGGATGCAGTGTTAATCAGTTTTCCTAGATCTTATGAAAAAACCCAAAACAGTTTTATGAAGACAGCCTTTATACACTATAAAAAATATGGGTGCATACGGCACTGATATTCTTAAATAAGTACTCAGCTGCGGATGTGCACAGCATTTATGGTGTTTCCTTATTGCCCATAAGTGAGGCTACTGAGAACTGTGTTAGCACTGAATGTTGAGATAATGAATTAGTATAGATGGGCATAGTCTACACTACAACAAAAATTGCCCCCCTTTTGTAAATTATGTAATGTTATTAGTAGCTATATCCTGTCTGCTGTGGTAATACCGTAGCGGGGGAGAGTGGGGACACTGAGGTTTCAAGGAAGCTGTTGTGGAAACAAAGGCCATACTTTCTGTAAGCTGCTGGGGAAAGGGAACTGAAAGGTTACAGCTGACGCTCTATAATGAGTTGACCATTTGGCTGTAGCCTCTGGCATATTTCTACTGTGTTTCACTCCCAGCTATTGACCTTTATGCTGCTAGATCGTGGGATTTCCTGGTCGTCCTATCTTTAACAGCACTGCAAAGACCAGGCAGGAGTTTAGGACCAGAAAGTACTGTGAACTGGTTTTGTAAATAATTGTTTACTAGCTGGCAGTGCCCTAAATTTGAGCAAGTGATGCTTGCAAAGTATAAGATATAAATAACTATTTATTACCTTCTATAGTTAGAGAGACCCTTTTCACTGGATTGTGCTATCCTTTCATTTGTGTTGAGAGTGAAGGACAAATTCACCTAGAATAATTTAACTCTATTTTGCACCATCTTCCCTCTATGTTTTGGCAATGTAAGTGAAACTTTCAAAGGTTTAAAAGCAATAGATGACTAAAATATCTAGCAAGGCTTTGTTTTTCTTTTATGTACTCTTGAGGTCTTACATATTTCAGATGCTTGTTGCTAAAAGTGAATGCATACCAGTAAGCATAATGAATCTTACTGGTGTGTATGTATGTATGTATGTATAAGGCCCTGTTCAATCTCACTAGCTCTGTCAGTGAGATCTGGAAATCTCTTCTGTATAGTCATTAGTTTCCCATGGTGATCCCTTTGAAAACTAAACACAGGATGAAGAAAGCAACCCTGGCAACATCCCGTTTTTGACCTCTTAATCGTTCCTACATGCTAACTTGCTATAGCACCAGGAGATAATATTTTTGACTAAGCTGCATATAACCATGAGCTGAATAATTGACAAGGGAAGAAACAAACAGTGTGCTGTGCTCTTGGGAGGGGACATACAGACACTGAATCCAGGAGGAAGAGGACTAGCAGCGGCAGTGGCCCTGCTGGGTGGCCAGATAATTTTCCTGTGCTATTCTGTAAATTTCTGTAACACCCATTCACACGTAGCATCCACACTAGTGCAAAATTCTTACCAACATGAAGATTAAGAGCAAGGTATTGCCTGATTTAAAGTGCATCCTTACTCCAGCTTAATGTCCAGCTTTAACTTTCCTCAGTATTCCCACAAGTGTTGAGTTCCAGCTCTCTCATTTAGTTCTGTAACAGATTTTTTTCTGCTCAACAGATCACGTCACGGATATAAGAGAGATTCCTCATGCAGGGATTGAGTCTTGACTGTTCAGCATTGCATAAGTGATCTGCTGTGCTGTACAGTGGCTGTTTTGACTGGATCCTGCCACAGCTTCTCTGTGGCGCAAAGGAACTGGCAGAAGGAACTATCCCTTTCCTTTGTACTCTCACAATCTGTTCTTGCCAGCACAGATCTGTAATTTTATTGGCTTGACTGTGGGCAATGGTTACATGGGAAAAGTCTATTCTTTGGCCTTCCTAGTACATGCATTCTTTCTGTTGGGTAATTTCAAGTCTAAAAACTTGTCATCAAACTTGCCCTTTTGCAGAGTGTGTTATATCCTTCTGGGACTTCAGTCACCATCTTCACATCTCTAGTGGTATCAGCACTACTGTTATTATCACTCACGTAATACTTACCTTCCTTAAATATGTCTTGTTCCCCTACACTTTTCCATCTCTCATAATTCTTCTCTAATTTGACCATTTCCAGCCTCATTCTTCTTTCTGCTTAGGACCATTATACCTGTGTAACCATTAAGAGCTTGTTTGAAACCTATCTTATCCAACTGGACAGTGTGCTTAGAGACTGTACAAATTTGTGTTTTGATTGCAGTGAATCAAGCTGACCTATAAAATATCTATTGTTCTTTCTTCCAGTTACATACCTGTTTATCTCTCCACAGTATGCAAAGCTCTTGAAGACAGAAACATCTTTCTTAGGGCAGGGAATTATCCAGGACAGAATAGGTGCTCTGAACACATCATATGTGAAGAGCTTGTCTGTTATTTTTTGCAAAACATGACAAAACATAGTGAGTAAGACAAACCCTGTGTAATAAATGCATATAAAGTGACTGTATTTTGCCTTCAACTTGAATACCGTTCTATTTGGCTAGTACTAAAACATCAGATAAAAGATTGTTTAAGAGGCCTAAAACCAACTGAAATTAAAGCACCTTTCTGCATTTTATAAATTCCACACATTGAAACACCAGAAGGAGGAAGGCTTTTAATCTTGTTTCCATTCTTTATTAAGATGCTTTGTGTAATTAGTTGCATTTCTATTGGAATAAATGGTAATTTGGAATTCATCCAAATTGAAAACCTAAATGAAAAAGGAGCATTAGTGGTGGGTTGCATGCTAAAAGAGGCAAACTTCTCTAGGGCAGATCTGTTCATGCAACTTGGCCCTGCTTAAATAAAATCTATAGAATCCATGTGGAATTTAAGAGGGAATGTAGCACATAGGAGAGATGGGAATGCAAAAGAAAACAGATTTTCAGCCAGAAGGGCAATTCACTTATAGTTTAATGAAAAACCCCTAAAACCAGACAGAATTATGTATGCTATGTTGAAATTTTGTTTTGGAATAAAAACGAAAGCCTATAAATAAATGCAAAAATATGACTGTGTATTTTACATTATTGAATTGAATGTTTTTCAGGAGTGGCTGATACAAGGACTTTGTTGCCAAATGAAATTATGCTGTATTCAGGTGACAGTATTATAAAAGTACTCTTGATGCTGCTGTAGGGTATAGTGTGTCACTGCTTCCAATTATAAATTCCACTTTGCAGCTGGTTGTTTGGCCCTTTTAAAGTGTTCGAAAGGCATGAAATTTTCACCTAGTTTATTCAGGCAGTTATAAATTATAAATAGTTTCTCCTGCTGTCTTTTTTTTTAGCTGAACATTTGAAGACGTTAATCTGTGATGCACACTTAGTGCTTTGGGGGGAAATGACAAATGACTAACTTATTTTTTGGGGGGGGAAGTTGTTACTGATAATGCACATTACCTTTCTGGGGATAAATATTTCATAAGGAGTTTTAGTGCACAGAGTTGTGTACATAAACAACAGCCACACAGGACATGATGGACTGGAATGCCTCTGAAAGAGCTGTCACAGTCCATCGTGTCAATCTATGAGCTGGGGTGTGCCTGAATGAACCTAAAAATTCTCTGTGTTTGTTCTGGTGACATTTTGATTGTGGTCTGAAGAATCCAGCTAAGGAAAGCAGAGATTATAGAGTTTTGATACTTGATCACAAATGGCATACTGGTTGGTTTTCATAATGTTCCACATAAATGAACTGTTTTGCTTAACTTTCAATGCCTAATACTCTCCTTAAAGCTGAAGGTAACCAGAGCTTTTAGACTATGACCCATGATGAATTATATGATAGATCCAAGAGGTCTCTAACTGTGTATGGATTTAATAGTTCATATGTTTATATTATAGCTAAATAGACAATCAGATGAAATACTGAATGTGTCATAAATTCCTCGTTATAGTGAACAATGGAAGAAACATCTTTCTCTGCTGTTGGAAACCTGCATTATTCCTATAGAAGCCTTTTTCTCCTTTGTTTATTTTTTTTAAGGAAGCACTTTTCCTTTGTTTGGTGGTAACAGCAAAGATAAAGATGCTTTGTATTCCAGCTCCACATCTTTTTCAAGCTGATAGATCTAATAGGAGTTTTCTATCACTGAATTCTATAAGCAGACTACAGATCCCTCTTCTATATCATGCACCAAATTTGAAGTTTCCTTCCTTCTAATACATACATGAAGGAATCAGCTATAATTTGGCTAAAAAAATGAGTCAAGTTACAAATTTACAGGGTCTTCTAGAAGATGTATAAATTGGAGGCTTGCCATTCAAGTACCCCACAGAATTTCACTTCTTGGAAATAAGACATAAGCTCTACAGTGCTTAGTGATCTATGCTAATAAGTTATTATATTTCCAGAAGTAAAATGGATACTAATGCATTTTTCTAAGTAGCTGTAAAATGTCACTTACAAAAAATAAGCCAGCTAGGCAGGAAACTTTATGCTCTGCTCCCTGAAATTTTGAGATGAATAGTTATCTGTACTGCTATGTAGAGGCTCACTGCAATAATCCAGTCTGGTTATGACAAAGAATTAACACAATTTGGTGGAGAGCCAGACCCAAAAGAAAGGCTGCGTTTTCTTGTAACAAAAATTCTAGCTAGCATTGGACTATGGACCTACCTCTGAATTCTTTATGCTGTGATCAGCATTTCCTCGCTGGAAACAATAAAAAAGCCAGTCTTGAAGACCCTTTTGCTATGAATCTGTAACAAAAAGATGGCATTCCTACTGTCTCCCACTGTGCCATCAATATGTCGCTTTCTCAAAACACTTTTCTCGGCATAAAGGCATCACCTTCATTTCAAAGTGAGCTATAGTCAAAGTGTTCTTATATAAGCTTCAATTTAGGCTAAACACAAGGGAAACTCAAGCCTGTGGTATTATCTGTGTCTATGATACATCAGGCTAAGTGTGACAGCTAGCTATTAGCAATACAAATAAAAATGCCTCCTTTAATGCAAGAAAGGTCAAAAATCAAAGCTGGGAAGTTCACATGAGAAGGCCCAACAACAGATGAACACTTAGCCAACTTTTGCTTCTTAGGGAAAAATCAAATGCTATTTCTTACTCTCTCTTCAGAGTCTGTAGCATGACAAAAATACCACAGAATAAGACACAGCAAAAAAATTCTAAAATATTCTTGAAGATCAGTTTGTCCCAGCCAATTACAAAAGAATATGCATAGCTAATTAGATCAGTATTCTCATCACTGAACCCAAATCTCTAATTAGGGGAGCCAGGAGATGCTTCATCAGATCTTTTGTTCCCCCTAAGCAAGATGATTAAACAGAAGAGACAATGACAAAATAAGTAATGCAACCTCTGGTTGTAAAATACTGTGGCCATTTCAACACGAAGTATCCTATGGGAAAATGTGTATGACTTGATCTCTACCAGGGATTGGAGGAGGTGGGCAAATTCAGTTTTGGAGGATACATGAATAGACAATGTATCAGATCTTTGCATCAAAAGTATGAATGCATAAATACATAAGCATAACATTTTTGGTACTTGTGACTGTGTTTGCAGCTGCCAAAATTATTTTACTGAAAGTAAGTTTCTCCTGTTACATTTCAGGAGTGATCTTTCCAGGACTATCACAAAGTACAGCTATTTTTTCCTGGTTGCCATTTGGCTCTTCCACATTTCACCTCTGTTCTCCTGGGTATGTGGCTAGATTAAGTTTGAGAGCTTTTCCATATACAGAACATCATCATGTTCTGAACATACATATAAGTTGCGTATTACTGTCTTTTGATCAATCTTTTCAACTTATGATATGTGGCAATTGGAAAACCAATACAAGGCAGTTGTCAACTAGTTTTTGTAGCAGGGAAACTAAAGTCTTGGACTATATTTAAAATCTCAGCTTTAAATGATCCTCTGCACCAGGTATAAGCAATTGGTTTGATCTCTAGCATTTCTTTATGAACCTTTCTTATCCTATCGTAGCTTTAAGCAGGAACATTTTCATGTGAATAATCACCTCATACAATAATTTTATCATGGATATTTCAATAATCAGTCTTTCCTATTGCTTCTCTTGCCAGTTTCATACTAATGTGTTCTGTGTGGCTTGGAAACTGAAGGTATTTATTTACCCACAGAATGGTTCTGATCACAAACATTTTCCACAAACATGAACTGAGACAGAACTGATTTCTATCCTTTTAAAAATGTACTACTATAATGGCTCTTTCTAGACCTGCTTACCTTTGGAGTCTGAAAATGTTGAATTTTCATTTTGTCAGAGACATCTGTAAAACAAAATTGCTAAAAATACATTCTGTGTTACAGCAGAATGAAGCCATGAATCACATTGTAACACATTAGAGCCACTAGTATCAAAGGACCCCATGGGGAATTTAGGAAAAGGTAGTTAAGCAATTAATGAAGATATTTAAAATCTTAATATGGCAGAGACAGCTTTGAAGGCAGCAAGGGATTAATATTTATTTAATAGATCGTCAGATTCTGTGCCAAAAAAAGAAATATAACAGAAGCCACCCTACTCTGAATGCAAACGTGCACAATTTGAAGAATATTTTGTGGCAGCAGTGACATCAGCACATCACGCTTTGTTGTGAGAAAAAAGCTAATGATGAGAAAAATATCTTGCCTTAAATAGAAAATTACCTTGGCTGCTTTTGACTGTTTTGCCTGAAAATTACTTCAGTGATCTAAGCTCTGTCACAACACATTGAATACAATCTTCAAAGAGAAAGGATCATAGTGCTACTTTACAGAGGTGGCACAGGTTAGTTATATGATTGACAATCGGTCACTGTAACTGCTCTGCCATGTTTTATGGGGTTTGATGTTACTTGGTTTTTTAAGAAGTTGCATGTAGCTGAACAGAACTTTCCAGTTTCCTAAATGGCTGGTCATGCTGGATGGGTAAACTTAATTTAGGCCAAATTTTACTCCTCAGCAAAGGTCAAACTTTATTGTTAATTGTAATGGTTTTCAGAAATCTTTTATAACTGACTATGCCTGGTGTTATCTCTGAGGTGGAGTCTGTTAGGAGTGCAAAAGATTGCTGTAAAGTTTCATTCTTTCTCTTTGCAGAAAACCTGGAATTCATAAAGACTATATTTGCCTTAGTGATATTTCTTTAGGTTTCCAGTTAAAGGATTAATCAGGCTGTTGAGGAGGGTCATGAACAAAACTACTTTTAATGTATTTGTTCCTTCAGATGCAGGTGGTGGGTTGCCTTATGTCCCCTGCTCCAGGGAAAAATAAAATTGTGTCTAAAAGCTGGCTTGTCTTGAATCAGTTCAAACAGAAGAGAACTAACAGGTGACAACTGTTCCCTTGGTGAAAGTTCAGGGAGCTTCACATGCAGAGGTACAAAGCTGGAAAAAATACAGGCAGTATCTCCACTGTTACCAGATACCCACACATGGAGAAGACTAGAGCGCAGTAGTACACAGAGATTGAATCTATTCTACAGTTGACATTATTTCTTTTGTATCAGTTCAATAAAAAATATAAAATTGTAATACAGAATTCATCTAAAAATATTAGGAGAGCTATTCTTTACAGTTGCTTTTGGTATCACAGAGGACTGAACAAAAAATCAGTAGCAAGGCAGAATAAAAAGCTGAGAGTCAACAATTCTCACTGGACCATCAATCTATGCAATAATGATGAGGCAGATGGGATTTTTTTTAAACTTCTGCTTAGTATATAACAGGTTTTTTACTCTATTTGATTTCTTTCAGACCTTGGCACTATTATACCCATTGCTTAAATCCCAAGCAGCCTTTGTTTTCGACGTGTTGATTTAGGGAGATTTTCTCAATAAACAGCTAATGATGGCATGTTTTAAAAACAGACCTACTGGTGTGCATTGCTGAGAAAGTAGCTTTGCATGTATCATTCTATTTTAAGTGACTGTAAAATTTATTGATAAAGATAATGCATTTATAACATAGTGAATTTAGTAACTACCACCATGTATCCCTCCTAGAATCATATGCTAATGAAAAAGATGCTCTAATAATTAGGGCTGAAGCCCACTGAATACAACACCTTCCAATTAACACTCCCCAGCTTGAATACTACCATTAACATTAAACAACAAAAACAAAAATGGGTATCAATTCACATAATAGAAAATAACTGATGAAGTTGGAGGGTGTGATTATTTGTGATTACTTTACAGTCATGCACTGAAAGCAGAAGAACCTCAGTTAGTAGTTAATCTCTGGCTACCTCTTTGAAGATAATGAAATTGGCTTCCTACTGATGATTATTCATTAACAATTAATTCTTTCTTGGTGATCTGCTTCATTTTCAGCTTCTCACCACAAACATGCAATGGAATAATTACAAGTGGAAATGAAAAAGCAATTAGTGGCAGATAATGCCAACATCTGATTAAAAAACAGTAGAACAGATTAGGCGTTCGGTAACTGCAACTCTGCTGCCTTCAGCAGGGAGATGTAAGTTACCCAGCAATATTACAGTTCAAGCTGCGTTTCCCTTTTATTGCTTCCCCTACATCATGGTCTGCCACATTAAATGCTTTCTTTTATTCTTGGGGGTATTGACTTGTTGTAAATAATTTCTAAAGATTAAGTATTATTTGAGATGATTTGTCATCCTTCATGCTGAGACTCTGTCAAGAAAGAAGGAAAAAAGTACTTAAGCCAAGTCATTTATTGTAGTTGCAAGCAAATGTAATAGGATTTTTTTCTGAGGGGAGGATGGTTGGAGATTTGGTTAAATGAAGTGTCTGGAGACAAAGATCCTGGAAGTTAGACTCCCCTCCCCCAGACAGTATTTTCTCTTAAACAAGAGAACACAACAACTATCTTCTGTTGTAACAAATGATAGTTGTCTTTACTGTCACAAGCTTAGCTTGGTTTTGAAACATGTATTGTGGTTGCTGCTGGGTCTATGGATCACCACCACAGAAATTCCTAAACGTCGCTATGATTTTTTAAAATTGTGGATGATTTACATCATGCAGTACCTAGAATCCCATAGTTACTAAACACTCACTTAGCAAGAAATCCGACTAAGCAAATAAATGCTTTTCAGGAAATCTACAAAGTCCGTGGGGGATCTGAGACCTGAACCTAGAGCCCCTGTTGCATACACAAACCACAAGAACTAAAAGGCAGAGTCTCAGCCCTTTTAGGAATCCCAGGGTGCATTCTTGCATTGCATATCCTTCAGCAGGGCTAGTTCCCATTTCCCAAACAGAGTTAATGTGGCTACTTTCTGGACTAAGTTTACAAAAAGGTTGCTTTTCATATGCTGATTAAGGAAGTGACTTGCTGTAAACTGATAATTTTACAGTTTTGCTTTAGAGAAGAGAGTTCACAAACAGGTGAATAAGCACAGCTGACACAGTGGGCATACAGATGTGTTAATGACAGGAACCTCATTAACCACTTGGTCAGAAAATTATCAATAACATGGAACTACAGGTTATTTTGGTTTTCAGTTTAGAGTTAGCATAGTAGTCAGTGTTCTCATGGGTATATGGTCCACTGGCTATTTTTCAAAACAAAGAAAGAAGTGAATTCTAGGAGTTAATGTTGCTCAGTTAGTTAGAGAGCCTGAATGTTGTATTTTCAAAAAAGTTGAGTATAGGCAATCTGTGTTTAAAAATTTCTGTGAGGGGAACTCAAAATTATCTCCAAATACATGGAAAACAGAGTGGTTTTCATGGTTTTTATTTAAAGGTTTCATTGTTTACATTTGCTGCAAAAGAGACATGATGCAGATGTGCTGAAGTATTTGTGACAAACTCATGATTTGCAGCCTGAAAGCTCCTTCTCTATCCTAAGGACAGTTAGGATATGGTAAGAGGGTAGCCTTTCAGCCACTGTTACTTTAGCAGGTTCTGTATTCTCTCTCATTTTGTAATTTTCCCTACTTTTTTCAGAAGTCCTGGCAAAATCTTTGGAAAAACATGCCTTCTGTCTTGACTTCCTTCTCTCTCCATTAATTGTTTACTCTGCTTGCTCCCTGTAGAAGCTTTACTTACTTTTACCTTATCATTGGTTCTTGAAAGCTTTTCTGATCTTTCCAATTTTCTCCCTTGCTTGTCTTATCCCAGCTCTTTCCTTCATGTTTTCCTCTAGCAAGTGAAAGAATAGTTTTGTTTCCCCTATTCTCGGTAAACCATTCATTTAAAAAAATGTTTGTCTTATCACCCTTTTCTACATCTCTAAACGATCTATGTGAACTTTTCACATACATTGTCTCATATTCTCCTGGGGACAATGGTTCTGAGTTATTACAAAATTGATCAGATTTTTTAAGGTACCTTTCTCAATCAGGTCTGAGACATCATCCTATTATACACCTAATTTTTTATCCTACACTTACTATTGTGGAAAGTGGGCATCAGCAGGAAAATCTTTCACAGCACTGAGCTTTTCTTTTTACCTGTTAGCAGCCACAGTACCACCATCTTCTCAGCTACATAGACTTTTATGCATCTGTATTACCCATATATAAGTGCCTTAGTACCATTTTTCTCCCATTTGGTAAACTTCTTGTTTTAGAAAGACTTTACCTGTGCAGATGAAGCAGATTACTAAATTCCATGTAAAATGTCAGGGGAGTCCTAGTAGCATTGCACTGATGTGTGGAGGTGGAGCTCTTTTTTAGCATAACCTCCATTCAGTTATACAGAAATTTCTTGCACTAGGTTTGTAAACGTAGAGGGTTTTTGTTAGAAAAAAAGAATTTATTTGAATTTTTTTTGCATGTGCGTTTTTCTCAGTTGACTCATCTCTTGACACAAGGTTGTTCCGTCACTGGTTGGAGATATATCAATCACATTCAGATGTAAAAATGAGAAAGAAATTAATAGAAATTGCAACGTTTGTGCCAGCTAGTTTTGACTGGCTGAATCTGTGCTTTGTGTACTAGAACTGTGTTACTGACACTGGAAAAGCACTTTCAGGCAAAAAATTGTCTCCTGAGGAAGCTCTTGAATGTTTTATATTTTTATTTAAAATGCCAAATATAACATTCATACCACAGAGGTAAAGCATTAAGCTAAAAATATGCAACAGTAATGATGGCCATTTAATTTGCAATTGCCAATAAAATAAGGGTCCGCAAATACTAGATTACATTTGTTGATGCATTATCATATGTTGCATTAGGTTTTTTTCTCCTTCCATTTTGCAGTTCGTAGTTCAAACCTGTATTGATGTAGAGCATCTGCTTAGCAATCCTATAGTATTTAAGGTATTAGGTGGTTTGAAGAATTAATTAAAAATAATCTTAGTAGTTGGTAAGAACCCATCCACAGGCCCTTCTAAGCTTCATGAGCTGTGCATGTGATCCTGCATGGTGCCTCAAGAGCAGCAGCACCGGTAACATGGTGGTTGTAATGCATGGAGGTGATGCTTCTTTCCCACTATCCATCAGGTATAGCAAGTCAGTATCACATTCCCCTATGAGAAGGCACGTTTCCCATAGTAACCTACCACCATAAATCTATTTTTTCTTTGTAGTACCAAACACATGTAGGGATAATCTTACACATGATTCCCCCATACCAGTTTATCCCTTATGTGATTAGACAAGTGACTGACACGTTCGTCACCATTTGAGTTTCATGGGTTGAGCTTCTGATAACCTGCAAGATTAGTAACCTGTTTTAGACATGAAAGCCTTTACAGCAAGCTGTTATCAGCCCTCTTACAGGAAGTGTGGTTAGGCAATAGGCAGGTGACTGTCTCATTTCTGAAGTAGCAGTAGCACTACTTGACCTTTCTTCCTCCTTGGGCAAGTCAAGATCTCCACCTAGCTCCTGAACTTCTCTTGTCTTTCCTAAAAGACATTAGAAAGGAAGAGCTATAGTTTGTCTGCAAAATGAAAAACACTGCATGGAACCAGGGGTAGAAGGTACACGGTGCTGACAAGTCTGTGGTTATTGTCCAGTATGGGTTTTAGATCACACAGATGAAACCAGGACTTCTACCCTCCTGTAGCAAGCTGTCAAAACCAAGAGCGCTAGCAATAAACATTGAAATATACAGGAAAACAAAGGTTTTCATTCTATTTTCATTGGCAAGTGTTTCTCCATCACATTCGCAAAACCACTTTCTCGTTACCCTTAACCACTAAAGATTCTGGCACAAAAAATACTGATACTTTCCTTGTGTTCTCTTTTGCATCACGACCAGCAGATTTCATCTTCGAAAGTCTTATAGAAGACATGTTTTGGCTGTAGTTCAAAGTCTATCTACATCTGTAGATTGTGTTATCCTCAGCTTAAGGTCTTCTTACTTTGTGACACTTGCAGCAGTGCATTTTACACTCATTACTTTTCTCCTACTGAGCATGGGGGTGATGTTTCAGAAAAGCAGAGGCAGATTGTCTGTTTCAGTAAGTGCTCACGGCTTTCTTCAAACTTCTCAGAGAGACGTCTCAGTCCATTGCTGTCCGATGAGAAGGCATCGCATCCCAGACAGCCACTGACTTTACTGTCCGAGGTTGTATCTGAATCTCACCTCCTACTCATTCTGCTCTTTAAATTATGACCGTGACAGTTTTCCTATACCTACTCAAACTGTCAGACCACCTCAGCCATCCGACTTCTCTGTTGACCTTTCCTTCACCTTCACGTTAGAAACAAGCTTTTCTATTTTGACTTCTAATGTTTAAATCACAGCTTAAATCTTCTTCAGCACACATAGGCAGAACAGGATGAAATTCAGATTGTTTAGAGAGAGATTGTGGTGAAGACTGAAAACAGCAAAAGAACAAAGCTAAAGATTATCATGCCAGCTTAAACCCACCATGACAAATTACTGGTTCTAACACTTAGGTGTCAAAATGTTGTCTAAGGAAGTCACTATAATGCATAATAAAATCATTTTATTGCTTTAAAGACTGTAACTGGCTTTGTGTGTTAGATATTTTACTTATCTTAAAAGTTCACTTTAGATGTCTTTGGGCTAGAAAAGAAGCCCAGATAGAACAATGTATGAAATAATCAATAAAAATGCCAAATTACAAAATGCATTAAGATTAATTTTATGTTGTGATCAGTTTGTTTTACTAGCATAGCATTGTGAGTTTGACATAAAGGAATATACCATACCAGATAACCTTTTCTTTGTGTCTAACATTAGGGACTAATTAATTTATTGTGCCTGTGGCTCCCTGGTAGTTTAAGATGCATGTAATGCAGCACAATTCAGTGACAGCTCCAGGGACCAAGAAAGTATTTATATGAAAGAGTGTGAAGAAACCACTGTCAGTGACATGACACTCACTAGCAAAGGACTGTGAAAATAAATTATACTATACCTGTACACAAGCTGTACACAAACTGAGTGACAAGTGTTACAGAACTCTGTGACACATTTATAAAGGAATGGAATTGTTCATTACAGAAGCAATTTTACCTTGTGCAGAAGTACTACCCAAAATACTGTGTATTGACAGAGAAGCGTACAGGTAACTGCCCCTTTAAGAACATTAATCTAAAATGTAAAATGCCCTTAGACATTCTGGTTAAAGTAATTTGTTTTTACTATCTCACAGCCTGCTTAAACTCCATGGATCTTTTTCCTTTTCTCACAAGATGTCTTCTCCACTTAAGTGATAATTACCTTTTCTCCTATTAAACATTCACCACCATTTCAAGCTTGGAGATCTATCAATCACCACCTGAAATCCTCAAATCCTTAGATTAGGCTTGGAGTCACATTTATGGTCAGTTCAGCAAACCAAGATGGAAGAAAACGTAATTTGCTTTAAGCCTCAACTTTGCTTCTCATCTGTGAAACTTTGCAGTAATAATGTAGTATTTTTAATGTTGCAAGAATTTGAACTAGTCCTTCACAAAAAAGAGCGAAGTTTCTGTACCTATTCAGTTTGCTGTTCAGTTTTGCAAACCAAAGCCCGCAACCCTGTGACTCTGCAGAAGGGTAGGATGTATGTATGTGTAATACAAAAAAGAAATGTACTGTGGAGCTCTGTGTGCTGCACAGACCCTCTCTAATGTCCTCCTCTTCCATCTCTTGCAGTGCACTTCCTTCCACTGGATAGACACCTACCTCTGCTTTTTTTTCCATTGAGGTGAGGGTTATGTACAGCAAAACATGACAAATCCTGTTTTCTTATTTTCCTTCTTTACTGACTCCCAGTCTGGACTTTTAAGTTAACATTTTCACAGGCCAGGTGGCAATAGCAATCACGATGGTGATCTCTAGTCCTGGACAAACTGAGCATGTTTTTAAAAGTAGGAACAAATAGTGAAAAAAGATGGATTATTTCAATCTGTTTGTCCAATGTCTCCAGGCACTGCTGCTTACAGAGCCAGTTCAGCAGCTAGCAGCATTCAGAACAGCACAGAGCTCAGCAAGGACAAATTTCCTAAGTGCATGCTTAGTGTTAGTAACAAAAAAGTGTTCAAAGTATTGAAAAGACTTTCACAGCCTGTGCTGATCCCCACTGCTCTCAAGTAAGTCAGTGATAGAGCAAGCTTGTTTAATGATAAGATGGCAACATCTACATCAGCCACCTGGAGTTTTAGTCTTCTGTGGAAATTAGTGTCATATATTCAGTGTCATACTCATCTATGAGCTGTGTGATCCATAGGCAGTAACAAACCAAAATGAACTCCACCCAAAACCCCATCTATCACTGTAATATGCATGCCTGTGGAGAAGATAACAAAACCAATGTTTTTGGTTTGTAAACTTGTTTTGTTTAGCACGTAGTTACTAAACATTGTTACAAGTAGCTACTATGCAGATAAGATGAAAACAAGTACTAAACTGCCTTGAATTTAGATTGAAGGGGGAAGGGATGATGTTCATAGTTGAGGTGTTTTCTAGATTTGCTAGTACAAACAGTGTGAATGGCAAGCCTCTAATATAACATGTTCCTTTCAGAAAGTCTGAGTTGTCCCTGAAATCAGAGTAAAGCTCTGCATTCCCCAAAGGAAAAATGTAGTTCTTCTTTTATTGAAATAGTAGAAGTAGGACCATATAGCTCTCTTTTATTTATACAGTGTGTGGTGGTTGGTATTAGATGAAATGATTGCACTATGTTCCTGACCAGGCATTTTTCCTAAGGGCTGAATTTTATCCTTCACTACTTAAAGCACGTATTACAAATAAAATTTGCAGTTCACAGGGTCTTTTCCACAGAGGTCCACCCTAGCCAGGCAGTCCCCAGCCCATATCATTGCAAGGGGCTGGTCCTTCTCTAGTGCAGGACTTTGCATTGTCCTTGCACTTCACAAGATTGCTGTTGGCCCCCATCTCCCGGGGTTGCTCTGAATGGCAGCTCTGCCATCAAGTGTATTGACCAGTTCTCTCCAAATCAGCGTAAGCTGCAAAGAACTGAAGTATCTTTAATCAAAGATAGGAGTTGGGCTCCTGTCACTCTACCACCCCATTTATAACTCAAGTCCACATGACTCGAGTCCACAAGTTCTTACTATTCTCCCCAGTAAGTTCTCAGTTGGCACTTGTGTCTCTGAAGATGCCCAAAGTGCTGCCATCTTCTCCTGGAGTGTCTCCTGCACCTACATCTGGTCAGACTGTGGGAGCAGCTGTCTCTCTGCCCATCACCATGGTGGAGCCCCACAGGAGATAGTACTGGGCACAAGGCTTGCACAGGACATTGCAGCTGAAACAAACTGCCACATTCACTTGAAAACAGCAGTGGCATCTGAGAAGCAGCAGTTTCCATTTATGTAACAGCTCAGCCCTCAGTCTAAATGTGTAAAAAAGATTTTGTTTGGGATTTAGTTGATTTGTTCTCATATCATTTCTGTCTGAGCACAACCAGTCTTCCAGTGCAGCTCTATAACTACTGAAGCCAGTGAATATTTTATCATTAGTCCGACTGGTGCCACTGAAATCAGGGTCGAACTTTTGCCCTTAAAAGGATTACCATTCATGCCTAACAGTGACTCCATATATCATCTAGTTTAACATTTGAAAGGAAACCAGTGGAAGAGTTCCCACTCTTATGGTCTACTCAATTTATACTCTGCAGACTCTAAAAAAGTAAACACCAAATTCCCTTTCTTAAAGAAGTGCCATCTAGAGTTTTCTAATAAATGGAATAATTCCTATGCTAGTATGTGGGTCTTTTCCCCTTGCTTCTGTACAATCTCTGCAAGTCAGGATACAGTAAGATGTTATGTTTTTAATTTATGTATTAACTCAGAAAATTGGGGTGAGGAGTGAAACAAACACTTCTTACTATAAAGAAAGTGACATCCAGATCCTCATTAGAATATATGTGATAGATTTGTTCATACATTTGCTGTTTACTCTCAGAAGAAAGTGGTTAGCTCTTCCTGAGCTTACAGAATAGTCTCAGCCTCTTGCCTTCCAGCCTATCTGTTCCTCTGTTGTGCAGCTCCTAGACTTGTTTCCAATGAATGCTGCTGGACTGTGAGAAGCTCTTCATGAAAACCTAAGGTCTCACACAAAGGAAACATCTCAGCAGCTGACTGAGTCTAAAGATGGTTGAAAATAAGCCAGGAGAATAACAGGAAGCAGTTTTAAAGTTCTAAATATTGATCTACTCAAAGCTTACATTAATTCTCCTTACACTTACAGTAGACTTTCATCCCATTCTCCACTTAGTGTTTATTTTAAAGAATTTTTGTAGCATACAAAGAACTCTTTGCTGGTGTTAAGATAGATTTTTTTCTATTTCTACAAGCAAATGCGAGATTTCACAGCTCTTTTATCACATTACAAAAGTCCCCCCATGCTGTGCATCATGATCATGCAGACACAAGGAAATGAAGCTTACCAGGTTACCCAAGCACAGCTGAAGGAACAGAGTGTGCTAAAAATACATGTATACACTCTACAGTTACATATGTGCACACAGATATTATGTTGTTTTGCAAGATGGAAAAGAAAAATCTTTTCACCAAACGAAAACACTGAAAATGAAATGACAACAGCAGCAGATGCTAAAGCAAATCATCTAATTAAGATGATTTCATCAACCATTTTAAAAGACATTTAAAAAAGCAATATAATACTAAGTCACCAGAAGAAACATTGATTATACTTGCATATACAGGCACAATAACACTCTAGCTGAAGCTGCCTTTCAAGCGTGAAAACAAATGATACTTTCAAAACTGTTTATTTTTTTTATCCAGCTGTGCTTTACATCCTTCTAAGGAAAAGTATACACATTAAAAAAATTCTTAACAACTATAACCCACAGCCAGGAAGACACAATTCAAATCAATGGAAGTTTTGCCTGGGTCAGGACTGCAGAATGACTTCCATGCACCATGGAGAATAGCTTCATTCTGGCAGTGGGAAGAATTTTCAAACCAATTTGCAAACATGGGGAACCTCATTTTCACCTTTGCATAGGTGGGACAAATTCTGTCTCAACAAAATCTGAATCAAAAAGCCGGGATGAAGACTGAACACTACGACAAGAAGTCCGCATTTTAAGTCTGATATTGACTGAAAATCAAAATCAAAAGGCAGAACTTTGTCCCAATCCCTTAGAATAATGATATTATAAACGATCTTCCCCTCCTCTTATATTTGCTCTTCCTTTCAGATATACTGTAGAGTGCAGTATTCGGTTTCTACTGTTCAGTGTCATTCTTACTGTAAAAGATTTAGTGTGGGAGAGGTGCATGGGCTGCCTCCTTACCACAGCACCACACATATTCAGCTTTCCCTTTCACTGAGATTTATAGCAAGGAGCATTCATGCCTTCCTGCCACTTGTAGAATTTTTGTTGTCTGCTGTTGCTGCCTGTATTTTAAAATGGCTGCTAGATAAAACAGTAGGCATTCAGTAAAAGAGTCAAATATATACCTCCACTCTCTTCTTTCTATCCTCCATGAGATCCAGTTCCTGCCAGACTTCATAGTGGGCAGTTTCATTTCTCAAAGGCCTCTGGTTCCTCTTGTTCCTCTTGTTTCCTTTGCTTACTGTAGTTGCTTCTGTAAGACTGTATCTTTACTGCTTCTAAAGCAGTCTGCAAAAGCACATTATGCTTTGGAAAAAAAGGAAGAAAATTTTTCATGTGAATGCTACATTAAAGGGTAATAACTCTGAGTGTTCTCTATTTTCTTTTATCCCATCCTCATGCCCTGTTTATTTTTGTCAGTCTTCCTTTTATTTAAATCCTCCTTTCTCAAAGCAGGGTATTACAACTTCATCCCTTTAGAGGAAGATGACTAGACTCTTTCTAGCACTGGCGTAATTCCTAAAGATTTCAGGAGGTTTTTCCCTCTCATCTGGCCCCAGTGATTGACTACCAGTAAAAAGACTACTTTTTTTTTTTTAATCTTTGCAGTGTAGTTAGTCACAGCATGAGTGAGTAAGCAGGCTCTTCCTAACACCCTCCACAGGTGGTAGCTTACAGGCAGTGCTGGGGAAGAAGAGCAGGGACAGAATTAACCTAACTAGGTGGGGCAGTGAAAGAAGCGCAATGCTTAATGTAATAAAAAGTAAAGCGTGGCTTCAGGAACAGAATTTGGTTTTCACAGATGGCATTCTCTGACCGTAAAATTCCTCTGTAAGAAGCTCAACTGAGCTTCTCAACAGATTTGCCACATGGTCAGGGCTCACTTGCATGTTTTTGTATGGAAGTTTTTCAGCTGGAAATAAAACCATCTTGAGAAATTTTCTATTAATCCTCTTCCTTCCTGAATCTGTTTGGCAGCAAATGCATTAAGCAGTAGTAAACCTTGAACGGAAAGACACTAAAATGATGTTGCAACAGTGGATACTGCTTAAAAGTATTACTAATATCAATTATTGTCAGAGGTTACCTCAGCAACAATGTGGAAAAAACAAGCAGATGCTAACTACCTTAGAGGCCAAGCAAAATATTTCTTCTTTCTATAGACAAATAGTTCCTTTGACACTCTCATGTCCACTAACACTCCAGTAGCTTTTTCTTAAGAGCCTGAAGGTAATCACTGCACTCACAAGGACTGGCAAACCTGAAAACCTGCTGTAAACCAGAAAACCTTACAGTGACAAGTTCTCAGAGCAATGCCACCATTCTTTTGGTGAAGGTGATTAGATTTTGTCAGAGGAAGTGAACTCCAAAGCTATTCTCATTTTCATCAATAGAAAAGTGGAGCATCCAGTAAACCCTGTTGGTGCTGAGAATGACAAGGATATTATAACTGTTATTATGGTGTTCAAGGCTGCTGTTATTCCAGTCACCATAGAAAACCATCACTAAATAGTTGTTTTGTCATTAAAAAACCACAGGTAGATGAAGGGTTGAGATATGCCATTTCCTTCAAAATACATCAGAGGCAAGGAACACCGGAATGTTTAAATAGCCCAAGTAATCTGAAACAGTGACATCAAAAGTACTAAATATTTATACCAGATGGAAGGAAAGAAATTGTGACTGGGGGCTTGGACATGATAGATGCATCGTGGCAGACTGTCACAGCTGCGAGGCAGGGCTTCTTTTCTAACTGCTCCCTTGCATTTTTCAGCTGATTATTGAAAGCCAGTCTACAGTAGAAAAATGTAAGAGTCAGCCACTGTGCCTGCCATCTATTGTGAGTGGGTATTTTGGTATGTTGGTACACAGCAGTGGTGCATGGCTTCTCACAGAGAGGAAGAACCCTTGTCTAAAAGTAATTCTTGGTGGATGTTGAGGTGGGAGTTTCCTAGCTCAGGAAGAAAGTTAAACTCTTTCTCTACTATTGTAAGAAACATGTTAGCAACATCCCTAGCTGCAGTTAATTTGTTTCAGTAAAGAAAAATTCAGCTGCAACTACTGGAATTGAAATTTTGACAAAACATTGATTTTCAGATCAGCAGTGGTTTTCATCGTTTCTTCTTCACGTGGACATTTCAACCAAGCCCTGTCATTTATCTTAAAACTCAAAATTTATATTTGAAAATCCAATGTTTTAATCAAGAAATTATGTATGTATTTCTTAAACAAAATCCCACACCTTCTACAGAAAAAAAAATCCTATATCTTCATGGTAAATAGATGTTTTTCTGTTAATTTTGAGCTAGTGTCATTAAGGTGAAGTTTCTGGATGACTGTGCTAATCCTCGTTTAAATGGATTATGAGGTCACATCACAAAAATGAAACTGGCTGAAATGACTATAATCTCTGAATTATTAGCATATTTCTCACAAAAGGCCTATAAAACCTCCAGATTGTCTCACTGTCGGTTGATACAAGCTACCTTTGTACAGACTTGAATAACTCAGCAAAGCAGAACTGTTGCAGTGTAACCTTTAGTGCTGCTCTGAAAGCTGAGAGAGTGAAACTTGTCCCTGGCACTTGGTTCTTCGCAAGAGTCTTCAAAGAGAGTGACATTTCATAGACCTTTGATTGTATGGCAGCTGGATTACAGACCAGGCCTGCTCATGCATTTACAGCCAGAAATAGGAATCTCCTCATCAATTACAATGACTCCATGACTGGGTTGGGCAGTACCTAGGCAGTGTTTATGGTGGGTCCTACAGCATTAGGACTTTATGCTGAACTCTCCATTGAAAACCTGAAGCTGAGCACAAAATAAGGGTGAGACATTAGAGGAGGAAAAGCTAGCCTGGAAAGTGAAGAGATAATGTGTTAAAGCTCCTTTTTTCTTTTAGTGGTGAAGGAGGTGTTTGCGGCCTGTGGCGAGAAGTGTTTTGGGGTTGTGTGCACAGTTAGCAGTGTTTTTTATCTGTATGAACACATGTGACAGCCAAAGCCCTGTATATTTGTTGCAGCTGAGGTAGAAAGGCATAAGCCCTACCATTTCCTCTCCTATAGAGCTGTCATTTGTGTGTTTTTGACTGATGGAGGCACTTGAGTGGGGATAGTCTGCTGTAAAGATGCTTGAGGCATTACTGGAAAGGTCAAAAAAAAGAAGTCTGTTCTCCTTTTTGTTCACATATGTGTGAAGCTGGTTTAAAAGTTATAGCTGTAAAAGTTTTCTTTAACATCTTTCACCCAGAATACAAAGCCCTGTTGCCTGTTTGCCCTCTTTGCATAACATTACATGAAGGTAAGCTTTGCTTTCACTGTTAGCCAACCATAGATCTGCTGTGGTTAAGGTCATGCCACACCTCAACTGAAAGGTTTTGTTGAGAGGCAGACTGTTTTGGCATGGGCTCATGATTTGCTTCCGGTTGCTTGGAGCTCTGGCAGTGTGCACATACTCAGAAAAACTACAGCAAACAGGTGAAGAAGAAGATGTTGCAGGGGTCATCCACAACTACAGAGTAAAATGAGCTGGAAGTCATCTTTGCTGTGCTGCAAGCTGTTGGCAGACTGGGACCTTCTCACAGCCCTCAGGAGCTTTTGCATCTCTTGTCCGACTCACTGGCAGAATGAGTCCACTGAAATTGCATAGCCTGGTTCCTGTAAAGCTTTTCCTAAAAAGGGATAATTTGGGGGCTGGAGTTGCAGGATTAGAAGACAAAGCCAATCTGCATTACATGTTTAAGACAATGTATCAGAACCTGATTTGCGTATTTTACCTTTTTCTCACTCATTCCTCTCCTACCTATCCCTTTTGGCTCAAATAAATCCATAAGCCATGGAGCAAAAACTGCATGTTGATAGCCAGCTGGACATCCTGAGCACTCTAGGACCTGATGAGGGGTGACTAATGTATGAGATGCAGGGAAGACACGCTGACCCTTTTTGCAGGTTCTTTGGCTTTGACGGAGGTAGTGGGTACTTAGCAATGCAGCCTTAGCAGGCTCAGAATTACAACTGGGTGAATAAAGAGTAAAGGTTCAAAAGTCTCCCCAGGCATCACATGAATTAGCCATGTTCCTCTCCATGATATTATAAGACTTTCCATAAAACTTGCATAAATGTCAGCAGAAAGTCTACTTAAGGTTGAAATTTCACAGCATATGCTCAAGTACTCATCTACTGAGATCAAAAGCATTACTATTTCTCAAACTGAATTAAGTACCTTCATTCACTACTTTTGTAGACCACAGCAACTGGACAGTAGTCTTTAAGCCTTAAGCATCTCAGAAATTTCCCATAAACTTTCAATCTAATTTAGATTCAGTCTCTGTCTTTACGGTTTGACTTATTAAAACTCAAACAGTTTCCACCAAGATTCTGAGACAAAAGTGATGTCTGGCAAATTTGCTTATTGTGGAAGAAGTAAAGCTTGAAATAAAAATGTCTATGGAATTCACCTGGAGATGAAATGATCTTCCCCATGTATAAACCTCTTATTTACTGCTTCAAGTGCACACTGATTTTTTTATTGTCTCTATCAGAAGAAATACATAGTAACAAACCAAACCAACTCACAATGCTTCTGTAACGCTCAAGGAAAAACAAAGTCATCAAACATAAACCTTTTCAAAACAAGTAGCCCTACAAAATATACACTTCCCTCTAGTGAGAACATGGGAGAAGAAAGCAAACTGAGAGATGTTATTCACATCATTTAATGTTTTTCTACAAGTGGCTGCTAAGGTGATCAGATTCTGAAGAATCTATACAGAATATGGTTTTGGTATTCACAATGTATTGTTTGAAAGCATGTGTCTAATGTGTTTAAGTAATGAATCAGTTTGAGGAAACAATATGATGAAAAGAGGCTAAAATAATCTAATAATTTAAGTGAAAAATTATTAATTTAGCAACTTGTAAGAGCTGGTTACATTTAAGATTCTTGTTAAATTCTCCTAGCCTATATGGCTACATAACAGTCTAACCATAAAGGATATATCTACTTTAATCTAAGATCATCTTTACAGCATTAAGCACAACTTAGGATGGGTTCAGGTAATTAAAGTGCATAAGAAAAATGTTAATCAAAACCAGTTTTAGTCATGCTCAGGCTCAAAACCCAAAGCTGCTTTATTAAAATTGAGAAACTTCTTCAAATGCACACTGAACCTTGTGTCTTCCCTGAGTTTCAGTGGGTAACTTCACTTTACCACAACTGCCCTGAAGAGGGGGCAATAAAGATTTCAGTCTTGCTCTTTATAGTGCAATGGTAATGTAAACTAATCCTGCCACAACAAATTAGCACCACTGAGAAGAGCTGTTTGGCAGCTGCTGGCCAGTAAACCTATTGATTCATTTTTAGGAGAGTATGTGACCTCTCAGAGTGCCAGACTCCAGACATAGTACAGTGCTTCCTCACAAAAGTGTCTTAGTAGATCAACTACAACCTCAGCAAAGGTTCAGCTTACATGATTTCTTTAAAACTTTCCAAAACCAGAGAAAAACGGTCAATTAGTTATGGCCAGCACTGAAATAATAGGCACAGTCTTCAGCTCAGAAGCCATTTCTTGATGTTACTGTTCAAAGATCCTATTTCTTCCAAGGTATTCCCACTTCCCTTTTTCAATAACATCCACATGTCCCCTGTTTCCTTAAGCACAGTTACCCAATTTGTCTATGCAATGCCAACATCAATTATCTCAATTCAAGGCACTTGAAACACACTGCACCTATTCAGAAATGCAATTAAAAACAATCAGACAAATAAAAAGCCTCAACTTGAGGCTGAAGATAAACTCTATCATAGGACACAAGTCAACTTTACTAATTATACTAAATGAAAAGCAGAGGGTAATTTACCACAATACTTGGAGTGAGTCAGTGGTAAAGTAAGAAATATTTCTGTACTTGGCGTTTGATTTAAATTCCTATAAATAATAGCTACAATGGTGACAGCTTATTCTCAGACAGAAGACATAAAGGAGGAAAGAAAACAAATATTGCTGTTTCCTGATGAATATCCATTCTTAATAGTCTAACTATACTATCTGCAATGCTGGCAAAAAAGTTTTAGTCTTACCAAGATCCTCGGGACTCTTGGGATTCTTTCTCAGATCTCTGTACTGACCAAGTAACTATGATTCCTTAGGAACCTCTTCAGGCTCTGTTTTTTCATTTGATTCGGCATGATTGGCTGATATGAAATTATTTTCTACTCAGGTTATAAGCCACATTAGAGATATGGCTAAACCTATACTACCCTGTTAGGTCAGTTTCAAATTTTTGTTTCACTTCAGTTTACGTCTGCTGTAGCTCAGCCCACAGCAGCTGTGTGCTAGTAGTGAAACTTGGGAGTGGAAAATCCCTTAAGAAAGGATAAAAGTGACCAGCAGCCACCTGGCTCAGGCCAGATCGTCCTGAGTCCTTCGTAAGTATCCCTGAGACCTCTTACCACACCCTATGTCATTCCACATGACCAGAACACATCAAACTTGGCAAAAGGAACACAGGGTGAGCTGCAAAGCTGTCTTATTTTCTGAGGACTTCTTTATGCATCATATCAGGTTTCCCCCTTCACGTGGGTGAGCAGCAGTGGTATGCCTGGCACTTCAAAGATGGCACTGCACTCTCCAGTGAGCAGTCACAGAGTGGGAGACAGTCACTGACATGCCTGCTCTGCAGTGCACGGAGGGGAAGCTGGGAGCGCTTGCTTTGCTCATCCTTTAGGTCACTGCCACAAGGTAGAATCAGATAGGTTTATGGCACAAGGCAGGCACCAAATACTGAGACAGTGACAGCACAGCATTAGGGACAGAAATAAAACTGTGGGTGGTCCTAAGCCACCATGGGCATATCATACTGGCTATTTCTTTCCCAGGAAGACATCACACCTTTCTGTGGCTAGGAAATAGCATGTGAAACCACTGTCTATGCACTGAACAGCCAGCTAGCTCAGCTTCACATAGCTACTTCCAGCAAGTCTTCTGCATTAACATGAAATTCTGGCCACATTTTACACTTGCGTTTCACGTGTGCCCCCAGGCACAAACACATTAGATCTGCAGAAGCTGTCCACAGTCCCTTGACTCTCTAAACCCTTTTTCTGCCATTTCGTCTGCCTAGCACCTCTGACATGATCTTCTCCACCAGGATTTCAGGAAAGGAATAGGCAACCTCTAACCATGATGGCCAGGGAATTTATTCCATCCCACCAGCCCAGCCCAGTAGCTGCAGCAGAACATGAGCTAAGGAACTGCTCCTCACACTTCTTGCAGCATGCAGTGTTTGAGTGGATATCATGCTCTCTCTAATTGTGATCCTTGCTGCAGCTGGCATCATGATTGCTCAGCATGTTTGATGTAGTTGCTGGGGAGCTTATGGGTAAATTCCTTTAATGGTATTTAAGGATGTTTGTTAGCCTGAATTTATTTGCTGCTGAATATGGTGTGCACAAAGCTGGCATAAGTCAGAAGAGCACTCATCTACAGTGTAGATGTAACTGTTTAGATCACCCAGGTCAGCAATTTCCCACCTGTACTGGGTCACTGTTTCCACAGGAAGTGTATGTGACTGCTGCAGGATCTGATGACCTGCACATTTAAAGATGTCCAGTCCTTGTTAGCACTACCCTGCACTCTCAGAAATGTCTTGATTCCTTTGTGGGTGCCCCAAAACCTCTTACTTTCCCATCCAAACCAGCAACAGTTTATCAAATTGACAGTGTGAAAGAGTACATTTACATCTTTGCATTAGTCCTGGCAATACTGTGAAAATTAACACATTTCCTAATATCTGTATTAAGAACCCAAAGAGAAGAATTTGCGTTTACTCCATTTTGACACAGCACTGGTGTGAACTTTGCATGGTGGTATGAACAAAACCAATTATTGAGAATGTGATGATGAGGCGATAATTATTTGCCACACACTTTGAATGGCAAAAAGTGAAAACCTTTTGTCTTAACCACTCAATAGGTGTATGATAATTCACATACTACCAGCACATAGAAAAAGGGCTTTAAGATTTGTGTATGTACAAAAAGCATTGGTTTTCACTGCATGTAACATTTTGAAACAGACTTTGCTTAATGTGTAGTCACAGTACATTTTGTTTTCAGCCAAGTACTAAGACAAAACAAACCAACTCTTGTATCAGGACTTTATCAAAAGTTGCTTTGGCTCTCATGGTCTTTATTATTTTATAACTGTATCTCATTGTTGCCTTCTTAGAGCAACTTCTTAGGAGTGTTTAGTCTTTTTATAATTAGATATAAAATAGAAAGTAAATTAAAGTGGAGCAGTGTTTCCTAGAAGCAAGTTGCACAGAAATCAGTGCAGTGGGATTGCTGTCTTATGCAGTTGAAACATGACAACATGTTGGTTTTTTTCTTCCCCTCCACTGCACCACTCAGAGTGTGTTCTGTTATATTTTCATTACCAAGTACATAAACTGCCACAAAATGTCAAAGTCTATACTCCTTTAAGGCTGGATTTTGTTTGCTCCCCTTGATGAGAATTTATTCTTGTAGGAATTTATCTGGAATTTTATTCATTATGAGAGGGAACATGTTACCTTGTTTTCCGAGGAAATATGTTATGGGCACCAACTGGCTGCCTAGAGATATTTTACAATCCTGTCACCAATTTTTTCTGAGAGAAAGCTTGCTTTATTCTCCAGGCCATAGTGGTTGCTTCATAATTTATTTTTGTAGGAAATAAGGTGTTTGAGACCTGTATGGTTGTGGTATAACGTTTCAGTTGTGTGACTTGGTGACTTTTTGGCCCACTTAAGCTCAGTTATGGTCACAGAGGGATCAAAGTGACGCAGTGCCCTGGGACAGAAGAGGCAGATTCCAACTGGGGAGCTCTTGGGTTTGCATGGCAGCTGTGGCAGACATATGGAAAATCTGCTGATGTGCTGCAAAGTGACTGGTATTTGTAAACTGTTTGCTGGGTCATCTGACTGCTTCAGTCTGCAAACCCAGGAATTGCACAGGGAAAATAAACCCAGCAACATCTCAGTGAAACACTGCTCACTGCAACACAGAAGGGGGTTTCATCTTCCTGTGACTCAACTTTCACAGATATTGATAGGATTGTGACTGACAGTGGTATCACTCCTATTGTGGGAAAACTGAGACCTGTCTCAGATGTGTGCCAAACCATATGTGTCTTAGGGTGAACTAATGAAGGATTTAACTGTACTTCTGTATTGGTCTTATGTGGCAAGGTTTTGGTAGCGGGGGGGGGGTTGCAGGGGTGGCTTCTGTAAGAAGCTGCTGGAAGCTTCCCCTGTGTTTGAGAGAGAGCGAGCCCATACCAGCCGGCTCTAAGACGGACCCGCTGCCGGCCAAGGCCGAGCCAATCAGTGATAGTGGTAACGCCCCTGTGATAACATTTTTAAGAAGGAAAAAAAAGTTGACACAGGGAGAAACAGCCGCTGGAGAGAGGAGTGAGAACATGTAAGAGAAACAAGCCTGCGGACACCAAGGTCAGTGAAGAAGGAGGGGGAAGAGATGCTCCAGGCGCTGGAGCGAAGATTCCCCTGCAGCCCGTGGTGAAGACCCTGGTGAGGCAGGCTGTCCTCCTGCAGCCCAGGGAGGTCCACGGTGGAGCAGATATCCACCTGCAGCCCGTAGAGGACTCCATGCTGGAGCAGGTGGGTTCCCGAAGGAGGCTGTGACCCCATGGGAGCCCCGCGCTGGAGCAGGTTCCTGGCAGGACCTGTGGATCTGCAGAGAGAGGAGCCTGTGGAGCAGGTTTTCTGGCAGGACTTGTGACCCCCTGGGGGACCCACGCTGGAGCAGTGTGCTCCTGAAGGACTGCACACCGTGGAAAGGACCCATGCTGGAGCAGTTCGTGAAGAACTGCAGCCCGTGGGAATGGCCCACGTTGGAGACGTTCGTGGAGGACTGTCTCCCATGGGTGGGACCCCACGCTGGAGCGAGGGAAGAGTGTGATGAGCCCTCACCCTGAGGAGGTGAAGCGGCAGAAAACAACGTGTGATGACCGTAAACCCCATCCCTGTTCCCCTTGTGCCGCTGGGGGGGCTTGGTGGAGAAATCCGGGAGTGAAGTTGTGCCCGGGAAGAAGGGAGGGGTGGTGGGAAGGTGTTCTGAGATTTCATTTTATTTCTCATTACCTTACTCTGGCTGATTTGTAATAAATTGAGCTAAATTTCCCTAAGCTGAGTCTGTTTTGCCCGTGACAGTAATTAGTGAATGATCTCTCCTGTCCTTATCTCGACCTGCAAGTTTTTGTTATATTTTTCTCTCCCTTGTCCAGCTGAGGATGGGGGAGTGATAGAACGGCTCTGGTAGGCACCTGGCATCTAGCCAGGGTCAACCCATCACAACTTCATCCAAGAAGGGCCAGACATGGGTACTGGGTTCTCCCCATCCTGCTGTCTATCTGCTGGGCTCCCACAGGCAGAGTTCACCCCTACAGACTATTTGTGTGTTTTCCAGTCTTCAAACAAATGAACAGGAAGAAGCAAATTATTGCTGAAGACCTTGGTCTGCTTTTTCTCCACCATGTCTCCCTTACAAACAGAAGACAGTTCTGACTCAAAACTATGGGCTTCGCTGGATGTGGAGCAAGGCCAGGCAGCCTGTGCTCTGTGGACTGCTGCTGCCCTGTACAACATGCTTCACCTTTGGTGTTTGCGGCTTATCAGTAAGACGGCTCCTGCCAGCGAGGAGATCCCAAGCCAGAGAGGAGTTGTCCCCCCACCTTGCTGCACACTCTCCAGCCCTGTCTCAAGGCCTGAAAGGCTGCAATCTTCTCCCCAAACTGCAGGTGTTCCCTGATGTGAAACTGAGATAGAAACAGACTTGCACTGGTATAAAATGTAGGGGAGGTTTGGATGCCAATCGCTTTTCCTCCTGCCGCTTGGTGCTCTGCCAGCAGAGGCTAGCAGTGCCCACTTGGAGGGATTTAATCCTTTGGGGGGCCTGAGGAGTCCCCCATGGCTGGGACTCATGCTTAGTGCTGGTGAGCCTGTACGCATGCTGCTTCCAATGGCACTGGGAGCATCCCAAGTGCATGGCCTCTACGAGCCCTTGCACGCTCTGGGCAGCTCACTGGGTACTCTGAGAGTGGGCAGTGGGAGACGTACAGCATGCCAGCAGCACCAGAAGAACCCTCAAAGGTGCCTGTGTGGATTTAGTCCTTGAGGATTTGGTCTGAATATCAGAATGTGAGTGCTCAAAGTCCTAATACATAACAGTCATTCATGACCACTGCGCTGGGATCAGCAGGGAAGCTCTCTGATACAGCACAAGCCAGTGACTGATTCCACTTTTAATCATACCTTACATATAAAACATAAAACAAATTAAAAAATGAAATAAAATATATGTATATACGTATACATATAAGTAGACATACATATGTCTATATATATGTATTTATATACCTATAATGTACATACTTCTAATTATACATAATCTATCTACTTATAATTATACATAATGTATCTACTTAGGGAAGTTACTGTAGAAAGCCATCCTATGGGAAACAGCCTGGCATTTTTCTCCATATCGTTCAGAGGTAAATGCATAGGAGCTCTCTCTCCACAGTAACTCTCTTGCAGTAAAAATAGTTTCAAGAAAAAAAGTCCTGAAGAAAAAGGACTTCAACATCCCTTAACAGACACAGAAGCCTTTTAGCAGCTTGCTAGCAGTTGTGCATATTGACAGAAGAGTTTGATGCCGCACAAGAGGTCACACAAGATTTCTGATAATGACATTACACTGATGAAAAGGGGCTTAAGATGCTCTTTGTGGTACTGTTGTTCAGGGGACTAGAAATACACATCTTAGGCCACATGGCACGTGTATTAAGATGAAAGGGTGAAGCATCCAGAGGAAAGAACACAGAGCTGTTGTCATTTAACCTGATTATAAATCAGGGGCATGGAAATTCTTTAGCCTGCTTCTCTTAAAGTAGCTACAAATACTGAAGGCTTGATTATGCTCCCCCCTCTCTACTCCCTTCACCATGCAGGAGGTGGGGTCTGGGGGCTCGCTCTTTGCGCAGCCCACGTGAGGGTTGTCCCCAGCATCTCCCCCCTGCTTGTGAGAGCACAGAGGCTGCGGGTGAATTGTCCATTTGCACCAGTGGTGTGAAAAATAGGGGCAGACCGAAAGGGATGATAAGGTAGTTAGGAAGGAGGACGTTAACACCCCATCAGGCTTTCCAACAGTTGTCTCTACCCAGCCGAACCAGACGAATCAAGTAACCTCTGGAGTTAAAAAACCTGAGTTATCCCATGAGCTGTCAGCCTCATTTGAATGTTCTATACTATTGCCGTGGTTTAACCCCAGCCAGCAACTAAGCACCATGCAGCCGCTCACTCACTCCCCCCCCACCCAGTGGGATGGGGGAGAAAATCAGGAAAAGAAGTAAAACTCCTGGGTTGAGATAAGAACGGTTTAATAGAACAGAAAAGAAGAAACTAATAATGATAATGATAACACTAATAAAATGACAGCAGTAGTAATAAAAGGATTGAAATGTACAAATGATGTGCAGGGCAATTGCTCACCACCCGCCGATCGACACCCAGCCAGTCCCCAAGCGGCGAATCCCTGCCCCCCCCTTCCCAGTTCCTAAACTAGATGGGAAGTCCCATGGTATGGAATACACCGTTGGCCAGTTTGGGTCAGGTGCCCTGGCTGGGCATGAGAAGCTGAAAAATCCTTGACTATAGTCTAAACACTACTGAGCAACAACTGAAAACATCAGTGTGTTATCAACATTCTTCACATACTGAACACAAAACATAGCACTGCACCAGCTACTAGGAAGACAGTTAACTATCCCAGCTGAAACCAGGACACTATCTAAATTTAAGTGCAAACTATAGTATATCTCATTAAGTTAAAAGTGCTGTTTTAATATAAGCATATGGGTTGGAGGGGAATTTTTAGGATTTTTGGCAGGGGGGATTGTTTGGAGGTTTTTACTTTTAAAACTTGTTTGGGGGAAAAAATTGGCCCTGAAACCAAAGTTTTCAGTTTTGGAAATATTCAAGTAAACCATGTAAATGTCATCACAGGAGAAGCCTTGTGGACTTAAAGCTAAGTGTATGCAGAAGTCTGTCTGGCTACTACATTAAATCTTTCTCTTAAACCTATCCAACTAGCAAGACTTCACAGTGAAAATCTTCTGTGACAATAAACCTTAAGAAGATTTCCCCCTGCCTTTTTCTTCCCCCAGCTGTAGCAAACACTTTGTGCTATTTATTCTAGGGAGGCTCTTTCTTCCATCCCCTCCACAGCAGGAACCTTAAGTCACACTTTTCTAGGTGGAACTCTTGGAGTCACCTGTCCAATGACTCAGGAATAGATCTCAGCACAAGTCTTTGTAGGACCTTTGTTTTTTTCTATTGTGATTTCTGGAAACAATTTTTTCCTGGCAAGGCATTGGTGTGAATACATATCCCATTTAAGAACTTTTCAAAAGAGCTTCAGAGTGCTCAAGTACCATTTCACCATTTTTGAAACATCTAAAGTTTTCATTTTAAAATTAAATTTTTAAAGAAATTTAATTCCACCCTCCCCCCATTCCCACTCCAGTTGTCCAGATTTGACTGTTGATTCAAATGCTGAATATCTTCCACTAGGTAAAATGCCATCTAATCTGTCCAATGCTATTTACAAACTAAAATTCAGGCATGGAAACTTGGCTTCCAAAAAGATCAGCTTTTCAGAACATGGCAAGGGTTTGCATAGATAATATACACACTATTACATATAATAAAATAAAGATAATACAATACAAAGATAATGCTTGTTCTTACGTATTAAAGGTCTTAGATTTATCTTTTTTGACTTCTATGAGCACCCTCAGGCTGAAGTTCCTGTAGTAAAAGATGCACACAAAAATCTCTGTGTAAAATGTGAAATTCTAAAACAGGCAGAAAGTTGAAACCAAACAATACATATATAACTTGGTCTCAAATTCATAAAGATTTGATGAGCTGTAAGGGTCAGATATAAAACCTGATGTTCCATGACATATCACAGGTTCAGAGTTTACAGCTGTGGCCCCAGCAGCACTTTTTGTTAATCCCACTCCAACTTTATCAATAATTCTGTCTGAACTACATGTACAAGCACTACGTTCTTTGAAGTCTGAAAACAAAATTCAGCCAAATTGTCTCTGGGCAAATTTCTGTCATCACAAAGCCCTGGGGAACTGATTTAAAGTCAATAGGAGCTTTTAATGAACAAGAGAATTGTAGTGGCAGGGGGCACGCAGGAGCAGCCTGCGCTACCTTTGTTCCTCATTGCACGTTACACAATACTGGGTTTGTGCAGCAGGCAGGAAGGAAAAGAAACGGCTTACAAAGAACACCCATCAAAATGAGGGTTGGCAAAAAAGGATGAAGTGAGAAAACTACTTGTCCAACTCTCATGGATAGGGCTATAACACAAGAGCAGACATGCTGGGTTAGACCAGCATCCATTTTGCCTGTTACACTCTTTAACATTCACCATTAGTGGATGTTAATGTAAGTATATGAAAAAGGCATGTACTGAAGGCGGCTTCACAGAGGTGAAGTGAGAATGAGCAAAACAGTCCACCAACTTCATTGCTAAATATACTGAGCAGAATATTGCAAATGCTGCTGGCATATTCAGGCAGGATGAATAGTAATTATGCCTTTGCTTTCTCTGAGCTTTTGTTTGTGTTTCTTTTCTATCACAACTGAAACTGAGCTAACCATGCTGCTGCAGACTGGGAGGATATTGTGTCCACAATAGAAGTTGTGATGGTGATATAATAGCCTAGAACAACTCATGCAATGACATAGGCACATCATATGCTGTATATGGCAAAGAGACAACTTCATCTATCACACAATTGCAATACCTCTAGGGTAGAAGAGGGGAGCCTTTTAAAGGGACATAACACTGCCCAGTGACTGAGGACAAAAAGCAAAGATTATCTATCAAAATGAAATTATGCAGGAGCTGTTAAGTGTAAAATGGTTTATAGTTTCATTCTGCTTCCACTAAAATCAGTTTGACTATTTCAACATGAGTAGAATTAAGCCTGCTGTAATTTCTCAATGGAAGGTTGATTAAGGTATGACAGCTAATATCCTGATGATAATAAAGAGCTCTGCAGGAGCAGTAGAGACTACAAGCTGTCAAGATCTTGGAATGGAAAGTTCTACTTACCAGCCCTTGCTGAGAGCAGCCATGGGGTGCAAGTCCCGTATGCTGGATCACCACAACCTGCTCTGTGTTAGGTTTCTTGGGAGTTTGTGCATCCAAGTACTGATTAGGCCTGACCTTTCCTGACATCTGAAATCAATCAAGAATGCAATTAAATGGTACTAGAGTATCTATAAGGCAACCATTTGAGCATGTAAATGTGTAGAAATCTGATGTGTCTCAGGAAAAAGAATTACTCCTTGACAGCTGGTCACTGAAAATGTCAAGTTTTAAAGCTATTATTTGTTGGATGTACTTACAGAATGACAAATAAGCTCAGAATTACAGCTGAAAATTCTGTGATGAAGCATTGATGGAAAAGATACTTTTTCCTCCAAAGATGTTAAGTCATTGAAACTAAAACTTCTGCTAGACAGGGTCGTGTTCCATGGATTAGACAGAGCATGCATTTGTCCAGAACAATCCAAACTCAAGTCTCAAATTGAATCCAAAAAGGATTTCAACTTGGCATTTTCCCACAGATATGTATACAACCACCACTTGCTTGCTTCTTATATCTTACTGAGCAAGTAAGTCTTAAGCTGTTGCATTCAAATAATTATTCACCACTCCGGGGTGAAAATTTTTGGAGATATCTGTCAACCAATACCACTTTTAAAGTTTTTCCTTAAAATCTTCCTTTTTTTGCAAAGACTATAAAAAATTTGAGAGCAGGCAGCCAGCTAGTTTCCTGTGCCCCTGGGCTGGCACACTGGTCAATGCTGTTTTGCTGTTTTCCTACAAGTCTGTTAGTTTGAATTGTCTTGTATATAAACAGAGATATCCAGCTCCTTAGGGACAGACAGATTTTTTGCTAGATATTTGCATATAGAGATGTTCCTGGCCCACACTGCCATGCAAACAAACTAGCAGGAAACCCATATTTGAGTATGTAGAGCTTACTTCCATTTTAAGCAGTTGCACCACCTCAAAGCAAATCAACGTTTGTTCTGTCCACATTACTGGTCTTCAGTGTTTCATTTAGACCACAACACAGCTGAGGTGTTGTGTTGATGCGTATCAACAGAACAGACCACAGTTTCTTATCATTGCAATAGTGTTCTTTTATGCTACTCCTTAAGGTAACCAAGGCCTGCCAGAGAGGTCTTAAATGCTGCATCTCAAAAGAGATCCTACTGAGGGAAGGTGACAAATTAAATAGCCATTTCTACTGCTTTAATGAGAAATCCCTGACTCCATTTCTTTCTCTTCATTGAAGCAAGAACTTACAAGATTCATGTTTGCTCTATGTTTCTGGCAGGGGAAAAGAGGAATACTCTTAATACAGTTGTCCTATGTCCTAGTTGTCAGTTCTATGAAAAGAGCACTTTCCCAAAGCAGTTGGTTAAATATCCAAGAGTGCCACCTGAAAAATCAATAGCTAAGAAAACAGCTCTGACATACTGCCAAGCTTGCAAACAAAAAAACCCACCAGGAGCCTGCTTTCCTAACACTTCCAGCTCACTTCTGAGACCAAAAGCTGCAGAGTATACGTTGGCTTTTGGCTGCCTTTCTGAACCCAATAATAATGATTAATAGCTTGGGTAGTTTGGTTCGGAGTTTCAGTGTGCCTGCAAGTTAATACTAGGTGTGTCCCAAGTTACATAAATTCTTCAGTACCTTGCTTTGTATATATGCTTCAAGAGTCTTTTTTTTCTTACATTCTCTTCTAAAACTTCAAGCCATCAAGTTTCAGACCTGGCTGAAACCAGGCTATAGTAGTACAGCTATAACAGGTTATACTACTTACAGAAACATTTTATCTGATGCAGCCCTTTTCTCATTTTCACAACAGCCTAATTTTTTTCAGTTATTTGGAGTGCCAAACACCCAGCCAGAACACATTTCTACTCATGTGGTATTCCTCAACTGTTAACTCCACTATATCTTTGCCTATTCACAACTCATTATATAAGATTAGTAACCTAAGTCACATGGCACTGTTCCTACTCTTTGACTGGATGATGGTGAGTGCCCTGCCGGGGCACCGATACCTTATTTGCAAATAAAATAAGTTGTCACTTAGTGAAAAGCCAAACATTTGTGTGGGCAGATGTCCATTAGCACAAATGTTCATGGATTAATCACCAAAAGGGGTGTGAACACTTTTGAATAGAAAAGCAATTTAGAATTCATGCAAACATTGTGAATAATTTCCCTAGTTTTCCTTTAGCTTGGAGAAGGCCTAATGTTTTGATGTGGGACTCGCTGATTATTTCAGTGCAAAACAGAGTACTCGAACTGAAATATGAATTCAAGTTTCACTGAGATATTGACAAGTAAATTTGCTTCACTGTACTTGCAGGTTGTACTTTCTATTGTATTGATTGTAGAAAGAAAGCATTTTACACAGCACAGCCATGCACTGTACAAAAATGTTGCAGCTCAGTGCAGAAATCAAGGACTGTTCTGGGACTCCTTAAACTGATCAAACAACTTGTTTTCAAATCAACATGTTTCTTTAAATACTGTATATTTTAGTGGTATATTCTCATTACTTATTATCTGCAGATGGATGTATTCTCCATGGTGCTTTATAAGGTGATCACTATTTTCAGTTACTCCTAGCATGTTTATCAAGCATATGTTGCCTCAAAGATATCATCTGCATATCATTAAATACAGCTTTGTAACAGAAGCTGAGAGAGCTACCTGTGATTTATAGACTAAAGAAAAGGTTTCTTAAACATGCAGCCTTGTGGAAACAGGGCTGTCACACTTGCAAGACATAAAAAGTTACAAGGACCTTGCAAGTTGAAACTGTTGTATTAGTTGTTCATTGCTGATTAGGTAGCTTGTTACAGGTGGTACTCTCCCTACTGTAGCCAGAGTGACTTAGAAAGATAAAGTTTATTGTACATAATTTTAAGAAAAGCAGATAAGCAAAAAAGCTGCTGGACTGATTGTGAACATCAGAAAAGGAGCCTTGGAAAAACTTAGATTTGTATGAGAGTCTGTGAATTGCAGAAAACCATTTACTTGGCTCCTGACACCAATATTTTGAAAGGCAGTTTGTGAGTACTATGTGCTTGATCTTTTGAATATTAAAGATTTACTTAGAACTAAAGGTACAGAATTAGATCCCTAGCACTGGAGATGTGCTTTTAAAGAAAAAATACTGCTGTTACATTTTAAGCACATATCTTTCTGTAATGACATATCCATTAGTTATAAACATTATTAACACCAACTGCTGTTCAAGCACAGCTGTTTACAGTGGTAACATATGACCTGACCTTTACAACAATTCCATGTAACTTAATGAAAACCTAGTGCTATGAACACAAAATATAAATGAGAAAAGGGAGCATGAGGTCTGACAAATACTAGGAACATCCTTTTTAAACATATTTCTCTCTCTTTCTCTCTTCCCCTCTCTTTTTTTTTTCTTTTCTTGCATGATTTTAATAATTCAAAAAAGAGCAGAAGAATTTTTATAAAATCTCTGAAGTCTTGTGTTATGTGCGTGTCTTTCCCTTGCCCATGGGTATGTATCATCAGCATGAATTTACTTAAATTTTCCCAGCAATAAAGCACCATTATAACCTGGCTGTACCATTTCCTATGATGATAATTTCTATTGCAGTGAATAGATTCTGGTCCCTTCTTAGGAATAAAATGACACCTGCTAAATCATAGGTGGGAAATCACTAGTGAGAAAAACTAACAGCCTAACACACACTTCTTGAATCGTGTAGGTGAGGTGGCTATCCTGGACCATGATCAGACTCTAGGGGCAACTGCTTGTTGGAGAAGACACAGGGAACAGCTATGTGACAAAAACCTTTGTCACTGATTAAAAACAAAGAAACAAACAACCTCTCCACCCCCTGAAGGTGCAGTTCATGGATAGAAATGAATGAGAGAGAGTGAGATAAGGCATACCAGAGTTGCCTTGTGAGATACAACCCTGACAGCTGGCCAAAAACAAATTAAAGAAGAAATTAGGTTGCAGGATGTGACAGACATCCCCATCTTACATCCTCTTGTTACTTTTAGTATAATGGTTTTGTTTCTTACCAGTGAAGCCCATTTGTGATAAGATATACCCAGCAGTTATCATTCCCCCTGTGTCCACCCCTCCTCCCCCCCCCCCCCCCGACCCCAAACCCCACTGTCAGCAAAGAAATAACCATGACCTTCTTCACATATGATCTTCTCCTGTAAGATCCTTATACCTGGTAGTAAAAGGGTTAAAGGAAGAAAAATAATGCACTCTTAGGAAATAAAAACCACAAAACTATCTTGGGCTCGGATGAAACAACTTTCTATTGCTACACACAGCAATGAGAACAGAAAAAAGTTAGATTATCACATATGGCTGTCAGATTTTATTTAAACACTGACCTGCACAGGAATGAGGGATGGGAGAGAATAGAAGGTAAACCGTCTTAAATAATTATAGCCTTTTCAAGCCTTACTGAACTGGAGTATCACACCCTAGTTTATCTAATTAGCTAGTAAGATTCATTTTAGTAACCTAACAGAAAAAGATGCAGCTTTCTCTTTCTTTCCATAGCAGCTTGCTTATCTGATACTAGCAAAACTGTGAGTTTCTGGGTTATCAACTGCCAGGTAAAAGCAGTGCAGCAGTGCTGTGCTGCCTACAGAAAGTGCTGGGGATATTTTTCCCTCCTGAGGATGGGGATAAGTGTGCTTCTCCGAGCCACACTCTGCGAACCAACAGCTGCAGCGTATCATGAAGGGCTGCAGCGCGCTCGCAGCCAGCCAGGTCCTGTAGGCAGTGTGCACCTCCAAGGGTCCCCAGCGTGAGCCAGCTGGAACCAGTTGTTCCGTTAAGATGGGAGCTTTTGCTTAGCAGTGCTTTCAGTTAGCGCACAGGCGCTGAATGAAACACAATCTGACTCTGAACTATTACAGAAAACACATGGTCCTGGGAGTAAAATGAGCTAAGGAAATATTCTGAGTGGAAAATCGGAGGAGATAAAAGCAGATAAAATGCCATAGTTGAAACTGTTGAGAAATGTTGAGGACAACTGGGGATGGTTTAAACCATCCTGCATGCTGAATCTGCTTGCAATGAATAGGGTCTCTGTAACTTTGTATCTGATAAAAACTGCTTTTCAAGCACTTTATTTTTTGCAGTAGGTTTCAGGCCACAAATAAGAAGAGTTACAAAGAATTTTTGAGTGTGAAATTGTCCTCATTTAGTTACATGAATGAGGAGTATGAGATCTAATTTTGCAAAATTATCTGGTGGACTTGGGAAGCAAATTTTAACGTATTTCCAGCATCTCATGAGGTTAAAAAGCAGCTCCTTTTACTAGATGCATTTAAAGGGCAGAATGATATTGTTCACAGGCAGTTCCTTCACTCTTCCTAATTTTAAGATAACTATTTGCATTTACTAAGTCTTCTTCTAACCACAGAAGAGCAGGAGACATTAGGGTTGCAGATGGCTGGGAAGAAGGCTTTGCCGTGCTCCTGTGATATATACATTTCATTCTATCCAGCTTGTGCTCTCTTTGAAAGAGTGAACTGCACAGAGAAGTAGTATGCAAAAGAATTGGTTGTAGGTCTTCAGAGAGCTACATAGAACACCACATAAATGGGTTAATCTGCCAGCTGGAGTCTTTTGAGAGGAAATTATTCTAGAGACTCATGAGTGAGCTTTTATCTTGCGAATCAGGAGACAAAATATTGATCCCTTCCGTATCCATGGGGGAAGATTTCCCCCTAGAAGCTGTGCAGGGAATAACGAGAGGATTCTCTGGCATTAGCTGTGAGGGATGCTGTGTGCACACCCAGCCGCAGCCCAAAGTCTGAAAGGAAACTCTATCCTTAAAATCCAAGGTGGCCTGTGCATTGCTCTGACCTGTCATTTGATAAAGGTTTGGGATTTTGAGAAGTGTCTATTAAGTATTTGTCTGGAGTGATATTCCAGTAGTGAAAATGGTTTACTGTATGATTTATCTTTTTTGATATTTTAGTGTTGCTATATTTCTTCTCCTAAAGAAGCTGTTTACAGGGTTTTTTAACTTACTAAAAACTATAACGCTTCATAAATTCTTCCATTCAGGTCTATAAGTGTGTACGTAATGGATTATTGCCTCATGCAAGTAACATGTCACAAATAAATCCTTTAGTAGAGATGGATGCTTAAAAAGCCAGGGTAGCAGTTCACTATTTCAGCTCTGGTACTGGGTTCTGCAGTAAGACTGACTGTAGCACAACAGCCAAATTTTGAAAACTCTTCAGATGCCTAATTGGTCTAATACTACTGAGATTTAGGTGTCTAACTACCTTTAGAGAGCTGACTCTACACAGTTGGGCTTTTTCCACAGCACAGAAATTCTTGACTTAGTTATCATTTCTCAAGTCGCATGAAAAATAGTAGTTGCTTTCCTAAAGACATACTACCCCTGTCAGGCTCTGAGAATGTGGAGGCAGGAAGTATATTAAATATTTCATTCAGTGTGCTCTTCTCGGGGAAAGGAAAAAAAAAAGTAGTTCTCAGGGTCTTTTGTGCAAGAAGATGGTGGTTAAGGTTACACTCCCACAGTTTATAGGAAACTAGTGGGTGTAAATCATACAGTTGTTTCCTGGCTTACTGCCACAGTCAGACAGGTGGTTCTTTGCAGCCCTAAAAGACATGAGGAAATTGGCTTACAATGCTAAGTATAGCTCACAGCTTCATTAACATTCCTTTACAGAAACTGCTAGGTAAGGACCTGCATAAAACTTTAAGATTTTTTTTTTTTTTTTGTGTGTGTGTTTGACTTTCTCATGAGGCAGCTGTGAAGTATTGTTGAAGATTCTAACACTTTTAAATAACACAGAAGATGAGACAATTTAACCTACTTAGATCTTGCAGGAAAGAAGAGTTCAGAACCCTCATGCATCATGATCTGAAATCTCAGTCTCAAATGATGGATTATTAAAGGGTTAAATGAGTGCTAGCTAAATTTTGCCTCTTGGATATTTCTGGGATTATATTCTGGTCTGTTCATTCTTACTTTCCCAAGGGGAATTATCTGTCCTGCTGCTTCAGGCAAAGATTTTCCCCAAGCTGTTCTCTCACTACGGTAATGGTAGAAGGCATGACTGTGACTTTGTCCAAAATACACCCTCTTGGCTGTGTATTCTCATCCTCAGGCTCCGCTGTGCTGCCCCCTCAAATGGTGTAACAGAGCTTCACCTCCTGGTGTTTTACACTCAGAGGAAAGCATGTGCTGGCAGCTTTTCTAGTAGCCAGCTGAAAATATTAACTTCAGTTTGAAGCTTCTCAATTGTTTCTGCTTAGGTGTATTGCCTTTCTGTTGTTCCTGTAGATTATATATCTGTGCTCTGTATTTACAATACCAAATATACAAGAGTAAAGATTAGAATGTGTGTAATTAGCTGAACACAAATCAAAACTTTTACTGTACTGAAAAGATAACATTGCAGTGAGATAGAAAAATATGATCTATTTTTCACAAGTTACAATTCTGATGACTACAAATTTATTATTTACTGGTTAATTTGGTGAGAGAGACAGGTGGTATCATGGTAGCAATTACACCATTTGAAAGAATACTGAATCTTTGGAAGAGATGAGTCTTGTTCTCTCACACAAATTATTCTTTCAAGTACAAATATTAAATCTAAGTCAATACCGGGGATACCAATACTTAAATACCAATAGATTTGGTATATACCAATGGATACCAATTAAATAATGGATTATTATCTTCCCTCCTGGGTAATCAAGAGGGGAAAAAAAAAAAAAGTTTTTCATAAATAACTTGGTTTGCCACTAATAGCAATGATTCTAGGTGGAAGCAAGCTAGCTACTAACTGTGTTCCTTCTCAAAATGTAACACTTTCTGTTGATATTTGAGTATTTAAGATCTTTAGATTCTGTTATCCATGTACAAGTACATTCACTCAATATTTACACCATAATATATGTCTTCACTTTAGCATATGTTCTTTGCCTGATCAACTGATTCAAACCCCATAACTTGATCTAGATATTCTACACTTGGATACTTCAGTGTTGCCCAAGTCTGTTCACTAGCTTTTTAGTGCACCAAAGTGGGAAGCACTGATTATTTAACACTTTTTCTGAGTGTTTGTTGGCAAGGAGTTACTTTTCTGTTCTAAACCTGAAGGATAGTAACAGGAATGATGTCAAGCTAATCAGTTGTAAACTAAGTCTTGATACTTATTATGTGAGAGAATATGGTAATCCTTTATGTGAAGGAAAATGTATTTGTCTAAGAGAGAAAGAGAAACAAATTTTACAGAGAATCAGATTCATACACTTCAGATCTGACTTGCCATTGAGACCTCTTCAAATAGTCATTAATTACACTGGAATCAAAAGTTGAATATTAACCCACAGAACATCAAACACCAGCACTGGTTGACTGCGTTGCCTTGCCAGAATGCCTGAACTCCTCACATGTGGAAACTACTTCCCAGCTTTAGAGGACAGGACATACTCCTTGTCTGTGCTGCTCTTAATAACTGTTCAGAGACATTGTCAGGATAATCATAATGTAAGGAAAAATACTGCTTCTCATTAAGCTTATGGTGCTTACACCTAAAACTTTGAGCAGTGAAAAATACCTAATAAGAAGTATAGCATGAAAATGTAGAAGTAATATTAATAATGAACCAGACCAGAACTGGTCCAAACCTATCTTTATAATCTTATTTTTTCTGGTGTGTAACTATTTATTTTTTCCATTTATATTTAATATTTTGTAACGTCTCAAGAAGCAATTCTTAATTTGCTAACAATCATCTCTTAGCATCACATGGAAACATTGAGACCCACAGAAAGCAGGATCCTGCTCTCATTAAACCCAAGGAGAATTTCCAAGATGCTATCCATTGCCAGTGGATAGTCCTGTTGATGCCAATGCAGTTGTTACAGTATGAGCATCGCTCATCAAAAAGACACGCCTCCAACTGTTACAAATGTGCAAAGCAAGGCTTGCCTTTCCTTGCCTCATGTATACTTGAAGGAGAAATAACTGATTGACAGCCGATGAAATATATGCAGTGATGTTCCTTTGGCACAAGTTATTAAATGTCAGGTGAGAGGATCAGGTGGCCTTGGGAGAATTTTTCCTTCTTTTTTTTTTTCCTCATTTGCTCTTTACTGAACAGACAACTGTTAGGAAAGGCTTTATTGCAGGAGCTTCAATATCTTCTGTCATTGCTCTTTTGAGCTGAGTCTCCACTGAGCTCTTCTATGTATGTAGCATATCAGCAGAAGCAATTGTCTGTCAGTCCTGAAGACAAGATAAGAAATGCTTGTGGTGGTGGGATTTATGGTCTACCAGGAAATGGCACAATAGACCATAGAATTCTACCATTGTAAAGAGTTAAATAATGGCTAAAATAACAGGAAAAATATTAAAAGTGTGTTTGTTAATAGAAACTGTGTGAAGGAAAACAATTAGTGAATCAGTCCTTTTACATGTGAGGTTCCATAACAATATATATAGAAAAATCTATTCAGAGGTATTGAGAAATTCTCAGGTTTATTAATACCCTGAGAATTTTCAGCATTTTTATTCTTGTCAGCACTGTGTGAGTCAACACTGCTTCTTGCTTACAATATTCTTAGCAAGCTAAAATCTGGCAGGTTTTCATGATATTTCTTCAACAATAAAGAATCTGTGACTTGCTGCAGAATATTTCTGTGATGTTTCTCACAGTCAAAAGGGGACACAGAGAAACTCCCTTCCAGCAAGAAGTCTTTCCCCCCAAATATAGGACCAATTATGTATTTTATTTTATCGCTCAGAAGATAGCCAAAAAAGAGTACGTCTTTCTGCTAAGTACTAAACAAAAAGAGCATGAAAATAGTGCCATTTTTAAAGAGCTCACAACCTAAGTAAAAGACAAGTCAGAGGGCTGGATCCGGAGCTGTGGGAAGTCCAAGGGAACTATGGAACCAGTATTGAACCATGTGAGGAGCAGAGGTCTCGGCATCAGCTGTCTCTAATCGTTCCAAGACCTTGGTCTTAAATTAGGAACTCCCTGCTGCTAATGAGATCCATCACTCTAATTTTGAGCCATCAGTTAGGCCTCAGATTTTTTTTTCAACTTCAGTACCATTACTGAACTCAATATGCATGTTTGTATATTATTTGCAATATGAAGAGACAAATATTAAACAAAAGAGGGGGAAAGAATTGGCTAGTTTAAACATCCTTAAATAGTAACTATTTTTGTAGCAAAGAGGGCATTAAAAACGTGTTGCATGATAAATGAAATAATTTAATCTGTTAAATATTAAGTTCATTGCGTTAGCAAGTACGAAACTTTGTGTGCATGCCCGTTAAAGATCATTTAGGTATACTTACTCTTCTGTTTGACAGTGGAGGTGCCCAAAAGATGCAAAACACTGCATCAAATTTTGTCAGTGATTTACATAGTGACCAGGAATTTTCCATCTTCCACTATGCTCAGTCAACACTAATAGTTATAAACTACACTTTTGTTAATATTTTATCAAAATCTAATAACCTTAAAAATAAATAATTATGTGGAGGAAACTAATTTAAGAAATATAAAATACTTTTTTCTCCTATTCTTCAAGAAGTTATCTGAAAACAAAATGTGACTTGATTGACCTAAATAATTCCCAGACTAATTTTTGCAGCTAGTTTCTGGAGTAGATCACTACGAATGGTGCAAACAGGTATTTCTAAATGCTTAGGGTTTTGGTTTGGGGGTTTTTGTTTGTTTGTTTTTTACTGGAATACAATTCTTTTATGGCATGAAAAACTATTAATAAAATTTCAAAATTAATGAGTATATCCATCAATATACCAGATTACAAAGTCCTCTAGTTATTGCCTCTGTTACAGTGCAGAAATAAAGGATACTGTCAGTAAACTAGTATGCTGAAATAATTACAGGCTACAGATACCCTATATCAATAAGCTGTATAAAAATTTAAATATTAGAAGAAAGTTTTTTTTTCTCAATTTATCATGCTGTATACAATAGTAATATTGGACAATCTGAAATTATTGCTTGTGTTGTACTTCAGAAGAAATGCTGACCAGCTCCTGTTGAATAGCCTAAGAACCTGTACTCTCAGAAGGCTTTATTAAGACTTCTATTCATTGTTTCACCTTGAATCTCTTTAACATAAAATAAGCAATCCTCAGAGGGCCTCAGCTGTATTTGGGATTTATAAACTATACCCTCAACAATGTGAATGTCAGTATTTAAGGAACTGAGACGGCATAACACTCGGACAATAGTTTCCCAGAGTCTGTAAATTACAGACTTACAATAGAGAATATATTTTTCTCATTTATAAACATCTGGACAAACCAGTACGCTGTCTAGATCCCACAGCAAATTAGGGTCTGATTTTTAATTGAGTTTGGCATGCATCAGAGGGGTACATATGTTCAGCACATGTTTTTACATTATACATCTTTTGCTCCATTACCTATGTATTGTTCAAAATGAGTTCTGCTGCTGAATACAAACTGTCCAAATTGCTTTACTTGAAAAAGTTCACAAAATGAAAAATAATTGACATCTTTGACAAAATAGAGCTATGATTTTTCTGAAAGAAAATCCATGGGTTGGGGAAAAATGACTGAACTTGTAAAATTATTATAATTTGTCACCAAACCACATGCACTTTCCAGATTTTGAAACCTCATACTCAAGCTAAGTTCACCAAAAAGGTGTTAATTTCTCCCTAGTGTTTGAGGATCCATGCAACTCTTCTCCAGTGAAACTCGAATAATTTTATTGTTCTGAATTTAAAAAAAAATAATCATGTTTTCATATAGTTCTGATGTGGGAAGGACTCAGAATTTAAGCCCTGGAGCTCAGCAGCTTTGAGAATTATGATTGTAGGTACAATTATAGTGATATGCTCTCCGGGAGAACTTTTGGAAATGAACTTTATGACCTTGAGTTGCAAAAGGATGGGGATACATCACAAGTCTTTAAAACTAAGTCTAAAATTACTGCTGCACAAATCCTGGCCTGGCTCTGCTCCCCAAGCACACCTGGAGCTGCAGGACAGTATGTCCCAGAGAACTCTACTTGGACCCTTGCACCAAGGCAGATGGAACAACATTTCCAGGCCTGTGTCCTGGTTTCAGCTGGCTGAAGTTAAACCACGAGAGACTGCTAAATCTTGCATCCCTAAAAGAGTAAATACAGATTTGCCTGTGACCACGCAAGCCCAGAAAGGCAAGACCATACCTGTTATGGGGTATGTGAGCTGTCCTTGCCACTAACAGTAAGAGAAGGAAACTAAGACGTTGAAGACTAATACCTCCCGACACCTTTCACTCCAAACATCTAGTCTTGCAATAGTCTCATTTGAAATGAGATTTAAATGCCTTGGGAAAGAAAATACGAAGTAATTTATCTACTTAATCAGTCAGGCCTCTCAGAATAATACTTCATGAGTGAAGGAGAAGCCAGTTTGGCAGAGTTACCATGGAGATTGGAGGTAGCCCTGAAAGTAGATGTTCTATTTTTGCCCTCCTCAGCTCTGCTGCCAGATACTCTGCAGCCCCAAGGACCAGAATGTTGCCCAGCACATGATTCCCTAAGCAAGAAGAGAAAAAGACTGGGGAGTTACTTTTTGGTGAGCTCCATCAGCTACACAAAAGGCTGGAAGGGAGTTCTGCGTATGGAGAAAGAAAAAAGACAAGAGATTTGGTGCAAAAGAGTATTCAGCTGATATGAGAAGGTACTGACCTGCCAAGGGACAGCACTGAATACAGAAGTGAGACACACAGGCAGGTCTTTGTGCTAATGCAGAGCGCACATGTAGGAACGTGCACACAAAACAAGAGCTTTGCCAGAGAACTTATCATTATAGGGTTTTTTGCTCAGCTTCTTGGTCTTAACCACAAGTTTACACTCACAACACAGTTATGTTTGTTAGCTGGAGGCTCCTCCTTTTACAGAGCGCAGCCTCATTTACCCAGTTATAGCTCTTGACCATCCCTCTTGCCCACCCAAGCCCCAAGGAAAGTGAAAACAGTGGATTCAGTGGACTGTCACCTCCAGTCACATCCGATAACCTGAAGTGACAATTCCTTGTTTCTAGGGGAAACAACCAAGGAGACATCTCATAACTATGTGGTTTTGATTGGCACAGCACAAACATAAAACTGGTCAGTAATTAAAGGCATACATCCTGCACGCTTATGCGGTTCCAAAGTTTGCATCTTTTAAAAGTAAACAGAGCTTAATGCTAGGTTTTCCCTGGGGATAAAATGTGCACAGTTTTGCTTTGTTGCTATGTTTTTCATATAGGATAGTAAATGTTGTTTAAGACAAAGGCTTGAAAAATCTACGCATTCTGTTAATATATAATTGTCCTAACAGTTAGCATCTGTGGCCGGGTTGATTTTCTAGAGTTTTCTGTGAAATTCACTTAAGTTTTTCAAAGTGCTTTGGACAACTCCATCTCTGGTCTCTTTCCATCAGTGACGTATGCCCCTTGTTTTCACATAGATGCAGTATACAGTAGGATACACCATGACAGATCTTCCAGGAAGTCCACTGAACTTAATTTCCTGACACTTTATAGGCATTTGGGTTAGCAATTTTCTGCTGTCCAGCTATCCCCTTAAAAAGTCTTTTTAAATCAGAATAGTGGAGTGTGTAAGTCTTTTTGTATGACATTGAAAAATCACAACACTACATACGCCTGTATTACATGTACTACAATACGTACTAAATGTACATATTGTACGTATATGAACGTACTGCAATCTGTACTAAATGTACATGTTGTCAGGTGGTCAGATGTCATATTTTACCATAGATGGGGTGTGATGAAGTTGAAAAGAAGCTGAGCTGCTAAGAAAGCTCTGGTTTAGGGGAGCTATGTTCATTATGTTCTCTATTTCTCATCCTGATCAGATTGGCATAGGATACAGGGGTTTAATTGGCCATTCAGATTGCACTCCAGTGATTTCTAATCAGCCTTTGGCAATGTGCGACACAATATAACCCAGAATGTCTCCTGAGCAAAACAAAGCACCCTGTGAAATTGTATCATGGTTAGCTCTTACTTGTGACACCTGGTTGTTGTTGCACCCCCCCAAAACACCCCAACAGCACAAATGAACCAGAAAAAGGGCAAACTTTCTGAATTGGAAGGAAGTGGGTAAGAATTGACAGCAGGCATACAGTGATGTGAATGAAACTGAATTCAATAACAAATCCATATAAAAGTATGGCTTGCAAAAACTTCTTTTGTAAATCATGGCCTAAGTTTAAGAAGCAAGAGCACAGAAGGTGGACAACAAGCAAGGAACAACCAGATCCAAGGGTGAGGCGAGAGGGCAGGGAAGCAGAGATTTGGAAGTTTGAACCTAAGCAGGGTGAAGGGGTCACTTGCAGAACTCAGCAGATTTATGAAGCTTTATGATTTCTGGGAAAGGACAAATGACAAAAGGGATTAGGTATTTCTAGAGATAGTTAACATTCAATTCAGAAACTAGCTCTTCTACCAACATTGCCCCTGACAATATGTCTCCAACACAATCTGAACTGATGCAGCTATTCAGTGAATAACTTCATTTTTGTAGCCCTACTTTATAGTAATTTGTAATATGAAAACTATTAGCTTGAATAGTGCATGAACAGCCTCTGTAGAAACAGAATACCAAGTAAATACACTATTTAACTGTGTTCCCCAAGAATGACATTATTTCTTTTCAGCATTCAGTGCAAGAAAGGAAGTTTGTAACCTGCTAAATGAAACTATTTTCACCTTAAGGTAACAGTAATCTGCTTTGTGTGAATCCTGAGGAAAATCCTTTCTCTTCTGAAACAAATAAGAAGCTACTCATTTAACTTTCCTCTTCTGCCCATGGGTAAAGTGAAAATCTGAGAAACAACCACAGAGCAAAACTGGATCCCCATTCAATAGTTTCTCAGCCTGTTCTTTTTCATTTGGAAGAGTACAGAGCTGCCTGTTGGGAAGACTGAGACAAAGAGGGTCTATAAACCACAAAGGCACACTGCATTTTTGCCTGGCATGAATCAGCTGAGACCTACCTCCTTTAGTGGATCTATTCCAATTTATACAGACAATAGGGAATGGGGAGTCATGAGCAGTTGTAGTTTTCTGCAATTCTTTATCCTTTACTGTAACTCCTTCTCCACATTGCATGCTAACCAGAAAGATTTGAAGATACCATGTGTTTCTAAGTAACCTGCATTATGAGGTAGGGATAGAATTCACTAACATTTCCTCCTTTTCCCGTTAGCAGCTTCTTTTTGCACAGAATGAATGTAAAACTGGATATAAAAGACATTACAAGCAATATTTCATGTGTTCTTTTAGCTGCTTTGAGAAACACAGCTGCTTTAGAGTCTCTTAGGACCACTGCATTTATGCTCCCAGCACTCATCTGACAAATAGATAGTTAATAGATACTTTCAAAGATTCTCTTGATATTTCAGGAATCTATAATGGGAAAGCATAACTGATGCTCACAGTAACTGGTAAAAGATTAAATAATTGTGTAATTGTTTCAAAATTCATGTATTTAGTATTTTTTGTGATGAGAAAGACTTAAAATAATAGGGTTTATTTTACCCTATGTTTCATTCATGAGGTTATGATACATACATATTTACTTTTTAGAGAATGTAAGAATTACTGGGACAGAAGTGTTCCCAAGACACACCACATTTTCTCATGTGCTGCTCTACAGTAAACACTCATATAGTCAGGGAGGGGGTAGTTTGCTGCTTTTTTTTTTCTTTTTACTTTGTAGATTTGAGTCCTTAATGAAAGCTGTAAAACTGGTAGGAAAATCCCTAACTCACAAGGCTGTTGTGAGGATTAATTAGTGAATGTTTGTAAGATGCTTTGAAGATGAAAGGTGTGATGTAAATGCTAATTGTTTATTATTACTATCTTCCTAATCTTGGACAAATTTGGTTGATGTGGAAGTGAGCGATTGATCTTGCTAAACAGAGGTATGCACAGTGGGAGAAGAGCCTTTGCAAGCTTCACATTAATAATTCTCCCTATGAATCTCAGCTCTGTTCTGAATATCTCCAGCTACCATAACCCTCTGCCTCTGTCTGGCTTTGACAGTGCCTTTCAGACTAAATTGCTACACTACTGCAATCTCTGGGCCTGATCCAACAACCCATGAAATCAAAGAAGATTTTTCCATCACTTCCAGTGAACTGGGCAAAAGGTCAAAAAACAGGCTCTTATGCAGTATTCTGGAAAATAACTAAACGAAAAAAACCTATTTTCTGAAAACTACCCATATTTGCTCTCTGCATGATTAGCTTGATACATACTGTCAGGTTTTGTCAGTTGTGTCAGATCATATTCATATCATACAGTTTCCTCTGTGCACAATAATATGATTCTTTGCAGGTCTGTTCAGCTGTGAATCTCTAGCTGTCTGCCGCATTAAATTATGTGCAACTTTAGCATCAGTATACTATATCACACAGGGCAAGACATTTTGGTGCTCAGGGCATGAGAGCAGTTTGGTTCCCGCTCCTATAGCACACAAAAAAGTAATCTTTTCTCTGCGAGGCGAAGGGTCTCAGTTCCCACTGCCTTCACAACTCAGCAGAAGCTGCAAGCTACAGCCAGCTTCTTTTTATATGCTTATCTCTGTCAGCTGTACCTCAGAAATATCCCTATACTGGAAGCTGCTCCCCTCAACTTTCTGATTGTGAGGATGCACCATGGGTAGTCACCACAGTAATGATCGTGAAATCAGAGGTTTGCTTAGTATTGGGCTCCCTTTGACTTCACAGACCATTCCAGCATAGAAAAAGCTGTTAGCGCCTTAAATCTGATTGAGGATATGATTACTTAAAGTGAATGGGTATACGAGAACATTTGTCAGATACAGCAGAGTAGGAAAGTATTAAGCAACAGGAGACATAGGAATTTCTTACTTGCAAGTACCAGTTCATATTTGTACATGCTGTCAGTGTGCTATAGACAAGTATCAAGTAGGAGGTAACAGATTCTCAAGCTAGAACAGCTCGGACTAAAATAAAACCTGTGTTGTTATCGGCAATGGCAGTTATCCAAGGACTGTGATATATTCTCTGTCACTCACCATTTTAAAAGCCAGTTTAGATAGTCTATGTGTTCATTCAAATGAAAGAGTGAATCCTGCTCATTCCTATAGCTGATGTGAAATGAGGAGTCAGGGTCTCTTCACTATTGAAACAGCCAGGAGTGCACACAGTGAAGTGTAATGTGTCATGTACATTCATTACTTATGATGCCTATCAAGCAGAGTTGACATTTATCAGGACACAGCTCAATAAATACCAGTCCTCATGGACTATCACAGCATGTCATGCTACTAAAAACTGAGGTACAAACAAAATCCTTTCTGTGGCAGTTGGTGAACTGGCTCAACTGTGAACCAAAATTGTCTTCCTCCCAGTTCAGCACATGTTATCTAGCTCTATTGTGTAAGGGAGTAGCACTTGAGCTGCAAAAGACAAAATAAACCAATAGAGAGACTGTTCTGCACCTACAGGTGTAACAGATTGCATCCATATAGAGTTGTAATGGTCCTCTGGGCAGCAGAGAACATGTAGACCCAGATCTAGAAAAGGTTTCTGTGTCCCCAAAGCAAGTGTGCTTTTTTTTGTTTGTGACTCCCAAGTGCCACGGTAAATCTTTTGGGATGTTCTAGATCTGTGGTTCTCAGACTGTGGAGTATTAACAATTATAAATCAAGCAGTGGGGTGTGGGGCTGCTATGTTGGCTTGCACTGCGATGGCTTGCAAGAGCAAAATTTGCATTTACAGGTTTTGTTGGCCCCTTTGTAAATCTATTGTGAGCTGTGGGGAGTTTATGTCATCAGTTCAGGAAGTAATGTAATTACTTTCAGTTTGTTTTGTGTTGGTTATTTGTTTTTCATGCTTCTGTCATTAAAGATACATATCTAGAACAACAACAATCATTGAGATGTTCTAAAATCATGTGTAATGAATACATTGGTAGCATTACACTTGATGCTGCATTTCGGGAAGTTAGTACACAGCCACGAAGCTGCTTGAACACTCCCATCTGTCTCAGTGACGGTCCAAGTGCTGAAATGGAGGTAGAAGGCACTTAAAGCACCTCTATAGCTCCACAGATCTAGGCCTTAACTTATAACTATATCACACAGTAAAATAGGATTAGCCTCCTTATGAGCTTCCTTTAGTCTGTTACTGCTCTACAGTACAGTGCCCTCTGAGAACAAATACAAACAAGCTACTCACGGGGTCCCCAAATTCTCGTGTGGCTGTTGCCACTGCCAGGTTGCCCTGGCTGTGTATTAGGTTTTAAATGTAGCCTTTGTTCATTTGATCAGCAAGATTGCTGTCTGCCACTAATAGAAATGCTATTGGCTTTGTAAGGCAAGTGTGTCATCAGGTTATAACCATTATCTGTCACCATTATATTTTTAGTTTAAAGATTTGACAACTGAGGGAAATGACACTGCAAGGACCGAAATATTTGTCTTCAGTGCTCCTTAAGCTAGTAATATATTATCCTGAAGTGCTGAGGAGCCACATGAATATCAAAGCTTGAGCTTCTATGTGCTCAATATTGAATTACTGCCAATCTGGAAAGGATTAATTATTTGAATTTAGAGAGGGACAGCTTTGCTGAACCTATCTGAGTACATTACATATAACCTCTTTCAGCTGTCATAGGAGAGCCCAGACAGAACTTTCTCAGTCTGTTTGGATTCCAAATGAGATTTTTGAGATTAAAGGCCAGTGCCAAGGAAAAGAATTCTGCAGTAAACACCAATAAGATTGACAAGGCTATGTGGCATCATCTCTAAAATAGCTACCATTCTCAAAAATCATACTAACAGATGTCCTCCTTAAGCAAAGGAGTTAAGCATTGGGAGTTAAGTGTGATGATAGACAGGTCATCCTTACCTGTGCCCAAAATTCTAATAATGATAGGATAAGTATAGCCTGATAGACCAAACCAGCCCTTCAGACCACAAAAAGTTATGCCTCTCTAATCTAGTAACAGTTCTTAGAAAAATTAATAAGTACTTTCTGGTGACTTAGTGAGTACAGTTACTGAAACTACTAGAAGTCCCAGGAAAGATACTACAAGATGCTTTAAAGGAAAATAATAATGCATCAGAAGCAATATTGTGTTGCAGATTAGAAACTACTTTCAGTCTATGCGCATGGACATGCTGTGCATGGGAAAGGCTCTGTATTGAAGGAGTGTGGAGGAAGGAAAAAACCAAAAAATCAAGGGAGTACAAGCAGAAAAGGACCGTTTCAATTTTCCATGTAAGCATGCAACTAATTCACCTCTGAGGCTGAGTGTCTGCAAAACAGTCTCTAAATCTTTTGCAGAACATCTGTGCTAGAGATGGGCGGACATGGCAGCTCTGAATCAGTTCTGCATTTACTAATTTATTACCACCTGCAACAAGTTTATCACATATTACTTTCCCCAGAAGGTAAATTATAAGGGCAAAACACATAGGACATGGCAACAGTATGTGAAGAAGTGTCATTATATTTTATTGTATTGCTGGCAAAGCTTCTGGTGAATTCAACTTGTATTTATTCAGGTTATGTGTTGTATGTGGGTTTGGATGATGGATAGATCCTCCCACAGGGTCCTAAAGAAAACATGAACAAAATACTCCACTGAGTATGGAACTGAATTTTACAGGGATTAAATGAATAAAAAGACACAAAATGCAATTTCCCATCTTCTGATTGAATACTACAGAATGAACTCATCAAATTTCTTTTTTCCCCAGTTCCTGATTGGCTTTATCCCATGTACTGTAGGTAAATACTGCAAAACAGGACAAATGAAGGTACAAAGAAGGATAGGCCATGAGATTACAGCTTTAATATGCATAAATATACACTTGAAAGAAAAATGTAAACAACCAGTAAACGTTGTGATAATAATTGGGAAAAACTCAGAAGTCTCTGTAGCCCTTCAAATTGAACTATTAATTATAATTATAATTATAATTTTCATGCATTTATTCCAGCAGTTATGTTAAAAGGCCACACTGCTCCAAAAGACTTTGCCCCTTCCAGCCTTCCCTGGTACCCAAAGTCAAAGCAATTCCCGAAGAAGCAGACAGATTTCATGAAACAAAAACATCGCCATGTTTTTTTCTCGATGCTTTCTTTTTGACATGTGTTTTTACCTTTCATATTTGCTTCTCTTCTATATCCATGTAACTTATCAATGACTATTATCTTCTCTATGTTAAGACTGAAGTTAGCTATATGCCACAAAGAAGTTTTCTCATACAGGCAGAAGATTAAAATATGAAATAGAGAAAAGAGAAAATGGCACTTTGATCAAAGAACATTCCTTTGTTCAGCTCTGTCACTCTGAGCTATATTCAGAAAGGAGCTCACAGCATTAAGCTGATAACACAAAAGTTCACAAAGTAATAATTTTATTATTGACTTGAAGTAGGATGTTTTCAGAAACATTCACAAGTTTTTTTATAGTCATCACAGGTATCTCCTGAGCAAATTCCCATATAGTAAGTTATGTCCAACAAGGATATTGACAGAAGTCCCGCTGGGGGTCATACGGAAAAAAGGATGTTTAGTTGACTTTTTTTCTCCCAGGGATCTATTTTAAGCAGGGGCTTAATTTAAAATTTTCTCAATTACTTTTTTTTTTTTTACTGGATTCACCTCCTAGACTAATTTTAACATTTCTTGTTTATATATTTTGATTGAAGAAATTTAAAGTATCTAGTCTGTTTCTGCTTCTGCTGATGGAAACAAGGAAAGTCTTGTTCATATGAATGCAAACATGGCTATGTATTGATGTTAAACATATTATTTTATTCTTGTCAAGGGTACACTATGAATTTCTGTTATGGGTAAATTTAAACTGTTCATACAGCTACCAACTGACTTCAATGATTGCTTACAGATTTGTTTAACAGAAACAGTTACTCTGTGACTTTTGCCCAGGCCAAAATCTGCTTCTCTTCTCTGTGCTTTGGCAGTGCTTACAATTGAAATTATGTATTGTTTATTTTTATGTAGAAGTGATTTTTTTTTCACCAGAAGTCTACTGTAAAGACAGTTTTACTGAAATTTAATGCACAGCAAGGACATTTTAAGAACAATAGCCAAAATATGTGTCTGCCATTAACATTACAACATTTTTCAAGAAGTGTGAACTTAAAACTTATGACAAAACAGAGATTAAATCTGATTTTGGTGATATGGCACCGTTAAATGTAAACGAGGCATCTTTTATTTGGGAAAATTTCCAGTGATCAGGACAGTCTCTTCCCAGGCCAAAGAACAAGAGAGCACAAAATGGTGCACAGAATGCCTTTAAGTGAAGTATCCAGAAACTGCTTCTGCAGGTGGTCTGGGAGAATTAAATATTCTGACCAGTAAATGTGTTGCATCCTTCTCACTGCTCATAAAATGGTGCAAATTACATTATATGATTTTGTAATTCATATGTGAAGTTTGACATTTTGAAATCCCCAGTCAGACATGACGTTTTTAGTAGCATATTTGTTGAAGTATTTTTCTTTATATCTTCATGGAAATTATTTCTTTATTTTCACCCTGGAAAACCACTTTTAAACATGTCTGCCTATGACTTTACCAATGAGGTAAACTTTGCAGCAGTCAGTATGCTCGATAAACTTCCACCAAAGTCAACACTTTCTATTTGCACTTATAAGAAGCTAGACTGGGGGCTTCAGGAGGGGTTTTTTTTAGGTGTTTGCAATACTGTTAACAATTTATAAACCTTCTGGGGTTTTGTGGCAATCAGATCTTGCTCTGTTTTTAAATATCTTTGTTGCTTTTTTGCTGTGGAAAAAAACAGTTAAAGAAATCAGAGGAAACATTTAGCTATAAACAAGGGAAACAGCTGAACAAAGTAAAGACCAAGTACTGTCAAGTGGATAATGCAGGGAAAATGCTTCTAATTTCCATGATATAATCTTATACTTGAAAAAGTGAAAGACAAACCAAAAATAAACAGAAAAAAAGATGTTTTAGTTGGTATGCCTTGAAGTTACTCTATTACAAATAAATCTTAACCATCTGAACCCTGGGAAGGACCTTAGAATTTACAGTTTGAACTCTTCAGCTTTCATAAACTGCAGAGATCCACTGAAAAACAATACACATACGAACTCACTTCATATAATCCATTTCTTCTTTTGAGAAGGCAGGTGGTGACTATTATAATGTTCAGATCAAAGGATCTGATCAAAAGTTCGCTAAACCTAAGGGAAACTATTTAAAAGAGCTCAGCTCAGGCCCTGTAGTTCTTGGCTTGGGTAAGAATAGCAAATCTGCTCTTGGAGCTTAGGTCACACAAGTAATGTGTTACAGACGACAATCTCTCAGTCCACTTAGAAAAAAAGAATCAGTCCATTTTTATGCATTATCATCACATACAATGACAGTTCAAATTTGAACAATGAACTAACAAAGAACCAGAGCATTTAATAGCTGATTCAAATAACTTTACAGGTATTTCTTCTTATCGCCTAAAATTTGTCTCTGATCATAGGAATATATATTTATTTTCAAATCCTTTTTTTTTTTCAAATGTGATTTTAATAATGACTCTTGCCATTTAATCTCAATTTCCTACAGAAACTATGATAGCAAATACTAGTTGTTACACAAGGTATACCTTTTCATCTTATGTTAGCATAAGGCAGAGATGTGGAGATCAACAGGGAACTCTCTCTTGACATCAACAGTGAGATCACATCTTTTTCTTGTACAAATATTTCACACTTGATTTAATGATTTACCAGATGGAAGAAAACACACTGTAATTTGAAATAATTCTATAATTTCACTATTGTTTTAATGATACCACAAAGCTCCCGCAGAAATATTGCCTAAGATACAGTTCTACTAAGGAGAAGTGTAATTTGGTATGCCACCAAACAGTGCAGACTGATTTTTTTGCTATGCATGACTGAACCTTTCTCCTGTGTGACTATGTCGGAGTCTTATAAAAAAGGAACTCTACAGTGTATTAGGGGATATTAAAATGATTAATTATATGAAGAGGAATTCTTAAAACCAGTTTCCTGGTTTCTTAAGGCATAACATACTTCAATGTACTTCAGTGTCTCTTAAAATGTTGCAGATACTGAATCTGAACCCAGTGTGGCTACTGCTAATAACATGTGCAAGCTATGAGCAAAGCAATGTAAACTCTATTCAGCTATCTCACTTGTTTTGTAAACTGAATGCTTTACTCTCAGTTGTTTTAATTAAAACGTACGTCCTTACCATACAAATTGTTAATTAAATCATAATGTTTTTCAAAAGGTTTCCAGACTTCATGAACTGTTAATTAAATATAGCTCAGGCTTTGGTTACATATCCTTTTAAGAGTTCCTATTCCCTGGAGTTTAGAGATCACAGCAGGTCACCCTGTTCAACCACGGTCTCCTATGCAACACTGAATAGTGTTGCTATTTTCAGTGAATTCTCCCATTTCTCTGTAAGCTTATGGGAGACGAAATTGCTTGTAAATGATCATGTGCTAGAGATACAAAAGAATAATTAAATAGCAGTGCATGCTTTCTGGAAATATTAACTTCTGACATTTAAGTGCATTACTTTTAGACAGATAGCCCAAATAATTTTAAAAAGAAAATTCTGTTTAAAAAATAATAAGTGACACAGAGCATTAGTATGACTTTGAAAACCATCAATACAGTGGTGGTAAACTTGTACCTGTAATACCATGAGGAGTAAATCTTACCTATTTCTAATAATAGGCAGGTATTCTTTTTAACTCATTTATTTTAACACATTTTCATCTGCCCCCAGGCTTTCAGGCAAACAGCCAAATGACTCAAAGGGCAGCCTTGCATGTATCAGTTATAATTCAGGGCTTATTTTCACACAAAAAGATTCATCTGAAGCAGCTAAAGGTGGAATTTGAAGTCAGTTTGTTATGTTACCTTAAATCCCAACGTGTGAATACCCTCATTCAGAATAAATTATTTTAAACTGAGTAGAAAGGGATTGATGTGATTTACTTATTCGTGTTTAAAAGACTACTTGGATTTTATCTTTCCAAATGTTCCTGCATAAACATTTTTAAATGTTAGAAAGAGAGCTCAGGATTTGGTCTTGGACTGTGTAGGGTCTGTACTAGCATTGGCACAGGACTCAAAATCACTATGTTTGGGAAGTTAGGAATGGTTTGAAATTGTGCATGACAAGTATCTTGAATAGCTTTGCAGGATCCATGTGATTTCCACTGGTTTTTATGACAGTTTACACCTCCAAATTTTATTTAATCCTATTTATTGTACACTCCATCAGCTTCCACTGAAGTTAACCCAGCCTCCAAGTCAACAAAGGCATTCATACTTACCTAAAACTATGTTTGTCCACAACATTTCTGAGATGCATCTCAAGGGAGTCTTCCAGGAGTTACAGGTCTGGGTCATATGATCCTATAGATAGGAAAAACACAAACAAACAAAAAAAAACTAAACCAGAACTGGCAGTCTTATGGTTCCTGCTTGCACAGATGGTTCATGATCTTTTGTTTGTGAAGGAGATGCTCGCATTTTTCACAGACAACGTATGGAACTACACTGTTCTTTTGGGATATAACTGTTTTATATAATCTTTGGCTATGCTGAACAAGCTTACATCTTTGCTCATGAGAAGTCCCTTATGCCAATGACAACGGAGGAAATGCTGTGTACAAAGGGTGGCCCCTGGGAAGCACACAGGTACATGTGATATTTCTGACATAAATCAAAGACAGGTCATGAAAACTTAAGTTGATACAACTTTCACCTTCCCACTGATGCATTGTGTCATTACCACACTATCTTCACCACAACGTACCACAATTTGCTTCCTTTTTACGTCTCTGCATGCAATCCTTTGTTAAAAATACTTGTTATGTTCATTATTTTTCTTAACCTTTTGTGTGTGTCTGCTTCATAGCAGAGATTCACTTTCTAGGTTTATTTAAACTCTTAATTGGCAAGGTGGAAAGGAATATAGTCAAAGCAAAATATACTAGCTGTTTGTGATAGCACGGGAATCCTTCTGTGTCAGCAGCCTACTCTACTTTTTTCTATATGAGAAAATGTTATTTTTTTATTAAGAAAGATATTACGTTCCTGCTGTCTGTCAGTCAGGTACAGTGCACAAAATATATGCTCTTAAGAGGCAGTAAATACCCCCCTTTTTGAAATCCCAGAACCCACTTGGTTCATCTTCAGTCAGAGCAGTCTATGTTCAGAGTATTTGGTCTACTTCAGGATAGTTAATCCTAGCTTCCGTATTAGAATACAAAGGAGGATAGGGGATGATTTCCTGCCAGCAGACTTATATGAGCATGTATTGCTAGCCACTATACCAATTATATACTGGAGAAATATTAACTAGTGTTAATGTTTCTCACCCCATCTAAATATTACATAGCCCTAATAGTCCATATCATTCTCCTAGAAGTTAGGAAAGAAAAGAAGTGCTATGTTTTTCTGCATTTTTCCACAAGTAGCAATACTTGCTCTTCAAACAATATTTCATAATAATTTGTTTTGTTTTGCTTTTAGAACGAGATTGATTTCATACAAAGGGGCCTAGATGCTAATGCAAAGGAGACCAAACAGGGTCTAATGCAAAGGGACCAAATTAGGGGAGGGTAGGGGATCATAGAAGCAAAACATCAAAACATCATCCCATGCCTTCCTTTAATTTGGTGGCAGATTTTTAATACATTTTTCTCGGGACCCCCCCAAGGGCTTCAAGAACATAATTTCTTCACTGTAAAACACAGAAATGTTCAATAAATGCAAAATAAGCTCAGTGTGTAATGTGTATTTAGGCCAGTACTGTAAATGAAGGAATACATACATGGCTGTGAAGTCCCTTGTGCATTTCTGTTGAAACCAGGAACGGTGGTACCTACATTCCTTGGAAAAAACAGTTTGGGGTTTTTTTTTTTATCTGGGAGTCTCACATTTACTGGTCAACATCATGTTCCTGCCTCCTCTTCCTGTTCAGTTAAACCACACCCAGCCAATTCATTCCTTTTCAGCTTCTATAGCATTCTTGGACTTTTAAATATTAAGGAAAGGCAGCTTTTTACTCTCACCATAGTAGCCTGGCTGACTGTGCTGAAATAGTCCTCTCCTTTTCTCCCCTGAATGAATGTGTGACAGGGACCACGGTTACTCTGCTTTGAAATGACACGCAAGGAATGGTGTGTTTCATGATGCTAAAATACACTTTTTTCCCTCTTTTCAATTTTTAATAGGAATGGGATCATGATAGGAGTTTAGTGATGAAATAAGGGGCAGATACAAACCTCCTATCATTGCCTTTATATAAATCAGCATAAGCAAACCAGAGGGTAAATCAGATTATTTCTTATGTGGAGTTGTCATCTATTTATTTCTAACAGATATGGCGCATACGCTCCCCTGCCCTGAGCTTCAGAGCTGACCTAGGGAGACTGCCTCCAAGGAGAGGGCAGCTACAGTCAGTTAGCTGGGTGCCAACTGGTAAAATTGTCTTTTAAAAAGTAATTGACTATGACGTTAGACAGCAACTAACCTCTTCAAGTTCCTGGATGTCAAATAGGCAAGCAGGGGGGTTATTTTGCAAGAAATAATTCACTGTAGCATTCAGCTAAACCAGAATAACTCCACTGAGACAATAAAATCACAGCGAAAATGCATTTTCTATATTAAGATACTCAAGAGTTTAGCTGTGGAAGTTGCTCCCACAGCACCCACTTTTCCCTGATGACTATGTCAGACAAGTTAAATGTAAGGGAAAAAGCAGCTTTTATGTTACAACAAGAGAAACTCAGCCCCTGCACATTTATCATCACGCAGTGCTGACATACCCCTATTGTACTGTGGAGATTAGAAAGCAGTACCCCAAGACTCACATTTAAACAGTCCCGTAGTGGTTTTCATTTTTTTTGTGGAAGTTGCAAGGCAAATAAACATGGTGCTATGGGAAGGGTCCTCAGGGAGCCCCACCTGTAGAAAAATTTTATCCCGTGATAGCTGGGTTACCATGAATGTAGAGGAAGCAATTCACTTTGCCTCAGCAACAAGAATTGGCTGCTAGAGAAAAACCATTCCTTTAAGCAATCTGGATGGACTTCTTTTCTCTGTTTCAGAGTACCCAAATCTTACATGAGTACCCAGAGAGGCATGTATGCTTCTGATTCATGTGTGAGCTTGAGCTATCCTAGTTTGCTGGGCTGAAATACCATCAACCCAAGCATTGTGCTTTAATCCTCCAGGCCAAGCAGCCTTAAAACCAATTTGAAATGCACTGAAATGACTTTGTAATCTCTGGGAACATAACTTTAAAAGCATGCTAAGAGCTGGCAAAGATGCAAACATGCTGACTCTGTAGAGAACATTAATAGCAAATCTCAAGCACAATTGTGTCTGTGTCTCCTAAGTTTGCTTTTCACAGTTAAAGGTCATTAACAGAAACTAGGCCAAAAGAAGAGTGCTTGCAAGCAGCAAAACTTAGCAGTTATGATATGAATTCTTTTTAAAATCAAGTGTTTCAAGTACGTCAAAGTCCTAATTAATGCCTAGTGTAAACGTACTATGTTTCCTTTTTTCAGCTGAAACGTGTTGCTTCATTGCTGTAACCAAAGAAAAGGAAATTAATGGCATAATGGCATCAGGAACATGATTTTAAAACAAAATGGATGTCCTCTTAGGTTTATTTTGCTCAGTGCTGCTTTTAAGGAGCACACTGCCTTTCCTCAAGAAGTTCTGGGCAGGAAAATATATGTATTTGGGGGGCAGACTGCCCATTTCCCCCTGAAGTGTTTTAGCTGCAGTTTGTCACCTGCATACCGTATAGCTCCATTGCAGTGGCAGGTGTAGTTGCACCTTCCACAGGTGAAGCAGTTTGCCTCCCCTGCAAAGGGGTGCTTCCATAGACCTTGTAAGCATGAGGACATGATTGCTGGTAACTTCAAAGCCAAAGAAACAGTAAGAATCTGACACTGATCCCACACTGCTATTCATTATACCATATTCTGGCATCAGAAAAGGCACAGTACTAGCTTAAGTGGAGAGCAAAATCAACATCCTAAAGTGAAAATGGCACACAGTATTTTCATTCTAAATGATTTAATGATGAGCTGTTTTTTTAAAAAAAATCCATTCAAATGAAATTTTCAGGGACACTGAATTTTAAATATTTTTTAAAGTAATCAACCTCACAATCTCTGCAGAGATTCCCAAAATTCTTACTTGATTTCATAATTAAGCTGAACTAACATCACTAGGACTGAATCCTTACCACAGATGTGGTTGAAGTGTCCTTAAAAGACTGTGTCAGTAATTGCATGTGTTAATATAATCTCTTTCAAAAAAGACTTAAGTACAAGAGTATCTTACATATATTGTCCCATGTATTATGGTATGTTCCTTCTCATATAAAGTCATTCAACTGCTTAAGTGTTTCATGAGTAGGATTTGAATGCACATGACAATGCTGCAATGAATTTTACTTTTTGCAATAATTGAATTATTTGCATATAAGCAGTATTAATTGATTTCTTTCATTTTATGAATATTAATTAAAAGAACATTGGCCTTGTGTTAACATATGTTATTGGCTGCTGGTAGTTGATACAACAGGTGGGTATGCCATTGTATGTCGCTCTTCTATATTAATAGCCTAGAAAGTCATCATTCATGTTGGAAAATGCACAGACTTAAAAACAATTGCTATTTCAACCCTAGAGGAGATTCCATGAATACTCTACATTTAGCAGTCAGCTAATAGAATCAGTGTATCAGTTAATGGCTATAAATAACTGAGAACGTAAGGTCATGAATTAGTGCTGATCTGAATTCACTCTGTCAAATACAATGATCTTATAATAATATGAAACTGCTGGCTGCATGATCAAGCTCTTAGCTTGCAAATCAAACTATTGCTATTTTAAGTGTCATTAAGAGTTCCTGCAAAATAAATAAATATATAAAAAAATATTATGAAGCATCCAAATTGCTGCATTTCGTACAATTCAGCAGAGATTTTTAGCTTTCTTTTTCCTCTCTTTTTCATGTGTTTACCAAAATGTTACAAAACATATGCACTATTTTTGAGGAAAAATAACACAAGCCAAGCAGAAGGATCTATTCATGATCAGAATGCAATGGCCTTCATTATATTCCAGTTTGCTTATAAGTGACTGATCGAGAGTTAGCAGATGGTGTTTTCTTTCACCCCTTCGCCTTCCTCTTATTTAATTACTCCAACTTAGTTTATGTGCTGGCTCTATAATGCTTAATAAGCATGTATACTTGTAAGATCATCGTTTCTATGATCTCCAAATTCAACAATGCTTAATCTACCCTCACTCCAGTATCTTAGACAGATATTTAAGCTATATGCTCAAGAACAACCTGACATCTTTCACTTTATATTGCTCTTGGTTGTGTTTTCATCAGATGAACAACCTAGCATCCACCTAGGAAACTGTAGCACCTGTGGAAAATCTGTCTGGTAAGGAATATATTCTACTTAAGTGTCCTTCCTATCAGCAACAGCTGCCATTAGTAGTGGCACAGAAGGACTGTGCAGGCTGCCCCACTAGGCTGTGAGGGGTCTCCTTGGTCTGGGAGGGCAGTTTTCTAAGGGCTGATATATGGCCAGACAGGAAGAAAGCTTGCAGATACGATGCTCTGGAGCTGTACAGAGATAATGCTGCCTCCATTTGACATGGTAATTAAAACACATGCTGTTATTCATAAATTGCAACAATCCCATTGCTATTCACATAACAATCCTCTCTTCTTCCTCAGTCTCTAATTTTATTCCAACTCCAAACATTCAAAACATACCCGGACAAGATATATGGTATGCCCTCTCATTTGACAACACTTTTTCTCTCCAAAGTCAGTTCTGTTTCAAACCCAAATGTTTCTCACAGCTAGTACCTCACCAGCAACCCTTTCTACCAGAAATTCGAGGTCCAGTCTTGGTGGATTTACACCAAGTCATAACTCCTGAAAGCCCTCCCTGGTCCAGAGCTTGATGGAGCACCGCTCAAAGGACATCCCAGAGCGGAGGGCCCCCTTTAGCAGAAAACCACAACACAACAATTCACCTGTGGTTGAGAAAATTGAGATTGGGAAGACATGAAGGATGTGGGATGAATAGAGTCCCCTTCCATCTGCCTTTTCCTCAGTAAAAACTCAGGAAAGGAAGATTCCTCAGGCAGGAACATATACAACTCCTAGGGCCTGTGTGGGCTAGAGACAGTCACATCTCCCTTCTCCCCAGTCTGCTGCCTCCAGTGCAGTCTGGCGTATCTGGGTGTGCAGCAGCTAGTTGAAGAGGTTTTGTCTCTCCAGATTGCTTTAACTTTACCATTCTGTCCTTTTAACAGAAGCTCTGCAGGATCAGAAATTCAAATACAAGCTCATTTTAAAGGAATCAGCAAACATGATACTGATGTAACTGTTTTTTTTCCGATTACTAGGGACAATTCAGAAATAATACACCCACAGCACCTAAATTCTGAAGAAATTTCATTATTTGCTGAGTGATCTACTAGAGGACATCAAAGACACAACTAAACTGCAAGCCTTTGTATTGAATCAAAATCAAGAGATCATTTCATTTTCTTCTTACATTTCTTTTAGCACTGGTCTAAGTAGCCTAAGTGAATTTAGTGATACAGAAACTGTGGAAAGATTTAACTGGCTGAAAACAATATAAATATTTGTCTCTAAGTGGCATGCATTATTTATATCCACTACAAATTTCCAGCAGATAAATTCTGCTTTTTTCCTTTTAAGGTGCAGATTCCTGGAATTAGCCAAGTTCCTTCAGCAGCAATGTTTTAATCTGTTCCAGGATGTCTGAAATTCTGGAATATCTGGAGATTTATTCTTCTGACTTGCAACTTAGAAGGCTGAGCATGAATGACATTAGTTTATTTTTCCCTTAAGGGAGTTTTAGGCATCTGGTGATTACTAGACAGAAAGACCAGGCTTTTTTTCTTTCTCCTGACTTCACACTACTTCTGAGCTAAAGAAAAGAATTATAAAGATGGTGCTTTAGAAATGGCTAATACAAGACCTAACTCCCATCCCTATGAAATCCCCAGATGCTCCATTAAGCTGGATTTCTGGGTTGTTTCCACCTCAACAGGAGTATCATGGCCCCAAATAGTATCCATGATCTGGTTCGTGGTGGTTAAAGATGGATTTCTAGGTTTCTTGCCTGGTTTATTCATGATGCAGTCACTACAAGCCCTTTGGATAAGCACTTCACACAGTAGGTGTGAGGTTCAGCTCTAAGGACAGCGTTACACTGCATTAATCCAATGACTTTAATACCTTTACCCCTACTATCTTACAGCCATGTAGCTGAGAGTGAATCAGGCTGAAGATTTTGTGTATAGGTGATTCCATTATTTTTATGAGGCCCTGCAGGCTCTAATTCTTTGCACCATGTGGGAGCCTTCCATGAATACAGAGTGCCATCTGTGCTTGGGTCTCATTCCTTAAAGAAACATTTAGCTTTCTATTCATCCTTTCTGCATTCCTGGGGCTGAGCAGTGTGTGAGTGCGTTACCCCTTCCTCCCTTGTGTCACCAGAGTTTATTGATCAGCCTCAGGACTAAAAACACAGCAGAGAGCCCTGCTGTTTCCAGTAGCTGTTGCCTATCTTTTGAAGCAGAGATGAATGTTTGAGCCATAATGTATTCTTTCGACACGAGAGCATTAACCTATTGTGAAAAATAAATGCAAGAGATTCTCAAACTGGGAGGAGAAAAGGCATTGGAGCATCAGAAAGCTTGCACACCGAGCCTTTTGCTTCAGCTCTTGCAGCCTGAGCCTCTTGTATCTCTGACTAATTCTCTCCCTGTTCACCACAGGAATACTAATTGCCAGATGAAGCTTTTTGTTCAGCTAATGCTCTAATTGTTGCTTAGAAGAGGAATTGTTTCTTGCAATCATTTACTCCAAAGTGAACTTGAAACCTTATTTCTATGGTTGAGTCCAGAGACCACACAGTTATAAAGCTACTGAAATTACCAAATCAGTCACTGGGTCAAAAAAAGCCCCAATTCTTTCTGAAATGGGTTGTTCAAATCCAGATACAAAACATTTTGCCTTACATCACAGGTGAGCTGTGACAACATTAAGTGCCTTGCATCATTCTACTGTGACACAAAAACCACAAGACATCTGGAGTTTCAGTATGAATGAGAATCCAGAAGTTCAGATACGCATCACAGTCACGTTTGACTTGCCAGCACTAAACCACAGAAGCTTATAAAAGCTACCTGAAAACACGAAACATTAAAACAGAAAAGCACAATCTTAATGTAGGTAAACTTTTGACCAGAGTAGGTCTTTGTGTTGCCTGCATTTTCATTTATATCCATCTAGCCTGCACATGAATCTAAAAATCTAAAAGAGTTCATCGAGGCGCATGGATGCATACCTATTCTGCAGTGCACTAAGGACAAGAGCACCTATTTGGGCCTAAGTTCAGCTTCTTCAGCTTTTTCAATAATTAGGATTTGTGATGCTCTACCTGAACCCAAGAACACACATTAGCACAAGCACTCACACAAATATATGCCTGGAGTAAAAAAAAAAAACACAAAAAAAAACCCCCAAAACCCCAAACAAACAACAACTACAAAAAACCCAAAAGAAAACAAAACAAAAAAAAAACCCAAAAACCCACAACCTAAAAAAAAACCAGAAAACAAAACAAAACAAACCCAAAACAGAAACAAAACCCCAAAAACCTAAAAAGAAAAAAATATATCCTACTTCTCATGAGAAAAAACACACATAAGTATATAAGAGAGAACAGAATAAACCTAAAAACCTAAAAAGAAAAAAATATATCCTAGCTTCTCATGAGAAAAAACACACATAAGTATATAAGAGAGAACAGAATAAAAGTGGAAGATATGTACCACTACAAACAGGTCAATAAACTAACTGGTGCTGTATTATATGTAATGGTAAAACCAGTACAGGAGAAAGTCACATAGGTAATTAAGAATTCCGAGACTTTTTTTGCCTGAAGGCACTTCCTGGGCATGTTTCATACTTTACAGAGGACTCTTTAGTGCACACTCTGCTGACTGCAATCTTAGGCATGGTAGCTACCAGATGTCATCCATTCATTAAGACTGAAGTGGTCTAATGAAAAGCAAGATATCTTAAGATCATTGGTAGTATAAAATAAAACAAGACAAAAATATGTATAGATATCCTGCTCATGTATTGGGTAGTGCATTTTAGAGCTAGTTACAGTATATAATAAAAATCCTATGTATTTCTTTACAGAAGTGTTCCTTGCTCTCTGACCTACCAAACATTTGAGCATTAGACTGATCTGATTTCCTTTTTCTTGACTTTTCAAAGCTTGGTAATACCTTTAAGTTTCTTTTATGTGGTCAGGTTTCTTATGATACCACGTAACTCCTGTGGTCTCATCCCAGATTTGCTCAGGGTGTGACCAGCTATTTTCAGTTCACGGCTGTATCACCTTTGCCTCTTAGTAAACCAGTGTGAGTGTTGACTCTTGCAACCACTCATTTCCAAACGTAAAACTGCATACTCTCATGTACTGTGGGAATGAAGGAGACGGCTGTGGCAAAAGTCCTGTAAGGACAGCAGTCATTATGCTTGTAAGTGCTTGTTGTACCTGACCAAGAACGTTAGAGAATTCATTACTTTTAACTCTAATTCTGCTCTGTATGAAGTACGAATTACTGATTAATGAACACCAATCTGTTCCAACTACATCCTACACCCCATATGGCTTATAAAAAACCCTCTTAAAAATAAAGTTATAAAAAGAGATCTACTAAATCATAGCCCAATCCATGACTAAAGTAGGGGTTTTATCTATAATCTCATGACTTATTACATTATTCAAAATAGTTTTAAAAGTGACTAACAAGGATTCAGATGTTTCTTTGGGGGACTGCCTCATTCCCCCAAAATAGCATTATCAAATTTTCCCAGATATTCAAGGCAATTATTTCTTCCTTTATAGTAGATGTAGGTATTGAGTCTCACAAGAAGAATAATAGATAAGACATACACAAAAAAATGTTCTACATAAGCCAAAAATTCCCTGCGCTGAAAATAATATTTTAACGAAGAAGGAGAAAGGTGTTCTCTCAATACTTACCAATGATGATGGGACCACATTAGATGTACTTTCTTTCAGTAATGCAGCTATGTCTCTGATAGCTTACAGAACAGGGGTTTTTTTTTTCATTTAATGTCTTCTTTCTTAGCAATGCCCAGAGCAATGTTATCGGCAGTCTATGGCATATGACAAAATAACAGCTGTTAGCAAAAGCATTTCTACCTCAACTATGCAGAAAGGAGGCAGGGAAACAAAGTAGCTGGGAGCTGTTCAAAGACCTAGAGCAGGCTACTAGGCACATCTGGAATGAGATATAGGTCTCCTGAGCCATGTCTAGATGACATACAACCCCAAGGACACCAACAGCCCTAGGGTTCTAATTGTCCAGACTGGAACCTGATGGCTGTGTGCTGTCGCTCCCCTCTCTTCTGCTTCCCAGGTCCCTGCCAAAGAAGCCAGGGCATGGTGAGAGGTGGGCTGGCTGTTAGAAACTTTTCCTAACTTCACAAGAGAGTCCAAATGAAGCATGAACCTGGGTGTAGGAACTCAAAGTGCTCATAGCTTTGCCAGTTCAGACATAGCCTTGATGTTTTGCCTACAACATTATACTTGTGTCCTTAAGTTCATGGGGGGTGGGGTTTTAAAACACTCAGACAAATAATTTTGGCATCAAGTATAACAAAAAAGCCAGGGGTTCACGCAATAAGTCAAGCCCTATACAATGGTTACGCTTGTTTCCAATGAATAGGAGCAAATGTGACTATTAGCAGAGACTAAGTCAGATTTGCATAAGATATATCTAAAGCAGATTAAAACAGCATGTAAACATGTACAGAGTATAAACCTTGTATACATTCAAACTTGTTCATGCTAACTCCAGTACCAAAAAAATTGAAAGTTAGTGGAATTTCATATCCAAAACTAGGATGTTACAACCTGAACAAAGGGTAGACTTTTATTGGGTTGTATTCGTTTACTTATATACTAGGATTTATATTGTGGTTTATGGGCTGGTTGGGTTTTTTTTGCTTCTGACTTTTTCAAAGAATACAGGGTCACTAAACTTAAGTGTTTCCCTGTCATCCACAAATAGCCCTTAAAATCATAGATTGTTTTCTCTCTTTTCAAGATTTATTTGATTTTTAAAAGTATATATTCAGCTATATGCACATATTCCATAAATGTTACTTTTTCTATGATATTTGAAAGACCTTCAGGTGATACATAGATCATGTATGACTTACCCTGGACAGGAGACATAAGGTACTTATCAAAATTCAGCCCTGTTATTGCTTCTCCTTTTATTTCTGTCCACTATAGCGAAAAGCTTTGTATGCCCTTCCAGTAAAGGAGGCAAGGCTGGCTAGCAGTCAGCGTGACAGAAGGAAAGCAGTGCAGCAGAAAATTGGATAACAGGATAAAAAACACAAGGACCACAGGAAGCCCATCAAAACTGCCTCCTCTTGTCAAAAACCAGACAAGTGACAAGTACAAATATAAAGTATTATCCACAATTCAGTATTTCTAATGATATCACAATTACAGTCCTGCTTCCTATAGGCGGCCACTTAACTTTTTAGGCTTGACCTTACAATAGCAAACCAAATGTGGTGTGACAAAACAAATCTGTGGAAGAATTGTTTGCAGTCAGACATCTGACTATACAGTCCCAAACTAACTTTTTTTTGTTATTTTCCCTTAGAAAAAGGTGTTTAAAGAGTATTGCTCAGTCACTGATCTAAAAAACATTTTGACTTAAGACGGTGTACATATTTAGTGATTCCAGACAGTACATCAGAAAGAGGCAGGCAATTTAAATTGTCTGCCAACAGTTCAAGACTGCGGCTAATTCATTACTCACACATCTCTAGTTGGAGTACTAATTTAAACTCGTGTGTGTCATATTAATTGTAATCTTGTTTCAAAGTGACAAGATAAATATCTCAAGGTACATAATATATTATGGACATAGGTCAAAACAAATGAGTGTCTAAACCAGATTAACACTAAATACATGCAATATGTCATGTTTGTAAATTAAGAAAGGATAAATTACATTAACATTTAACAGATTGTTCATTATACTTCATCTATGCTTAGGCTTAAATATACTAACAGATACTTTTCCTGTATATAAGGTCTCCTTAAACAACTCATACAGAATATTTAGAATTGCATACTTGGGATACAGAAGCAGCAGTTCCCAGATGCTTTAAAGAACAGTACACAGTGCTACAGGATAAACAAACCTGGCACTTTGTTGTAGTTTCCTTGATTTATTCTTATTAGTAGTAGGAGTGTAAAAGAAAAATTCAAACATATTCCCTGCTTTTCTCCTTCCTGCTTGCTACAAGATTAGTTAAACGTGTTGGAGACCAGTGGTTTAATTTAAAAGCAGTCTTGGAGCTTTTCCTAACAAGGAAATCTTTGAGCCGCTTCATCAGTTCAATCACCTGAGCAATACGCTGTCCCTATTGCACTTACAGATCTCTATGTCCTGCTTCAACAACAGCCTGTGTCATGTGGGGGCAACCAGCCCCCAGGACATGCACTGCTACAAGTCCCCTCTAAATGCAAACACTTTGCTGGGTTCAGAAACTCACAGGAATGGCTTTTAGAGTGCTCCTACATAAAAACTAATGAAGGTGTATAAGGAAATAAATATAACTGCTCCTGTGACTAGAATTTGACCTATCAAAGAGAGTTTTTTCATATTTCTATTGTCACAATTGTGTGTTAAAAAGAAAGGATGTGTCTCTATATTCACTAATATTCAGAAAGGGGATCTTTTGTAAAAATCTGTACATATGATATATGTATAGCATGGATTCATCCTTTTTGTCACCTGCATAAGAAACATTTTACATTCACAACTTCAGCTGCTATCCAGTTTCCTGGTTTGATATTATCACTTAAATATTCTAAAATACATTTCCTTTTTCTTGGGCCTGTCTCCCAAATGCGTTACTCAGTTACAAAGTTAATTCCAAAGCAACCTGGATTAGGATCCCATCTTCCACAGAATTTATCAGACAAAAAGAGAAAGAAGAATACTAATTATATCACAGTAAATAAGTATTTCATATAATTATAACTAAATTTGCACTAAAATTTCTAGCTGTGTTAGTTGCATTTCTCACCAGAATCTACGTATAGACCAGCTCTTGTACACTTTCAAAACCAAGTATAATCCTACTGATTCAATGAATCTGCCCATATAGCTAAAAATAAGTAGGAAGCCTTAACACAACTCACGTTTTAACCAACTTCCTGAAAACAATAATCATTTCAGGTTGAAATCACTGATCATGTTGATATTATCAAATAAGCTGGTCTTTTTTTTCCCATTGTCATGTAAGGACTCCATCGATAGAATGAATAATAATAAAAGGATTGACTTAATTCCAGATGACATTTTAATTCATTCAATTTTAGTTACTCTGATGACATATCTATAACACTTCTTTCAGATAAAGAAAATCTGATGAGAATTATGTACTGAATGGAGGTTTTTCCATCACTAACTCATGCTATCATATATCCATCTATTTCTGCAGAAGGCTGCTGTAGCCTCATACTCTTTAATTACTGCCATTTAAATATAATAATTTAAATTCCATTGCTTGTGCCATATAAATGTCATTCCTTATATAAATAAGGTCAGCCATTTAGACATATTTGTTTTGATATGTATGTCATCTGTATTTCATTTTACTGTATTTCATCTCTCTTTTAAGGCATCATGATGCTTCTCACTCTGCTTTACTACCCACCCTGACATTTGTCAGTAGGATAGCAGCATTGTTAACACAATTCATGTATCAGTCACAGGTTGTTGTCATCTCTTGCTATTTCCAGCCCCCTTTTTTAAAAAACTACCAATTTTCATGGAAATGTACAAATGCTAATCAGAACCAGCAAAAACTCTAACTGTGGGATAAAGGAATGAAGGAACAGAAATAGGTGGGATAAATCAGGCTTCATTGCTTACTAATGCAGATGTCAGTACCTGTGCATAAACAACTTTTCCTTACTTGAAGACCTCACATTCTGCTCAGTGGTAAAAACAGAAGCAAAATTGAAGCCTTTGCTGCTGCTATATGCTAAATATGGGCCACTGGTATTCAATAAAATGGGCAGTTACCTCAGTGTTAACAAGGCCAATGGAATATTGTCTCATTCCTCATGTCTGAAACTCTTGGGTAAAATGGATGTGGGGATTATTCCGATTAGAAATATATTTGCTACATGTTTTGAATGTAAGTAGTCTTTTGTAGACATCTTATTGTCTGGTTCATGTGGAATTTCATCTGGCTCCCGCAGGGAAAAGGTCCTCCAGTTCTTTTGATAATTTATGGGTAGATTACCTCATGCTAGTAATATCTGTCAGACACTGGCTGATGCTTTCAGGAAAGCTGTGCCTAGACCACTCTTCCTCACTCAAGCAGGTAGTATCAGACTGACAACATGGAATGACAGAAACACAAGCTGGAAGATCACATTTGGAATCAATCCTGTGCAAGACAGAGGGACGGTCAGCACACATAGGAATGAGACTATGGAATATAAGAGGCAATAATTTTAAAACTTTCTAAAAGTCAGTACAGAGTTAAGCACTCACCAAAACTGTGAAAAAAGACATCCCAAACTAGGCTAATTTTGTTTCTCAGTGTATGTCTTTCCACTTCTTTTGACTGAACTGAAATATTGTGGCATTATTTTTTGTCATATCAAGAGAGAATATTTATTCAATGAACTAAAACTTTCAGATAAATTCAACCTGACAAAACAGTCTAAAACGTGCATGAAAACACAAGTGAATTTATAAACGTAGCACTCAGCAGAACTGTTCACGTGCCAGGAAGACATATATCTGATATGCTATCAGGTTATAATCACTGAGATAAAATTCTTTTATGAACATAGTATGTGAGTTGATTAATGAGGCGGAGCTGTTGAATGACCTCCAAAGGTCCCTTCCAACTTGAATTATTTTATGAATATTGATATCAAATTACTTTTGTGAAGTGTCCTAGATCATTGGAACTGCAGAAGGAGCAAACCTGAGGGCAAAAATGTTACCCAGACAGTAGCCTCCAGGGAGTCTTAGTAGAAATGACAGGAAAAGTTAATGTTTTCAGGTTTTTAGACAGGAGAAAAGCATCTGCTTTGCATGTTTGGGGAAGCTAGAACACAATAGAATGGGGTATTGCCAGTGAGAGCTCAAAGAAAGGGAAAGATGGCCAGCAGAAGTCTTTCATGAACAACTCCTTCCTGTATTCTCCTGTTGCATGGTGAGATATGTGGAAACAAAACCTGTGCAGATTGTTTTATTACTTCAGAAATATGTTTTCCATCAAATGTTTCATGTTTAAGTGATACTTCATTTTGAGGACATAGTCTGCTCCCTCATTATTGCTGTAAGGGCTCCAGAGAAAGTGCAACAAAAGGTCAGTGCCTTTAGTCTAAAGGGCAAATTTTGGCACTCTTTAAAAAAATCATTTGTGTTTGGAAACATCAAAATTTTGAGACAAGTACCTTTCTCAAACCTGCTGAAATAAATGGAGATTGGATACTGTATTTAAACAGGCAGAGAGATCAGGGGTCAGACACTTTTTGCAGCAATAATGACAACACATGCAACTTTTTTTTTTCCCAGGAAATTCTTAGATCTTGACATTTGGAAGGCAGTGAAGCCATTTATCTTATTTGTTGGGTTTAGGAGGATTTTGAACTACACTGAGCAGATGCTAAAACAGATGGACACTGTCTTTTGGAAAAGTGGGAAAAATATCTGATTAGAAAATGTCATGTTATTGTTTCTTCTTTTTTCCAGCTGAATAAGCTATGAAAGGACTTTTCCTTATGTCATAATTTAAAGAAAATGTAAGCACTGACACTACCTTAGTCAATACTACATAAGCAGCTAGGTCCTGGCCCTGATCCACTCCTCTTTTTCTGAAGAGTGATCTCACATTGGGTAACCCCAGTCTCTATTTTCGCCTGGGGAAGAGCATTTCAGGGTGGCAAGAATCAAAGCAGAATGTAGGTGGAGTCAGAGCAATCTCAAACAGGCAGGAGGAAGACCTATGGAGACGCTGAACCCTGCTCTAACTGGGGATAATGGCAACAACTTGGCAGGCTGATGTGTTTGCTGTATTTTGTTCTTTCACCAGCTGGGCTAAATGTCTTTGTGCGAACCCAGCAGGACTGGGAGAAGGAAAAAAGAAGAGATGCTACTCCTCACCTCTTGATGGTATCTTTCCTGACTACTGCTTGCCCAGGGGCTGAAGGTGCTCTTGCTCTTCATAAAAGCCTTCCTTAAGATCCCACATGCCCTTCCTCCTGGCCCTGCATCAGCCAAACTGTTTGCCACTCAAAACTGGTGCATGGGGATATCTTTGTTGCTTGCATATAGCTGTTTCATCTCCAAATTCAACCAGCTTGAAAGCAAATTTATGTTGGTGACTAGTCTAACTTGTATCATAGCCAAGTCTCCTAATATTGAAGTTGTATGATAGAGATCTGCCCATAGAGGGGTTACACTTTGTGAACAGGGCACAAGGGGGAAAAAAGGGGGATTTGGTAACTGATCTGAGTTCTGATCTTTCCTCTTCTATTGAAGACTCATCTCTCTGTGTTTTGTCTGTAAATTAGATAATGGGCTGTACAATAAACCAGGCAATTTTTCTCTGGCTCTCCAGTAACATTTGCTGATTTATCAGCTGACAGGAGAATTCTCTGGTCTGTTTCCTCCATCACACCAAACTGCCTTTTCCTTTTAATAACTGTTCTTCCTATTGTATTCTGTTCCTCTGTGGTTTGATTTCTATCCCTTGCTTCCAAACAACATGTGAAAAAATTGCAAACAGTTAGAATCAAAGCCCTATGAATAATTGAATATGTGCCTGATTGACTGAATGGGAAAAAGATTAATTTTAAGACAATCTGGAATAAAAACCTGAAAATTCGATTTTATATACAGTGAAATACTTCACTTGTCTAAATGGAATACTTTGTTTCATATTTTTAGGTATTTAAAAGTTAACAGAATAGATCTATTTTTACATAGAATCTCAGTTCCTACAAGAAAAGCTGTTTTGATAGTGGAAGTGCTTTGCTTTTAAATTTTGCAGCAAGATGTTTCAACATTGGATGGTTTTGGAGTTCCGCTTTTCTTCATTGAAAATAATCAAAATTAATTCAGGAAATGCTTCGTTCAACTAAAAATGGTAATTTGGGGTGAAATCTTTTCAGTCAAATATATTCACCCATCTCCTCTTTGAAACAAGTTTTTTTGCGATGATGATTTAGAGTAAATGTGAAAAATTTGCTTTTGGTCCCAGTTTGTCCTTTGGCCACATGGAACCACACTGTGGGTGTATTCTTCTGATGACCTTTTTTGAGGCAAACCTGAAACATACCTGGAGTATGCTGTCTGGTGGCCTTATAACTTGTATGAAGTGAAGTGCATGAACTAGTACAAATGTGAAATTTTAGTCTAACAGAACTTGCATCAATTGCAGTATAGGCTGGATTTTAAAATGCTCATAAAGTTGCTGCATGAACTGTTCAACAACTTAATCAAAAAAAAGGAACAGCTTTTTTTGCTACACAGTCAGTTTGCCAAATCCTTTTAAAACAATGGTGAACTGACAATAAAGAGACCACACACATGAGAATACTGATGCAACTAAGTTATTTCCTTGCAACAATATGGTCATGTTATGTCATAACAGTGACAGCTGAAGACTGAGAAGAAGTTCTAGCCTCTTTAGAGCAATGACTTTTTATGCCAGTTTAGAAACAGATCAAACAAATTCACTACCATGTTAAGCACATAACACTATGCAATGGAATAAGAGTCTACCTTAGAATTTATGCCTTTTTCTTCTTACATTTAATTCTGTACAGAAATATGAAATAACCACTTCTTCTTTTCCACTGTGATATGTATCCACAAGTCTTTAATATTTTTCTTTTAAAATAAGCCATATTTTCCGTGCTCTTATTCTCACATAAAAATTACATGGAAAAATTACTGTGTACCTCCTAACATATTTTTATGATGCCATAACCAAGTCCAACTTTTTAACACCTCCACTAAGCTGAAAATATTAATAATATCTTTAACCTTATTCTTCTCACCTTTGCCTCAGTATGGTCCTTGACACTTTTTTTTTTTTTTAGGAATTATATGCTCCAACTAAACCCTTAATTTGATTTAAGAATCATAGCAGTGGCCTTATTCCATTCTTTTTATACTCTATATAAATTAAGAAGAAAGTGTAATAGCCTGTCAATCAGTTGTTCAATCTCTGGTGACCCAAGATAGGGAGTGACCCAGATAGGGAGATCAATAACTACTGGATTTCACAATGCTTACCTTTCTCGCAGTGTATTTATATTATTTTGAAACAATGCACCTAGCTCCCTTCCTTCTTTCCATGTGAAGAGTTTCTTTCACGTGAGTAACAGAAAATATACACAGTCAAAAACTGAGAAGAAACCAGGAACAAACTACTGTGGCTAAAATGATGCACCAGACTAGTTACCCCAAAGAAAGCATAGGAATCAGTTGAAACAGCATTTGAGCTCCTTCAGCACAATTCCCAGCAACTCCCACCCTCATTGCTCTTCAAACACCTGTGGGTTATTAGAAAGGATCTTGAACTGAACCAAAGAGCCCTTCTTAGGGTCATTTCTTATCACAGAACTGTTAATGAAGACCTGATGTTGCTGGAGAAATACTTATTACAAAGGAATGGTATTTCACTGCTTCTTGGTGGATGACACAATCTACCAAAAGTTCTGTCTCTTATCTGTGTCCTATTGAAAAGTTAATTTTATATATCCACTTTCTTGCAGTCCCTTGAGACTAACAAACAAGAATCTTTGCACATAATTGTTGGGTTTATGGAATCTTTTAAAATACAATTAGTCTAAAGCAGATAAAACAAAATTTATTCACCTTTTTAAAATTTAAGACTTTAATGAATAATTAAAAATACAAATATTAATTATGTCAGAAAAAAAAAGCAGCCTGAACAATTCTGGAATTATACTGTTGAATCATCAAATACTGCTAAATGAAATGAGTCAGTGGTAAATGTCTCAATTAATTCTAAGCATCCTTGTAAAACTCCTTTCACCAGCGAGCTAAAGTTCTGTGTTCAGCAGCATAGTAGGCACAAGGTCAAAAGTTGGCAAATTTTAAAATTTCACACAAGATCAGTGTGAGTCCTGTAGGATTGAAAAAGTGAAAATATGGGACTTCAATCCTGTGCTCTTGTGAATATTTAGTCGCAAAGCATATTCTCTTTGGTCAGTGCCTTAAGATGCATTAAGAAAGTCTTATGGAATTAGGCATTGGTAATGACATCTGCTCCAAGACAGCAATGAAGGAAATAAAAGTGGAGTGAAAAGAAAACTGCTTGCCACAGAAAACATGCAATGCCAATTGTTTATAAAAACAAGAAAACCTCCCAAGCTGATCCCAAACCTCATCATTCTGCTCTATCATTAAGAAGCTGTATAGAAAAAAAAAGTACATTTTTCCTTCCAGTGTACAAAGAGTTTCCAATTCTACTGTGCAGAGCAAAAAAGTGTATCATATTTTGATAGCTTGTGGTACTGAGTCATGAGAAAATATGTAAATATTTATACATGTTAGTCATTACTAGACAATAGATACTTTCAGTGAGCTATATTCCAGCTGGGACACAAACAGCATCAGGTATTAATGTCCAAAATCTCAATGAAAGAGCAAAAATATATCAGGTCTATACTGGAATAAAATACACAGTTGGTTTTTCAAGTCCCAGCATCAATTTAATCAATGATGAGAGCCTATCTGGAGCCGTACTTGCACAAATACTAAAGTGTGTATGAGTTGTACATAACAGGATCACAATTTCTATGAAGTTCTAATGAAAAGGAAGAAATTCAGCCAGAAAATAAAAGGCTGTCAGGGAAGAAGAAGAAAAAAAAAAGAGGTAAATATGCATCCTTATTAGGAAAAAGAGAGTCTTTAATCTCATTTATTGTAGAACATAATCACAACAGCTGCTATTACTGTATCTTTATTTATAAAAGAAACAAAAAGTCTCCAAGTGTTTTAAAAGCTGAGATTCTCTCCCTAAGAAATACCAGAGCGTGACAGGATGCACCCTACAGATAGATCTCAGGGCTACATTATGTAGTACAGAAATAAAAAAATAAATAAAGCTCTGCTCTTTCAGAAAATGAGCACACTGGTTTTATATGCCAGCCTTTGCATTGTCAGAGGTGGCTTAAGAAGCTATTAATAACCTAGTCAGAGACCAAGAAGTTCATGAACTGATGTTTACTTATGTAAACTGGCATTTGAAAGAAAAACAGACGAACTAGAGTGTGTAGCAAAGCATCTTGGCACAATTTGCACTTTGCAAAACCTGCATTTAAAATCAGTGGGTTACTGTAAAGCCTGGACTGCAACAACAGTCTCAGAGGCTAAAGTACAGTGGGTCAGTTGAAAATTCCTGCAGAGCACAGTAACATTTGGTAAAGGCTAAAATGCATCTTTTGCAATCCTGTAAATACTTCCTTGCTATTATCATTAATATTTACATTGTTATCTCACTGGAAGTGTTTGCAGTTTCACAATTTTCTTACCTTCAAGAAATCAGGGAGCTGTGGGTTTTGAATGTTAGAAAAAATAGCCTTTACAAAGTCCTCTATTTCATTACACAGGACCTATTCTACTAGAACAAACAGAGCATGTCAAATGTTGTAAGTGGAAGAAGGCTTTAAGCTTTGTCTGGGACAAATTTTGTCAAGCAGGAATAGCTGGCTTTAGCATTTCATTTGTGCCAGTGTAGTTAGTATCTGATCCAATTTGGATGGAAAGTGTCTGTTCCAAATGTTCAGCAGATGGAAGGGTGGTGAGTAGTCACAAGAAACAGGTTATTTCTATTACAATAAATTGCTCGCAAAACCAGGTATTCCTCCACTGCCACTGACAGACACCATTATAGGACAGAGTGTCTGTAAATCATGTAGACTACTGACAACCCAAATGTAAGGTCTCTCACTCTGTGTAGTAGTGCTTTGTAAAAACCAGTTGCTTTCCAAATGCTCTGCTCATTGCTCACGCTCAGGGCTATGGTTACATTGTAAGGAATTTGCCTGGCACCTTCTGCCATCCCTTCAGAGCAGGGTAAAAGCTCATTGATTTGAATTGGAGATTTTGCTACAATAAGGACTATATGTTCAGGTGCCTCTCTGATTCACTGTTACCTCAGAAATTTCTTGCATGAATGAAGTATTCATAGTACTGTTGCTGCTGCTTTTACTATTAAAAACAAAAGGTACGAGTGGGAAAGGAACAGAATCAGTCTCTCTCTCTTTCTTTTCCATCCAACCACTTGTAATTCTCTTGGCATGAGAGCTGCCAGACACTTTGACTCATGCAGTCAGAGCTAATATACCAGTATAAAAATAAGAGATACTGAGACAGCAGGAAGTGTTCCAGAAAAGCAGTCTGATCTTCACACAGCTTCTTTTCTCCTTTCTTCTACTTGGCATGCTGTATTTTGCAGCTCATTAGTTATCATATGTTCACTTTGCTCTCTGATTCTCCTGATGAATACCTCTAGTAAAGAAGAGCACAGCTCAAAGAATCTGCCTCCCTATTTTGGGTACAATGAAGAAACTACTTTTAACCCTTTCATCTTCAGTCCCAGATTGCAGTTGTGTCTTTTTGGTCCTCATCTCATATTCTATTTGCTGTTGCTTACTTAAAAAAAAAAAAAATAAAGAAAAGAAATGCTATAGCAGTAATATAATCAGCTTAAATTGGTAAGTTTGACACTATTTCTTTGGTCTAGGCCATATCGCCAGCATTGTTTTATACATGCAGTGACAAATGCAGCAGAGGCTATAAGGTTGGGATACTGATTTAACCCTGAACTTCTTCAGCATCTGTAGAGTCCTCAGTTTCATGGCTCTTCCTTTGGCCAATTTTATATAGAGGAAACTCTCAAAGTTCATTCAGAAACATCAGATCCAAGTTTCTGACTTCTTCTCAACTCAACAGGGAGAAGTTTTATAACTGTTGCACTTTCATTTTTATAATAATTGAATACTTTCTTATGTGGTATTTGAGTGGAGCTCTATATTACCTTTGTACAATTCTAGCATGATTCTCTCTATGACAGCAGGAAGATTTGTACCATAGCACGTATCAGACATTTAGAGCTTTCTGATACTGAAAGCACTGTGATTCCATTCAAATAAAGCCAAGGAGGGATGTAAGCATAGTGTGGACAGCAGCACTGAAGGTGCAGTGTGGTCATTACAAAGCTTCTTCCTGCTTCTGTTTCCAGAAAATCATCACTGGATGACAGAAGTATACTACAGGCTTAGGCCGTAACAAGAACATATTTTGAAGGGCAAAATGTGCACTATGGCCATTTCTCTGTCCTCTGGCTCTCTTACAGACAGCTCCTCATCTCATTAGTTTTGCTTATTCTTCAGGTCTAGGTAGGGAGTTTCTCAGTGTTTGTATAAAGCTACAGTAGTGTCCAACATCATACTTCCATGGATTCGGTAAGTGGAGAGCAGCTGCAGAAGAACAAATTTGAACCCTCCAAGATTTATATTCTGATCTCAGGAAGGCACAGAAGATCCGGGTTTGGTCTCCTGTGGGGCACCTTCTTTTTCTATGTGTGCATGTTCGTCTTAATATGTAGTCACAAATATATCTGTATTCTTTAAATACTATGGGAATTGGATTGAGACCAGTTCCCACAGACTCAATAGAAATGGAAAATTAGGAACTGGGAAGAAATCCAATGTATATGACTTATGCTTCTTCACTTCGTCTGGTTTCCATTTACAAAGAGCCAGAACTGATGATGCCACTCTGAAGATTGAAGGGTTGAGCACTCCAGTGAAACCAGCTTATCAACTGGCTCCATATAATTATTATTGCTAGATCTTACAAAATTCTACCATAGTAATGCAATATGAATAATTAAAGAAAATAATATTAGTTTCAATATTACAATAATACTTGCTTTAGGAAAATATACAGGAAAACTTGCAGTCCTCATTAAGTTGTCCAGAAACATTTTCCCCATTGCTGCTGTTCAGCAGTTCTTTTGTACCCTGAAGTGCAAGCACGAGGATTTATACTCCTGCCAAAATTCTTCAATATTATGATTCTTTACATTACCAATTTAGATATACATAGAAATAGCTTATCCCAAACCTGGCTCATCTCCTCATCTTCATGATGTCATATGTAAACAAGATCCACTGACCAATGCTGTTTTTCATGAGAACATTTCTCAAACATGAAATGGTTTGTATTCTGCCAGAGAACTGTTTCTGTTGCAAACACACAGCCTCAGGGGCAGCTTACGTGGAGGAGGTAAGAGGGATACAGCCTTTGAACAGGTTCAGCGGCGCAGAGTGCATTGTGCATCAGCATTTGCCCTTCTCACTTACATGCAGAAGGCTGTATTCCTCTTCAGAGCTGGCTGCAAAAGACATTGTACTTTCAAAGCTGTCTGACCAAGAAAATCGTTCAACTGTACAAAACTCTTTTGAAACTTATTCTTCTGTGATGGTAAAATATTAACTTAATCCTTTAATTATAAGCTGAGCTGGAGATATAGTTACCTGATTTGAATCTGCAGTATAACACGCATAAAAGTCTAACAACTGCTTTTACTCGAGAACCTGTTGTTCAGTTTCAAAGAGCCAAGAGCAATCAGAAATCTGTTTTTATATCATTCTTTTTAGAAACATTGTTCTGACATCATTATGACCTTTTAAATAGATGGTATATTATAATGACTGAATGAAAAAAAACATGCATATTATCTGTCTGAATAAAACACCTAAACCCTAGTGTAATCATCTTTTAGTCATCCTTGTGATTCTCCAGATGGTAACGTTTTAAGCTTAAAAGTCTTCCAGAAGCTGTGACACTTTCATGATACCCCAAGGCTCATACCTGGGTATGAAGATGAGTGTGTTAATGGGAACACCAGAGAAGGGCTTGTGCATGATCTGGTACAACTGAATCAGACTTTATGTAACTTACCTATGATATGGTTCATTTTAAACTGAACCCAGAATGAAAATAATCTTTCAGATGTTTTCTTAATACCATACTTGGTTCTTGTACAAATGCCAAATGTTTTAATGAGTTTCCTCAATTTTATGAGTCTTTTTACTTCCTATTCTGAAGCTTTGTTGAGACAAACCTCAGAACAATGAAGAAATCCCTAGTCTCAAATATCGTCATGTAAATTAAATGACCGGAGTTAAAGCTTTTGTAGCTATGGAACCTATGAAGAATATTTTTTCCAAGATCTAATGGTGAAATAGAATCGGTGAGGCCTGTACTCCAAGGTCAGTGTAATATTAGAAGTGTAATATTGGAGGTGTAATATCTGAGCATAACTACTGACAGCCTCTTATCTGAAACATGCCGGATGTCAGAATTCCACAGTGCTCTCCTATTTTTAGTTTGTCTGCTTACATGAAATAAATTAAAAGCCATCATCAAAACCTGCCAGCATTGTATGGTTTTTTAGTAACTGATAACTACTATAAATGATTTACCAGTGTAGTCTGAAAGTCTTCCTAGACTTTCTTCTAGAATTGCCCTAGAATCACTTATACCTTCAGAAAAAAAACCTAGGCAGAATATACAGAAGATCTGTAAATTGCCTTTGAGCTTTTAGCCAAAATTTAGCTGTCGCTTTGTTAAAGCTGCTATTGCGCCAGTATTTCGGAAGATATCAATCTCTAGCATAAGTAGGGTCATATTAGAACGTCATGTTCAACTTTTAACTTACCTGGAAACCCTGTGAAATGCTTTACATGTAAGGGAACATAGTCTTCGTGTACTTCCTGCATACATTATTAGCAAGTAAACACAGCAGTTTATGCAAGCAAAAGTTTTTTAATGCTGTGTCTTTACAGCATAGGCAGAGTCTAGGAATTTACACTCATGCCTACAGAAGCCTAGTATAAGATCCCTAGTTGAGAAGATGATACGTATCTTCCAGCACAGATCAACGTATTTACCATGAAATGGGTTTTGGACAATAGCCAAGGGTTCAACAAGATCCTGTGTAACAGTGTAGAGGCATTCTCCTGCTCTTCCCTGTTGTTATGTGTGTTTGTGACTGGGCTCAGTCATTAGCTAGTTCAGAGGCACTACCCACCAACCCAAGGAGTCTCTGAGAAAAAGGGGGCATCAGAGGAAAGGTAAAGAAATCCCTATCCTCTTCTGCCACTGAAATCACTGGAGCTGGCTAGAAGATTAATTGTATTTCTAGCAATCTATTCCATGTGACAAAAAGGCCTTTTTCCTTTGAGCTCCTGTTTCTACGAACTCCAAGAAAAAAAAAGAAAAAGAAAAAAAAAAAGGAGGAAAAAAAAAAAAAGGAATGTCCTGTAGGAAGAAAAGGAAGACCCTATCTGGGTATGCTGGAAGCAGAAAAAAATGCGATTATAAAAAAGAGAAATCAATTGAATTTGAGAAGACGAAACTGCAGGCAGGAAACAGCAACACAAAATGACTGTAGAAAGAGTCTATCAAAGCTTTTATGGTAACCTTTGGAAAGTGTCCAAAACAGCAGGCTCCAAGATGGGTTTTTAAAACTTTTGAAGTTTTTTTTCATAAGAGTTTCCAAGTATTTACTTTGTGAAATTCTTCTTTATAGTTGTAGGAGAGGTTTGCTAAGGATATGTTAAAACTAAGATGTGCAGATGCTTCTGAACTTAACCATGCCAGTGGCAGATTAAGAGCTCGCCTACTGTGAAAGAAAACCTTGCTGCTCAGGCAAAAAGATATGATAATTCAAGCTCCAAAGACTGGTCAAATAAGGAATATAAACATGTTTTAGGCAAGTCTCTTTGTATAACTTAAAACTTCTGCTAATGTCTCTGCCAAGGCTTCCTTTTCCAGGAATATGAAATTGAGATCTTCCAAATTTGGCTTTGCATATTTTTAGCAGCTTTTTACAACTGGATCTGACATCCAAACTGATACCATAGCTGTGTTTTCTTCACTGGGTTACTGCAGATTGATGACAGATTGAAAAACAGCTTTAGATGGAAAGAGTTTCAAAAAGCCTCCCAAACTGTTAGCAATTTATTTATTTTTCTCCTTACTGTGGAAATGTTTTGGCTTCGGATTGCAAGGCAGCATCTTTAACTGGCATCACTCAGCCAGTTTCAGGCCATTTGGTTCTACAGGGAAACTCTAGCAGCCCTCTGAGCAAGCTCCAGAAAGGGACCCCTTGAACATATTCATAGACTCCCTGTTATTTTCTCAGTAGAATCAAGATTTAGACACTTCAAATCACCTGACAGGAGTCAGATAGGAAAGAAATATATAGTAGGGCAATATCTATGCAATCTATACCCATGCTGTGTAATCAAAAGCAGTTTCACGAAACCCAGCCATTGCGCGTGCTCCGGGTGAACCAGAGCCCATTCCCGCTCCACCTGCAATGTAGTCCTCTTTTTTCCTCTTTTCCATTGGATTTGTTCCCATGGCACCTGACAGAGAGCTGGCCCTGAGCAAGGGTGAGAGCTGCAGAGGGGAGGAGCAGTTGGGTGGGGGAGTTCCCCCCTCCAGGGAGCTCTATGAGTTGCTTAACTTGACAGCCATGTAGCTGATGGGTGCACAGCCCCTGACTTGGAGCCAGACCAGAGTGAGAAGAAGGAACAGTTACTGTTTCATTTCTTGTGACAAAACAAAAGGTAAGCCAAGACCTCTGCGTGCAAGATCCTGTGCAAACAAAACACTGCTTCTAACCCTAATAGCAAGTAGGTACCATATATAAAGACAATCCAAGTGGATGTAGTAGCGCTTTCCAGACCTTTATTTGAGAATGTGAGAGATTTTATCCTTAGTTGCTCTAAAGGGAGATTTTGAAGAAAAAGCACAGGGAACAAGACCCCAGTGATTCAGGTAACCTCAGAGTTAAAAAATTAGGCTGTATCTCGGATCTAATCTCTGTAAAGACAGGTGGCTAATAGGCTGGTGTTTTCTGACACTGACCTCATGCCTATGCTGAGCTTTCTGCTTGCAGATCTAAAGACACTCTTGGTCTTTGCAGTTTAACTTCTGAGGTGTGGCTAAGATTTACTTCCAACGGGCTGGCCACTTTTCTTCTTTCTTAGCATTATATATATCTATGCATATCTTATAGGTTAGTAGTATGCTATTTTCATTCATGTTTTTTATTCTACCATCAACATGTTTAGTTCCTTTACAGCCAGGTCTTTGAAAACAATTGCTTCTCTAGAGATTGATTCTTTGACATTCATCTCTTTCTCTGGGGATCAACATGTAATGCTTCCAAATATATTAATTAATCTTTAAACTCTTAACTTTATTTAAATACTCTCATTTAGCATTTGCATGAAAATGACCAGTTTCAATAGCAGATAGGCTAAGGCAGGAGTGTCTTCCCAAAGAAGTGGCAGCTCCAGGGCAGTGGTCCTTCTTCATGCCACCAGCACTAGGGAGCAGCTCAAAATCCCGAGAGCTGGCAGAGCTCATCATAGAGCCATAGAATCATTCAGGTTGGAAAAGACCCTTAAGATTATTGAGTCCAACTGTAAATGCCAGCGATTTGTCATGGTGGCAGCAGTAACAAGGACACTGCATCCGAATTTAGCTTCTTCTGGATGAAAGTTGCTTCTGCTGCTGTCTCTCATAGGAAAGAAATTAGCTTTTCCTGGTGTCAGGAAAAGCAACTACAATTTAAAAGGTAAATAAAGACAAAGTACATATCTGGTGATGGGTAAACATTTTAAAAGGTCACAAGTCAGAGCTGTGCAGACAGAAGGTGCACAAATGTAACTTCCTGAACCCCTTTGAAACTGGAAATAATAATAAATGTCTCCACACATAGTCTTCCTTCTGTGTACTTTCCAGTTAGCGAGTCACTCCTTACTATGCAGCAGTCAGCTAAGCCACTGAATAAAAGCCTTGCCAGGTCGTCTTGGTTTGTTTGCCTGATGTGTTTCACTTCCCCTGCAAACTCTCACCCTTGCTGCTGGGTGGCCCACAGCCTCTTCAGATCTGGGATGCATCATTGCATACTGAAATCCCTGGTTTTAACACCAAAATTTAGCCACTGACATTCACAAAATGTCTGTGACCCATCTGCAGAAATTTAGAGAAATAAAAGTTTCTGAAGACAAGGAAATAACTGGTAGAGAAGGAGCTTGATCCTGCAGGGCACGAATGAGGATTATTGTGTACATTTCAACAAGGGAAATCTAATGAACAAAATAAGAAGGCATGGACTAACTTATTCTTGCATGATTGCCCCTTCATAGCTCCCTAATGATGCATGACCATGACTATCAGAGGCAGATGGAAGAACGTACAGCTAAGCATTCATCTGCACAAAGAGGATCATGGTTCAACTCATAGTTCCCTAAATGTGCTCATTCACTGCCCACAACTTGAACTTCTTTTAACCTGCACGCTAGCAAATAGGCGGGTGGAACTGAGATTAACTTCTACTTAGGGCACAGGGACCTACTGCATCCACACGTGACCTGAAGTGCAAATCATCATGTCCCCTGGGACATACCACACAAGGAGCTGCTGGCTTAGAGAAGACAGGGTGTGCCATGAGCCATGTTCCAGCCTCAGAAAACACTGATTACACATCAGATTTGCAAGTAAACAAGACCAGTGTAGCTCTTTCTTCAGACGAACTGTACTTATGCACATACACATACTGAAGTACCCTGCTGAATAAGATAGACTCCAGCATATGCTTATTCATAAAAGATATTTTCAATTATTTCAAGTGCAGAATGATTCCAGGTAATTTTAATTTTTAGATCTTTTACCATCCAACATACAATTTTAGCTGTTTTTTACTGCATGATTCCTATTAAAATCATGCATGCTTTTGAAAGTTTGTTTCCATGTAATGGTTTACATGAAACAGCTTAAAAACCTTTAGACAAAACTGCCTTTTCAGCAAGTCATAGAATCATAATCATAGAATGATTTGGGTTGGAAGGGACCTTAAAGATCATCTAGTTCCTAGCTGACATGGGCAGGGACACCTTCCACTAGACCATGTTGCTCAAAGCCCCATCCAACCTGGCCTTGAACACTTCCAGGGATGGGACATCCACAACCTCTCTGGGCAACCTGTTCCAGTGCCTCACCACCCTCACAGTAAAGAAGTTTTTCCTAATTACTAATCTAAATCTACCCCCTTTCAGTTTAAAGCCATTACCCTTTGTCCTATCACTACATGCCCTTGGAAAAAGTCCCTCCCCAGCTTTCCTGTAGGCCCCCTTTAGGTACTGGAAGGCTGCTATAAGGTCTCGCTGGAGCCTTCTCTTCTCCAGGTTGAGCGACCCCAACTGTCTCAGCCTGTCTTCATCGGAGAGGTGCTCCAGACCCCTGATCATCTTCATGGCCCTCCTCTGGACTCATTCCAGCAGATCCATGACCTTCTTATGCTGGGGGCCCCAGAGCTGAATGCAGTACTCCAGGTGGGGTCTCACGAGAGTAGAGGGGGAGAATCACCTCCCTCGACCTGCTGGTCACTCTTCTTTTGACACAGCCCAGAATGCGACTGGCTTTCTGGGCTGCAAGTGCACATTGCTGGCTCATATTCAGTTTTTCATCCACTAATACCCCCAAGTCCTTCTTCCTCAGGGCTGCTCTCAGTCCACTCATTGTCCAACCTGTATTTGTTCTTGGGATTGCCTCAACCCATCTGCAGGACCTTGTGCTTTGCCTTGTTGAACTTCATGAGGTTTGCACAGGCCCACCTCTCAAGCCTGTCAAGGTCCCTCTGGATGGCATCCCTTCCCCCCAGCATGTTGACCACACCATACAGCTTGGTGTCATCGGCAACTTGCTGAGGGTGCACTCAATCCCACTGTCCATGTCATCAACAAAGATGTTAAACAGCACCAGTCCCAATACTGACCCCGGAGGAACACTACTTGTCATTGGTCTCCACTCAGACATCGAGCCATTGACTGCAACTCTTTGAGTGCGACCATTGAGCCAATTCCTTAATCCACCAAGTGGTCCATCCATCAAATCCATGTCTTTACAATTTAGAGACAAGGATCTTATGTGGGACAGTGTCAAACGCTTTGCACAAGTTCAGGTAGATGACATCCATTGCTCTTCCCTTATGCACCAATGCTGTAACCCCATCGTAGAAGCCCACCAAATTTGTCAGGCAGGATTTGCCCTTAGTGAAGCTATGTTGACTGTCACTAATCATCTCCTTACTTTCCATGTGCCCTAGCATAGTTTCCAGAAGGATCTGCTCCATGATCTTGCTGGGCACAGAGGTGAGACTGACTGGCCTGTAGTTTCCTGGGTGTTCCTTTTTTCCCTTTTTAAAAATGGGAGTTATGTTTCCCCTTTTCCAGTCAGTGGGAACTTCACCAGGCTGCCACGACTTCTCAAATATTATGAATAGTGGCTTAGCCACCTCATGCGCCAGTTCCCTCAGGACCTGCGGATCCATCTCATCAGGTCCCGTGGACTTGTGCACCATTCCAACACTCCAGTCATAGGTGCCATCCCACCACATCTCCATGATGCCAATAGGATCATAGCCCTAAGGTGTGTGCACGTCTCTAACTCCTCTTGTTTATTCCCCATGTCCTCAGATTGCTCTGTTTCCTCAAAAGCGCTGAATACTTGACTTGAAAGGTAGATATGAGAAAGGGAAAAATACTTCTGTGCTGAAAAACTGCTTTCATTGATGTAAAAACTTGGAAATTAAGCAGAGTGCCAGAAGGTAGGGATAGACACTAAAGCTAAATGCCTTCCAGTACTTTCAAACATAAATATCTGTTAGATGAAAGCACAAGACAAGAAAAAGGAAAGACCATATGGTTTCAATGCTGTCCATGTGAAAACAATGCCACTCCTAAAAACAGTTAACTGATGATCTTTCTGAATTAGATCAGACATCTTCCTGCCACTGAGGGGAAGAAGACATGATAGTCCATGCTGCACAGTATGTGTTACAGTAAAAAAAATCCTTGAATGAAACATCTTGTATAAGTAAACAAGTTATTTTACTGGTTCTAACAGCTGGTTTTTTAGGCATTTGTGTGTTTTATAGGTTGCTTGGGAAGAGGAAGAAATGGGATAAAAAATCCTATAGAAATAGACATTTAATACCCCCCAAAACTGATTTCCCACAAGGTCTGTAAACTTTTTATACTTAAACCAAGTGGATTTTTAATGTTTTAAATATTCGTTTTTCAACAGAACATTTACAAGAAGCTTTTTCTGGTTTTGGCTCTTGTGATATCTAACAGAGTTCACAAATCTCTGTTGTCTATCTGAGTCTGACATGTTAAAAAACATTGATGGATCTCTGATTCCATGCCTAATGCAAATATTCCAAAATGGAAATGTCAACTAGATTACAGATAGAAAAGCACTGGACAAGGTTTCTGGGACAGCCAGACAAAATTGCACTACGTTGGGATTTTTCAAATTTTAGAAAGTGATGGTCACCCGCTTTTGGGTCATCACTGTGACCCAAATGTGATATCTCTGGATCAGCCAAGCTCCTCTGGGAGGAGGGAAGAAAACGCATGCCTGATGTTGAGTGTTTTCTCTTAATCCCCTGCAACCTTGTAGTTGTCTGCAGGGACTTCTCAGCCTACAGCATTGGCTTGTCTGGGGGTACTGGAGTCACTTGCAACCACTAGTTAGGGCCTGCTTTCACTCTCCTACCTTGGGAAAACTGGTCTGCTGCTAAATCACTCTGGTATAAAGGTGATTTATACCTTGTAGAGGGTGGGACCCTCTACAAAGCCTTTTCTCATCACCTTGGGAATCACAATTCACAGTATGAGAACCTCTGACCTTGTCAAGCATATTGATATGGTCTTCCTGTGGTTTACACTGTGTACAGGATTGTGTCAGAAGTTTGGAGCTTGATTTTCTGACCACAACCAATGTACAGGTGAACCAGGTGAAATCACTTGCAGATTTTTGATTTGCACCTCAGGGCAGTGCAAGGGCTCAGGCATACACTGCTGCATGACTCTGCAGATTGGCAGAGACCCTGCTGCTGCTGTCAGCCTTCTCAGCCCATTCATTCCCCAACGTCATTCACATCATTTTTCCTGTAATGCTGAAGGGCAGATAAAACTGCATCCACCAAACGTAAGCACTGCGGTTCTGCTTTGCATAGTTCTCCGCCAAACTTTTTGGCTGCCTTCAGTCATTGTAAGGAAAATACAGAATTCCCAACATTTGGTGTTCAAAAAGATTCCACAGCACTTTTTGGTGGGCAGAGGGAGAAGCAAAAAAACCCCAAACTACCAAAGAAAAAAACACTCTGAAAGCCCAGAGGCACCAGCATAGTGTCTGGGCCAGATGTCTGGGTTCAATTTTTTATTCAGAATCTAGATTTACATGTAATCTATATTCATGGTGTTTACAGTATCAACTGGTAACTCACATCCATTATTACAGCAGTGTGTGCAGCTACGTGCACTGCTGAGAGGACAGAAGTAAAGAGGTTGCAAATGCAACATAATTCTTAGCTATTTATTGTGTTAGGATTACATAGTAAGGCTGGGAAGTGCAGAGGAATGTAAAAATTATCTTTATTTCCATATACAACTCACTGTTTACCTTATGCAGATATAGCTATTGTTATTTTTCATTTCTTACGGATTAGTCAGTAATCTCCCAAGGGATGGTAAACCACAGCAAAATCAACTTAGTTCTACAAACTGCACTCCTAATGAGCTGAACATTTACTTTGGTGTTTCCTTATACAAGCCATTCTTTCATAACAGGAAGTCCCATGGAAAAGGAAAATGTTAACTGGAAAAATACAAGCTACCCTCCGTTTTGAGAAAGACCTTGAAGCCCTTGTAGAGTAGCAAAAGGATGTGGCTTCAGTTTCTTCCCATATGTGAATGTGGGAACTATAAATAGTGAGTAAACTGAAGCACTTAAAAAAAAAAGAAAGAAAGAAAAAAGAAAAGATATGCAAGAATAGCACATGATCAGGAAATTAAAAGGGACTTTACATCTTGACACACTCAGCCTTATCTAGGGGAGCTACCTTGATCATTGAGCAAAGATGAGAGCCAAGATATACAAAAGAAAAAGCTAAATTGCTCTCATGATTACTATAACACATACTTCTTCTTCTCTGAGTTATTTTTACTTATTCCCTGAACATAAACGCATTACTTTAAAATTACTTTATGGAAAACTAATAGAAGTTTTTCACCAAGAGTTTGAGGTTTTAAACTCATAGAGTATCTGTGGGTCTTTTATGCTGGACTTAACAGGAAAATGTCACCTGATCAAAACATAGCTACAGCAAGAATGACACAAGCCCAAACAACTCATAGGAGTTGAAAACATAAACCATATTTCCAGCCTCTATTGCTTTCTTAAACTGAGCAGCTAGGTGAGCTCAATCTGTTCTCAAATTGAGTGAAGCTGTGATGTGAAAACTGAAATGTTGGATACTTTTAGGAAGCGACCATTAACTTGGACTGTGAAAAAAATTTTCCACGTCCTCTGTGTATGCAATGTGAAAGTAATACCCATTGCATTTCTGGGGTTTGCCTGTATTTTGTTCTGAAGTTGGTTCCTTTTTTTTACCCTTATTTTGAAATGCTGTCCATTTCTTAATGTTGAATTCTCACAGTTCTGCTTTTTTTGTTCCTCTCCTATCGCTTTAGATATAAAACCAAAACATTATACTTCAGGCATCTAAACCTAAAGCCTTTAATAATGTTCATGAGGATTTAAATAATGCTAAGTGCTTGCTTTTTGTTTTAAATTTCTCTTGTCCTCTAAAGCATACATGCCTTTTCCACCATGCTGATTATCCTTGAATTTCTAAAGGGCCCATCACAAAGGTACCTCTGAGTCAAAGGAGAGCAGCCTTCTCCTTTTTTACAGGGTGCTATCTGAACAAAGGTGAGACTTTGAAAGATGATCATTGCAGAAGTTTGCCTTGACAGCTCTTCAGGAAAGGTATTGATATCCATGGCTTCATATTGAAAAGATGGTGCAAATGCTGCCATTAAAAATGTTAATCCTTCCTAGCAGCTGAATTTATATAGGGAAACAGCTCCTGTGGTAGCAGGATCTCTTACAGAGCTTGCTCTTAGGTGAGGAATGCTGACCAGGCATTTTATTTTGCATTGCAGCGACTCTGCAGTGGAAGACCATGCTGTCTATTCCACTAAATTCAGAATAAGTTGGATTTCCTCCTCTTTCTTCTGGAGTGTCTAGATATTGAGGTGAAAAAAGACAGAGTCATTCCAGCTAGCTCTTCCTCCAAGAAGTCAGCATTTCTTTATGACTTAAGAAGAAGCAAGAAAAATTCCAGTGCATGAAACACCTCACTTACATAGTGCAAAAATCAGCTGGATTTGAGTACGTGCATTTATCTGACTCCTTTGAAAACCCTGTCTTAAACTCATGGAGTGATCGGCAATGTAAGAATATATAAAAGAAATTAAACAGAGTAGAGATGTATCCAACAAACTGAAACACTGGGAGTAAGAATCAGAGTCTCCTTTGGAGGACAGTTGTTCTCTGCTAACTAGTAAGTCACAGCCCATGTGGTTCATTCCCATTTAACCAGAATTCCTTACTGATATGGACTTCATCACTTTTTTGGTATTTATAGGCAACAAACAGAACACCTGAATAGGGATTGCATTAAATTAAGACACTGGATAAATGCTATAAGATATTGGTCAATTATCAACCTTATTTTCACTCTAATGGAGCACAGGAAAATCTACACTGTTATAATAACAGCTATTTGCTCAGTGGGTTTACTTAATGGAATGATAAGAATTAAGAGAGAAAGTCCTGCTGCCTTAGCACAGCAAGAAATAATTCCCATGGCTTGAAAAAAGATCTGAGAGGATAAGACTGCTAAATATGGCAATTTACTCAAGTAAAAGTTCCTAGAAAATACATATATTATCAGCTGAAACCACTGAAGGCACAATTATCAATTAAGAATACATATAGTCAGATGCTTGTAGGCTAACTTCAAGGAGAGCACGTGCAGCATGACACAAAAATAAAAACTGTGTTGTTCTCTTTCTCCTCATCAAAATGGCTACTTATCAGTACACGCAGTTCTCTTTTATTTTCATTAAGACAACAGCTAAAAATAGTTATATATATAATTAGTAGTCAGTAGTTTTGAGTATAGTTATACAACTATAAACTTATAAATATTGTAGTACTTATATTTAAATTCATAAGGAATTCAGTGCTGTCTGTATTTCTGATATCTTGTTGTTGTTGTTGTTGTTGAAGTAGATTAGATTTGGCATCGTCCTTTAATTTTGCAATAAGAAAACGATAGGAGCAACTTAATGAGAATTTTGGTTGCTCAGGTCCCCTGTTCCCTCAGTAACCCCTATCCACAACAAACAATGTGATACTTTGTCCATAGATTTTAAGTAAAGTTTATAATTCTGTAGTATAAGAGTTTTGTTATGTACATACCTGTCAGCCTACAGGATAATTTTGGAGTGTATTGTTCATAGCCTTCTTTAACTCCCTGGTGAAATGAAACTTCATTTCAGCAAACAACAGTGTGTCCATGATTTCTGTGCATTTTCACTGAAAACTAATCACACTAGATAGAAGGCTGCATTCTGATTTAGCACAGGAAGGACTGTGCCCCAGAAAAAAATAAACTGTAAAATATTCAAAATATTCATATTGTTGATGCAACTCACAGGGACACACTAGAGTGTCTAGGGCAAACGATGCTAATTTTGAAGCCAGCATGTTTGAACTAGGGAGACCTGAAAGCCAAAGAAGATGCCAACAGTGAGGTTTGCAGCTCAAGCACGCACCCACAAGCCCAAATCATCTAAATCACAAACCAATGCCATGTGGGAGCTGAGCTGTTGACTCCCTTCATGGCATGATAGGGATTATTTAGCCAGAACACCTTGGCGGCTGCTGTTACAGACAGGCACGAGGACCAGAACTGTCATCACTGAGTTAAAAGAGTACTCCTCAGGTACTGCAGAGAAGCTGAAATTTTACATTAAAAAATGGATGTCAATGTCCAGCTATGTATACAAACCCAAGAATTAGTTTCATTGTTTGCCTGCAAAACCCAAGACTTCCTAATCTTTTCCCTGTGAACGCAAATGTAACTAATACGTTAGTGTAGGCAGAAAGCACTCTGCACTGTGTCAGGAAAGAATCCCATAGAAACAGATTAGCAGCTGTTCTAGAAAACCAAACAAGCCTCTAAATTAAATGCAGCTTCACTTTGATGCTGATGAATAAAGTTCTTTTGGTGCCCTTGAAATGCCTTTCTCTAAACAGAGGTTCCCATTGTGACATTCCTGTACGGAGCAGTAACAACATGGTTTTACTTTCTGTTTGATAAAGTTGCATGCTTTAAGTCTGACAACATTCATGATACCTTGCTGCCTATCAACACTTTGAACAAAGCTCCTTTTTTTCACTAGAAAACAGTGCTGATACATTCTTAATTTAGGAATAAAATTGCAGGTTATCAAATGATATTTTAGAAGATGCTCTCAAACACTGAGTTTTATGATCCAAAATTGACATTTCGTAACAGGTAATAAACATCGTTTACACGGTGCCACTATTCTGCAGTCAGTCATGATGCAGTCTAAATAATCTCTAAATGAAAATTCTATTATTTGTGCTAGGTGTATCTCGTTATTATTCTTACTAGCCCCCTCTAATTTGTGGACCAAAAATCCAACAATTTTACATAACGAACATTACCTAACAACATACGGTTTTCTATGCAGGAAAGTGAAAGAATGACTGGCAGGGAATATAATAATGGAATAATTGTCTGTTGAATATTTCATTCAAAATGTTTCTCAAATTATTAATAGACCTTAACTGAGCTCTCATGGCAAATGTTCAGTGGTGTCAAAGCTGTTATCCTTAAATGATAAAAGATATCACATATGAAACACTGACTTCAATAAGACTTTGTAAAAAGAACAGGAGAAAAACTTGAAAAGATATTTAGGAACCTGATTTTATATATCTGGTTTTTAAATCCTGGCTTCTTCATGACCTACATCAATGCAACTTTGCTGAACATGAGGTTTGCTTGGATTTGGATTAGCTAGTTTGATGGATTAGCTAAATCACACTCTGGACATGCCTCTCTCATCTATTAGCTATACAGAGATCCTAGGGCAACTCAGATACTAATTTAAGCACTTCCTGTAAAAGCCAGATGCTGAGTGGGATTGACCCATGCCTCCGTTCATGGTGAAGTGGGCCTTCCAGGCAAAGCACAGCCAGATGAAAGATCATTTTGATGTAACTGCTGCTGCTTCTTGAAGACAGGCAGCCTCTGCCTTCCCTCTCAACCTCACAGTCTTCATCCCTACAGCAAAGAAAAAGAATCCTTGGCAAGGTCCCCACTGACCCCGGTGGGACCAGCAGGCAGGTTAATGGTAGCATCCAGTAAGATCCAGTTTTCCTGTCAGCAGCAACTACAACTTTTCTAATACCTCAAAGACTACAGAATAGGAAAAGAAATGCAGCCCCATGGAAATTAATGACGGTACTGACGGTTGGCTTCACCGTTCATCCACCTCTACAGCCCAGTTTTCCTGCTAGCTGAGGTATATCCGTACCACTGTGAATTGCTTCATGTAGCTATAACATCTTGCTTCAGACCCTCACCTTGAACCAACCCCAGCATTTATCCAGCTGCTGCCATGGCTCCGGGAAACAGCAAGGAGACGAGGCTCTGATGCACACCAGTTGTGACAAAAACCATTTCTTTCCCTTTGTTTGAATTTTTAATGTCCCACTGGAACACTCGCCCAGATTAACATATTTCAGTACATCCACATCCCTGAACAGAAGCTACAGTGGTTAGTCAACCTTGTGGGAAGTCAGCGTTGTCCTCTGACTTTGTGTCATTCAGTAGACTGAGTGATAGCTGCTCAATTCTTTGCAAATGTAGTCATTACATACTATCATATATTGCAGGTTTTGTTATGCACTTTTTTATAGAAAGTGCTGAAAACATAGAAATCAGGTAATTTGAAATTTCAGCGTGTCTGGTCGTCTCTGAAAACACTTACCTTGTTAAATTAATGGTCTACCGGTGGTGGTTAAATGAAGCCTTCATTATGTTATCTATCACTTCTACAGACTGCTTCAAATAAACACAAGACCTCATCCTTCTCCTGAAATCTGCTGTCTATATTTTTGTTCTTGGCAAAATTGGACACTTCTTCTATTATCTATTAAGCAAAGTTCCAGATGTGTTTGCTGACACTTAAAAACTCTTAAGTAGAAAATGTTTTGCTCATAATAATGTTTACATGATTAGATACATTTTTAATTAAAAGTAGCAGAAGACATTAGATCATAGAAATGAAATAACCGCCTCATTGACTGATTTATTGGAAAGACTTAACAAGAACATTTTAATCCAATAATGGTGATAGCACCAGTTTCCTGTTTAATGTATGTTTTCAGAGATATTTAGTCCACAAATATTTCAGAGCTATCTGAAGCATAATATCAAGTAGTTATGGAGGAGCTGTATAGAAATAATCAGAAATACCAGATCTGAATTACAAATATGTCTTTTTCCCCTTTGATTCTAGGTTCAAACTTGGGAAAGTTAAAAAAGGATTAATTTTATTAAATGTTAAACATAAATTGCAAAATGCAAAGATTGAACAAATTAAATAATTTTGAAGCAATGGTTTTATAAATAAATATAATAAACAGAATAACAGCCTTAAGAGATTACATATGATTTAAAGTTAGCTGCAGCTCCCATGTTATCATGATTTTTAAGGTAAAGACATATTTGAAATGATAAGTCAGCAAATTCCAAAAAAAAACTTTCAGTAAATATCAAGAATAAACCACTACTTTGCGACTGATTTTCCTATCAGTTGTCTGCATGTATTTTATCCAGACAAATTATTTCAGTAGCAAAATATATTATGCAGAATCAAGTTCCTGCCCTGATCAAAAGACTCATTAATATATAAACTAATGCATTACTTGAGTCGATGACTTTTATTTGTAAAGGCTTTGTCATTGTAAAATAGTTCCTGCCAAATAAAGAAATAGCTACTTTAACCTCATGAATGGTGAATCCTTCAGCAATTACAAGCAGATTGTCCCCAGGTGCCATGTAACTTCATCAGGTTTTTCTCAGTTTTCTTTGTTTAACCTGCTCTCCCCCCACCCCCATCATTGTCCAATTCTGATCATTGGTATTAAATAAAAAAAGGAAAATAATGAAATCTTTTGCACTGATTTGGAATCACAAACATCTGAAACTGGCATAAATTTTAAGGTGTTTTTTTGCATTTCTCAGCAGACCCTATAAAGCAATGACAATCTTAATGCCAAATGGTTCTGTAACCAGCAGGAACGTTGTACAGTCAGTGAATCAAATCACTTGGGCATTACTCATGCTTGTATTACCAGGGCCGTTATCTCTTTGCAAGCATTCATTACTGCAGTGATTCAAAAATAAACCAACTTCACAGCCTTCTTTTAATTTAAAAGGATTAAATAACTATCTGTATGAGGAACATACCCTAGCTCCATAGCTATTTGCGCATACAAAACCAATTTAAAAGCAATAGAGCAAGCTGGCAGGGGTATGATATAATAGCTCCTCATTTTATAATACTACCCAGAAGTCTCACTCCATTCTTCAATGATTGTCATGTATTTGAGTTTACCTGACCTATGAGAAATTCTGATTCAGTATCTGCAGTAGAAACTTCAGAAAAGATGGAATAGTTTGCGGTGCATGACAACTCTATCCTGAGCCAATTCTTTTGACATTTCTACAGTTCCAGTGTGGACCTGACAAATTAATACCCGAGGCAGGTTGTAACTTTGAAGTTAAATGTGCAATTATTCCAGTTGAATGTAAAATGTTTTCATAACATGAAGTGCCTGTGAGGCAGCAATTCATTTACAAGACTACAAGATAGAGGGTTTAACATCAGTCATGCAAATGGTATTTTAATCTTTTCCCATCCTGAACAGAAATACTTGCAGGGCCTCCTGGAAATCAGTAATATGACCATCCTCAAGTGCTTTCCTTTCTTATAATTAGAATATCTGATTCTCCTACATGATTAGGAATCCCCTAGTGACAATTTCCCCAGTGCTCATGAAGAGAACGTATCTGTTTTAGAGGGTGTGTAGGATAAATAAAATAAATGTCATTTGCAGGAAGAGGACTACATGCGAATGATGTGTGAAACCAGTAAAGCTAGACTGCTCACACAGAACCGTGACTGGTTTCACACATCATTCACACGTCACACGTAATACTAAATTTACACAGTTACAGACAATAACAACCAAAGAGCCCAACAAACACAGACATCTCTCAACAAATAGAGCAGGTCCCAAAAGAAAGCTAATGATTGAGGTTGAGATTTTGTAGCAGGAAGTTTTGGCATGGATGTGAGGCTGATCACCTGTTATTTTTATAACTCAGTGCCTACATGTTTGTATACACACTGCATATAATTGTATATCAATACATGAAACCATTAGCAGAGAGATAACCCATCCATCCGTTAGAGTTGCACACATGGTAAGTAGACCTAACCCTAGAACTCTGTCATTCTTTCTGGTAAATAACAGTATGAAATCTTTTCCTCAAAGGAGAGGGATGGAGACAGATTCTGTTAAAAGAAGTCGTTTGCTTCATTGGGAGCCAGGACTATCTTATTCTCCATCACTATTTTCATGGCAGTATATCTAAATGGATGTTTCTGATTGTTTTGGGTTTGCTAAATTTAGGCATTCAGTAAAAATGAATTAGTTGTGCTGTTCTGCATATACTGAGACTCTCTTGCAAAATAATCCTTTACACATATATTTCTTTGCACAATATGAAATAAAGTTCTGATCCATTGAAATGAGAGGGAAATACCTAATAAATACAGAATTTCACTAATAGTGCTAATAACAGTATGAAAGATATCTCAGAGAAGAACAGCACTCAGATGTAAGGAATAAATAAATAAAAACGAAGCAAAAGCTCTTCTATTTCCTACTGTCAACTGCAGTGTAGTTTTGCAAGTAAGATTGGGAGTAATAGATTTAAATTCATGTTCCCTGAGAGCGTGTGGCTTATGAATGACAGTATCACCTATTTTCTTTATTAACTAGCTGTTTTATTTATTATCTTGCTGTTCTAATTTTGAAGTGACAAGGAACAGCAACCCAGGAAATTCATTTCTTGGTTCACAAACTGCACGAGTATCACAACTCTGTGGCCACATATTTGTTCTTCAGTTGACCAATGTTTAGTACTGCCCGAAAACTCCCTGTGAGACTCCTGGCTGCTGGCACCAGAGTCCTTCCCCAGTCTGCCTGTCGAGACACAAGGCGACAGGGAAACCTCCATATCAGCAACCATGTTGAACAGTAATGCCAGATGTGAAGTTCTCATTAACACTGAGTGAGATCCTGGCCCTAAGGAAATCAATGACCCCAAACAGATACACCCCGCGAGACATGTTTGTAACACAAGTATGCTGCTAGCCATGTTAGCATTAATGTGCATCCAGGGAACAGAAACCCTCTACTTATCAAGGCAGTATAGACAAAGTATAGACAGTATAATATAGCAAGGCAGTAAGCTGCATCTTAAAATATATATGAATCAATTGCTAATACGAATTAATATAAGTCAGTTCAAATTCTATTGCCAGTTATGTTAAGGCACTGTCCTGAAAATGGTTGGTTGGATATAGTAAATGAGAGTGGCCCTAAATTTCTACTCTAGGTAAATATGTTGTGATCAATCCTATAGAATAATCTTAGGGCAATCTCTCCTTTTGCATTTAGAGTTATTTTTGTAGTTAATTTTTTTCTTTCATGTTTATGAAGCAGAAGAAAGTAATATTGAAGGAGATGATCATGGCAGAACACTGATTTCAAACAGGACAGTGTAAGTCTGCCTGTACTGGAATGCAGACAGGATAGATTAGGAAATTCCTTCTGATCAGGAATTCAAAACTCACATGAAAGGGGAGCCTGTGAATGCTTGTGGATATTTCAGACAAAGTGGGAACAGGTGAGGTTGCCACTGAGAGCCCGAATGGGCAGTGCTACCCAGAGGGAAGGAAACAACCAATTTTTTCTGGTGCTGGAGTGAGGCTGCAGCATTGCCCCTGTCCCACTTCTTCTATTCCTCTCAATGAAGTAAACACATAAATCGTGCCATTTTGTAAGAACAAATATTACAGCACCTGAAATGTTGAATGCAATAAATATTTTGTTAAAATTCACAAATCCATATTTTTTTCCTTTCAGGAGTCATATATAAATTCAGATAAGGGCTGCAACTTGAGGAATAGTCTAGAATGAATCAGCGAGAGGTCCTTACCTTCCAGAATTGTTTCTGTATGTATGGCAAGCCAGAAAAATGCTGAATTAATGACTACAAAGTCACACTTCCTGATCATTCCTTCTGTAAATATCTTGTAATGGTCTGGATCTTGAGACATGCAAGATTTTTTTTTCTGTGCTTACACATTTGTTATATATTTGGGTTTCTGCATACTACTCTGTCACTTTCAAAGGTATTTGGACAGGTTAGTTCAGATACTCTGGGGAAAATAGAAATTATTAGAAAGTAGACTTTAAAAAGCAGGCTTCTGTGTTCAACTTTGTGCATGTATCCATGGAGTGTAAAGCAGAAAGGACCATCAGATACTGCTGTCTTAACACCTGCTAAACACCTGTTAACCTGATGTTTTGGGAATTACTAATATGTAACTTGCATTTAATTAGAGCCTATCCTACTGAGGATCATCAATTCCTGACTATAAGCACATGACCTCCAAAAGCAACTCATTCTAGTGGTTCATCTAATAACATCTAATGTTCATCTAAGGTTCATCTAGCATGCCTCATTTAAATTTGTCTGGCTTCAGCTTCCAGGCACTGGTTCTTGTTATGGCTTTTTCCACTAGGTTAAAGAATCTGCAATATGTATTTCTTCTTTTTATGCGGCGGCATAAAAATTTATGCATGGTAGTCAAATTGCCTCTTTTCAGCAAACAGACTGAATTCTTTGCCTCTCTCATTCAAAAACAGGGGGGGGCGTGTTTTAGTTTAGTTTGGTTGGGGGTTTTTTGCATCCACTTCTGTGGCTTTTTTTGCACTTTCAAATGTGGATACTGGAATGGAATTAATTGTTTCTGTATCATCCTTGTCAGTGAGAGATTCAGAGTTAAAACTGTTTCTCTTTCATTTTTGGCCTACAGGTATGTATTTAGTGACAGCATAAGGATTTGTTTAGTCAAAGCATAAGGGTTTGTTTAGCTGTCCACTTTGACCCTAGTTCTTCTTGAAAGTCACTGCTTTCCAAGATACGGTCCTTTATGCCGGGCATGTGGTTTGCATTCGTTGTCCCTAGATGTATTTTGCATTTAGCTGTATCTGAATACACTTTGCTTCAACTAGCCCAGCCTGTCTTTGTTGAGATTCACCACCACTCTGCTCATCTTTGCATCATCTGTAAATTTTATTCACCATGATTTTATGTGTACTTTCCAGTTCATTGATGTGAGTATTCAGTACTGGTAGGAATGGTTGCAAATCCTTGTAAATCCTGTGTAAAACCTCCTGCTTAAGCCCCAATTGAAAAGTTAATGCTACACTGTGTCAATAAATCATGTATTTGATAGTTTTATTAGACTAATCTAAACAAATAGCTGTGAGTAGGAACAGTATGCCAAACCTCTGACTGAAGTTTGTTACATTTAGGTAGTTACTTTTACCAACCACCTTTTAAAGTTTTTGAGGGACAGAAGTCAGGCCCTTGAAGTAATGGGACAATATGGAAAATTTCCAGAGGGCTGAAGAGGGCTCCTTTTTTGCTTTGAGCCTGTGCTTATGAGTATTGTAATGCTCCTTCTTGCTCCTGGCTATGTGATTCCAACATTTCACACTTAAAGCTGCTATGAAATAAGTGGGTCACTGTAACTGAAAAGATTCCTTGAGTAAATGATGAGAAGAAGCCATCTGCAAAGGGTAGCTATCAGATCAGAGAAGGTGGGAGGAAAAGGAGGAACTGAGCATCCTTCAGTAGGAGATAGTATGACTGACTTGCATGTTTGCTAACACTGCGTTTGATCAGCATTAGTAAATGTCTGTTTGAGCAGATTTAAACAATCAGGCTTGGTTAAATATAATGAGCAAAAAGAAAAAGAATGCGAAGACCAATAGAGGTCTGCAAACTGTTTCGCTCACCCAAGTCCCCTCTCTTCCTAGCTACAGTGTCTGACTCCCTTTCAGAGAAAGCAAAGCCTGAAGGGCACAGTCTATGACCAAGTGCAAATCCATATGAGCACTGTGCCTAGGATCCTTTTCTGTGGAGCTTCATCTTGATTAATTGTTCAGTTTATTCCTCTAGTGATGCTGACTGAGCAATTTTTGGAGATCAGTGTCTGCAAGCCATTTGAGACACACACAACTCACATACTGCAGTCTATTTGCTGCACCACTGTCTCTTGGGTAGCCCAGCATATGCCTGAAGTGCTTCTCAACAAGGATGAAGCTGCATGAGAAGGAGGTGAGGGAGGGTCACTGGATTCCAGCTGGCCACCATTGCTGAAAGACAGTAGTCTCGGTTCCCTCCCCCAAAAAACCTTTTCCTGCACAATCCCATCTGCTTACATTCATTATTTACATGGTGGCAGCTATGCTATTCTTCTGAACTGTCATGAGATGCTGCAGCTCACTAATCCAGCACAAAACTAAACTTGCAAAAAGACAAAGTGGACAGCCTTCTGCTCTTCTGTTGGAATTGGCTTGTAGAAGGATGTTGCGAATGTCAGTGGATGTGCAGAGCTGAGAGGCCAGAGCAGAGGCAGAGGAGAGCAGCAGGGTAGGAAGAACAGGAGTGGGACCTCCCTCAACGACCACCAGGTATCAGAGGTACCCCATGCTCTCAGGCTCTACTCCTGAGCCCTCCAGAGCCAGAATGAGCAATGCAACTCCTGCCTGCCAGCCACCTCAAGAGATGCGGGCAGCTAAGCACCTGCTTGGAAAAATCTCTTTCCCAGAGGTAATTTAGACTAGCTGGTTTCAAATGCGGGCAGCTAAGCACCTGCTTGGAAAAATCTCTTTCCCAGAGGTAATTTAGACTAGCTGGTTTCAAAATGTTTGTGTCTAAGAATTCCTTTTGCTATAGAAGGGTTATATCTACCTGTATCCTCATACAGACCAAATGATTTGTCAAGCTCTGCCTTTCCTGAATCATTGTTACTAGGTTTTCCTGCCTGCACTGAGTAACGTTGTGAGATGGCTCCTAAGATTATTCTTGTTTCTGCTACTTTTAACATTTTCCAGCTTACTAGTTTTCTAGCTTCTATACACTTTCTAGCTTATGTTTTCATAATCCATAAATTTTTTTTAATTGCCTCTTTTTTAATATATTTTTAATTCTCCTAATAAAACAAATAGTTCTTCTTTTTCTCATTTTCTTCAGATGTGAGACAGTAAATACACATGTGCGCATAGATCTCAATGTATCTTTGGTCAGGATATGCAGGAAACATGACGTGATCATTCATTCACACATTCTTCTGAAAATTTTTGTTCTAGCCACAAATAGTACAAGACTGACATTAAAATATGTTTTAAAATAAATAGGTAAACCTCATAAAAATTCACATTTGAATAAATGTATAATAACTTCCTAAGCTGATCAAATAATATACCTTTTAAAGACAGTATTTATTTAACAGAAATTAAGTAGTATTGCCTGCTATATAATCTACAATAGCTAAATCAGCCAGTGTAGGGGTTTTACTCTGTACTAGAAACCATGTTTGCAGTGTACAAATAGGGTAAACCCACACAGCTGTATACCAAGTCAATCAGTATTACTCTTTAACCAAAAATTTCTTCTGTATTAAAGTTCCAACCTTTGGACTTTCAATTTAAGAAAGAGATGAAGTGGCATTCATTTTGAGATTAGGCAAGGAGTGATTTTAAAAGTGCGCATAAAATCCATGCCTCATAATTTGGAAGGTTTCTTTGTGTGTTTTACTAGGCTTTTGTTGGACTTTGTTTTGGTTTAGGTTTTTGTTGCTTTAATTTGCAAAATTTCTTATTCTGACAATTGCTAATATCATGTGTGTGGAAAAAAAGACCCTGTTTCTCCAATTCCCACATAAAAACTACAGGGATTAAAAGACATCCATTCTTTTAAACTGACACTCCCTTAAATTTTCTTAGTCTGCCATAGAGCAAATAAACATTAAAACTCCTGGTTTTTCCTTTTGTTCTCTGTAAATAAATGTCCATGGATACTAGAGTTGAAACACTGACTATTCATTCCATAATAGCTCTTTTATAGCTCACTGTGGATGATAATGAGGTAATTACAGTCCTTTTAAGGCTACATTGTCTACACGATAAACTAGCAATTACCTGGTTAGAAAAATTTTGGAGACCAATATTAAGTATACAATAGACCACAAGTCTGGTCAGCTGTGCAATTATGGAACCAGAACTCATGCTGTTCCTAATCAAAATTTATCTAAAAGCAGTGCTTTCTGCATGCGCAAAACATAAGTTTAAAACCTGGCTATCTCAGTTTCCTTTAATAGTATTAAACAGTAGCAGATGTTAGTTTGGGTTGAAATTTTTTTTTTTATTTTTAAGTTCATTCTAGTTTTACACTAACATAAAATTGTCTTACCAGTTGATGCCATTGTGAAATGCCATTTTTAACCCAACTCATTTGGAGGGATGGAAATGTATCCAGACTTTCTAGATTACTTATTGCTGTGTGAGATCAGAGTAATCTTCTCAGAAGGTGGTTCTTGAAATGACTATGCAAGAATGTGCATCCTTTTTCCATGTTATACATTCTAAAGATATAAAAATATCTTTTTCACTGTAGCAAGAACATTCCCTGTTAGAGAGAGATCATTAAAGTGTTGATAATGCTGAAACCACTAAGGATGGCAGATGTGATGAATAGTAATTAAAGAGACACAAATGAGCAGGAAGTTTTATATGCTTGATTGAAAAACATCCAGTAGGTTGGATATACTTTGAGTAATTCTGTCCTGCCTTTCCTATGACAGAGCAATAGACAGGTGAGGGGAGGCTGGAGAACTAGGTAGGCCCTAGCTCAGTGCCACAAACACATGAACCTCCTCCATCATATACAAAGCTTTGAGGATGAAGTAACTTGAGGTAATTTCTACAAAAGTGAAGAGATTCCAAGTCACTTAGAACAAACCTGGAAAAAGTATTACAGTAAAAAAAAAAGCCAGCAAGTTTCACTCAACTTTCCTGAAAAACTAAACTCACAGGAGAAATACAGAAAGAATTTTAATCACCTTTCGGGTCTAATGGAGGCTTAACTGTGTCTGTATTCTTCAGTCCCTCTTCAGACCAGGATTTGTTGGACATGCAATCACTAGCATTGTGTGGTTGTAACCTGCAGTAAAGCCTTCAGGATGGGAAAGATAGAAAGTTGGAAGTTGGAAATAAAATCAGTCCCTCCTAGTGTGGGGAAACATTTAGGTAAAGCATTGTAAGTATCATATAGGGGGAAAATAATCAATTGGGCTGTAGTAACAGGGGAAGTGAAGGAAGAAGTGACCCAAAACTGGAACCAAGGTACGTGTGTTAAAGAAAACAGGAAGGCAAGCCCATACCCACAGAAAGTAGAAAGGGGTAACTCAAGTGTAGGATACTCTGGTTTAGGGTCTGATATCTGTGGCATGAAACCTAAAATAGCGTGGGGCTTGTCTGGAGAGTCTGGCAGGGGAACAGCTGCATGACCTAGAGACTGGCATACCCTGAAGAGGGTGCAGAGCCTTGGGGAACATCTCCACCCCAGCTAAAGCAAGGCAGTTGCACTTCTGTTCAGACTGTGTGCCTGTGGTCTCCCAGTTATGATGGAGCTGGGGTTACCTAACGCTGATGTTGCTGGAAGCAACAGGGAAAAGGTGGCTGGACATGGGCAGCTGGGACAGGAGTGCCACAGCTCCTGCCCGAGCAAGTCTCTAATATAGCTGTGGTAGAATTACCCCAATTTTACTGATGGAAAAGTTTCTGTGCAAACATACTTTACTAGAACAGAGATAATCTCTGTCATTTTTTTTTACTTTCAAATTAGAAGACTAAGCAACATCTGTGGGAAGAGTAATCATCCAATGCTTACAAATCATATATCTGCATCTGAGCTGATCTTACTTAGACACTGTGCCACTGTTAACAGCCCACTTTTGTGAAGTCTCAGGTCACTGAGTATTACACACAAGTGACTGCAGTATCCAAAAGGCAGTGTATGTAAAGATTTGAAAGGGAAGTTTAATTCCAACTTCCTTTTCTACACCTGAACCATAATAATAACTATAATAATTGTATAATCCAACTGAGTTTTTAAAAAAACCTGTCACATACTTTTTAGTGATGTGTGTATGAGAAATTGGTGTTTACACATTCATTTTTGTAAACCAAAATCATACCAGCTTCAATGTCAATGAAAATATATGATCCTATATCTTAGGATTTGCCTGTGTCCTGGGAAGTGCCCCTAGAACTGTTCTGCAATAAAACAATTTCTGGCCTGGATCTCAAGCTGTATTTGATGGCGGTGTTTCCCAGTTGAGATAGAAACAGGCTATTCTCCTACCATACACTTTTGTGAGTTCATGAACTATCAGAGGAAGTTTTCATATTGTGAACATCTGTTTTTCCCCATTCAGCTGCACAACTACAGCTGGGAAAGACATGAACTGAGCTGTTAGTCATTTCTGAAATAAAAATAGGTATAGTCTATGACTTTAGATTTTGGCTATGAGCCTGAGACCACCATTTAAGGCTTTTTATTCCACTACATTGCATTACATTAACTTACCTAATTACAGGATCCTTATTTAAGAAAGCTTTTGACAAGAATAAAAGAAAAAGCACAATCTTTTCTGATAAGTTAAAATGCTTTTTTAATGGGCCATCTTCCAAAGTTTTTGTAGTACTACTCTTCAATCATTGACTAGCCAGCACATCACAGACAACGTGCATGGATCCAAACAGCTGAAAAACTGGCACGCTGGTTAATCTTTTTCCTGGAAGCACTGCTTTCTGGAAGTCATTTCATGTAATGATGTAGCAGTTCAGGTGTGGGCTGAGCTCTCTCCTGTGGATTTAGCACTGAGCAGCAAAATAATACATAAGAAAAAATCTCTAAGAATTACTTATTATGAGTAATTTTGTCTGAGAGCTAGTTTCAGCATGGTGAATAGAAGAGGTTCACTCATTCTTATGAGGAAATAGTGGTATTGGGCAAGTTTATCCAGTGGAGACACAGATGGAAAAAAGTGTTTTCCAACCCACCCACCTCTGCTGCATTACTGCTTCCCTGTGTGGGAGATCTGGGGATCTCCCAAGTGAAAAGAGTATGAGCCAGGAGTGGGATCAAGGAAAGTGAAATTATTTTCCCCATGAAATTATCAGAAAATTTTGAGCAAGGTTAACCCAGCCTAGAATTTGTTAACTTTCCTGTAAAAACTTTCAAATAGAGATGACTGATTTCTAGAGTCTCTGGGCTAATCTGATCGTGGTAGCCTGACCGAGTGACTGTAAGGGTCTTCTTCAAAGAATATCATAGGTCTCACTTGTTTTCAGGTGAAACATCCCTCCTTTTGCTGGGAAAATCTTCCCACTCACCAAAACCATCTGAGGAGGCATGTCAAAGATGTGGAAGAGCCCTCAGAACTCTCCCATTCCTAGTTATCACCTGAACCCTTTCCTAAGTAAGGAGAAGCAATTTGGCTAAATGACAAACACAAAGACATATGTGTGTTTCTACAACCCACAACATGAAGATTCATCAATGAAAGGCACTAGGTTAGAAAAGGGTGCCAGCTGAATCTTTGCTGAGAGCCCTATGGTGCTTCTAAATTAGGCAGCGAGTAAGCAAGAATTATCCAGGACACCACAGCAAAAATGCAATTTTTGCAAACTAACCAAGGGAGACCAATACTCATCTTGCTTGAAAGACAGCAGGGTCAACACTACAGACTATCTCAGTAGAATTTTCGAGTCAACGTGGACCAACATGCAAAGGTGTTAAAATCCAAATTAACTAAAAATTGTTTTTCATTAATTTGATTTTTCAAAGCCATTGACATAGCTGATCCTTAGATTACAAGGAAAACCAAAATTACATTTTCAGAAAGGTAACTGCCTTTGACCTAATAGTATTCAAGTTTCTAAAATACTTCACAGTTAATAGTTTTCCAAGGCTATGTTCTATGCTGCATTTAGCTCTCAATAATCCTTTAACTAAATCTAGGCAATAAGCAAACAAATTTTAGGTGTTTGCAGGTGACTTAGGTGTTGCTTTGTTCAGTATACTGCTCACCCACCACTAAGTGGTGGCATTAGTATTTTTACAAAGTTTTACAATGATCAGTGTGCTCTCCAGTCTCAATAAACATCTTCAAGCAGCCCCTAAGACAGCTCATGAGGTGCCATAACAGCAAGCACTGGCAATATTCCTGTAAACACAGTTTGACAAGAAGGTATCACAGACTCATATGCCAACAATCCCAGTCAGCCACAGTGTTTGTACTGCAGGATAATGAACAAAAAAAATGGCTGTTTGAAAATGAACCTCAGAAAGAGAGATGATGCTGATCTGTGAGGGAAATACTTGAAGAATTTGCAGACATGGTGCATTCCTCTTCTTTTAATGGTACATGTGTATAGGTAAGTGGTTAAATCATCATTGTAGAAGTCATTCAAGTAAAACTTTCTGCTGTCTCTGACTGGTAGGGGAATGTGTCCCACCCTGACGTATGGTGGCCTCATCTTGGATATGTGTCTTCTCTAGCTGCATGGAAAATAGCAACACATCTGGCCATGAAACTGAGTCTTTAGGAAACATTGATAAAGAGCAGAGGAGCGTGGTCACCTAACCACTCATCTCCCAGTGAACCCGTCCCCCTCTCTCCACCTTCCCTTCCTCTCTGTAAAACTCAGGAAGAGGTTTGAGGCTGACAGCAGAAATCCCTACCATAGGGCAAAAGTTCACCTATGCAGAAGACAGAGCTGCTCTGGAGTAATCCCAGATTAGAGAACAAATCTGCACCAAAAAGAACAGCCACTGCAGACATCCCTGCCCTCCTCTCAAGTGAAAAGTACAGCTCTGTGACCTGTCTCCTCTCATACAGATGCAGTAGGGCAGACCTGGCTTATTTAAAAAGACAAAAGAAAACAAAAACTCCCAAGTACTCATTTTTTCCATTAGGGAGAGAATGAAAAAAAGTGAGCAGCGTGTGGTAGATATTAGTCATGTTACTTAGTACACTACTTATTCTGACTTTTCTATATACTGTGTTGTCAGGCATTGGTGTTAAAACTTTTATAATCTGTTTTGAAAATTCACTGCAAAAAAGAATTTTGAGGGCATCAGGCGTTTTTTCTTTAACGTTTTTCCATAAGTGAGTTAAATGCTGTTTCTGTTTACAAAAAGCACAAATAAAACACAGATTGTGTGAGAAGTCATCACAGGAATGAAATGGGAACTTGGACCAAGATAAGAGTGTGGCAATCATTTCTACCCACTGCAAGGATCAGCTGTCCTCCCTCCTCCTAATCTTCCTCTTTCTGCTCTTCCTACCCCACTTCCTATTCTCCTACTGTCCTCTTGTTGGGAATTCTTCCATATGCTTCTTGGTTTTACAATTCCTCCCTCTTTTGGAGATTGGAGTCAACTGAGATCACCATCTTCAGGTATCTTCTCTTGAAATATCCTTTTTCTGAGGTGCTTTCAAATGGGAAATCATTAGAAGTTGGTATCAGCATAAGAGGGCAGAATATGTCTGATGATAGATAATTTTCATGAGTTATCAGTTACTGTAGATAAGAAAAGAAGAATTAATTGAATCTTGCTCCAATAGGAAATTACATTTTGCTGATTATTTAGTTGCCCCCTGTCTGCTTACAGGAAGATACACCTATTAACTTCCTGTGTTAAACTTCCTATGTTCCTATGTAGTCATTCATACATACATTTCCGGACCAACACGCCACCATTTGGAGGTTCTTGATACTGATACCTCTGCCCAGACCTGTGAAACAGATGCAATCTGTGTAATTCAGAGGAGATTTTTTTCTTTCTGTTTCAGCAAGAGCAAGCTGCTTCTGTCCTGCTTGCTCTGGCAAACCACAAGAAGAACCCCCAGCCTATTTCTTTAGCTGAGATATGAACCCAGTACAGAACATAGTGGAACTGCTGGTGTCCTATTCACAGGAAGAAGGATTCATTAGCGAAATTTACTTTTTGGAAAGACGTGGATGTATGTCAGCACTGCTACATTACTGTACAGTGTTGCCAGCTAATAGAAGGTAGAAACTGGGTCGTGTTGACGCACTACAGGAAACAGGGGTGAAAGAAAAGGGTGATGGACAGAAAATTAGGTGCTACTGCAGCTGTGATTAGTGAGAAGAAAATATGCAAAACCATGTATTGGTATTTCCTCTGATACATCTGCCTCTATGGCTCCCAAGACTGGAGCATCTGCACAAACTCCCCTGCTTTTACTACCAAGATTACAACAGCTGCTGTGAGAATTGTTTTATTTTCCTGCAGTACAAATAATTAATCTTTATTCAGCCCAGTTATTTCTACCAAGTATTACACAAAGTTTGAATGCCCACACAGATTAAACAGATAGCATTTCTCTGCATATTTATCAGCAGAGTGCACAACGGTATAATGAATGTGTTGAGCTTCTTTTTGAACAGCAACTCCAGTGTTGCAACTTGAAGCATGACAAAATACTCAAACAAACATTTCCTGAGGTTTTGAAAAAGTCCAGCTGTCTTTTATAAAGTTGAACTGCTCCTTTTCTTCAACCTTTACCACAGTTGTGATGAAGACTAAGACCCTGGAATTGCAGAGCTACCATTAGCTACTATGCATGAGCCACAAGTACCCTAACTCTTCTGCACAGCACATTTTCAACAGGGCATATCACCTATCTGACCCACAGGGAAACACACAGAACGTGAACGTGAACATGGCTTAACTTTCCCTGTTGATGTCATCTCTTCCATGTGCTAAACATGGCTGTACCTCCTTTGGCCTCAGTGGGTCAGCTCCTGAAATTCTGTTAAGAAGAATATAACTGCAGCCTTTAGTTTATTTGTTTATTTTAACAAAATAGATATCTTGAAAGCAAATTGAACCGTATCTTCTTTTCCAAAGTGTTTAAATTTCTCAGACTCTGGGATACACTAAAAGAAATTGTAACTGGGAAGCTAAAGGAGCCCAGACAACCATCTGTGGCTTAATCATACAACAGGCCCAAGGGCAGCTCCAGGACCACCAACAGAACTGCCTCAGGAATCTGTGGAGAAACCAGATGCTTCTATATACAGGAGAAGTCTTTGCCATTTACACCCCTGAGGTTTCTCTGTGCTTGGAGAGGAATCTGTACTGGGGCCAATACAACCACAGCATCCCTCTTTTAAAAAAACACCTATTATTAAAAGACATCTCAAGTTCAAGAGCAGAAAATAAATGAATAAATGGATCAATAACTGAAAAAGGAAATTCTTGATTTTGGAGTTACTGCTCTTATTTTCTCAATGACTAGCTAAATAAAAAGGCAATGGAGATGACAGGCTCCTCTCAAACTACGAAGCAGCATATGAAGCAGGCAAAGGTTCCAGGAAACATTTGGACATGCTCTGATTCCTTCTAAAAGAGCACAGATTGGTGAGAAGTTCTCTCCTTGGTTTGTGGAGAATTTTATCACCATTTGGTTTAAATGTGTGAATTATGTCCATTTAATTATTAGTTTTGTGCTGATTTCTTTATGGCTGTGAATGTCTTATTGCATGAGGATGTGTCGTGGTTTCAGCTGGGATAGAGTTAACTGTCTTCCTAGTAGCTGGTGCAGTGCTATGTTTTGAGTTCAGTATGTGAAGAATGTTGATAACACTGATGTTTTCAGTTGTTGCTCAGTAGTGTTTAGACTATAGTGAAGGATTTTTCAGCTTCTCATGCCCAGCCAGGGCACCTGACCCAAACTGGCCAACGGTGTATTCCATACCATGGGACGTCCCATCTAGTTTAGGAACTGGGAAGGGGGGGGCAGGGAATCGCCGCTTGGGGACTAGCGAGGTGTCGGTCGGCGGGTGGTGAGCAATTGCCCTGCGCATCATTTGTACATTTCAATCCTTTTATTACTACTGTTGTCATTTTATTAGTGTTATCATTATCATTATTAGTTTCTTCTTTTCTGTTCTATTAAACGGTTCTTATCTCAACCCAGGAGTTTTACTTCTTTTCCTGATTTTCTCCCCCATCCCACTGGATGGGGGGTAGTGAGTGAGCGGCTGCGTGGTGTTTAGTTGCTGGCTGGGGTTAAACCACGACAGGATGATTCTTACATTCTTGAAAAGAGCTCTGGTGAAATTAAGAGCTTGCTCCAAACTTCAGTATTGAAAAACACCTATGCTGTATAGTTGTCTAATACTAATTCTTTGAGTTTGCTTTGATTTGGGATGTCCAAAATTCAAATTCATCTTTTTACACCATGTGCTGGCCACTAGATTTCTATAGCTGCCTAATGGGAAACTATCATCACAGCAATTGCTCATCTCCATTCATTTAAATGCCGATTTTTCCCCACCATCCTCTGCTAACTCATTCTCTCATAAAACTACCAAAAGGTTTCAGATTATGATGATGGCACATATCCCAAGATTGTTTGACTTCATCTCATCTTTTTGATTCCCATTGGATAAACTGCCCAATCTGAGCCTGGAAGATTTTTATTTTTTTTATCTCAACAGCTGTGACACCGTCCATCAAAATGTAAATCTCTTTTCCTAAAATAGAGTCCTAGGAATAGCTCAGCTCTGTTACCAAATTAGCAAAGCTGATATCAGCCCAGAACCTCTTTTAGAAAAAAGAAAATGTCTTCTTCATTTTGTGATCTGAAACTGCACATCTTTTTGTGTTTATATTTTTTTTCATGAGCGTTGTTGCAGGTTTGTTCAAAATAATTTACCAATTCATACTAGATCTACAGATCAAGTAAAGTGAATTAGTTGTTTAATTTAAAATTTGACAGGCATTGATTTCTTTTAAAACCTTTTAAAGATCATCTTCCATATGACTGAAGATTGTAGCATTGGTGTTCATGTTTCATCATTCAAAACATAGTTTTCTACAAAAATGTTCTGAGATTATTTAAACTGATAAATTTCCTGCCAAAACCCCAAAGGTTGATATACCTTCAAAAGCACAAATTTAATAAAATTTCATTTTTGAGCTTTTAAATGTTTCCTTGAGTAATGTAGAAAAGACTTTAATCCAGAGAGAAGTTGGTGTGCTAAACTAGGTGGAAATGCTTTAGGAGCAAAGGAATACATTCGCATTGTTTGATAAAAGTTCCCTCGAAGCATTTCACAAGACAGAAATGTATAAACATCCCATCTGACATTTAGCTGTGTTGTATCTGATATCCTGGATTGCTACAGGATCAGAGGCTGAGGAATTATCTCAGGACATATGGAAATTAAAATGTCTTTAGATCCATATGGGAAACATCTCTGAGAGCAGAGCAGAGATTTACAGGCTGATGTTACTTCCTGTGTAAAAATAAAATCATTTCTACAGGAATTGTTTTTGTCCTGGGTGTTTCCAAAACCTTGTTTCCAAAGTTTTTTATTTAGTTGGGTAAGTTTTCCTGTGCCTACTGGTCGTTCATCAGGCTTTACTAATTTTTTTTCTTCAGTGGAATTAGTTGGGCTGGTTTGAATTTATTATGAAAATTATCTTCAAAGCATATAATTTTTCTTCCTTACCCTGCAGTATCTTTGAAACATTTAATCATGTAGAATAAAACTCTTTACCTAGCTCAAATTAACAGCCGACTAGAAGCAGAAGAATATGGAAATGCCTGACAAAGATTCCCTATGCCTCTCGTTAAAGGTTATCCTAACCACATTAGGGCTTATTTTGTGAGCACATACATGTGTGTGTATGCAAACCTGCCAACACCGAGAAAGCCAAAAGTGGCTGTTTCATAGCCTCGGTGTGCCCATACAGATGAGTTTACATGTACAGATGAGCTTGGCACCACAAACCAGCAGGAGTGGTGAGCAAGCAGATCTGCTACCTGAACTCTAAAGAGAAGACCTTCACATTTTTTCTCAACAACTTAAATACCTGCAGTGGAGCTGATAACATCCGAGGGAAGGACTCAGAGTCCATTAACCTCAGGACAACGTCCTTTGTTCAGAAACAGGCAAACACACAGGGTGCAGTGTTTGCTTATGCCAATACATGTATATATGCAAGTGAACTCTTTTTTTCCCCAGACGTACAAACACCAACCAGAACAAGTGATTTAAGTTTCCAAGAAAAATATCAAAGCCTAGTTGAAAGAATTGGTTAGGGTAACTAGCTGTCTTCTGTTCTGAATCACTGGTTTAGCATCTCTAAGTAATAGTAACATCTATTGATTAAAAATACAGGTTGAAAGCAAACGTACCTGAAAATCAACTACACAGGCAGCCCCCAGGAAAACAGAGCTTTAAAAAGAAATCATTCAAACAAATAAGATTCTTTATATGGAATAAAAGAGACAAAAAAAGACTTCAAAAAAACTTTCCAAACCCCTTAGCTATTTGACATGAAGTAATTCACAACTCTCAGCTCTCAACCTGGAATCACAACAGTGAAAATATTACCCTTTCTCTCCAGTTTATGTGGATGGCTTATTGCTGAAGTATAAACTGTAAAATTTAATGACAAATGGATCTGTGATACAATGCTGAAGTATCACTTATTGCAATAAAGAAAATCCCCCTGACATTTGCACGGTTGAGCAAATGTCATTCATTGTGTAGCAATTAATATATTTGCCTTTTTCTGCCTTTAAAACAAAGTAAACACCAAAACCACCACCTAAAAATATAGTTTCCATATGATTCAGGCGTGGTATCAATCTCATGAATGAAACTGCCTTGGTGTCTGTCCACGCAGCCCTACCTGCTTGCACTGGCAGCAGGAAGCTGTAGGATGGCATTGCTCAGGCAGCATTAGCAGGCAAACCTTCAGTCTGAAAAAAAGGAACAGTCTTTATTATTGCACCTATACATTGAAAGTGTGACAATTGTCGGCTTGCATGAAGGGGGACTACTGAGATTACTGGAGAGGACTGGAGGAGGCACAGAGCTGAGGCGGGCACTGCTTTCCCACTGTGTTCTGCTTTGGCGCAGCTGTCTGACTAAGAATAAAAATTGTCAGCTTCACTTGCTGATAAATTCAACTCTGTAACTCAGTACCCAGACAGGGAAAGGAAAGTGGAGTAAATCATCTGGCTACCAGTCATGCTGTTAGTTGTGCTATCTGCCTTCAAAGCTGAAGAGAAAGGTCCTCTCTCCCCACAAAATGTTAGCGTGTTCAGAAAACAACAAATATAGCAAATTCATCCTTTACAGTATGATTTCTTTTGTATTGCCAACACTTGTAAAGTCAGTTTCAAATGCTGACAAAGGTTTATTTTGCCTCACTTTTTGTACTAAAGAGAATAATACTGCAGTGCACCTATCTGGCACTTCTGACCTCTGGCTCTCAGCTTTAAGTAATGCTTGGTACCTGAAGGGAAAAAATGCTTAGAGTTTTTTCCATCTTAACACACTCCTGTGGCTTTTGCTACACATCAGGAAGCGATGCATAGTGTTGAGTCTACATCTTTATTGCTTGGGGCAGCATAGACCAGAAAGCAACTAAATTTTGCCTGCCCCGAGCCACAGACATGTCCAAAGGCATTGCTGCATCCAGCAAGGGCAGCAGCAACTTGTCTGATGGGTGCCAGCCGTAGCAGTACCTGGCTTGGCCTCACTGCAGGCTTAAAATCAGCATGGACGTGACCTGTCTGTCTTCTGTGTCAGGAACACAAAGGAGGAAAACTCGTCTGATGCAACCTCGGTCTAACACAATGCATACAGCTGTGTGACACCCAGTTAAATAGGCAACAGGACTTGTTGGGCTGTACGAATGTTATTACTGTAAAAACACAGCAGTCACATAGGGTGTCCTACAGCCAGCTGCTGCTCATGGCTACCCTCAGCTACTCTATTCCCTTAGTGAGAATGGGGACATATATGAGGAAAGACTCAACCACTTGTGGATATTTACAAGCCCATCAAAATTAAATGCTTCTTCTTTGCTTTATTTCTTGTGACATGTGCATCGCGTTACATCTGGATGTGTCAAAATATATTATGTCACGTGATGCTCTGTAACCTGGTGGCACCAGGTTGCAGAAGTAGCTTTGTCAAGACAGACTTAAAATGAACAAAAGAGAAAAATAAAATAACAGTTTCCAAGCCAGGAGACCCAGCAGAATTTGCTCTCTTGTCTATGAAAGTGTGTCAGCTGGGACATCTCTGCTCACATAAATGTGTCCTTAGCAAAACCACCAACTATTTAGCCCCACTTTTATCTAATCTCTACGAAGTGATGGGCTGAAGTTTATTAAGCGAGGGAGGGAAAAGAAAAACAATCAAACAGAGGTAATCCTTTGTTAATTCAAAAGATTTGGGATATTTGAGGCTTTCTAATGCAAACTGTTCATTTGGCTGCATTGCACATGTATGAATGCACGTTTCTGCAAAGGGAGTTATTCTTTCGTACTTCACTTCTGCTACAGAAATGTTAAATTGATACTATTAAATATACAGTGTTAAAATTCTAACTTTTAATTTAATTTACTTTACATTATTTGGATTTTAAAACTTGGATTTTAAACATAGCCTGACGCTTGTTTTTCCATTCAGTATTTTGAAGAGAAAAAGAAGTGTGAATCTTAAAAATATCTAAAGGATCCCAGTTAACCACTGAAGCTTATATCTCACTGAAACAATTGGATATGGGAGTATCCAGAACTGTTGCAAAAGGCTGAATTAAATGACGGAAGTAAATAGTAATACATTGTGGCTAGGTTATATTTATGACCGTAAATGGTAAAAACACACCCTTCTTTTAAAAGAAAGCCTAATATAACTTGTGTATCATGTATACACTAGAAATGGGAAGGAACTCTTAAAATATGTGATGTAGATTTTTTTTTTTCTCCACTCACAGCTTTATTTTGCTAAGCTTCAAGTGGCAGCTTTTGCTTCAAAGACTCTCCTGTGTGGTTACACTGGAAGCTTAACAGGCTCTTGCTTACAATTAACTCAGCCTCAGCCCTGTAGGCTTCGCACTCTGAGTAGGAAAAAAGGACACCCCTATGCACAGAAAGGAGTTTATAGCCCTGTATTAAAACTCCTGTAGTAGTAATGATGTCACAATCAGCCATGAAAGTCTGCTAATTCAGGAGAAGCAGGGTTTGTTTGCAGGCAGAGCCAGTATCTTTTGTTAGACCAAGCAAAAATAGCAAGTGAAAATGGACCTGTGTTCAAGTACACAAGCATGAGGTTAAACTGAACCAAAAGAAGCGTTCATGTGCCTGCAATTTTGTCCATTTTCATACAGTTTTTACAATTCTTTCAGGTGTTCTAGTAAGATGTTAAGCTTTCCAATAAAAATCAAGGTAAAGCGCATACTCCAGTGATTTGAAAAACAAAAAAATCGGTTTATTAACTTTCCTTTTCAACCAGGCTCCCTTCAGCTCTGTCAGCAGGCACATAACAGAAAGGCTCTGCTTTTTCAAGGTGCGGGTGAAACAGCCCTTTTTAACTCTGTAACAAAAGAAACTCTTGCTGTTCTTGCTGTCGAAATGGAAGGGGTGTTCTTTTCAGTCCAAAACAAATGTTCCCGTTCACTTGCAGCTAAACATCAAGAGTTATACCCTGAAAGATGATTTTTTTCTCTCTCCATGAAAGTGAAAATGGCACATATAGCATGTAACTGGATGTGTTGTGTTGGACTATTTGTCTCTAAATTAGTGCAGATCAGAATATATGGGGTTTTGCTGAATTCTAATCAGTATTGGTTTAGTTTTGATAATGTGAAGATACAGAAACAAAGCCACACAAACTCATAAATTTCTTTTAGCCTATTTCCATGATGGTCTTTAAAGAACATACAGAAGAAAATGAGAAAATGTGGTTCTGCTGCTTTTTTTCTGCCCTTAGCACCAAGAAGTTGTAATACAGGAATGATAGTTTTATGTGTGCTTGTGATAAACAGCTAGCGATAAGTTGTGGTCAAGGAAGTGGTTTTCTGTTCCGTATAACAGCAGGTACAAGTGGTGCTGCTTGAACCAGGCACAGAATTTCTATATTACTAAGAATGAGAAGTCAAAGTAAGTTCAGAAGCAAGTAACGAGAGTTACACCTTTTACACTGCGAGGCATTTACGTGGCCCTGGCTGAGTGAAGCAAGGACATGAACATTACTTTCTTGTAGCAGTTGCCACCAAAAGCTGTTTCATTCCCAGAATTTAACCATCCTTAGGTTGCTTGTGCTTTCCTCATCCTTGGCATTACCAAGTTCCCAGGCTGTGCTAATGCAGAACTTCACACTACCTGAAAAAATTCACACATGTATTTCCCACCATTTAACCCCAGCTCATCAATATATACATATTATCTTTCAACAGGATTCAGCCCCGATATTTTACTACTTCAAGACTGTCCCAGTTTGGCTATGTTGTGCTTATTTGCACCTCTAACAGGCCACAGTAAAACCGTAATTTGCACCTTTTGAGGGAGGAAATTCAGAGGCAAAAAGAGAAAGGTGTTACTGTTCAAAAGCTGTCAAAACAGAAACTTAATCAGGGAAATCCATATAAAAGGGATTGTGGGACAGTATGTGATGACAGCCTCTTGTTACAGTGCCTGTGCACAGCATGGGGCTTCTGGATCACACTTCTTCTGAGGCAGCTGAGACACACGCTCTGCTTTCCAGGTGTCTGAGCTAGGTAAAGCAATCTCTTCATCATCCTGCTTCCTCTGTAATGTGATCAAATCCATCATTCCTTTTGTTACCTACTTTTGTGTTTGCTTTGCCCCACAGTAATTTGCTAACTGCAAAGCAGGCAAGTGCTTTAAAAACATACAAGCCTGCTGCAAGTTAAGTCATACTTATCAGATGTGCTGGTAGTGAATCATGCTGACAGATTGGCTCTGTTTACCTCAAACAAACTGTCAGAAATGTTCAGTACTTGAACCAAAGCATGGAAAAGGCTTTCAAATACACAGGCAAATCAGATCATAGCCCCGTGCATCATATTTTGCATATTTCATAAAGGTATCACATGTACGTTTGCATGTAACAATCTGAACACACTGTTTACAAAGATATTTGGTATCTCTACAAGAGAAAGCAATCAAGACTCATGTCTAATGGGGCAGGAGTAGATTTTTTCTCGTTCATTCTGCCCAGCGAGGCTGGCTGGGGGCTGCAGGAGCTGCCGAGCCGCAAACACTGTTGTAGTTCCTCCAGTGCTTTGTCCCTCTGCTTCAGACAAGGCTCCCAATGCTTTTGTGCCACTTTGTGCTGCGCTGGTACTCCAGATGGACTGTAGGACCATGTGGCAACTAAGAGTACAGGAGTACAGACAGCACAGTCTGCTCGAGTGGCCACAGCACTCATTTGCCACGAGTAAGAAGCAGCATTAAAATGTGTTTGCTTTACATTGCCTGGGAATTTCTCTCCCCATAGGGGGCTGTATATAATAATCTTGCTTTTCTTTCTCTGCTTCAGCCTCACAATTTTGGTTTTAGGATTAGTTTTCTTAACAATTTTAGAAACATTTTAAAACTCAGTTTCTTGAAAAGACACATTCCCTGGACATGATCATGTTTCCAAAGTCGTAAACACACATGCATACAGCTATGTTTTCTGATAGTAGCCCTCAACTACCTGCCACAGAGAACCCTCTACACATGACTGTAGGTTGGGAACCCAAGGTGACAGTCTTAAAAAAAAACTTAGATTGGTGTGATTCCATTTCCAGTGGTCTTAAAAGAACCCGCTCCCTTGTTTCAAAGAGCTTTTAAAATAATCTACTTCCTTGCACAAGATTCAGAATTAAGAATAAAATGATGCAAACCCTGTTCAAATTTGTAATTGCCAAGTTTAATATTGTAAAAGCAGGGGGACTAAATAGTTCATATTAAACAACTTACCCACACCCTTGTTCAATGTTTAAATGGAAACCAAGTGGGACAATCTGAGGCTAGAGCAGAGGGAGCAGCAGGGGGTTGTTTTGTTTTTCACTTCTTGTTTTATTTTTTTGTGTTTTCTATCTGTGAAAGTGTCAGAAAGCCTCCCCCTGTGGCCATGAGGCATCATTTCTAACTGAGCAGGGACCAGCCCAAAATGCTTCAGATCTGCACTTACCCAAAGGGGCCGCCGAGAGTTTAAAATGCGAGCAAGGTTTCTTGTTAGAAATAACTACAAATCAGGAGTTCAGAACAGGAATGTCCTGGTGCGAGAGGGACCACTGGTTACAGCTTATTTATGTGTACAGGAATTCAGTTAGGATCGACCTGGGAACCCACCAACGTTGTTGTGATAGGGTGACTTAGGAGAGAAAGGCTTTACAGGGCTGTACTCTGCTATAAAAACTGGCTCAGAGCTGCAGCGCCTGTCTGCTCAGCAGGTCTGCATGCTCCCCAGGAAACAATAGCTTGTTCGCATCCAGTACCACTGAACGTGGCATATAAGGCACTCTGAAGGGTGCTGTGGCTAGGCTTATGGCAGGTTATGATCCAGGACAGGCTTACAAACTGGCATCTGGCCACACTAGACAATAACTAAGTAAAAATTAATTCCCTCCATCTATTTTACTGCTAGTGAAAAATGTATTTGTTTATATAGGAAAAAAAGGGGGGAGAGAGTAAATTCTTGACTTTGTAGGGAACGTGGTAATGGTTCTTTCCTGCTAGGTGAACAGAGCTCCTGACTTCTTACACAATGTGTAGTTTTACAACCTTCGTCACGTTTATGAAAGGGACTGAGAAGGCTGCTTTTCTATTACTTTTTGTGCTTGACTTCCATTGGGTTAGTTTTGCTTCAGTATTACTATTTTGATCTCCAGCCATCGCCACCTTAAGCCAATACTTGCAGAGTGAGAGGAAATGGCAAGTTGTTCTAGCCAAAACACCTGCAGTACCATGGCTGCTGGCAACTCGGTTTCCCTATTTTTATGATTATCTGTTACTTAGGGGTAGACTAGCCTTTGCAGAGGACAAGAAGAGGAGGGTCTGGAGAGATTCTTGTGGGTCTTTCAGATCCTTTTACAACTGTTGTTCTAAAAGGATCTATGACCTGTAGGAATCCATCAGAAGGACAGAAATCCAGACAGACACAAAAGCTGCCTGAAAGATTTCTTTACGTAGACATTTCTTTCTCTGTGTTTTCAAGGCATTTAGCAATATTCTTGTAAATACGGCAGATAGAAATTTTTCTCTTTTTATACAGCTTTTCACCTTCATAAATCTGGAAATGATGTGCCACTTGCCAACTCCAAGTGAAAATGCAACCTTCTGTTCCCTCTTGAATAGTATTATCTGTATCTATAGTACAGGCTACAGAAATGGGGGAAAGCAGCTAATTAAGACATTCTTCTCACTCTGTGATACTAAAGCAAGTTGCAGATACATTAAAAATATTCCCTTCACAGTACTTTGCATGTTATATAAAGTCCTGGGAATGAATCGTCCTCGGATGATATTTTTAAATGACAAGCTAAGATGAAAAAAGTTTCCAATGGTTTTCACATAGTTCTGTGAAGCAGACCCTGCTCAGGCTTCAGCTTTGGGCTCAGCATTTAAGTGACTGAATCTGTCAATCGCCAAAGGGCCGTGGGCTCTTTCTTGTCTCCTTGGGTTTGTTGATAGCAGCTTCTCAAGTCCGCAGCGCCCTGATGCACCACCTACACAAACAGATAGACACAAAACATTTAAAGTAGTAAGATAATTTGAACTGTGTTTTGGAAATAAACACAGCTTTTTCTTACTGGATGAGAACAAAATTGTCAAGGAATATTTTTAATGTTGTTACAAGTGTATTTATTTGATTGTCCCTTTCTGGTTTTCCTTTTTCTTACTGAAGCCATTTTAATTCAGTTCCCTGCTGAAACTACTAAAAACTCCATCTTTGGGACACCAGAATGAGCAATCCTTTACATCACCAGACAAGACACAAGCAAAAGAAAAGGCTTCAAAACCAAAGGGTCTAGTGTGAGATAGATATGCTAACATCTGCCTTCCTAGCTCTCTCTCTTTATAATATCTAGTATCTAGCAGTTTCAGTGGAATCTTTCAAATCTTGACAATGCTGTGGGATGTCACAAGCTGCTTATAAAAATGAACGATACTGTGAGTCATCAGTCTCTTTTTCCAATAATAGACCTGGGTAAGTTCAGGATCTGTCTGATGCCTGGTTTATCAGGTTTTCTGTGATACAAGACACAGGAGACAAAAAGATTCTGATTTGTTTAGATATGTTACCTAGTTCCTGGAATTGCTTGTGTTTCAGACACAAACAAACTTTCCTGCAACTAGCTGAAGAAGTCACATGGCAAATTTCTGTTCATTTACTCATCCTAGAACTGTCATTTTTTGCATGTTCTGTAAACCCCTAATTCTCCTTCCCTCCCTCGTTTCCCCACCACCACCTTTATAAAGTAGCATTCTGCTTTCCTGGGTTGCTATGACAACATTTACACTTGCGTTTTGAAGGCAAACTGTGTGGCTTCCTTCCATATTTTTTTCAGTGTGCTCTTGTGTTAGAGGGACACACAGGGGAATGAAGGCTATCACAGATAAAGCTTTAAGCAGCAGGGTGCAACTTTATTTCTCAACATAAAGGGCATTTAAGTGGGTCTAGCATGGATTTACCTATGATATAATTCCTCAGCATACCCCAAAGACAGATTCATTCGGTTTAATCTTCTGAATATTCTTCCTCAGTGCAAGAGAAAATTAAAGGAGAAACAGTGGAAACTTCAGACCTGCCTCTCTCTCCTGCCTCCTCTCATGCGGGCAGAAAGACACCAGCACATTTCACAATGGCCTTTACTTCTAGGACCTGTCAACTAATTCCAGAGAGGGAGAGCAGCTAAAGGGAACTGAAGGTTCAAAAAGATTGCAAGTTACTTTTTAAATTAATCAGGGGGCAGAAACAAAGAGAAAAAACCCTTTCCTTTGCCTTCCAGCTGCTCAGAGGAAGGCCTTTGCAAATGTAGCATATTGCACTGCAAAATATAGGAACTAATGCTTGCACCTGATAAGAGTGACAGTTGGTTATATGGGCAGAGAGGGGTGCTGTTCTCCAGCTCCCAACAGAATCCTTGGCGCCACTACCTTGCCAATGACTTTCCATATTATGAACAGACCAGCTGAACTCTGCCTCTGCACAGGTCTAGAAGCTGGCTGGCAGCTAATCTACAGCAGAGGTAAAGAAAAATTCTCCTCCAGGGACAAAACCTCTGCAAGGTGTTTTGAAACAATTGGGTCTTTATTAGAAATGCCAGGAGGTAAAAAATGCCTCACTTCACCAAGCGCATGGCTCTCCTATTTCAGCCACAGGACCTGAGTCAGAGAAGCCTTATGGGCTACAGCACTTTCTGTTTGGAACATAAAACTTCATGGTAACAGTACATTCTCTCAAAGCAAGAGGTAGGCTGGCTTAGTTGATGCTTATTTCAGATCTCTTTAAAATCCTACAGGAGAGGATATGCAGCAGATACATCTCTATATTTCTGACACTGTTAGCAATCTGAACTGCCTCTCCTTACTCAGGCTGTGGGAGCATTGTCCTTTTTTTAACAGAGTGTACCTCTGCAACATGCTGGCTAAAGGAAAAGCTTGTGCTCACTGAGCGTGGGAAAATACTGAACTCTGAACACTTCTGACAAGAAGCTAAACCAGGTCAACAGACTATGGAACAAGTCCATTTGCAAAAAAAATGTGTTGCATTTAAATAGATTGTTAATATGTTCTTTGGTGCATAATGGTATCCGCTGAGTAGGCTTAGAAAACTCACTGCACTCAGAACTAAGTCCTATAAGAAGCATGAAACCCCAATATTAATCTAGCTTGTATGAGCATGCCATGAACTCAGGGGGAACCACAAGGGCCTCTCTTTCTTCAGCACTGAGCTCTGTATTAGCCAGTAATTCCCTGTCATGCACACTTTCAGAGATATCCCTCAACAAAATGCAAACCACACAGACTTTAGAAGGCAGATAAATACACTGAAAATTATCAATGTAGAACAAACATGATTTAGCATGCTCAGAGGCCAAATCAAGTTTGCACAACACTGGCGACAGTTCCACTTTTGACAGAGAGGCTGGGTACTGGTGATGTCTCTTCAGCACCCATCTCCAACTGTGGAGAAGCAACTTAGCAAAACAAGAAACAGAAGGTGGCTACAGCTGTCTTGGAGGGAACCTGATGACCTCCATTCCCAAACCCTTGAAGTCTAAATCACAGCTCCACTTCTCAGTTCCATTTTGATCATCCTGTGCTATTCTATCAGTAACAGCTACTACTCTCTGGATCTGCTTTGTGGTATCCAAATTGTAACCACTGTCAGCTTCTTAATGTTTGGGGCTTTTTTTTAGTCTAAAGATGTACGTTAGAACTGAATCAATAACTAACCCTCCATCATGAAGGACAATGATCTGCAGAACTTGGCTTCACTACAAATTTACAGGGCTTAAAGCAATTTCCCTGTTCATGCTACTGAAAATGTGGGAGTTACAAAGACATTAGTGAAAAAGGCCAGTTTTGGCACACTTCATTGGCATATAGTGCATAAATGATGGGAAGAGCTGTTCCTGTGTAACATGAGAACTCAAGGGAAAAGGCAAGTGGAGTAGGAGCCTCTCAGTTTCCAGGCCTTTAGGCTTTCAGAAGGCCATTCCCTCACACGGTCATTTTTGTCCCCACTGGAGAGGGCAGCTCTGGGTGGGATGTTTTGGGGCACAGTCCCATGTGCACTGGCAGCAGGAGCACCCTGGTGCTCGATGCACACAGCAGCGGAGACGAGGCACAGCATAATCCCACTGCCCCTCAGCCCTGCTCCCTCTTTTCCAACATGCTTTTATGTCTCTGCACAGATTGACTGTGGCACATTTATATCCAGCAGCGTTCCTCTACAGCAGGGGATTCTTTGTTGTGAATTTATGGCTGGATTATGTCCCTCTTTAAGCTACCTCATAGGACAAAGCAGCTGTAACACATGGTCCTCACAGCACTCCCACCCTGGAAGCAGGCGTGAATGATGGAAAGGAGTCTCACCCAGCCTCCATTATGTTTTGTCACAACAAACCTCTCTAATGTGGTAAGAAAATTTAGGCAACACCCTTCTCCCTGAGGTGAGCAGGTTTAAAGCTCGTATTTCAGCTGAGCCGTGTATGAAAAATAGGAAATGAAATACGCATCTCTTCTGAAAGCATATTTTCAAAATTTGAGCTGTATGCACATTTTGGTTTATGTTGCATCATTCCTGTTTAAAACTCCATTTTAAAAAATCCACAAAATAAGTATATAACAGCCAAGTTTGTTGTTGGGTTTTTTTTTTCTGACTCCTCAGTGATATTACTGCGTGTATGCAAATAAGGGTATATGTATTTGTCCATGGTGCTCACTCTCAGCTCATTTTTCTGTCCCAATAGAGCAGTCTCAGAATTTTAAGTTTTCTAAATCGAACAATAATAAAAAATACTTCAAGCTAGGGACAGTGAGGATTACTAACTCATGCTAAGTTCCCAAATCAGAAGTGCTCACTGCTGTACTGCCCTGTGGCCACGTAACACTGTGTGTATATTCCTAAAAGACTAAATGATCTGTACCTGTAGCTCCTATCAAGCACATGTAAGAAGATATTGCTTTTGTTCTGATCAGTGCAAAACATCAGTCTGGACACACACACACGGATGCAGAGGTTACAGTCGGCAAATGCCCAACCCATTTAGGGTGTGTTGGTTGCTGTTCTGTTTTTTTTAATAATTTGGTTGCTTTGGTTTTGTTTGAAGACCCAAACAATGAAACTTCACTCATCAGCCATGGGAAACAGTTCATAGCCTGACATCTTCTGTGACAAGGGCTCTCTTGATTTGCAGTCTTAATTTTCTTTCCTTTAATTTCTACTTCTAAATTGGAGTAGTGTATGACATGCTAACTAATTTCTCTCTGTCATTAGGCTGTAGTCCTGCACATATTTATGCACATGATTAACTTTGTTATCACAAGGCATCTGAAATGAAGGTGGTAAAGCAATAAATGTGCACACATCCACAGTGTGTTGGGGATCTGAACCTCCTCAAATATCTGTTGGCTCAGACAGCTCTAATATCCTTAAACACTGCACTGTCAACATACATACTTTGCCTAGATTACTCTCCTTTCCAAAAGCAATCCATCCAGGTCATTAATCACGTAGTGACTTTCCCCTGTTAAATATCCAGTCTCTTCAGTTAATTAAGTATCCCAATATAAACATGATATTCCAGGTCTGATTTCTTCACATCTGTCCATTATCATGTAAGACTCATTCACACAGTTTGTTATAACCATTGATGTACATCCATGTTCAGAAAGATACAGCTCCCAACTGGAAATGCTCCTGGGGGTGAACAGCACATGTTCCATTTTATGACACTAGAATGGATGTGCATTGCTCAAAAATTTTCCATACTTTTTTATATTGCACAAAATACATTAAATAAGACAGAAAGAGTAAGAAGATTTGGTAGAGCAGAGCATTATCTATCAAGAGGACTCAGGCAGGTCTAAAGGAGCAGTGTTACTTACAATGCTCTAAACTGGAATTCTTAATTTAATGTAATTCAAAGCCTTTATCTCAAATAAGAGCACTAGAATTTCCAGAATTTCGTGGTGTTTTCCTTATGCAAAAAAGCATAAAGAATAAATAAATTAAAAGGAAGTGGAATAATATTAAGTAACAGCAAGGTAATAACTTTGAGCATGGAAAGAATTAAGTAAATAAATAAAAACTTATTTAACCCTCGTTCTCACACACTCCTAATATCTTTCTCAAACACAGATGATCTGACATTAATGTCTAACAAAATCCAGGCTCTCTACAAAGTGCAGGGCAAAACTGACAGCCATCCCTAGGATTCAGCTGATATTTTCATTGGGCAAGAGCAAAAAAGAAAGGTGCATGAGCTCTCAGCACTACTGTAGCCCCTGCAAGCAGTAGCAGGTGGAAAGTCTTAGAGCAAATACACAGTGCCGTCTTCTTTAATCATGATTCTTCCACACATTATAATACATTTAAGTGCTGTGCTTGCTCTTTAAGATGGCCTCATCTTGGTAATCAATGTAGCCAGTCTAGTGAAGTGCCACTTTCCTGCTGTGAGAAAGCACAATTCTTCTTGCTGCCACAGCCCCCTGCTGACGTGTTTCACAACATTTAAGCAGGATACTGTTAAACCTTACTTCTCTTTTTTCCCTCTGTGCAGACAGAAGTCTTCTTTCCTGCTGTTTTTTCACTTGAATTAAAAGCTGTTAACATGTGCCCTGGCTTTTACCCTGATCATTGCCCTAATTTTAACCTTGTGCAACGGTTATCTTAATTTTACTCAGATTTTTAAAACTGACTCATTCAGCAAGACAAACTGTGAAACTGTCTGGTAAAAGAATAGATTTCCAATAAGCACGGTAAAAAGGTCACCTACACCAAGTTTTCTTCAGAGGCAGGTGGGAGGCAGCTTCACTGCACTCACTTACAAACCACACCGAGTCAGTCCGGGGCATTCTTGTTGCTGTAAAGAATGCAAGAGGCAAGCTGGACTTGGAAATCTGCATCTGCAACATCAGACGTGTGTTTTCGTGCCATGAGCCCCGCTTCTCAGCAGCAGCACTTTTAAAGAATGAAGGGGAAAAAGTGAAGTTTAAGGGGCTGATAGCTCTGTCAAGGTGAATAAGCACCATGAATAGATGTTAGAGTTTATGACTGGGAAGCTGATACAGGTGCAAGTTTTATGAGTTTTAAACTTTACTTTGACATGATAAGTAAAGCTAAAGCCGGAGGCTTTTATGCCATTATGAGAGGCTCCGTCAGTGAGCACTGTAATCTAATTAGTTTTGATGCAGCAAATCAGCAAAGCCATGACTGGTTATGACCTCTGCCAAGAGCATGAGAGAGCCAGACAAATGAAGCTTAAGATATTATTAGTTGTTCTGTTGCAAAGTTCCAGATAAAATATGACAGGATGTTGTTGCTTGACTTCGGCATCAGTTCTCCAGATGGCACTCAGCACTGGCTTGTAGCGAGGCTCGCAGGGAGGCTGCCACATTGTCAAAACGAAAGTTTTCCAATTACAAAGAGATAATGCGAAGAGATGCAAACTTAATCTCCTGAACGAAAGGTTGCAAGCTGTGTAATAGCAGTTGAGGGGAGAGATTTTGCATAGTTCACTTGCTTTAAATACTGCTGTTCAGGAAAGCTTTATTATCCTGCCCAGTAAAACAAAGAAATCAGATGCACTTGACTCTCTGCGTTGGGGCAGCTGTGCCTGGACACAGCGGAGCCACAGCCGCTCTTGTGGAATTAGTGGGTCTGATCCTCCTGCTGGGCGGTTGGTGTAAATCAGGAACAGAAGCCCCTGAGATAAAATGGCGTAAGATGGATCAAAAAGGAAAATTAAGGACCTTTGAACTAGCTGAGAGCTGCTCCCTTACTTTTATTTAGTGGTAGACCAAGTAACTTCTGCCAGTTTGGTTGTGGGAAATAATATTTGTTTGGGGTTTTTTTCTCAAATTTTTATGAAATCTTTAGTGGAAAAAAGAAACAGAATGTCATGCAAGTGGTGAGCTTACAAGATTTGACACTGATGTTGTGAAATACTATCTTCATATTTATAGCGCTGTACCAGGCATGTTGAAGTTATTCAGTAGCCACAGCGACAGAATGACAGGGTAGTGGCCTCATAACCAGCAGAAACAGCATCCCGCCTCATTTTGAGCTGCTGGGAAGCATCGGGAACTGTATAAAGGCTAGAAATTACAGTAAAGAAACTGTCCTCCACTTGACCCGTGTACATAAAGAACTGTTGAATGAAGGCACCACATCCAATTTTAAAAGCTTTCAGTAGTATAGCTGTTATATATCACTCAGTATCACTGAGTGAATCACAACTGTGCTTCTCAGGGTGAGTGTTCTCTTCCACCTGACACTCGTCTGGCATTTGAAAGCGAGACGTTTCAGGAATGTTATGTGAAATACTGCAACACAAGAAACTCCCTTCCAGCATAAGAGAAAACCTTCATCTTGTGAGGGTGGTCGAACACCAGCACAGGCTGCCCACAGAGGCTGTGGAGCGTCATCCCTGGAGCTACTCGAAGTCTGGCCGGGCTGAGCGGGGAGCAGCCGGCTCCAGCTGACCCAGCTCGGGCCAGGGGTGGGACTGGAGCAGCTCTGGAGGCCCCTTCCAGCCCCAACAGGCCTGGGTTCCTTTCCTATGAGTCTCTCCAAATTATCATCTACTAAAACTTATTATCCACCGACAAACCAGTTTGAAAAGAAAGCCAAAATCGAAAGCCGCATTCTCTCTCTGATTATAGGGATGTACTTTTAGCACATAGGAAAGTACGTAAACACGGGCAAGCAATATCAAAACGTGAAACAGCAGGAGTGTCTTCGACTCCCTGCTTTCTGACGAAAACAAAACTGCCCGACCAGCCCCGCCGACCCCGAAAGGGGGGCGATTTCTGCCGCCGCACAGGTGAGCGCCACCGCCGCCGCGCCTGCCGCCGGCCGCACGCCTCCTCCCGCAGCGACGCCGAGCGCTGTGCCCGCAGCCGGGAGAGGGCTCGCTGCCGCCGCCGCCGCCAGCCCGGCCCCGGCCCCGGCCCCGGCCTCGGCCCCGCCCCGAGCCGCCCCGCCGCGCCCCCCCGGCCGTCGCGGAGGAGCAGCGGCCGCCCGGCGCGGCGCGGCACGGCTCGGCACGGCCCCGCCGCCGCGGCAGCCCCACCTAGCGGGCAGCGGGGGGACGCGCCGGCCCAGCCCGGCGCGCTTCCGCCGCTTGTGAGCGCCCCGCCGGTGCCTGCCTTTGAGAACCTCAGGAGGGGGAAAGAGCCGCGGGCGAGAGGGGCGCCGGGGCGGCCTTCGGCCTCGCTCTCACCGGGCACTGCTGGCGAAGGGGAAGGGGAAGGGGAAGGGGAAGGGAAAAGGAAGGGGAAGGGGAAGGGAAAAGGAAGGGGAAGGGAAGCAAAAAGGGAGCTTTTCCCTCTTGCTGGCTTTAAAAAGGCCTTGGTGATACTGAAGCTGCGTGAGCTCGGGCTAGGAAGGAGACCCGACGCATGGCTAAGTGGACTTAGGTTTTTCCTTTTGGGGCACGACTTGTAAAACTAAGAATGACAAGGGAAAAGGGATTGGAGGACTGCAGAGAAATCTGGGTTGTGTCACCTGGAAGCGAGTCTCCGGACAGGTCTTCAGGAGGGGCATTTCTGTGCTTTTTTTTTTTCAGCCTAGTCCAAACAGCAAATTCAGAGGCAGTGACTTCTGATGAGAGTCTGTTCTTCAAACCACACTGCTCTTGCCTCATGAATTTTAGGATGTTTGTTTTCCAAAGGCTATATATCCATACCGGTTAAGACAGTACGTAGACTCTCTTGATGGTACACTAATGACCATCACAAAGGCCAGTGTGCCTCAGCCCTAAATACTTAGTAGGTAAGAAATATCTCTGCTTACTAGAATGGAGAGGAACGGTGCTATATATGCCTGTGCACAGAGCCAAGAACAGCTTTATTGTCAAACATGTTGCTGTCAATAGTTTGCCTTTGCAAACTCCTTTAGAGTGGGACAGGATTTTTGCATCGGTACAAACAGCCATGACAACCACAGTGCCGCCACTGTGGAAGGAGAGGAGTTAAGGAAGTAGGTCACTGAATGGCACGAGGTCTTACCTGCAAAGGGCTGTGCACCTTTATTTCATGTGGAATCCAGTGGGAATAGGGTACTTTGAGAGTCATCATCAATGGCATAGCTAGAGATACTGAAATCTTGACTCTGAAGGGAGATGTGACAGCATTTTCACTGCTTCAGAGTCACATTTGTTCAGGCAGCCAAAGATAGCAAAGATGAGGGAGGAGATTGTCTTATAATTATAGCATTTGTCTTCTCCAGGGCCCAGAATGCAGCTGTCCCAGATTTTATTCATACATAGGGTTTAAAAAAAAAAATACCTCTCCCAAAAAGCTGTCCCCAAAAGCTGAAAGAGCTTATATTGAAAATGGGAGCTGCACCATGAAAAGAGGATCCAACAAAAGAGCACAAAGTAGGTAAGAGCGAGCTATTAACTCTACATGTGCTCGTTAGTGCCTTGTAGGCAGCAGCATGTTGGTAAATGCTCAGCTGAAGGATGAGGGGTGCTCCTGGATCTCCCGAGGGAGCTTTATGCCCAGGGAGGGCTCAGAAGATGGCCTGGAGCTGTTTGCTGGGGCTGTGTCTACTCAGTAGGGAACGGCAAAGCAGAGATGGTGACTGACAGGTCACTGCAATGGGAGCCCTCATCTGCTGAGCCAAGACTGGTATGGACACAAAAAGCCTGTAAAGAAAAGAAAATTCTTTTGCATGTTCAATTTGGCAGAGATGGGGAGGGTCTTTTTCCCTCAGCAATGTTTAGTGCTCCCTCAAATGAGCAGCAGACCAGGGTCTGCCACTGTTTACTGTTTGAAATTATGTTCTCCCTTTCAGCTAAAGAGAACCGTGAAAAGCATCTTACTCCAAAGCATAGCTGTAAATTCAACATTAATAGTGCAACAGAATGAGAGAAGGGCATTTTTTTTTAATTGAAATAGGACGATGTGAAAATCTCCGGTGCAATTGAAGCAGGACTGAAAGGAGGACTCTATAAATGGGATTAAAGAAGTAGATAAATGCAAAACATAGACGAAATCAGAAATTCACTCACAGAAGAATGAAAATATTTAGAGCAGAACAGCTTGGGGGAAGTGACTCTAGTTTCACATAGGTGTGGATGACAACAAAACAGTGGTGAAGGGAAACGCCCTACAAGCTGACATACACATTTACTGGAAAAATTATTAGGGCTATGGGGTTTATGGGTCTAATTTTGCATTGTTTGCAAGATCTGCAAAACCTTTTGTCTCTAACAGTCCCTGCACAATGAACTGATACCCGTCTTATCTTTCTGAAGAAAACTTAATTCTTGTTTCCTCATCAAGGAAATACAGGTTTGATGTAATCAAAAGTTTAGCAAGAACACATGTTGTTGATCAATATTATCTTTCATGGAAATTATTGCAAATCCCCTCTGTATTTTTGGTCAGGTGAAGCCGCTTTGTTCTGGCTACTCATTTGGATGCTGAGAGTGGTGTTGTGGTAGGCAGACATGCAAATGGTAACATCAAAACGAAGAGCTCTGATCGTATCTCAGCATAATGCCTGAATAAATTCCCTTTGGTATTCCCAAAGTGCATGTTTTTTTCCATTCCATGACTTTCAAAATTTCAACTCCTTTTTCTGTCTTGGGATGAAAGGAAATTCTGAAATGTTAAGCCTATTGTTTGTTCACATTGGTGCAGCAGAGGCAGAGAGCAATCAAGGCTTAAAATTCTCTTCTGTTGGACATTATGTCTGGACAGTTTTTTAATAATAAGACTCTGTGGCATGGTTGAAAACATTCTTTCACAGCTGTTGATGTGTTAATCCAGCATGGGGAAGAGAAAACTGAAAAGACATTTCAGCCATAGGGTTTATATTTATATATAAAATTAGTATTCAGTTAAAGCCAACAGCATGTTTACATCTGGATCCTGTATGATAGCAGTTGATACATTTAATACGGCATGTGGCATAAAACGGAATTAGATAGGGTTTTCTGCTTAGCCATGCTTCTCTTGTGCAAAAGAGTATTTATAACAATGTTCTCTACAAATCACATCATAAGGCTGAATACTGTTTTGAAATGCACTGTGCATCAGCAGTATTTTCCAAAGGTTATGTCCCTGTGATTGGTGCTAATTAGCAATGAGTTGGCTCTGGGGTAGAAGACATGCTCAGGAGGATTTCAGAGGTTTAATTTCAAAACTACAAACCGACCAGACCATTCCCCAAATTAGCTGGTGTGAATGGACCTGAAAAAATAGGCTGGAGCAGGACCTCCCATAAGATCAATTGTCTGGAGATAGATTATGCAGAACTGAGAAAAAAATATGTGTTAATGTGAACTTTGGGAAAGCCTGTACTCAAAATCCTAGGCAAGGGCCTGGATGGTACGTTATTATTCAACGTTTCTTATCCACATGACTTAGTCTTCAAGTCCTCCCAGAATCTGAAACCGCACCAATGTCTATTGTGCTGCTAATTTCTGTGTACTCCCATTCCCATCTCCTCAGATCCTACAGCACTATCCTTCCCAAATTGAACACACAAAACCTGAGGGTGATTTTTTTGTGAAAAGCCTAACTAAATCATAATAACGTGTTCAGAGGAAAACTCCCCCATATCCCAGTGCTGAGCATCTCTGTGTATGTTACTACAGTACCTGGTAGTGTGTATGGCAGCTGGAGTGCCTGGCACTGTGGTTCCCAGGCAAATAGGGGAAAAAAAAGCGAACATGTGAACCAAAGGTAGCTGTAGCGTGTACTCCTGATCTCTGTCCACTGGAACCTGCTACCCAATATCTAGAAGTGATGAGGGGAATGGGCACTGAAAATACTTTCCACCCACAAATCAACAAGAGTGAGAAATCATGCCTGTACATGCACTGCAGGTACACGTTCAAATCCACTTTTAAGTAAGAGAGACGTAAATGAAGTTAAAATAGATGGGAGACAGTGCTGCTAGTGATTCTTTAGGCTATAGGTATAACACAAGTTAATGTTTGATGCTGTTAAAGAATATGCAATTCACAGCCTAAAGAAAAAATGTAGCTGTGTTTTCATATAATTCCACTAAAGACCAAAAAGAAAAATGCATGTGATTTCTGTAGTCGGTAGTAAGCACTGCTGGCATCACTCTGTGTCTGAGTAAGAATAAGCACTAAACATTATGAATATGGAAATAATGAAATATAACAGGATTTGTATTTCGAGAGAAAAAATGTCTTATTTCCGTATGTATTTTGAGTGCATTTATGAGTCACATAGTCTAAATTATGAGGGAGTTCAAGCACTGCAGACAGGTAATAAATAAAGCCCTAAAAATGTCCGGTCTGGCATGTTTGCTCTATCATGAAACGGAAGCATTCAATAGAGAGGAAAATTGACCAGCCACTGACAGGAGATAATGGACTTATCTGTTAAGGGAGTGGAGATAATGTAATATTTAATATGACATTCCTGATAACTAGTCAGGAAGATCTATCTGTGCCAGGTTTCCAAGGTTATTTGTAATTGAATGCAACTAAATAGCACTAGAAAGCAATGTAGAAGGGAAAGAAGTCTCCTACAATTTATTAAGTGCAGAGCACCTTCAAGTCTGAAGATGGAGTCTCCATCCCAAAGAGCTTACAGGCCCCAATTTAGGACCAACTTAGATTTAAGCAAGTAGCTAAGCACTTTGCAGAGAGAGGGCCTCTCATTTTGCTGCCACTGAGAAGTGCAGACGTCTTCCCATCCTCCCTGTCTCTGCATCTCTGCCCCCGCTCACAGCTATGCAGTCTCACCCACGCCTATGCATGAGCTCTGGCACCTGTTCGACCCCAAACTGAGCTGATGTAGTGTAATGCAGCTGCACAAAACTAGACCTTTTTTCCTCTATATTCCTGGTCTGCTGGTTTAATGAGCAAGGTTGGCCTGCAGTTCATTTCTCAGCTGTTAGAGGGCTGGAAATTTCTCAGCTGTTAGAGGGCTGGAAACCCAGTAGGTACAGTCCTTAGTCCTCAGCACCAGGTAGTAGCTGTCCAGATGTATGGGGCAGAGTGGGGCTGGCGGGGCTTCTTATAGTGATTTAGCAATGTGATTCCTGACATATTTTGAATGATTGGTTTTCTTCTTTAGCGTAAGGTCTGATTCCCCACATCTGCACCAGTGCAGTATCTGTTAGTTTCAGTGCAGCTGCTGTAGGGCCAACGGAAAAGTTAGGCTGGTGATGTTTGAATCATTCACAAAAGACGTCTGGGCTATTCACTTTACATATATGTAAAATCAAACCCCTCTCTTTTTCTGTTCTTGCCACTTTTTTTTTTCTCTCTCTATAATTCCAGCAAAGATGGAGCTCCTCCAAAAAAAATCATTCATATCTTAATGCTGAAGGCATTTAGAAAAGATGTAGAAAGCAAGCAAATTGCAAGTGGTGTGTCAACATTTAGGGATGCAGACTGAGCTGTGGTATTGATAAAACACCATAAAAAAGAGCCTTATTTGGAGATACTCCTTGAGCAGAGCTCCTCCTGATGTTGACAGAAGTTTTGCCCACATAAAGGATTTCAAGTTTGGTTAAAATTGTGGCATTCACTTTTCTGTCAAGAAGCAAAGTATAAAATTAGTCTCCTGACACATTTCTCACCTATCACGTACTGTAATAACTATTTTCTTCAGATAAAAGCCTGATACTGGCACTGCAAAGTACTCCTGCCTGGAAGGATAAAGTGCAGTTCAGAAGTAAGAGTTGATGAGAGGGAAATAAAGCATGGGATAATTTGATGACAGCTATGAGGAGAACACAGGTGGGCTGCAAAACTTGAAAACCATGTATCGTTGTTATTTAAAAACACAGGTTTGCTAAATTGAAAAAGAAAGAAAGGAAGGAAGGAATGAACAAAGGGAAGGGAGGAAGGAAGGAAGGAGGAAAAGGGAAGGAAGGAGGGAGAGGAGAGGAGAGGAGAGGAGAGGAGAGGAGAGGAGAGGAGAGGAGAGGAGAGGAGAGGAGAGGAGAGGAGAGGAGAGGAGAGGAGAGGAGAGGAGAGGAGAGGAGAGGAGAGGAGAGGAGAGGAGAGGAGAGGAGAGGAGGAAGGAAACCTGAACCAAACATACCACCAGACTGCAGAGTGCAATGAGAAACTGTCCAGGGCCACAGAGCAGCTCAGCTTTGTGTGGTCAGTCCCTTGGCAGGGCTTGTTCGTCCCTGCCCATCTCTGAGCGAACTCACCTCATCGTGTGGCACCCGCGCTGGGGGTGGTGAGCTCAAGCTGGTCCCAAGACCAGGCACAGTGAGGTTGGGTTGTCTGCACCCTCTCATACAGAGAGGAGAAATGTTTAAATGCTGTGCTGCTCTGCTCTTTGCGTTTCCCACAGGGCCATTGAAGCCGTGACATACTTTTCAGCTCTCAGTCTCTTGGAAACATTTTTTGGGGAACCAGAGCCTGCTTGCTGCAACTGCTGCCTCTGAGTCACTCTTTGCATCAGCCTACAGCTGCTGGCAACTTCCCCCACTGAAAGATGTTCTCTTCTTTTTTTCATTTCCCTATTCAGAGGCAGGGCAAACCAGTCCTGCCTGGCACTGGGTGTCAGGAATCATGACTTCACATCTATCATGCTGACTTGGCATTTGGGAAGATGCTCTTTATTGAGGCCATTGTCTTTACTTTTCTTGGCTGGCAGCAGATGTTTCTGATTTACACTCGTACCACATACAATTTCAGAAATACATCTCTTCAATTTCAAATTATATCACCATATTCATCAGTTTTTAGATTCACCATGAAACTATGCATTGTGTGTTCATTAAATGGAGTGCTTCTTTGCTGGTTTGAGACTCCACAGATCTGGCTAATTGTCTTGTTGTTTGATGATTTTTAATTGCTATTGTAACCCCCTGATTTCAGCTACTAGAAAGAGTCTTGAGGCATGTTCTGGAAATCCTCGGGTTTTGGCAGACATTTTTCTCCACTGGCAGCTCTTCTCCCAGGAAATACTCTTTTCTTTGCTTTTCATGCTGATCATTGTCAGCTGTTGCACTCGGAAGGGAAGAATAGGAAAGGATAGGTAGTACTTGACCTAAGTCATTCCTGGAAGCACCAGCAGCTCAAATGAGCACAAGGAAATAACTGGCAACTTATGAGGGTTGGGATGCCTTGGTTTTGTGTGGTTTTGATACATGGCTGTGTGTAACTTGAGTCACAGTGCAGGATGCTCTCCAGCATGGAAAGAAGGAGCAGAAGGAGTGTGTAACTGAATTCAGGCAAAAGACAGGAGCTGGATTTCACCATAAGATGGAGAAGTAACCCACTGCTGTCCCTAATTTTGTAGGGAGCCAAGAGTGCTCTCTGTGTGGATGGTGAGAGTCTCTGGAGTTGAGGAACACCATGTATTAACTTGATTTCTTTGTTAATGTCATTCCCACCCATGCAACAGCTCCTGTCCCGAAACACCTGAGCTGCTGTTTAAATCAGCCCAGCATGTTATCTATTTCTTGTCCTTCACCGTGTCTTTTTTCTGAAACTGCTGAGAAATACTGAAGTGGAGGATATACAGATCAGGACCTTGGACCACCGGTCTCAATACAGCCTGAGGTATCCTAGACACTTGCCACAGATTTATAAGTGGGTTGAATGTAATTATGACTTTGTAGAAGATGAAAATAAAGGACTGATTGAAGTACACATTGAGATTAGCATAACATAACAACACTGATCCACCTACAGGATTCTTGGAAGACTCTGAAGGTCAATATTTAAGTCAAAATTTCCAAATTTATGTTCCAAAAGTTTACGATGTCAATGTGTTACCAGCATATGACTTGATTACAAAGGCCCTCTTGTCGATGTTAACATACAGGCTAAGGCCCACCCTTACCTTCAATAGATAGGAGAAAATTAATAGAATTAAAAATCCTTCTCTCTCTGTTGCACTTTTTGAGGAAGTCAGAGAGATAAACAAAGAACTATAATTCCCTGATTTGCAATAAAAGCCAAAGTGACATGAATCTCAGGTCTTAGATCCAGTCTGTCACTGCTACACCTGTAAGTTTTGCTCTTAGTTGAACTGGGAGGCTTCTGGCAGCAGTTGATGGAAGCTGCCCAGGCTTAACTACAAGGAAAAATCAGGTATGTAGTCACAGCTCACATGAACACTTTTGCTGAAACAAAACCCAATTTCTGGTTCAAAGCTGCCATAACCAGACATAGGTGTCAGAATATTTTGTTGTTGTCCTTTGACCTTTCCTAATCCAACATAGACTTCCAGCATTCCCAACATCATCCTTGAGGAAATGAGTTTTCTAACATGCTTCCTCAGTGCCTTGAGGACTATTTATTGTCTTTAGTTTGTTTTGAAACTGGGCTGTCCTTGCTTCATCCTGGCATTGGACGAGACAGTGAGCTATCAGTCCCAGCCACTACTCTTATATGGCAAGCAGCAGCTCAGATCCCGTCATGTACATAAAGCCAGACTGTCTTCCTCCTGCTTATCACTTTACATTTAAATATATTGCATTATATTGTCTGTATTAAATCCTGGTCACTGTAAGTTATTTTGGTAGTTCATCACAGTCAGCTTTCCTCTTAACTGCTTTGAATAACTATATATCGGCAGCAAACTTTGTCCCCTTAGTATTCATCCCTCTATTGCTTGCTTGCTTTTTAATAGTTTCCCTTACCCTGTAGCTAGCTTCTTTTTTCGTATTTTAAAAATCCTTCGTGATAAGAGTTTTGCTCTGAGAACCAATATGCTTTCTCAACAGAAACAGGTTTCTTTAGATACTTTCCAGTCTGCTTATACTGATTTTACTCTTTTGAATATACTCCTAGTATACTGTTAACAGGCTTCTACATTTTCCTGTAGTTCTGATTTTATTTTCTTTTTCCAAATATGTCTTGGTTTCTGGAGCTCCAGTATGGATGCTGAACAGAAGTATATTTGGGGCCCTATTACAGGACAGCTCTGCAAAAGTAGAATTTTGTCTGCAATGAGTAGAGCTGTGGTGCTTCTCTTTTTCATTTATGGGTGCTTTTTGTAGCTGCTCAATCCTGAGCTTCCAGCCTTTGCATGATTTATAATTTTATTAAATAAAAAGTGCAGTAGTTCTACACTTCCAGAACCAACTTCATCCCTAACCCTAGTCCTCGTCTGGGGCTGAGGCTGAGCCTGGGAGCCCCAGCCATGGCCCAGAGGGTAAACTCATCTGGGGATGAGTCTTTGGGCAGCGCAGCCTCTCCCTCAGTGGCCTCCATCCAGCAGCACTCCAACCCAGCACCAGGCTTTGTCTGTCTCCCAATCCCATCCCTAACCCTGCCGGGATTTGAGCAATGAAGGCCCAGTGGGATCACGGCCGTCTCAGAAGGCAGCAGGCACGCAGCCGGGATGGGGAAATCTGCACCTTCCCGTCTGCATCTTTTGTCTCACAGTTGAATTACCATCCCTCTCCCTAGGAGGAGGATGAGTAGAGCCGTCCATCTGTTCATTTGCCACCAGTCAGGCCCAGCTCCAGCACGTCAGTTTTGTTTTCTTTGGTCCCACTGTCTTGTTCCTCTTGTTCACCAGAGAAGTCCTTTAGACCAGTCCAAGCTTTTGGATTTTATTCAGTCAGGCTTTATTTGTCCCCTTTGCATTGTGTTGGATTTTTGCAGCCACAGTGGCAGGCTGAGCTGGCCCTCGGTTACTGGCTCTCCGAGGAGCAGAGACCCCACGCTGAGCGTAGCTGGCTCCTTGCCACCTGCTCCTGTGATAGAGGATGGGTGTCAGAACAAAGCTGGCGGCATGAATTGGCATGATGAGGTGAGAAAGTAGGGTGCACGGTGCTCCAGCTGATGCTTGCCAATGTAATTGCCCTTCAGGCAATAATTCTTGCCAGTGTGATGGCCTCCAGGGACCTTCTGCAAGCCAGTGTAAGCCAGAGCCACTTCTGCTTCCCCATCACTCAGCTGCTGTGAGTGTTAACCTTATATTAATTCAAGACTGAACCCCTACATTCACATTAGTCAGTTTTTCATAATAACAAATTGAAGGAAATTACCTCTTCTTTCAAAACCCTTAAAGTGGAAGGAAAAGAAAGCTGTAGCAAGGTCTGGAAGGATGGTCTTGGGAGAAAAATCTTTTGTATTGGTGCACAGTATAAACACCACAAGGAAGGTGTACTCATCTGGTGCTTGCAGCCTGCTTGTCACTTGCTACAGTAACTTGGTTGTTCTTAAACCAGCAGAAGCAACTCCCAAAGCCACTTCCCAGTGTGTCCCTAATAATGGCCAGGAATGGTAGAGTCAGTTGTATGGCAACAAAAGCAGGAAAGCAGGAACTGCCTTAAACTTAAGGCAGAAAAATAAAATGGGGACAAGACCTGAAAAGAGCTATGTCAGCTCCCTCAGTTATCTGCAATGAAACAAACAAACAAAAATCTTACACCTTAGATTCTAAGAGGCAGCCAGATCCTCACAGTAAAAGTCAGCTTTAGCAGATTGGAGCGGGTAGTATCTGTGGGGACTTATGAGGCTCTGGAGAAGGGAAAGTTTACATTTCCCAAATACTTGAGTCTCAGGGCACTGCGAAGACCTCATCCACTCCCTTATTCTGGAGTGCTGGGTGTTGAACACCAAGGACTAGCTTGTCACTACACTTTCAAATTGCTCTCAAATAAGCTTCTCGGTCGATTCTTTTTTTTTGTGAGCATTTTTATGTTACTGTGTGGCAAATGTTCCTCAGCTCTGGATGACTGCTGTTGTACAAATAAATTGGGTTAGGTCGCAAAATGTACATCCTCTCTTTGTAGTTCCCCCTCTAAATGGAATTTTGAAGGTTCCCAAAGGTCAACCAGACTGAACAGCAGCTAGAAGGTACACCACCCCAAAGGAGTGAGCAAGAAGGTCCCTCATGAAGTAGCAACTGCCTATAGGGAGAATCACTATGATGGATGGGGCAGAGGATGGGTTATGAAGTACCTGGGGTGGGGGGGCTTACTGCCATAGGAGCTCCCCATGATGCTGCCCTGTGCCCGCCTCCCAGCCTGAATCCTGGCCTGACTGGAAAAAGCCTGGTCATTTGTAACCAGCTTTCCAAACACAACTGCTGACTGTTTAAATTGTTAAATGTTTAAAAAGTCCACCACCAGCAAGTATTGATTCCTCCCAATGCAGACTGTGGGACTTGGTAGTGGTTCTGTAGGATTTCCAGCACATTTGCAGGCCTACAACATGTTCAAAGCATAAATCTTAGCAATTTGCATGAGCCATCCCCCTTTGCAGTTTATGGCTCTGTAAACGTCTTTAATAAAAACCCTACCACAGGAAACGTCTTAAGACGCCTGCTATTTCACAGCTTCACTACGGGTTCCTAATGTAAGTTAATAAGGCAAACACAATACCTGACATTTGTGATGATAATTGCACAGGCCTCACTTTGAACGATGGCTAAATCCAATTGTGCGTGACTTCCTTTGCGGAGTGTCTGAATTACAGCGTAGGTTGAAGCCTGAAAAATCAATGGCTGCTTTAATCACTCAATTAAAGCCTTTGAAAATCATTAGCAATTTGGTAAATTTAAAATATTTATCCATATGTCATTTTTAAGCAGACAGTGCCAGACCAGCACAACTCCATTTGTTACAGTGGGGAACTGCTGCTGGAGAGGTAAAAGGAGCAGCATTAGTGCACTGTGGCTGAGTAGGCAAGCGTATCACTGAAGCTGAAAGGCTGAGAAAGTCACCAGTCACCTCTGCAGCTTTACCGGATTTATAATGTTTTGCTGAGGTCACCCTTCAAGTGGCAAAGTACAGGTCAAGGGCCAGGACAAGTTTTGCTGGCTCGCAGAGCAGCAGTCCCCCCACAACTGCCATGGTTTTGCGTAAACTCCTCCAAGACCTGAACAGCAGAACAGACCGTGCAAAGGAGAAAAGGAAGCAGCACTGTCAGAATCCTTTGTTACTGAAAGAAAAACCAGCTGTCTGTGAAGTCAGTTTTTAGAGCGGCACATACAAATAGCTTGTAAGAAGGGGAGAAAGAACCTTCTGATGCCAGGAGCCTAATATTTAATCTAATAAGGAAAACAGAAACTGAACATGATATTTCAGTCCATCTGGACTAGATCTACCCATCTGCAAAGATTTAACTTTGAAGGATAGTTGAAAAACTCTCTTCTTAACTTGGATATTTATTTTCTTTAACTGACTCTTCTTTGGAAGTGGTGGCATCCAAGTGCAGCACCACCGTTCTAAGTATATGGCCTTTTTTTTCTGAAAAAAAAAAAAAAAAAAAAAGAGACGCTCAGAGAAAATGAGCGAGTGGGCTGAGGCACTGACTGGCACGCCAATGCTTCGCATCCCTCCCGGGCTGTTGGGCTTAAGTAAGCGATCCTTAATTTTGTGGAGCCTCAGGTAGCTTAAGGAACTCGGGAGAGGCCGAGTACTGGGCTGGCAGCAGGTGTTTCAGATGATCTGTCGGAGTTTCTTACTTTTGACCGTTTCTCGGCAAAAACGTACTTCGGAGGGAGTTGTCCGTCCCTAGAGTGCGACGCAGCGGCTGTTGGGTGGAACGAGGCAGTAAGTCGCCCTGCGGGCCGCCCCGCCACGAGCAGGGGAAGCCCCGGGCGGCGGGATGCCGCCCTCCCGCCCCCACGGGTGGGGCTGTAGGGGTGTACCCCCGCTGCAGCGCCCGCTGCCCCGGTGCCGGGGCTGGCACACCCGCACCCCGCCGCCGCGCACGCTGGGCCGCCGAGCCCCACGGCTCCGGCGTTCGCCAGCCCGGAGCCGCCCCCTGGGGAGGACGACCACGGGTGGCGGCCACCTCCGCCCGACGCCTCGCCGGGACGGGCGGCGGTAGCCGGTGCGGCGGCGCCACCTAGCGGGGCTCGGGCCGCCCCGCAGCCGAGGGCGCCGCCGCGCCCGCCCGGCGCTCCGGCCACCCCCGCCCCGCCGCGGGAACCGCGCGGCCGGCCGGCTCGAAACGCCGCCGCCGGCAACTCGCCGGCGCAAGCCGGGGCCCGCTTAGTGGAGGGTAAAGGCCGAGGAGGCAGGCCGGGCCTCTGGTGGCCAGGCCGTGGCGGGAGCGGGGGTCCCCGCCGCCGGAGAGCTGCCGGCACCGGGCTGCCAGCTCCGCCGCCGGGCAGGAGGAGCGCGGGCACCTCCCGCTCTGCTCGGGAGGCGTCAGAGGAGCTGCAGGAGCGGCCGAGCCCGAGGCGCTGCGCCCTGCCAAAAAGCAGGCCCCCGCCGGTAGCTGTGCCGGGAACCACCGCCGCCACAGCTGGGTTTGACGAAGCCCGCGCAGGTGACAGCTCCTCCGATGTTGTGTTCGGCTGTTTCCTCGGCTCGGCGTTTGTTTGGCTATTGCTTTTCTATCATTTCCTCATGGAAACGCAGGAAATTAGCTGGGCCGGAAAGGCCAGCGTTTGCTTTGATTTGTCCTAGCTTTAGTTCTTCTTTAATGCAAAGTTCAGGCATTTAATGTTTTTTATATGCGTGACAGTTTCTGTTTTCCTTCTCCCGCACGCCGGCAAAACTCCGCGGTACTTCATCTTCTTCATTTATTCCGTCCGCTAGCTTATAAATGCTTGGATCAAATACTATGCAGTAGGCAAAGGAAAATTCTCGTGGAGTCTGTGATTTACCTATACAATGTACTGAACTAGGTAACATCCTACCATTAAACACGATAATCTTCCAGAACAATTACTGTGTAATTTAATTCTTACTCTCTGCATTTAAGACAGGTAATTCAGGTCATTGTACAGTAAAATATCAACTAAATCAATGAATAAAGCTTAAATGATACCTTAACGTTTTTAGCTCTTCATTAAATCCATCCTTATGAAAGAAAAAAAAAAAATCGGCTGGAAACAGCAACACCCAGATGTGAATAGAATGAAAAATGTTGCTTGTACGCAATAACTAATCATTCCAGCAGCGAAAAGCCAGCACATTAGCTTCCCAGCTAACAGGGTAACCCAGGCAATGGGCAGAAAAGCATAGAGCATATTAATATTTCCTTTCAGAAACCGACAACAAGTTTAAAATAATTTGTCACTTGAATTCCAAGCCTATAAATTAGGAACCGTAAGTACTGGTAACCTCTTTATTTAGCATGCAGGCGAGAGAGTCCCAGCTTGGTTCAAATTTTCACAAATGTACGCAGATTTAAAATGCTGGAATACATAAACACAACCATAGACTTCTACGCTTGCAAGAAGCTGCCTTCCTCAATATGAGAAATGTCATCACACCCTGCTGTACTTTAACAGCTTCATTCCGCTTCCATTTATCGCCTCTGTATTTCCAGCCCCACTATTGCTGCCTGGCTCCTTGAACTAACGCTAGACTGCAGATTTCCAACCCAACCGTATCCTTGAGAGATACATCCAATCGCTATGTTCAGAGGAATGGTCTCCCACAGGATTTGTGATTCATCCCTGTCTACCTATATGATATCCCAGAAAACTAATCTCCAGAATGACAGCTCATTCAGCACTCTGGAAAATTTACCCACGCTGAGCTCCTCTTTAAATAATGACCTGACATTTGTTCTGTAGAGGGAGACAAAGCCCAGACTGATGAAAACAGTTGGCAGCTGCTTTCATTTGTGCCATTCAGAAGCCAGATGATAATTTGTCCTCGGGGACCCATCACTTCTTGGCAGACGGACCTGTCCAGTGCACTTTGCTATTACTTTTGCTGTTACCTCCCACCCTTGGTGCATGCAGCACACTTACAGAGTCAATATTCAAAGCAGACTAAACTAAAACTGACTGCCAAGAGTCATAAAGGATTTAATGAAAACTGAGAACTGGGAGATAAGATGACAGATGAATTTGGTGATGATAAATACAACGCGGCGGATATTGGGAAAGACAAATTTGCTAGACCTACATAAAAGGTTAAATCAGCTATTGCTCAGCAAAGAGATTCCAGCATCTCTGAATACAGCTTAACAAAGACATTAGCTAAACAATAAGCAATGGTCAAAAAGGCAGAGTATTACGAATTACTAGGCAAGAGGACCAAACCAGAAAGCATCATTCCAGACGAAATGTGCACCTTTTGCATACAGCGTGCAGCTCTCATTCCTTTGAATTAGCTGGAGTGGAATTACAAAATGTACAGGCAAGGGTGACCAGGATAATCAGAGCATCTTCTACACAGGGAGAGAATAAATAAACAAGGACTTTCCAGCCTAGAAAAAGAGGTTACTAGAGGCTGATAGTAATGATGGTACATAAAATCATAAATGGGATCAAGGAGGAGAACAGATGCAATTATTCATTATTTCTCACAGTACAAAACTAGGAGACGTAAAATGAAGTGTTCACATAGCAGGTTACGTGAAATAATCAGATAACAAACAAAGTATTCTTTCACACAGTCGGTAATTAAACTGTAGCATTCACCGCCAAAGGCTGTGTTGGAGGGTAACAATTTAGCATGGTTCAAAGCAATGTTTATCTTGGACAACAAAGTTACAAAAGGCTTCCTAATACTTGGAAACAATACAGAAACAGACAGGGCTGTCCACACCTTACCTGCAGAAGAGCAGTAGCAACAACAATAAAAGAGAGACAACTATACGCATTTGTTATCCATGCACATGGTCCCACCACATCTTACATCCCTGTAGATGCAGAGCCTGGGCTCAGAGGTAGTCACCATGAGGGGATGAGATATATATGTTTTTCATACTATGCCTCTTATTCTATCTCTTCTTGACAGTTTTTAGGGATCCCCCCCAGACTGTTGCTAGTATGTTGGACGCTTTATGTTCTACACAGCAACAGAGGTAGTCATAACTGCACCTGAGAGAGACATGGACACAGGGAGGTGGGGGAAGAGAAGCTGAAGGAAGTTCCCCTCTTCAAGGATAAAAAAGCAAAAGCCCCTATGTGCTGCAAACATTCCAGCAATTATCTTCCAAGTGCATTATCTGCTCTTCCACCTAAGCTACAGTTGAACGTGTCCAATTATCGTCAACATCAGCAAGGTCAGGCAGCAGTACAAGCAGCCGTGCTGCTGTCTGACCACTTCTCCCTTTAAAACCCCTGCTCTATTACACGATCTCTCCTGCTGTCTTGGGATCCTCCCCAGTCACTTTCAGTCGGGGTGGTTACTGAGGGAAAGGGAGCGGCGGCTCAGCCTCAGAAGTTACCACGCAATACAAATGCAAGGGATGCCACCATCCAGATGTTGCAGGGGTACTGTACACGAAGCAGCACCAAGTTCTCAAAGGCGTCTTTCCCTGGCTATAGCACGGGGTGCAGAAATACAATGCTGGTTTAAGGCTGAATCAAATCTCATTTTAGTCACACTACTGTCACTGTCCTTTGAAGCTGTTTTAGTTCAGGATGCCTGCACAGACCTTCCTTCTTTCACATAATTATCCAGTGCTGAGTTTTGCTGAAGAAAATGCAGGAAAGATGAAATTTGCTCTTCAGCCTGGAGTCAGGAGTCCTTCCTTCACCACCTGCGCCCACAAAGATGAAACCCCAGGGGCAGAAGACCACGAGATCAACGTAGAAGCTGCTGCGGTCTCCAGCTTCCTCCTCTACAGCGCTGTGGTGACCTGGGCAGGGCCATGGGGAAGCCGCAGCAGCAGCAGCGAAGGGGCAGCTGGGGCTGCCCTGCGGCTCAGAGCTGCACCCAGCTGGCGCAAAGCCCTTCGGCCCGAGCCCTGCAGCTCTCCCATCGTGGTGCAGGCAAGCGGGGATGCTGCTGTGAGGCCATGAATCTGGTTCCCACACATGAAGGTGAAGAAAGTGAGAAGCTTGGTCTTACTTCCGGCAATACTCATGGCCTGGTACACAGCAGGAACCGGTGTGCAGCAAAGCCCAAGAGGCAGGGAGGGGACGGGGCATGGACCGGAGCTGGTTCAGTTCCTGCGTTCCTCAGGAGGCTGTGCAAGCCTGGCCTGAGGCTCAGGCTACCTGGCTGTCTTGCTTTCTAGCTCCAGATGACTCCTTCCCCTTCCTGGCTATAGACTTCAAATGATTGCTAGCCACCATTGATCAGTAAGCAAGACCGTCTCCTCATAAGGCACCCCACACATTGCTAAGACGTCACAGAACATGAAGCAGCTCACCAAGAACATGTTAGCACAGAAATAACCAGGCCAATATGTATTTGCCTTTCCATTGTATTTAATATATTTATATTTAATGTGTTTTAATTCACCCATCCCTTCTCATCTGATACGATGAAATATTTGCTCTGAATGTAGCCACCACCCCAGCTGAAAAGCAGAGAGATGAGATCGTGTTTGCCCATTTGGTTTGGCCCTCTCTGTTCCTCAGCAGTGTCACAGCTCAAAAGCTGGGACAGCTCGTTCCCACACAAGTGCTCCTTGTGCCAGGAGATCACAGAACCCAGTTTGGGCACCTTCCCAGCCAGCTGCCTGTGTTCCCCACTCAAATACCAAAGACAACAGAACAAGAAAAGCCCATCCAAAATGGAGAAGAAGAGGGGATGTGCGGTATCTTTAGCTGGTCTTTTCACAAAAATGTCATTTCAGTTCACTTTTTCCAAATACAGAGCTCAGTGTCTTGTGATAAGAAGATGGAACTGAAAATTAAAACTGTAAAATAGGACCAGTGCTGTGCTTTGGTAGTGTCCGATATTCACCCCAGCACAGCCAGAAAGGAAACAGTTTGAAACACCAGATGCTCTTTGCAACTGGTATTTTCAGCAGGGATTTCTCCCCTCCCCATGGAAACAGACACACATTCTCATTTAACAACTAATTGATTTATTTAACAATACAAATTTCTTTCTACTGCATGGTTTAGCAGAGAGAACTTGAGAAACAAAATTAGCTTCTTTTCTTTCTTTAAAGTTTAAATGTTTACACAAAACCAACCTTTACTTCAGTAAATATAAAATTTACACACAAAAAAACTACATTAAAAAAGAACAGAATCATGACAAACCAACAAAAAAAAAAAAAAAAAAGGATGGGAATTCAGTGTAAAGGATCCAATTGCAAGGAAGGCAAGATGGGGCAACACTAACAAGGCATCCCACTTGTACACCTAGGTATCTGAAGTTGTAGGTACAATACAAAACCAAAATACATTAAAATTAGGATTAAAACCTGTAGTTTTATACCATAATATTTTATGATATAAATATCTGCAAATTCTGTAGGCAACACAGTTAACGTGTGAAATACATAATTTGCTCTTCACTGGAAAGTCACTGGAGTGGTGTACGAGCACCGTGTCACCCACGAGTGCGCTAATGGTCAGCAGTGAGCAGACTTTAGATGTCCAGCCCGGATGTGATAGCCCCTTGTTTCTTTGCCAATCTGTGCTATTTCTCACACGTCCAATGACATAATGAGAAAATCTGGTCACCTTCAGCAGTGATTTCCAGCACTTCATCTCCTGGCATTAGTCTGTTACCTGACTTAGGCATATTCACCTGCCAGATCCCGTTTCTCATTCCCTTTTGCACTTTATAACCTGAACTCTAAAGCTATCTTGTAGCTACCAAGAGAGACTGGCTTCTAGGTTGAGATATTTGGGATACACGGTTCTTCAAGCCACCTTCAGGAATCTGTAGAAATATTTAAAGTAGGGTGGACAATTCATGGTCAAAGGTTACGTGATACAAAAAACAGGGACCTATATAGCGATGGCTAACTTTAGATCTAAATCTTTAACATTTTTTCTATTGCTTCAATATTTAAACTTAACATTCAGTTTTCATATATTAAATGAGCAGAGCATCTTATTGATGGAAGTGCTACGTTATCTCCAAAAACATCAGGTAGTAAGGGAGACTGTGAAGTTTAAAACTAAGTGTAATTTTAAAAATCATTTAAAGGGATCAAGTCTCTTTTTTTATAATCAATATTGTGACTGGCAACCTATAAAAGCTTAAATTATAAAACTATTAGTGACTCTACTTTTTAAACTGTATGTACTATAAAGCTGTATATCTTTGTTACTTACAGATGTTACAAAATTTCCAAGCCAGAAAGTGAAGGGGGGAAAACGTAGTGTAAAAGTTTTACAGATTTCATTTTCACTAACAAGGGTTCATTTCCCCCACAACTGTTTTTATGTCATAAAAATCTGAGTAAATTTATTCTACTCTCTTTACTGGACAGATGATATAGTGTTCAATCATGCTTTGGAAGATCATTTTCAATGGATAACTGTAGTTCTCTAGGTCAGCAAGTCCAACTTGCTTTGCTCAGAAACAAAAGCACCAGACTATCTCTAACTTGGCCCTTGTCCTGCAAGAAAAAAAAAAAAAAAAAAAAAAAAGTAGCAAGACTCAGGCAGTCTGTTATGAGAGCAGGACTGGCCCTGAAGCAACCAGCTACATTAACTTCTGGAGTAAGCATATGCAATGCTCTCATTCCAACTTGAGAAAGAGCTGAACAGTATTAAATTTAAGGAAATTGTAGAAATGACATTTGTTCTGTTAAAAACAAAACAGGGAAAACTTAAACAATCCACAGGTGTGCATTAAACATTTAATAGCAAGCCTTTGCTTATGTATATTAATTTAAAGATTATCCACAGGGATCTGTGATACACTGGCCCTGCCTTGTTACTATAATTAAATTTATTCAAATATTAATTTAAAATAGGAAAACAAAGAAACTACTCCTTGGGGAACATGTTTATTGTGTTTGAGATGATACACTGGGTGCTCTCTGAGCTACAAAGGGAAAAAGGAAATCCTTTCATTACAAACTGACAAAGGTAAAAGTTAAAACAGTTTTCACAACAGCATGTACCACATATTGGAAATAGATCTGGGTTTAATACAAATGACATAATTCCTAGTAATCTACAGCTACCTTTAATAACTTCATACAGATAATGAATTAGGCTAAAATGCACTATAATATTTGGTTGACTTCAGGAACAGTATCCTTAGTACATCACAAAATACATTTTGATATCCCAAAGAAGCAAGACTTGCAAGTAGGCATTTTAAACATAACTAATCTACAGCTACAAATTTCTACTCTTGATAGCATTTACCTTTTTGGGGGGCAGTATCCCAGTCTTCAAAAGGATAAAAGCAGAGTAGAATCAGTATAACATATACACAGAAGTCCGTATTGTAAAGGCTATAAAGATTTGTTGCGCACTGCAAAGTTGCCTTCTGCACCTTCACATTGCACAAGTAGTTTGTCATTTATGTTGCGTATCTCTTGGTCCACTGTCTGGCTATCCTGTCATGTTCTGCTCTGTTGGTCAGGTACTGAGTGGCTATGCTTCCAACCAGAGGGTCAGCTGTAAAAGGCAGGAGAAGATGCATTAAAAACCACTCCACAATAAAAAAAAAACCAACCCAAACACACGATTTAAAAAAGGGAATCTATTCCAAAATACAGTCTTTGTTAGGTCAGAAAATGCTGTGAGATATAGTGGGACTCTTATCATACAAGACATTTCCAAGAGAAAGTATACAAGGCACAGTGAACAGAAAAAGAAAACTGAAATATCTGTTGTAGTTATCTGCGTATTAATGAATCTTGCCCCAGCCAGGTGCCCTGCTTTCACCCCTTTGGAAGAGCCGCTGCGTGCAGGGGACACTCAGCGAGCGCAGCCTGGCACACTCCCGTCACAGTGCTGGACAAGACTAGTGTACATGACGGCGTCAGGACTGTGGGAAACACACCGAGGGGATCCAGTTTTACAAGAGTCATCAAACTTTTGTATCGAAGAGGCTAATCCATTTCTCCCTGATCAATACCAGTCTTCTGTAAATGAACTGTCATCTTAGCACTACTGCTCTGTTCTTGCCCTGACCGCAGGCAATTAGCATTCATTGCCTAATGACGCTGGTCACACAGTTGTCGCTGAGAAACTGTATTGCTTCCAGTGGAGTTCCTCCCCTCCCAACAGGAACAAAGAACTCTCTCTGAAAAAGGGAAAAATCTCTCTGAACATAGGCCCCCTCACATTTGCAAGATCAAACATTTCAATTGCTGTCTTAAGAGAAGGGACTTCCTGCAGCCCCTTCTGACCTGCAGGATTTATGAGTGCAACTCAAGAGAACTTTGTTGCTTTCCTGGATTGACCACTCACTTGCTGGAGCTCCTGCAATACGGACCTTCAATGACATCAGCTTATTTTCTCCACCATACCTTGGGGAAAAAAGAGCTTAAGGCTGTTTACTTTCTGTTGTGCCACAGGAGTGAAAAGTGCCATTAAATGTGGGACTGCAACCAAGCAGGAGTGTTTCATCCTCAATCTTAAAAATCTTATTTTTTATTTAACATGCATACAATCAAATACACAAATTACATTCCATGGCAACTAGAGTCAAAGGACTAAGAGTGGACACTCAGTAAACTATCAGCTCCTTACCTGGGTTGCAGTCTGTCAGAAGAGAACAAATAGACAGCAGAACCTTTGAAATAGTCAAAGCAGGGCTCCAGTTGTCTTTCAGGATATCCAGACAGATGACTCCCTGACTGTTGATGTTGCAGTGATAAATTCTGGTACGGAAAGTAACCTAGAATCACAGCATAAGAGACAGAAAAAGAGCCATTCAGTGTTGCCCAGGGATGCTGCCCCTTGTCTCTCAGCCGCAGCAGTGCCTGGGGCGCTCCCAGTTCTGCAGAGCTTCTGTGGAGGTAGCTCCTCTCTGCTCGTTTCCTAAAATGCAATTATTTAACAGAAGAGTGCGTGTTTACTGTAGTCATGGCTGCCTTCAGGAAACCTACCATGGAGACCTTTGGTCCATAAACTGCTTTCACACAGGCCCTCTGTCTGGTGCCCACAAAAATTAGGACCTACTTTGTAATACCATATGCTATTTAATGAACATATTGCATGTCAAGAACAATCTAATCACAAATGTAACTTTATTGTGGTTTCTGAAGGTGAAGAAGTAGACAGAATTTGGCTGCATGTGCAGTATTAGTTGATCTTTTCCTTTCTTTCAAAAGCCTAAATATAGACCGTGAAAATTAATATTTAAAATTGGAGTATTGTATTATTCTTGTTCAAATTAGCAATGAAATCTTTGCCTTACCCTTCATTAAGCAGGACATAATACACAGCAAAAACAACGCTATCACACTAACTAACACCATCCTTGTTTTTAAATTATTTCAGACTAATATCAGTAGAGCATGTAAGCATTATTCTGCACAAGTAACTTAGAAATATTTCTAAGTGCTTTAATTACATAAAGCATATGAAGATGAGGACAATTTTCTTTTTTCATACTGATGCAGGAGGGGAAAATCCATGATGTTTTCTGAAACTACTGAAAATTCAAAAATGATCATCCTCTAAAAAAAAATCTACAAGATTTTCATGAGGAACTTGTCTAAAACTCTGCATCACTTCATTATAACAATCTTAACTCAGAGAGTATTAAATTTTGTGGGTTTCAGAGAAGTGTGAAATACATAGAAAGTATATTATTCTTTATGCTGTAATCCTTCTGGGAATGAAAAAAGGTTTTTTGATTTATAATAACAACATTATAGCCGCAACAGCCATTAAGTTGTAGAAACGTTGTGTGGTAGAATATATTTAGTCTTTTGAGAATGACAGCAGTGTCCTTTCTGGTGACTTCGTCAAGAGCTGTAATTTGGCGTTAAGGGAGGGGAGAAGGGAACAACCTTTAACTTCTTTGGTATCTGTTAGTAAATTATGATTTCTTAAGTGTCCATACTATTTCTGAGCAAGGAAATGAAATTTTAGTTTAAGTTAAGATTAGTTTCATTTAATAAAAAGAGCTTTTGCTTAAAAATATTATCAAACAAGGTTGCTGATCTTGCCAGTAGTGAATAGACTAGACATTTTACAATAATGGAAATCATCACAGTAATTTACCCAATTTGGAGTCACAATATAACACTTTAGTTGTTTATCTTAATTTATTTTAGCTTTCTGTTATTTTGCTTAAAATTACATGAAAATATATAATACAGAATGTTGTTCATAGCAGAAAAAAGTTTATTATACATATATTTTAGTAGCTGGAATGAGAAGGAGGAAGCATAAGAAGGTCTTGTGCTGTCTCTTATTAAAATTAAAATGTCTTGAATCTTAACTCTTGATCAGAATCATCATCTCATTTATCACTTGGTAAAGCTTGGAAATCAGTATTGACTGTGGTAATCGGGAAACAGACACAGGATTTTTCTGAAACTGCAAGCCAAAATTTTGGACCTTGTAGTTTTCAAGAGACCATAAACAAATTTGATATTCAGAAAGCGATGAGCACTCACTCACTGCAAGTTACATTCTTCTCACATGTGAAAAAATAATAAACACAATAAAAGCCTTACCCTTACCTTTGGTGGCTTGAATGGATAGTCAGATGAAAATGTGATATCCAGGAAAAAAACGCCTCCTTCGTATACAGAACCTGGAGGTCCAAGTATAGTAGATCTCCATTCATAAATGTTATCTCCTTTAGGACCAGCACTATGTAAAAAAAAAGAGGAGAGAGAAAGAAAGAGTCAGGTGTGCCTTTGAGAGAGACATTTTATGGATTTCCTTCTACATTCATTTTGTTTTATACAAACCACTTGCCTATCTTTAACATCTGCCTAATTTCCACTGATTTCAGTGGGCTCGGTGTTTTAAACAGGCACAAAAGCTGGGCACTCCGCTGTCCCTTTGGAGATACAGCAATAAAACAGATTGACCATGAACTACTGGACTGTCACTGTCTGAAACATATCCCCAGATCTGCTTTCTCGAGCATGTGGTTGCTCTGAGCTTCTACATCATGCCCTTCCAATGACATTATATCCATACACAAAAGGAGTTGTATATCTTGACCACATTCATCTTCTCCAGGCATTAAACAGATCATACCTTCACAAAAAAACGTGACTTACACCTATATTGATACACACTTACTGCCACTTGTTTCACAGGCTAGACTGAAATGTTACATCCTTGTGCAGGAAAACGGGATGGGAGAGACAGAATCAAGTAATCCAGAATAGAGCTTCTTACAGCATTGTCAACCCAAATAAATGTTTTCTTCAGGATATATTTGTATTATGCCTCCAGGCAATCAGCATTGAGACTACTAGACAAAAATAGTTTACTTTAAGAAGTACAATACTGAACACATTCCTCACTAGGGGAAGGATTACTGCCTAATTAATTATTAAAGTAAAGCTTTGAAAGAAGGGATAATGAACAAACATTTTCTTGACTTCTGAGCCATCATACTTAATGCTATTATCACACAGTAACCATCTAACCTCCTCACAAAAAAAAAATCAAAGTACAATCTTTTTTCTGTAAGCAAGTCTCAGGGTAAAAACTAACATAACCTTCCGCAAAAGGTCCTGAATCTGAACCACTGAGATCCAAACTGACTGCTATGGAAAGGAACACTGCTGAGCTCACACAGGCACGGTGGATTCATGACATCTATGCAGATAAGTCAATCATGCGGCACTGTAAAAGATCCTTTCAATTCTCATGACCTCGGCAGCCTCCCAGGCACCACTTACATCTAGCAGACACATGGTGAAGCATCCCCATCCTTCTCCCTCTGTGGTCCTAAGGAACAGGCACTGAGGACCATCATATGTGATTGCACATGAAGCAAGCGACAGGGCATGGCATCAAGCTGTAGCCTGGGAGTTTGTGGTTTCTGGCACTGCTCGACACTCAGAGGAGCCTCCCTACAAGCCATCCAAGTGTTAAGGCTCTTCCCATGTCATGTCGCCTCATGTATTTGTCATACATATATCCACAGTCTATAACATGGCATGTTGGACATTCATCCTTACTATGTAGCCAAACATGTGGAGACATCAGAGACAAGGAACGTGAGCAGTCTGTATTATGCATCTGCAATTCCCGCACCAAAAATGTATCTATTTTTACATTAAGATCATATTCGAGAAACAACCAAAAGCTGATTTTGATTATAAATTCCCTTTCAATTCATAATTTCCCAACATGTTTTTTATCTCGCAGATGTTTCACGTACCAAATGTTTAAACTGTTGCAGGCCTTTCATTAACAGGACAAAATAATCATGGATTTTGGCTGACATCCTATTTAATTAAAACCAAAAAATTATTTGATGGAGCTGTAGCTATTTTCCTGTTGGCAAAATGAAAGTAGCTAACAATGGCATGCTGGCCTCCAGAGTACAGCTAAGAAAGAAAAACTAGAAGTGCTGTCAAAATAAAGTTTGGGTATAAAATCACTGATCTTACCTTTCTATTTGCAATGCATGCACAAAAGTGGAAGAAAAACAGTAGATAAATTTTAGAGGAAAAAAAAAAGGGGGGAAATCCAGAGGCAAGGGGGTCCATTTTTGATGATGTAATGAACCGTTCATACCCTCAGTCACTCCAGAAGATAATTCCATTCATGCTCTCTAAAAAGCAATTAGTGTAAGAACTGGAAATATTGGGGCAATAATGACAATATTTAAAACCCACACAGGCCACTGAAATGTTTTAATTAATTCTTGACATTCATCAAGCTTACAGCTAATTAGTATTGTGCTTGGAAACCAAATTTCTATGGAGCAATTCAATTTCAGCATTAGAAGTCCTAATGACTGTTTTATAGTTTAATGCAGAGGTTAGTGCTCTTGCCTCATGTGTCAGGTACCTTTCTTTCATACACCTCTAACAACTGGATGCAATTCAATCAGATTAATGAAACAGCTGAATTAAATTAGTGACATATTTCAGCCCAATGAATCAGTCACAACTAAGTGTGGCACCAGTCCGGTGCCAAACTATCTGGTAATCACTCACCAAGTCAGAGCAAGGGCATCTATCAGCTAGTAGCCAGAAGCTAAGTGCAACAACTCTCTGCCTATTACTCTCCGCTATCCTCTTCTATGCTACCGCTAGCAATATATAAAAGGATCAGGCTATAAAGTGAGAAGGGGAATTCCTAACCTTGTAAGAGGAAGAAAACACTGTGCTCAAAACCCCTCCTACTGCTGAGAAAAGATTGCTGCAATGTCAGAAGTAACACAAATCTGTAACAATAACCACACTCAGATAAAGGAGAAAATCGTTAAATCGAACAATTTCATTACACCTGATTGAGTTTTGTGAAATTTCTATTTAGCAGCTGAAGTGGTGTCTCACTTCCAGTGGTGTAAAAGATACCCCTGCTTCATTAGCAACCTGAAAATCCCCGCAATTACTACATTATTCGTGTGAGGAGACGTGAGATTAAAGAGCAGAGACAAGACATTCCACTTGGCTTCTACTACCTGTATATTTCCACTGGGGATCATCCTCAGCCAGCCATACCCTACTTTGTCTTTTGTATACATACTGAGGTGATCTTTTTTGGAAGTAAACAACCCACGCTCTCTAAGGCTCAGCAAAACATACCAGACCTATTCATGGCAGTCTCGGCCTCTGCAATGATTTGCACAAGGACAGGACACTGGCATTACACCCACTTGGGCGACTGCAGAGACGCGCAGTCCTGCCTCAGGCAACACCTCAGTTGTGTACTGAGCTGCGAGCGAGTGCCAGAGCCCCACTGGAGTCACTGCCTTCGGCTCTCTGTCACTGCAGAACATTGTCTCGGTGCTGCAGAAAGCCACAAGGAAGGAACCACCACTCCCCGGTGCACATCTGACTTCTCTGCTCCCACAGAGGACAGCCAAAAACAGGGCTGAAAATTGGGAATAAGAAAGCTTTACCCTGTCTGCAATTTTCTGTTTCATTGATACACCCAGAAGAAATACTCTCCTCCTTCTGTTGGGCACTAAAGAGGATGGCATGGGGAGGTGCTTCTAGGGGCTGTACTTGAACTCTGTATTCCCAGAAGCTCTCCTGCTATTCAAGCAACTCACTCTCCTATTGCAAGCATAGGCTTCAAGCATCTCACCTTAAACCTTGAGAGTTGTGGTGAGTGACAGCCTAGGAATCTTTCTGTCTGCCACAGTGGACAGAATAACCCAGGCAGAGCACTACAATGGGGAATTTCCATGGTTTTCTTCCCTTTCCTTTTTTCATCACTGAACGACCCAGCTCCTTCTGACTTCCCCCATGGAATCCATATGGACACAAAATCCTCCTCTATTCTGTCCTTCAAAACACAAAATCTTGATGGAGCAATGGATCTGATGACAACTTCAGTGTTCTGGCTACACAGCATACATGTGCAGTTCATTGCTACCAGCTTGCTGCCTTCCTAAATTAGCTTACAGAACATCACAAATTCAGTAAAGGCACCACCAGTATATTCTCAATAAAAGAACCACTTGATTAATTTTTTTAAAATATGGGCTGAAAAAATCTCAGACAAAATAACAAAGCAAATTAATTGAAATGACAAAATATTCATTGCAAAATTAAGGGGGTTTTATTTCATAGGTAAAAGCTGGATTGATTTTTTTAAAATAAATTAGGTAAATTGACAGAATAAAGTTAACTGGCTACATCTGCTTCCTAAGTAAATATTCATTATGCCACTTCACTGAGGGATATATACCTGATCCAGATAAGACAAAGGATTTATAACCAGACTCTATCCAAGCTAGTCTGCTGAACAGATTTAATTTACAAGTGTGACTTCAGATGGTGAATTTGAGAAGACGTGAGGTTAAACTCTAGGGGCCCATGGGGTCACACCAGGTCCTTTAAACCTAACTATGCTGGCTCTCAGGTTTCACGAAGATGAAGAACAGCTTTTCCAGCACAGTGTTATGAGCATTCACACAGATGCAGCGGCATTCACACCAGCAAAAAGTCTGTTAGACTCCTGATGCATTGGTTACAGGAATCAGAATTCAGCTTTTGTTACAATTCACTAAATCAAAATGCATTAAAGCTGCCCATATCGAACTAGCTGCAGGATGAGAAACTAGGACAAGAAATTTCCAATCTACATGATGCTAGTAGCATGCTGCTTTTTGCACTTGTTAAATGTGCTTCTCCTGTCAACAGCACTCCTCTGAAACACGGGGCTCTAAATTCGGTGACAGAATGCAACTTCATAGTACTGAGACTATCATAATTAAGAAAAAGGATGAAGGAAAATGTAATTTAGCTAGATTTGATGTTAACTCTGTGGTATGCTTTATTATGAGAAAAAAATTGCATCTGTAATAGGATGCAACTGAGGGGGGAAAAAAAATATCTGTTATTTAGAAAGCTTCCCAAAAGTGAAGTCTGTCAGACCCTAAAACAGTCTTATGAGAAATGTCATTGGTACATAAAACTAAAGGTATTGGTCTATATCCAAAGATGCCCATTGGGGGTGACTACATAGCACAGATTTAAGTGGTGGAATATTTTCCTACACTCTCCTTTCAAAGGCCCCACCCTTAGGTCTGATACCCAGGCAGGCATCACAAAGGCAGCAGCTAACAAACCAAATGGGGTACCTGGAGTGAGAGTTAGGTAAGGAAAGAGTCCCCTCCATCCTCCCCAAACTTTTCTCTGAAGATGAGATTCAGCAAAAGTAAAACTCCCGAAGCTCTTTACAGACTGCTCAACCACAGTGACTGTCACAATGGTATAATTATAATTTTTACAGCAATGTAAATGAAGACGGTGCTTTAAGAAAGGAGTAAGAGATCTTTTTTGATTTTTTTGTAATTCAACTCAAGGTACTAAAGAAAGGAAGAATAAATGCCCTTAAGTATGTTCCACAACTCCATGCTTGAAAAATTCACTTCATAAAGCTACATAGAGAGTTTTGCAAAAAATTACAACACAGCTTCAGAAATTGAGTTTTACAAATCCTGCTGTAAGAAAGGCACTCAGCATGTTACCAGCACAAAAGGCTTTGTTTTGGACAGCAACATCTCAGCTAAAGCTGATTATGTTCTCGCTCACTAGCGTGCCACTAGGGGCTAACGGGGCTGTAAAAGATCCTAGCAGCATATACAATTCAGGCAAATACACAGATCCCATCTGTAGCGAGTCTGCCTGCCTCCGCATTTGAGCTTCTGAGCTTGATGAACTCAAGTCCAGTGGAAGGAGAAAGCCCCAGGCTCAGGTAACTTCAAGTTATCACAGAGGTGGGGACTCACATCTGCCATGTATGGTATCTAGTGTGGATGCTGATGTTTGCACCTCAGACTTCCCAGGCAATCTGGGTAGAGAGATCGGTGACTCTCTGAGGCACAAGGAACACCTAAATACTCCCTAATACTAAGGTTCTCCATCTCCTTCTGGTGACACCTACTTTTTACTGACCACATGGGGAACTTGGCTCCTAACTCAAGCCTCTAAGCTCAGTACTTTAGAAATTCGTCCTCACCCTCCACGCAGTGAGAAAGGGTTGCCTAGCTCTGTATTCACACGCTACCTTGTAGCACCCTATTTTTTTATCTACATACAGATACACACTGCCATGCTGTTGGTAATTAAAAAAAAAAAAATCTTACAAGGAACCAAAGGATTTCTGTCTAGTGCAAGCTGAGAGTTAGTTCAATGTTACTGTGAAGCCTGGAGAGAGCACAAATCACTTACCAGTAGTTGTATTTTAATGTTAAACGTGGGAAAGTAAAGATGCCTAGATTATTTTCCTGCTTTGATATTTTCAACATTTTGAAGAAAATTTATCCATTACCTTTTTTTCTCAATCCTCTTTTCCCAATTGTGGAGGTGCTCTTGTATTTTTGGTTACAGAGCACAAGAAAGGAAATGAACATTAATTAGAATACATATGTTTGTGCCTTTGTGACATTTAAAAACTAACAAGCATGGACAGCAATTTCCATTTCCTTTATTTTTCAGTGTCTTGTTTACAGGACTTTCTGAAGTACTTACTCTCAGTGTTTGTACTATCAGCGCCAGTGCCTAAGCACCTCTACTTACAGAATCTGGGTAGTACCTCCTCTATACACAGAAAGCATCCTGGTTTCACTTGCAAGAGCCTCAAGTATAGCCCTAATTTTTGGATTACAGCATTTTTCTAGGGTTGGACACATGTGGGTTGTCTACAGCAATATATCAAATCTGTGTTGAAAATGCTTTTTGATAAGGTACTCACTATTATTAAGATTTCCAGGTTATGTACAATTTCTTACAAAGAAGAAGTTTCAGTCTATTGTGTTCTTTATATATCTACAACTGTTACTATTTTACCGGCCACTGAACTATCTGCTACATCTGTTTGCTGAAAAAGGTTATTTACTGCTTCTAGCAGATCCGCAGAGGGACTATGTAACTGAGGAGTCTTAGTTCACTGTACAAACCTTTGCTTCTGTCACTTCCTTAAAGTCTATCATGCCCTTAAGACTGAAATCTAGAAATCACTGCTGAAAAAAAGTGCCTATTTTTAACTCACGGATCCCCTTCTAATTCAGCTGGTTGCAAAGCAGTGCAGGACTTGTGCCTGAGGCCATGGTTCGATGCAACAGTAAATCCAACTTGAGAGCTCCTCCTACCAGATCAAAAGCAGTGTGGCTACTCAAAGCAAAGTGCTGATCCAGCGTAAACTAACTTGGCCTAACCATATATGTTCCAAAAACGGCAATGGATTAGCTTTGTAACACCAGGCTTCATGCTTAATCAGGTATCATTTGTCCTCCTGCAGCCAGCATAAAGAGGGCATAAACTTTAGATTGCATGGTCCGGCTTAGAAATATAATCATGTGGCTGTATTTGGTTCATGTAAATTCTACCATTAGGGGAATCTAACCAAGTGCAGATCTGGTATTAATCACCCTAAAGAGAAAGATGCCAGATTGTAGTGTTTTAGATGATTAAAACCTCCAGCGCTAAACTTGCCATTAGTAGAACATACATTGTTGTTACTAAAGGAAGCTGGGTAACAAATCATTTGATAATTCCATCAAAGCTGTAATATGTAGATAACCCAAGTAATGTATTTTGGAAAGCTGATAGCTTTTCCATTGCCAAAAGCCCCATTAAATTAGCTTATTGCTACAATAGCTCAACTTTACTTTCCTCTTTGTATTCCTGCTGGTTCCTAAGACCTTTCTTGCTGCTGTTAGAAGTCTGCTCAGGTTCTCTCCATCTTCCAGAACAAACGTAGCCAATTATGGAGGCAGAATTCTTATAATTTTTCTTTTGAAAGATAACTAACCTCAGAATGTAGTTCGCTAAATTACAGCAGAAATACTGAATTTAAACCAGGTAAGAAAGCATATCAGATTGTTTCTGCCTATGCTTTTGACAGAGAAGTTGCAAATATATACTACCAGGGCAATACATAAAAAGTTTACCAAACATGAGTTGTTCTTGAAAACAGAGAAATCATAGGACTCACAGGCATGAGGAAAGTTCATGATGAAAATCTGATTTATTTTAAATATCTTGAAATATGCATATAAGTCCTTCTCACACACCTACACTAGAGAAATTATCTATATTCCCTATTAAAACACAGAGCAGGACAGTCCGTAAAGGGAAACATTTCCTGCTACTTTGCCATGTGTTCATAATAACAGAGCTATAATTTAGGATAAAATAAAAGACTAGCTCCCTGTCATCAGTGTTGAAATACTAGTAGTACTACTAGTGGCAAAATGCATGCTATTTTCTTGCTGTTGGTATAAAGCTCAATTTGTACTAAGGCCAAATTACTTTGACAAAGAAATTTTTCTATCAGGTATACAGGCATTTTTCTTCCCCTCAAAATTACCAATGAACCTGTATTTAGCAAACATGGCAAATTTTGCTCTTCTTCCACGAGAGAGGATCCTTCTAAACTCCCTAACACAAGCAAAACTCATTTGGGATACATGCATATTTTATTCTTTAATATGTTATAGCCTCCATACTGATGCTAGCAATCCATACTAAAATAATCACACGGTATCTGAGAAATCGTGCAGCCTTAGTTTAAGGTGTCTACCCACAAATACACAAAATGGAGGCACTCAGACACAGGATCATTTGCCTAATGTCATTCAGAAAACGTGTGCTGTAGAGTATGACTGCAATGTAAATCTCCCAAATCCCAGGCCATCACCTTGCCCACTGGACTGAGATTACACTAGTAGTAGCTCATTCAATAGTTCTGTGGCATCCACATGTTTTAGACATCAGTCACCTCCATCATTCACTGCAAAATCTTCATGTCAAAAAGCTAAGTGACGCTGAGAAATCCACTTTAGCACTTCCTACCAATATTTTCAATGACACTTTTAATCTCAACAATGAAAATCTATTATTCCCAGCATCCTTTACACATACACTTCAAATGGAGGAAGAAAGAACAGTTAAAACAATTAATTTCACTAAAGGATCTAATCAATCCAAAAATACAACTAGCTTTAAAACTGTAGTAAACATATAAAGATTCACGCCTAGGAACAATAACTGGCCAATTTTCAACAGACTAAGCCTGCGAGTCAACTAGAGGGGTTCAAATGAAGTCCCCAGCTATCAATCCACCCCAAATACCTAAACATTAGGCAATTTCAAATACTGACTGATGTATTAAAAAAATCTTCCACTGCTCTGTGGATTATGTTTTGGTTTTTTAAGGAACATATCTTCAGGCAAAAATTGAAAGGAACTCCACCTATGAACAGTGCTTTTCAAGACAGTGAATTAGAGAATCACCAGTCTAACAATTCAGGCCTAAAGGTAGACTCCATGATGAAACTTGCAAATGGTGCTGATGTTGTGGAGAAACTTTTTTCTAATATTGTAGAAGGAGAAAGTACAATTTAGTGAACACAATTTATTCAGGGATTTCATGAAGGACCAAAAAGTTACCTTCACTGAAATACGGGTGTATCCACCTCAAGAAGATGAACACCCAGCGTGCCTGGTGCTACCACAGTGGAACCTCCTCCTCTCCTCCGGGATGTCCAGGATTGGGCTTCTCCACCGCTTCACAGCCATATAGCTAAAAGTTGCCTTTTTCCCTCCCTCTAAAAAATCAGATTTCAACTTCAGAAACAAAGTTACAGCTTTCCCACATGGAGATGGAGAACAGACAAAACCAGTCAGTCAGATAGCCTGCCTCCATTTAAACACATTAACACTCTGAGTAAGAACCGCCTTCTTAAGGATTTAATGATTGTTAATATATGTATATTAGCTTCATACTTTTGGTTGTTTCATGCTACCTGTAAGTTGCTCTGTAGCAAGCACTGAATATTTTCTCTCAAAAGAAGTCTGTGTTGTCATCATCTAAGTCAGTTTTCGGTGCAGTCTTCCTAATCTTCTAGCATAGGCTTTCTTCCAAACATAATTCTATTATTACTTTTAAATACTTGCTCTCTCTTGCCTCCACCCATTTCTACATCACACTGTACAGTCTAACAAAACAGAAAATGCTGTGCCACAGCTCCCTGTGTCGGATGCCTAACTTGAAGCCATAGAAGTTTAATGCAAATCTCTGTAACTAGTAAAAGGCTGTATTTCTCAAAAATAAAATTGACCTTTCCCAGTTCACACACAAAGACCTTCCCCACTGACAGCACAATAAGGATGACTTCTCAAGTCCAGCTCCTTTCCGAACATGGCTGGAGTCGCTACGTGGCTTTTGTCATTAGCTATTTCATCTGAATTGAAAAAAGTTAGCTGTTTTGAAGAGGTATGAATCTGGTTAGCCAAAAAGCAAGAACCCTGTTTAACACAACAGCCCAATGTTCCAAAGGCCTGTCTTTAGTCCTGTTCCCACACTGGTTAACAAAATTTCCTACACTGAGATTGATTAAATAAGATTTTAACTTTTTTCACAAGATTCATGGTCTGAAACGGTCATCAGAACTCTGGCTACAGGCTTTAAACTCTGCTTAAGCAAAATGATGACAAGCTTCACATTCAGTGCAGGGCATGAGTTTATCATTGTTGACAATTTTTATGTATTTAGTCTATTATTTGATATTAGATTTTTTACCTTTGTACTTTTAACAAAAGAATTCTGCAAATAAGCTTTTGCCAATCTGAATACACAAAGCAAACTCCTGGGCCATAACACACTCCAGCAGACCTGAGTGCAAGGTGACTGGTGCTGTCCCACAACCAATTAACCCCAGCAAAACCAGCCCCGTGCCTCCTCTTACTCCTTCTCCTCCCTTGACACCTGTAGTGGTGCTTGTGAAATCACGTAGTGAATTGCTCTGTGGTGCTGAGCAGGTTGAGAAGTAACCAAGGATTGCTGTCAGACTGCCTGGGCTCCTGAAAGCAGGAGCTGACTGCAGACTGGCACGGACGCCAGCGTCAGCACAAGAACGGGAGTGTGAAGCTGCAGCGGGGAGTAGGGCAGAAGCAGGGGCCTGCAGCAGCTCGACCTGAATTGGCTTAAAACATGCTGGAATTATACTCTGCAAGTGCAATTCTGGATCTGCAGTGCCCTATTTATCAAAGTAGAGGCTCAGGATCCTCTCTCTGTCTCTTCACTGTTCCACTCTGTCCATTTAGTACATAAGCTGTAGAGCGACCCAATATTATGAGCAGTTATTGTCCTGTACCGAGCATAAGGCAGACTTGATTCAGGTGCTAAAACATTAGCCCAACAACGTACATTTCACTAGTTGAATATGAATATTTGGAGAGTTTCAAAACAAAAGCAGTTGAGGATAGGAATCTGTTTTGTATAATGCAGAATTGGAGACAGCTGAAGCAACACTTGGTACAGAGTAGATATAAATGTAACTTGTGTATTAAAAGCATTAAAAAACCCTGTGAATGCCAGCTTTAGTTCCAAAAGCACAGCAATCCAAAGGAATGGAGAAAGCATCATGCATACAAATACACAGAAATCAATGTCTGATACGAGTTCATTATACTCCACAAAAGTGTACTATACTAAAGAAAAATGTGAAAATAATAATCATTCCAGGGGAAAAAAGTCAATAAACATCTAAGTGAAACAAGTCTCACTCAGTAAAATCTGTTTATTGAAAAGCCAGCTCCAGCCCAACTACTGCTCCCTCTAACAACATTAATCTAATGAGTAACTCTTCCGAAGGAACGTTCTCTGTGGAGACAGCTGTAGCGTATGGAGCAGAAGCTGTTTGCGTTAGCCTTGGGAGCAGGGCATTGTACCCCTCCTCTAAAACAGCTGCCACCGCTCAGGAAGAGCTAAGAAATTGTGACCTGCACAGAGCTTTGCTCTAGAGCTTGGACCCCTGGTACTAGTGGACTAAGATATGCTGCAACGTCATTCCACCTTTTTACAGATCTGTCGGTGCAGAGCTATGATTAAAAAGAAACACAATTTTCCCCTACAGTTCAGATTCAAGGCACCTGTTAGGAAAGTGGCAGTTTACTGCCTGCAGTAGGATACAGCAACTCAGACCTCAGGCAAAGCAAAAGCACATGGACAGCACTGACCTCCTCTGTGCGCTAAATCCTTCTTTCCAATAGATCAGGTTGCAGCAACAATTGCACTACATTCAGGAATTAGATACCGCTACAACATGGACACAGAATGGCTGTAATCTCAAGAAGAAAAGGCTCAGACTGTGTATGGGTTTTATTTGAGACTATAAGCATGCTTTATCAGTGGAAATAATATGCTTAATGACTACCATTGCAAAATTCATCAGGTTATATACCAATTCAGTATAGTCCCTTCCAACATGTCCTAATATTATATATTCATACATAACTCTACTTCCTTCATATTCTCAGTCAGTTATAATTTAGTGAACGCCATTAACCACACATTTGCTTACATTTGCAATCTAGGAAAAATAATGTTCTTTCTGATAACTAATCTCAATAAAGTTCTTTCTTTGCTGCATATGCCTAATTTTAAAGTACAGCACTGCTAGAAAAATTAACTTAAGACAGGCTGCCTGCTCATTGTACTTAACAGATTCAGAGCTGAAAGGATAAACATTTTTACTAGTAGTTAGCCTGCTGGGATTGCTCACTGATGTTTAGATGATTAAATATTTGTAACAAAAAAAAAAAAGTAAAGAAGTAGTGAATATATTATATTGATCTTAAACATTTTTACTGCAGCTAAGACAAGACCAACATTCTGTTTTACAGACAGAATAATAAATGTGACAGGGCAATGACTTGCTAAAAGTGACTGTATAGGTAAGGGACATAATGGAGTACAGACGCAAAGTCTCCCAAGTCTCTGACAAGTAACAAAAGCACCAGTTCTCAGCAATTCCCATTCAATGCTTGAAGGTTCATACACCTGAACATCAGAAACCGCACAAACACATCTTATCCTATAACCAGGGTGTGGATAAGTGCTCCCAAGAGACAACGTACAAAACAAATCCAAATGGAAAGTTTTCTTTCTTGTTTAAATCTTCCTTACTGAAATTTAAAAGATAGTGATGGAAAATAACAGTAGTAGTAGCAGTAACAACAACAACAACAACAATAATGACGATAATAATAATGAAAAGATCAAACTCTGTGGCCTGACTCTGGGTCCCTTGCACCAGAGCATGCTGCTGTACCTCCCTGGAGAAGGTTACTCACCAGGTGCCCAGCTCCAAGAGCAGTCCCAAGCATCACCACCCTTTTGGGCCAGGCAGAGGGAGGCAACTTCAGCCAGTCGCACTCCAGCAACTCCCAGCTGCCGTGCAGTCCCCGGGGAGTGCAGCAAGCTGGTGTGGGGTAGACTGGCAGATTGGCTCAGGCGGGGAAAGTCATAAACAGCTCTTTGATAGCTTGTTCCCCCTCCCCCACCGCACCAAGCAAATGCCAGCAGAGGAGACAACTCTGCAAAGGGAGAGATGCCGGGCATTTTCTCTGTAGGAGGTAGTTTTCCAAGGAGGTACCTGAAGACTCTTCAGTAGCCCACTGATTATTTGTGAACACAAAGATCTAGCTTTTCAGGGTTACGCTTCATCTCCCTCCTGTTCCCCCTCCAGTGCAAGCAGCAGTGGCTTCCACAGGGCAGGACTCCATAGGAGTTGGAAGCTAATTACCAGATGTCTTGTAAATCTTTCCAGTCTGTACAACTTCATCCAGTTTGCAGTGTTTAACATCAGCTCTTTTGGAACCTTTTCATCCTTATTTTTGTGTAACAAATTTTCAACAAGCCAGGAGTTCTTTGTTCTCTCCTAATAAAACAACCTAAAATGTTAACAGTTCAGCATGAAACTAATGAACTAAATGCACTTTTCTGGAGATCTGAGCAGAAAGAAGTACAGGCATTTCCAGATTTATGTGAAAATTTATTAATTCTGGAAAAAGTGCTTTGGGCTGTTTCTTTAAAATAACTTTAGAACTACAAAAATGAAAACAAACAACAGTTGTAAATTACTTATGTGTTTTGCCAAACGTGGCCACTCAAGTACTCTGCTTATTGAGGACAGCTTAAATGAAAATCTTAAAGGGGGCTGAAAAGAGAAGTGGACCGAGTCAGACGTTTGCTTGAACTGTTCTGTCCACAAAATCTTACTCTGAATAACTGTTAGTGGCAATGCAGACATATTCTGCAGAGCATTGAGCATTCAAGTCTACAATTTACATGAAGGGAAATGATTTTCAATTGCCTCCTCTTGGGGGACATAGTGAAAAAGATGAAGAGTGAAGGGTTGGTCCGTTGAGTATTTCTGCTCCTGCAGTCCTGCTGACACAGGAGACTGTCAGTTCTCCCTAACCTATTTCAGTGGGATCCATCCAAGTAACCACATTGATTTAGTATGAAGCAGGACTACAGACCCCCACTCGCATGAATCCTCCAGCTGGCAGAGTTGGGAAGGGTTTGAACTACCAGAGAAGGTGGCTGGTAACATCTCCATAGGTGCAGCTGATTGCAAAGCAAATGCCTGACCATGCTCTGACTGTGCTATAGAAAGAAAGATGAATCTGAACCCTAGGAAATGTGTCCTATGCCCAGGGCCAAGAGGAATGGGTGACATATAGCTTTTTGCTAGTTGTATAGCAGGAATGTTCTGTTTAACATCAAAGTTGCTTTATTTAAACCCCTTTGGCCAAAAGAAACAAAGTAAGGACTTTCACCTCGGGCAAAACACCCAGGCTGCTGGATGCCACCTGCTCTGGAAAGACTCTATCATAACTAAAAATGGAAGCAATACCTTTGCTTTTATTTTGTATGGATTCTACCCTGCGCATACTGCATATTACGCGGTGTAAAAATAAATAACCTTTTTCAGCATTCAGTATTAAAAGTACTTAGATGCATGCATTTTGGATAATAAACCTAAAATACACTGTGCTTCTTGGTAGCTGAAGACCATCTGCGACAAGTAGCACCTTTTTCCCCCTCCAGAATACTAACTTAAGTACCTAAAATATTGTTCTCAGCAGATTATTTTCACAAAAGCATTCAGAAAACGTCAAGTTTATAGGAACTGCCACTATAGAAGGAGCAGCTATGCCCCAAACCAAGTGACACTTAAATCACAATCTTAATTTGAGCTGCTGTTGCAAGTAAACACTAGTATTAACTACAAAACCCCCGTCGCTAAAAAGAAAAGTGGCAAACATAGAATTAGTGGCTGTGTTCACACGTGGATGACTATCCAGGAGCATTAAGGTTACATGAAGCTCCCATTTTCGCAGGCACAGAAAGACATGATCCCTCCACCACTGGTATGGTCACAGCTCCCAAGCAGCAAAACTCAATGAGAGAGGACTTGACCTTTCTACCACATGTTAATCCCCTGTTCCTTCGGAAGAAAGGAAGCAAGAGGCCTCATTCATTTAAAAGAATTCAGGACAACAGGGTAGAAGAGTTACCCCCACTTACAGAAGTGCAACTGCAGTACCTGAAGGACAGTGCTGCTCCTGAACTACGTGACCATGATAAACTTGAGGCCCACGTGGGTATGCCATACAGGAGCCAAAAGTGTAACGCTAAGGCAGCAACGGTGTTTTTTTCCAATCAGACTAAAAGCAATGAACTATTTGAAGTATATTCTAGGAAGGGAAGTACTGCAAAATCTGGTACTATTCTGCTAAGAGCCGATGCTGAAGTGATGACACCAGTAATTTCTATCTGACTTTTTCCATACGCTTTTCTTGCAGTCAATAGGAACAGTCACTCTTGTCAGTTCTAAGGAGCCCACCCTAAGTTTTTGTGTATTAAAGATAAAAAAAAGATTAACACTGTTTTCCTCCAGGGCACTTGTCTCCCCATGCTATCCTGAATGCCTTAAACACTTATAAATGCTTCTTTTCTTTAAATGTTAACAAATTTCAGTCATTATTAGAGCAATTTTACAAGTGTGGCTTTGTGAAAAGATAAATCTTCTAACATGCTCTGAAACAGTCAATCTACAACACTTTCACGTGCCTCTCAAACACTTCAGAGCAGGCACCTCCCTTTAAAGATCTGCCCTGGAGAGACCTCCAGCACCCGGCACGACCTCATTAACCACTGACTCCTCTGAGCCATGGAAGAAGCAGCAGTCCACCTTTAATACAAGGCACTAAACCACTGAAGGTATAAAGACAGTGATTAGCAATATGAAGTGGAGCATATCATGATGATACATTCTTGACGATGCTTCTTAGCTTTCTTCTTTCCATTTTTAAAGCTTTATATATACTCTGCAGATTAGCATTTCTGTGCTTCTCAGATCAACTAAGTGGCTATGCCAAGCCTTCCTACAAACAAGAATTACATTAGTCACTTAAACATCAACTGCCTACACAGTCATAAACTAATCCACCCAGTTCAATTATATTGCAGTTACAAATCCTGACCAGACCTACAATCCAATGGGGGGAGAACTTTGTGGACCACAGAAAAGGGTGAACTCGCTGGGCTCTGGGGAGTAGGTGCCATTGGGACACACCTCGGAAACCTGAGCATCCTCCCCAGAAAGCAGGTTTGGAGCAGAGGGGAGCCATCTCTCAAATACCTGGGCCTTGAAAACCCCCAGTGCCCTGCAGGTCAAGCTCCACCTCGAATCCATCTAAAAGCCAGGCACTCCCAACAAAGTGCTGCCTAACAAACAAGCACAGGCTGGATTTTAGCTTCTGAACGGTCTCTAGCCACAGCTCCAAGCAGTGTATCATGGAGTCAAGGCACAAGGTGAAGCAGGTACGGATAAGGGCCGCGTTCAAAACAACATGGTACACTCAATATGCCAAGCACAAATAAACTAGACAAAGCTATCTATTGGCATCAGACAGCATCCAACAAAAAATAAATCCTAACTTTCAAACACCAATTTCCCCCCACCTTCATCTACTTGCTGTTTGATTAATTTTGACAAGTTAGGTCCACAAAACTAATGTACTACTTCTGCAGACGGTATGTTTCCAGCCTCCTCATAGTTCAAATTTTCAAGCTCTTCTACACCTTCCCACTCCATTCACAGCCTTCTCAACCTCCCTTCAGAAATGCAAGGAAAGTATGTCTTCCACTAAAATCTCAGCCAGCAGAGACCAACAACAGTTCTCCCAGAATGTGCCTACATTTGCTCTACCTCTCTCCCTCCGTTTGGCTCAGCCGAACACCTCCCATCCAGTCTCAAAGTGATCTTCTTCCTCTTCCCTTGAATGGGCTGCAAAGGGAAGGTGATGGCCAGCAACAGCTTTCAGTCCTGGCATCTTCCATGTGGGAGAACTAGCTGGACGTTTTCAATTTTGGAAATAGGCTGTGCAGAGAATGAGAGTAACAAGATGTTTAGGTGGTTTAGTACTAGTCCTTAGTACTCCTTCAAACTGTTACTCTTCTTACAATGAAGATAATGTTCATCTCCTGAAGACAAAATTCTTTTCCCTTGACAATCTAACAGACTCAAGGAAGAAATATTAACTATAAACTACATAGTTAGCTGCTTCGTATCTACCAAAAATATTCATCGGATAGACAGCAATACCTAAGTACCTTTCACCATCACTGTTTCCAACACAGATTGAATTATTCACCTTAGACACATGCAAACTGGAGAAGTTTTGTTTGTAAAACTTTTCTTCTGAGCATGTCTGACATAATCACATAACAACCAGAAACTACTGAAGACTAGAGTATTTTTTCTTCCTGAATTTCTAGTCAAATGAATGCAATGATCCTCTTTGTGCATGGTAAAATACTTCTTAATTGGTTTATGCCTGTTGTGTAATAATATAGAAATAATCTATCATGTTTTTACTATAAACTAAGTCTAAAGAGGATGATATACGGCCTCTAGCTGTTTGCATGTTAATTTCAAACAACTATATCCATGCAAATCTGCTGTAGTTACCTGAAATACTTTGATCTGTTAACAGTCTTATATTTCTACTGTCAACATTTATTTCTCTTTAAAAATCTTTCTTTTTAATCTAGAAATATTTCAATAGTGAAGAATAGAAATAGAAGAGCAAAATGACATGGAAATATTAGAGAAGATTGGTTAAATATTCATAAACTAGGAAATGCTAAATTTGAAGTTACACATGGCGATCTAAATTCTAAGCTCTCCTACAAGTTCCTGAAGTTCCCTTTAACTACCTGACTATACACTCTACCTTAAATAATTTTTCACAACTTCAGAGACACCACCTTTTAGTAAGACAAATGTTTTGTGTCTGTAACCTATAGAGCAAATTGTCTATACCCAGCTTCCTGCCGGTGAAAAATACCAAAATACCTAAAAACACCTATGGCTCGTGTGCTGAGCCAAGTTCACCACTAACATATCCTCTGAAACAACTACAAGGAAGACAGTTCCACTGTTAAAGTGAATTACACGTTATATGATTATTAATCCTGACAGGAAAGGAAAAGTCTTGGAGAATAGTGGTTTTTTTCTAGAAAAAACATCAAACTAATGCCAGCGTTGTAACATGAAGATGATGTAAATATACAAGAAAGAAAATCTTACAGGATGTATTAAGTGTGTATGAAAACATAGGCAAAAATAGCACCATCAATCTGAAAAACAAACAGTAATTTAAAGGGACTGTAGTGTATAGGACAGTTGTACGTTTTAGAGATACTGCAAGAAGTCTGCTTAACATAAAAAAATGCGTATGTATAAACATTCAGATTTTAAATTATTTTACACTTGGGCATTTGTAAAGTTATCCAAGCAGCAGCAGCAGATGCATTCCTTTTGAGCTTAGCACTCAGAATCCTCGTATTTTTGTAAGAAAGTCGAAAAATGGTAAGGCATAAAAAACCCTCTCACTTCTTCACAGTAAATTCTTAGTGAAACAGTCTAAGAGTTTGCTTGCTTGGTTGCTCTCAGTCCCCTGACCATTACATTTTATAAGCTTGTCAAGTAAAAGACTTGTTTCTCTGCCTCCTGCTTTCTTTCAGCTACATGACACTGCTGTTACTTTCCTGCAACTTGTAGCTAAATCAGAGCTTGAGACAATATATGTCAATACTCAAATATCTGCAAAAAAGACATAGGATTGAATAATTTATTCTGCAGACCCCCAAGAGTGAGAATGACTTTCATCTGTAAAGAAATCATCTCATCTTCCCTCTATCTCAATAAATAAAACTGTCCTTTTTTTTTTTTTTAATTTGGAACATGTAAACAACTGAAACATTTTCTTTCTTTGGATTTAGTTTTCTCAAATGCTTTATTTTTACTTTAGCTGAAGAGCCAGATTCAAAATATATCTGTATTACTGAAGAAGACAAAATGATCCTAGCTGCAGGATGCCTAACCCTAAACCAGCTCTCCCTGACAGACAAAGAAAGTTCATCAGCCTGAGGTTGGATATCCCAGTCTTGCAGCACAGAAACACCCACAGAAGACACATTGGCAAAAGCACCCAAAACCCAGTTAAAACCTACAAAAACATTCTCAAGGATTTCTGCACAGCTACCGAATCATGACCGAATCCTTCAAGAACAATCAGGCTCCAGCAGTAGAAACAAGCAACTAGTAAGAAGCAAGAGCAGCAGAAAAACTCTGCCATTGTGTGGTGCACATAAATAACATGGACAAATATTAAAGTTGCTTTTCCTGAAACTCACCTCTGTGCCACCAGGCTGCTCTGCTCTGGGAATATATGCCATGCCAAGAGGCCGAGGGAGGCATGAGCTGGCCTTGTCTGTGGTGACTCCATGAATGAAGTCTGGAAACAAGCCAGCTCGCGTCTGAGTGCAGCATCAATCCATTTCCCCGACTGGCGTTAAGACAGGTAATGCTAAGGAGAAGTTAAAGCTATCTATATGGCATTTATTGATTCAGGGCTCTTACCAGCTGGACAGTGCCTGGGCTGTGCCCTACTCCGTAACTGAGAGTTTTCAAAGTCAAACACCACCTCCAGACTTCAATGGATCCCATGGGTGTTGTAACAACAAAAACCCAACAACAAACCAGAAAGACCCAACCCCCAAAAACTAAACCCTCAAACTCTGTGTGGTTGGTTTTTTTTAATCACACTTTCCTCAGAAACACCAAAAATAAACTCTTCCGAGGTAGGGAGTAATTTGCTTATTTGACTAAGTAAACCAGACAATGTCAGCAGACCCACAGCATCCCAAGGAATTGTAACCAAATGAGGGTGCTCGCATAGGATTTTAAAGAAAGATAAATCTGGCTGGAAAGGGGTTAGTATTGTTCCCTCAGCCCTGGGGGCTGCCCCCATATGTCCTGCACCAAAAGGATGGACAAGGTGCCTTATACTAGACCTGTTACTCGTCTTAGATGGGAATACCTGTTGGAGGAGAGGTTACAGATGTCTTTGTCCTGGCAGAAGTACCACACGCACAGCAACAAGCAATACCAAGTCTGAAATTTGACTCCAAGGCAACATTCAACTTCTTTTCTGCATGCTGATGCAACGTTAACTTTTGAAGCCTAATTATGATCATTGAAATTTCAATAAACTCGCTCCACTGTTGAACAACAAACTGAAACATGTTATCAGGCAGGGATTTGTTCAGAGCAGCCAAGGATACACTTGGCACGTCCCACTCCTCTGTTCATTTCAGTGGGGCTGTTCCAGAACAAACATACATTCAGAAAAATTTAAATAGTCTGGAGCAGCTGGATGCAATCTTGATTCTTACTTAGGAGAGCAGCGTTCAAAAGCCTGTCCAAAAATGAACCAAAAGCCACATGCTCAGGTCCAAACTCAGAAGAGGAATTCACATGACTGTGAATGAGGTGGGTGGGCCTGTGGGAACTGGTGGAGAGAAGCGGTGAGGAGAGGACCACTTTCCCAGTGGTTATGGAAAGTCAGACAGCAGCTCAGTTTTATCATCTGGGAAATGCTACAAATGTCAGCAGCAAGGGGTCAACTAAAAGGAGCCTTAAAATGATGAATGAGATCAGCGTAATACCCAGTATTACCTTCTGTTCCTAAAGAGATAAGAGTTTCTGTTGGCTGGAATAATTTTAGAAACACCCCATGCAGAACATATTACAGGAGGATATTCTATTCTCCCCTTTCCTGCAGATTTACCAGAAACTTTGACTAGCTCTCGGGGAACCGAGGGGATCTAGTGGGAAGAGTTGGTTTCTCACAACTAGCCACTGCCTTTGTCAGTCTGATGAGCAGGTTTAGCTCTTGAGCTGTTAAGGGCTTTTAGCTGCAAATCCAAGAAATGTGCAACAGGGCAGCAGAGAGGGAGGCAATGAAGACCCAAAACTCAGGACATTTTTCTATTTAAATGCTTTCTGGATAGATGCTCCCCCCAAATATAATGGAGGAGGTAGAAAATATTTCAGCAAAGCTATTTTAATCTGTATCTTTTCATAGAATATAGGAAATATTTTGCTGGTATTAGCTATGTAAAGCATGATTAAAATGAACAAGTGTACTCAGTCCCTTTGAATACTGTTCTCAGTTAGTCTGGTCTGAGGCTTGACTAATGTCACTGAAGTTAATGGAGTTGCTTTATACCAACGCAATATTATATTGTAGACACTAAGAAATGCTAGTAAGAATTAATTTACTTAATTCAAAATTCATAGAAAGACAGTAACTTGTGCTTTTATCTATAAACGTATAGTAAATGCATAAAGAATACTTTAATGTATTGCTAATGAATGAACATTAAGAATTAACATTTAACAATTAACAATAATTAGCAATTATATATAGCTAATGAATTAGTATAGCTAATGAATTAATAAGCAGCATAAAAAGAGGCAATAAAACTGAAAATGAAACAGACCTCCAGTGCTTTAGATAAAAATTGATTTATAATTTCTTCTGATTTAATATTTGTTTTACAGAAAAATCTCTCAGAACCTCTACAATCTCTCTGAATAAGATACAAAATCTCTTGGAATAAGATACAATCTCTTAGCATAAGATACAAAACCTCTTCAGGTTAATTTACTGTTCTTTTGAGCAAAGACAAAAACTACAATCTTATTATTTGGGTTTCTTGGTAAAGAGATTAGATCCACAGATGCAGCTACTGTGTTACATATGCATGTGACAACCACTGGCATATTGCTCTAGCAGTGCTCAAGAACACATTTCTCTACCAGTTAAACAATCTTTCCCAAAATAAACACATCTTTTCTGTTATCACAAGCTATAAAGCAGTTCAAGAGCCCTGAAATGATCTTTTCATTAGTTTGAGATGCTTAAGCATCTCAGTACTGAAACGGCCCACATAAGCCTTATGAGACGGGAAGAGTATAAATCCTGCTCTCTCATTCCCTTAATGAGAATGCCTAATAAAAATGTAAACTAATTCTCTTGGCTGCCACTATCCTGTCCACTGAATGAAATCTTCCTTTTCTCCCTCATATATTTATATAACTTTAAAGCTACAGTATCAGTATGGCTGTTTGAGATTACTCATCCAATGCCACAAGCTGGCACTAGTTTCTTAACTTTCCCTCTTTTTTTTTGGTTTGGGGTTTTTTTTTCCCCTTGTCTGAGACCAGACAGGATCACCCGGCCTGTTAGCAAATCCATCCTCTTCAAGTCAATACTGTAAGAGCCTCACTGAAGTCCATCCTCCATCAACAAAGCAATCACAAACTCCTTAGCTTGCAACATTTCCTTGTCCTCCTAATTCAAACAAATACAGACGGTGCTTCTCCCACAATGTTTGTCACCATTATTAGCTGGGTGGACACTTCTGTCTCCTGTTCTGCTTACTCAGAGGTCCTTGCTCAGCCCTTTCCCTGTATCCCCAGGGTCTTTCCAGGGAAGCGAGAGTTTCAGGCAGGCAACAACCTGACTGTCCAGCAACAAAAGGAAGAGAGTGGAGATTTCAGCTCATTTTCATGCCTGACCTGGAAGCCAGCCAAGAATGCCAGCAGTACCTCTGGACAATTTGAAAAGCTGTAAAAGAAAAAATAATCCTGAAGCCTCCAGCTAAAAGCCAGGGGTTACAAGAGAGATCCCAGAAACCCTGGGATGATGCAGAAAAGCAAGTTGTCTGGAGAGTGGGTCAGGAAACGAGTTGAAGCACACGCTATTCTCGGACGCAGCCAGCAATCACAGCTAACCGCAGAGGAGAGACATGCCACCTGCACCAGCCTGCTTTTACCACCACCCGGCCAAAAGCAGGATCACAAGATGTGTTTCAAGGCAAAGAGGTACCATGGTGGAAGCTGGCAGAAAGAACACGTAGATGAGACTGTTGGAGAGGTGGGCTGTCTTTCACCACACAAAGCTGGAAGCAAAAGCATGCTCATTTGGTCCTGACTGGCCGTTGAAATAGCTGTCAAGCCTACTGCTAAGGAAGCATTTCTCCAAGCTCACTCCTGAAAGCACACATCTTGCCAGGACCAAACAGGGAGAAGGCTGCAAATCCGCTCTTCTCTTCTGCAGTAGACTGCTGCTCTTGTAGCATGGTTAGCAGGTGAAAAGAAGTGCTTGGGCCCCAGCTAGCCCAAGGTACTCCCAGGGGACACAGCTGGACAAAACGGTCTCTTAGGTGTGCTTCTCCACACTCTTGCTGGGTGCCCTCCCTCCTACTGCCCCACGTTTGCCAAATCACAGCTTTGGAATGGGCTGGCAGGCACCCAAGCTTGTTCCTGGCTCTCGCAGGTAAACGCTTACTGCCAAGGAGATGTACTTTCCCTGGAAACAGCAATCCTCCCCCTCCTTGTCTCACATCCAACAGGGTGAGAGAGTCTCCCTGGCCAGAGAGCAGGCTTCCAGGCAGAGAAGGTGCTCAGAACTGGAGTACCCGTGAACATCAAGAGAAAGCAGGAACTGAACACCACTACTCCTTTGTGGGTTTGTGCAACAGGAATTAGACCACTTAGGAGACAGCCTCCAGCTCATTTGTTTATTATGAGGTGCCTAATGCATAATTAGGCAGGGGGCCCTGCCCTTCAAAGTCCCTCTTTTTTCAGCCTGTGCTCTAACCTTTTGATGAAAAACAGACAGAAGAAAGGAACCGAGTGTGTTTAGTACATGTAATATAAGCAGGTCTGGTAGCATGCTGATACTTCCCCATCTCCAAGGAGAGGATAACAGCTGTCTTGCTGCTTCAACCTCCTGCTCCTGAGCTGATTCACACAGTGTCTGAAAAAAATAAAGCTACGCCACAGTGCCTCCAAGCTGGGGGACAGGCAGAGGAGAGCATCTTGCACAAGCCTCATTACGCAGCCCTACACACAAAAAGTCCCACACCAACCACACTGTCCCTGCACGAATCATGACTCTTTCCTCATAGCATGATCCAGTCAAACATTCTGGTTTTTTCTAACACTTTGTTTTTATGCGAAAAAAAAACATTTTTCTTTTTACTTCAGTATTGCCATTTTCCTGGAGCACTAGAAGGTACGAGGCAAGGGAAGAGCTTCTCCTGAGAAACGCTCTGTCAGTCTTCCCACATCAGGCTGTTCCTGTTGCCTTCAAACAAGTGCAGGACATGGAGGTGGTCTCTCTCAGGGGCACCACCCATCTTGCCTTAGTTATGTTGGTCTCTGGTGTATTCACACAGTTCCTTGCAGGATCCCGTGATGTTTTCATACCGAGCAGGCATCCTTCAAGATGAAGTCGGGCCAGCTGGTTTTCCCTTACAGCATTCAGCCCTCTATGAAGCTCTGCCTTCTGGCAGTCTCTGCAGCGTGTATTGTCAGGCCTGGCAGCTCACCTGCGCTTCACGCTCCTTGCCACCCTCCCAGCAGCATGGGAAGGGGAGCTCGCCGCCACCGCTGCCTCAGCCCCACTCAGCATTTCCTAATGCTGGCAGCCACACACCCCAGTTCACATGGAGAGCAGCTCCCAGAGGGGACAGCAAATCAAGACAGACCCTCCGGCAGCTGCCCACTGCCTGCAAGCCTGGTGTACACTTTCTAAATACGCACACGACCCCACATAAGAGCTCGCTGACGCCACGGTGCCCCTCACCACAGTCTGCCCGCACAAGGACTGAGTCCTTTCTGAGCTCCCAGCTTCCAGCACTTAACGCGACTTTGTTCCATGTTCAGAGAACAGACCCAACAAATGTCATTCAAGCTGTTTTGCTCTGAAACAACAGAAGTGGGATGAAATCACCCGCAATCTCATAAAGTTGTGTTTCAGGTGCTGAGGGCAAGCAGAAGGGTATTTTTTTATTGCAACTAATTCAAAGCAAACAGAGAAATTCACATGCCTGGCACTGCAGTGAGACATCAGATCTACTTTAGATGATCTCCTGCAATGCTGACATTACACTGGGAGCTCAGCTCTGCACAGAGGAAAACAACTTCTGCAGTGATGGCAGCCACTTGTAACACAGATCCTCAAACCTGCTTCTCACAAGCACTAAGCACTACATTTGCTTCCATTTGGCATTTTTCCCACCCTCCTGGAAACACCATGGTTAAACAGTTGGCTTTTTTTCCAAAAAGTTGTAACTTAAAATAAACACAAAGTTTCTTTTGAAGATGAGAACTTAATCCCAATTTCAGTGATCATACACCTGCTAGAGGAATAGTGCTGCTCAGCACCCAGGCCCAGCATCTCCGCCACGGACAGGCAGACAGACACACAGAGCACTGGCAGCTGGGCAGCCACCTCCAGACACTGCCCATTCCTGCCTGGTGCCTGAAAGGGACCGATCTTCTGGAGTGAAGCACCCTGAGGCTCATCTCCTCCCATCACCATGGATATGCAGACATCTCCTGTTCAAACAGGAGCTGCCAAGGAAGGGAGTGAATGAGAAGAATCTGCAGCAGCAGTTGCTAAGGGTTATAAGCTGCTCTTGCAACAGAAGAGGACAGCTCAGAAAGACATTCTGACTCCAGATCTGACTTTTTATCCCACCACCCACCCAGCTTACAGCCCAAAGCCTTTGCAGGATACTGCTCCCCCTTATTTGGGTCATTGCCCATCAATGTGCACTGCTAACAAATTCAACAGCTGCAAATCAGGCAGGGAAAAAGGGGGTTTGAGATCTATGACTGCTTCATCTGGCCTACACCTGCATTTCTGGCATATGTGCAAAGTGCACCCAGATCACATTTTCTTCACCATGGATAGGGACCACAGGAATTGCCTGCATCGTGTGGAAAATGTACTCAATTGACTTCTACCAAGGACCAAGATCCTCTGTAAGACACCCTGAAAGGGGTAAGTGCTACCTCCCTAAGCAGGGTAACAGCCTGAGCTCTATTTCCTAATTATGTATGACCTGGAGGTCATCAAGGCAAGCCATCCAGCTCTCTTTTTCAACCAAGCGGGAGAACCATTAGCTACAGCAGGTAAACTCTACAGAGCAAAAACTGTCCTTCTGAATGTGTTTGTGTTAGGATTAGCACAACAGGGTCCCCTGACAAGCTCCCCAAGAAAAAAAAACAAAGGACGTATTTGCAGTGTTGAGGAGGCCTGTACAAACAGACAGTGCAAATGAACAAGAGCCCATGTTACCTTTCAACCCTCTTACTGGGTAGCACTAGGGGTTGCCCACCCTTCTCCCACATGTGAGCCCGGAGACACTCCTGCCCTGAGCATTATGCCCTTCAGCACTTACTGATGACAAAAGAAGGTGCAGTTTACACTTACTTTTACAGCTCCATTAAAAGGTGACCTGCAAATAAAAAAAAAAATCAAGCACATTTAGTATTATGTGCTGAATGCCCCCAAATAAACAGGATTAGAAGAGTATTCAGCCCTCATGTAAAAATTAGCCAAAAAAACTGGCACTGAATGTGTACTTCGATTTTACGGTCATGAAACAGAGTCCTTCCTAAGAGCAATGTAGTGAGCAGATCCTGACAACTACTGGCTTCACATTTCCACCTCTTGCTGCTTGCAGACAGCGAGCGTACTAGGATGGAGGTGTGGCAGAAATACTATTCCTTTGAATGTAATATTCCTGAAACGGCCACAAGAAATCTGGCAAAGGCGAGGGGACAGCGGGCAGGTCCCACTTCCCCCACTTTCTCTCTCCTCACCCTGCTAAAGCACCAAAGGCTATGGTTTCCAAATGCACTGACCTGACACTGGGCTAAACCCCATGCGGAGCCACTGGTGGATCAGACATCTTTGAAGATGAGGCTTTGAGATCTGTTAAAAATATTAGCAGTGCATTGCGCAGCTATAGGTAGAGCATTCCCCCCGTAAAATAACGGAACTCAACAGCTATTTCCAACTCGCAATCACCACTGGTCTCCCCTTTTCCTTCTGCGTTTGGCCCCACTTAACTGACTCCCTCCCCTTGGACCCAGCTCAGGAAAGCATTTCTGCACATGCTTAAAACCCACTGACTTCAACAGGAGATAAGCACATGCTTCAGTACTTGACTGGGGTGCTTAAATGAATGTAGACCTCTCCCACCAGTGCTCTTTTGTGCCAAATTTTGTACCGTTATTATCAATTACCCTGTATAAAGTGATGAAAAATTAGCCCATAAGTGATTTGATTACTTCATAGCTACTCCCATTCATTCTGACTTAAAAACATATGGATTAAGGGTTTTTCTGTCATGGTATTCTTATACCGCTCCCCCGCCACACAAGAGGAGGCTCTTAAGCATTGTGCCACAGTTCTCAAACAACCTTGCTCTCCCCCCAGTTCTTATTTGCCACTTCTCTAAAGTGAGGCTTCACAAAAAACTACATTAACCTACAGAACTACACTGCAGTGGTGTTCAGAAAGTTGTTCAAATAAGGTCTAGCACCTAGTTTCAAATCTCTTAAGTAAACAGTAACTTTGGTGACCTTGTGTCATCAAAACATGTTCTGGTACATGCTTACTGTTTGTCAGTGTCTTTAATTTGGCTTTTTTATTTCTCATTCTTTTGCAAAATCTGATACTGCTTTATAGGTGTCCAAGCTGTTAATGTAAATCAGCAACATTTTCCTACAACTATCCAAAAACTCTACTATAAAAACATTAAAAATATTCTTTTGTAAATACAAGTGTTAGAGCAACCAGAGGTGTGCACACTCACTACATCTAAATGTAGAATTTCAGGCAAATTGATTGACATTAACAAGAACCATTATTTAAACTACAAAAACAAACAAGTGAGTTATACCAATTCCTGCCAACAACAATTCTTTAGTTTTTAGTAGACTGATAAAGACATCTGCAATGGGTTAAGAAAGAATTTTAAAATAACTATAATTTTAGGCAGGAGATCTTTTAAATTAAAAGTGCTGGTGAACCAAGAAAAGGGAGTAGGTTATGCCAAATTCGCACTGACATTTTAGAAGAGGCAGATGAAGGAGTTGAACTGAAAGCACTGAACAAAAGCTGCTTGGGTTCATCATTTCTTCTTACCATCCTCCCTGAATAAATCCACCTACCTGATGTCTTTCTGCTTTCAGCTAAATACGCTGCTGACATGAAAGGCAGGTTTTCTCTTGCCTTGCCTGGGAAAAAGCATGCCAGAGAACAGTGTGCAGGCATGGTCATGCCCCACGTGCAGGCATGGGGGGGTCATGCCAGCGCTGTAGCCAGGAGCATGACTGACTACTAACAAAACAGAGGAAACCAGCCAGAAAAAAAATGCACAGTGTCTAAACCACAAAATAAACAAACAGAATAAAAACCCCAAACAACACTTCACTTGATTTCACATTGCCTATAATAACAGTGGACATCATAATTCAGAAAAATATGCCATCCCAGGAGCTTTCCATAAAGTACTACTAGCACGCCTTTTTGTTGTTGTCTGATCTAGCATCCTCCAAGCAGTCCTTCTGCTAATATTTCAGCATACAATTAAAAGAGGCTAATTGTGTATAGAGAGAACCATGCATGAAACAGCAGCATGGGGTCTGGCTGAGCCTCAGTCCCTCAGCAAGTGACTTCAAGGAGTTTTCAAGCACGCCAAGGAAGACAGCAGAACCACAGTAGAAACTACAGCAGACTGCTTGCCTATGAGCTATACACGCAGAAGTAATACTTAAATGAGACACCCTCTCTTGAACAATTAGAAGCATGATTCAAAAGGAAAAAAAAACCCTAAGACATACACACTGAAAGATTTAAATATTTTTTAATTACTCTATCGATTTATATTAATTTCAGCTATTTTCAGACACTCAACTGTTAGACTACTAAGCAACGCCATCTAGCGATGCTAGTTGGAAAAAATCCATGCTCCATCCTTTCTTTATTAAAAAGGTTCACTCTTGCAAAATTCTTGTTAGTGGAAGTACAGTTTCAGGAGGTGCAAAATTTTCAGTAGCTATGAGCATTTTCAAACCTACAGCATTAATATAGCAAAAAGGTCTGAACCATTTTATTTACCCTAACATTATTCACAGAACTGACAACAGAGACAGTGAGTTGGGTTAATCACATCAGAATTTAACCATGCACCATGTAGTCTTGAAATGATACAGGGATACAGTGCAAAGCCCAATAAATTACCTTCCGGTTTTGGGAATAGCTACAGATAGTACTTGTATGATAAAATAATTTACCTAAATTTTGAAGATTTCTGTCGGAGGTGTAAAATACCTGCTTGAAAAATGCTACCCCAGCCTTACAATCTCAAGGGAAAAGAAACTCTGTGCAGGTTCAAACTCTCTTCTTTAAGAGGTGAAACCACTCACTCAGTCATCTGCTGGCAGTAGCTGCTAGCTGTAATTAGCTTCTGGTGGAAATTGCCAGCAGACGCAACTAGAAGTTTAAATCAATTGGCTCTGCTTCCTCCTTACAAGAAAATTGGCGTTTCAGGGCTGCATTCCAGCGTGATGGATCTAAGAAACTAAAGCCAATTTGACAAGAAAGGGAAGTGTCCCTTTTCATGGCCTGCTTTAACCCTGAACATGCTGCATGTTCCTGGAGAGGATGTGTCATTTTTTCTTTTTCTTTTTTTTTGGAACCCCCAAATAAAGTAACTACAAATATACAACAAATATTCCACTGAAAAAAGCCAGTGTTCAGCCCCAATCATTTTCACTTGACACCTATGAAGATGGGAGAGGGAGGGACAAGATGCAAAAAGTCAGAAACTGAGAATAAAGGAAGCACGTGAAATGGGACTCACAAGAGGAAGCAGAGCCCAGTGCGTGGAAAGCCAAGCAAAACTTTCAAGCATCAGTACTGCAGCTGGTTCACACTCACCCCAAAGACCATGGGCTCATGACAGTTCTGCATTTTGGCTGCACAATATTGCATCTTTCAATAGTACCACAGTAACTACAGCACAGGTAACCTGCTCTCACCCTGCTCTGCTGCACACCCTGCTTTCCCCCAGTTTTCTGCATTTGATGACTATTTCATTACTTCAACATTCAGGGCTTCATCAGCCTGAAGCAGCGTAGGGGCTGTGCATTCCTGTGACCTGTCCTGATCTTGTCGTCCTTCATATAATCTTTGTCAAGCAGATACTGAATGTTCAGCTGTGATGAGTAAGTGGCATCATTGCTTTGCCAGCACTGGGCTTTGTTGTAAGTCTTGCTTGGATTTCACTTCCTTGTATCTAACTCCCAGGGCTACCTGGAGACCTCGAATGATAAAGAAACACTTCCCCAAGGCCACCATTATTTTGCAATGAAGATGTCTAACATGTAAGCAATCGTTTTCAACAAGATGATATCTATAACTCTTTAGAAATAACAACTTCTTCACAAATCATGTAAACATCTACGTCGGGGGCTGCCTAAAGTCTCCATGTCAATGGCACACATGCACACCTGCCTTATCAAACCTGGCGACACATACACAGTAGGGATTTCTGTCAGGCTTCCTTTCAGCACCCACCTTATCTGTATACTACAAAACTTAGCCAATGATGTCTTCAGGCTCACCAGAAAGTAACATGATTTGAGATATATAAGAAATTCACATGCAAAATATACTAAGTACAGCACTTACATGAAAGCTTAACGGAACAGGGAAGAGTTTAGTCAAGCAGAAACTCAACCATGGCCTTTTTTTGAGACTAGATAGACTGGTCACATTGTAAACTACTGGAATTATGTAGATCCTGCTACAACAAAGTGATGCTAGCAACTGTTTTGATGCTTTTCCTGAAAAGACACACAGTGACAGCACAGCAGAACTGCCACAACCACTCACACTTGAGCTGCGCCATATATGCATAACTCTTTCCTAAATATCTTTTAATACTCACTTTGTAACCCTACTTTAACACATCAGGCTCTGAAAAAGGTGTGTGTAGGGGTTATTCACCAGAACTTTTCTAGCAGATTAACCAGAAAAAATACGCGTGCACACGCTTGAGTATATTACTCACACACAGTATTACACTTTTCAGAAAGCAGGTTTAAGAGTACTCTAACAATTTTACTTCCTTTTAAAAAAGCCCATTTTAATATCAAATCTCTTCCAGTATGCTAGATGGCTTTAGCTAGATGGGATCTTTTCCCCTCCAATTAAGAAGAAAAAATTCTGTAGATCTAATCCTGCCTACAGGCTATCTTTTTCTTTCCTTTTTAAACAGCCAACATGTACTACTTAATTATAAATCTGGTGTTTTGCACAAAAAATGGGATCATTCTTAAGCTCTCTTCTGCTCTGTGTTCCTCTGTCCTAAAATTGAAAAGCTGTTTCCCAAGACTTTTATCATGTCTTTCCTGTTAAAGAGTTACTCTTCTTATTAAACAAGCAATAGGACAAATCCCGATTTCTTCTTTAAGCAGTGGAAAAGCAAAGTTTCCGCCAAAAAAATCTACATAGCCAAGAATGGTAGCTAATGTACATTCATTGCTTTCAAGGCTAAAGCAGTTTGCACCAGATAGGAATCTCACCCAGTAGCTGAAACTCCCCAAGACATATGCTCTTCAGAGAGACAGTGAGCAAGAGATTAATAGCTGTACAAATAGGAGCAGGGAAAACTGGACTCATATTTAGTCCAAGCATTTCCCACACACTTAAGCACTGTGGAGTGCTTAGCCCTCTAATACCCTGGTTTCACGCCGCGTGGCTCCATCCCCCAGGTGGTGTGGGGCTGTAGGACACAAATCAGTAGTTCAGCTCTGCCATAAGTAACATGAGCCTTAAGTCTTTCCTGATGGAAAGCAGGCGGCTGCCAAACCGAACGTGCTGCATACAGCGCCTGCATCGTTCTCTGCCTCTCCAAGTTACCATTCACTCAAAACTCAACATCGTCTTCACCCAAAGTATCTGTTTGAGCAGAAATATGGCCCATAGGCTTTGCTACTCCCATTGGAGATCTCAGCTCGGTTTCTGTATGCTTGCTCTTTTCTAAAGGGCAGAACAAAGAGAATATTTGGCTTTAAAAATGCCTCGGAAACTACAGATGAAAAATTACATGAAAGTGTACAGCTTTAATTACATCTCCCAAGGGGATGAGATAGCATTTTTGCATCCCATCTTGTCTTCTCTCTGCCCTGGAAATTCATGAGATGATCGGACATACAAATGTTCATATTTGTAGGGGAAAAAATGAAATGACCTACATTACATCCTCAGCAGATCATGTAAATAACAGGATGTAAAGTCTCACAGAATTAGTTTACATTTGAAACATTTTCAAAATATTGTTTTAGCTGGGTATAATAGACCACCATAAGATGTGACACACAGCAAACACAGGGCTGCAATTAAACAGCTGGCAAACAGCCAGGAAGAGATAAAGGCCCAGGCTGTCACTTGCTAGACAATATATATAGCTATTTTGGCAGCCAAAACCGAATGTGATAATTGAGCCATGACACATTAAAAAGGCACACAATTTCCAAGGAAAGAGTTCCTGAGCACTAAACAGGGAGCATCTATAGTGTGCTTACAGCGAACCAAGATTTAGGAGTAATAATGTGATCGGACTGATTACAATTCAGTGGTGCAAAGCCAACCTTGTTTAATGCACTGCACCACTGTAAGCAGTTATATACAACCAGATACAAAAATACACGTGTGAAGCTCACAAAGGCTGTCAGTACTAGAAACAATGGGAACCTGAGCAGTGTGTGGCACTGTCTTGAATTGTTTCTCTGCGTATTTTTTATATTAATAAGGATTTTATACAGCAGCATTCTTATCTACAGAAATTACAGTGCACTCGATTTGACTACCAACACCTGGAAAAGCCCCAATCTATATAATTTAGCTTTGAAATAAAAAAAAATATAATAATACATGAAGAGTCAATAACTCTTCAGAATCACACTTTTGCTGTAAAGAAAAGTGACTGTTTTGTTTAAGACATGAAGAACCTTAACACTGACAGCAATAGCTGTTTGGAAGACAAAGTCCAGCAGCTTTTCTAGTGTTTCAATGCATGTTTTGTTAAATAACCTAAGGACACAACAAACGAGCAAATGTACCAAATGAAGACACGGTTTTAAGTTAACACCCAACAGCTACATAAAGCCGCCTATAAATGCACTCCATCAAATTAACATGCTGACATCAATTGCATTTCCTTCTTGAGTAAATGACTTGAAAGCCTATATATATTGTCAGCCCCTAGTCCATTCATTCACTAACCTCCCACAAAGTGTAGGTACTTCATGATCTAAAATTACACTTATATAAAAGAGAAGCTAAATTTAGGCTCTGTAATAGGAAAATCCCTATGAAGAGTTTACTTCCTAATCTTATTCTAAATTTAACCACATTAAAGATGTATTCAGATAAAGACATGTACCTGCCCTAACCAAAAGTTGCAGTGTACCAAGAGAGCTTGAAAAAATTGTAACAATCCACTTTTAGGCCCACTAGCACCAATGATATCGAGAAGACAGTTGCACAGCTTTTCATAATGTCAATACCAATGAATCAGAACAGAGTCCAGTGATACCAGCAAAACTTTTGGAAATGATCCCCTTCACTGAGCATCACAGGAAAAGGTGAAAATACAGAGACATTGAGAAGGGGTCCCTTCGATTTAACCCAATTTCTTAATTCAAATAAAAATAACAAGGTGCTCTAAAACATGCAGATTTCCCCAAAACAAACTCCTATCCCACCTCAAACTCAGACGCCCAACACACACTTCCTGTCTAACAACCAGAGCAAACTGGCATTGCCATACTAGGTGAAAATGAAGAATCAGCATCAATACTTGACTTCGTACTAAAAACAGTACAAGAAACTGTAATAATTACATAATCTACTTTTACAAAATTATCTTTAATGGCTGTGATAGTAACTTCATTAAGTGTCAGTAAAGGAAATGAAAAAGCTTAAAGACGAGGTCAGAACATGTACTTTTGGCTGCTTCCTCAGGAGATGCATCAAATATGTTATTTCTATCTGAGGAACAGTGGACTCCTGAGGATAGCTGTTATGCAGTCCCAAAAAGAAAAATGAAATCATGATATGAATTTTTCTGACCCTCAAATTAAAAGGACCATAAGGGCACAATTGCAAGAATAAATGAGTTGATCTTTATCTGAAAATGTCATACTATTGCATGTATAAATGGCTATTATAATAGTGAAATATATTGAAGAAGTATAGTCTTTTTTTTTTTTTTGTCCCCAATACTGCAGCAGACACACAGGCATATTATTCCATAGGCTTTGCCAAGTGATGTTTAGTGGCAGCTGAAACAGGACTAATTCACACTCCCTTCAGAAAAGTGTTTAAACACACACACGCGCACGCACACACACACACAAGTTTTCCTGAAAAAGGTGAGAAAGGTATGGTGTGCTTTTTCTGACTCAGGGCCACAAAGCAGAAAGGCGGTAATCAAAAAGGTAGAAACAAAAGAGGAATGAACAGAAGTAAGTCCCAGTTAATTAAAATAGCTCATACACATGCCCTTGCTCAAATATCCTACGCAGTCTCAGTAAAAAAAAGAATTTTTTCATGGAATTTGTATTCCGGCCTGACTGTGAACAGCCAGTTATGAAAAGAGCTCTCATAGAATTAAATGTCATCAAAAAAGTAAATTTTCATACACATTAAGGGAAAGCATGATTGAAAACTGGTTTAGGACAAGAAAGAAACAAACAAACATAATTAGTTTTGCATTATGAGAACATTCGAGGACTGTGAATAAAACTGTGCCAGGCAGAAAAGGAAAGTGAGTAACAGAGATGAAGAGGAAAACTATAAGTAGGTAGGTTATTTACACCTACCAGGGAGTCAGGGAGTGTTTCCTATTAAGACTATGTTAACTCCATTCAACCTTTGGCCACTAATAATCAGCTGTAATTGCAAAAGAAACTTTGTCTGAAAATACAAGGAATTACAGGTAAAAGTTTTAACTCTTCTGCTGCATAGACTAGTAGCTGTAAAAAGGTGTGTCCCAGTATAATGCAGAGCACTAATCCTCCCCACAAAGTAGAATACCCTAGAGTAGATAATAACATTCTCCGCAAAGTAAATCCTCTCTTTATTTATACTCTGGCATGGTTTCCTGATATTTACATTTATTCAACAAGCCAAAAAATTACTCAGACTTATTTTTTCTTTATATTTCATGTTTAGAAGAACAGCAAAGCTCTGAGCACCTGGACCATAATTAAATCTATAATTCATCCACCAGCATGAAGTCTAATACACAAATAAATTAACTCCACCTGCTAGAAGAATTAATAATACCGGGAACAACTTATTGCAGATACCAAAAATGAGAACAAAAAGGGTTTATAGTAAAGCTTCTGTCTTTCAAACTTTACTTATGAAGACCTTTTTCCCCAAATTCCTATTCCACTGGCAATCCAGGCTCCAACATTAAAACTTTAGAGACTAGGAAAAAAATCAGAGAAACTGCTAACTGACAGGTTGAGAGGCACAACACCCATTAGCACAGTCATTTTGAGTCACGCTACAAGCAGACCATGGCTACACTATTAGCATGCTGGGCCAACACTGCTCCTCGCCGGGAGAAAGAGGTGCCCTTGGCTGGCGCTGTGCTGCTGGCTCTGGAGCAGAGCTGGGGTACCCAGAAACACGTTCTCTCCTAACGGAGTTTTCAGCCTCTTGGGACCACATGCGGCTGGTGCAATTTCCAACAGCACCCAAGATACTGCAGTTTATACACCTCCCCAGGACAGAAGAGCACAAAGGTGTGCTTCTCTGTCCTGTTCTGCATACAGACCGGATAAAAGCCAGGGTCTGGCTTGCACCTAGCTTAGAGACTGTAGTTGTACACACCAGCAGTGCCAGGATGACTCATGGTGCTTTGCACTCTGCCAGCTGACTTTGTACGGAACAGAGATGTTGCATATGGAAAGCACAAGCAGTTGCAGCACAGCATCTCACAGATGCTGCTTGTCAAGCATTCACTGCTAATGACATCTACTGCAGAACTAACGAGAACTGACCCCCTCAGTTTTGTGATCAGAGACCGACTTCAGAAAAAGATCAACAGACTTACTTTCAGAAATAATATTCAGTGCACTGCACGGACTGCTCACTGCACAACTTAGTGTTGCCTTTTTTTTCCTTCGTGCTTCAAAAGTCAATGGCACTTTGAAAGTTAACAAACCTGGAACGCTTCTGGGCATAAATGGATTTGGACTAAGACCTGGGGCAATACAGTCTCACGTAACTACCTGTTCTTCACACACTTTCAAGAAGCAGAAGAAAAAAAGATACTTCTATTGGGGCAGCAGTATTTTTCGAACAGCACTCTTGTCTTCCCACCTCCTGAAACTAGCTGCTATCACATTGGTGGGCATGTGTCATCTTTACTGGAAAGTTGCCCAGCCTGGATGGAGGATTTTAGAGGGGAGGTGTCCAGCATATCTCAGGTGTAGGAAGAGGTATGCTCACTGTCACTCCTGTCTCCTTACTCCCATATTTAAAAACAAAAAGAGAGTGCAAGCACAACTAAGTCTGACAATCCAGATAGGACATTTAATTTACATTTACTCTTCAAAGGTCAGAATCTGAATACAGGAGTAAAGAAAAATTAAGCGCATCAAATTTGCATTTGTCAGAAAACAAAAAAAAGAGTTCATAGAATCATAGAATAGTTTGGGTTGGAAGGAACCTTAAAGATCATCTAGTTCCAACCCCCCTGCCATGGGCAGGGACACCTTCCACTAGACCAAGCTGCTCAAAGCCCCATCCAACCTGGCCTTGAACACTTCCAGGGATGGGACATCCACAACTTCTCTGGGCAAGCTGTTCCAATGTCTCACCACCCTCACAGTAAAGAATTTCTTCCTAATATCTAATCTAAATCTACCTTCTTTCAGTTTAAACTGTTACACCTTGTCCTATCACTGCACTCCCTGATAAAGAGACCCGCTCCACCTTTCCTGTAGGCCCCCTTTAAATACTAGAAGGCCACTATAAGGTCTCCCTAGAGCCTTCTCTTCTCCAGGCTGAAAAACCTCAACTCTCTCAGCCTGTCTTCATAGGAGAGGTGCTCCAGACCCCTGATCATCTTCGTGGCCCTCCTCTGGACTCACTCCATGGGCCATAATGTCCATGTCCTTATGTTGGGGGCCCCAGAGCTGAACACAGTACTCCAGGTGGGGTCTCACAAGAGCAGAGTAGAGGGGGAGAATCACCTCCCTCGACCTGCTGGTCACTCTTCTTTTGACACAGCCCAGAATGTGACTGGCTTTCTGGGCTGCGAGCGCACATTGCTGGCTCATATTCAGTTTTTCATCCACTAATACCCCCAAGTCCTTCTTCCTCAGGGCTGCTCTCAGTCCACTCATTGTCCAGCCTGTATTTGTTCTTGGGATTGCCCCAACCCATCTGCAGGACCTTGTGCTTTGCCTTGTTGAACTTCATGAGGTTCACACAGGCCCACCTCTCAAGCCTGTCAAGGTCCCTCTGGATGGCATCCCTTCCCTCCAGCGTGTTGACCGACACCACACAGCTTGGTGTCATTGGCAAACTTGCTGAGGGTGCATTCGATCCCACTGTCCATGTTGCCAACAAAGATGTTAAACAGCACCGGTCCCAATACCGACTGTTACCAAAACCTCTCTTACAGTCCTGTCTAAGTGAAAAGTAGGCAGTAGGCATTTACAGCACAAATATCAAGCATGGCCTGCTCCCCAGCTAACAACACAGAGCAGCACACAGAGCAATTCAGAGGCGATGCAGCAGCCTAAATAGCATCCAGCAGGATGAGGATTCACATTCATTCACTGAATGACACAATCCTGTACTTAAGCAGCCTGCAGAAGGTACAGGTACCCGTTAGAAGAGAACGACCTGCCAGCACCCAGCCCTACCACCCTGATGGGACTCAGGCTTTTTCAGTCAGCAGCGCTGTACCAGGGAGCTCAACAATGCGATGTGCCCACAGCCACACGAACTGAGCAGCCAAGTTCAAAGATTTAGTTTTCCAATGTTACACAGAGCCTAGCTATTTGCAAGGACAGATTAATTCGGGCTTATGATTTTTAGGCTAGCAAAGCTTTGTCTGCCGCAGACTACAGAACTCCTCCCTATGCTTAAACAGGATAAGGACCCAGGGAATTTGAAATTTTCTAATAAAAACTCAGTGTGAGAGTTAAAACACCAGCACATAACTGTTTCACTAGTGATCACCTAACAGAAGCAGCCAGCAAACACGTCTGATCCATTCCACAACCCTCCTGCCTAACTCAATCCTTCACGTGCTTCAACTTTTTGCATCAAGCGCCAACCCAGATATGAGCGTACAAGGTAAAAAATTAAGCTCGCTCCATGCAAAGCTGAAGGTGCCACCATGTAGATTTAATAAAAAGATTAAAATTTTGCCTCAGCTTCTCCAGCACTTGAATTAGACTGGAGCGCAGAGACAGACCTGGCCACAGAGATGGTGACGCAGCTGGTACAGGGCCTCTCCACACCCACCGCCTGAAACAAAGCACTGAGCCAGAAAACCTCCACAATCCAAACGAGATAGTTTGTTGTGACCACCAATGCCCCTTAGGAAAGGGATAGAAAGAAACTTTAAGGAGAAGCTGAAAACACATGATAACTATTAACAAGCCAACAGTAACGTGATTTCTCACTGGTTGTGTCTGAAGGGATAGAAGGCTAAAGATGAAGAAGGTTAGCTAAAGCAGAAGAAACCTTTTCCATCTCTCCAGCCAAGAATTGCCTAATGGAAAGTGCCTAAAGTAGCAAACCTTTTAACTGTTAAAAAAGAAGAAAACAAACTTTAGGGGTTTTTTCCCCTCAACATTCTAATACCTTTTTAAAGAATCTACTACTGAAAATGGCCTTAAATACTTGATAACTAAGCTTCAGTGCTATAAACTCATGGTTCCACAGAAAAAGCTCAAAACATCTCACAGGTGGTTCTATACCTTGGCATCAACTAGCAGAACTTCCTTTTCACCTCTATTAAAACACTACAGAGAACAGTACGAATCACCATTGCATAGTGCCAGGCCAAATTAAGTTTATTAGCCCTTCAGCAAATAATTATTTCTAGCTTTATTTAGACATGGTATGTAAAGCATAGAAAAATCACACAAAAGACAAGTGTAATTCACAGGAAGTAACAGTTCCCAGTTCTTTCTGCCCATACCAGAATTATCAAAGTCTAACTGAAGACATGTTCTGACAGAGCTTGCTTTCTGTACAGAAAGAAAATAAAACTGATAACAAGACACTTATCTGATTAGTACAGCTCACATCTCTCTCTGTTTCCTCCATCCCTGACCCCACCTTCACTAATTTCTAGTAAGGCACACTTGCCATTGTATGGGAACTTTGCCCAGAATGCCCTTTATATCTAGGAAAACCACAGAGTGCTCAGCCTACAATAGGTGTTTTAGTACCGACAGCAACTATTGTCAGCTTGCCTTCTAACTGATAAGAAATTATTTTGTTTCTTCTATTCCTAAGACAAAAAACCCAAGCAGGCTTAACAAAAAACAAACACTTAAAATAATGCTAGTCTGTGGTATTACCATGAAAAATAAATACCCAGCCAAAACACTTGAAAGAAAAATGCTTTCACCATATTTGCTCTCAGAGAATCTAGAAAGTAATTGATTTCTCCAGGTATTGATCTATTTAAGGTTTGGTAATGTATATTGTCAAACAAATCACTGTTCTCTTACTGCTCTGTTCTGCTGATGCCCCTTTTACTTTAGTAACTTGTTTCCTTTTTAAAAAAACTAAGTTATGGTGTGTTTGCTCTGGTATAAGTAAGTACACCAGCTGCAATTCTGGCTTTCAGTTACTTAAAAAAAAAAGAAAAAAGAAAAAAAGAGGCAAACCAAACTAAAAAAAAATGAGGTAGCCAGGTTGCTATTGCAGTTCTTCACAGCACCCCAGCAATCCCAGCACTCTGTGGAGGAAAAGGAACGTGGAGCTAGGCACTACCTGGATGTATAAAATTTGTATGGGTATCATACAGAATATCTACTCCAGACAAGCAAACACTTTTGCAACCATAGACTTTACTTCAAATAGTTTATCATGTGCAGATCACCCTCTCAGATTTGATTACTGTTTAATCAAGCTTGTAGAATTTTAGGTTGTATACTATTTCTACCTTTTGCATAAGAAGTTTGTTTAATCACTCAGACTATGCTTAATATGCAGTATGTTGTGCTGTGTAACTTAGATCACTTAAATTTGCTTCCATGGGAATATAGTGTTTGTTACAGCGTTCATCACAAGTTGATTTTAGTCTCTTAAGACCTCTCTTTGCTTTTGCTTTATAGGCTAGAAATTAAACCACATTCATTTTTTTTCCCCAAGATGTTGAAGTCCAAAACTCTAAGCACAAAACTGGGCTTTGGCATAATGGGTTTGGTTCACTGGGCCCTTAAGGTGTTTGTAGAGGCACGTGTCGCTAAATCCATAATGTCCCATTTACGGCTTCTGCCATCGATATTAATGAAGTAGATACAGATATGCCCTAGGTATCTATGAACAAGTTAGGACGAGCACCAATGTACAATGATAACACAGAGCTCAATGTCAACTAACCATCCCTGTGCTACTTCATTTGTCCCATGGATCCTCCAGCCTGGATGAGGTCTCTGATGTTGAGATACCAGGGGGAAGGACAAAAGCTAGTTAAAGTACAAGCATACCCCAGGCAGTGACTGCACAGTAGACAAGTCCTTTGTTTGTTAGAAAAGGTGCCTGTGAGCAGGGAGGAATCTGGCTGTCCATTGTCTGCTACAATAGCTGCAGCTTCACAGCAAGAATCACCATCAGCTGAACATATCTCCTATTGCATAGCTACTAATCTATTATAAGGCTTTCCCGCCCCCCCTGAAACTCACTTTGCTCAAAGTGTTTACAGTCTAAATGCTTTACTTAAATTGCAAACAAAAATAGCTTTCTGCTGCTAACCTTCCCTTACAGAAAGGAAAACATCAATGGTTCTCTTTGCCATTTGTTTTCTACTTGTCCCACGGAATCTGACCTGCTGATGCTCTACTGATTTACTGTCTTCAATATTTTGGTGACTTCCATGTCTAGGCTTCAGAGTGAAGTGATAACCTGAGTTCAAACCTAAACCACCTCACTGCAGCTTCAAGCTCAATGGACTGACCTGGCATGACCAAGAACCTCCTCTTCTGCAGCACCCTGTACTGCTAATCCAGTCATGGAGTGGCTTGAGTGCTGGGCATAGCTACCTTTGCTCAAGCTGTGCTAATCAAGCGTCCACAAGTCAGGCTGGCTTTGCACTGAATGAAACCCTTAATTTGCTTACTGATTTCCAGCCCTGCCACTGAAGCTACATGAAGGGTTTCTGGCAAGGGAGGAGCCCACCTCAAAGACAATTGTGTTGTGAATCCTTGAGGCTGGCCTTTAGCTTTGCCGTCTGCTCTTTGCCTTCGTTGGCTACCTTCCCAGCGCCTGCACCCTTCTGCCTGCCTCAGAGAGGAACTACTGAAGTTTATAGCAGCATTAACTCATCCGCTGGAAACCTGCCAGGCTGCTTACATTTCCACTACAATCTTCTGAGCCCTGACTCCAGAGGGTGCTTAGAGATAGGATCCATGGTCAGAAGCAGTATGCTATACAACTGTTTTCTGATGTGCTTAGATCCATTTGGGGTGTTGTGCACAGATGCATTAGGCCTTGCGTATCTACTGCAAACTGCCTCTATGAAGCAGGGAAAAAGCATTCCTTGCTTTTGTTTATCTGTGTTACAGGTACTTATGTGCCTGTGGAACAAAAGCAGAGAATCCAAGTACAGAGCACATGGAGTATCAAAAAATCAGGATCTACTGCACAATCAGTGCTATTAGTTTCTCACAAAGGTGATATACCTCTGGAGAATCGATGACGTGTGCCTAGCTTATTTCTACTTAGCAGAACATGGCAACTTTGTGCAAGGAAAGTAGGATTGGACCCAAAATGAAACAAAGCCAAAATGCAGGGGAAAAAAAAAAAATCAGCAGAAAAATCACTAGATATTTGCTTTTTTAAATTGACAACAGGACAAAACCTGTGCAGTTCCAGTGACTTTTTAAATAATTGCTGTTACTGTTGTTGCATGAAATCATAGAACCTGTATATTTTCCAGGACGATTATACTACAAAACCCTGATTAAAATACAGTTTTTAAATGAAGGGAAAATCACTTCCTGATGAGCTTTCCTTTAACATTGTTATTTAAATCTTTTATCACAGATAGCTTGGTCAAACTAGTCCTCAAGAGGTCATTTAGTCCATTTCCTGCTTAAAGATAGAATCAACTGTATATAACTGCTCCTGCCAGTCATTTGTCTACACTTTGTTCTTAAAAAACTCTGGTGATGCAGATCCACCACCTCCTTACACATACTGTCTTTATAGCTAGGCATTCCTCATGTCTAAATTAGGTCTTTGCCTAAATTAGGTCTTCATTATGGCAATTTGAGTTGCTCTCCATAACTACCAGACAGGACCAGCAGCAATTGCCACATTTCCTTTGCAGCAACTTTCTTCTATAAGCAAAGATTATTCCTTCTTTCTTTTTCCTTTCTCTCTTTCTTTCCTCTGATCTGTATTCTTTCCATCTAGCCCATTTCACTTTGCAGTGTTGTGCTTAAAACTGGATAAAGTATTCCAGCTGGCCTTTACTAATGCTGAACCGAATGGGATGACTTTATATACCATGTCTCCAACACTTTTTCTTCTTTTTTTAAATACATCCTCCTATTGTGACTGTTGTTCTATTTATTTCTCTTGCTGTGGCCTCATATTGTTGATTCCTGGGAAGCACATGATTCTCAGAGTGGCTACACCTTTTCTGAAGAACTGCTCCTCATCCAGTCTTTTTTTCACCATGGATTTGTGCAGCTGATTATGCCTACTGAAGTGCTGTGCCTTGCAGTTCTCATTGTTAAATTACATGCTATTTTTAAGGTCACTTCCTATATTTGCTCATGTCACTTTGCATTCTAGTCCTGTCCTCCAATGTGCCTACAACCCCTTCCTCCCCACTGTTACCTGCAAATGCAGTATTTATATGCTCTAGTCCAGTATCCACATCAACAATGAAAACATCAATTACTTATGACTGCAGCATGGTCCTCTACAGACCCTCTCTACAAATTTGTCTCCCCTGAAAGTGACCCACTGGTAACTACAGGTCACCGTGGTGTTTCATCAAGGCAATCTCTCCCCTCATTTGTTTCCAGAAGTGATGCTTACAACAGTAGTTTCAACACTGTCAATTAAATCTGTATGAGTCCCTAAAAGATCTGGCCAGTCTGTTTTACAGTAAGTGCTATAAAATTAACAACTGCTTCAGCCACAGTTCTGAACTAGATAACAGTATAGTGCACTCTCTGCACAGGGAAAATTAATCCAAATTAATGCAAGCAGGCTAGGACTCGTTTATCACTAGCAGTTACTGGCTCAAAGTAAGGCATCAATTTAAAGTTACAGCATAGTTCCTGGCTAGCTTAATTGTATGCATGCTCCTGTCCTAGATGGCAGCTGGATATTCTTGCTCCTGCCTACTTAGCCCTGAACTCAGAAAACATGCTCAAGGTATTTTTCATTATGTCTGTATTACCTGTTTCGAAATGTTCCACATCTATGCAAATCCTAGTTACATCAGCTCCAGGAAATCTCCACACATCAGTTTTATATGAAGTAGTCAACTCATTTTAAATAAAGGGTTTAATGTAGTTCAGCTGATTCTCTTATATTTGCACTTTGTTAATTTTAATTAAAATTAGGTGTCCCAAGTCTATAAAAGTAAAGATCAAATCAAAGAGTAACTGATACACACAGACAAATCAGTCTGAGGGGGAAGCATTCAGTGTGCTAGGACCTTGCCATACATACTGTTTATCACAAACTAAATATGACAGGCTGGCAGTGGCAAGCAATGCACAGTTTGAGTGTAAAAAGAAATATAATATACACAGCATATTTTAATCAGTTTTATCACAGACCCTAAAAGGCCTTTGTACAGTTATACAAATGGATATTAGAAAAGCAGATTTGTCCTTAAGTCTAAGAAGGACACATTACTTCGTGGTTTTTACAAGTTTTTGCACAACAATGTTTAAAGAATTGTTTAAAAAACTGGTCCAGCTTGGGCTCTTCTATTGTTTCCAGATAAAACTGACATAATGAGGGTCAGTTTTCTAACACCAGTAGCTACAGTGAAAAGTGTTTTAACTATTTCTACAACTCTGGAGTAGATAGTCAGGCATGATTTTGTTGTTGTTGTTGTTTATTTTACAGTAATGCTAATGAAAAACAGTGAAGGATCTATACGACCTTTTGACTAACACAAAGACTTTTAAGAGCATGTACAACAGCACTGTGGACACTGCGTACACAAGTGCCTAACCTGCAAATCTGTAGGCATGAAAACTTACTCCCGTGAGTAGGTATGTTGATTTGTGTTGCATAACCCTGTCGTAATTATGCCACTGAGATTACTTGCATGAGAAATTCACTGTGTGGGGGTTGGTAAAAAACCTTGGTTTATAGCTTGCAAGAGGTCGATATTAGCACAGGGGAAGAAAAAACTTGAGGCATTTTGAGTTAGTGGATCTGTCATCTGCTCTGAACTGAAAAGAAAGTAATTTAAATATTCTCACAATTCAAAACATTCAGGAGTTACACAATCTTCCACTGTTGCATTTTTTTAATAAAAGCATGTTAAATAACAGTTGCACTCTAGCTCTACTTAACACTTAAATGTTTTACTGAAATGCCTTTCTAAATTAGTTTCATCCCTACTCCTTAAACAGTTTCACTGACTACTGGCAAATAAGGTAAAAGCCATTCTGCACATATAAAGATGGCAGAACCAGGCTGTTACTACAAATGGACAGAAATACAAAAACACCAGAATTCTGATTGCTGTGCTAAATTATACCGCTCCTTCCTACACTGACCTAGACTATACTCTTCTGGTAAAAAAGAGGGAGGGAAGAAAGAGAACGGAAGAAAATGCTTAGTAGAAATAATTTCAGATAAATCAAGGCTATCACTAGATAAACATATCTTTAAATCACTGTGAGATACTGATTTACGTTCAGCAGCTAACAATGAAGGAAATGCCTTAGAAGGAACCGCAGGACTATGTTCAGAGCTGGACAATACTAAAAAGTAGTATTTCAATATTCACTCAAGAGCTACTTCAAACATGTTCTTACAGGAGTTGTGAATGCTTTTCATTGTATTTTTGTAACTGCAACTGCAAACTTCTGTATAGGGAAGGAAGTGTTAGAAATAATCGTGTGGGTTTGTGTTCTCAGAACCATTCTGCAAACTTCACTTTTCTTGTAGCATGTATTTATTTCTCGGTGGTGAGAAAGTGCTGGGCAGGGAGAGACAATAAAAAGTATAATGTAACTATCAGAAGATACATTATCAAGTAGAGTTTGAGTGAAGCTTTTTAAACTTTGCTCATTCAGCTTCAGCACAGGCATTTTTGCACATACTCAGAACAAACTCTCTTACATACCTTAACCAACTTCTCCTTCTATAGGGATCTATTTAGTGTTCACAGTTGGGGTTTTCACTGCAGAGGTGTAAACAAGCAAAACTGACACCTTTTTTTTCTCAGTGAGACTCAATATTTAACAATATGAAGATGTTTGCCCAATAAGAAATTAACAGAATAAACACAAAACTGGGGGACTGCCATTGAACTGAAAAGCCAACAGCTTGACTGGAAAAAAACAAGTACATGTGAAGACTTCGACACACATTTGTGCTACTGTATAGGGGCCTGGTATTTGACTGCATTCAGAATATTCTTCCTCCTACTGATTTCAGAAAAGCAACAGAACTAACGCCTGGCTTTGACAAAGGAGAGATGGAAACTTAATACATTGGAGAGACAAAGGAATGGATTGACTTATTCATATCCTGGTGCGTCTGACAAAATGCTTTGTGTGAACAATCCCTACTCTGAAGGGAGGGAGGAAAAATCCAGCCGAGTTAGTTTGAATCACCTATTTAAACCATTTAAGCAAACTTGGATGATTTTTTTTCTTCTCCTCCCTGGGGAGAACTATGGAGTAATCACGTGAATCTGCTTCACTTACTGACTGGAGTAGTCACCTCCATGGCAGAACTGGAGCAAACCACAGCTGTGCAGTAACATCTTCAACAGGCACAACTGTTTGCAGAGTAAACATTTGCCTATAACCTTACTGTAGATAAAGTATGTTAACAAAAGGAAGGCTTCTACCAGCTTAGCTGCGGCACTTTCCTCGCTAACACAAGGCTGCGTTAGCTCAAATCCAGCACTACCTCTGCATGTGGAAGAGCCTGCACCACCAGCACAATTGTTCATTGCTCCTCATTGTTTCAGACAGCTCAATTGAAAGAGCTTAAATTGCTGGTCTGAAGGATACCTTCACAATATTGCTTTAAATACATACTGCAATGCTTCCCCACTGATGGGGTAATAACCACAGTGAGACAGTTACAAACATCTGGATTCATGGGTCCATAACTAAACCAGTAATAGCATTCGTCTGCCAGGGTTTTGCAGGCATTTTTCTTTGTGTCAAGCTCCAGACCATGGGGTTGGGTTGGCAACACTCTGCAGTGTAGAATTAGCCCAAGATGTGGCAGTAATGAAAGGGACAAATGCAGTCCTAAGGAAGCAGAAGAACCCTGTATTAAAACAAAACCCCTACATGTCTTGCTCCCATTGTGCTCAGTACACATACTTTGGAGTGTTATTTTAAAATAAGTAATTTTAAAATTAACTACTCATAAATTATCAACCTACTTGCAAGTCAAAGAGAGGCTACAAACAGCAAAATCATCAGCTGCTACCTTTTGTAGTATTGCTCAAGAAATCACATTAGTATATATTAGCATACAAGGCCTGCAAATAAATAGTAATCGAGATAGTAATCCCTATCAAGGAAAATCTTTTCAACAGATCTATCAGGTCAGGCACTCACTAGCTAGAGGATGAGATAGAGCAGGGAGTCTTTGGGACGATTCAAGCAGCTCTCCCTTGCTAAGAATTCCCATTTCCTAGCAGCTACAAAGGAGGAAAGTTGTCTCTCTGACCAGTGCTCTAAGGCACGTCCTTTGTCCAGCCTTTCTTCTTTTTTTTTAACCACTTGCTTTCAGATGTCTGATATTTAATTTAACAAGGAGATTAAAGCCAACTGACAGAACAGAATGTAAAATGCATGGGAAAGATGCACTATCTTAACTCACCTCTTTTTAAACCACATGAATTAAGCTCTGAGTGGTGTTTGCTTTCATTTCCTGGCATGGGTGTTACTAAATTTACTTAATACTGGGTTGAACTTCAAAAACTTTCCCATGAAGATGAACAATGATTAATTTGGGGATGGAAATGAGGAGGAGTGAGGGAAGAAGACAGGGAGTACTCATTTTTGCTATTGTGGATCAGCAGGGCAGCCAGGAACATCTAACGGAAGCTGCCATAAATCACAGTACCCCTGGGAACGGCCTCACTTGTGCCAACCCTAAAATCCAGGAAGTACAAGGAGCGTCAGAGCTGGCTGTGCCCTGCTCCACCTGAGCTGCAGCCTCCAAGTTGGGCAGGTCAGAACAGCAGCCACAGATATAACCTTAACTGCAGAGCAGTGACCTCTGATCTAAACAGTTCTATGCCATGAACTGAAAATAGTTATTCCAGGTATGTCAAACCTATTTAAGAGCATCCCTGCAGCCCAGATTTGCCATGCATTATGTGCAAGATCTTTGCAGCATTTTCCTGAGAATGTATAACGGTGGGGTTTGGCACACTTCCATACCTTGAAGTATGTGTAAGTGCTTGGCCATGGTTTGAAATTGAGCTGCCTAGGAGCAACAGGGCCAAGACCTTTTTAGATTTGCTTTATGCTATTAAAAGCACAAAAGAAATTAAATACAGCACACAGCACCAAGTAGCACAGCTCTGAGTTAAGCCAGCAAAAGCAAGAAAAAAACAGGATCAGACACCTGTGTCCTCAGTTTACCTATCTGTCCTAGTGCTGTGCTGCGTGTTGGACAGTAACTGACTCATTTCAGGCTCTTCTGTTGGACAGGAGAAAACATGAGGAAAAAGGAGTGCTTAATTTCCCTCCAACACCTTTAGTGGCTTAAAACCATATCTAATTTTATTGGTTTTGATGTTCTATCTTTCTTGGAATTCACACCAAAATCACAGGAATTTAAAGTATTACTGTATGTTAAAGAGTAAAGCTATCAGCATAAAGATACTAAGTTTTATACTTGGTACCTCCAAGATGCAGTTCTTATTCGCTGCCCACAAACATGACAATGTGATGCATGACAACACATTTTTTCTAACAGTTCATTGTCCAATTAAAAGAATCAGAAATCAATCCCTACTGTTGAGACAAGCAAGCAAAAAACTGCTATTTAGACATTTTTCCTGCGCCTGTCATTCTGCTATTCCAGTGCCTAAAATAGAAGTTAATGTGCAGCCCAGGCCTGCTCAGCACACCCAGGAATGGGGCTCTCTTGGGGCTCTGCATTTTTATAAAACAGATGTTATAGCAATAAATATGAGTGTGGGAAATTTAACTGCTGAGGAAACCTACACCTCTTTTGCATGAGAATCACAGTGCAACCAGTTGGTGTCATTTTAAAGTAGCTAAATCAGCCACAGATCACTGCAATGGAGTGACTCCACGTGCAGTTAAACTGGCAGGTGAGAAGTGGCAGCAGCTCTCAGTGTTTAACACAGAGGAGTTCAACATACTTTTCAGTACTTGTACTGTACCCTATTAAAGTAACATTTAATGTTTTATATGTGATAATTCATATTTTTAAAATTGCTAATTTTTTATCACTTATGTAACTGAGTAACCAGAGTTGGAGTAATGTCCAAGAGCATCGGTTGTCAGTTGTATTCTTGTGAAGCCTGCAACATGTGGACTGCAAATGATAAGGGTGTGCTCTAGAACTGGTGGAGAAACAACTTTGCATGAAGAAGTCTCTTTGGGAGAACTTATGACAAGGTTTTTTATTTTTAAAGCACATGTGAATATGCCCAAGATACACAAGCTTTTAAATGTTTGTTTTGGTTTTTTTAATTCTTTTTCTTTTACAAGAAATGTAATAAGTAGCGTTCTGCTGCTTGTTGCATGATGAGCAATGAAGAGGTGTCATATGCCTGCTGTGTCAGTCTGTTGCCTAATCTGTGCTACTACACCCTGTAAGAAAGCGTGCTACAAGCTTTAACTGCTCTGCACATAACACACAGCTGCATTTACCTCCTAATACCAGAAACGCTTCTTCTAACAAGTCAATTCCATTGTAACGGTAAACCTTCGGGCACTGAAACTCTGTTCAAACTGTTCATCCTGAAAACCCAGAATTTCTGTTACAGAAGCCAATATCTCTTGTAAATATTTTTTATTTTGCAAAAGGTAAAAATGCACTCATCATACAGTTGCCATTGAGTAAAAGGGTTAAATTTCTCTTAAAAAATACTTATGGGAACAGAAGCGCTCACTTCCTCACTGGCAAAAAAATAATCTTTTCCCCTACGCTCTGTAGGAGAGAAACTTGAATAATTTTAGACACATTGGGGGGTTTTCATCATTCTCAACAGCATTCCTGGGCATCTGGTAGTACCAGCTCACAAGAAAAACTCTCAGCAACACTTTTGTGCTAATACGAGAGGAACATGTTTTCCCAAGGAACTAAATATCAGATGGTATTGGAGAGTGTGAGGGGGGAGGCTTCTCCTTCTAAAAGCCAAGCTGTAACTTGCTGTACCCGAAACTGCTACAATTATCTTTTTAGCAACTGTAACGCAAAGTGTTGGTGTTCTATTTCATTTAAATACTTGTCTCCTACCATGACTGCTTTGAGGATCCAAGTATAAAGTGCATGACCAACACAGAACTAGGTCCCAGTAATTTATTAAAAGTTATTTAAAACAGTTATTTAAAAACAAAACATCCCCCCCTTAAAAAAACCAAACCAAACCAAACCAAACCAAACCAAAAAACTTCAAACCCAACAGACATTTGCTCTCTTGACAGAGCTTGCCTCTGTTGAAGAGGGAGAGCCACTGACCCTGCGTGCAAATACATCAGGCTGCCACAGGCAATCTACAGCACAGTCCTTAGGGTAAGACACCTTTACCACAAATTCAATAAAACACAGCTCTGGTTAGTCCCTGCTCTCATGGACTAGTCAGATAGGAGAACAACTCACATTTTACTGAATTTGCAAGACCTGCACCAAACCTTTCCAACTATTCAAAAAGCCAAACAATTCCAACATAAAATCAGAAAGCACTTCCAGCACTATTTTAAACGTGTACAAGGCTCGCTGTTACACATCAGCTATTAATCTGAAGGTACCTTGCAGTCAGAAATCTTACTGAGATGCATCAAATAAAAGCAACATTATTCAAATGTAGCTTTACTGCAAATCTGAACACTGGATGCTTACAGCTAATGAGAATTTTTATGCATCCTTTAAACAAAAGTAAAACATGCAAAAGACTTAAAGAAATTAGCTAGCTATGCTACTATTAACTTTCCTACAGATCAAGTGCTCCAGTTGCCATCACTTTATCAAAGACTAAATCACTCAATCTTCCAAGCTTACAATTTCATTTTCTAAAACCTTACAGAAGTGTCTCCCAAGTTGGGAACTTCCTTAAAAATATTCTATATCAAGAGTCTACAACTTTGACCAACGGACACATAAATTTAAAGGCAATACTTCATTTCATCTAACTGTTAAGCAACATACTAAGAGAAAGCATATAAAAATCACATATGGTTCTTTACTTCAGAATGAAGTGATAACCCTACGAACCTGGCACTCAAAAAGCCAGTTCAAACTACATGCAGACATTAAGTTGAAAGCTTCAGTGGATTCTGAAGTTCACATAATGAATGTTTCACGAAGGCAGTGACCAGCTACGAAAAACAAACTGAATACACTTTACTATGCACATCAATCACTAATGACTACGCCTCCAACATGCAGACAAAATAGCAAACTTCAATATCAAATGTTCCCTATGCTTGTTCAATCTGCTGTACACAGTTTTTGTCTAACAGTCAGCAGCTGTAAACACTAAGTTTCCCATTTGTTAGCCTAAGCACATTAATCTCCTATCACCGTCCACAATTTAAGAAACCGTTACATACCTGCAGTTAGGAGGAGGATCAAGGGTGATTTCAGCTAGCTCCTTCTGGATTCTGTTGGTGAAATGAGAACAGACACAAAGCATTTGAGATAGTCTATAGAATAAATCAGGGAATTACACTGCCCTCTACCACCATGCAGTTAAATGCAAGATTGGCTTTGCCTTCAGTAATGCTAACATGGCTGCTTCCTCTTTGTTCTCAGAGGCATAACCCAAATCCCACAGCTGAGAAACTTTGCAGCTTTTTTCCTGCTCCACGCTGTATGTACGCAGAACACTTACAACTGAGTTGGGTAGAAATGTCCCACAAGTATTCAGAAAAGTAACTCTTTTTCACATCCAAGCACTTTTTACCAGAGAGATTTTCTTTTCAAGCTAATATGCAAATGAGGCAAGGGGGGGGAGGGGGGCTGCACAGGCAGATTTGACAATGACTTTAAACCAGCACTACAGACCTGTGACTGAGGCTGAAAAAGTGAACCGTGCTGGCAGCAGACTCACTCTTTTCACAATATTTTACCTATTACTTTGCAGTGTGTTTAAAAAGTGGATTTGCAGATCTGCCAGGCTGTTTTCTGTTACTGGAATAATCTCTCTGGATCAACTTTGCTTCTCTCCACACCTTCTGCTGTCTTTCCTCCCCCAACCTTATACAGTAGCTGTATTTACATGACAAAAAGTGATATAATAACTTGAAATAATCTGTGCTTAGCTTTACTCTATTACAACCATTCCCAAGGTGTTAAGATCCGGAAGAGGAATACCAAAAACTTTTTGTCAATTTAATTGTTTATTCAGGTACATAAGAGGTGTAATTTCAAAAGACGCATGGTAAATTCCTCTTAAAAATATCAAATAAGACTTCTCTTCAGAAGAGCACCCATACGAGCAAGACCATGAATTTCACGTGAATAGCAAGTGTTAAAACATGCGCTAAGAGAAACTGCTCTGCATGCCCTTGCACTAGCACCAGTAAGTTCAGGCAGACAAATTAACTATTTGACATGTATGGAATTAGACTTGCAACAATTAATTGAAATAAAGGCAAGAGGGGAAAACTCAGTCTCGAAAGCCTGCATCTCAGGCTTTTCAAAAAAGATAAGGAATAACAAATTACAAAGCCTACATAGTAGTTCCAGAACTTTTCTTTCATCAGCTAGTCCTATTTTAAAGGGTTTCTTTAACAAGCTCAAAAGTCATCAAAGCCCCCCAGTCATACTCTGCAGCAATTTTAACACATTTCAAGTATAAGTAATTACTGAATTTAATACAATACAAAATTACTAAAGTGTTCCTAAAAGTTAGAACTACAGTATTCACGCTGAATAAGCAAAACTTGAAGCTACTACGGCTACTCTACAGCTTTTTTCTTGCTACCGGATATTTGCAAATGTTTATAAAGAAAAGCAGCTCCAGGGAAAGGACTGGAAAGCTACATCTCCGAAGACCACTGGAATCAAGGGATTTAGAGTTTGCTTATCTCACACAGCTGAACTTACAGAAGATTATCAGAGCACATGTCTTGAGAGCTGGACTGCCAGTAACCTCACATGCAAATAAAAATGCCACAGATATAAATAAACAAGGTTTCTGAAGATTTTGATACTTAAAAGGTAGAGGCTACCTGTAGAACCCCATGGTTTGAATCTGCAGATCCTAAGGGAGAAAACTCGCCTAAGTTTCTCCTGAAAGAACTGCAGAACGAATCCATTCCTTCAAGGTGTGCAAGGCTCTCCCATGCATTGACATGAAAAGCTAGTCATAAGGCCCACGGAAGCCACTGGGGTTTTGTGCCTTCTTTAATTAAAGAGCATTGCTTGTCATCAGTCTACAGACCACAATAAAATACACCAGGAGGACTCCACCCTATACCAATCAAGCATGGAAACCTAACTCTGAAAAAGACAGCCGAGGCTGACCCTCTCTCGCGCATTTCTGCAAATAGGAAAGGTATTTAGGTGCCCCCCCAGCCAGTCTGTAAGTTACCATGTTCTCAAACAACTCTTCAAAAGATGTATGACAAGTCTGTGTAATTATTACCCGAGTAAGACTTGGATTAATGAAGATACTGCCTGGCAGGCTCCTGTACTACAAAAGTTGGTACTTTCTGCTTTCCACCCAGCTTTACAAGAAGGACCCCCCTGCCTTGAAAAGCGCAATGCAAACACTGTGCTTCAAAACACTATGCAAAAATACTATGGAATGTTTTACTGTCCGCTTTACCTTTTAGCACTAGTAGATAGCTTAGCAGTAGTTTTGCTGGATAGTTTGGTGTTCTTCTTCTGCTGGGTGGCAGAGGGTTTTCGTTCTTCTTGCTCTTCGGGTTCGGGTGCAGGTGGATCCCTCTGATCGGCATCTGAACTACCGCTGCTGGTACTCGGACTTTCATCGTCTGACCTCTGCCTATCACTGGACATCGTGGGGAGCTTTTTTGGGGGAAGGAGAGGAAGTGAGGCAGAGTAAATACAACAGGCAGGACTCTCTCTTGCCATTCCCCAAGTTCCAGAGAACACTTTAATCGGTGACAACTCCGTTTCACTGAGAAATTAACCAAAATATACTTCTTTGTCTCGTCCCCAAGGGCTGCAGTTTGACAGCTACAAAGCAATATTTACACTTCTGAAAATACAGATATTTCCAATTTTTAAACCCACTTGCATTTTTTTCATACTTCAAACAATATGCCAATTGTCGACTTTGTTCTAAGGCATGAGACAGATTTAGCAGGGTACTTAGGCAATGAACATTAATAACTTATGACACATTGTAAATAACAGACCTCACTGAAAATGTTTTTTAAAAAGTCACTAATACCCTGTAAATATTTACACTGGAGCAGAGCATTTTATTGGGTCCAAACGCCAGATCCCCCCTCTCCCCCTCTCTCTGAGAAAATATATTGCCAATAACACTTGGGTTGATTTCAGATGGAAACGTACACTTGCTCTGTGCATTTAAAGGGCTGGGTTGGGGGGGGGGGGGGACGACGACACGACTCGACACGACACGACACGAGGGTTTTTTTGTTGTTGTTGTTGTTGTTGTTGCTGTTTTAAAAGGGAAAAGCCCCGAGATGCCTTTAAAGCAACTCGGGCAGCAGCAGCCCCGGTTATTTACATGGCCAGCAGCGAGAACTGCATTTGGCCACCACAGAGCTGCCGGAGGGGGAAGAAGCATAATTCAAACTGCACCTTCTGCACAGCTCTCCCCGCCGCCGCTCCCCGCGCCGCTCCACCAGCCAGACCGACATTTTTCCGCCGATCGCGGGCGGGGGGGGGGGGGGGGGGGGGGAGGGGGCTGCCCCGGCGGCCGGGGGGGGCCGAGGAGGAGCGCGGCGGGGAGCTGCGGCAGGGCTGGAGGCGGCCGGCCGCCCGCCCGGCCGCGCTTTGTGGGGAGAGCCCGGCGCGGCTCGGCGCGGCTCGGCTCGGCTGGGCTCGGCGCGGCGGGCGGCGGCGGCTCGGCCGGCCCCGCACCGCACCGTGCGTGTGCACCAAGTGAGGCGTGAACTCAGGCCGGCTCCGCGCCCCCGGCCGCCGCCAGGCAGCGAGCGCCGAAAACAAGAACAAAGCTCCTCTACCAGCCCCCCCGCCTCCTCCCCGCCTCCCCCCACCGCGCTCGCCCAGCCGCCGCGGCAGCCGCCTCGCCCGCCTCTCCCTTACCTTCGCCGGCGTCCTGTCCCGCTGCTGGGTCGGAGGGGCGGGATGGCGGGGGGCCGGGCCGGGCCCGCGGCGCCCGAGGAGGGGGACGGAGGCGGCCGGGGGGCTATACGGCGGCGGCGGCGGCTCTGTGGCCGGGCAGTGTGGAACATTGAGAGCCGGAGCAGGGGGGGACGGGGGGAGGCGCGGTGCGGCCCCGCGGCCGGCGGGTGGCGCTGGCGGGCCCCGCTCTGCGGCGCGGGCTCCCGCGGCGGGCCGGGGGGCCGGGGCGGAGGGGGGGGGGGACGACGGCGGCGGCGGCGGGGACGCGCGCCGGCGGGGCGGGGGAGGGGGCGCCGGCCGCCCCCGGCCTCCCGCCTCCTCCGCCCGCCGCCGCGCCCGCGGCTGCTGCCGGCGGAGCTGCCGGCCAGCGGGGGGGGGGGGGAGGGGAGAGGGGGCGCTCGCTCCCGCCTGGCGGCCGCCGGAGCGCGCCCCCCTCCGGGCCGGGGTGCGCGCAGGCGCTCTCCCGCCGCGGCCGAGGGCGCGCGTGCTCCGGGCCGGGCAAGGACAAAGCGGCGGCGCGCGGCGGCGCGCGGTGGCGGGGGGGGGGCCCTCGACGGCCGCTCGGCCCGGCCCGGCCCGGCCCGGCCCGCTCCGCTCCGCGGCCTCCCTCCGCCGCCAGCCGCCGGCTGAGCCCGCGTCCCGACGGGCTCCTGCCTCCAGCCCGCCGGCGCCTGCCGGGCGCCGCCGCGGGCTTCGCCAGGCCGGTGCCGCCCGACGGCTGCACCCCGGTGGCGGCCGTGGGGCCTCCACCACTCCCGGCCTCCTCAGCCGCCGCGGCCTCGCACCTCGCGCCTCCTCGCACCTCGCGCCTCCTCGCACCTCGTGCCACCTCGCACCTCGCGTCACCTCGCAGCCTCGTGCCTTGCGCCCGGCGCCGGCGCAGGGACGGACGCTGGCCGCCGACGCAGGAATGGGGCCGCTGGTGGTCTCTCAGCCCGCCGTTACCTCCCTCACCTGTTCCCCTCCGAAAAAGCTCCGCGCTTGGCGCGTCTTCACCCATGGGAACTGGAGACGCTCCGCTGTCCGGCATAGCGTCTCCGCGGGAGCCCCAGCAGCGGAGTGGCGGCCCTGGCCGTCCTGCCGAGCAAGCCCCGCACGGGGCTGAGGAGACCCAGCGTGCCGGGAGAGCCTGCGCCGTGAAACACGGTGCTGCACCCCCGCTGCAGCAGGAGTGCCACCCCGCAGCCTCGCCGCTCCTAGTAGGAGCGTTCGGGATTAAAAACAGAATTAGGAGTCGTTCTGCGAGCAGCCAGCGTCCCAAATTCTGAATGTTTTAAAGAAGAGAGGGGATAATCATCGCTAGCGGTTGTGGTAGGTGTCACAGGAAGATGGTATAGGATGGAGACTTAGTGTATTTTCTGGCCCGTCACGAATGCGCTCCTGCGTACTTGAACAGCTTTTCACAACGTGCACCTGGCGTGTGCCGTGTGGTAAAAGCAATCCACCAGTTGAAATAACGTAAATATTCCAAACTTGGAGCCTGATCGTACTGGCAATAAAATCCACTTGTAAAAGAAGATTCATTCTCTCTGTTGAAAATTAGACGAGGCTGTGGATAACTGGCTTCAGCAGAGAAGGAATTAACAATTACTGTAAACGTTTGTGCTATTTACATGAAATCTCAGGCTAACGTTGCTGTCCGGCACAAGGGCTTTCGCCTCGATGGCTTTTATCTCAAGGGCTTTCATTATCAACAGCCTAATGACTTAAAAGTACTGTGTTTCCTTAGCTTGTGCAGATCCAGGGGTCAGAGAGTATATATTGTGCTCTAAAGGGAATAAACAATTGGTGTGTCAGGGAATACCCTTCTCTGGGTAGCTGAAGTTAGCTCAGTTGAAAAGTATGCTCAAGATTTGGCGAGAGAGTTGAGTGATGTGATGTGGAGGAATACTGGAGGTTTGTTTGTTAAAGTAGGCTATGGAGAATTCCCAGATCACCACTACAGGCAATTTGCCCCTGAGGTATGCTGTAGAAAATTCCTAGCATAAACAGTATCTGGCATGATGAGCAATCTGGGCATAATTAGTAAAAGGGAAGCACGGCAATATCAAAAATCTATCAGTCAGCACCGAGAGCCTTTTTTTTTCTTTTTTTTTTTTTTTTCTCCCCATTCTGTTGATGATGCTCAGGATGAGGCTTGCTGGAGCTTTGAAAGTCAGGATTAAGTGTTTAAATTTCTAGTTTATTTCAGGTGAAAATTAACACAGGCCTCCAAAAAAAAGTACTAGAAGAGCGTGCATCTACCGAATGGAAGTAAATTGGTCAAGGGTTGCACGCCACGCCAGCTGTTACACATTGTGTGGCTTCTGTGGCTTTCAGGATCCAAAGTGAAAAAAGAAGGCCCATTTAGCAGAGACTAATTGAAAAGCTAGCCTAGATTTTATTTTTTCCCGGTCTTTTGTACCTTATTAAGACAGGTTTACTACAGCAACGTGTGTGTATAACAGATGTTTATTTGAATGAATACTCATTCATTTGACATCAGGTCTCAAAGGATGACACTCTCTTCTTATGAGGTTGTATTTTCCTTGGGTGTATTTGTTACGTTGTCAACCATAGGAAAAGTACTGCGCCGAGAGGTACGGTACAGTTTGTAGGAGAGGGAGAAATGCCAATTTTAATAGCCATTGTTACAAAGCTACATATCACGATCTCTCTGGCTTTTCATATCCCTCGTGGACATCAGTGTAATTTTAACTGATGTACCCATCGTGAATGCTTTTTCTCTGGCAGTTTATTGGGTACTTGAACTGTGAAAGTGCAGCTGGTATTGTGAAGTGCAGAGCGTTCCTAAGGACCATTCAGACTTGTCTGAACAGTCCTGGGCACTCTGGAGTGGCTAAGGCCTGCATTTTTTTCCCCAATCAGTTGCCTTTGTTTGTGTTTGTTTTGTTTTGTTTTGTTTTTTCACAAGCCCTGCTCCCAAAGGCGGTTGATGTTTTTTCAGAAGCCCAATGTCTTTTTGGCTATGTCTCCATCCCTCTTCTGTCAGAGCACAGGTATGAAGTTACTGTCAGCATCCAGAGGTTTAACAGCTGCTTTGGGCCACATAGACATCTGAAAATATTTTTATAGGTTTAGGAATTCACAGTTCAGTCTCCTCCATCTGACATGAAATTCTGTGATAGCAAACAACTCAATGCCTGGCACCAGAACTAGCGTGAAAGGCATTTTCCTCTTCTCACAAGAAAACTATGAGGATGGAAAAATCATTGCTCGATCTCCTTGCCCCTACCATTTTAAGGGTGTACAGATTGTAAAATAAGGCCAGCATACATTTTTCATGATTAAGAGCAGCTCAGTTGAAAATACTACTTAATGTTTACAGTCATACACTCCATCTTCTTTATCACAAAATCATTGTTTCCTGACAGTAAATATATCTCCAACTAGCAATGCATCTTTCTGTTCTATGTGTGTTCCCATACCAGGCTGTGTTGTTAAAGCACCTGTTGGAGCTCTACTACAACACTGTAGCTAGATGGGCACAAACTGCAGAACCAGGAAATGAACAAAATTTTTTTTTACAAGTAGATGGAGTAAAATTTAGATTGTTGTTTTTATTATTAATTAGTGTCATAGTAACAACTAGTGCTCCTTGCAAGGTAGATCCTGTACAAATACCCAGCATGTCTTTTCCCAAGATAATTAACAATTTTAACAAAGAGAGCTACGAAAGTAGTTTAGGCAAAAACCTTGAGCCAGGAAGAGATGTAGTGACTTACAGAAGTGAGTGCAGGAAGCCTGCTACAGAGTCAGTAATTGCGGCCCATCCTGTTGTGCCTTAAACTTAAAATCACTACCATAAATAGGATTATTTTTGCATTATGATGCTATAGGTTCATTTGGGTTTATGAATTAAAAATAAGCCCCTAAAGAACAATGTTCCTACTATGTTTCAATTATTTTCTGTCCTCAAGAATTTACAAGAAAAGCAGAGGTAATTTTTTTTGTCCTCGAACTGAGAAGTAAAGTAAGCGTGGCAGTGGGCAGGAACCAACCGTTGGGAAACCACCTCCCGGTCCCTTTGTCAGCTGGTGTTTAGCCCATCTGTTGGTTTTGTATTGCCACCTTACAAATCCTGGCACAGGAATATGGTGGAGGAAGGATGGGGAGGGGGGCAGGGGGAAGAGATGAAGGCAGGAGCCAGAACACTGCTGTGCTTCAGTTGTTCTTGTTTGAAGAATGACTTTTTGGAGGCTGTTGTAGCTCAGCAATAGCCTGAGACTGCTCTAATGCAGACTGTCACGAGACCTGAAACTTGGGATGCTTAGAGGAGTTTTCAGGATATCTCTACTTTCTCTGGATCCTTATGTGCTTGAATAAAGCCAGGAGGAGAATTTTACCAACTGTATTTTAACACAGGAGTTAGCTAGTTAGCCAGGGTTCTTTATAGTGTTGAACACTGCTGTATCTAAATCCATAGAAAAATACTTAACATATGTTAAAGCACTACAGATATTAATTAATCTTCAGCGTAATCCTATGAAGTAGATAGTAAATTCTACTGTATGGTATATATTGGATTTGACAGGGGTTTTTTTACACACTAAAAGACTAAATGGTCTGCTGGGTACTAGTTTTTAATGGGCAGATTAGCGTTAAGCACTTAAAAAACGTAACAGGTAAATCCGTGTTTTTGAAGCACAAAGTCATGTGGAAATGTTTTTATTTCAGTGTTCCCATGGAGTCCTTGTATTCTATTGTGTAAATTCTTTCCTTATGTGTGGATTACTGATGCAAGAAAAAACCATAATGGCCCCTTTGGTGTTCCTGTAGTCATTCATATGAATCCAGTGTCTGTGCATGTCAATTGAGTATCAGTGCTTTAAAAAAATCCATACTTTTTTTGTTGAAAGCAGCTTGTATTAGCCAGCTTTTAACCTTTGTAGTTTTCATTTTACTTGGAAAGCTGTAAGAAAAGTGAGAAAAATTAAATAGAGAAAATTCAGGTAGGATTGGCTGTCTGCTGGACAATAGTAGTTTGTACTTCATAAGGGTGTTTCCATCTATAAATAATCATTATTTCAGTGAGTATTCATCTGCAAGCAATGTCATGAAGAGAATTTTTTTTCCTTGAAATTTTAACTGAAAAAAATATCCTTGATGTATATATATATATAGGTAGTTTCAGCTTGCTTTAACACAGACTTAATTTTTAGTACAGTATCATGAACATTTGAGTAGAGTACAGTAAAATGCAAATACTGGCAGACTTTTACCTATTGCAAAGTGTGAGAACAGAAGTCTATAAGCAGCTTCATAAACTCCATAAAACAATTTTGTGGTGTATATTCAACAGTATAGTGTGTAAATCATAAGTTAGGGAGAACTTGGCTCTACAGATACAACCTGGCAGACCAGCATTCTTGGAAAACTTTCAGTGTGAGAATCTGCCCCTTTTCTGCACACAGGGCATAGTAAAATAACGCTGTCATTCTGGGTGTGTGATATTCTGCTATGAAAGTAGTAGCTGCTGTAGTGAATAATGTTGAAGGCATAGTAAACTTCTCATTGCCCTGTTGCAAATAGAGATGTTTCACCCCTAAAAGATCTCAGATTAAATTATCTGTAAGTATATACACAAGCATATATCTTAGTGCTATCTACAGACTGCTTATATTGGAAACCTTTGGCTCCAAAAGACCAAAGTTTGAGTGAAAGCAGAAAGTTAATAGGCTTGTAGTAACAGAGCCAATATCCTCATTCATGCCAGCCAGAAGGCGGCAAGATAATTATAAAGTCAAACTCACTTGACTGAGTTGAGGTCAGAAAGAAACATACACATGGGGCAGGTATTATTCATAGGCTGATGGTTTTTTTTTTTTTTTTTTAAAAGAAATATATATTTACATGACTAAATTGGTCCATCCTAAGGGTATTATTAAAAAAAAAAAAAAGGGGGGTCCTGGACAGCTCCTTACTGCTTCAGTCTGGCTAACCTGTTTCTCTGGGGTTAGGTGGGTAAAAGATTTCCTTCATCACAATGGGCGCAGAAGGCTTTGTCTGGCCTATCAGCAGTTTGACACATTGGGCCCCAACAGGCTCTTCAAATTCTGGTTTCTGACATCTCATTGAAGACGAAGGAACCGATCAGCATTTAAAGAAAATCTTAGAAACCCCTGAGAGCAGTCACACCCTTTAGTGATGAGTCATGGTGCTTTACATTTGCCTGCCTGGAAAGCCTGTAACACTTCTGAATGCACCCTAATTATAGGGTAAGGCCCATACGTATTTTCCATTATCATGTCTGTTCTACAATAAAGAAGCAATACCTTTTTTTAGCGTATAAAGATCAAGATTACTAAAGACTCCTGTGGACTATCTTTGTGGCATCTTGCTTTTTGACTAGGAACATTACTGTCTGCATTTATCCACTCCCTTCCTGCTGTAGGAGCCCTAACCTCCCACAGAGGGACAGGAAAGACAGGTCAGGGCCTGATCACAATAAATCAGTACTGCAAATAACTGAGCAGGGCTGATCTTCCACAGCCTGGACTCCTGAGCTTGCCGGGCAGTCTCTGCAATAGGAGTAGGTGTTGCAACTCCCAGCAGTCTCTCTTGTGCCCTGGTCAGTAGGAGTTGGTCCCACAGCAGTTGCACCAGCAGCAAACGTGTGTGAGGAATGGATCTCTACAGTGGTGATGAGGGCTGAGATGGGAGGACAGCCCTGGCTGAAGAGCTTCCCCCTATTTGCTGTGTTCCCTCCCCCGCCAGAGCAGTCACATCCAAGCAGAGAGCTGGGGTGGTGCTGTCTTAAATAACTGTAGCTAAAGCCATCTGAGATGGAAAGTCAGGCCCTGGAGATATACACTGGAAAAACTCAAGGGCTGGAATGGATAGAATCCTGCAGGGTAGGTGGAGGGTTTATGTTTGTCATCGAGCACGTTGAAAGGTTTCTCTGAAATATTTGAGTGGTGAAGTGGTGCAGACTTAGAAATGAGCTGCTTTTAGTGTTACAGTCATTTTTATCGCCCCCATCTGTGTGATGTCAAGATGTGACTATTTTCAAGTAGCTCTTTTAGTATCACCAGCCAGAAATCTTAGCACAGGAGAGAAGTTATGATTAGCAGGTGTGAGACCAGTCTGATTTTAGTCTTGTCCCATGGTTTCAGCAATAAACTCTTCTTGCAGCTTTTGATTCTTTTTGTAATGAGCATTTCCATTTTACACTTTTGAGCAACATCCTCCTTCCAAGTGAGAACTGAACCAGGCTCCCTCTGGAGTCCCTCATTACTGCTAGGCTGGCTGGGTAGCAGCTGATGGATGAGTGTCCTTCCTGGCCAGCCACGTGTGCTGTCTCTACTGCACTCCCAGCAGAGAATGAGAGATCAAGGATGTTCTCCGTGCCCCTGCAGAGCACAGCTGCACTGCCGAGTGCAGTTATTTCTCAAGTTGCTTTTGTCTTAAATACTCATTGTGTCGTTTCCCTACCTTTATTCACATGTATGTCAACAGAGTGACTGTTGTGTATTTTCCAGTGCAGTAATCCCAGCTGCTACTGGAGCTCTCCTTCACAATGCAAGGTGGCACTGCAGTGTGTGCTTCTACTTATAATGTTTAATAAATATGTAAATTAACCTACTCTGTCTCTTCAGGTAGGAGGGTTGTATGACTGCGCTTGTATATCCCTGAATATGCTATTCATGAGGAGGCACAGTGTGGAGGGGCAGGAGCTTGAAGTGGAAGTTTGAAATATAATTAGCACAATGAAAGTGTGAGTTAAAGCCTAAGTTCAAAGTGTTTTAGTGTTTCCAGCCGGAGTTAAGCTGAAATGATGCTCCTGTGCTCTGCACAACGTTGGTGAGGAAGACTAGGAAATGCAAGCTTAATTGAAGCCAGCTCTGCTTAGATCGGTCTAACTATAGCATTGCCTATTCATACTTGAATTTCTAGCAGTTATCTTTTACTACCGCTTTACTATGTTCTCACTAATATTTAATGTGAATATTAACATACTATGTTTTCAAGAGTGCTTTTTGGTTAAATAAAAATAGCAGAGACTGTACTATGCCAGAACAAATAAGAACATGGTGCTAACTTCAAAACACCAGAAAAAATACGCCAATGAAGCTGCTTCCACTCATCTAACATCAAAAGATTACTTTACTTTGTACTGTATCCATCATCTTGAAAGCCATGAAAAAATCTCTCAGGGGTATTCTTACTCCTAAGTTACCTTACGTTGTTTTAATTAATTAGCTAAATGGAGATCATCATTCCTGAGGTCTGCTTATTTTTGTCCCTGTTTCAGCTATGTGTGAGAATGAACTTTTGGCCTTTGCTGTCAGGCTGATCATGATTTTAAATAGTAATGTTCTTGCTAGTAGACTGTATTAATCCTACCAATGGAAACTTTAAGATAGGGAATGTCTTGGTTGATGAAATCGAATTAATCTAATTTAGTGTTGAACTGGGACACAGGTATTTAAAGATAAGTGTTTAAATGCCAGCACATAAATAGGTGGCCAGATTGTTCAAAAAAAAGCTAGTAACTCCCATCAATATTTTACATATGATATCTTCTAATATCCGGTATAGATATCTGACGTATTGGTGTGGTACTTTCCTGTCTCAGCATCAAACCAAGGATAAAGAAGATGCAGAACCAAAATGGTTCCGTTAGTCGTAATTGGTTAAAGCATAACCATTTAATAATGGACATTTTGCAATGTGCATTTTAAGTCTCCAGAGTGCATTTTAAGTCTCCAGAGTACATTTTTCCTATTTAATTATCTTTCTCAAACTTAACTTTGAAATAGTATGGTGCTAATATAATTCTGGCTGAAACACTTATTTGATATCTCTTTCAATGAAGAAACACAGTGACATTAAGATTCATTTTTTCAAATTGATAGCTATTAAACTTTGGTGACATGGATAAGTGACTCAGAATGTGTGAAATCCTGAAGCAAACAAAAATCTTCTTAATGATACATTATTTTTTGTTGGTTCCTTGCACCAAAGAAGCAGCGAAGTCCGTCTTTATATTCCCAAATTTATCTTTCACAGAATACTACCCAACAAGTAGACGTACATGAAAAAAGAGTTTTAAAAGTGCAAATAAACTTATTTTCTTTGCATTGTTTCTTAGCAGTTAATATGCTATTGATGGGGTCATTCTGAACTATCAAAAAACACAGTTCATACAAATAATGTCCAGCAGAATAGGAAGAGCTTTTGTGCTGAGGCTCAGGGCTAACAGGTGATAAGTTGTGGTTCTGGTCCCAGAAAAAAAAAGGAAAATGAGAAACGAGTGGGAGAAAGCACCTATCTATCACTCCACAGTATTCAGATATATAGATCTCCATTAGCATTGTCCTTTACTATACATTGACGCAAATAAAAACCCTACAGAGGTGGATAAATGCACCATTCTCTTGAATAATTATAGGTGAATTGATTATGTCTCTTTCTTCTTGTACTTTATTAACAGAAAACTCATGCTGTTGAGCGCAAGATCCAGAACCTGTTGAATTTTGACCTCAGAGCTGATCTGCAGCTTCACCCTGACCTTCATTAGCAAAACCAGATCGTATGGTGCCAGCTAGCCAAAGTCAGTCCACTGGGCTGTTCAAAACAGCAAGGAGAGAAGGTATGCTATACTATTCAGCCACAAATGCTAAAATGGTAGTAGCATCATTTGAATATATCAAGCCAGCTCTCAGGTCTCCCCACAAGAGAGGGTTGCCAAGATTGGTGCTTGTAAGTTTCACATGCTGGTGAAGCTCATTTCCTAAGGCACTTTGATATTCCCACAGACTGTACTCAGACATTCCCAAATCGTCTATCCAATCAGTCACATGATTGTCATTCAGGTAACCACCTTAGCATACATTGGTCACATCAGAAACTCAACTACAAACATAGGTGTAGCCTGAAAAACAAAGTTGTGCACCTACCCTGGTGTGTCTGCCCTCAAACTGAAAATCTTTCAGCTCAGGTACTTTAAAGCATCCAGTAGAGAAAAAATCATCCATTTTTTTCTGAGAATGTGCGGCCTCCTGCAGGTGAACATCACTTGTAAAAATATTTCACTTTTCTCCCAGTCTCTTCCGCCATTTTTTTACCAGTGTTGTCAGATATAACAAGAATAAAGCAAATCCAATTTGTGACATAGTTTACAGGTCATGTAATACTTGCAGCTAAACTTGCAGATAAACTCTATTGCTGAGGTTTCCACAGTCTGAAGTTCAGCTCTCTGTAGTATCTTGAGGCTGTAGATTAATTTCTCAGACTGGGCTGAATGCAGTGAACTGCAGAAGGACTGTACTGTAAGGAGACATGAACATACTTACCAGAACAGGTCAACCTTCTTTGTCAGGCAGTAATCATGCAGCAGGCACAGGACTTAATATCCTGCAAAGGCGTTGGTGGGTTTCTGGGAAAAGGCACTCCCTAGAAACATACAATGTGCCTACTTGTGATTTTGGGTGATACCTGTCCACCTTCGTTGCAGTATGGTTCAGCACCTGGCAAGGATGCTGCAAGATTGTCAAGATCGTATCTAAAGAAGCAAACTTATATTTTGTTCAGCACTGTGCTCAAGTTAGACCACTTTTCCTGACATTTCCACATACAACAGAACTTCCAACTAACAAATAAATAGTCTTTTTCCGCCAAGCACTAGAAAGGGGAGACTTCTATTCTGTCTTCAGGTGTACTTGTTCACTAATAGTTACCCTGCTGCCTGGAATCTCGGAGGTTTGCTTCCCTCTGTAGGCTGGCCCTCCACAGAATTTGGGTCAGTTTCAGAATATCATTATTAAATTTAAAAGCTTTGTTTTCCAAGTCACTACCTAGAGCAGTTACTTTTCAGACAATGATGTTCTCTCCTGCCATCTACTTTACTTTAGGAACAGCATTTCTCCTAACCTCAAGGGTAAGTCTCATGACAGTAGAAGACATAGAAGACTTTCAAACCCCTTGCTGAAACAGATAAGAATGGTCACAACCTTCACAGCCTTCAGGGTAAAGTATAACATGTTATTTTAGCCCTGCTATCCCCACCATGTACGCAGCTTAAAGCAGCAATGGAGAAAAAAGGAAAGCAGGAAAGGTCAGAATGGAGAGGGAGAAGAGGAAACAAGTTAGATAAACCCTGTCTGGGGAAAAGAAAGAGCGAATTTAGACTTGTGGCCTGTTGTAATATTGTTATTAATTCGTGAGAGAAGATCATATACTGTGGGAAAGGGCAGAAGAGATTGACAGATGAGGTAGATAGCAGTGCTATACTCTGACCCCAGCAGTCACAGAACTGTTCTGTGAGTTTCCTCATCTGTAAAATGAGAATTGTTCTTTCTTATATTTCAGGGTCCTCAGAAGCATTAATCGGTGCTTATTGTTAAGGCTTGTTGAGACCATCAGTTGGAAATACAGAACAACCTGTGTCTTCTGGGCTGTCTTTTCCATCTCTGTATATTCTTGCCAAATTCATTTAAAAACAGATACTGTCAGTTCAGATGTTCTTGGAAAATAATCGACTTTAAAAATGTGAAGAAGGAAGGGTTGTTGTGAAACACATGCCTAATTTTGAAGCAGAGGAGCGCTGCTAATGTGCTCTCCTGTCTGCTGTGGTGCTTGTTCCCCTCTCCCCATTCCTGTCAAGCACAGCCAAGCCTCAGAGACTGCTCGGGCTCCTTGTGGGACTGTTCTCTGGAAATAAAATTGACACTTTCTTTTGAAGGCAAGAGATAATTTCTTTACAAGAGCTGAAAATAAGATGCTAACCTTGCCTCTTCGCTCCATAGCATGTACTTACCACCAAAAAAGAGGACTGTTCAGCAGCTGCTATCATAGGGAAGGGCAAACTATGGCATTTCTTCTTCTGCAGAAGGTGCAATAGAGAAGTGGAGAGGTCTCACCTCTGTAGGGGTAGGTGTTGAAAACAAAACTGCAGCCCTTGTGCTCCTCTCTTGATGTCTGCCTTTCCACAGTTATGCAGGATGTGATTTGCGCCAGTGTCGTGGTTCTGAAGAGCATGGTGGGCATGGGCAGTTATGGTGAGTATTGCCTTTTACATCATCTTCAGCACTACCCACCATGATGCTCCTATTAGCAAGGAGAGTACCAGAGCTGATGAGACGGTCTGGTCCTCATTAAGCCAATGTCATGAAAGGATTAAAATCATCATTGCATTTCTAGGTTTTAAATTAACATTAAACCCACAACAAATTACTAAATAAAACCAAAGACCTTTTCATCCTCCGATCAGGTTAATTTTAATCTTTAAAATTATTCCTATTTTTATAACATTTCCAAACCAGTTATAGTGTCAGTGGCTACATACAGTTGCTCATTATTAGTTACTCATTAGCTGTCACAGAGCTCTGTAACTTCTCTCACCATGACCTCTTTCCCAAGGCAATCCTGGAGCATGAGCCTTCTTTTACTGCAGTTTCTTTTCAAACATCATTCAAATATCTGTGCCGAACAGCTTCTCAGTCTTGTAGTCGCAGTATGCAACATCCTTCTTTTGCTCCCTCTGCTCTATCTTGGAGAGTATCAATGATATCCAGAGCCTGTGATCACTGCCATCTCTTATGTCACCTGAAATATATAGATTTTTTCCTTTTGCAGGTTCCATTGCTTGCATCATTCCTCTGTGCTTCCACAACTGATATTCTCCACAGGAGAGTTCTTCAAACTGTTTGTTACAGCCCCGAACAAGCTTCCAGTGGATCACAGGAGCTGTGAATTTTTAGACTCTTGAAGGAGCAATGAACTACTTTGACTTCTTGGCAGTCTACATCTGCAGCTGTTACATAAAGCTAGTTTTCACTTGCTTGCCTTGGAAGCACTGAGCAGATGCTGTTTCCTCAGAGAAGTGGAAGGACTGAGTGGATAACATCTCCTCTGAGATGCCCTCCTCTTTTTCCCTGCATGATTTGCATGAAGAGGAATGAATTTGTGCTTGCAAATAATTTGAGACAATGTCCTCCAGAGGGACTAGTTGTTAAGCAGTGTCAATCTTTTCTCCCCAACAAGCCAGTTTTTACTCTCCATATTCTCATCCATTCTCCTGTTCTCCATTTATTCCTCCTTCTCTTCTCTGATTTTCTCTCACATCTTTCTCTCTCTTTGTGTTTGTCTGTTTTCATCCCCTTAAGTTCTCATTTGGCAGGTTTGCCACCCACCTCACTGCCTCACTTGACCTTTCATTCTAGATCAGCTCTCCCCTTTTGAACACCTGCTTGTCCAGCCTTGTTGCCTCTCACCATAATGAAATAACTGCTCCTTGTTAGTGCTTCCTTCATCTAGTTTTAGGCCTGGTTTCTTGAGGAAACAAAATTTCTGTGATTATACTGTATGAATGCATATATTTACCCTTCACTGTAAATAAAGTATTAAGCCTTTGGCAAAACTTGCAAGAGGAGTAGAGGGATTTAAAGTGTCTTTAAGTTTTATCGAAGAAGATGGCCACACAGAAGAAAAGGAGTTTATTTCATGTTTTTCTGAAAAGAAAGAATGCAGCTTGAGCTTATTCTTACTAGACAGTAGAAAATCCACGCAGAGGACTGTGGGACTCTTGTTGTATTAAGTATTCCATTATTAGAGATTATATTGTTAGACCTTCAGTCTGTGTTTCTCTCCTCTGTGGACTCTCCATATGCAAACTCTGATTTTGGCTTTTCCCACAGTTGCAGCCTGCAAATTATTTCTATCCTGTGTGTACTCTTTGCTGTCCAATAACAAGTGAACTCATGGTATATTGTTAATATTGTTCAGTAACAAAACCAATCAGTCACAATGTACAACTCCAATGGAAGGAAGACCTCATGGATTCTGATATTCACAGAACTTCTATTTTCTGACACTTGTTTCTTAAATCTATTGTCTGTGTATTGTTTAGATCATAAATATTTATTTGCGATAGTGATCATCTCTGGGTTTTTGCTGTAATATTATATTGTATTGGAATAGTAAGCAATGGTTATAGTTAGAAAAATGGTTCCCATAGTTTTAAAACATTTCTGTATGTTAAGTATGTTTTAGGAAGATTAAAGAAAACACATGCTTTCAGTTGCATTGCCTTTTGACAGTAGTAAGTTGAAGCTTCCTTAAAACATGCTTGGAATATTTCAGTCTTAACTTGGCACTATGGAATTCTTAATACAGGCGTTTCTCAGAAATACAGAACTTACAAGTGTGAAACATGTTGTAAGAAATAATGAGCAAAGATAAGTAATAGCATCCCAGTTGAAATCAAAGCAGAAAATAGCTAAATCATTTGAAAAGAAATGAATTACAGTAAACTAGCTGTGCAGTGTATAATGATGAGAAGTGACTGTGGTCTACAGTAGAATGGACTCATCTTGCAGTGAGCAAGCCCAGGTCCTACAAAAATGGCAGGGAATCACTCCTGGCCAGAAATATTGTCGTGGTTTAACCCCAGACAGCAACTAAGCGCAACACAGCCGCTTGCTCGCTCCCCCATGGCAGGATAGGGGAGAGAACCAGAAGAGTAAAAGTGAGAAAACTCATGAGTTGAGATAAAGACAGTTTAATAAGCAAAGCAAAAGCTGTGCACGCAAACAAAGCAAAATCAGGAATTCATTCACCACTTCCCATTGGCAGGCAGGTGTTCAGCCATCTCTAGGAAAGCAGGGCTCCATCACATGTAACGGTTGCTTGGGAAGACACACACCGTAACTCCGAACGTCATCCCCTCCCTTCTTCTTCCCCCAGCTTTATATGCTGAGCATGATGTCATATGGTCTGGAATATCCCTTTGGTCAGCTGGGGTCAGCTGTCCCAGCTGGGTCCCCTCCCAACTTCTTGTGCACCCCCAGCCTCCTCCCTGGTGGAGTGGGGTGAGGAGCAGAAAAGGCCTTGGCTCTGTGTAAGCACTGCTCAGCAATAATGAAAACATACCTGTATTATCAATGCTGTTTTCAGCACAAATCCAAAGCATAGCCCCATATTAGCTACTATGAAGAAAATTAACTCTATCCCAGCCAAAACCAGCACGTTCTCCACCCCTTATTCCATACCATTTACATCATGCTCAGGTCCCACACTATCCTATACAACCTCATTAACCACCACCCCCCTTCCCATCCTTTGATATAATACACAGATATCATTCTCTTAGTATATGGACCAGCCCTATAAAATGTCTTTAAAATGTCCACAAATTACTACAAAATGTCCATTGAATTCATTTAGTCCATGACTTTGGGCTCCATCTGTTATGGTGATCACTCAGGACAGGAGAGGTCATGGGTTGCATGGAGTTACTGGGCACCCAGACCAGCTCAGGTCGGGTCACTGCTGCACTTGCGCTACTTCTTGTAAAGCTTGTCCTCCATTGGTTCAGGTGGTTCCTGCTATAGTAATTCCTATAACATGCAACTTAAATCCCAAGTTATGACAATTTAAAGGTATATTTCCATTACAATCTCTACCCATGGTCCCTTTGGACCAGACCATTGGCTTTAATATCGCGGTGAACTCATCTCCTTGCTCCTGATCCAGCTTGGACTTATCCACAGACTGCGGTCCCTTAGGGGGGTACCTGCTCCAAGTGGAGCTTTATCTATGAGCCACAGTTTCTTCAGGGGTATACCTGCTGCAGCATAGACTTAGGCACAGCCACAGTCGCTTTGAGGTGCACCTGTTCCAGCATGGCCTTATCCATGGGCCACAATGCCTTCAGAGATGCACCTGCTCCATTGTGGCCTTACCCACAGCCACAATCCCTTCAGAAGTAAACCTGCTCCTACACGGCCTTACCCATGGCTGCTGTCCTTCCAGGGGTGTACCTGCTCTGTCATGGGCTTATCCATGGCCGCACGGTTTGACGTGCTCTCGCATGGCCTCATGCACAGCCACTGACGCTTCGGGGTGTACCTGCTGCAGCGTGGACTTATCCACCGTCACAGATGCTTCAAGGTGTACCTTCTCCAGCATGGACTTATCCTTGGGTCACAATCCCTTCAGAGGTGTACCTGCTGTGGTACAGACATAACCATGGCCACAGACATTTTGAGCTGTACCTGCTCTGGCTTGGGCTTATCCACAGCCACAGATGCTTCAGGGTGTCCTGCTCCCATGTGGACTCATCCACAGGTCACAGTCCCTTTGACAGACAACATCAGAAAACATGTAAAAAAATCTGGGTTTTGTAAAGATAATTTTATGCAATTATTCCTGGAGGAGTCTTGATGCACCTGTGTAACTCACCCTATTTTATCCTGAATTATGTAAGACTAATGAGTACAGAGAGATAGTTTCACACACAAACACACAGACACAGAGAAGAAACCAAAACCAAGGCTATGAAAAAAATTGGAAATTGTACTTAGGTGGATTTAGTGACAGTTAAAAATGAATCTGAGTAAAAATGGGAAAATTTTTGCATCCTGTGCAGTCTGCTGTACACTCTGTGTCCTGTGTGTAATTAATCATTTACACCTGTGTGGAATGTCACAATACTTATTTGGTAACATTTTGCACTGGGATAAGTAATACAGTAGCTGCAGGGGTTAGGTAAATAAATGGCTTTCCTTATTTACTTATTATCTTTTCCCTCACCTAGAATATGTTAAACATGTTTCAGAGCTGACTTGGTTTCAAGTATGAATAGGTTTACAATAGCAACACCGTATATCTTACTTGAAGGTGTGAAGAAAAGGAAGTAACAAAAATGTTTTAACTCCAGTGCACTGTTTTCATGCTTTAGCATACTTACCTCCCCTAGGTGTCATATAGGTGATAAATGAGCACTTTTGACAGCAAACATACTCTATATAACCTTCTTCACAATAAGTGACTAGTTATGAAATTTAATTGCTAACTATTCTCTGACTTTGCAAAACTCCTTGAACACTATAGAATTTCATGGACAGGTTTGCAGGGAAAAAGGCCTGACTAGATCCCAAGAGGGGGAAAACAAATGTATTCTGATTCAGTGTTAACTAAGTGGTTACTAGAGATGTTTACAAATATAACCAGTTTGTTTATACACACCCACCACTTTGTCAGCCCCCACCTTCAGTCAATAGATTGCTTTTCCTTTGAGGATTCCTTTTCTATGGAAAGAGCTGTATGAAATGTTCCATGTGGGAAATTAACCCACAGCATATTACTGTTTTATGGAGCTCCTGGTAGACTACAGTGAGAGCTGAATCCCTAGCACTTTTCATTTTAGCCAGGAAACAAAAGTAATGATGATGCTGTCACCAATTCAGCACCTCCATGAGCAGCACAGAAGAATTGTTAAGAATCCCGAAGTGGCTGTTACTACATGTCATCTTCCCATGGTGTTGATAGCACTTAGACCAACTGTTGTTATCGTGGGAAAAAATGAGAAGGCTCATTTGACACTGGTATAAAACCCAAAGGATTCAATTCAGACACAGTTTACACAGTTTAAATGGTTGATTTCCATGGAGCTGCAATTATACTGCAGCAGGTCTGGATCTGGATACAAGTTCCCTGCCAGGAGCTGTTGTATTGCCAAAGGTTCTCTGCGTTAGTGTGTGTCAGCTGTCCCTCCTTTGTCAGCTTTTGGTGTCACTAAATTGCCAAATTGCCTCGATGCAGAAATATAGCTCTGTTTCTGGGATGTTCCGTCTTCTTTATTTTTCTCAACTATATTCACAGTATTGCGTGCTGTTATCATCCCTCTGGACTGCTGAGACAGTGAATGAATTTAGACCTTCAACAACAGCAATTTCAATACCTTTATTAAAGATGAGATTGTGATCGCTACGTCCTACATTCATCCTACATGTTTTTGATCACATCCTCTCTATCCCAGCCAAACCTACATTATTCTTTTCTTTGAGGACTGATGTGCAAATTGAACTCACTGTTTCTGATGTAAAAACTTACTTTAGTCTGAGACCCCTTCTGCCCCCTAAGTTTGAAATCTTTTCTGGTCCACAACTGAGCAGTGCTGGCCTGTATATTCTTTTCTACATTTCTTATCCATTGTTTGTCATGTTTAATCAGTATCCAAAGGTATAAAATACAGCAAGTAAGAGCTGTACAAAAAGCATTTGACCAATTAAATGTGGTCATCTCTTCCTGCAGAAAAAAAGTCAGATGTTTTGATAAACTACTCACTTAGCAGGGAAGAAACATAATCTTTCAGCTGGTGTCTTTTCCATATGTATTTCTTCTCTGATTATGCCAGAAACAGCTGTGTTTAGGAACCTTTAACCTTAGGAAATGTAAAATCTCTAACTTACCCAAAATAGGAAATCATCATTTTCTGTCAACAAATGCTATGAAAGCAGTGCCATTGCGAGGTGTGTTCTGCAGGAATCAAGGAACTTGTGCCATGTGAATTTTTCAAAGAGACATTTGAAAATATTCTGGTCTTTAATGTCTATTTGTATGTAGCTGCTGCTTATAAGGGACTTTTTCTGTAGGCTGTTCAGCACATACGGATAAAAGTTTTTAAATGTGAAAATAAAAACATTGTGATTTTTCCTTCAAGATCTAATTTATATTATATGCAAACAGAAAACTTTCCATGAATAAACACTTCACGAGATTGTATATTTGTATTGTATTGTGTACAATATCGTATATTGTATCCTGCGTAAAACTGAAAAAAATGAGAAGTAGAAAATTAGATTTTATTAAAATTTGGACTTTATTTCCCCCGGGTGAATGTGTCTTTTTCAACTAAATGATCTCTAGTGAAAAATATATACCGCCTGTCCTGTAAGAATAGCACACTGAGTAGTGGTGATGTAGCTTCACAAGTCACCACATCATCATTCACTTATCATCTCCTGCTGAACATAGTACTTTATCTTTAAGAGATAAATTCAACATAATTGCAGGAAGAGAGATTTATGTTAGACATCAGGAAAAACTTCCTGGCCCTAAGTGTGGTACAACAGTAGGGCAGGTTGTCTTGTGAGATTGTGGAATCACTGAGGATTTCTGAGAACGTGTTAGAGGAGAATATCCATCAGAAATAGCTTAGTCGTGTTCTGGAGTAGGGAGATACATTCCCGTGATTCCACTCATGATTGTCTCATCGTGACCAGAACACCATGATTCAGCATTGGCTCAAAAAATAAAAAATTGAAGCATTTGCCTTCTGTGAGAAAATTTGATTTTTTCTCTTTTAACCAGAAATGAAAACATCAGCTGTCACAATGTCTGATTTGTTTCACAGTCTTCAGGCAACACTTAGAGAAAAGAAAAATAGTGGGCTTCCTAGAGTACTCCACCTTGCCCAGAGAGGCCTTTCATATTTGGAGGAACAGAAGAAATCTCTGCAGAGGTCTAGCTTCCTCCACAAGCAGTCTAGGTCTTGAATGGCAGAGAGCCAAAGTGGACCTATTTCACATGGTGGCTGCGAAGAGCTACAGAGCTGATCCGTTGGCCCCGCATATAGGTCTGCAGGTGAAACTGTTGTTACTTCTGAGAGGAAACAACCTGTTGAAGGGAAAACTTCCCAATGACAGGCTTATGGCCTTTCTTCTCGTCTCTGCTGCATTTCTGCCAAAGAGTAAATCTGGTCCTATGTTAGCATAAGGTTTTGTACACACAAGTGAGAAATTGTTTCCCAAAATAACCTTAACTTGTGCTTACATAGTGCTTTGTATTGCTGTGCATGCTGCTTGCTTTAATCATTTAATGTGTGCACTTCTTAATGTGTTAATCTCTCTGCTCAGGGCAGCATTACAGGTGTTGAGGATATAATAATTTTTAATTTACTGACTTAGTTTTTATAAACTTACAGTCTTACTCATCATATCGACATCTCTTCCTTTCATTTCCTTTTCATTGGATACTGCCTCATCTTCTGAACATACCTCTTAATGCAGGAAGTGTAATATTTACATGCACTGATTTGTCAAGCGTGACATTTCCCCTCCAAAAAACTTTTCTAAAGTGTTTGCTATTAAGTTAACAACAGACTTGAAATATTTAAGCTGAACCAGTGAGCATTTTAAAGCATTTTCAAAAGCTTTAAAAGTTAGAAGCACCTGGGTAGAAAGGCTTAGAAAATGTCTTCTCAACCATAACTCTGGGGTTGCTATAGCGATGTTATAATAGTGCCTTATTAATAGAAAACTAGCTAAATATGCCTTAGAAAATCTGTGCAAATGTGTGCAATAATTTTTTAATGTCAGTGGTGGTAACAAGCTTAAGAATCTGAAGACACTAGCCCCTTTGTTTCAGGCTGCTTTAAGCCAGGATGCAGCTTCCTGGTTTTATCTAACTGTTTTGCTTTATCTGAGCAAAATGGTTATCTAAGTTTTGTAGGTAACAGAAAAGCTGGGTTCTATCTTCAGTTCCTATTTACATGCACCAGCTACATACCCAGCTCTATACATCCTCTTCTGTGCACAGTGTTCCCTAGTTTTGTTGCTTTAAGTGGTGCTTGGCTATGTCATCCCCCTGTTAGAATTTCAGTTGCAAAATGATCTGTTACCTCTATGCCATGTGCTCATTTTTTCTTCTTCTTTTGATTCTTATCCCTCCCAGTGATGTTAGTGACTATATAAACCCCTGGAATTGAATTGAACCAAACCATCGAACACAACAGTATTCTACTAACTTTGGCTGAAGGATCTGTTCAGGTGGTTTTTTTTCTGTAGCATTTCCTATTTCTGTTACTGAATTTAATAATGAATAACAGCAGGTAAGATGGGCATGAGAAGTTAATACATTTTTCATGCTCTTCACAAAAACCTTTTGAATGTCTACCATTGCTTTGAGGTCATGTATGTCCTTTAGGAAGCAAAACGGCCACTGTGACCAGAAAAACAGTTTGTCCTGAGCCCTTAGAAAGAGTTAACTCCATCATCCACAAGGCTTGATTCATAGGAGTTATTGCAATCTTGATTTTTGCTATTGTGGACATTATAATATAATAGTTTGTGAGCCGGGCTACTTTTTCAAGATTTTCATTACTTCCACTGTTTCATACTCAGTGTTTCACCTGTAAGAAAGTAAAGCAAACAAGAAAAAGTAGGAAAAAAAATGACAAGAACTGTTGATGTCATGACTCACTGATTTACTCAAATTTATAAAGCTCTTTGGTAAAGGGAAATACATTTTTCTCTTTCTGTACTGAAAACAGACAGTCAGAATATAGTGTTGATGATAGGCTCATTCAGTCTACTTCTTATTAAAAAAGTTAACAAGTACTGAATAAGATAGATGTCTTTAATTTTGTCTCACAAGATTTTACACATTAATGAGAAGATATTTAAGTCTCTTCTGTAGAATAGGACACCTTTTCAGGAATGTCCTTCTGACTGATCAGACTTCTTAAATATTGCCATTCTTTTAATTTTATAGTAAAATCACTCCACTACTTTTCTCAAATGTTTTTGTTTAACAATTTGTCATTTAGCTTAATTTTTTTGCCCTTTGGGCAGAACATTTTCAAATGGTTTCTGAAGGTGATGATCACATGTTACAAAAAAAGCAGTGCTGGTACGTAGAATAGTTGTTTTCATTTTCATGGCTTTCAAGTTAAGATTCCAAATACATCATAAGTAATGATTAAGGTTGATGGATGATTAAGATCACTAAGGTGATGTATCTTTGTGACTGAGGACTGATAGGGGGAAGAAGGAAGAATTTCTGTCTGGCAAAAACTAAACTTCTTTTATGGTGATTTTTGACACTTAGTCTTTAGATTTGCCTTAAAAGCTTTTTCCAAATTACACATTCCCGGATTATCTGTAAATTCTGGTTCAGATAAAGTTCTTTGTGCTCAGGTAATTGCTTTCATGTTTTGTTAGATCAATTGTTTTTCTGCAACCTCTTTCTCTAATCTCTGTAGTTTCTCTGTAGTAGGCTGACCTTTTTCATAAAAGATGCTGGTTATATCTTAATTTCTATGAAGTACATCATTTAGGCTATGGAGCTAAATCATTTTAGCTTGCAGTGAAGTTAATTTTCTGTTGATTTGCCTAAGTTTTTCAGAGTTGTATTCTGCTGCCTTATGTATATTCATTTTTTCATGAAGCTTTTTTATTATGCTGTTTTCTCCATGGAATTAAATAATATTTCAGTTATTTTTTAATCCAAAGGCTACTCATTACATTCAATGCTACTTTTTCTTTCCTTTGGGGAAATTTTAAGAATTTGACATTATTTTTCCGTGAAATTTTTAGGATTAGAGCTAAAAAACAGTCCTTAATTATTGACTTAATCAATGAACACTGTAGTGTATTCACTTTCACTTTTTTGTCCAGTCTTCATATTTACACAGTTTCTGAATATTTACTAAAATTTCACAAATTTCAGAAGATACAAGTATTCATCCAGACATACATATCAAAAGTGTATTTTTCTTTGTTATTTCATCTCTATTTTATTTGGACATTCTAAGGCATCCTTCAAGAATGGAAATTTTGGCTTGTGAGCTAAATGATCAGTTACATGCTATGAATAGTCAATATGAGCGATTCGCAAACAATGCAGAAGATTGTGGCATGCTTACATAGAAGCAATTTGGTGTATGCCTACAAATAAAGAAAATCCATTCACAAATGATTCATGAACATTAAACTTACAGTAAATCTTATTTGCAACGTGTAATTTGACCTGATATACATGAAATCAAATTTCAGTTGATGTTGCTTAGCCTTGTTGTCAGATTTAACATTCCAGCTTCCTGTAATGACAGCAAAATGGATTTTATTTTAGAGCTCAACCTTCATAAACTGTTTCCATTTTAACTGAATGACTGCTCTATCCAGCTGCATCCTACCTGTTCTTCACTCCTAGTATATATAACTCCTATCCTTTAATATCATTAACTCGTTCACTGTTATTTCAGAATCCTCTGCATTTTCATTTCCAGTCATCACACGTCTATGTCCTCCAGCTGATGATATGCAAGGACCTAGTGCAGGCAAAACTGTGTGCTTGGACTGTGCCAAGGACAGCAGGATAGTGTAAAGTCTGTGTTGGAGGGCCCCGTATCTGTTTGCTGCTGGTGTGACAACAGCAGTTGCTCTCCACTGCAGCACAAAAGTGTTCTGATGCCACGTGGCCACCTGGACCCACATAGATCACCTCAAGGGAGTGTAATGTTCTGCATCTTCTTCTCCCTCCCTATTAAATGTTGATTATGTGGACAGCCTGGGACAAGTAGGCTGTAAAGATATTTTTCCACCAACCTGTGGGACCTAAATTTGTGGTTGCATTTCCAGGCCAAATTTGCTAAGGAAAACTGAATCAGGTAGCTGGCCATTCTCAAAAGTCAGTTTTCAGCTGGTCTGCAGCTGTCTTGTTATGTAGCTTAGCCTGTGACTCTCTAAAAACGCATTCAAGGATATTTCTGTAATTGGGAGACAAAACTGCAGGGAGCTATCTGGAAGGAAATGGAATTTTGTAATGGCCAATAAAACACTCTTATATGCTGTAAAATGACTGAATTTATTATGCCACAAATTAATAAGAAATGATGTATTTATTAGAATTACTGTACTAATATGAATATTACTTTTTAGGTATCACAGAAGCTATTCTCTATCCTAGAAGTTTTTTTTGCATTAAAGAAAACCTACTGTCGACAGCAGTTTTGCATGGATAAACAAAATGCTTTTGAAAGCAAAAGTACTTGGCACCTAGAAAATTGCTGATTAGAACAATATTTCTTTGTGTAGGATAATGTTACCACCATGACTTGTATGCCAATAGTAGCGTTTTCCGGACTTCTTTGCAATCATGCTTTACAAAAAGTGTTGGCAATGGCATTTCTGACTTCCAGTTCTTTAAACGTTGACAAACACAGTCCTTGCAATTGTTTTGTGGTGCTTATATAACTGTGTGCCCAGGCATGCTCTGTTTAACATGTATGTTGATCAAACACTATGTTCATTCCGTGTGGATGATTTTTTTTTTTTAAATGAAACAGGCAAACCTAGAAACTACATACCCTTTGAAGCAAATGCTTCTCACCTAAGGGAAAGAACATACTTGCTGCCTTTTACACTCACTTGTTCTGTGGGTGTTAGAAGGCAAAGAGGAGGGAAGAGCAGGTGAAAAATGGTCCCTTTTTAAAAATTTTAATTTAAACATTAATTAGCTTCAAAAATTAAGTGTTCCTCTGGCAATGGCTGCATAGGCTCTAAAGGGGCATGGTGTGGCAATGAGACATGAAAGGCTTTGAGTTTGTACTCCCTAACAGAAGAGCAAAAACATTTCAGTTAGCATTCTCCTGCATCTGAAGGGAACTTGCCATTATGTACATATGCATACATATATGCCTAAAAAAAATAGCCATAGTGCATCATTACCTAGCAATAGAGCATAGAGAAAAAATGCAACCCTGATACACAATTATTATGCAGATGTTAAGTATTTGTTTGAAACCACTGCTTGTGTTCACCATGTCTCAGCATCAGTTGGCAACATCCATATCAAAATCTAGATGATGATAACAAGTTAAAAATAATCAATAGTCATTTATCATTTAATTTATTACTACTTTCTCAAATTCTAGAAGAGTGCTTGATATAATCAGCTGAAGATATATCAGGATAATTTAATACATTAATAGTTGGAGGCTCCAACTGAAGCTCAAATTTCTTTCTGGGCTTGATTATAGATCTGTAAAATATTTCTTTCCAGCTACATTAATTGGTAATTTGTCAGAAGAAATTACGGCAAATTAACCTCTAATAATCATATTTTACTACATGTGTTTGTATCTTCTCATCTGAGTATAGAAAGACAGAATACTTAAGTGCATCAACCCTAGTCCACAGAGGGTACTACAGAGACTGTGCCCTTGGACTGCTGTCTGGACCCCAGCCTTGGGACCAAATGCTGTGTCCCGGGGTGCTAGCTCGCTTACGCAACTTCTAAACTTCATCTAACTAGACTGTCCCTGAATCTAGCCTTACACTTAGTTGTTTGGCTTCTTCTGGACTCATCCCTACCCAGCTGGAAAAATTGGCTGGTGAGTCAAATGATGAGGTCACAAAATGAAACCCACTTTTAAGAGGCAGGCAGGTACTAGCTGCAAGTGTCTTTTGGTCAATAGATAGAGTTCAATAGGTCTGAGTTTGAGACTAGGTCTGTGGATCCAAGCATTGGATTAAGTTCTGCTGGGCACTTATGTAGGAACACAGCTCTGACTGACTAACCTGAAGAAAATGGTTAGCAATTAAATAGTTAATTACCATTATCCACGTGTGGTAGGTGACCAGAGCAACGCTCAATTTGCTATGGGATTTGAATGGACTTTCAAAAAGAAGTTTAGGACTAGAGTTCTGCATTTAAGATGTGACAAACAAATACTATTTTTTCTTTTCCCTCCCTCCATCTTTTAACACACATATAAAAACCAAAGATCCCCCAAATGCTATGGCAACAGGTGAAGGAAGACCTGGAGGCTAGGCTCCCTCCAATAGTTGGAAGTGATTAAGGAAGAAAAGATAACCTTCACCATTCCGTATCTGCCAGGTGGTTACTGGGTAAGCTGAAGTAGCAAAGTTGCAGCTTAATAGGTCACATTCTTCTTATTTTCATGTATTTACATGTCTGGGGCAATGCAGCAGGTGATAATCCAGACAAACAGTGTGAGGCAGGTGGAAGAACCAGATCACAGGAACACAGCAAATACTAGGCAATGCTATTCTTGGCAAGTTTTAAAAAAATAATAACCAATTTCTAACTAACATGAAAAAAATTTACAAGCATATAGCTATATATGAATATTTACACTGCACTGGGACATTACTGTCTACATATCAAAAGTCTGAAGTAAGAACTCAATTATTTTTATCTTGCCAGTTTATTATGTTTTAATTTTCCTACTCCCTGTATAATCTAAGTTAATTCAATGTGCAACACATCATTCATAACAGCTTTAAAGTATTTGCCTGTATCTCTTTTCATAATTGAATGTGGACTTTTTCATCTGCAGCAAATTTATAGTTTTTTTTTATTATGGATTCTTACAGTATCACATAGCATATTATTTTCCCAGATCTGATGGTATTTACTCTGGAGTTTGGAGTATCTAAAGTGAGTTTAACATTTAGAGTAAACTTGAATAGTTATGTGATGATGTGCAAACCTGAGAACAGCAGGGAAATACACTTCTTTGCAGCATACAATGTATAACTACACAACAGACACTGGACTGACAAACCCTGATCTCCAGGCTGTCCTTCTAAGGGGTGTCATACTGAATTTGGGTGTACAATTTTACTGGATGACAACATTTGCTAGGTCTTTAACATGTCAGATTTTGTTAATTGTCTTTAATATGTTCATTATTGGCGGTATTTTTTTTTCATTGAATTCTGCAAATTGTGCAGTGAACTGACTGGTGATTGCCAGTGCTTGATACGAACTTTTGTTGGTTAGTTTTGATGAGGCTCAATCTTCCTTGCACGATCATTTTCCCTGACTGAAAAAGCATATTTCACAGAACAAACATTCTGGTGCAGATAGCATTACCCAAAAAAGTAAAACAAAAATAAAAACAACAACAACAACATCAAGATCTGATTTTTAAATCTAATTTTTTTTAGATTAAAAAAACCCCAGCAACGTGCTACCAGTATTTGGCAATATTTTCTGCCTTCTGAAATAGTATAGTAGTACTGCTGGTAAGACCATCCATCAGGCCCACAAACAGAACTAGTAAACATTAAAAATGTGAACGACTATTCCTGGAAAAATATTTGCACTATTTATATTGGGTCTAATAATGAAAACTTATGGCAGCAAAACCACTCTGATTCACATTGAAGCGATTCACACTGAAGAAATGTTTCTGTGAAAAAGATGAACAGAATAGCCAGAAAGAAATGTCTAACAGCTACAAAGACTGTAACAAAAGCAGACATTGTGGCAGCAGAAAACAAATTGCCAGCTATTGTAAATCCTATTATTTTCTCAATGTGCCTAAATAGCATACTACCAGGACTCCCACTGACATTACTAGAATATTATTGTGAATGCATTTTCAAAATATTATAGAAGCCAATAGGGTCCACATAACCGTCTATAGAACATGCAATATAAGCTATCAAGCTCTCCCTCTCCTTTGGTGTCAAAAAGCATGTTTCTTACACAGAGTGAGCCTGATTTTTGGTAAGACTTCTGTTTTACCACAATAAATATAAGTAAATGTGACTAGTGCATTTGCAGGTTTAGAAAACGTTTTTACCACCTGATTTCCATTTGAATCATGCAGTCTGCTACAGTTTTGACACGTTTCAGTTTCGTCACAAGACTTTTCCCTGCACGAGGCATGTTGTCAGGAAATGCGACGTGTCATGGCTGAACATCACATCCATCTCTTCATGCTCACCCTTGAACTGTTAGAGATGATTCCAGGACAGTTTTCTTGGATACAAAGCAGGTGACACTCAGCGCTACAATGATGCTGAGCAAAGTTATCCAAAAGATCTGTACAAAAAAAGTGTTTTGCCCTAATCTGTCCTATCTATCAAAATTCTTTCCTCCCTCCATGCTAAATTATTGATTTATACATAGCTTTCATAAGAAGTGACGGAGCTTTTTAAAATGTCATTTCTCTTTTCTCCTCTATAGTTACATTGGCAAAAGCTCAGTCATACTTCATAAGACAAACAGTTCATTTTGTTGGTGACACATTGGGGGAAATACATTCACACACATGCATGTACACACACACACATTCTACACATCTTTACTCCAGAAAACTAAGCTTGCATCATAATATTTTGAAAAGTTCCTAAGTGATTTACAAGCTTTGATTATCAAAACACTTTGAAGATTTAGATTCTAAAGCAATCAGGAAAATAACAATTTTTGCAATAAAAGCTGAAGACTTAAGACACTGGCAAGTACACAGGAAGACTTGAGTTCACCAATAACAATTGTAAATTCAAGTCTTTCAGCTCGATTGTTTTTGCTGTTACATGACACAAGTCTAGATGTTATCATTCCCCATGGGAGTTTCACAGTGTATTAACAGATATGATTAAAAACCAGTTTGCTTCAGATGTTTAACTTTTAAAAAATAAAACCAACAAACTGTTCCTGAAGGTAAAATGTACATTATTTTTAATACTGAATATTCATATACTTTGATACCAATTTCGATCCTAGAAGTTTAGATTTTCCAGCTTTTTAACTTAACCCTATAAATTCAATGGGAAAAGCAGCCTCTTAAAATCATAATTGGAATAGCTGGACAACTTGCTTGAGATATATGAATTTAAACTCAATGGCTTTAGTATTTCAGATTTCTCCATCATTTCCAGTGTAGAAGCTTTGCTGTCATTGTCAAGCGATTCAAAGAAATAAGTTTTCTGTAGTGGTGGCTGATTTTTATTTGGTCCATGTACATCAAGTCTTGCATTTTCAATTCTTGCTTTTCAATTTTAACATGAGTAATTTGTTGAAAATAAAGTTTAAAGTCTTCCATGAGTGTTTGCTATAGGGAGCTGTATGAAAATACCATATATATAAGACTTTTGAATGTTGAGGATTGGCAGCTCTAATTTTTACCATGTATACACATAGTACAAATTTCTAAAATAGGCTCAATTTATAAATCTTTCATTATGATCGTCAAGCCCATTAAAAGCTTCTCACAGAAATGTACCTAACATCTTTTATGTGAAACAATGTTTCCATATGGAATAACATGCAGAATTGTACGAAGATTTGAGGAAAAATCTTGCTGCTATTGTAGGTAGTTAAAGTTTTGGTAAAGTCTGTAATATCTTCAAGATCTTACTGTCTGTGCATCTGTGTCTATGTGTTTGTGTACTGAACACATGATTTTGCTACAGTGCTACTGTGCTTTGGTAAAATCTGATCTCCTGTTTACAATTAAAATTTCATAGAATACACATTGCGAATATCTTGTGGGAGAGGTAAGTGGTACCCTCATGGTAAACTCAGTGCAAATTTCTCATTGTGTAGCTCAGATTTCTCAGCGTGCATATATAATTTGGAGCATTTAACACAGTCCCTACAGCACACCTGAGGGAAGTGCAAATATTCATATGAATAGCAGCATGCATGCAGTACCAACTTCACAATACACAGAGAACACATTTTCAATATGAAAAGTGTAATAGATTTTAACTTGCCTGATAAAAATTTCTCAGCCCATTCAAGAAAGAACATAAATGTAGTAGCATAAGTTTCATGTTGCATGCAAAATTAATTGCAAACCACACATAATTAAACTTTTACAGCAGATCTTGCACTTCTTTATGTTGCTGGAACGTTATGAGCCAGGTTATGTACGTTCCACATCACATTACATGTTTTCACAAAATACGCATTATATTGTGCCTTAAAAGCTTTCATGCAGAAGGAGTGTTAAATCTCATAATGCAAACTTCAGGGGATCAGTATGAATTTCACTGAGCAAGACAAGCTGCATATTGTAATATAGATTGGACACTCTACAGCTGAGTGAAACCTTAAATCTATGGATAGATTCAAAATAAATTACATGAGAGTATGTCATACTAGTATTTCTAAGAACATCAAACAAGTACCAGCAATTTTCTCATATACCAGCTGCAAAAGTTAATAGATTTTACATGCTTGCACATCCTGTACCTGTACATGTACACACGTCTGCCCACCTGCAATTATTTTTTTATTTAAAAAAAAAAGCGCCAAAAAAATATCCCACAAATACAGACTCATTATTAGAAATGTAAACAGTTCAGATGACAGACAAGTAGTATTTGGATTAGGGAGTGAAAAGCCACTATGGTACACTTAAATACAGCAGTTAGATAGCTAATGTATCAAGGAAAATCCAGCAGCTTGGAAATGCTGGTAAAAAACAATGCAAATTCAACAACAACCATGATGAATAATTCAAAGCATACCCTCAGTGCAAGCTTTCCCGCACAATTTTCCAGCTTGACACAAATTCAGATTTTATAGTGTTTGTACAACACAAGTTTCACAGCACAAAAAACTCATATTCAATAGATGAAAATTGTCTCACATGGACAATTTCCACACAATGTGGCTGAATGTACAAACTGTGTTTTGCAGGGCTTGCATGTGTAATAGCTCCAGCAGTGGGCTTTAAACTTTGACTTTATTTCTCTGTTGATATAATCTAGTAAATAGCATTGAGAAGTACCTGCTGGAGACGGATGTCACCTGTTCACTTCCAGTCATTTCACATGCATGCTGTGAACTTGTCTGCTCCTCCTGCAGCTTCTACAGTCTTGGTATAAGACAGATTTTGAAGAGGACATCATGAAACATGTGTCGCACAACATATTTGCAATTTACGTTGCACAAATTTCTTCATGACTTGATGCCAATTTGCCGTCAAAACAGACACACTAAAAAAAGAATAGAAAAAAAAAAGAGAATTGCATGTATTTATTACTGGTATCTGCTTTAAGTTTGGAGGGACAAAGCTCTCTTATCAGTATATAATCTTGCCACCTGACTTGCTATCTGTGAGTTCTCTGAATCCTAATAATTCTGAGGGAGCAATGGGACATACTAGAGTGCATTTCCTCCTGTCAGCCAGCCAAAGGATTAGAGCTGGAGCTGCTATTCACTACCCAACCTTAGCATCAAAACAAGTTTGGTTTTTTTTTTTTAAACTACAGTTTGAATTTGCTAATGACAAAGGGAACTCCCAGTGGGTGTGACAATCATGAGATAATCAGCTTTAGAGGATTAGAGGACCCCAGGGGTGTGATTAGCTCAGGTTGGCCAAGCCCTCTGTCATGAATTAATTCAGAAATGAATATTTGCATTCCACCACTGCATCTTAGTGAAACTGATTTCCAGCCTAAGAAACTTTTTTCCTTTTTTTTCCCTTCTTTATCCTTTTTTTTTCTTTTTTTTTCCTTTTTTTTTTCTTTGTTATGAAAAGCAACTCACATTGCACAAGACAATTGGCAGCTGTGGCTAATGAAATGAGAAATGATTAAGCAATAAGGATCTGAATTTTGTGTGATTTACTTCTGCCAATGATCTTTCAATGCAAAGAACATGTTCATTGTTATTTTTAGTCAGTCTTTTTCCTAGACTTTCGTTAAATGCTTGATGGAATATTTTCAATTCATTTGTTTCTGTGGTTGACAATCAGATAACTTTTCCTTCCATAATTAGCAATTATCAACTGTACAAAAATACTGAATGCTGTTGGGTTTGCATAATAAACAAAAAGCAGAAGTGATGGTAGCAAGTTTGCTGAACTGAAAATATATCTTTCGTGCACTTGACAGCTATTTGGGAATTTGAAATGGTGTTACATGCTTATGGATGCACTGGTGAAATGGCCTATATGTCTGACAGTTACATTAAATGCAAGCAGGCAAAATTGTCACCTGACACAGATTTAGCTAATGCATTTGATAAAATAGGCCACAGAAACATTAATTTGACAATGCAGCAGTAACTTAAATCTGTTTTATCAAATAAAGGAAAATAATTATAGGCAAAAAGAGATGCAGATACAGATTTGTATGGCTAACTTTTTGCTCTGAGGCTTCATTATATGTATGGAGGATAATAGCTGAATAACAACCACGTGGGCTGCTTAGTATGACTTACATGTGCAGTATCTCTCTTCTTTATATCCATTTGCCTGCTGGTTCCACAATCTGTTCTTCAGCGTTGGCAATTTCTTGGATACATTTTTTTGTAATCTACTTGTTCTGATCATGTATCTCAATTTCCATGTCTATAAAATGATGATAGTGATGAACTCTCTCTAAACAGTACTTTGAAATTTAGTTACAAAAAGCATTAAATATCATCAGTAAATACAATTAATTTTGCTGTTTTCTTGCCTGAACTTACTTTTCTTTAAAAACATTTATTCTTTTCTTTGGGGAAAATTAAGAATAATTCCATTCCAGTACTGTCTATGTTCCCATCAGAAATTGTTTTTTAACTGAACAAAGATATCCTATAGTTCTCACTTCTGACTTTCTGCTTTATCAATCCATTCCTCTGTCATATCCACCAAATCTTATTTAATCTGTTTATAAAATTCTTTGCTGAATTTTGTTAGATTTTTCTGTTACATTCTCTGGGAGAAACTGATGATTATTTTTTGGTTAAATTGTCTGCATTGTCTGCCTAAGTACTTCAAAGCACTCAGCAAAATCTGAACTTGTATTTCTTCACCAGTAGTAGCAATAGTCATAGTTGAAGCCCTGATGACAGAAAAGCAGTAAGATTGTGTAAAAGCCAATACTTAAGCCTCTTAGCCTGAGTATTAAATTGTCCTATGCTATGTGGACCTGGAGAAAGGAAAGGAATAGAGATTGGAGTTGATGGGCTTTCATAGGCTTTGTTGAATCGTAACACGTTAATCCAAAACTTGAAGGTTAGCTGCTACTTTGTTCTTAATATTTGCATCTGCCTTGTTTCCTTAGAGCACTTCTGTACTTAATAACCTTTATTAACATTTTAAAAGGAAATTTTAAAGGAGTGTCTATGGTTCTGTATCCCTGTCAACATTCTCCTCCCTTAAATCCCTTTGCAATCTGTTTTTCTGTCTTCCCCTATTAAAATATTTCCTTGAGTACCCTCCCAGCCACTGACAAATTTATCTATAGATTGTATGGTTTGAGGACTGTGCCTTAAAAACTGAAAGTCTAAGTGGAGTGGTGCAAATCTTATCTTATTGTTATATACTGCCATAAAGCACTAAATATAAAATGAAGTAGACTTCTTGTGAGCACTGGAGTCATTAATAGCCTGTCTGTGAAAAAATTTTAGACATAATTCCCATTTGATTTTAGTGGGTGCATAAGTGCCTCCATAATTCTGGCCCCCAAAGACAGCTGAAGAAACAGCTTTTAACTGCAAATGGTCTTATCTTATGCAATGGAAAGCAGTCAGCAGTGAAGGCAACTTCATTGATAACATTGCAGTTCATCCATATTCAATATAGCACACTGCCAACAAAATTGTATTCTGTATTCTGCCTAATAAATACTAATAAGCCGGCATCCATTGTATAGGGACAGTACCTTCCTAAGGTGCACGTTACCAGTCTCATGGGAGAGAGTAAAGGAATAAATGGGCTCCTTCCAATATGACTCCAGCAAAAACAGTCACTCTTTGGAGTGATTTTTTTTCCCCATAGCCACAGTCAACAAAACCTGCAGAGCTGCTGGCTGTCAGAGGACAAGCTGCTGCTGTACACAACTGAGCAAATAATGCTGCCAAACCGAGAGTGCTTTGCACAGCTGGCCCTCTGCTCCTTCAGAGCAGCCCGTGGCTGAACCTGCTCGGATCCAGGCAGACCACTGACTTCACAAAGAAAGGCTGCAGAAACTGCAGAATAAGAGGGTGTAAGAAGCTGCCCTGTTTTCTATGTTGGCTATTTCTATGTGGATGTATTATGCTAGAAACAAAGGAATAGGGGGACCAAAACTTGAAGATGCAGACAGATGTGTCCAGCGCAACATGCATACTGACAGAAATGTGCGTTGAATGCATGCGTGGGGACTTCTGAAATTCCACAAGGTGCCTTTCTGTATCTTCAGGCGCTGCTGTGTCTCAAAACTGGCCCTTAACATTTCCATTTCAGGTGTTAAAGTAATTCACAGGTTCCATTATTTCACAATTCTAATTCTTAAGTACTGATTCCCTTCATATATAGTGAACAGATTTTTTTTTTTTTTTTTGCAATTCATACCATACCATTTTAGGATGATAAACAACTGTGGTACAATATATCTTTCATATTTTCCTTAAAAAGGGAAAGAAATCTTAAAAAGGTTTTAAAATTTTTATCCAAATAGAAAAGCGCTGGCTGCATCTAATCAAATAGCATGGATAATAGGTCATTGAACTGAATAGATTCTTCTCAGGCCCCTAATGCTATGAAGAGCATGAATGTGAAATTTCTGCTGCACACATTACAGATAATGGATTTTCAGCAGTCACTCAGAGAAATATCCATTCACATCCTGTATTTTATTTACAACAACAAATAAGTTTTAATCTTTTGTTACAATACAACTTATGGCATGTTTTTATTCGATTTATTCTGTAAATGACTTCCTAAGCTTAACTGGAAAGGTAGGTAGGTGATAGTAATGCAACAATTATGATGGGGATGGATAACTGGGTTTTGTAGTGGTGTTTTAACCATACTGCTGTTTGACAGCAAGGACCACAGAAAGGGTCATATTCAGCACTCACTAAACATATAAGAAATCTGGCTTCTGTACTAAGTTTGGTTAAAAAAATATCTTTTCTGGAATTTGCATATGGCGCTCCAAGTTTCTATTACTGAGCAGCACTCCCTTTTTACAGTCACAGCCAGAGGAGTCCGTGCCAGCTAGTTGCTTCAAGGCATTGGATGTTGTAGTAATGGTACCAGCAGCTAAAAGGCTCTGAGTCCTTGAAGTCCTCAACCTGTGTTCACCCCATGAGCATGGTCCACATCTAGTTACTGTGGTCAGCCATCATTTCTGCACCAGTTCTGTGCCCATCCTGATCCACATATTGGAAAAAAATTGACTCTTGGGGCTTCATAGAGGAAGGCGGTACAGAGAAGGATTGAAAAAACAGGTACCCTGACCAATATTATAAAACACGAATTAAAGCTTCTGGTCCCCTGTAGTATGATCCAAGGTGCACAGTGTCTCAGGGGACATTTGCAGACAATCCGCAGCTAGCTCACAGGAGCTGGCTCTTAACTCTATAATACAGTTTCTGTGTCCAGGACTGAAATTTTCTTTGATAAAGAGGGAGTTGACCAGATTTGCTTCCTGCAAAAGTAACTGTCAATGTGAAACCCCTTTGTAAAGCTGCAGTTCTCAACAAGGGGCTATAGAACCATAAAGAAAATGTCCTCACTTAGCAGTAATACAAAGGCCTAACTAATCCACACATTGTTATAGTTGTCTGTATTTTCCCTATAAAATTGGTAGGAAGGTCTTCCAAAGACTCCTTTTTAGCTATAAAAAGTTGCTAACTTTGGATTTTGTGCAATATTTTTGCACTGTTGTTCTATTCTTCCCTTACACAAAATAGCAATTGGGTAAGCATCATGGACACTTAACAGTCAGTCCAACATCTGACAGAACTCATATGCAGATTAACTTGCACATGTTTTGTTGCATTTCTGCCTCCTGGTAAAGGAGCAGCCAAAGTCAGTGTTTCACATTCCCAGAAGATTTTTCTTAACTAAACTTTAAGTACCAGATAGCCTGCTATTCTATATGTAAACAAAAAGCTGTGATTAATACAAATAAATTTAAAACCAAGGATACAGGGTCAGTTTCCAGAAGGCACCCAGAGTATATGCATTTATGTGTCAGTTTGTAACACGAATGTTTCCACAACCCAGTCCTCTAGAGAAAAATGCATACTTGTTTTCACTCCTGTAAAATTTGAGCATGTCCAAACTGATGTTTAGCATGGAAACAACTCTGCAGTGTGCAGTGCTGCTGTGTAATTATGAAGCATTTTAGAAAGTAGTTGCAATAGCTATTTTCCAGATATAAGGATACAGTCCCTCTCACAGCAGCAAAAGTAATTATCCTTCTGTTAAGTAATAAGTGCTTGCTGACCAATATTCCCCGCCTGTGTGCCCCCCCGCCCCCCAAAAATAGAAGTTTTGGGTTAAGAGCACAAAAAGACTGACTTTGCTTGGTATTCATTAAATAATTTGTTCTAAGGAAAGCTTTATAGCAGTTTTTTATATTTCTGAAAAGGACATTCAAATGTTTGCTTCAGTGACAAATCAAAACACCTTTTGTGAGAAGCACTTTGCTGGGCAAACACATCTTGCAAAATCTTACAAATAAATGTAAATATATGCATGGTACAGTAATTTCAGAAAAACTCTTGTCCCTTCCTAATGTAAGGCTTCTTTTAAAAAATAGAAATCTTTGGAGATGTATAACCTAAGATAAGATATTGCTATCAGCCAACACCCGCTTCAGAAAAACAGGCAGATTCACCACCTGACAGCAAGGTTAAAAATGAGATTTGATCAAAAATTTCCCCCTGAATTAAGTAACTGAAGTGTTAAAGCTTACTTTTCAAGGCTAGACTTTCTCAGATTGTTATACATTTATTTTCTGTGTTTTTATTTTGTGATGACAGCTTACACCTGTCTGCTAGCTATGTCCAAATCCCTTTTGATTGCTTTTAGAAGGAGCAGGGTGGCTGCTTAGCTGCAGGGAAGGAGCAGAGGCACAGAACTTCCCAGTCTCTGCATTGCCTTGCTTGGACAGGGAGATGGTCAACTGTGGATCTTATAGCTGCATTTTGGATCTTCCAGAGTGGCAACTTTCAAGAAATCTCCTCCAGAAAAAAAAAAAAGTGATTTCAGTTGTCTTCTTACTCAGCATTAAGTTTTCTCCCAGATCACACAGATTATTGATTATTTTCCTAATATCTATAAAGAAAATGAAGGTACAGATGCAAACTTTGCAGCCTAGGCCTGTATCTACTATGTGCCTATTGAAGGAAGAACCCTTTGCATATGCATTGAATACTTGGGACTGAAAGTTTAAAGGTAAAAGTAAAACACAAAAGACTTATGCAATTCATAGAAATATATCTGAGAGGAAAGAAGAGGGGGATTTCTTGACAGAAAGCAAAAGGTGAGGTAAGATAAATGATGCTAAGATTCTGCATTATAATTAGAAGTTCTAATTACCATGTCTATATCCAGAAACATACTTTTAAGCAAAAGTGTTGTTTAAAGACAGGTAGTCATCTGGTTAAGGCTCAAAATAGAAACTTTTTGGTGAGTTTCTGATTTTGAAGTATGTCTCTACTAGTATTGGGTGATGTAATAAATTAATGTAATAGCATCACAACTTAGTGATTATTATATTACTGATTTATATTGTTTCCTTGCAAATAACCAGTGCTCTAAATTCTCTGAATGAAATTAAAACTTATTAATATTAATGAATTTTACAAAAGATAGTTGTATATCTTGCAGTTATTCATAAATTGAAGTAAAATATCTTCAGAACAAAATCTGTATCACTCTAAATCAGCAAACAAAATCCAGGGAACTGAATGAAATATCTGCCTTCCTATTGAGGGAGTCTAGGCACAACTTTGTGCATATCAGGTTTCTTTCGCATCAATTTATCAATCTTCTTAGTGACAGTCTTACTATTGGAATGAAGCCTGACGTTAAATGGCTGAAGTTCATACTGGCTTTAATCTCACCGGTTAAAAGGAGCAACAATAGAAAACACACTGCTTAAAACAAATAAACCAGCCATCTTAACAAATATACAGAAAAAAATGTATGAATTTGAATGTCACTGAGTGATTTTAGATAACCCTGGCATCTCAATTTAACCACCATTTTTTAATTTTATTGCACATACAGCTTTGATTTTAAATGGTAAACTGCACTTGCTTTTCTTTTCCCCTTTGTTCATAAAAAATTTGGGCTTAAAGCTTCTATTTCTAAAGGAAATGAGGACTGTGCTAGCACAAAAGTCTGGCAAGAGACCGTGGGTAAATATTGTGCATGGTGTGATGTAATCAGAAGTTAGCTGCCAGGGCTACCTGTAGGTGTTCTAGTAAACTGGACCAAGTGGAGCCCGTAACAGGCTCAGCAATATTACATCGACATCCGTGTTTGCTGGAGAGAGGGAAGTTAAAGTATGACATTGATTTCTGACTGCTGAGATGGTGGGCCAGGAGCTTCCTGGGAAAGGCCAAATATGACACTGATGTTGCAAGTCTGGAGGGCTTTACTGCTGCCATCGCCAGAGAAAGGTTGTAATGTTCAGTACCATACCACCACCTAGACATCTTCACCAGCTATCCAGTTTGCCTAGTGTTAGTATTTGTTCTGAAATATGAGATCACCATGGAAACTAGTTAGTGTGTATAGTATAGAGGTAACATGCAGTTATTACAGCTTTGTAGTCCATGCTGTTACGTGTGAACACGTTTCTGGATCTGCAGAATACTTCAGTTTCTTGCATTTAGCACAGTTATGTTTGATCAGCAAAGAATGTTAGTTATTGAAGATGTCTTTTCATGTGATACAGTGGTGTTTAGTCAAGAGTGAGATGTGTTAGGTTAGATCTCAGATAAGAAAGTGAGGTATTAATCAAACTCGGAGCATCTTCAGTTAAGTCCTGATCCTAACATGCTGAAGCAGGACAAAATGGTACAAACATGAATGATTGTAGAACAGAAATAAGGGGAAAATGTTCCTAACTCTCATAGTAGTGAGATTCTGGAAGAGCTTTCCACTAATAAAAGGACTGTTTCAAACACAGAACTCTTTCTGGAGGGCATTTATTTACAGTAGTGTTTCAGTGTTGGAAGACTGGCCTTGATTAACCAAGAGTTTCCTTCCTGTGTTTCTAAGGCTGCCAACATGCAGGTGTATGTGTAATTTCACTCATCTGAACTGCAGCAATAAATCAGTGGGAATATTCACAGTACCGTTGTTAATGTGGTTAAAGGCTGGGAGGATCAGGGCTTTGACGTTTCATAATTTAGCAAAAGGATCTTATGAGTCCGAACTGGTAAGTATTAGAAAAAATACAAACACTTTGAAAAGTCAGCTGTGATACATACAGAGAAGTCTGTGGTCCCACAACATAAATCAGAAATCTTGAGGAATGCCCTTAGACTGTTTTGGACTTATTTGCTTCATCCCCCAAAGGAATGAGGGAACTTGTGATCTACAAAGTTGTGTAACCTTTGGTTTTTCTTGAATGCTGCATTTCACTTGCACATGCTCCATGTGACTACTCATATCAAGGAACAGAGTGCATACTTAGTAAGCGTCTTCAGTCAAACTCAGATTTCACAAAGATGATTTAAAAGTACATCTCCAACTATAATCACACATTACTTCATATTAATACAGGTTTTAAGTCTGAGTAGATTTTATAGTATAAAAAAGCACCTTCTTTATCTCTATATGAGTCAAGTGAATAATTCACCATGAATAATTTATAAGATGAATTGAGGTTCCTCTTTCATGTACCACCTACGTGAAATAATTTCATTTATTTTACTTCTCTTTTTTTTTCTTTTTTTTTTTTTTTTTTTTTTTAAATTCTGAGGTAATATGCACATCTGAAAGCACCTATTGGCGCCTGGTCAAGTAAGATCCATGTTTCTGTATCTTGAATGGTTGAGCAGAATATAAATATGTTGTGGAAGCAAACGTTGTAATTACAGATTTTAAATCTGCTTTTGACAAACACTGCTTAATAAGAAACATGCTCTCTGAAGTTATTACCAGGAGTAATGTGAATAGGATAAGATGATTACATAAATCAAACACAACAGGGTAATCAGAATCATCTCTCAATTCATGTGCAGGTACTTTTATGGTGAATCCTCTTTTGAAATAGATATACAGGAGGTACGTTGTCTATCTTAAAGGACCCAAAGTACCCCTGAGGAACAGAGCAGTAAGCGCAGGCAGAGAGCATGCTTTCTGGCTCTGTGGTGCCTTTTAGGAAGGTCTCCAGAGGGAGGAGCATTATAGGACAGAGACAGCATGGCTGAGGCAATCACATTATTCCCTTGGTACATCAAAGACTGTCTCCGGTATACAGGTTAGGGCAGTCTCGGTCTCTTTTTAATATATGCCACCAGCCAGACCAATTCCAAGCTGTCCAAAACTGAGGAAGTGGGAGCTGCCTCCCTCCTATGTCTGTGCTAAGCTCTGCACCATCTCAGGATGAATCAGGCCTATGATACTGACTTTATAGAGAATTTCAGACTCTTAATCCTATTTAAATTTTAATGTGAAGGCTTGTTATAGTTTCTATAATTTGAGGCATTAAAAGCAGATGAAGCATCTTTAATCATAAAAGCTCCATTGCTCTAATTTACGATACCTGCATTTTAAGCCCTACCATAAAGTGGATTGTGTTTGGGGGATGATAGTTCACAGTAAGGAAATGTGATCCATCAGGAAACCTGTTTACATTAAAACATTTTGACAGCGGCAGTAATTAAACCTGTTTCCCAGGTGCAAAGCAGTATTTTAAATGCCCCTCTGGCTACAATACCATTCAGGTTTGTCTGTCTTCCTCCCTTATCATCTACTGCAAAAACAAGATAATGAGAGGAAGGCAAAATATAAGGAAAGCTGGACTAGCAATTAATAATCTAAGTATATAATCAGAACATTAAAATCTCATTTTCACTGATTTGTGTATTAGTTTGTATGACACTGAAAAATTATTTTGTGCATTTCCATGTGCCTCAGAAACAGTAAATGGGAAACCATGGCATCCATGCTTGCTGCTATGACAAGTTATAGCCTAACACGATCATTTCTGACTTTGAAATGTGAATTGGCTTTAGAGCACAGCTACGCAAACCTTTTTATGCAGACAGCATGTGATTTTTTCTGTGAACTTTTCTTTGAGTAACAGTGCATGAATACTGGCAAATCCTAAAAACCTGATGAACTCATGAAAGCATAATTTGGACAAGTACATGCTTGTGCCATGAAGCCAAGGGTAAGATCTATTTGACTTACACACAGCATAGATCAAATGCTGCTACCTGTCAGACTGCTAAAATTATTTTAACACCCCATGCCCAGGCTAATTTGCTTCCTATCAGCCTTCTCCTCAAAAGCCCCAAACTGACAGGTGAACAGGTCCTTAGCCATCCACTTACTGGTATCTTTTGGGAGTAACCAGTCAGTACCGCTCTCATCTTCATCCACCAGAACAGCTGGCCACAGTGCTGCATTTCTGAACCATGCATCTGAAATCTTTGGAGGAGATCTTCAGAAGCAGGGTCCCAGGCATGGGTCTGCTCTTGGGACTATAGTCAACATATAATTTTCTTCTCCTGAAGACATGGCCCTGGCTCACCTAGCTGTTTAACTTTTTCCTGGGCTTGACCGCATTGCCAAGGTCATTACATCAAAAGTGGATAGCTCAGCCTGGGAAATTTGATTATGTTGGAGGGATGTGGTGACTCCTGGCAGCGGGCTGAAGGCAGGAATAGCAATCCACCCATGAGAAGTTTTGAGAGCGAGCAGGACAGTCACAGGAGGTCTGAAAAAGAAAGGTTTTAATGCCACCCTATTTCACAGCCAAGTGGGTCTGCCCACCCTTTCCAATGCAGTATTTTCTACAGCAGATGAATGGAGAATTATCACCACTTGTAAATGCTTAAGAGCGTATCATGTGCTTAACTGAAGTATTTATCATTTAAGGACACCTTTAAAAATATCAGAAAGCCATAATTATCAAAATACTAAATGTCATCATTATTATTCCTACACAGCTTATATGCAAATACCTGCTGCTTCCTGGAGCTTGAATTCACAGGAAATGAAATGGAACAGCTTTTTTCCTCTTTCATGTATTCTTTTTCCCATATTGTGAAATAAGGCATTGCACAAAACTGGCATGTTACTTGTACAATCTATAGTCATTACAATAAAATCACCATCACTGAATCAGAAACTCTGGGAACACCTTCATATTCAGTGCTAATTCCAATCATTTCTATGGCTGATCACCAGCTCTGCACTGTGGTCAGGAAGCTATGTAGAAATGTTAGTAGCATGGGTCTGTGCCTGGTGTAAATGAGACCCACTTCAGAATAAAAGGGATTTTTGAGTGTTTATTACTTTCTGTAAATACACAAATATATAGAAATATTTGTTAGAAGTAAAAGCCACCATTCACCATCCATTTTATTGATAATGGAAGTGATCTCATTTAGCACAGCTATAGCGATGACATTTTTATATGTATGGTCCAGAAGCTATTTGTTTAAAAACCACAGCAAACCAGATCACCTGAGACATTGCTCATAAAACAGAAAATATGATCATTATTCATATAGTTATTGTCAGAGGGCATACATGGGCATAGCAAGTAAACTGTTAATACTCCATGTGTCCTAATGCCTCTGCATGCTGCTCAGCTGAAGCACAGCACGCTCATTTCTATCTGGGTTTCTAGGGTAAGAGGCTGCCTGGATCACCAGAGGACTGGCAAGGACTGTCTCTTAAGCAGCGTAAGAAATATCTGTTAGGAGTTGTTGTAAAAACCTGTACTACAGGAAAGATCATAGTTTGCAACGATGACTTGTGTTAGTCTTACAAAACCGCAGCTTGGTGCCGTGCTGTGTGCTGGTGCTGTATCTGTTTAGTGTTTATATACCAACAGTCAAAGTACTTCTGTAACCACAGGACTGGATGATGTCCTGTCTTGTTCATTGGAGAATTAATTGTACTTGTTTTAGAGTTAGCTGTTAAGGAGATTAGGAAGGTGAAGCATAGCAGGCTAGCTGTGGTTGCATGGCAACTGGAAAGAACAGTAACATCTGGTATTCTTAATTTTTTTAGAACCTATAGATCTTTGTGCCATCGTGAGAGTACTATTATTTCTACCACCATGCCTTATTTTTCCTATTTGTTAGCCAACAGGTAATATCCTTGATGTTACCAGTTAACCCAAGGGCAAAATTAGATCAAACATTGGATGCTGTGATGTTAAAGTCAGCTTCCTAATTCCCAGGCACAGCTAGCCCTAGAGGATGCTCTCAAGAAACAGCATAGAGGAAAAGGTCTATCCTCATATGAAAGACCAGCTTTGAGGTTAGTCAGCCAGTGCTGTTAGCTACTTGAGTGTACAGTGTCTCTCCTGTCTGCTGAAACAATAGATCTATTTGAAATTTTGTTTACTTTCCTCCCACAGGGCCATTTCTTTCCTGTTAGGAGGGCAGCAAGACCAGGCCATCTGTCACAAGGATGGCATCTATAAGAAAAACTGCATTAACTGCACTTTAACTCATCATCCTTGATAATTTCCCCACTTGTGGCTCCAACTGCTTCATGTTTTATTTCTGACAAACAAGAGGGCTGTATTAAAGCAATTGTTTGCTTCATTCATTTTTGAAGTAAAAGCTCAGTAAGTGATGGGGTGTCAAGTGTAGACCAGACTAGTTTTGTTCGGCTGCCTCTAAGCATTTGACATCACTCACCCACCCCATGGTTTTCTTCAGTGGTTACTTTAAAATAAACGAAAAGGAACAACAGAGGGGTTTCCACAGAGCTTCCCACTGGGGAGCAGCAGACATCAGGCAGGCTCAGCAAGCACCACAGCCCTGGGCTGGTACAGGGCCTTTGAAAGCCTCCCCAGCCTTGCCACCCCAGACACAAGCTCTATTTTAAGCTCTTCTTGCCTCTGCGTAGGAACCCGAACCAGCCCGTTCCTAGGGCAAAGCTGTTGACTTCATCATGCCCGAATGGCAGTGGGGCTTTGGCAAGCAGGAGCTGCGAAGGAGGGCAGGATTGCTCCCCACACCGCTCAGCACCCCGCTCCTCTGGACCCACTGATCTGCCCAGTGCCGGACAGGAAATAAATGTAAAGGAATCCCCTATGCCAAAGCCCATTTTTCAACCTGAACACTTTGCTGGGAAGATTAAGCAGGGACCTGGAGTTTATGAATATCGTCGAGGAACCATTTTCCTCAGTCGATGAACTTCAGCAAACCCCAGGTGTGCATTTGCTTGGCCGCTACAATTCTCATTGTCTCCCAAGAAGGTGATGAGAGCATTTTGAAATAGCTAACAATTGTATAAACATGGAAAATTAATTTCTTATGTTTTAAAATATTTACTAGACTAGCAGATTGTATAACCGATGCATAAAAATTTTCTTTTGCACGTTCTGCCTTGAAGACTTCATTTTATAAAACCACCTTTATGAATCCTCTTTTGCTACTTCCTATTCATCCTTTTGTTCAGATCTTTTTGAGTTAGCCCAGATTAGAATTCATCATCTCCAAAAAAATGAGATGCTAAAGGTATTCTTTCTTCGGCGTGCATCTCCAGCCTTTCTTGACAGGCTGTCAAGAAATATGTCTCTAAAAAGCCAGGTTAGATCCTCAGAGACAACCAGTGATGCAGTTCTTAGTAATGTGCTAAAACCCAGTCAGAGTGCACCTTATTGTTGCTGTGTGCAGTGATGTGACATCTGAGTTATTTGTTTGCTCTGCCATAAGATAGCATTAGTGGATATAATGTGAACAGATCACTCATTTGCGGAAATATTTATGGTGCTGCTTTCGAGGGATCATTCAGTTCGAAAGCAGATGGCAAAGCATGGATATTCATGGACTACTTTAAAAGCTATCTTAGGTAAAATGTTTTCATACAGAGCAGTTAAAGCATGTAACAATCTGATATTTTACAACACTTATTACTTAATGTTTACATATATTTACAATAAATCTTCATAAATGCTACTCAGGCAAGAATTTGCTAGTTCCAGTTTTTATTATAGTATATCCCATGAATTCTTTAGCGCTCAGGCCCCTGACCCTGCAAATACCTATGCATGAGCTAAACAACACTCAGCTGATGGGGCCTACTGCATTCTGTCAGACTGTTTGTAGCATGGCAAACTCCAGGAACATGTGGTGTGTATTGAGATTTTCAATTATTTGGGGACGTGGGACCCCCAGCTTATGACAGCTAAAAGAAGTCTGGCTTTAGAAGCGATGAGCTTGTCTGCTCAGAACTGCAGGATGCTTCTAAGGTGTTATGTTGGTCATCCAGAAAACAAATCTTTTCTAAAGATGATGTCTAAAGGCTTTAATAATCTGCAAATATGAATTCAGCTAAATGTGAGGTAGCTCTTTAGATCACTTCATGTCCTTCTTCCCTAATTGCCCAAAGCCCAGCTTTCGATAGTTCAATGTTTAGAAAAGATGGTGAGTGAAAATCTGTTAATAGTGTTGAGTTGGAGGACTGGCCTTTTTCATGGAATAGGTGATTTAACACGTATTCAGATGCCACACATTTCTCAGCTTCCCAACTGTGTTTGGTATCCCTTACCCAGCACTCCTTGGGCTGCCTCTTACTCACTGCCTTCTGTCCTTCAGGGAACATCCACATGCCCCTTTCACATGGTGGCCTTAAAGACCTGTGTACGCTCCAACAGCAATATCCCACATGTCCTGTTATCTGAACCCACACACTTAAGTTTGAAACAAAAGGAAAAAAAAAAAGAAAATGGGTTTTTAAATATTCCTTTAGTAAAACTTACGACAGAGGGGCTTGGCCTGGCTAATTTAGGTAGTCCTCCCTTGCAGTTTTCTTGTTCTCAGCTGCCCGATAGCTGAGAGAGGTCTCCACTACACTGATGTACTTCGGGTGTGGGCTACGTGCCTGCCTTTGGTGGGGCTTGGCCCTGGGTTCACAGCTGGAGCTGTTTGGGTCGTTCTGCCACTCCGCTGTTTGCCATGAGTGCTGTGCTGGAGGCTGCTTGACTTGGGAGGGGGTGGCAGCGGGAGGGCTCTTCCTTCTGCCTGGGGCTCGGCTGCAGCACGGGAGCTGGTGGTGGGAGCCTGTGGGCTCTTGTCAGCTTTGTGTAGGCCTGTTTCTGCAGGACTGGGAGGTAAGTTATTGAGGTTTTATTTTGCTGAGGCTGCCAGGCTCTGGGTGATGAGTAACTTTGAGAGAGGAGGTGGGGACTGAAGTGCATTAAGATACCACAACTGTTTCCTAAGCAAATATCTTTTGAAGTGCTTGGTTTTAAAGTTGCTGGTTTGATTTCTTATAGCTGTATGAATATGGAAGTATTGAGCTGGCTATGGGTTAAGGTTTTTGGTTGTGGTCTGTCCTGTCTCTGAAAGACTACTGGTACTGGGGGCTGACTAATTTGAAGTTTGCTGAGTTAAATGCACTGGTCCCTCCACTGCTGGCATATCTGTAGATGTCAGGGAGAGGGTTTTTTTCCTTTTTTACTGTTTGTGTGGGGTCTGGTCTTTTTACTAGTTCTCACGGTAATAAAAATTATTAATAAGTATCCTGCTGCTTCTCTCTACCTATCCACCCCATCCTGAGTGTAGTTATTTCATGTTAAAGTTGAAACAAACCCTGTGACTGAATGTGACCTCCACACGTGCTGTGGGCTGTGCTCCTTCTCTGGCAGTGCCCTTGGGAAGGGGCTATCCTGCAGACCTCCATCTCACTCGCTGTTTTATTTTCCAACTCTGTTTCCCTACAGCCTTGCAATGCTGTTCTCTTTACTCTTTCTAGTCCTACAAATCACACTGTCTCTCAGCTAACAGTAAATGCACTTGGTGGCATAGCAGGAACAGTAAATGCTCTGGGAAACATCCTACTATGAGCTGAAGGCCGATGCAAGAGCGTGTACTTATATGCATATGTATGTAGTGTTTATTAAAATGTACTTGAATAAGTATTAATAATGGATACAGTGCTAATGTTTGCTATGGGGTTTCAAGCCACTAGGGAAAGGGGAGTGTGAACTGCAACTTGAAATAGTTCCCTGTTAAGAAATAGGTAGATTACAAGTACTGCAGTGCGCTCACTTTCCAGGAAAGCAATTAGCTAAATCTGATTAATGGTATAAACTGTCTGGAGGAGATAATACACATCTGAAAAATACTTTTTGATAGGTAAACAATTGTGTCGAACCATATTAACAGCATAGCAAAGACCGAAGCTGTTTTTTCTGACTTAAATACAATAGCTCTGTTATCTCTGCTTGTAGCTGAAGATCTGGGTAGAATAGACCTGGGACTTTCTATCTGTGTTTACTTTGACTTAAAGTGCTACTAATTTTTGTAGAAAACAAGTTGGAAGCTTAGATTCAGATTTTCTTTGGTTGAAGCCTGGTACCAGTGGTTAAGATGGTGTGTGGTGTTTGGGTTAAATCACTTAAGCCTGGTTTTCACTGTTAGTGTGAAAGCCTGTGAAGTATTGCAGCAGGATTCTTTCAAATTTTTCACCTTGCTTGGGAAAAGGAATATTAAGGGGTAAAACCAAAACAAACAAATGAGACTCAGCAAAACTTACTGACTCTGCACAATGTTCAGACATGCAGTCTGTGGTTGACTTTAAATGAAACAAGAACACAGGGGACTATATTTAATTTAAACACCACTCATCCTAAAATAACTGAACCTGCAGAATGATTGCTGTGCAAACACTGTAATAATATAGCAGAGCTGTCACTTCAGTCAGTATTTAATGGTCTCTGGCCGATTTCATTATTAACACTTAAAGCACTTCATGAAAAGTGATGAAAATACAGATGCATAACCCTTACTGAACTCTCCGAGATTCCACAGAATGTGCTCGTAGTTACTGCCTGCCACTTCTCAAGGGGGATAGCAAATGATTGTGAACTGGGCTATTAGCAGATTCCTGAACTCTTCTTGTTTCAAGATTGCCAACAAAGTAGATGAAATGGGCTCCTCACAGCTTTTGCTTCCATGTGGTCTGTGCGGAAGCCTGGTAAGTGAGGTGTAATGTTTCCTTCTCCTATCCCAAATGGTTGGGAATTATTTTTCCCTTTTTTTTCTGTACTTAAATTTATATGAAGGCCAGGCTGCTATATTGCACTGGCTGGAAGATATATCATAGGAAAAGCCCAAGAGTGAATACCAAAAAAGACTGTAGTCACAGAAAAAGTATCTGTAGTCATGCTGTTAAACTTTTTTTTTTTACTACCCTGTGTTCCAAAACTTCCTTACCCTAACACAGGTCCTGATGATTTTGGAAAGAACCAGACTAGCCTAAGTTTTTATATTTGTTTGTGTGTGTATATAGACACTACCATTACATGCATACATGAGAGAGTACCACTAAATTCATCTGAGTTCCTCTGTCTTCTTTAAGGCTCTACAAATCCACTTGCCTAATACTGGGAGAGAGTGTTTGGGCTTCTGCTTTTGTTACCATTGGGTTTTGGTTGAGATGGTTCATGTGGCTGTGGCTGGGTTAATGGTTATAGCTACTAGCAGCTGGCATGGGGCTTAGCCAAGGGCTTGATCACTTGTCTGAAGGAGCTAAAATGGACTCTCTAGAGAGCCTCGATGTTTTCTTGGTTCCTGGCATAAACTCAAGCAGCAAGTCTCAACCTTTCCACGTTGAATTACAGCAGCTGGGAGGTTTGCATGCCTGCTGTGTATTTCCATTAGTGACAGATGAAGTAACCTTAATTTGAACTTGGAAGTCTAACTTTAGGTGCACCTGTGGTGGCATCTGGCCTGGAATAAGTAGGAGCATGGAGCTCCTGGCCTCAGAGGCAAGGGCAGTAGGTGCAAGAGATGAGGCCAATGATGTGGGGATCTCCATAGTTAACCATACAGAAAACCCTTTGGAAAAAGCATTCCTCTCTCCGCCTCCTTCAACTTTTCTAAGTATCTGGGAATGCCTTAAGGCATTTGACTGGCATTGAGTGGTCACTTGAGTTACTTCATTCTGATCTGAAGCTTATGTCTTGAAATGGAGAAAACATTGACTGAAAGGACAGAGAATTGCTCATAACTGAATTTTAATTCTGAATTCCCAGCTGAGGTATCTCCACTGGGAGCATTGGTTGCTCTTTCTTGAGAAGTGCATTTCAGATGAAAAAAAAGCTGACAAGAGGGTGGCTAGATCCTTTTTTTTCCTTAAAAACAAAATTTGTAACACGTCCCCACTGTCCTCCTCTTTCATGTTGTTTGAATATGACACAAACTGTGGAATTTGTGAAGTGCTGAATCTGTATAATGCATTGGTGCTGAATTTCTGTGGTCTAGAGGTTGGCTTGGGGGGGCTTTCAGCTGATGCTCTGGGAGCACTTGGGCATAAGCTCTGCTTGATTTAAAGAAAAATTAATGTTTAGAACTTTCAGGCTTCATGTAATGTTGTTTTGGATGTAAAAAAATTCCAAATGAGCTTGAAGCTTAGATTAAAATAGATATATTTCCTAAAGTTGCCAGTACCTCCAGCATGTGGACAGATAGACAATCATAGAATAGTTTAGCTTGGAAGGGACCTTTAAAGGTCATCTAGTCCAGCCCCCCTGCCATGAGCAGGGACACCTTCAACTAGATCAGGTTTCTCAGAGCCCTGTCCAGCCTGAGCTTGGATGTTTCCAGGGATGGGGCATCCACAACCTCTCTGGGCAACCTGTTCCAGTGCCTCACCACCTGCATTGTAAAAAAAACCTTCTTCTTTATATCTAGTCTAAATTACCTTTTTTTAGTTTAAAACCATTACCCCTTGTCCTATCACAGCAGGGCCTTGTAAAAACTTGTCCCCATCTTTTTTTAAAAGGCCCCTTTAGGTACTGGAAGACTGCAGTAAGGCCTCCCTGGAGCCTTCTCTTCTCCAGGCTGAACAACTGCAACTCTCTCAGCCTGTCTTCATAGGAGAGGTGCTCCATCCCTCTGATCATTTTTGTGGCCTCCTCTGGACCTGCTTTAACAGGTCCATGTCTTTTCTGTACTGAGGACTCCAGAGCTGAATGCAGTACTCCAAGTGGGGTCTCACGAGAGAGAGCGGAGTGGAGGGGAAGAACCACCTCCCTTGACCTGCTGGTTATGTGTCTTTTGATGCAGCCCAGGTTATGGTTGGCTTTCTGGGCTGTGAGAGCACGTTGCTGGCTCATGTTCAGCTTTTCATCCACCAGTACCCCCAAGTCCTTCTCCGCAGGGCTGCTCTTAATCCCTTCAACCCCTCAGTCTGTATTGATACAGGGGGTTGGCCTGACCCATGCGCAGGACCTTGCACTTGGCCTTGTTGAACCTCAAGAAGTTCATGTGGGCCCACTTCTTGAGCTTGTCCCTGTCCCTCTGAATGGCATCCTGTCCCTCAGGTGTGTCAGCTGCACCACTCAGCTTGGTGTTGTCTGCAAACTTGCTGCGAGTGCACTCAATTCCACTGTCCTTGTCATTGATGAAGATATTAAACAGTACTGGTCCCAATATGGACCCCTGAGGGACATCACTTGTCTCTGGTCTCCATCTGGACATTGAGAAGAACTAGTTAACTCCATGACAGACTGAGCTAACCTGGTCTTAAAATTCCCCCCATGCAGCAGAACCTGGAGCAGGATGTGCAGCCCTGTGTTATGGGGACAGATTGGACAAACTCAGTGCCGTTTCCATATGCTTTCCAACGCCTCCACATGCCCTGCCTCTGTCCTCATGTACTTGTACTGCCTGGTTGGCTGTGTGCACCTGCTATCGCTTATTTCTTGATCTTTCTTCTCTGTATGTATATACCCTCTGGATATACTGTAGGAGTTAGTGTGCTACAGCCTTGCAAGTTGGGACAGTGCTTAGATTTATTCGGGAACTGAGGAACAAGGGGTTTATTTAGTAAGAGGGTTATCTTCGGAAGACCAACCATGTAAACTTGTTGCCTATTCATAGAAGCAGTTGGACAGTGAGAGCCCAGCTTTTTCGATGCCTGCTTACACACTTCTCTGTTCTCCTGTGGTTCTGGGCTGTCTGGCTCGTGTCATAAAATAAAGTTTGTGCAGGGCTGCTCGCACTAATAAAGGGTTATGGGATCGGCCTGTCAGTGCACTAACAAAGGCACGTGCAGCCCGGCTCTTGTGGCTGATGCTGGCTAAAGCAGAAGGGAACTCGTGGTGCTCAAAAGCAGGGGAGGCAGGCTGGGCGCTGCCTGTAGTGGGAAGGCAGGTGAGGGGTCTGGCTGAGGACCTGAGATGCGGTGCAGGAGGAGGCTGATGCCTACTCTGGCTTGTGCTGGGGGTGAGGCTGGCCGTGGGGGAGAGGGCAACGGGAGGCCACTTCTTAATCGCATGCAGCTCTTAGGGATGCATCAACTAAACTGGGCTTGTTCGTTTAGTAAACTATTAAAGAAGTTGTCTCCAGGGTATTTATTTCAGGCAGTTCTAGTGAAGTAATCCCTTAATTCCTCAGAGTAAATGCTGATGAGGATTTACTGCAGGCTAGGTGGTGCGGAGGTCACTGCGCAAGTGCCTACGCAGTGTATTTGGGAGCAGTGTGGCTGCTGTGCCCCGGGGCTGGGTGGTGGGAGCTGCAGGGGGTCTCCCTGGCTGACACACAGCAGGGCTGTCCTCCGCCTGGGCGTTGGTGACGGCGGGTGGGTGCCATGCTTGGGAATGCTTGTGGTTCCGAGCCTGGAGGAAGGGCCTGCTTCTGCTTCAACTTTGGCTGAATCTACTGCTCCAAGTGTTCTGCTGCTTCTTCCTCTTGTGCTACTCTGCCTTTTCTCCCTTTCCTTGAATCTTCCTTTTTCTGGGTCTTCCCAAACAATGAGAGAAGCCCCAACCCCAGCTGCAACTGTGCCCGGTTGCATATACTTCAGTGCTGTTTCCTGTATGCATCATCTTGCCCACAAAAATATAATGAGTTTTCACAGTTTGGACTAAGCGATTTCATCACTCTCTACAAAGAGTGTTGGAGGCCAGGGGATGGCTTGTGCTCTTCCACTTGTTCAAAATGGATGTACAGGGCTTCAAGTAGCTAGGTTTACAAGTTAGGAATTACTTCTCCTCGTTTTGGTACTGTGGGAGCAAGTTAAAAGAAACCCAAGAGGGGTCCCAGCCCATGGTGGGCAAAGGGACTAGGACTTCAGTGTTCTGTTCAAACTCCCCAAGGGAGCTGGTTTCCTGGGAACACCAGGGCAGAGGTTTTTAGGCTGCATGACAGTGAAACTCTGTGCGAGCAAATCGTATGCCAATATCTCAGATGGTAAGATGAATGGTTACAGAATGGCATATGGTATGGAGAATGATGACCTGTGTTATGAAAAGAAAATGGCAGCATGCAGTAGCAGAAAACGTAGGTGGACTAAGCAGCTTATTTGCTCTGGAAACTCCTTTGCTCAGGGAAAATTTCGTAGTGGCCAGAGCGTGGCTGTGGTCTGAGCAGGTACTCCTGCTCTCTGCCTGGCTGTTCTCTGACTCTCTTCTGCAAGATGTCCCTGCTAATGGTTGTGACACCACTTTGCAAAAATCTGATATTAAAAGTTTGTTCTTGAATAATACTAATCAAATAAAAACCTGAAAGTGTTGGAAGAGCAGAGTCATATAGGAACCCAAGACTTGTAGCAACTTCTCTGCTGCAGAGGGAAAATGATGAACAACTACTGTGACCAATTCCAGATTATTAAATAAAAACTTAAAGTATCATTTTCTAATAAACTGGATCTTTTCTGCTTCTTCCACTTCTCAGGATCTTGACTCAGACCTGGAGCTCATTAGCATGGGTAACTTGTTATATTAGAAGTTCCAGCATCTTGTTATGTTTTCTTTCCATATTCAAACAAAATATTGTATTAGAATGTTTCCTGAAATTAAGTATTTTAGAAGCTATTTGAAACTTCAAATTGTCTAATAGACCACTGTAATTTTAAAATGTACAGTGCTTTATATATTGCTATTATATATAGGTTTTGCATTATTTCTGGTTAGGTACTGAGTAATTGTAGTCCCTGACAGGCCCCATAGTCAAAAGGGGCTGTTTTAATTTAATACTGGAAGCTCAAAGGTATTGAAAGCAGCTGCTCTTCTTTTTAGAAATAGAGTTTAATACTTTGATCTGGAAAATAACGATGTGTCTCATTACAGGGGAAAAAGGAAATATTTTGATCTAGAAAATAAGGTAAGAAGTTTCAAGGAGTACTGAGTAGCAGCAGCCACCTCTAAAGCTTTTAAAAATAGAATATTTCAGGTGTGCCTTAATCTGACATGTCATTATGATTATAAAGCTTGTGACATGACTTGGTACAATGATGTGTTGTATTAAATGTTATCACTGACCTATGTCATAAAATAACATATGAATAATAAATGTAAAATCAGGTTTTACTTTCAAGTATTTTTCAACATGAAATAGAACCTAAAAATATCATCCTGCTTCTGGAAATTGTTCTGAAAGAACAGTGCAAATTCATGCAGTTTGAGCGACACAAGACACTGAATATGTGCATGTTCCTGCAGCCTGCAAATATCAGTGTGGTGTTGGAAGTAAGTCATGGCTGTTTACACTTCATAACCTCAGCAAAGGGTGAACCTTAGCCTCGTGGGGGTCGATGGCACATTTCCCATTGACTCCAGTAAGGCCAGGATTTTGGCTGTAGCTCCAAGAGTGGCTTTGTGTGAGCAGTCCCGTTGCCCTTGTGGAAGTGAGGACATGGGACTCCTTGTTCCGGAGGGGACTGTGGGTTGTGCTGTGGGCTGTCACAGGACAAGCCTGGAGGCTGCTGGGGCTGGAGAAGGAACATGCCGCAGAGTAAGCGAACCATACTGTGACTTCCCTCTCTTCTTAGAGCAGCTAATAAACAGTCTTCATATGTAACATTGATAGGCAAGGGAACTTCAACTTGGTATGTCTAAAACTGCAATACTTGATTATGTTTTGTAACAGAAATACATCATCTTTATGAGTATTTGAGGTCTAAACGCAGACCTTTGAAAGGGAGAGCAAGTTAATGTTCAGGCCAGCATGTAGCAGCCTCATTTTCCATTTACCCTATTCAGATCAAAGCGTTGTGTTACTAGACCCTAATCAAGGCTTGATTATTGGGAAGTTCTTATTTGAGCTCTGCGAGGTATTAAACTACTGTCTGTTAAATTGATTTTCCTTTTCCTGGTGGTAAAACACTAGCACATTATCCTTATCTCTTGGCGGGGAAAGAAGGGAAAACACCAAGGGCAGTGAAATTACAACTTAAATTATCATAGAATGGTTTGGGTGGGAAGGGACCTTTAAAGGTCATCTAGTCCAGCCCCCCTGCCATGAGCAGGGACATCTTCACGAGATCAGGTTTCTCTCAGAGTTCCGTCCAGTCTGAGCTTGCATGTTTCCAGGGATGGGGCATCTACCGCCTCTCCGGGCAACCTGTTCCAGTGTTTTACCACCTGCACTGTAAAAAAAATTCTTCCTTATCTAGTCTAAATCTACCCTCTTTTCGTTTAAAACCATTACCCCTTGTCCTATTGCAACAGGTCCGGCTATATGTATGTTAGCATGACAGCCGCCTTTGTCTTATGTACCTGTTGATGGTTCAGTTTAGTACTGGAGAGTCTTCAAGAGTTAGTGGATTCTACAATGCTCCTGTGTAGTTACCTCCATTTTTTTCCAAGAAAAATTAGGGAAAAGCAAGCATACTTGCGTCCTCCTCTGGTGCCTTTGCCTACTGTGCACTCTCCTTGTTTTAGGGAAAAAACACAGCTCATCTTTTCTCTATTTATTGCTGTGAGACGTGTTTTTCAATGCATCTCATGGGAGCAAACTGGATGGCGAGCTAGAGAATGTCACTACATGCAGAGTTTTTTTGCTGATGGCCTTAACTGGTGGCATTTATTACAAGGCCTTTTGTAAGGTTTGTTGTTATGACTTTTCCTCCACTGCTGCTAGTTGTTTGCCTAACAAGCAGGAAGAAATGAATGCAATTATCACTTAAGTAGAGAAACACTGCTTCAGGTGAGAAGTTATGATAGTTGCAGACTTTATAACCCTTAGGATATTTATCATTTAAGGTGGATAATATTAGTAGTGTCAGTAAGTGGTGCTACAGCTGCTATTTATTGTCACTAGTTTTGTGTGATGTACACATCTCAGCTTTGGTCTGCGTTTACCTTGCTAGCCTCTGCTCTATGCTTATGCCTAAATCAGTCCTGCTGAGAAATCAAAACAGCTGTAGTGTTAATATTGGTTATTTTCTCCAGGGTCTCTATCTCCCTCTGGATTAAGTATTTGCAGGGCCAGTGGCACTTAGAAATACAATTCTGGGAGGAGATGCTTGCCTATGGCCACAGCTGCTGCTCCACAGTCTTTCCATGCCACCTTTCCCAAGGCTCAGCCTTGCCCCACTATGCAGGTCTACTTGTTTATTCAGGACAGGATAAAGGCCAGGTATAATAATCTATTTTGATGAACAAATAGTTCATGCATGCAGTGGCATCTGAGTGTTCAGCAGCCTCGACTTGTTGCATCTCCCATACTTACAAGTTTACTAATTTCCATCATATATGATGATCAATATAACCAGGTAAGGCTTGTATGATAAAAACATTTTTTCTGCTGATTTGTTTATCCACACTCTAACTGGACAAATTAGTATACGAGGAGTTTATGGTGTATTTTTTAAATGCTATATTTGGGCCTTTTTACATTTTCCTCTATAAAATGCTACAGGTGTCTTGGATACCTTCATGAGCCATTTAATAGACTACAGGCATTTTACTCATTAGTCTGTTATCTGGCTGCTTATCAGCCTTGCTCTCAAGTTCTGAACATGTTGCCCTGTTATAGTAATTGGGCTTTGTTCTTATCAGGTTTGTGTAGCGTTGTTAGAATAGTTATTTTTCTGAGCAAAAATAACAGAGGAGAATGAATAACACTTTCCCATGTTACAGAGGAATTGAGGATTACTGTGCATAAAATGCATTCGTACTTTTAACTGACAAAGCTATAACAGTGCACCACATTGACAAACTTCATGGGTTAGACCTGCTAAAATAGTAGGGAAAAACACAGGCCCTCTGTAGAGATAAAAGAGGCTTAAAATGGGAAGGTGTTCAGTGTGGATACCCCTGCCTTTATGTCAAACTATAGAATTTCCTGCCTTGCTGGTGAGATGTGTGGACAATCTGCTACTGTCTAACTATCGGGAGAAAAAGGGAATAGTAGATCAATTTGTGAGCCTGTGGTGAAGAGTGACACAGTCAAGTGCAAGGTAAAAGTAGCTATTGAAATAGGTCAGTGACGTCAGAATTTGTCGGAGGACTTGGGGGTGGAAAAGTCAGGCCAAATAAAAAGTGAAAGCCCTGTACTGGTTCTTCCATATCCTAAATGCCTTTAAGTCTGAATCGGATTTTCAGTTTCAGTCCCCGCAGCAGTTCCTGGTGCCATGTGGCAGAATGACAAATCTGTAGCCTGGCCGCCTGGTACGTGGTATTGCAGAAAGGTCAGTGCAGAGGGAAGGAGGAGGGACAGCTGAGCATCTGTTTTATTCACAAGGTTGCCTATTGGTGGAAGCGGGGAAAAGCCGGGGAAACAAAGCGGGATGTGGAAAGATGGAAGCTGAGAAAGGAAACCACAAAAAAATTGCAGTAGAAAGGCTGTTTCTTACCTCTGTCTAGACATATTATTACTAGTGTTTAACTGCATGCCACTATGAGTAGGATATCACCTTAAAGAAGCAGTGTAAAATTATTGTAGGTGTTCTTGCTAACCAAATATGACACAAAGAACAATTAAAAAAAACCCAGACTGGTATAGGCCCCAAGGTTGCATGCAAGGTCCCAGGCATCTTGTTTATCTTGCTGGATGTTCTGCTTGTGGGGAGAAATAAGAGCTTCCCACTGGAAGCTGAAAAGGTGGTCATGGGGAGCTACCATCCCAAAATCTGATACACCAGGAAATTGCTTACCCTGCTTCTTAAAAATGCAGTCAAAAGCAATTGCATGCGACAATATAAATACTCCAAAGCTTTTGTGTAGCTTCAGTGGTTTCAGTAATTAGTCCATATTCATTTAGACACGTGAGATGTGGTAAATCCACAATAAATGCCCAATCAACTGTATTGAAGATCTCACTTCTTATAGTGTGGTTGAATAAACAGAATGGTGTTAACACAGAATATCTGCAAAGAACTGTGCTAAACTCTGGCTGGCATATGGGCTTAGGCACAATGACCCTCCATGCTGATGCTTATGGGTACAGCAACAAAAGCATTAATGTACATCTGTAGTCTGGCTGAGAGTGAGAATTAATCTGTGCAGAGCCAAGAGCTGTGCAGAGACTTTGTATCCTCCGCATGTGCATGAAAACATGTGTGATCTGACTCTGACTCTAGGCTGTGTCCTTTCTGCAGCTTCCCATTTGTACACTTTTCTCCTTTTGGGGGGAAAAAGTATATTGATCAGTGTTGCTCTGAGACTAACAGTGTTTTATGAGACTAACAGTGCATGACACTTGATATGCAGAAAGGAAGGTAGTCAAGTCCTATGTTCCATTTAGATGGAATAAATGCAATTTAGTGCTCAGCTGACTGAAATACAGTTGACAACGAATCTGATTCAGCATTATCTGAAGCAGAAATTAGACATACTTATTTAAGGACTTTTACCTCACTTGGCTAAGCCAAAACTGAAGGGTTTTCCCCCTTTAAATACTGGTTTTGATTCAGTTGTTACAGGATTTAATATTTTTCTTTAATTTTTATTTTTGAAAGGCTAATCAATTGTAACCCCCCATTGAAAGGATTACTTTGTGCTATTGCTCTGTATGACTGTTTCTCTTTTACAAGAACTGACTTGTTTGCCTCTGAATATTATATGAACTTTCTATCTATATAGTAGATTTAAATCTTATCCTTTCTGGCAGAAAAATTTACTTTTGAAAATGTTGAAATAAGACCTTACAAACACTACTTACTTACTGCAAAATTTTGAAGTGGCTGTACTAAGTGTGTTTAATTTTTGGCAGTTGAACTAACTTTCAAGTTCAAATGTTCAGGAAAAACTAAAAAAACAGAAAATGTAATATTACCTCATTCTGAAGCTGGATGTTTTGAAAAGTTACTAGATAAAACAATTGGCTGCAGGAACAGAAAAGAAAGGCACTGTTTGTTTACTCACAGTTTGGAGGGCTTCCTTTATATAAAATTAAACTGAAAATCTTCACAAAATGTCTTAAGAAAATGCTTCAAGAAATATTTAAAAGCAATGCAAAGAATTTCTCCTTTCTATATGCTTTGCAAAGATATTGTTACCACCCTCTGAATTACAATGCAAAACATTCTTGTTCAGTCTCCACATCTTTGAGTGGAGATGTATTAAAGCTCTTGCTCTGAGGCAGGCACCCCAGGTCCTCAATCTGGCTTTATGTTGGATCCCTGTAGCAGCTGGCAGGAGGCTTTCAGTGCATTCTGCAATACACGTGTGAACTGAATTGTACATAATTCATGGAGTGCATTATTCTCCACCTATTTTAAGTAAAATCTAAGTACTCTTCAGTGTGGGTTGAATTCAGTTCTCCAATACTTTTGTTTGTAGGTTTTACAGATGACTCTTTAGTTTCTGGTTGCTAGTGTCATATTTGTGGACCATAAAAGGCTTTTCAACTCTTATAACTATGTATTTACCAAATGAGGTAGAAATTCAGAGCTCTGCTTTGAAAAGGTAATATAAAATGTTGCTTTCAGTCTTGCAGTACATAGGTATTGTTTCTGCACTATTCAATCTAAAAATGCGGATTTCTTTGGAGACCAAAACACTACTTTGATCACTATGTTCAGTGCAAGACTGACCATTTCCAAATAGGACTGGGAGTTGTTAAGCATCTCTGGGGACAAAAAGGAAACCATGGGATGGACCTCTTGAGCACAAAGTTCAGTCTGAAATTACTTGAAAATAAGAAAGCTGTACCGTCTACTTCTGCGAAGCTTTTGGGCTTATGCCTCATCGGCTACGTGTGCAAAACAGGACAGCTTTATTTCTCTCTTTCCTTCTCCCTTTTTAAAGCAATTCTCTGTGATATTATAGGTGTTTGCACATTATACTTACCAAAACTGTTATAATGCTAATTGGTTTCAAATTGTGCTCATTCACTATAGTACGTGTTACTGCTGTTAGATTATTCTCTGAGGCTGCGTTTATCTCTGTGCAAGCTTCACCAAATAACTGTTTTATGGTTTCAGATACATGACTATGGGATCAACTCTGTCCCTTAGGCTGCCTTATACCTTTTTGCTAAATGTTACAGGTTACTTGAATCTCCCAGGCAAGAAAACCCTTTGCATGGACAAGAGAGCCATTAGAAGCGGCAAAGTGTGTAAAGTTAGTTCTTAAATACGCAGTCTTGATAATTTGGCTACTGTTTTGTATTACATTTCCTTGTAATCTGCAGAGTTCCTTGGACAAGCACTTAGCCATGTTGAATTGTTACTAACTGGAAGCTTGAAGTGTGAAGTAAGAAATGGGGCACAGTATTTATGCTTTGCTTTCTAAGTATGTATTTCCACACCTGGTTTTCACAACTCCAGATTGAGGGGGGTTTAAATACAGTTTAAAAGCACCTGTCTTCTAAAAAACACTAAAGCTTATGCTGAAGAGGTTCTTGGAAATCCTGTCAAGACTGAAGAATTGAGGTCTGAATGGAGAAGAACATAGATTAAACCTAGTATGTGCTATATCTCCTCAGTTGGCATCATGGCAGCTATTCTCTGGCCAGAGTCTGGCCAGTACTACTTGGGAACAAAAAAAAGTCAACATCAGCAAAAATTATCAAACGACACTTATCCTAAAACTGTAATAGGCTATTTGTACCACTTGTGTTTACTTCTATTTTCACTGGAAATGGAATATTGCCATTTCTGTGGAACTCATGTAAGGTGCAGTTCAATTCCTGCATGCTGGCTTTGCATTCGACAGGTACAGACCATTCTGTATGTGACTACTCATCCTATAGAGGACCTTTAATGCCCTTATGAGATCATGTCTTTCTCGTTCAGGAAATACAGGAATAGAGCCAGTTCTGACCTGGGCTATACCCCCATCTGAAACCAATGGGACAGTTCGGTTTTAAATGAGGACAGAATTTGGCCTGAGTTCTGTGTGCTTTGGAGCAGAGGAAACCAAGTGATCTCATCAGATATAAAACCTGTAAAATACACTTAGAGTTCATGAATGCTACCTTTGAAAGAAGTATTTACCTTAATCTTAGGACTTTATAGACAGAGTCTGAGTAAATTAATTAGCGGGCCTTTGTAGGGACCATTGCTTAATGTTTATTTTCAGGTGCACCCTGAAAGAACTCTTGGACACTGAGGCCTGTTTTATGATTGATTAGTAGATTGGCCCAAAAAACTCTGTAAGAGTGCAGATCAGAAATAACTTTATTTGGTCTCTTCCCAGAGAGAGACCAGCCCAGGTGTGGAAAAGTGGAAAGTCTGAGTGGTAAAATCACAACTATGCCAACTAGCTCTTGCTGCCACTCTCTCTTCCTCTTAACTACTATAAATCATCACTTTCCCTACTCCTACACTATCCCAGGATAGTCATGCAAAACTATTTCTCTAGAGTGAGAGAGCTTTTTACCTTGAGCAAGCTAGGAATCATCCACCCTTATCCACCTGCTCAAATGTTATTTTTCCCCACAAAATCCATATTGTTTCCAGAAAGACTTTTCCACTTGGGAAAGTGTTAAAAAAAAAAAAAAAAAATGCTGAAAGTTCTTCAGCTGCTTTCTTGTAATGAGCATTAGTCTATTAGTGTCCGTCCGTGTCCCCCCCCCCCCCCCAGATAAATGGGAAATCCTAGGATCCTCTAGGTCAAGCTGTTTCCATCCTGGGGCACCAAGAAAAGCTGAATTCTGAGGTGACAGAGCTATACACTTCTTTGTTGTGGTTTGCTTATCAGACTCTTAACAAATTAAAATTCCTCTGCGTTTAGATGTTTTGTTTTGGGGTTTTTCCCTTTCTGAATAACTTTGTTTTGGTTTTTTTGTTTTTTTTTAAAAGCGTGCTGGCTTTGGCTGGTTTAAGTGATGGGCTCATGGAAGCAATATAGCACTGATAACAAAATGAAGTGTCTAAATGAATCTCTGTCAACTACAGCTATTACAGAGTTGGGATAAGCCAGCAAGTAAAGCTGTTTCAGTGCAGCTCTCAGCTGGAGCTGATGGCTGTGAAGAAGATGGAAAGCCATGCCCCCTTCATATCTTGGGCCAGCTAAAGAGCCGTGGCAGCATGCCAGTCCCCATTCCCCCTGCTTTTGCCTGCCAGAGGCAGGAGAGCAACAGTAAAAGCTGCCAGATGTGGAGACATCCTGCTGTGTGGCTGTGTCCAGGACTGGTGATCAGGCAGCCTCTCTGGACCCTTCTCAAACCACCAACTGCACAGAAACTCGCCAAGCCATGACAGGCATGGTTTAAATAGTCCCATAGCCTCAACCCTAGGTTTCTTGGCTGCTGGGTGGAAGGTGGTTTCACATGGTAGTTTTAGCACACTTGTTTGGTTGTTTTTTTGGTTTGGGTTTTTTTTTTGTTTGTTTCTTTTGGTTTCTTGTTTTTTAAAAAAGCTTTCTATACCCCACACCTGAAGACTGATGTAGTCTGTAGCTCAGGTTAGGAAAAGCATCACAAATGATAGCTGTCCTGAGTAAAAAAACAATTAGGCTTGATTACTTCCACTGATGCTTTTTTCCAACATCTGGAAGCTGCCACTACACCCAAAACTGTAGGAGCAAGTTGGAGAAATCTAAGCATCTTCCTAAGATGGATGCCTCTCACTTTCCAGCTTGTTCCTTGACTGCTGGGCAGCACAAGAAAAGGAAAAATACCTAATGGGATTGCCCGTGCCCTGCAGAAGCAAAGTATGTGAGGTGAGCACCCTGAGCACTCTTCTGGCTGTTCCAAGCTTGAGGTTTCTCCTCCAGAAAGTGTTTTCTCTTCCAGTCATTATATAATTCAGTCCAGGATGCTAATCCTGACTTCAGTGATAAGTGATATATCTTGCCTGGAGCACTCAAATTCCTAAGTTGCTGATGTATTTCTCATGCTGCAGCCTACCTTCCAGACCTTGAGGTATATGGCAGTTTTACCATTGACTTGTAGAGGAATGGGAATTTTCACTTTCTTGATATCTGCACTGCTGTCTTAAAAACAAAGCTGTGCCTGTAAAGTAAAGATTAGGTGTGATTTTTGTTGCCTGGCATTTTATGACCTCAGTGGTAACAAGAAATACTTGCTGATATAATAATAATGGCAATAAGCTTCAAAGCATCATAAAAGCATAAAAGATGCAGCACCTGGCAAGACCTGCCTAGCTCTAGCATGTCCAGGATATGAAGACGAAGACAGAGCCATTACTTCTGTGAAGGTAGAGTGTTCCTGGGAAGCCCAGTCATCTCCAGGTATAAAAGCCTCCTTTCTCTCACTTTTTTCCTGCAAGGCTGGCATTGTTTCCTTGAGTGCCTTATGTCTCTGCCTCTGTTTGCCTGTGCTCAGTGTGAGTGCTCATTTGAATGATGCATTGCATGTACCCAGTTTGGAGAATATTGTTGCTCGTTATTACAGTAGAGTTCCTTTCCACAGTTTTGTAAGTGCACTTCAGTAATTGCTGCTTCATATCTTGGGTCAAAGTGTTCTCCTAGTCAAAGGAATGGGTATTAAATTACATTCCCTACTTAGCTGTCCAAGGTTTCTGCTTCTGGCAAGCAGCTGGTCTATGCAGCCACTCTGGAGTTGCAGCCTTCAGCCTCTCAGAAAATAGCATTGAGTGTAATCTCAGTGTGAGTCTGCACAAGGCAGAGTAATCCAAGTGCCAAGCAGTATTGATATGATTATCAAAAAGAGCAAGGAAACATGCCCAGCAGCAAAGCAACCTAGCTTAAAGATGGGCGGTGGTTTTTCAAAACTTCCCCAGAAGTGCTCTGTAACTGAATGGAGTGTTGCAAAATACAGGAGCACAGCTGAAGCTCATTGCCTGTTTTTTATAAGCAAGCAAGGTGACAATACTGTTACAATTGTCCTGTGTTATGCCTGGGTCTTCAGGCCTGCCAGCAGCCTGTGAGAGAGCAGTTCTGCATGCCGGCCCGGGGCAGTTTCCATTGCACGCAGTGCTTAATTTTTCTGATATGGAAATGCATCTGGTAAGAAGTGGAGTGGGACAGCTGGCCCACTGGCTGCAGAAGGCCAAGGAGGATCACTGCCGATGGGACACGAGTTAGCTGGCAGCCTGCTGATGAAAAGCTGCTTTTCCATTGCCAATCTGTATTTCATTACCAATCCTCTGTATAGTCCAGTCCCTGAGATGGAAACTAATGCTTGAGCAATAAAAAGAAAGAGGGGGGGGGAATCTCATTTTATATGACACATTATAGATCTTATGTCATAATAATTCAGGATAGACATTTTTTCTTATGGTTGTTATTTTTATATTGATTATAATCTCATTTTTACCAATTTAACAAGCTCAATGGCTGAAGCTGTAAGAGCAAATAAACCTGCCTATAAAACACCAGATTGGTCTTTGTGATGCATACATCCCAGCTCTGCATAGACAGTCAATAGGCTTTGATATCAGCAAATCTGTTTTAACGTAGATTGCTAATTTGTGTTTATATTTCTAGAAGCAAGAATAATGTCCAGTAGTATTACCCTTGATTTGAACACTTAACAGTTAGGGCCCTGTCTCTGCCTCTTGCTCCCCATTTTAGGTCAGGTATTTCAGCTTTTGTAGTATAAGCAAGAGGTCTACATCATGCAAAAATCTACTTGCTTGACAGTGTTTTCTGTCTTGAGCTCTCTTTTAAGCTAAGCAATTGGAGAGTGATGCCACTAACATGAGCTTATTTATAGGTTGCTCAAAGGAACAAGGTATGCTTACCCTGTTCTGAAAACCCTTTTAAAATTTCAGGCACTTCATACTTTTCCTCACTCTTTTGCACATCCCTTTGCCCTTGTCTTTGCTACCTATTAATTGATGTGCCATTGAAATTGATACTGATTTTTTTTTTTCTTGTCTCCACTGAGTTCACCCCAAGGCCAGTTTTTTTTCCTTCTGAGAAAGAGAAGGTCCTTGTATGAGATGCCAAGAATATACTTTTTATGCATTAGTTAGAGAAATCCATATGATTAAAACCACTTAAAGTCAACTTTTTATTGGTTAGCTTTGTTTCAGATGCTCATTCTCTTTCACTGAATATGGAAGGCTCATACCAGAGATCTGTATGAGGTCAAATTAATTGTATGGCTAACTTGCTGTTAGTCTCCCCGCCCCCCCCCCAAGCCCCTAAATCCTGCAACTCAGCAGCAGTGTAGTTTATATGTGTGTGAATGCTTAATTTAACTGCAGAATCCCATCTTCCCCCAGTGGTGCGCTATGGCAAATCTGCTCCTGCCCTGCCATGTCTATCCCCTTACTGCCCTCCTACTGTTTATAGATTCTCGAGTACACTGTAGTGGTAGTTTAGCTCCTTTGCAGAGAGGATATTTGGTTTGGAGTATGTAGCTCTGACCCATCAGTTGGCACCTGGCACTGATCTTTCAATCTTGGTCAGATGGCATCTTCTGAATCCTACAACTGCTTCCACTTAAGCTAGTGGGGCAGCTCCTATTAGCTATGCAAAGGCCATACTTTGGAAGAGGATATTACGTGATTTAACTTATTGGTGGGCAAAAGAAACCTGTTTAGAGAGAAGTGGGCAATAAAGAGGAAATGCTAATTTTTAGTGGTTTTTTTTTTTAGTTTAATTTCAGAACTCTTTGGACTTTACCTATGGCATTGTTCCTAGAAATGTTCATAAAACTTAGCAGCTCACTGAAACCCGGTTTTCTTATATTCAAAGTAGTTTCTCCTCAGGTTTTACACACTGAGACATGTGCATGAGGCATACTGGACATGTGCAAAGCATTTGACACTGTCCTACATGAGATCCTTGTCTCTAAATTGGACAGATGTGGATTTGACGGATGGATCACTTGGGGGATAAGGAATTGGCTGGACGGTGGCACTCAGAGTTGCAGCTGACAGCTTGATGTGTGAGTGGAGAGCAGCGATAAGTGGCATTCCTCAGGGGTCGGTATTGGGACCGGTGCTGTTTAATGTCTTTTTCGGCAACATGGACAGTGGGATTGAGTGCACCCTCAGCAAGTTTGCTGATGATACCAAGCTGTGGTGCTGGTCGACATGCTGGAGGGACGGGATGCCATCCAGAGGGACCTTGACAGGCTTGAGAGGTGGGCCTGTGCGAACCTCATGAAGTTCAACAAAGCCAAGTGCAAGGTCCTGCACATGGGTCGGGGCAATTCCAAGCACAAATATAGGCTGGGCCATGAGCAGGTTGAGAGCAGCCCTGAGGAGAAGGACTTGGGGGTGTTGGTTGATGATTCTCCTCCTCTGCTCTCGTGAGACCCCACCTGCAGTATTGTATTTAGGTCTGGGGCCCCCAACATAAGGAGGACATGGACATTATGGTCCATGGAGTGAGTCTGGAGGAGGGCCATGAACATGGTCAGAGGGCTGGAGCACCTCTCCTTTGAAGATAGGCTGAGAGACTTGGGGTTGTTCAGCCTGGAGAAGAGAAGGTTCTGGGGACACCTTATAGCAGCCTTCCAGTACCTAAAGGGGGCCTACAGGAAAGTAGTCCCTGGGGAGGGACTTTTTCCAAGGGTATGTAGTGATAGGACAAGGAGTAATGGCTTTAAACTGAAAGGGGGTAGGTTTGGATCAGATGTAAGGGAGGAGTTCTCCACTGTAAGGGTGGTGAGGCACTGGAACAGGTTGCCCAGAGAGGCTGTGGATGCCCCATCCCTGGAAGTGTTCAAGGCCAGGTTGGATGGGGCTTTGAGCAGCCTGGTCTAGTGGAAGGTGTCCCTGCCCATGGCAGGGGGGTTGGAACTTGATGATCTTTTAAGGTTTCTGCCAACCCAAACCATTCTACGTATGTGAAATTTGCAGCCTTTGATTTTACTTGCCTTGCTATCAGGCCTATCAAAGGAGTCTTTTTGTGTTAATTTCTATGGCTTTCTGCCCTGGGACTGTATTAATACAGATTTCTGGGATAAACTCTCTGTGCTGCTGCAACCCATCTTTTCAGGTGGCGAATAGCCATGCAGCTTTGATTAAATACAACTAATTTCATGTTTACCTCTGAATGCACATGGGAGGAAAGTTTTGCTCAGATACTTAGACAGCAGTGGAGAGAAACACTAGCTTAGTTAAAGCAATGGTATTTTTCAACAATGTACTCAAAGAAATGAGAATAGATGGTAATGCAGTACAAACTTGTCTCTTCCCATGATCTGTGTGGCACTGATACTTATTGCTATGTATATCTTTTCTATGGGGATTCATAGCCAAGAATGTATCCAAATATGAATGGGCAACATAACTCATGTACAGGTACTTAAGTTTCCAAAAATATTCAAACCTTGCCTAAATTTTGTGTGTAGATGCATCTCCTTCATGTTCTCAGCAGATTAAATGTGAAAGTGTGGAGAGGAAGTGTATATTGTTCTCACTACATTATCATTTTTACCCCATAAGCGCAGATGCTTTTTGGTATGATGAAAAATTTAGGTACATCTAAGATGATTAAAGAGTTTATTTTTGCTTCTTTGTCCTATCTTAATTTTCCACCTAAACAGCTGACAGGGGTGTTCTTAGCTAAAGCTTGCTTTTTTTTTTTCTCTTCATTTCAGAGTAATGAAAAGCACTTTTTGCCCTTTGAGCCAAGAGCTTCTTTCTTAGTCTATTTTCTTGTCCAAACATTGCTTCCCTCCAAGGCCCCCGGCAGTTACTCAGCCTCTGTGTTACAATTCTTTCTGCAGTGTAAAGTGAGGATAATAGCATCACTAATCGCACCTTCACAGCAGTGTGGTAAGAATTAGCTAGTTACAGTTTGTGAGCTGCTTTTATGAAAGCATGCATTATTGGTTCTAGCCTTATTCTTGTTGAAGTCAAGGGCCAAAATTATGTAAACAGTATAGTATTCTTCAGCATTGTCCCCCTCCCCCAGCCCTGCCAAGGAAAAACCCAAAATCTGTGAAGGCATGAAACTACCAAGGAAATAGAATGCAAAAAGAAAAATAGGAGAATTCCCTAAATTGTCATCAGGACTGTACGAATTCTGGCTAATACCATGTTGCATCTATGGAATTTGCTACTTTATTAGAGCTTAATGAAAACGTGGCTTGCTTGTCTTGAGCTATATAGTTTTTCTGGTCAATCTAAGAGACTTTAGAAAACAATGTAGAATGTGAAGTTAAGTCAAATAATCCATAGTGAACTCTTCCATGCAGCTTTCTGTAATGGTATAATTATTTGAAATATTTCCCCTGGCAAATAGAGCATACTAAGAATTAGCCTTGCGGCAAACCAAACAGCCATTGTGTATATTCAGGTGATGTTTTTGATAACTGATCTGTAGTTCTTCAGCAGTAGCCTTTATATCATCTGCAAATAATTGAGCTAGACTGTTTCTTACAAAGCTGAAGATAGTGAAAAGAGGAAAGGCTGTATCTTTCATTGTCTTGAATCCCATTTCAGTTGTCTACAAAAAATAAAAATGACCTTCCTGTAGTCTCATAATATGCTTTTGTATACGTTGCCTTGCAAAGATAAGGTTAGGTGTGCGGTGGTGTTACATCTGAGCTAAAAGCAACTGCGTTGTTGTTGGAGCTGCAGTTAGGACTGCTGGGTGCAGCAGCAGGGTGCTGCTGGGCACAGCGCTGCTCCCGGCCTCCATCCTCAATTAGAGAGAGGAATTTGAGAGTTGGGAGCTTGGCTCGTGCTGTCAGTTCATACACAGGACTGTGTGCACAGATGCCTGTGACAGGCTTTTTATGAGTAGGACACGTGCCTCTTAATTTGTTCTGTTTCTTGTTAAGTCACGAGACTGTTGGAACACAGCTAGCAGAGAAAATACTTGGTAATATTGTGCCTTTTCCCACCAGCACAGAAAATGCGTGTTCTCAGTCATTACTTACTGAGCAAGTAAGTAAACTTTATCCTAACCTCTGGTGAAGGATGGTATTGAAGGACTCTGCAATGCCAAGGAAAGTTTCCCACACAGCCTAAAATAAAAATCAAGTGTGTTAGTTACAGAAAGAGGCACCAACTCATTAATGGAAGTGCCTTAACCTCTTATGTGATCCAGCACATGCATAAGATCATCTTGAATATTTGCAGCAGCTTTATCTGCCAAGACTTTACCTTGTAATATAACAAAAGCTTCAGTCAGTTTTCAGGAGTATTTCACTTTATGAACAGATGCCACAGGATTATGATGTCTAGTCTGACAGGTTCTTTTTTTTTTTTTCCTTAAATAAAATGACTGCTCAGAGCTGTGTTCACTTTTGCATCAAATACCCTGTATGCTTCAGAGTAAGAGCATATAATTACCGATCCTTGATACCTTTGCAAAACAGGACTGTATCCATTGGACTATTCTATGTGCAATTTTTTCAAGCAAGTGAGTCAAGTGCTTACTATGCTTGAAAAAAGAAAGCTCTTTAAAGTGTAGTGGGTGGCTTCAATCTGAATTTAACTTTGGGGGAAACATAAGCAGTCAGTCTTTAAAATCTCTTTGGTACTGGCCCATGCCCCAGAGTTCAGCACTGCTTTTATCTACTTTAGAGACAATCCAGTTGGGACTGGATCCTGGCTGTTGTTAGCTAACGCAGCTTTATCAAAGGAAGTATGCTGACATACACTTGCAGAGGCACTAACCCTCAATATTTTTAGGTCTTAAAGAAGCCTATTTGCAGACATCTTAATGCATTGATAATAAAAGAAATACTTTTTTAAAAAGGTTTGAACAGGAACATCAACATCTTGGATCTGCCAGATGAAATTTTAGGTCCTTCAAATATTGACATGTGTAAATGAGGTGTATTTGGAGAGTGAAACAAAGGGAAACTATATATATATACACACGCACATATATATATATATATATATATAAAAAAACAGTGGGGAGAAAAAATGCATCATCTTGGAAATTAAGATATTTCCCTGGCTGGTGGCAGAAGGGGAAGGAAGTACCACTGACATGTTAGTAAACTGAATACTATTAGGGGTACAAACCTTATGCAGAGCTGAGATAAGAAACAATTTGTTAGAATATTATTGCAGGGCAAACTGAACTGTTGTGAAGCATTCAACCTTTCTAATGCTGTAAGAACAGATTAATTTTCTCAATTAAAATGCCTTACTAGTGTTTAATATGCTCTAAAATACTTTTGGAGTATAGGTCAAAAATAGGGAATATGATGGCTGAACTGCTTCATTAGAGCTGACCTGCTGAAACCTTTGCAATCAGTCTAGTCTTATCCAGTGTTTTCTCACTATGAATCTACTCAGTGTGCATTACTGCTTCAAGTTAATTCAGACTACATTTCAGTAAGTAGACTGAACAATATTACCTGATCAATGTTGGATTTAATATAAGAGGAAGCTCAAAGTTGCAGCTGTTCTGATTTGTCTCTGGTACACCAACCCATTTTTACTTAGTCTACTGACTTCAGCCGAAGTTCCTAAACTTCATTTGGGCATGAAAAGAAAGGAAAGGCACCAAGCTAATTCTTGTTAATAATGTGACAGAAAACACCAGCATTGTCTAATGGTTTTCCAACCGGCTTAATGTATTTAAATCCTGTGAATAGGTGGGTTTTTCTCAGGTGTCAACCTAAGGCATAGTGACCATCTCGCTTCCTCCAGACAGTGAAGTCAAGTGCAGTGGGACTGATTTATAATATGTTAATTTGAGCTATGAAAGTGGATGATCTTGTGTTGTTGTAAGTGGAAGGCAGACTTTGTTGTGAGCAGCCCTCTTCAGTAGGAAGAGCTTGATGTTTCTTCCTGGAGATGTGCTCTAATGATTCTTTCAACACCTCTGTGGGGATGAGGTGATTTCAGATTGGGTCACAACTTGCAGAAGATGGTCAGCTCTTTTTTGCATCTTTCTGAGCATATTTTTAGAAAGGATCAGGTGAAATAATAGATGAAAAGCAGCTAACTAATGCTGGGTGAAGAAAGACTAAGGTGATTCTGATGCAGTAAAGAAAAATTTTGGAGGTCTTTGGTTGCTGACATGCCACCAGTGTTGGTCCACTCTGCACACTCAGAATGGTCCTTGATCCCTGGTTTACAGCCTTGCATAAAACAAGGTGGATTTTTGTCAATTGGTTAGAACAATTACAATAGTCTCTGCTTTACACAAATATAGCTGGACAGGCAAATTATGAGATTGTTTAATAACAATTTGCTGGTAAGTGAAAACTGTTGCCATGTTTTATAGAAGCAAAATGTGGTTCTGGCGAAGGCTGGAGAAGATCCAGGGGTGCTCTCATAGCCTGGCTTGTTGTCTCTAGGGGTTTCTAGAGTCCCTTGGTGCTTGGTGGCCATTTCAGGCTTGGGAGCTCCAAAACTCTTCTTCTGATGAAGAGCCCAAGAGGCTCACTCTTCATGAATGTGGTTCTTGGCATTTAAATACTGTTTTTAATCTGAGGGGTGGACTATAGAGTGCTCAGTGTTCAGGTATACTTGAATTGTGCTCAGACTGGAGCTAGCACAGAAAACAGCAGTTTACTTAAACACCTTCTGAGCAAGCACAGTAGCACCTACAATCCCCAGGCTGCACTGGTAGCTTAGTGCCTACAAGATGATACTTACTGTGCTACTTCTGCCTTCTGCAAGTCCAAAATGAAATCCTCAGTACATGCTGTGTGTTTTTGTGTTTTGCTCTGCTTTGCCTGTTCCCTAGTAAGAAGCTCATGAGACGCGTGAGAGCTGGTGAGCACTACTGTTATTGTCCTGGGCTCTTCCTCTTCTGTAGCCCTTCCATCCGACTTGGAGATAGGCTCGTGAATACGGGAAGCTTCAAATCCAGTTGTGTGGATTATGCCTTTATGGAGTTCTAATAGGATTTCTTGTAGCTGAAATATGATGGCAAAACCCTCCTCTTTCAAAAAGAATTTGTTGCTGACTTTGTTCATGGCACTGTATGTAGAGCTTAAGGAGGACAATCTTTTCATTTTTAAAAACCTGTGTTAGCACGTTACCCTCTGTATTGATCATATTGTAAGGGTGGGAAGGGAAGATCCTATTGTAATTTTACAGGTCTGGAGCTGGAAAAACTACACCTTGGTCACTTGTTCCATGATTTTTAATTTTTTTTTTCTAAATTGAGAAAAAGAAAGATGGAGATACAATAAAGAATGAACTTGGTGATACACTATTTCTCTGGGTCTGCTTTTCCAAGCAGAACTGCATTTTGCACTTCTATGTATGAGGCTATAAAGGCTGGTAAACATTTTTGCTAATTTTGACATACAGTAAATATGGTTGCACACTCCCCAGGCCAGAAATAATATATTTTGCTCCTTAATCACTGTTTTTCTTTCTAGGGAGTAATGTTATTTAAAAAGTGGCACTTGAAAGCTGTATGTGAGACAGTCTGTGGTCCATGAGGTAATTTCTGTATCGCTAACAAATATAGGTCTTTTAACTTAATATACACCCTGTATTTGAGGAAGCAATGCAATGAGAAAAGGCCTTTTGATTTTTCTGACATGCAGAACAAATCTCTTATGGAAAAAACCCTAGCTCAAAGTAGTGCTGTTTCAGTGAGCAGCATATATTGTTTGCTGCTGCTTTTTGCTCTGGACCTGGTGTTGTATCAGTATGTTTAACAGAGCCCTCCTGCTGCTGTTATAACGCTTACTGCAAGCAACGTTGCATTCTGTTTGTTTTTAAAGTTAATTCACAACAGCGTCTGTGTGTGTGTGTCTCAGCAGGGGAAGCCTAGCGCTTGCAGATGGGCAGGACCTGATAAAGCAGTAAGAGGCAAGGAGGGCTCCTTGAGGCAGGGCCCCCTGCTCCTGAGCCTGCCCCTGCCCCCCGTTAAGGCCAGGGATGTCCTGGCTACCCACCGCCATGGTGGAGTGGTTCTTGCCAGTCCCTGTGCTCGCTGAGCTTGGACTGAGGTAAGAAATAAACCAGGAATTGATGCCAAGTCCCCAAAAGAAGAGCAGGTGTGCCATGCATGTGACAGTCTTTAACTTTTTCGTGTTGCTCTGGGCCATGCAAATGTTGATATAAATTAAAAAAAAAAAAAGCTTTGATTATTTCTCACTAAAACTTCTTATTTTTGTTTCTCATCCTTTCAGCATAATTCTTAGTGAAATAGCTTTGTATAGGATATTGTTGCCTCTGTTCCAAGGAAATACTGGCAGATTGTTCTAGTCTGAAAATATGTAAGCTATGCTGAATGAAAAATTATACACTTCAAATACCAGGGCTGCTGTGAGCTCATCGTTTCCAGATCCCCATTGCTGGAGATGTAGGGAAAGAACAGATGAACCAGATTAATGTCACTGGTCTTCCATAACACCTAGGGATTTGCTTGGCAGTTTTTCTTTCCAGTGAGTTCCCTGTCCCTCTTCTTTCTTAACTCCTAGCTCCAATTTCCCAAGAAAGAAAAGCCCCCTTCTAGCTTCCCACACTCCTTTCTGGAACCCACCCCTTATACTGGCACTGCAAAAATGCTGCCCTATGCTTTATTTCAGAGCTTGATCAGGCTTATGCTAGGTAGGGGCTCAATAGTTAAGGGCTGGTCAATTTGGCTGTGGGGAGAAGGGACCTCAGCTGAATTCCACATTTCAAACCAAGAGAAATTTACCCTATGTTCAGCTGTAGTTATTGTGTGTGTATCTATATATTTTTATATATATAAAAAAAAGGTAGTCTAAACTGTGATTATTCCATTGCTGCAAGTGCATAAGTATTCTAGATGTGGCTTGTCCTTGAAATTGTCCCTGTGGGTGTAGTTTTGACAGCTTATTTCCATTTGATCACTTTGTTGTTTGGGGAAAAAACCAATGATGTCTATATCTGCAGATATGAACAATTAATCATTTTCTGTTGGCATTAAATTTTCACTGATACCACAATCTGAATTTGAAAACTTCTCCCTCAGCCTTTGGCTGTCCTACCACAACTACTATTTACTGAAGCTACTCTATGCCAAAGGGCCTTATGTCTATGCTTCCATGTGCCCTTGCCTCCACTAAGTCACATGCACCACTTCTTTATGAGGAGGCACCACATGTATCTTCTCTATGTCTCATCTGTGCACCTTAATATTACTCAAGTGTTAGGGAATTTTTTATTTTACCATAGTGTACTTGGAGCTGCTTCACTTTCCAAAATGGTGGCTGGTTCCAGACATGCAGACAGAAACAAAACGCTTTTCTCACTTCAATAATATGTTTTGTGACACCTTGCATGAATCCACCAAACAGAGAAAACCTGCTTCCCTTAGCTCATCCCACCTGGTGTATTTTGAATATATTGCCAAGTGATAAATAAAAATAATTGATGAAACCCTGTTCAGTGATAGTAAGAAGATTTTTTTTTTTATCTGCTACCCAGTGCATTCTGCAAACAGAAGCTCTTCCTTCTTATGTTATTAAGGTCCCTAAGCTCCATCTATCTTTATTTGGCCAAATAGTTAGCGGTCAAAACAGAGATTTGTAAGTCTGGCTTTCCTGCTTTTTGATAAGACATGTATGATCAAATTGCAGGTGCATAGATATGAAAAGAAGGAACAAGTAAGTTAAAGTACATGCCCACATAGTCTTAACTCTGGGTCCTGGCACTGCCCCAGTATACACCTGCAATATGTAGATTTCTCACTTGATTTTTAACTCTGCTGCATGGAACTTGCCTTCCCTTTCATCAAGTCTTATCCCACCACAAGAAGGAACACCAGGTCTGCTTAATTCTGCAATCCTTGTTGTCCTTTGCATCTCCAGCTCTCTCGTGTTCCATGCCACAAAATGTGAGGCTTTGCTACCTGTCATTAATCCTAGACATCATGTCCATCTGCCACCTGACTGCTGACAGTCCCTCTGGCAAAAACCTTCCTCAGCTGTGACAGATGTAGTCTATGTAACACAGGACTGAAATAAGCTGTTCATCTTCTGAAAATAGCTTTTAAAATTTTTTGCTTTTAATCATACATAGAGGATCTCTCCTTCCCCATCTCCACCCCATGGATTGCTGTTCCTCTGATGTTTCTTCACAGCGTCAGGAAGCTTCTTAATGTAATCACCCTGCTGGTCTACACTTATGTCCCTCCCGATAAATACAGCTGGCCTGTTTGCAGATAATTACTTTTGGCTATTACCAGCTTCAGGGTTGGCTGTAAGAGGGCTGTACTGGGCTGCGGTGTGTATCTTTGCCCTGTGTCGTCACACTTTTGGTCTGAGTTCCTCTGCATGTGTGTCTGCTGCAAGGCAGAAGGTACGGTTTCCTAATGGTGGTCATTTTTCTCCCTCTTTGAAGTAACAACATTCAGCAGTGAGAAAACATTAAGTAGAGCGGTTTTATATAGTTTGGCAAATCGTTCCTAATCCATTGCTTTATTAGCTGAATTGGATGGGGTAGCAGATGAAAATAACACTTTGAAGTCATCAGGGAGGAGGATTTCATGAATGAGACTTAAAAGCCGGTCTTGCTCAATGAGGGACTTGTTCATCACCTGCAAGAGATGTAGAAAGCTTCTAGTTTGGCTCTATATGCTAGAGAAATTAGCCTAAGATGGAATGCTGCAATGAAGGTAAGATGCAGAGTCAACCTGGCAGCTATGCATAGCAGCTCCTGGAATATGGCTGATGGGCTGCAATAACAAGGTATAGTATTGCAGATATAAGGTATCTATAGCAATCTTGGTAACCTGTGCCTTTGGAAAGGCTTTCCAAAGGGGAATGAGAGAGACAAGAATCCTACTGAAAGAATATAAGCAGAAGAACCTGGCCTGACTGCAGGAAATTTTCCATTACTGTCGATTAACCCATTAATAAATTTGTCAATAAATACATCTGCACTATACATAGCAAAAAACATCAGTCTTCCACAATGTTTTTAATCAAAATAGATGCTGTGCAAAAGATACTAAAAATGGGAGATTAACCTTTATTGCCTTCTTAGAGAAAGTTATTGTAAACATTCAGTCATAAAAATTGCAAATAGTAGATTCTCCTAGTCCTGCACTCTCCTTGAGCTGTCTGGTTGTCTCTTTAAAAAAAGTTATACAATTATTTTTGAGTATCCTGTTCCCTCATACGTCCCTAGTCACGCTTCCCGGAGCAGAAAATGTTTGCTGTCTCACATTTGTTACCTTATAATGTTTGATATGATATTTTGTTTGCTTTGTTTCTCAAAATACAAGTTGATAGCATGTGCTCAATGGTAAAAATCATCAGCCAGGGACACCTGGGTAAACAGAATTCAAGAAAGGGCTTCTTGGTGCATAAGTCACTGACTCAAATTTTCAGACTACTTTCTTCCTTTGCCAGGAGTTGGGAGTGGAGGAGACCCAAGAGATACCTGAAGTACTGTGGGTGATTCTTATTTTTGCTTCTGTTTTCAGACAGCTAATATTTGTTCATTTCCTAAACTGGTGCTTTTCTCACCTTGGACTGAATCCAAATTATTTCTTACTTTAAAAAGCAAGCCTATCAAACAGTCTGACTCAGACGATGGAACATTAAGCCACTGCCCAACTTTGAATTTTTTTATTGCATAGGTTTAACACTGTCACACTGCTTACAATAAAACATTCAAAACCCTAAAATCTAAACTAAAAAAGTTTTTATCAAAAGTAGAACATGAACTAAATCACAGAAGTCCTAGAACCAGAACCAGAACGATGTAGATTCTATATCACATGAAGCAAAAAACCCAGAGGTAAATTGGGCATGTAAAATGGCATAAGGACAGTAACCAATTCTACCTAAAGTAGTATGGTTCAGTGCAGGAGTGTTGCTGTGCTATGGCAGTATGTGCACATGAATTAAGATGATGCCTGTCCCAAAGTGTGTTGCTCCTATAAGCAGTAACTGTTCAGAGTGATGGATTGGATTAAAACATGTGAAGGTAATGCTACATGAAGCACTGTAGTGCCACTGAAACAGTAGATCAAGGAGCAAAACTTCTCAGCTGTCCTGGGCAGCTCTAATTCCCTATAGGAAGGAAGCGTATAGCTCTCTGGAGCAAACATCTCCCTGTGTCCCTCTTGTGATTTGCTGTAGGTGACAGGATCCCGCAGGACACTGTGCTGTAACTTGCTGGGCACTGCTGTCATCTGCAGGCAGTGCTGGCTCAGACGGAGCAAGCATGCAGCTTGTCCAGGTTGTGACAGGGTGTTGTAGCCTTGACAGCGAGCGGGGCTGGATGGTATAAAAAGATCTGTGCGGTCTTTCTCAGAAACTGAAGGTTTCCCTTTGCAGTTAATGCAAGGCATGCAAGTAGATAAAGCCCTCCTTCGCATGCGTTTATCAGCCCTCACACAGTTGAACAGGGAGACTGAAATACCCTTAAAATCCCAGAATGTGATGGAATAATGGTTAATATTTCAGAAATGTATGTCATACTAGTTCATACAAACTCAGACACTGTGTAATCATCCTATGCGACAGAGAAAGCTGGGGCTTTCATCTGAATTTATTAACATGAACTGCTTATGGAAGAGTTCAAAAATCTGTCTCAACATTTAAACGTTTGAGCATATAACTGAGGACAGAGACCTAACTATTCATAGCCTACTATAATCAGCCTTGCACATCATAAAACATAAAACAGAATCCTTTCTTTTAAAGTAGTTAAACCTAGATCAAAGGTAGAGGATTATGCAGCATGCCCAGTTTAAGAAAGTGCCATTCAAGAGGCTAATGTAAAACTGCAAACACTAATGCTTTACGCTTAGTCTTATCTACTGTCTTTCTATTGTGCAGAAACATTGGTGTTTACAGCCTGCCATGCCAAACTTCACTGAGCTCAGATGAAGAAAGAATAAAGGAACCCTTAAACTGTGGGGTTTGTATTTTAAAGTGACTACCTAGAAGTGGCATCATGTTACTCAGCGTTTCTCATCACTGGGTGTTCAAAGGTTTGCAGTCTCTTACATCATTTTAAACAGTAAGGCGTTAGATACACCTGTCCACCCTGTGAATCTGACCCAGGTATGAAAAAGTATATACTGGGTGTTGTGGCCCAGGTGTCAATAGTGAAAGTGGTGATTGGGTTTGAAGGCTAGCTGCTCTGTATCCTCTTCAAATCCTTGCCTGTTCCATGCTCTGTGTGGTTCCCAAAACCGCAGGATTAAAAGGTGCATAAATGTGGTATTACTTCATGTGCTTTTTATCCACACTAATGGAGGTTTTTGCAAGTCAGAACTAACCAGCTTGAATTTCAAGTTTCTTGGGGAGTTTGAAAGAGCAGTAAATAGAACTGCTTTCCTGCTCCTGGAGCAATTTTGACTGCACTGTTGAGATTCAGAGATGATGGAATGTGGCTTTGCCCTTTAAACAAAGTCACTCTTCAGAGTACAAGTACATTAGCAGGAATTCCTCCTCTTCAGTCCTTTGATTCTCTGTAGTTATCTGTACTTCTTCATGATTTATGGTGCCTTCTGTAATGAGAGCAATCTTGTATAATATATGCAGCCTTTGTACTTTCTAGACTAGAGCCTAATCCAGCTCTTAGCCCTTTGAAAAATGCCTTTAGTTCTGCCTGCCTCTTTCAGATCTTGGGCTTTCAAAGTGTGAAGACCTATATTTTTAATAGTCTTTGGCTGTATTCTTTCCTGATGAAGATTTGGTAAGCTTTTAAACAAAAAGTTAATTGTGAATGATATCCAGTCAGAAGACCTAGTGGGCTGAGTGCATAAATATTTATATACACACAGAGTTTTTAATGATGGTATGGAAACTATGTAGGCAATCTATTGATACAGTAATAAGTGTAAGGACTGCATGAATAATAGCTCTTAAGTTTGGTATTATGGCTGATTAGTGCTATCTTCTGTGGTGATTCATTGTTATAAAGCCTAATCGTTACAAGCTACAGTAGTGTCTCAGGCAACTTGGCATAATTACCCTGTGTTTTCCTCAAGAAAATATAGAGCCTGCCTTTGTCTGGCAATCGCTGAGTAATTGCTGAATGGTTACATGTTTATGTGATATGAAATAGAAATGATACCATAATATTTTCTTTTCTTCCGACTGCCCTCCCCAGTGATCAGTTTCTGGGTTTTGGTGGGGGGTTTATTTTCTGGTTCGCATATAAAATGAGTCTCCTCTTACTGGTGTTTTATTGGTATAATACATTGTGCTGATGCTGCTGAGTTTGCTGCCCCACATGGTTTAGCAATTAAGACCTAGACTTGAAAGATTAAGTACTCTCCCTTGGGATTCAGTGACTACTAGTTAGCAGTGTGTTGGATTCAGATGTTGTCAAGACTTGTGCCGTGAAATGGAAGCTCTTCTTTTTGTGCTGTGCTCACAGTAATTGAAACTTCCACTGCTTTTGAAAGAAGTCTTCATTGCTGTATTTGGTATTTAGGTGGCTCTTCTCACTCAGTGTCTGATGCAGTCATTGGTTGGGTATGCATTTTCTGCCGGGTTTTTTGGGGGTAGGGGGAAGGGAGGGGTTGCTTCTTGCATTGTGAGTGGGCACAGAGAGAGATTAATCCTGTCTTTATAGGAAGTTTGGAAGCAGATGAGGCTTCCCAGGCCTCAGTCAGTATCTTCTCAAAAATCTTTTGCTGCTCTTCAATCTCAGGAACATTTTCTTTCACAGAATGGAGTCTCATTCTGTCTTGTATAACTCAAGTTATAAACTTATATGGGGGTAAAACACTGTTACAGAGTAGCAAAGAAGCTGCTTCTGCCACATAACTTTTAAACAGACCCTTCATTTCATACCTAGGTAGTGTACTACATAAAATGTAAAATATGAAAATATGTGTACATTGGGTAGAACAATAACAAAAAAGACAAGATATGCAGTTAACGCACCAGAGTATTTGCCTGTGGGGTGTCATGCAGACCAGCGTGTGTTTCCCAAGGGGGAATTATGAGGAGACTGAATGGAGCACAGAAAGGCCTGCGTGGGAGTTCAGCTGGAGCCATGGTATCTGGTCACAGACAAATGCCCCTGAAAACATGACTGGAAGCATCTTCTCTTCCTGAGAGAGAGCATCCCCTACGCTCCATGGGATTTTGTTCCAGTTAACCTCTAATTTGGGAACGCCATATGGCATGCTGCCTTAAAAGCTGATGATTCCTGCTATATGTAGCAGATTTTGGAAAATTATTTTCACTGAGCAAGAGATGGAGCACTTCATATTTCTGATACATCCAGCACTTTTAAAGAAACATATTGGGGCAGACAATAAACATTGCTCAAACACTGTTTGGTGCTTTTTGCAGTACCTTAATACCACCATCTGGTGAACTGAAATCTTGTTACAATTTATTTGGACATTCTTTTATATAACTTAATGTGCTTATCTGACAAGGTGTCATGTTTTGATTCGGGACCTGAACCTCCTAACATGGAATTGTGGTGTAATTGCTGAAACACTGCACACTTATCTTGCTTTGGTTCCTGATCGTAGGTAGGTGCAATACAAGGGGAACAGGAATGCTCTTCTCATAGGTAGGATTTTGGTGCCCTGTTCAGCCCATTTCATGCTGCTGAGCCACTGGAAGGAAAAATTGCAGCTCCAATTGCGTTCTAAAAACCCTATTGCTGAATGACTTGTAACAGGTTCAACTCATGAAGGTTTTTGGGTTTGATTACTCTTAAGCAGTCTCAGGATATTTATCTAATCTAAACCTCCAAACCTTCTGAAATTCACCTTGTTAACTTGTGCTGTTCCTCTTGAGCCTTGTATTTTTAAGGGCATGCTAAATATCCCACATTGATTAATGTCATCATGATGTAAACTTACTCGACATTCATTGTGCTCCATTCTAATCGCTTCATGTGGTGCCCAACCGCCCCTTTTAAGTGTTTCTTCATCAGTTATTGATGAATAGGGTTCTTAAACTGTGAAATAGCTCTCCCAGGCTGTCCTTCTGGTTCTGTTCCAGCTTAAACATATTTTTGGTTTGGAATAAAATATTATTATCCAACATCTTTAAAAAGAAATTGGACCCGACCTGAGCCTGGCATTAGTTGCTGTTGCTCCTGTCTCTCTGAATTGCATCCAATTCAAAACTAAGCAGCTACAGAGCACGTTGGCAAGTGCAGAAAAATACATCTAAACAATTATACGTTATGCTCAATTTTTCCTAATTATAATATTTCAAAATCCCATAGTATAAACTCTCAGACTAATGGTTAATTGTTCATAATTAGTAAATAGCCCAGTGGAAAAAGAGGGTTTCTTTTGTGCTATCAGAAAAAAGGAAAGGAAACCAACCATCTTGATTTTTATCCTGTGGGGAAGATTGTCATTATTATGAATCAATTTAGATAATTTATTTTATTATTAACAAAGACAAGTTTAAGAGCAAGGACAAATGTTGATAGCCCCAGCCTGCATGTTCACACTTTATAATCATTACATGTTATTCCTTTGATAATAATTCCTCCTATGAACAGTAGTGACCATGTCCTTGTAGCAAGAAATCCTTTGCAGCTAAAAGAAAAAGCCAATGCATCCTTATGTCCTGTGACGGGAGGTAAAAGGTAAGATCAGTCTTAAATATCTACTCTCTAAAAGGTAGTTATTCTCATCTACCATGGGAGAAAAGAAAAAAGTAGAATAGAGGAAAGGAAGATTACTTTTCTACTGTTGACCGAATCATCTCTTTTCAGTGTTTATAAAATATAACATAATGATTTTGAATTAAAAAGAAATTAATTTTTCTGTTAGGCATTGTGAAACACATTAAAAGTTCACTGAAGTGGCATTTAGGTTTGTCCAGCAAGGCTTACTTCTTAAACCTGCTTGTTCACTATTCGTTCAAAATCAATGATAAATAAACAATCCCATTAGTTTAGACATCTTGGAACAGTTGGGTATTATGGACATCTTATTCCATGGACTTATAGAGGAGATAGGCTTGCTAATTTGGGTTTTTTTAGTAATGCTAGGAGCCCAATAGGAAGGGAGGACTCTAAATTAGGTTTAAGCCATGGTCCAATGGTAATATATAATAGTGTCCATCCCTGTTTAGATATCCTTCTTCTCTTAAACATCTTTTTTCTTTGATATTTTTCAAAATAATTTTCTTTGAAACTTATTTTCATATTTTTCTAATTGGTTAAATAGGAGCTGTAATAGGCTAATCATGCTTTGATTTTTTTATTTTGTATTTTATCTATGAAGCTTTTTCATGTTTTACTCCTTCCTAAGTTACCTATACATTTTCAAGTGTGTGTATGTTGTCTAATTGCTTCAATAAACTATAATGTATAATGCCTAGACCAGTTATTTACCTTGGTTTTCATAATTCTTTTTTGTCTCACTCTTTGCAAGTGGGAATTGCTCAACTGTCTGTTTTGTTCCAGTAAAAGGTGCTTTACTAAAAGATGGTTATGAATGCCCTTAGCCTAGGGATGACATATTCTGTTATTTGCTCTTTGGTAATATTGAGCTGCACTTGTATGCTAAATGTAGGCTGAATTGAAATTACATGACCATAGAGAAGTGCTTTATGCTGCCTTGTAATGTAGTTTCCCCATCCCCAGCAAATGAATTTAACTGAGTGCCACTGCTGCAGTAGGAAGCAGGATCCCACCACGCTGGAGAATCTGGAGAAGTCACTCTTGTTTGTCCAGTATCAACTGGAAGCTGGGAGGGACTTCATGTGGCTATAGTGTCCTGAGGAAGGATCTGAGCTGTAAAATCGCAGGTGTGGTTACTAGAGGAAAATGGAGCAAGAGTATGTGGTTGAATTTATCTTGGTCACAAGGGTCAAAGAGTCAGTGTTCACTTCACCTTTCTTGCTATGCTGAAGTGAAAGCCAGAAGTGGTGGAGGTGATTTCAGTGGTATGTGGTACTTTCCCATGACAGATGTAAATGTTTTTGTGGAAATAAAATGGTTGTCTCAGACCTTGGCAACACAAATGTGAGTAATAGCACTTGTACTCAAATATTGTAGCGTGCACCTTAGCAAAGAAACACTGTACATATCTGTTCCTTAAGCAGCAAACACCAAAAATCTAGAAAAAGTTTTTTCTTGTACTTTAACCATAGAGATGAGTACACTAAAGGCAGTTTGTGTTAGCAGGTTAGGAGGGCTCTCGTCATGTGGTTATGACTGGTATATGAGCTGGTGTTTCATGCGTTCTTTACATCAGCAGCTAAACTGAGCCAAGAGCACCTAAATATGGTGTAATATGCCCTCTGCTACGTCATTTCCACCCAGATATCCAAGACAGAAACCTGAAGGAGGGGCTTTGCTCGGGAGTATGTGTACAAGGCTGGCTAACCTCTAGAAAAAGAGGACCAGCCCTTTATTTTTCTATCCGCTGCCCAGCAGGAGTGGGCAGTGAGGAGCTGCTCTCAGCATCTGCTCCCAGGCGGGTCTGCTAAATGTGTGTGTGCTAGCTACTGCCTGTGACTGCACAGGAGAAAGAGGGAGCTTTGTCTGATGGATGGCTAATTAACTGCCCCGGTTCAGCATTTCCTGTGGTTTGGCAGGCAGATAGTATGGTAAGCGTGTAGTTTGCTCTATACTTTGCTATTTCTCCTCTCTCACAGGATAAACCATGTGCTGCCCCTTTCCTCCCCTTGCAGAGACCTTCTGCTGATGTGGAACAAATGCTTCTTCCTCAGATGTTTTCCCTTTCCCTTGTTTGTGTTTACTTGAGGCAGACATTGCGCTGTCATTCTGCTCATGTCCCTGCTGTGGCTTGTCCTGTGAATCATCCAAACCTGCTATTGACACCTGCTCTTGTATAGTGGGAAAAAGAATAATGGGGTAAGAACCTGACCTTGCAGTAAGTGAAAGTCTTACTCCTGCCTCCACTGGGACCAAGGTTGAAGCCAAGATTTTTTTCCACTGCCCCTGTGTATTTTATTTAGTGTTGCTAAGATAGACACCCAAATTCTCCTTCCCTGCATAACAGTAATAAATGGGTAAAGGCAACTAAAACCATAAAAGTAGGAAAGTCCCTTTAAGAGCTGGCATGTTTAGTGATGTTATCCATGGTTTGCTACTACGGCCCATGACAGTGGCATAAGAAAAATTTGACAGAGAAGTGCATGAGGGAGTTCAGGCTGCTATCTACCCTCCAATGTTTATCAAGTTTGATCAAGTAATTAAGCAGTGACAGTGGGATTTATTCAGTGGATGCTTTTTTGGTGAGTTGGTACCCTTAGGTTTAAACTATAGTTTTACAAACAGAATTGTGCAACTAAGTGAACCAATATGTAGAAAATCACAGCTTATAAAACAAGGATTCCCCCTTCCTTTTAAGTAAAGAATAGTTAACGTGGCACTTACAAGCACTGAACACACAGGCAAGTGTGGAAAATATCTACTAGTATAGCACAGGGATTATAAAATATGATTTTCAAGGCACTTTATGTATTAGAGTGAATATATCTAACTGATGTTGCTGCATATAATTCTCTCAGATTTGAACACCTGGTTTCAACCTTTAAAGGTTTTATATAGTGAATTTATGGGATACCAGAGGCATGTGTAGGCTCATTTCTCTGCACAGTAAAAATAAAGCCTTGAACTTCCTCAATGGTTCAATGTTTTTAATAATAAGAGATGAGAAGCATATTACAGGATCATTTCATATGCTGCATTTACTTTTTAATGGAAGTTAAAGAAAAGCATTGCACAAGAGTTGCGTGTTTTACAGATTTAGTCTACTTGTGGAATCCTTGTGAGGACTGGTGGTACTCGCTCCTCTCACAACTACGCATTATAGTTACTGGTAAATGTAATGAGCAGTACTCTTCCAGGTTTTGAGTATCTAAATATAAACACAAAGTTGTGCATTCAATCCATTTGACTGTTATATTTTTGTAATGTTAATGATAAATTTCATGTTCCTTCTATATAACTAGATAGTGAAATATTATCCTGTTTTTAAAAAGCAAAATGAATACTATCAACAGCAGTATTATAGAGTTATTTGTTAAAACTGAGAAAGCTTACTGAAAACAAGTCAATAGAACAATTGTGCACTTAATTGCTAATCTATTTTATGTTTTATTAAATGCTTAGTGTTGTTTTCCTAATTCACTTACATGATAATGGGTAATCAAGTAATGATCAGTGGCTTATAATTTAAAAATATCTTCATTGTATGGAACCTTGAAGGCTAAACAGGACCTGTCATCTGGGTGGACGGAATATGAATGTACATAACACTTTTTCCCCAAGAAACAGTGATTGTTGTGTTGGTAGCTGGAGTTTGACTTAACGTTATACCAGATGATTTCTGGTATAAAATACTGGAATCTAGCCCATTTGATTTCTAAGATGGTGCAGGGGAAAGACACACATGATGATTCCCGTTGTTTAGAAAACTAAATGGTTATTGGAGTGTGGATCAAGCTCTAGGCATTGTTCACAGCATGGTATGAAGTGCTATCTAGTAAAGGTCTGAGGGACCATGACTCTCATCTCAAAGCCCAGTGGGGGGAGAGGGGAGGATGAGAAGCCGGCAGTGAATAGCAGCATGTGTGTTCAAGAAAGTAACAGTAGCGAAAGACAATGGTGTTGCGTCTGTGCTAAAGCCTTTAAGGAGTAACTAAGTCTTCCAAGCATTGGAAAGCAGAGAGTCGCAGTGTTTCTACTGAATATGTGAATCTCCTATATGTTGCCAATTACAGGTGAGGTGAACCAGATGTGTGTGCCTGTGACAACCTGATGGTATGCCTTGTGTATCCTTGCTGGCCTGTACTTGGGTGGTCAAGTTGGTGTAACTGAATATCTAGCAATAAGAGCAACATGCTCTGAAATAGCCCAAACAACTGGATAGCTTGCAAAGGCACTCGAGATAAACAAGTTTTGAGGGTAAAATTTTCCATCATAGGCAGATTTCCTCCTGCACTCCTAACAATGAGGCTTTAAATAGCAGAAAGTCAAATTTGGAGTGTACTTCTGAAAACTGACAAAGTCAACTGAGGTGTTACCTTACAGTTTACCAACTCCTCAGGTAGCTATTTAGATGGGCCAGTAAAGGAGATAATGCACAGTGTGTAAGTCAAAGCACAAATTTCACTTCTGGTCAGTCTAGTAGTTTTTGTTTTCCCCAAGGCCAGAGCCCATTTACTTAGCCTGGAGCACTTGTGTCCGAGGCTTCACCCTACATACCAAAATTTTAGCTTGCTTTAAGGAAAAGGATATTATTTAACAGCATTGAAAATGGATGATGGTTGGACTCGATGATCTTGAAGGTATTTTCCAACCTAAATGATTCTATGATTCTACTTCACACACAAAGCCATCAGGGACATCTAAACACATTAGAGGTGTGGGCTGATGATCTGCAGAAACTCCCAAATGGGTAGGATGGAAAGCTAGCCACTGGATGATTGAATTTGAAGATGAATTGGTCATCACTGTATTTAAACAAGGAAAAAGAAGAAAACGTATGTGGCAAAATTCTAGTTTCCTTCCAGATGTGTAGCACAGCCAGGGGTGCAATGGCCAGAGGTGCAAGGAAGGCAGTGGCTGTGCTGCAGGCTGCCATATTTCTGTACAGGTGGCTGCTTGTAGAAGTGACCCAATAACTCTTAGTGTCTGTGTCTTTTCCAAGTGACAACTTTCATGTTTTACGGAGGCTTAAAAAAGCAATACTTCTTTTAGGTCAACCTACAGCATCAGATGTGTGGCCAATGAAAGGTCTCTGGAAATTAAATAGGATGAAAGAGGGTAGTATAGTTGAGGCCTTTGGCTTCAAACATGAAACCTGTTGAAGGTGGCTGAAGTCCTTTGACGAGCATCACCTGGCTGATTGTAAGGTATTTAGAGACCTCTTTCCATCCTCAGTGAAGGGCTTCAAATAATACTTAGGGAGCATGGATTTGTAAGTAGGATGGCAATATGTGCTTCTAGAGGTTATATCAATTTTGAAACTATTACCTTATATTGTCAGATGCTCCTGCTTTCACCTCTGTTCAGTGGGAGGAAACAGAGTTATTTAAAGTCTATCCTCTAGCAAAAAACCAATGTTCTCATTCTGATAATTCAAAGGTATCCAGAAGCAACCAGAAAATTACTGATTATGACAAGAATGAGCTGGAGATGTTTCCAATTTCCTTAACTATTTCTGTCTACATGCTTTAAATATGAGGATTATAACACTGAGACATTAAAATGCATTTCAGGGGGGGAAAAAAAAACCAACAAAAAACAAAACCAAAAACACAACCAAAAAACAAAGCCAAACCAAATTACTACAGTGCAAAAGATGAAAATCTTAAGTAGGCCACTGAAGGGGGCAAGGGGAGAATGAAAATATGCCAGTGGCATTAACAAATTCTCAGAGTAATCTATCTTCCTTCCAGGGTTCAGGACCTTACTACAGAAGATGACAAAACATGTTTAACATGAATTGAATTGCAAACTGTAAAAGTCAGGGTACTTATTAATCTGTGACCAAGTAGCTCTGTTCCTCCTAGCTATCCTCATAGCTATAATATTAAATAATCATCTTTTACTTCACAATTAAGTAATCACTCTTGAAGTGGCAGGTGCAATGGAATGTAGAAAAATGCAAAAGGGTGATATGCAAGCCAACAGCAGTTGATTTAGGTATGCAATATCTGGAAACAAATACAACAGATTAGATGGCAGTGAATGTTAATCAGTTTCGACATTGAATTGGGGGGGAACCCCAAGAATGTAGACTTGATATAAATGTGTGTGTTTAAGACATACTGACAATCAGGAAGATGTACTCTAAAATGTTGAAATGAGCCAGGTTTTTCTAGGTCAGATATGAACAAAGATTTTGGACAATATACTTGATTTAAAAAACAATAGGGCGAACGAATCGACTGGCACTCAAAGGACTGCCCTTCTGTCAGTTAGTGCTGGGCCCAAACGCATTTTTAACTAAAATGCACTTGCCTTTGAGCAGCAAGCGAGGCTGACCTTCCTTCTTAGAAGTCTACCCTCCTGATGATGCTCTGATCCAGTAACAATGCAGTGCCCTTCTGGGGTATCTTTGACTTAAGTTTCTTGGCTTCAAATGGTCACGGGTAGGTACCACACCTGTGTCTTACAGAATGAGGCAGAAGGCTTGGGTGAACCTGCAAAGAATTTATTCAAGGAGTAAGTCTTAAACTTCCTTCTTATGTGCATCTATTAACTGACTTAGCTATGGTTGTTCCACCAGGTGCAGGAGCATCGTAAGGGTGTAAGGCAGCTTAATGGAGTATTTGCAGTCGTGTCTGGTGCTGAAAACTGCCTGGGCATGGGCGGCTGCTTAGGCATGAGAAGGAAAGAAAATAGTTTAGAACATGACAAGTTGAGTTACAAGTAGTGTTTTTACAGGACAGTTTCTGGTAAACTGTCACTGAACTGAGAGCATGACTTGCGCTGGAATTCTGGTTTTCCCTGGAAGCTTGGCTAAAACTACAGCAAGTCTCTTATTAGTGCTCTAACAAATGATGGAGCTTGAGCCCTGAAAAACTGGAGGTTATTCCATAATCAAGTTATTCGGGGGGGGGGGGGGGGGTGCGGGAGGGATATGTGATGGAAGCTGTTTAAAAACCATCATGGCTTAGTGCTTGTATGCACTCACTATTCTTCTCAAGATTCATTTCCCTAGAGCTTTTTTGCCCTCTTATAACTAAAATACAAAGAACTAATATTGTTATATTGTAATGCAAGTATATAATGCCATTCAAGCTCAAATGAATAGTAGAGAAATTCTATTATTGTTTGCACTCTGGCTGGATGATAGGTGAAGATTAAAGACTTTGTGTGGCAAAGGAAGATTGCTGTTAGCAAAATACCATGGATGGCTTTAGTTTGTGGCACCTGCAAACCTGCCTGCCTATCTCTTGCTTTTAAAGATTTTTGAACTGTTTATTTTAGTGGTGTTGACTGTGCTGCTTTCAGTCTTGCAAGCTATGCGAGCTAAGGGAAAGTAAATGAGAAGTTCTGTATTTGAACTGTCATTGTGGCTTAGGTTTTTGTTTTGTTTTAACCTACACCTTCAAAGGAAGGAAATACCAGAAGCCTTGCAATATAATATGCATAGCTGACCTTTTGAGTTCCGGATTGCATCAGGAGGGAGGAAAGTACTTCAAGGTACAAAAGCGGAAGGTTAGAACAAGGTTTAGTAATTCCAGCACTTTGAGTCACTGGAAATAATAAATACTGCAGAGATAATTGTGCAGTGCTGCAAGCATAGATGGAAGAAAAGCACAAATATATCCTGAACCATTAAAATACTAGAACAGTATTTTCAGCATCATTGGAACTTTTTCATTGGTATTGAGTTGTGAAGTTGAGTACTACACAAGTAAATGCCAACTGTGACAAAATACATAAAACAAGAGAAGGAAATTAATACCAAATGATATCATCCAAAGCTATTAAATGGGACTTAGAGCTACAGCATTCACTGTGTCTAATTCACTGGCATGCATTAATTCTGATAAGCAATTTGGCAGCATCTCCTCTGTCCTAGATAGGACAAAGGGTAATAAATGAAATAATTGCCCTCTGGGTTTGGAAGTTGTATGTGAAAAGCAGGAATTGTTGTCTGTCCATTTTTTTGAACAGTAGGAATAAAATCCTGATTTTAAATTTTTTTTTTAAACTGAGGTTTGTGGCAAAACTCCTGTTGATGTTAGTTTCACTGCTCTGTTAAAGTAGCGATGCCTCCTGATCCAGCAAGTGTGAGGCCTGTTGGGCCGCCAATACAGAAACGTGGAGTAAGAGACATTTGTTGCCCTTGGAGAACTTGCCATCTGAACAGTGTGAAATACATGGTGCACTAAAGAGATTTTGTGTAAGTGATATTTCTGTAGTGAGGAATTGTGGGGCTCCAGAATCCCAGAAAGTAGAGGGAGAGATATAGCAAGACACTCCAAACCTTCACTGCAAAACTTTGAAGTAAAGGCATCAGCAGTGGGTTGGGAGTTCACATCATCTGTTTGGGTCAGTTTTGAGAGGCAGCTGCATCCCTCTCTCACGCACCCATGAGGCAAACCAAATGGGAGTGCTGGTGGTGGGGTCCAGAGGCTTGTTTGGCCAAGCACCAAGTTTCGTGGGCCACATCCAGCGAGTCGGTCGTAAATTTTCATTTTAACTGTGTACTTACCACTTGCTGAGATGGGTGTGGGAGCTGCTTTTCTCAGAGAAGAAGCACTGGCTGTGCTGCCGCGTTGCGTCGCAGGAACCATGATGGCAGCTGCTTGGGGCGAGAAGGGGAGCGCTGTGCTCCCAGCAGCAGGGCTGTGGAGGAGCGTTACTGGAGTTACCTGGACTTTGGCCCCTTAGCTGAAGGAGGGCTGTCTTTCATGCCCCAGTTTTCCCCAGCTCCTCCTTTTGAGTCGTTTCTTCCCTTTCAGTAGATGTCAAGGGTCAGAAGCATTCCTGCAATGCCTTGGAGCACTATATACTGCATTGAAGAATTAGAGAAGACCTTTCATTATTGGATGGGATTGACTGGGGTTCCGTGGGTTTTCTGCTTGTCCTACAGCTGGAGCACAGAGAATCAAGACTCAGGCGCTTCCTCAGAGTATAATAAAACAACACTTCTTGTGACTTGCAATTGCTAAGTGGAGGAGAGAAGTGATAAACATGCTTCCCATCGTAAATGAGATTTGAGACTCTCTGATCTTTTGCCGGAAGGGGACACATGTCTAACAAAAGCAGCCAAAGTGAGGCGTTCTGTGCGGTTCAGTTTCCTCCTACTCTTGCAGGCTGTGCTGGAGAGCAGGCTGCGAGGCCACCCAACAGGAGCTTTGCACCCCATACCTGAACCAGGTTAGGTACCTGATCGCTGAAATTGCAAAGATACATACTTTTATCCGACACTTTTTAAAAATAAGGTTAAAGCCTGCTGCTTAAAACCTCTTCCAGAATCTGTTTTCCATTCATTTATGTGCCCTAAGCAAGCGCTTTGTGTCAAAATGACGTTTGCTGGTTTGTGTTGGTCTTTAATGCAACAAGTTAGATCCTTTGTGCCTAAAATAAGTGGTTCTGATTTTTATAGCTTTAAACTCCAGTAGCCTGTTGTACCCAAAGCACTGCCACTTTGTGAAATAGAAAACACTGCTTATTATGCAGAAGGGACAGACCATACTCTCTCAGTAAGTCTTTACTCTTGTACTTGTGCTGTGTAGTTTCACTCTTACCTAAAAGCAGACTTGCTTAGGTTGAAACATATACAGTTACTAGTTACAAAAAGCTGTTGCATGGTATCAAGATGGCAGTCACTGCTAAGCTGGTATTTTTTAATAGCATTTTGTCCTCCTTGTAAATCATGCTTTTTTGTGCATCTTACTTATGGTCCACAGCCCTTGAGGTTTTCAGGCACTCCCAGATGCTGTTGTGAACAGCACTCGAGTAATGAAATAACAATTTCCATACTTCATGATGCTCACAGGTGCATTAATACTGTACTGAAATGAGAGCTTGTGGCATGTTGGTAACCTGCAGGCCGGAGAGCCATGAAACTGTCCTTGTGTTCCCTGTGTATCCCAGTAAGATTCTGTAGTGCTAGGGGCATGCTTTGATAAGGAAAACTAAAATTTGAGCATTTGGTCTACTTTTTCTTTACAGTGGCTTTGTGCATCTTAGCACTTAAACTGTCTGGAAAATCACTCCAAACCTCCTTGTTGTCACTGCTCAGGTCGTCTTCCAAACGCGGTTCCCTTTCCACACCTTCCTGCAACTGAGAGTCTCTTCTGAGCGCCTTTTCCACAGTGAAGGTGCCAATTCCTGGGATCTGAAGGCACGCGGTGAGGTTGGCTGCAGCGTTAGATGTAGACCTCGGGCAGTGCCAGCCCTCCTCTCGCTGGCAGAGGCGAAATGTGGGCTGCTGTGCCATAGCAGAGCCACGGGAAGCCCCCACCCATGCAAATCTGAGGATGCTGTATAGATATCTGTAGAACTAAACCAAAAACTTGCTCTGAATGCTCAGTCCAGAGCTTCAGCTCCTATACCCTTCCTTGATATGGCCACATATATATCTTTGAGTTTATCTTAATGGTTCTTCATTGATTTTTGCCTCCAGATGGATGGGCAGCAGTTGCCTGTGTATATTCTGTATTCAAAGTATGAGCTGTGGTAGGTAGTTAACTACTTACATGATATCTTTTTGTTTCTCTGATGGGGCGAATGTCAATAGCTGCATAGTTAGTGCTGAAATTTGTCCTTACTGCAAATTAGCAGCTGCCTGCAGTATGTAATGCAATGTTAATTTTTTTTCTGAGCCCTGTTGAAGTTATGTTGAAGAATGGAAACCATTTCTTAACAGCTGGAGCATTTCTTCTCTCAATTTCTTCTGGGTTTTGGTTGCTTTCAGACAAAAATGGAAGTGTGGCTCAAAGTGCCAAACACTATTAAAATTACTTTTCTGGGGGTGGAAGGAAACAATGGCAGATATTATAATAAAAATGTGGTGACTTTGGTAGAGTAAATTAAGCATTTTTAGACCAGATCTCAAAGGTAAAGCTCCCTTAAAAGAAAAGAGCTTTTCAAAGCACTTAAACCCACAAAAACCCTCCAACGTAAAAATATTTATGATCTTCAGTTTGGCACGGGTGGAAGAATTGTATTTACTTCTCGTGCTATAGGATCCTCTTTGCTTGTTATTTTCCATACTGGGGATGTCTGCCAACTCTTTATTCTGAGGTAAAAATGATATCTCAATGATTAAGCTAGCAAACATACTCTTGAAAAAAGATGGAACTCATTTCTCCATTATGCTGTTTTTATGCTTATTATAAAAAAAAAAGGGGGGGCAGAGAAGTCAGACTAGCATTGGACCTCATACTACTGTCAGTGTTTGGCCATGACAGGTGAACTAGAAGCCTGAAAGACAGTGTCTTAACATCCAGCACATCTAGCTGGACTAGGGTAGTTGGATTTAGTTCAGCAGTTTAACAGTTACCGCTGTTTTTAATAAATAAATGTAAAATTCAGTGGTTTAAAACCAGCTAAAGAGAATGTAATAGTTATTGTGGATGAAAGCTTTTGTGTAATTTTAAAGACCCTAAATAATCACATGCCACAAGGGAGGAGAATGCGAGTGCTAAAATCTGCCAACTGCACAACACATATAGTTGCAAAATTGCAGGGCTTGTATGTTTGGCCTCTCCAGCCTGGTCTCTGGAGCTAAGAGATTGTCTTCATCCTGCATAACGTGGCGAGCAGAGTTTCTGGCAGAGCTATGACTATGACTTGATGGTGAACTTCCTTGAATTGTAAAATTAAGCACAACTTTACATGCATGCTAGCTCAGTTTAGCTAAACTTGATATTCCAGAGGATGTCTTGCACAATAAGGCTGGAGGTTGCTGTCATTGAGATGAAATACTGTTTTTCTGCTCTTTCAAAGAAGAGTAGTACTTAAAAAGCTTGGCAAATACTTGCATTTAGTAACAAGATGTTCTTATTTACTAAATGCAGAAGACTTTTCCATTAACACATGAGCTCTGACGAATCTTGCTTTGTCAATTTATGATGTTGCTCCCCATCTTTACTGAAGGTTATTGTTCTCTTATTAAAGACAGCAATATAGCCCATGCTGTAGTGTATCCGTTACAAAGTCTAGCATATTAATGGAAAGCTATGTTCTCCAGCAATTAACACAGAGGGGCAGGACTGACAGCTCAGGCCGTAACTTTGAAACCACTGTAGGTAGTTGCTGGGACATAGCTGCTTTGGCTGCACACACAACTAACTTCTCTTTGCCAGGCAGGCTCTTGGGTGTAGCAGGGCTGACTTAAAGGGTTAAGTACAGCCTAGGGTGTTTAGCTGGAAATGATTTCATTAAAGCCTGTTAGATTTAATTTCAAAATTGGGGGGGGGGGAATGGCAACACCTAATTACTCATATAATCTCTAATGGGGAATATCTGTTCCCCGAACAGAATTTTCTGGTTAAATATGATGTCTTTTTGACTGCTTCTGTCGTCTCCTTTATTGTCTTTGAATTGGAGAACGTGTAAATTAAAATGTTAAGTTCTGCCACATTCTGCTCTCAGTATTTTTTTTTTCTGAGTTTAGGTTTTCCCCTTTTGCTGGAGATTATGATCAAGTATTCCAGTCAGCTGCTATGGTGTAAAATGGGAGCAAGGAGATCCCAAGCTGAGGTGTTCACACTTCTTTTGTCCTTTCTTGCCCAGTAGTGCCCATCTCCTGCTGTTTTAAGGAGGAGCAAAAAGTTGATTCTGCAGAGTGAATTTGTGGAGGGGAGGGGTGTGTGAGGCCAGACAGGGCTGAGGGAAGGTCTGTTTTATCCAAAGCTGAGCAGGACGCTGTGGTGTTGCTCTGAATGTGTAATAACTGTTTTATTTGTCAAGCTCTGTAATCATTAGCAGTGCAAACTATACAAGTGGTGGTAGCAAAAATAAAGCATTTTGTGTAGCTTTAAAGAGATTATTTTTGTCACCAAATACTGCTTACTACAAAACGTATTAGTTCTTTTCACTGCATCAATATAATTAGTTCAGTCTGTTAACCAGCATATTTCATCTAACACTTTCTTCTGCATTTGCTGACAATACAATTACAAAAAATTACAAACCAACTGAAAACAATGCAAATACATTTGTCTGTTTGCTGTTTCTTCTACAATGGCCGTTTGCCAGGGATGACATGCTTCACTAAATGTCACTAAATATTATGTACTTAGGACTTAATTATGCCTTTAAGGCACTAGCCCTTTCAGGGAAGAGAGTGGATAAAATCGCTTCCTTGAGAGCTTTGAGACATGCTCTGCCTGAGAAAACATGACTGCTGGCAGCATGGTGGGAAATCAGAAGGCAAGTTGATCGTCTATTTGAGATGATGGAGCATATGTTCTTGCCCACACCTTCTCAGCTCTGCTGATGGGTGAACTATCTCTCTGCTCTGGCATTAAATAAACCTCTGTTAAAGCTACGTCTGCATCTGTAGCCTCCAATGCTCTCTCTGTCCCATTATCTAAGGCTCACAATATGAAGCCTGATATCCTAAATATTTCTAGATTTTCCTACACTAAGACATAGTATGAATGGTTAATGAAAAAAGAGAAAAAGACCCACTTTGCAGGCTTTTCGCCCAACACTAACACTGGGAGCCAGGAGGACTGAAGGGGTGAGAGTTTAGACTGGGATCTCATTGATCTCTGAAGGGACTGTCAGGCCCAGGACACACAATTGCTGGCAGCTTCTAATTCTTAACTTCTTGAAAAGAATATATTTCCTAGCATATTTATAAGCTTCAGAATATATTCAGAGGCAATCCATGGGAACACAGCTAAATCAGGATTATATTGCACTGTGGAAGTATGTAGGATGTAGCTGTTGAATAATTTAATGCTGCTTTTTTCTATCATCTTTTTCATCTATCTGTTCTCCTTAGCATTTAGGCCACTCTCAAAAGCCCTTTTTAAAGTCAAACTATTACAAACTACTGCAGATGTGAGTCAGCGCTATCAGTAGTCGCTGGATTTCCCAAGAGCTGTATCTCATGTCAGGTAATTTTGTTTAGCGTTTTATCTCTTTAGACAGTTACTCATTAAGAAAAATAGTATCTCAGTTTCAAAATCTCCATAATCCAGGTTACAAGAGCAACTACCTGAGCTGGGTAATGTCAGTGTCAAAATTTCTTCTTCCAGGACTTCCTCATTGTTCACAAAATCACTGTGCCAAGTAACAGATTGTAAGTTGGAGCCAACCCTGGTAATCACCTTTTCTCTCCACCTGTAATGTGAGCCTTCTCCAACCTACCTCTGCTGTATGTCTTCACTCAAACTCTACTCCTGGGCTGAAGTTTTGAAGAGATGAAAATGGCACCTGTCCTTATTGGCACTTGCTCCCTGGTACCCAGTCAATGATTTAGCCTCCTCACTGATTTCTGGAACTTCTTTTCTGAGTTTTTTGGAGTACTTAACTCTGCTATCCATATATGTATAAAACCAGAGACGATTGCAGCAAATCCTTTCATCATCTTTGCCATGTGTGTACTCAAACACATCTGGGCTAAAATGTTATAGCTTAGAAGAAGGTAAGCAACATATGCTCTAGTCTCAAGCAGTGTCTTGCAAACCAAAACAGCAGAGTCTGAGTTCTAATAAGTGAAACATCAAGAGCTGCTGTTCACATGGGTTGCTTGATTTTACCCTTGACTTCAATAGAAAAAATGTCCTAGAACTGTTATATCTTCCTTGCTGCAACATACATAAAACACAAATGCGTTCTAACTTACTGTCATCAGTGATATTTATATAAAGCACTGGGTTTAAATTGGTACATAATTTATTATTGAAATGAAATTTAATTGCACTTAAATATTACTCACTGTATGTCTTTTCCCATTCTATTATAAATGCATCCTAGCATGCTCCCTGCTTGCAGCTGAAATAATAAATGATTTCATAATTCGAGTTATTTGTGGGATACTGGAAATGGATTTTCTGTCAGTACAGAGTCATTTTATGAACTCGTTAAGGTGTGGGTATTCATTGCTTCATCTTTTCTTGCAGAATAAGTCTCTAGACAGTAGTATCTAGCATTTAAATGTTTTGGAGGAGCTCATGTTGAAATGAGAAGAATATTGAGGGTAGATATCAAGTGATGTTTTTGCCCAAGATCATAGTTTTAGTGACAACACATTTAATAATGCTTCACTAAATACCTTCAAATGTGTACCTTACATTTACAGCCTTGTTCTTGGGTTGTAATTTCACTGCTATCAGTGCTTCTAAAGCAGATTTTTCTTTCTCTATCCTAAAGTTTATCAATATGAAATGCTGCAATAGACTTAATAATAGGAAAACAATATTTCTGGTATGATGGTCCTCATGAAAAATATTGAAATTGAGCCAGTTCTTGCAGGAATTATTCTCCTAGTATTTAGGTGAAACACAAGAGAACACTCATGCTAAAGGATTTTCAATTTTTTAGATAGTAGATTTCCTATGTAGTAGTTTTACAGAATGTCTTAAGTGCTACATGACATCTTAAAAACAAGCTACTAACCCCCCTTCTTAAAAAGCTATTAGGACTACAATGTGAAAAACACAAAACCTAATAAATTTCAGAGTTCAAGAGGGTTATGAAACCCTAACTTGTTATCCTAGTATATGGTGTGATTATTCCTTTTTCCATTATTCTCTTCTCCCTTCCTTTCTTCTCCTTATTTCTGCCTTATTCAATACTTTCTGTGAAAGGTTGTTTTTTTTTTCATCTTCATCTTTCAGTGTGTGGTCACATGCATTATTAACTACTTGCTATTCCAACCCTACAATAAAAAAACCATGTTAATGTATGCCTAGACTTCTGTATGGCACTGTCATCAATTGTGGTATTGTGACAACTATTAATGAATTCATCCTTAAATTGGATCTATTATGGGAGACAGTGTTTGTATGAGAGAGAAAAATGTGTGTTACTAGATATAGATACTATCCACATTGCATACATGAGGCTATTAGGTACAAGGTTAATACTATAAAATTATCTGACATTGAGGGCCCAGTTTGGAAATGATCTTATTTTTCAAGTACTTCATATGTTAGGAAAAACTTTTTTTTAATCATAAGGTGAGTGCATGAGTACTTGTGACTTCTGCAAATCAGTCTGTAGGTATTGGTGTTATTCAGTGTCTGTAGGTGTAGCTGGTGCACAGAAAACAGGAAGGGCTGTTAAAGGACTGTCAAAGGCAGTTAGAAGTGGTTCAGAGCTCAGGGGTCTGCTCCTGGTGGGTTAATGCAGGGCCTGGATAACAAGCTGGGACCCGGTCAACCCTGTTAGAGAGGCAGTGCTGTCACCATGGTGCTGTGCCTGGGCATAGGCACCAACCCAGCCCTGGAGCTATAGCTTGCCTCTGCCTGGTGTGGAGTGTAGGCAGAGGCAATGGTGTGATTAAGAACATAGTAACAGTTGCCCAAGCAATGTTATCCTGCCTGCTGTTGACTTTTAAAAAAATACTCTAGACTTGTATGCGCTTGGATAGAGCTTCTGAAATGATAAACTTTTAAGAAATTCTGCATAGGAAGAAATCACTTCTAGGAAGAAGTCAGTACGAAGATTTGCAGTGCAGACCTGTACAGTTTGAGCTAATGGAGTAACCTGTTTATGAGAACCAGGTACTAAAAAAGATATAACGTGCTTTTGGTTTTGTGAGAAAGGAGTAATGAAAGCTGGGGCTCCTGGTTTAATTTACAATTGTGTAGCAGTGCAGGCTTCAGCAGGATTTCTGCTTCTGCCACCATAACTTCCTCATTGCTTACATCTGCTCTTGTTCCTTCAGCTCCCAGTACCCGTCTGTGCCCTTTTTCTGTGGCTTTCTCCCATGTCCTTTGCCAAAACATCTGTATTTTTCCATGGTGCCTGTCATTCTTTCCAGACTTATTTCTCTGCCAAGCTGTCCTGCATGTCTTTCCTCACTCACTATTTCTTGTTTTTCTGTGTTTGACTAATGTCCTTCTCTGCCATTCCTCTTCCTTCTCTGCACTGCTGTGGTGTCAAGAAAGGAGGCAAAGTACGCTGGCCCTTCTCTCTTCATTACTTCTTGCTATTGAAGCAGTGGGGCTGTTTTGGCACAAACTTCAGAAGGAAAAATAATTGGGCTCAGCAGACAGCAGCATGGGCAACTGCATTCAAAAATTTTAAGTTTGGGATGGAAGATTACTAGAATGGAACAATTTGAGCAGCTTTAGTGGTAGGCCTCATCCTTTGACCTACCTAAAGCAATGTTTCTAGCTTGAAATATGTCTGTAGTTAATGATCCTGTTTCTCCTATACTTCTGGCCATTTTAAGAAGGGTTTAGGACTATATTGCTGTAGGCATGTGGGTGCGCAAACTAAGTCCTATTTCATACCCAGACTATTTTTTAAACAATTGCTATGATAATGTGATGTGATTTGTGCTATAGATGCTTTAAATGAAATATAGTGTTAAATCTAATGCATTTCAATGCTAATTAAAATCTTACACTAGAGGTGGTAACAGACAGTGGGTGTCCTCACTGGGCGAGTCAGTTCCTTCCATATTCCTACCCATTTTCCCTGGATCTCACGTAAAAAGACTCTTCTCTGATCCCATAATCTGTACTATTAGTTATTAGTAACAGCAATGCACAGAACTGAATGCAAAATGACCTTTTGCTTTACTGAAGCAGTTTACATTTGAATTTCTGCCTGCTGGTGGTTGTAAACTTATTGTATATTCTAACATTTCTTTTTTGAGGATCTTGACCTCCAATTCTTACCTGAAGTGGTAGACATGGTCTCTTCAGTTCCTATTTGTCACTAGTGTAAATTTATATTGCTGCGGCATTAGTCTTGCATGTAATTTACAGAAATGTCATGATGGTCCACTAACATATATGCAACATACTAGAATAGAGTTTTTACTGAAGTTGTTGACTGTGCAATAAATTTTAGCTTACCAAACTGACAAAAACTAGCTATTCAGAGCCACCATGAGATGCAGTGTTACAGACTACACTGTCTCGATTTGTGCTAGCTGTAAATCTTAGTTTTCAATAGGAATATACAGAGATAAACTTGGCGCATTGTGTCAGCTAGTGGAAAATAGAAGCTATTATCTTTTCCTAAAAGCAATGGTGACAAGACCTGATAGCAAAGAGCAGCTCCCACAATATGATTAATAACGTATAAGGCCAGAAGGATCCATTGTTATCACATACAAACCATAAAACTTCAGCAGGTAAATTCTAGTTTGAACTAAACGGTATCTTAATTTAATAACTGGAGGCGATGGAGAGTCTACCACAATTAATATAGCTGCCTAACAGTATTCATCATAAAAAAGAGAAAACTGTAAATCATGCCTGCGACTTAGAACTGCGACTAATTCATCAGTGATTAAATATGAGGTCTTTGTTACCGTTCATTGTTCAGCTTTGCAGAATTAAACTTTCTTCCACCACACTTGAAGATTTTGACCAAAAAAATTGGTAGGTAGTCTTTTGACTGAAGTGACTCTGCTCTGTTTTCAGAGATTAACAGCAGCTCTCCTCCCTTGCAAGATGACAGATGCAGAGTCTGATATTTTAAGTGGAGACTGCCAAATATTTTGCTGAGCAGAAAAATTGCCATTGTCACAGAAAGGTGACCAGGATTCAGAGGTAATTATTCTAAATGTTTATTCTATACCTGCTCACTACTAAAAAAAGTCTGAATTGACATAAGTGAGTAGTTTTAATATTCATAAACAAGTATTGTGTCAGCAAAACCAGAACACCTGTAACTGCAAATAAGGCAAAGGATCTGCTGTTCTATTGTAGTGTGAAAGTTTCCAAAGTAGGGACAAGCCTGTAGAAGGCATTGGAGGGGAAGGGTCAGAGCCAAGGGGAGATTTTGTGGTTAGGGGACTTTTTGGAAGGAAGATTAGAAATAATGGAGGGAGGGGAATGCCTGATTTTTTTTTTTTTATTTTATTTTTTTTTTAATCTGCTATGGAAAGCATTTTTCCTTTGCTACTTTGAAACAGAGCTTTTTGCTGTAACTTATCAAGCTGGCTTTCAGCTTTGAATGTCTTCTGTCATATAACAAGTATAAAGATCTGCATTCTGAAGGAAATGATTTGATTTTAGTGAAACAATGTTTTGACCTGAAATACGTTGTTCCGGAAGCTTGTGGGATAGGAAATGGTAACTCCACGTGCTAATAGTTCTTGGAGCTGTGCTTGACTCAGACAAAAATAGATTTGGCGGCTGCTGTGTTTCTCCAGCAAGACTGCACTTTAATCAGGATGAAGGGGATTGTGCAGCCAGGGAGCAGGATGATGTGGTTATGAGTTTTACCTAATGAATGCAGGTTTGCTACCCTGGGCAGAGGGGCAGCTCTTCTGCTTACCAAAGGTGCCCATGAAGGACTGGAGCAGGAAGAGAGACTTTCCCCTTGGCAAAACCAGTTCAGAACTCATTGTAGCAGGCTGTCCCAGATACTTGTTAGAAGATGACTAAAATCAGTCCCTATGTTCCTGTCAACTCAACCACAGCATGGGTAAACTGGTGCTTTTCCTTTCCCTTCTTCCATGCAATTTCCCTTCCTCTGTCTCTCAGTGCGGAGAACAATAACCCTTTGCTCTATTCCTTTCGCATTGTCTCTGTGGCCCTGTGTGTCCTTGCCCCACCAGCGCTCTCCTGCACAACGTTTCTAAGACCTGGACACTCCTCCATGTCCGTACTCTTTCACATCTCTGTTGCTTAAATGTCCTTCTGTTTGCCCCCAACACCTGCGGAGTTGTTCTTGGTTATACCCCTTGTCAGTTCTGCTAAAAGCACTTTCTGAGCTCGCTGTGCTGCTAGTGCTCCCAGCTCCCCTTCACCTTCCTGTCTCTGTCTCGCTTTCAGTATCCCATCAATCGTGAACTAATAATCTCCCTACCTTTCAGTACACATTCATTACTAACAGTTTGTCTCCTGCCCTGATTGTCCTATGGCTTTGAGAGGCAACAGTACTGCAAGGACTGAAGAACAGCACGCAGAGAGCTTGTGGACAGGACAAAACTGACAGTGAGGCAGACTACTGTGAGGAACAAGAGAGGATGAAAAGACCACCACCATGAGGGTGTTTAGGCAGGGGGGTGGTTTAGAAACCATGAGATTAAGGACCAAGGAAGAGAAAGGAACAGGACTACTTTCATGGCCGGCTTATGTGGATCTAAGCCAATGCTTCTCTGCTGTAAAGGGATAGTCATGCATTTGCCTCCAAAGGCTCTCCCACCCATCTTGCGTTGGCAGTAGCTTTCACCCAGCGTGGGTTGAGTTGGGTCAGTTTGCTGATTTGACAACAATGAGCTGCTAAGGCAGGGGTGAGGGAGGGATAACACTTTTTTCTCCTGGTAGTTTGGCCTTAGATTGGTTTAAAACTGCCATAAAACCATCTCTTTAGAAAGGTGAGTTTAGGGTTCTGAGGAAAATAGAGGTGGAAGAGTGCCTGGAGGAGAAAGACTCTGTGTAGGAGGCAACTCTGACATTTTACTGGGTCTTAATAGAGGAGGAGGAGGGGGTGGGGGGTGGGGAAGATGTCATAGTTGGGAAAGGAGTAAATACCGCATCCTTCCTTCTTCTCCCCAAAGCAAGGGGAAGGAAAAGAGAATAGTTGTATTGACCGAGCACCCAAATAAATTAGTCAAAAAGTCTGAAACAGTTGTCAGCTTCAATTTTGCACATGACTTCAATCTAAGTGGGAAATTATTTTACTGATGCTTTGACTGCCTTCTCCACCTCCTCTTTCCTCATTTCATCCATCTGTTGTGCTCTTTCATTCCTGAAGATCTTTTTTTCTGTAAGAGTAGTGATCCTTTAGTGTATGATTATGAAATGCTGAAGATAACAGGACCTTGATCTCTGCCTGGGGCCTCTACCTGTCTGTAGTGATATTTCCAGTGAGTCAGGGTCTGTCCAGACAAGGATATCTCTGTAACCAGAGCCCCATTAATGAAAGACAGAAAAATAAACTGTGCTCACCAAGGACGTGCCTTAAGCTGAGACAAGGCCACTTCCAGACAAAAGCATTCATTTAGGCATATGGCTACTGTGAATGTTTTTTGAGTGTTAGTTAAATTAATAACAGATGTGCCCACTTTGAAGTAATAGGGCTTGATATAGAGGAGAAAGGAAATCTAATAGAAAACATCCTCAGAAAATTCAGTCTTCTCCCAATTACATTTTTATATAGAAATACATAGATAAATTAAGATTTTATTAGAAATTTTAAAATATTTTTGTCAGCAATGATGACTTTTTAGGGTGTGTTACAAATTGATAACTAACAGGTATGTACCAAAGAAGAGGATTTGTAAATAAGATCATATTCTACAAAAGGTGATATAAAAATGCATTAGAGAAAATGCTAGCTAACTGTTAGTTCTGAGACAAGGCTCTTTTCTTAACTCTGAACTTTGTTTTAAGTCCAGATCCAGTTCATGTCTTTCATAACGATAGGGTTATATAGCTATCAACCTCAGTATATATATATCTTTCTTATTTCAGCTCTGTTTGCTTTGAAACCTAATTTTCCCATAATCATAACTTTCAGTCTTTGTTTTCCTCCACCACAATAATTGTGACAGAGATCCTTTAAAACCATGACCAAATTTTACTAGCAAATATCTATTTGTCATGTCTGAGTAGCTTCTTAATAACTAATAAATATATTGTTTGATGTCCTATCTTAATTGACACTTGAACTACACTGTCAGCTGAGCTGGTTTCTGTAACCGAGCCTGCCTTCATATGGAAAATCGTGTCTGACAAAGCTGAAGCCCTTTACACCTTGCATATATCTGGCTTTTAGCAGACTAGCTTTCTGTTTAAATAGCCTCTCACAATAAATCAAGACAAGTTGGCTGTTGGCAGCAGTGCTGGAAATTGTAACTCACCTGCAAAGGTGGGCTAGACCCCGGAAAAATCGGCATTGTGTGGATGCAGAATTGTGAATCCCCTTTAGGCCAGGAGATGGCCTTGCCCTTGGCCAGCTGGAAGGGGGGAGCTCTTCCTCCTAGCGGAGTCAAGGTATTCACCCAGTGTGCCTATGGGGTTTGCATTTGGGGATAAAGCAGCATGTTTCTTTTTGAGCTTCTTCTAATGGACATCAGCAATTAAATAATAGTTATTACTATTCGTTTCCTTTTTTTACTAGGCTTCTAAAAAACTTGAGAGAGATTTCTGAGAGAGGATGGATTTCTTCAGAAATCTGAGGATTTCTCATACCCAGGGGAATTTTTGGGTGACAAATTAACCAGTTGCTCTTCTATGCTGCCAACAATTTGAACATCTCAAAGTAGTTATTTGTCTTTCAGATGCCACAGATTCTCTTTCTTTGGTATGTGCTCATGACATTTGTTGGAGCTCTGGGCAGATTTAGCCCCAATATGTCTGTATTTTTTTCTCTCGTGCATTTGTTTCTTCACTAATGTTTGGAGCAGAGGAAATTCCTCGGTGGTTTCTGTGAGTTCTCATTACCTTGGAAAAGAGAATTTTATCTGTTCAGATATGTTTGCATAGGGGTGGTGGGTGTTTATGCCCAGCAGACTGGGAAACTGCCAGGCTGTTCAGCTTGGGCACAGTCTGAAGCATCACTGGCCTGGAGGGGTTTGCCCCATGCTGTGAATGTAGTGCTGCGTATAATGTAACCCTTCTTCCTTTTGTTGAGTACATTAAAGGAGATAATTAATACATTGTAAATCATCACAATTAAATCTTTAAGTGTATTTAATGTCCTTAAATGTCATTCAAGAACTGTAAAATACATTTTAATAAACATATGATTTCAGTAGTAATTTTACAGATAAAAATCTTCCTAAACTATGCCTGACTGTACATTCAGCTGCACCTTTGCATTTTGAATTTCTGAACGGACTAGTACACTGAATGGCAGTGCTAGAGCAATAGCCTTGCTGGTAGTTAAGAGGAGAGCTCAGGATGTGCTCCTTGCTGCTATTACCCTGGCAGATATATGCTGTAAAGCAGCAAACCATGAAGAACGATAAAAAAATCAGTTGGATATTACAGAAAGTCAGCTAAAGGTATAGAAACATAATGATCAATATTTCCAAGTAAAAGTAAGAGTTAAGTGAAGTCGAGTTATGAGTCTGCTGAGCAGGATGCATTTGTTTCCTCTCAGCCCTCTTTTGCATTTTTTACTCGGTAACATTTGCAGTATGTTCTATAACCTCCCCATGTAACGGTATTTTAATGCTACTTGTCTCTTTCTTGAAAACAGAAAGAAATATGATCAGTAGACAGGATGACAAGCTAAACAACTGCCTTCTAAAGTGATTTTAATACAGCAAGGAATTGAGTGCAGTGGTATTTTAATGGGACTAAAAAGATTTGTTGGTACTTTGTCTTAAGTATTAAGCCACAATGCTTGCAAAGTGGTGTCCTGTGTTTTTGAAGCAGGAGCTGGTGTTTCTGAGATGCTTTTGTTGTAAAACCAATTACAAATAAAATTTGTTGTCCGAAAAGTAAAATCTGCCATGTCATATACTCATTTTCTTATCCTGTCAAGCAAATGAGACTAATGGTATCAATAAGGCTGCTCATGATGCAAGTTACATACTTGGTGCAAATGCAAGTGGCAGGTTCTGGTCCTACAAGGTAATGAACTTTTGAAGGAAAAACACATGATCTGATTTATGGACTTTTTATCTTTAAATGACTCTTCTAAATACAGCCATTAAAAAGGTTTTAAATAAAACTAATAGCTCAGAATGCAAAGGATTAGAGAAATTGCTTCTTTATGACACAGCCATGTAACCTAAAGATATTTTCTTTTTCCTAGCAGAACCTTAAATACTATTTCCAGAAGAAAACTAGAGAGACTACGAAACTTATCAGTTAATAGCTATTCATACTGTTAACACAAATATGCTGTCAGGAGAATGCAGGTACTCTGCAAGGTATCCATTTTAGAAAGCACGTATGTCTTCACTGGAAAACAGGAGCACCAGACTTTTCTTTTTTTACACATAAATTTGTTGCAGTAAATTGTAATTCTGTTGTGACTACCTGATGTCTGGACCTGAAAAATAAGTATTAATGTTGCCTTACTGCATTGGTGAAAGTAGAGACTTAAAATTTACATTCCTTTCTCTCTTTCCATTTTTAGCATTAAGTTTCACTGAGATAATATTTTTTTTCCATCTGCCTTTTGAAGAGCTTACTGCAAATTCAGAGAATCTCAAGACATCAGAAAAATACTTTTTTGTGATCCCTTTTGTTTATTTACAAAAGATTACTTAATGGAATTCATTCTTTCCAACTTGGACACTTATTTAAAAATTGAAATCCAGTTGCCAAGCAAAATAAATGCAGCAGGGTAAGCTGCTGTGGAAAAACAAGGCATCAATATGTAATTTTGTTGAACTGACAAAGTGAAATCATAATATTAACCTAATAATAGTTTCATAGAAAGCCAATCATAACATTATTTAAATATTGTAATAGATTTTGAATCACAATAAACCTTATAAGATAAATTCCTTTGGTTTTGCCATGGAGATGCAAGTCGTCTTCTTCACTTAGAGCTGTTAGTGATTTATAAATCAAACAGCTTGTAGTAAAGTAGGTAAGGCAATCAGCTTTGTCCTAAATATTCTGTAGTATCCTTGGCTGCCTGGTGTGATGGCAGTCTTGAAGGCCTTGCTTGGGAAGTGGTGGTCTGTGGAGGTCCCTGCCTGCTTCTCTGGGTCTCCAGGAGTCTCCGAATGGCCAGGGTCAGAAATGGGGGGGCCCTTTTGATGTACTTGCACAAATGATTTTAGTCTTCTAGTACTATACCTGTAGGAGCACTTCAGTGTTTCATACTGATCTCAAAATTATTTATTTTTTTTTAAGTAAAATTGCCATAGAGAGGGAGATAGTCCAGCAGGATACAAAACTCCACTGTTTGTTGCACAGCAACAAACCAACCTGAACATGCAAGTAGCAAAACTATTTTGCTAGCTTACAGGTATTAGATGCAATTTTCTTTCCTTCTGATCCAATTTATAACACCAAAAACTATTATAAATTGATCTGTCAAAACCTGGCAACAAAAATTCTTAAAAAAAGAGATTCTTGCTATAATGGAGGACCCTTCCCCCCTTTTTTTTAATATAAATTTTATTGGGAAGCTAAGTAACAGGTTTATTTCTTCCAATCTGTGATAGATTAACAGGACGCTGAGCAAAAGCAAGCAGGAACTAAAGCCTTTACTCTGTTTTGGGAAGTTTGAGGAATACTACTTGGGTTTTGTTTTCAGGAGCTTTTCAAATGCTGATCTGGAAAAAACCTGTGTTCAGGTCTATAAAGTGGGATTTGTATTCTTAGAAGATAGCCTACTTTATTTTTATAGCTATATCCATGCATAAAACAGAATACTACCTCTCCTTGTAAATCTGTGTTAAAGGATTAAGTCATTCTAAATACTGGCACTGTGAATTATCAGGGTTCAAGCTCTGCAAACTCTTTGAGATGATGAGCAGAGTGTTTTGCATAATTAAGCCCCTTCCTGTCCATTAAATGTGAGCACTACTCAGTGAAACTTCAGCGTTTTTCCTCTGAAATGTAACTGTGTATATTATCTGCTTCCAACTTAAGTGTGTAGACCTGAATTGTCTGCCAGAAATGGTGAGCCCAAATGTGACAACGCTACTGAAATGTTCCCTTCAGCTGGGGTGCCTTTAGGGACCACGAAGGGAGCTCTGGAATGGAAGCTGCTGTGTTGTCCTTTACCACCACAGGCAGCTTGGGCAGCTGGTGTACTGACACAGTGGAGGTCCGTCTTCCACAAGATAAGTGTGTTTACAGAAAAAATGATCATCTGAGGACTTTTCATGTCGGTGAAAATATGTTATCTCATTAACTAATTCATTCAGCATTTTGGGGCACTAGGATTTAAACGATGTGTCTGTTCTCACAAAAGTACATAGCATTGCTCTCTGTGCAATGCTCAGGAAAAACAAGCTTTTAATCTCTTGTTTCCTTCCCTGCTCTAGCTGGTTGAGGAGCGTGTAAAGCACCAGATCTTTGGTGTTTCTGTCCTGGCAGCAGAACCGACAGAGTGTGGTGCCTCCTGTGAGTCAAGATGATCTCATGATCTCACGCATTGGCTTTCTGGGATTAACAGAGCCTTAAGCAGTAGCAACTTCTGTCAGTGTAGCCCAGATAAAACTTGGCTATTCACTGGGAGCTTTAACACGTGAGATGGAAATGCTTGGGTTAAAAGAATAACCAGAAACTAATACTTGAGAGGTTGTGCAGGTGGTTCTGCTAATCAAAGCACTAATGCCTTTCATATTATGCAAATCCCATTGTATTACACATGTATAAACTGTACAAATATTGTAATTCCTTAAGTAATGGAAATAATGTGATTTAGCAGGGAAGAGGCCTTTCTTAAAGTGATAAGGCACTCTGTATAGAGCTGAGACCAGAATAAATGAACATATCATAAGTCTTAAATTACTCTTCATTGTCAACCACTAAACTGCAAGTTACATTAGAACCTAATGGTTTATGATTTTTCTGATTACTGGAATAATATAAAGCTGCATTCTTCTACCTTTCTGCCATATCTTAATCATGTGCTACTCCCATGAGAGATCTTCAGCTGCCAACCGCTGTTGGCTCTCTGCAAAACCATGACACAACACAAAGGACGCAAGTTGAAAATTTTTCTCCGGTGTTTCTTTGCATTGCATTGTAAGAAAGGATGATGAAATCATGCTTGTAATCTTTGTAGCAGCAGACATGCAGTTTGCAGTTGAAAACACTCCCATACTTTCATGAACTTACAACTTTGTCAGTGAAAAAAGTAATTTTATTTTCCCCATAACTAGATTCATTTATAAGTGATTCAAAACACACATATTTGTTTTATTGCATTTCAAATTACTGGTACCAGAGAAAGGAGATGTTTTCTTATCAGAAAAATAGATGATCTGTGAAACTAAAAAATGACTGAGCTCTTCAAATATGAGTACATTTCTCCTGTAGCTACTGTGTCTTGGCACTTGACAAAGGGTTGACAGCCCAAAATATTCGGTTGACAAATCTTTCCATTCTCTCCCTGACCCCTCCTTTCATGATTGCTCTGCAGAGTTCAGACCTTGGCATGCTGCAGTACCAATAAATACTGGGTTATGTAGCTGAAGGGTAGAGCAGGTGGCACAACCGGCACCAAATGTGAGATGCAGACCGTCAGGTAGATGACCTGGTGTCCAGGCATATTTTATTTCAAACTATAGAAAAGGGAGTGGGATTTGGTTTGGTTTTGTGTGTTTTGGGTTGTTTTTTCCCAGGATATGAAAAAAAAACCCCAAACCAAAAAACCAAAACCAACAAACCACCGAACCAAAACCAAACATCTCACCAAAGTAATCCATAGTCCTACGCCAGGCCATCAAAACTCTCCTCTCAAATATTTATTCGTTAAATTAATTGACCATTAACAGAACTCTGTTACCGTGTGGGTCATGCAACAATGAAATGTGCTCCCACATGTCTGGTGCCTATTTGGTTCTCCCTTCAGATGAATTAGCATTATAGATCTAGATGCAGGGACATTAGAAGTAGTTAAAATTCTACTATTGTAATTATATGACAACATTTTCAGTAGAGAGAGAGAAAAATGGGTTCTTTGGACTAAATTTATCTCTTTTTTTGTATGAAGTTATCGTTGCTTCACAACAAATCATCCTCACACACATAGGGTGAAGCAGTCTATAAAGACTTCTCATGGGGTCTTTTTGATAAGGAGGGAAAAGTTATTTCGCAATGAGAACAATTTAATGTTTTGTTTTGGCATATAATCTAGATATAAAAAGGTCATGCTATGTAGGAAGTAGCTAATATTTTTATTTTTAAAGTTATTGCTGTTTACAAAAACCATCTAACTTCTTGCTTTAAAATCATGAACTGTATGTGAGGTAAAATTACCCACTGTGCTAAATTAAAAAGAATGTCTGAAGATTTATGTTGCTTTAGAAGCCTGTATTGTCTTCAGATTGCTTCTCTGTTTCTAAAGGGGTCTGAACACTTTCAGGGCAGTCACCATCAATAGCTTTGACCACTTCTTAATAATACATTTTCACCCTCTTTTTGCAAACTCTGTTCTTCATATCAAGTTACAACAGAGATGGATTTTCTTTAAGCAGTGCTCAGTAAACTAAAGGCGTGAACTCCTCTCTTTCTGTCCTGCTAGCCAGAGGAGGTGTGCAAAAATTCAGTTTACTGTCAAAGTGTGGAGCAACTTGCCTCTGGAAATGACTGAAGTGTTTTGGGGGATTTTTTGGGGTTTTTTTGTTGTTGTTTTTTTTCCTTGTGGTTGTGGGTTTTTTCTTACTCCCTGACACCTTCATAGTTAGTTCCTCAGCATAAGTAAACTTAAGCAACTCAGGTTTCAGCCTTTGGCAGGAAAAGAAATTTTACAAGCAATTGGCTGAAACTTCACAAAGATTTTAAGGGAGAGCTGCGTGGAATATAAATTCAAACAGCAATAAATTGAAATTGTCCATTGCAAACAAAATGCCTTTTTCTGTTTTAACAGCAAGTGTTACCTGCTCCTGTGCAGTATGGCAACTGATTTCTGTAGAAGGGCGAAGGAGAAGGAGACTTTACTTACTGGCAGCTTAATTAGCATTTGATCTTTACCGAGGTTAAATATGTTAAGGAAATACAGGTTAATGTACAAAAAAACCACATCAATGGCTGTGAAATGCTTAGATACGCTCCTAATGGCAGATATATGTATTTTAAATTAGAGCTTTATTACAGTGCTACAGATTCTTCTTTTATCTGAAGTGACTCATTTTTGACAGCCTGAAGGGGTGGATTACTTTTACATACCGTTGTAAAAAAATTTTAGTTGAAACATGGATAAGACCCCTTTCCAGTACTTAAACTCTCGGATAAAACTATCAAAGAGTTTTTTAATAAAGAAAAAATATTCTAGCTTTAGAGTTAAAAACTATTAGCTTTTTTTATACAACCACTACCAAAAAACCTCTTTATATTCTACCTTCTCATAAATGGCACTAAACTTCAGGGTAGGTCAGTTAGCGGGCTAGTCAGATGCAATCAGAGCAGCTGGTTTATGTGGGCCAGAAAACTGCTGATATATTATCTTGGCTTAAACCTTTGCAGGATTAATGATTTCAATGTGAAGTCTGCATGTGGAGGTGACTGCATTTATGTGATGGGCAAGGGAAGAAGTTTGTGTTACCTAAATTCAGACTAAAGTCCCTCTCCAGTCAATGAAGTCAGAGGGTAATTCAGAACAGGACTGTACTTTAGGGCTTCTTTGTCCTCCAGTGGAGGAAACTCTCCTAACATGGACTAGGGGGAGTCAGGAGAGAAAAGCCACCAAGTTTGCTAGGTGGTTTAATCTTCAGTGACAAATTTCTCTAGCTCTTGACTGTTTTCTAGAGGGTACCACAACGTGTTGGAGGAGGTGCTAGGATCTGGTCACACATAACCCAACACTTGAGGAAAACTTACAAACTGTAGTATTGGTCAAGAAGGAAAATACAATTGCACTAAGCACGCAAAGAAGAGTGGTGAATGGCCAGTCCTATGATATAACTATGCTGCAGATTGTATTCCTTGCAAGTGCTCTAATTAGTAGCCAGATTTGTCTGTCTAAATCCTTAAATGTTTAATAGCTTACTTGAGCAGCAAGCCTGCTGTGAGTATATAGGGAGTTTATAGCTTCATGGTGGATTGTTGGGCGCTCTGAGGAAGGAAAGATTATTTCAGAAAACTTAAAAAAAATAAAAGGTTGGGTTTTTTCTTTGTTTTGTTTTGGGTTTGTTTTTTTTTTTTTGCTAGGTCATTCTGATCATACCCATGGAGGTACTGACCAAAAACTTAGTATATCCCAGAAATTTACTGGTCTGTATGCATGACAAAAATCTGTCCAAACAAGTACTTGAGCTGTTAAAAAAAGCTTCAGTGGTTTACGCACTTGAGACATGTAGCTATTTCCCTGTTCATCTTCTTCAATAAGAGATGCCTCTGACTGTCACTAACTACTAAAATTCATTTCCAGCATGCTGAGAGTGTGTTTTAATGAATGAGGGTATTGTTGCTGGCGAGGTTGTTAAAAAACTGTGCTGAAAAAAACTGAGGAAATTATTATCTTGTCTGTCTCGGTTAGTCCTACCTCTCTTAACTTCTGAGCGTAGTGACAGTTTGAAGCATAACAGCTTTGCTTTGTGCATAGAATGGAGTTCAATGGGGAAAAGAAATCCGAGTCTCCATAACAACAGTGAGACCTAGAGGAGAAGATCCAACTGGCATTTAAAAAAAAGCAGTTTGCTTCCTGAACCTCATTATGAACTACTTTTTGTATTTGTCCCATGAAAGATTGCCCAAGCTGATACTTAGAACCAAAATGGACATTTGTGTCCTTAACTAGCTAAATGCATTTCACCCCTCCAGGAGAAATTATTTGTACTTTTTCATTAATCTTTTAGGGCTTTTTGGTGGTTTGGGGTTTTTTGGGTTTTGTTTTTTTTTTTAGTTTTCCTTAAAAAGGTATTTTCTCCAGTTTCTGGATTTTGGACTGTTAGACAAGGATGGCTTTGTTACTTTAGTTTTGTGACTTAATTATCTGCTCTATTTGCTTTGCAGTTTAACACTGACTTAATTCAATATTATTATTAATGCACTGATTTTATTATTCTGATTTCAGCTGTGACTTCATTTGGTGGTAGTTTTGTAACATTTCCCACCAGATCAGTCGAGAAGGACAGTAGTTCAAGCTAGGTGACAGATTTCTTGAGGGTTAACATCTGCTTCATTATTGTACATTTCTGAGGAGGTACTGAGGAAAACTGCTTGAGGTGACCAGTTGATACAGACTCAGCTCTGTAAAAACTCAGAGCTGGTGATATCTTGCTGGACATCCCAACCTCATATCATGCCTCACACACAGGAGAAAGCAAACTCTGACCCGGATGATGCTGTGGCTCCTCTTCCCTAACCCTGGAGGCTCTAGCAAATGCTCCTTTCCTTCATGTACTCTGTTCCCATACTGGTTCTCGGAAGATGTATGCTTGGCTTACTCGGTGTTTGGCTCCCTTTGCAAGGTCTTTGTCCAAAGCAGGCCCACTCTTGACTGAGGGGATTTAGTCCACCTAAGGTTTCAATGTAGTTATGGTCGTTAGTATGTACAAAGCTTTCTTTAAATCATATTTAAAATGCATTCAGTGTTTTGTGTCGGATAGAGGCTTTGGCTTTGCTGCTAGCTGCGTGCCTTGACACTGAAGAGTTGAACGAAATGCAAGTCTGTGAACAGTGAGGTTTGTTCTTGCCCTGGAAAAAAATCTTAAGTTTATATTGCCATCTATTTGTGGAAAAGACAATTGAAATATATCTAATTAGGAAAAAATTGTCAGTCAACATTCACAGATCAGTGATTATAGAAACTGAGCTGAGACACACACATTCCCTTTGGCACAAGCACCGAGAGGTGAAATGAGCTGAATCCTTTGCTGGTATAACACAGGTGGTTATTTTGAAGGTACAGTAGGGATCTGTCTTGCTTGTTAACCCTCAGCTGAGGAGCAGGCTCACCAGTACACGCCACAGCGCCTGGCAGATAATAACCTCCTGATGGCAAAACGACGGTGTAATCCACCCTCACCAGACAGCAGGCAGTGCGTTAAAATGGATACGCTTTGCTGGAAATACCTCTTTGTAAAAGGAGAGGACGCAGGAAAAGCTGGTGGAGGGTTGTAGGGTGCCCGTGCTGTAGATGGCGTGCCTGTGCCCTGGTCTCGGGGCTGGCGAGGGCACTGCCCGTGTGGCCGCGTGGGACGTGGCCATGGGGGTAAGGCACGGACTTGGGCGTCCTGCCCGGAGGCACGCAGCGCTGCCCAGCGGGCCCTGTCGTTGTCTTCTCCACAGCGTGCACCCTTTTGTTGTACGTTCACCAAGGTGCAAGTTGTGCTCGGTATTTCTAGCTGAACTTACTGATGCGTCAGAGCAACAAAAATGTCAAAGAAATCAATGTCCTGCATTCAGTGTCCTCAAACTTGGCTTCCTCCAAATTTTTCAGTTCCTAGGTGTGAAAACCTGCCCTTGCAAAAGATCGTGGGGCTCTTGCCATTGATGTTTTCTAGTCAAGCAGGGATTTCCTTTGAAATGCTTCCCAGCTGCTTCAAACAGGATAGTGCTTATTGATTGCATCCCTGTAAGACAAGCATTTGTGTTTCCTTTTCCCACCTTTCCCCTAGGAGAGTCTTATTTCATAGATGAAAAGATCAACAGGAGCAAGAAAAGGAAAGCACGAGACAGGGAATTCCTGTGGAAGATTAAGCAGTTACTCATGCAATTTAAATTAGATTTGTAATAAATTTGTACAGGAAATGAATTAGGATGACTAGCTTTTATGGAAAAGGGATTGATTTTCATAGTGCTTTTTATTATTCGTTTCACTCATAGTTTTTATCTTCTTTTTTTTTTTATCCACATAGGATTAGTTTCCAATTAATTCAGACTCTACATAGATTGATTAGTAACTTTTAATCTTTGGTCTCTCCTCCCCCTCCATCTGAGGCTTGCTAGTTGGTTTTAATTTTTTGCTATAATTATTCAGAGGCAACAGCATAAGCAATAAAAAAAAAAAAGGTACTTTGCTGCTTTTCTGTGTTGTCAAAATGTGTTGGGCTTTTGTCTACTCGTTGCTGAAAAATGCTGCCCCCCAGGCCATTCCAGTACCTGCTAAATGCTTATACTGTTACTATTGGTGGCAAAGCCCTGTTTATAGGTGTAGGATATTATTCCTGCCTTGGTGCTATGTGGAGCACTGAATTACTTTGACGAAGCAGCTTTATCGTTCACTGAAGGAGAAGTGTATCAATCACCTTGAAACTACAGAGAAATTGTCTTAGGACTGTAATAGGAGTGCCTGTCCAGTGAGGCTTTCTCGATAATGTTATCCCATAATACTGCTGCTGTGATCAGCTGGTCTTAGTTGTACACACCATGCCAGGGATGAGCGGTGCAAGCCCCTTGGCTCTGTTCGAGGCATGGCTGCTCGCCCTGTGGCTATATGGATCGTGGCCGTGGGGCTCGCAGGGTGAAGCTGCTGCTTCCCTCCTGGATACGTCGGTTTGGGTTTGGGATTCCCACTGCCTGCTGGGTGGGAGTGCAGGCTGACCTCCTAGCACCCACCCTCTCATGTCCTCGAGCTTTTCACCCAAGTTCCTGCAGGATTCCTTTGATTTAGATAGACAATCTTGACTTTATCTGCTATCATATCGGACACAAAAACTCTCTAATGTGGTTGAATCTGGAGTATTAGTGCTGTTTTGTCCAAGGCACACCCAAAAGTTAAATGTTTGGACAATTTCTAAATTATTTATCCTGTACATGTCAGGATTTGGGCCACAGGCAATCAGCTGGCTCTCCTGTCCACCAAGGGGTAAGTAGGGGTTTGCTGGCAGTAGGGGACTAACTAAAATGATCAGCTATCGCTGGTAACACCCAGTGTTTTTAATGTTCTTTTTCTGTTTGTTATAGGACAACTTTGGCACCTCAAGGAATGATTACATAACGTCTATTTAACATTGATATTCTGTGTTATAGTTGATGTGCACTAGTTTGTGGCTGGGTTTATTCATCTGTTTCAGTAAAAAAAACGTTTAAAGGAATATGTTGCTCACCAGCATCCTTTCTGCTGCCACCGATCATAGTACAGTATGAAACTGGAAGCTACTGTGATTATTGAGTTCAGGTTTCTGCATAATGGCTCCTATTTTATACCTACTGGGCCGGTATGTAGCATAGTAAATTGGAGTTGAACTTGGGCACATCAACTCAATGGATTAGAGCAGAACATAATTCTGTGACAATATCACCAGCCAGGTCATCTAGAAAAAAGGAATAAACCATGTAACGGCATGTATCATTTTTCTTGTTTGTCTAATTCTCACTTTCTCCTATAAGTGCCTTCTTAATTTCCCTGCAGTATTTTAAGATATTAAAAAAAAAAAATCATTTGTTTTCAAACATACACAAAAATGTAGAGCAGCTTTGGTAAAGCAGATGATCGCAAGTGTAACACTAAAGTTAAGGGTTAAATTTTTTTCTTTGAACACACAACACATCCCTTCAAAGTTATCCTCCTCTCCCTGTGAGTACAGCACCCCTATTGATATCAACTGGAGTTTAATACAAGCAGATATTGTAGAATAGACTTCAAGGGAACCTGTGTGATGATCAGAGAAAAGGATTTAACTCTTATTACTTAGCAACTGAGAAAATAAAAATTATATATTGGAAACTCCACTTGTATTCACAGCTGGCAAGAGCAGTGTTGCAGGTACTCTATGGCCTGATTCTGCTTCCAGTGGAAAGAGGAGATACAGCAGTGGGCTCCAACTATCCAATTTTAAATGGGGCCTATAATATCAAAAAAAGCCACAGGAAATGGCAGGAGTATGGAGGCTGGTGTGGCTATAGTGTGAAACGGATGTTATCCTGTAGGAAGAGAATCTAATTACCTTTCCCAGACAGAAGGAAGCCCTGAAGTCTGCATGTCTGCCCTTTTACATCTGATTCTTTAAAAGACAGTGGAGGCAATATTACCTCAATGTTTTTAGTGATTGCTTTATCCAAGCAGACCTCATACTAGATCAAACATCATTAATCTGAGTTACTCAAACTTTCCAAGGGATGTAGCATAAAACCAGTATAAAGCCAGCAGAAATGCAGTGCATGCCATGTCTAGTTGGGTTGAACTGTATTAGTTCTGCCTGGTACAGTTTAGACTGGTACCTTGGCACCACGCAGATCTGCTGCCCATTACCAGGGATCCAGCCACGTGCATCTTTTGCAGATTAGTAGTAGACGAAGCATCACTGAAATTCATTCAGAACTGTAAGTAACTGTGTGCAAGTCTTATGAAAGGGTGGCTTTGTAGAGGGCCCCGCACCCACGACCTAATCGGGACAGGGTGTGTTTGACTACAGACTTCATGCAACTCGTAGGTGTGTAGTTAACTTTGGAAATTGCAATCTTGCATTTAAATCCTTGGGCTGTTGAGCTGCAGCAAGCCTCCTGGGGTAGAGACGTGCCTGTTCTCATGTCAGTAAATGCTTTTAATGATGATGTTTGGCCCATGCATTGTTCACATATTCGAAGTACAAAAATGGTAGTTGCCCAGCAAGTGAATCATAGAAAATCATAGTGTGAGTGGCGAGTGTGACATGTCTCAAGAGCCTACAGCTGGACTAATTAGTACTGGCAAGAGAGTTGGGCTCATCCCATGCTAACTGTGGGCTTGTGGTTCTTGTATTGGGTTGAGAGTGGAAGGCAGGAAAACAAACCTTTCAGGGATGCAGTCGTGGTGGGAAACTCCAAATGTTTTCATCCCTTGCATTCGGTGACACTCTGATGCTGTGTGCTGGCAACCTCTATGAAAATAGAGCTGTATATCTTTTTTTTTTTCCTTACATAGCTTTAGCATGTTTTAATAATAGGCAATAATACAAGTTTCCTTTCAAAATAAGAGGGAAAACAAACATTGTCTCAGCTGTTGCTGGAGGTTACAGTCAAAACATTATTTCTTTATCATTTGGTAGAAACAAAGCTGGCAAAATATTGATATGCAAGTTGCTTTATATCTTTCTTTGTCATTATTCATAGCCACCCCCTCCCATAATGCTAAATTTCCCCAAGTGCCATCTGTCACTATCCTCTGTGATTAAAAAAAAAAATAAAAAAATTAGAAATTAGTCACAAGATTATGTACAGCATCTGTGGGTGCAGTAGCTGTGATAAAACCATCCTTGCTATTAATTTTGATGGCAAAATCCCCCAATGGGTAGATGTAAAGAATAACCTTCTTCCCATCATATAGCAGTGGATAGTTGGATAAATGACTGTAAGATACAGCTGTACATAAAATACACATCAATGTACATGGGTATTTAAGACCTGCTTTATCCTTGCAGCTTTTTATATTTCATCAATCTAGAGTAAAATTCAACAGGCTTTCATTAGGACTGCAATTCAATGGCAGATTGACTTACTGTGGGAAAAAATTCAGGATACCATAGGTTTTTAAAAAGTGCACCAAATGTAAGTTGACTTAATTTTTACATATTCTTTTTGAAAATATAAAGATGCTTATTATGATTCTTCTGCTCCTTATTTATCACTCCTTATATATGAACTGCTACATGGTTCAGTATTTCCTTTAAGATGGGGAGAAAAAGCCTGAGAAAAAATTCTTGATCAGAGTAACACCTTTACAAAGTGTGTATGATCCTTAGAGGATTTCTGCATTAACTTGCACAAAAGGAACTGGCATAGAAAGATAGCAGTTGTAGTACCGTTTCTGACAACATATGAATGTAAGCATTACTTAATCATTAGAATCTAGTCTAAAAATAAAGTAATCAGTCCCAGAAAGCAGATGCTTCTTAACTTTTAATAGTGTAAACATATTCTATACTTCTCTAAGAAAAATAGAAACATATAGGTATCTACTTCAGTAAAAAAAAAAATACTGTTTACAGATATTTTCACAGATTTCTTGTAGTAGTTGATCTTATCCATAAATTTCACCTTGACAAAAATGCTTGATTATCAAATGACTTTAAAAACATTTTTAGTGTGGCCTGCTGCTATTGGCGTAAGAGCATTGCTTTTATCACTTTGGTCCCTGATTAAATTCTGCTGTGAATAAAAATGCATAAAGGTATCCAAACCCATAATTTTTTAAGGTGGTTAGAACCAGATGTGCAACTGCTCTCGTTGTAATAAAGCCAGTGATACGGATTTCAGAATTAGTAGATATAAGAATCGAGGCCATAAACCTCTCGCTGATGCCCTTATTACCTCATGGATTAAATCAAATACCTACCTGTGAGCCCCTCTCAATTTCATCTACATCTTGTGGCTAAAGCCAAATGCTGTAACAAAGGGTATTTTTTTCCCCTCTTAAATAATCTCTGGTTACCAGAGGAGGTTTCTTATATTGCACAGAAACTGAAGTTCTTTTACCCCTCTAATGTACATCTCTCCAATCAAATGAAAGGTATAGAAAGTAGGATCATTCCAAAAACCTTGGAGTGTTGAATCTGGGGCAAATCATAAGTTTATCTAAGTTTAAGCACCTAAAAGTGACATAGTAGTAGATAGGGGTTAACTCTAGCAAATAATGGAAGTAGCTTTCTTTTGCAGGCTGGGAAAACATGCTTAAAATGTAAAAGGTAAATTAAGTGAGCTTGAACAAAGGTGAAATAATATGGTTCATTGTCTTTTTCAATTTGTGTTGCTTAGTAATAAAGTAACTTAAGCATATTCAGTTTTCAACATTTATTGTAGTTACCAGTGTATACATATCAAATTGAAATATATTTAAGAAAAAACATGTTTATTCTGCTCAACATGATTTTTGTTCAGAAGTAAAAGTTTGTATCAGATATAAAAATAAACCAAATTTAAGTTGCTCAGATCACTCATTTATCAGACTCATTACTCCAGAAGAAGTAATCCTGCAGGGTATGCTGAGAAGCACTGTAGGTACAGCAGTCTCTAACAGTGAAACCCAAACCAAACTCCAGGGAAGCGCTGCTGTTTGTTGAGGACATTGAGTCCATAGGAGCCTCCACAACCAAAGTAATTCTGGCTCCAGCAGGTCAGAGTCGAGATGTGATGGTACTTTGGGCTCAAGTGACATAGTTTTCCAGCTCCAGCCAGGAAAGGCTGACTTTCAATGAGTGACTGGTGGATATCCCCGGAGAGGAGCTGTCATGATTTAACCCCAGCCAGCAACTAAGCACCACACAGCCACTCACTCACTCCCCCCCCCCCCATCCAGTGGAATGGGGGAGAAAATCGGGAAAAGAAGTAAAACTTGTGGGTTGAGATAAGAACGGTTTAATAGAACAGAAAAGAAGAAACTAATAATGATAATGATAACACTAATAAAATTACAACAGCAATAATAAAAGGATTGGAATGTACAAATTATGCTCAGGGCAATTGCTCACCACCCGCCGACCGACACCCAGCCAGTCCCTGAGTGGCGATTCCCCGCCCCACTCTGCCCAGTTCCTATACTGGATGTGACGTCTCATGGTATGGAATACACCGTTGGCCAGTTTGGGTCAGGTGCCCTGGCTGGGCATGAGAAGCTGAAAAATCCTTGACTATAGTCTAAACACTACTGAGCAACAACTGAAAACATCAGTGTGTTATCAACATTCTTCTACTACTGAACTCAAAACATAGCACTGTACCAGCTACTAGGAAGACAATTAACTCTATCCCAGCTGAAACCAGGACAGGAGCTTTCATGGGAAGCAAGGAGCTGCAGAGTGATCTGGGAATCCTGTTGATTGTGATGTGGAATGGGGACAATAATGAGGCCAGGCCTGGGCGAGGGGTAACTCATGTTTGCTGCCAGGAGCACTTACTGATGTTGGGATGTGATGAAAAGTGCTGTTACCAGTTACTGTGGTCTTTTCCAGAGGGCTTTGTCTTTTTTTTTATCTTGTAACTCTGAAGCCTTATTAGCTTCATCACTGCCCTTTACTATCTGCTCAAGCTTTTGAAATGGGCACTCTGATTTAGTGATTGTGTGGTTTTGCCACATGTTACTGTTTGAGGAAGGATGTTTCTCAGACCCATTTTCCTTTTGTAACTGAAATGCAGACTGTTGCTGAGCAAAGAGTCTCTTGACTGTGGGGGGGTGGAGGGAGAAAACAGAAATGAAAGCTTCCTTAAGAGCCAAACTACTTTGTGATTTTTTAAAACAAAATTGTGTATTATTCATCTTTGTATTAGAAACCTGCAGAGACCTGGTATCACTTGGGTAGTGGAAATGTTTATACAGTGTATTTGGGACAGATGTGAGCTTTCTCCAACTCTTCCTCTAAGTTGAAAGAAAGGTTTTGATGCATTAAGTATCCCTTTGATTAAATTTCATTTATTCACAAAGGAAAAAAGGCATTTGTGTAAAAGTCTGATGATTTTTTTTGAGTGGAGTAGAAATCAGCAACAGGAGCTTCTTCCTTTGCTAACCATTTCAAACCTCTCATAGTGAGCATGTTAACACAGATCTTTTTTTTTAATCAGATAACGCTACCACGACTACTCTGCTTCTGTGTGGATTTTCTGTTTTGTTTTTCCTTTCTTTTGGTGGCAGTGGGGAATGTTTGGAGAGGAATTTGAGTTTATTTTTAGGGGATGAGTTGTTTTGATTAATCTGCTTTGGCTGTCTTCTGCGTGTTTCTTCTCTATCCTTTATGATCACAGGCACATTGTTCCCTTACACAACTTCACCAGCTGATACTCCAGCAGTCCACAAGCCTTGTGCCTGCTGTATCAGGCTCCAAGAAAATACTGTCTTTGCTAGTTTTTTTGGTTCTAACTCCTACGGTTCCAGGAGGAGGCTTGGGTTCCTTTACATAGATCCCAAAGTAGGTGCATACACCACTAACATAAGGAATCACGCTGATAGAGGGTAACCACCAGTACTCTGATTTGTGTAAACGCACTTGTGTCTCAGAACATGCAAGCTGTTGACCTGCAGCACCTTGCACTGGAAATGTTTGGATTCCCCCTTTCAGTCTCACATCTTGAGTTTATCTGCCCTACTTCAAGCACTGTCATGTGAACAGCAGTCCCACAGAGCCACAGGAGAAGTATGAACTTTTCCATACTCAGCACTTGTGCAAAAAAACCTGACAGACTCTGGGAAATAGTTATTCACTTTTCAGCAAGAAGCAGTGTTTGTTTTGACAAAAAAGGAGAGTAGCAAAATGAAAAGTTCTCGCTATTAGTGTAAAAATTTCAACATACACTTAGATAAAAGGCTGGGAATATTGTGCCCTTTATACTGTTAGAAAAATGTCACATTGCCTCTTTAAAGAGCAGAAAATATAAATACTACAGAGGTGCTACACTATGTGTTAATAAGCTTTACAGTTAATTTTAAAAGAAAAAAGAACAGTGGGAATAGCCCTCTACAACAGGGAATTATTGCTTTGAGGTTCATGGGCAGCAATTCCTCTATCATGCCTCGAGCCAGACTCCTGACCACATCCTGGGTAATGGGCTTAAACTGTAGAAATCCACTGGGGCCAAATGCAGAGGAGGGTCTGCAGCCTCTTCAGTCTGTGTTGAGGGCCCGGAGGGGAAGAGAAAAGTGGGAGCATGCGGCAAACTGGAAGGTCCTATACGTTTTGGAACAAGATTTTGCTCCTCAATCTCTGTGATCAAGTAGGAGGCCAGCTGAAGTCTATGGAAAAAGTCCTATCTCCTATAACAGCTTGGCTCCTGCAGTGCTGGGCTTATTAGGGTGTTGTCTGACTATGTGCTATGTGGGGGTTTTTCTCAGTTTGTTGTTTAAATCAGACATAGAAATATAAAAATGGAGTCGTCAAACACCATTTATTGCCTGAAGGGCTGCACATCCTTGCAGAATTGAATGGATTATACCAAGGCATAGTCACAGAATTTTCATTTCCGACAGCCTTATTCGTACTTTGTTCAGGATACACAAAATATCCTTTACAGCCCCTCTGAACTTGAACAGGCTCTGACATGCTGTTTTGTATAAATTGACTCATCTCTTCGTTTACTATTTTTGTAGGGAAATTTACATGGTTTTGCACAACTATGGAGCAGCAAATGCTTCTCAGTGCAGATTGCCTCTTCAACACGTGAACTGGGATGGAAGGGTTGGGGTTTTTTCCTAATGGTGTCATAGGTATCCTGGAAAGGTAAAGCCTGTTTGTATAGGTCGGTGTTGGGTCAGTGAGTAACGCAGCTTTGGCAGAGCAGGCAGATGTGTAGCATAGCCTGGCATTGCTGTGTTTCCTGTTGATTTGCTTCCGTGTTGTAAGGGCAGTTATTATTTAGAGGGATAGAAAACAACCCCATAACCTGATGGTTAGAGGACTTGCTTGTGACGGTCTGATTCAATAGTCAAAAAAAAAAACCCCAAACCTGAAATATTCATTGGACCAGAGTGGGAGAGCAGGGTGTCCTTGCAGGTGCTTGTGGCCTCTCCTGCAAAGGGACGAGGTGAGCACATGTGCTATGAGGTAGAGGCTCTCCTTGAATCCAGGTCACTCCATACTGGATAGCGCCTTTGGTCACTGTCTATTCAGTAAAAATGGGATCTTTGCCCCCTCATGTATCTATGTCTTATTTTCCTTGAGGGACTGGGGTGAATGACATGACCCAAAATGGAAACACTTAATTTATTTTTGTTTGTCAAGAAAAAAATGAAAACCTTTTCTTTTGGTTCCATCTAAACTGTTTTTTCAAATCAGACTCCACACTAGCAAATTGATTACTGACACAACCCCATTCAGATTGTTTTAATTCCATGTGTATTTGTTTTCACAGACCTTCTTGATAACTTTTAGTAAGGTGTTACCTCAATTAAGAAAGGGACTTTATTTTTTATATAATCCTATTATGGTGGTATTTGCCTTTTTTTTTTTTTAAGCAAACTTGTAAATGCTTTTTTCCAGCAAAACTGTTAGGTGAAACGCACTCGATAGACTTGAATAGTTTGGCACTCTTGATGCATAGCCCAGCCTCTTGAACTGAAGGTCATCCTTCCTCTCTAGACGTTTCCTTCATGCTCGTCAGCAAAGCTGAATCATAGTGTTACATTTCTTCCATGCATTTCTAGCCTTGTAAGACTAAGATACGGAATAAAAACCAGCACATGCTCCCTGTGGTATGTGGGTGGAAGTATGTCATCCATCACACCTGTCTGTGCCAAGGGTTTATTTCCACTGGATGACAACCATATGAAGAGTTCCCTTTTGAGGAAAACTAGACTTTCTGTCTTTAGAGTTTCTTTTAATCTAATTCTGAGTAAAACCATTGACTCTCTATAAGATGATTTCTACTGTTAATAACGAGGAGGCAGAGGTGGGATCTCCAAGAAGGGAAAAAGTATGGAAGCGCTCTCTAACCACTTTCTGCAGTCACTTAGTTACTGGCACAGCTCAAGCACTCATTTCCACAAAGCAGGTACTGGCTTATCCTCCTCTGCCCATGTTGAGAAGAAGCTAGAAGTACGGATGGCATTTAACTCTTGGCACCGATTGTATGTGTTATCTCAAGTGAGGCTCGCAGAAGGTGTGGTGCTTGTATGCACAGCCTGTTGTGTTTCTGCAAGAACTTGTTTAGTGTTTGTCCCACAATAGTAAACCTAAATCCACTTACTAGTAGGTGTAGTTATTTTATTCAGAATAAAATGAGCTCTTTAAAAGGTTTAATGTTGCTCTATTATATGCCCTATACAGTGTAGAAGATCAATTATTGTCTCCTGATAATATGCACCTATATTAGGATATAGATGATGTTCATGGCTTCTGGATGGCACTGCATAACAGATTAGCAGCAGCTCTTGAAACATAAGGAAAACTGAAGAAAATACCAGCATAATAAATATAACAAATCTCATAACTTTAGTTAGATACTTGGTATGCCTAATTTCTGTAAATATGCTGCATTATTGAAAGAAAAACTTAGTGTTTTCTTGTGCTCAAACTAAAAATAATATGTCTTGTCATTGGTAAAGCCCTATTTATACAGATTGTACCTTGAGATTCTCTAAAATTGAAATGCACAGACAATAAGCTCTTTTGTGTTCAGTCTGGCTGAAATGCATTGAAAAAAATGCATTTCCTGGCCTTCATTTCTGATCCATTATCAATGCAGACGCGTTCTTTGCAGTATGGTAAATATCAGTGTTAGAAAGAAAGGTTGTCACTTAAAGAGCAAGTTTAATATTCAGTTTCTTCTCTGTAAATATATACAATTCGATTAATATAATTCATTGGGGAGCAGTGCCTTTGACTTTGAAATTTGCCTTTTAAGTCCAAACTATAGAATAATCCCTTAAACTTGCCTTTCTTGGAGCATCTGAACCAATCAGATCTGTTATTTCCTGGTAGTCCAGAAGAAAAGGTGACAGCCAGAAGAGGTCTGCTGTATGCTAGACCTGGATGGTACTGTTGGAAGCTCTCACAACACTCATATACACTGGAGCACCATCAAATTACAGTCTGTCACGCCAGGAAAGAGGCAGTGGCTTTTTTTCTTACTTTTCCAAACCATTATCAAGCTATTCTGATCTGCAGTGTGTCTGGCGTTACTCTGGAGTAAAGGCTGTTGCAGGCTACAGCTTCAGGAGACAAAAGTGGCTTCCCCACCCGCAGCAGCACAGCATCCCTTGTCCCAGGCAGCCCATACCCTTCCAAGGAGGACACATGGGTCTCTGTGCTTGAGCCATTGCCTCTCTGCTCTGCACTTTGGGGATGAGAGAGGAGCATTCCTTGCTTTGGCCTCTTGCTGAAGCAAATGCTCAGTGCAAGTACCTGTCCACTAGCTGTGGGGCTGCTGCAGAGATAAGTGGGGTGGTGATGTAGAGCTAAATGTAAAATCAGAATTAGTATTTAATAGTTTGTATATAATTGGATATCGTACAGACGAGCAATGGTGAAAGTGCCAAATTTTTGGTATTTTGTCTTCTATATGTTGTTGCACCAGCTTGATGTAGAAAACCTAGAATTTCTTAAACATCAGTCAGCCCACATTGTCATATGGTCTCTTCTACCTATAAAACCTGTAAATCTATTATAACAGCTGTATTTATAAAGTGCAGGGGTCAAAACAATCAGTAGTCATGCAGGCAGGCAGGAGGCTGAGGCAACACCTCCTGCCCCCAGAGTGGCTGCTCCTTGTCCTCCACAAGACTTGTATGTTCTGTAGTCCGCATCTCTCGTGTGTGGTCTGCTGTCCCTTCCAGCCAGAGGAAGAAGACACTTTTGGAGCAGCCGCATTTTTTCCTTCAGGTGTGCTGTGAGGTACAGCTCCTGTGGTGCTCATTAGGAGGCTGCCCTGGCACCCCCAGCCAAGCGCTGGGTTTGGAGGGGCACCAGCGGCTGGCGTGCTCCATGCAGCATGGGTGTAGGTTTTTGCATGCACACCGGTGCCGGTGCTCTCATCTGCATGCTTGCTGTTTCACAAATACCAACCTAAGTTCATAATTTTATCTTGTCTTACACATGCTTCTCCACTTGTTTCTCTGGCAGGACAGTGTAAGAGAAGTGTGTTGCTTCATGTGTTGTTTCAGACGTGGATGTTTCAGCGGTGCTGTGTAAACATAACTATATTTAGAAAAAAATAGGAATAAAAAAACCGCTGTATGCAGCCAAGTTAATGTTGCTATAAAATCTGAATACATTCTTGTTTTTCTGTTTGAGCTGAAAATGTGATATCGAATTATCTTATTTATCTTTGTACTTAAAGTGTGTGTAAAAATTAAAAGCCACTGCTCTTTAGAAGGAAATATCAGTCCACTTTATCTTCCTGATGTACTGTAAACTGCATGCACAGAGGAGGTTAGTAGCTGAATGGGGGGTGATTATGAAGATGAATGCGTGGCCGGGAGACAGAGTCAGTTTAATGAGCTGAGCAGTAAGGAGGCTGTAATTTTTATAGATTAGCACTGAACTTGTCACTTACCGGCTGATACGACAACTTAGTTTCAGAATTACAGTATGTCAGAAACAAGCTCAACAAGCTCAAAACCAGTAGCAATCTGATTATCTCCCACGTAATCCAAATTACAAGTGTAGTTCTCCTAGACGTGTATTGCCTCTTCCCAACATTTTATCTGTCGCAGGTAACGAGCAGAACCCAGAAAAGTGCACGATTAGTCATACGTCAGCTAATTTTTTTAAAATTTCTTCTCCTGCACCTTGCTGTGCCGGTAGAGCCTTCAGGCAGTCTCCTGTCCCCAGGCTCTTTTATGCCGAGTCAGCTCGGCACATCAGCAGAAGTCTGCCCCAAGGGAAGCAGCAATGGGGGGGAAGGAAATGGTGAATTCCCAGGACCACCAATTTCTTAGAGGAGCTGTTGAAGATACAGTGCTTTCTTCTGTTATCATTGCTTTGGGTTCTTGTGCTAGTCTCTACTTACCTCCTAATACGCTTGCTTATCTCTGCATGAGTTTGTCAGCAGGCTTCGTGAGCTTTGGCTGTTCAGTAAGAGCTCCCAGTCCAACAGGCTGGAGGTGGAGTCCCTTTCCCTGTGCTGCTGGGTTTGGAAGCAGAGAAGCTTGTAATCCTTTCGTCTGTTATCAATAACTGCTTGTCCTAGTGTCGCCAAGAAACCCCGGCTTCTGAGCATCTTCGGGCACCTAGTGTCTTAATTGACCTCAGGGATGGGGACTGCTCCAGGTTTGCTCTTCTTTGAGTGAGTGAGCCAAGGACCTGGTTCCCGTTAGGGAAGGCAGTAGCAGAACAAACACCTAGGCTGATTTGTCTTTTACAAACTGAGCGAAAGCCATGAGCCCCCAGTCTGGCACCATTCCCAGAAGTGTTATTTTACAGGCATGATGCTTCTGATAACGGCATCGCTTCTGGAGTAGCGTACAAGGGATAATTATTGTTCCACAAGCAGATGACAGTGTTGATTTCTCCCCTTCATAATTCACTCAGGCTGCAGGTTGATTTGTTGGAAGGAGCGTTTTGGTTTTAGACAGCTCTGGGATGGGAAGGGGGGAAGGCCAGATTTGGGTTTATTAAGGTAATGGGTATCTGTAATTTTGGAGATGGCTCTTGCAGCCAGCTGTAGACAGAACTGTTGGTGCTCTGTTTGGTTTTGGGGACCTGAATTTGAGCGAAGTCCCGGGCAAGAAATGGTGCTCTAGTCCTCTGTTCTGGCACTGTTTCCCTTACAGAGTGCTTTATAAAAGGATGTATGTTAGTGGTGTGAGGTTTTTCATGTACCATGGTAAGATTTTGCTACTAGTGTCTACTCTTAAGCCCTTCTCCTGAGTGGTTAACCTTTCCAGTGAACACATACTTCATTCCAAAAGCTTGGTTTTCTCCTGATATTTACACTGCACAAGTGCAGCAAAGGCAGTAAAATCCAGCTAACGTGAACATTGGTTTTCCTTTCCTCAGCCGCTCACCCGCTGTTTTGCCCTAGGAACAACTTTTACCCTCTATCTCTCCTTCTCTACCATAAAATGAGAGCAGTGATGTTGTCTGTTCAGTCCTCTAATTGTTTTTAGCCACTGCAGGGTATTATATAGGCATCTTATAAGTAAATAATTTAGCTTGTAGCAAATAGCACTAACTCAGTAAAACTATTTTTAAAATAAAGTTATCCTCCACCATATACGTGAGTTTCTTGATCAGTTTTGCCGACAGTTGTCAACAGTCAAAGGCAGAGGGCTCTATGCTGCCCTCAGGCAAACCCAAGTCCTTCCACGCTTCCCCCTTACACCTGCCCCATCTCCTCATCCCATCTTCTGCTTCTGGATCACGCTCTCAGGAGCAGTGGCTCCTCATGAACATGCATATGTGACCACATGGCTCTTGATGACTTACGCCAGCACATGAAAGCAGAGCTTTTAAAAAATAATTTTCCCATGTGCTTTCTGAGCATTAGTTAAATAACAATGTTAATCTGTCAAGACCTGAACAGATGAGTCAGTGATATTTTTTTTTGTGCATAATCTTGTCTTTTTAAATATAAGTGCCTATTTTTTAAATGACCCATTTAAAAAAAAAAAAAAAAACACATTGACCTTTTAAAACCACTGTATGCCAGACCTTCTTAAGAGATTTGGCACTGACATTTTTGTCATAATGGAAGATTCATTAAGGTCAATGATAAATTTGCTGCAATAAATACAGAAGAATTAAGAGCTCATCAGCATTACCACAGCATAATGTTCAGTGGATTGAATTATGTACTTAGAAAGATGAATCTGTGGCAATTGCCAAGCTTCAAGAGGGAAGCTGTATGTGTGCATGGACATGTGCATGCATGTGTGAGAGGGACGGCAGAGGAAATGAGGGGATGAAAAACAAATTTAAGAAAGCAAAACATTTTTTCATTCATTTCCTAGCCCAGTAATATTTAAAATAGACATGACAAACAGTATGATTTTATTCTCATTCATTGCCTTGTAATTGACGTTTCTTGTGGTAAATGCTGCGGTATGACTGGGTATTTGTCCTGCTCGCCTCCCCTTGCAGAGTACATACTGTCTTTTAAGCCATATTTAGTGCAAACAACAGTATTGATTGTGATTGATGAAGCAGTGTGAGAGGGTCAGCCCTTTACCTGCCCCCTAGAGTAACTGGGCTGCAGTTTGTTAAAGGGTAACAGAAGAGATATTAAAAATGAAGAAATGCACTAAGTGGCTGTGAGCTGTGTTCCCAGCTGTTCAGAGCATCTATTCTGTAATATGGAGCATCAATCTAATTCTCCACACAGGGTAGGAGCATGGCAAGTCAAACACCTCCGATAGGCAGTCCTCACCAGCAAGATACAATGTTCAATTTAAGGAAAGATTGAAGAACATCAGTCTTCCCTTAAAACAATTTGTACAGAATAAATTTGGCACTTGCCAGCTATTCCCACAGAGGGAAACTGATAATAGGACAGAGAAAATCATGTAACGTGATTTAGGATTCCCAGAATGGGATTACTGTTGGTAATAAAACAGGAGGGAGGCGGGAGAGAGAAGAAGAGCTGACAGTAAGCTTGATGTTAATTCAGAATGCTCTCAAACGCCTGGAAATTCATCAGGGCTGTGGGTGCTCTCGGTATCAAGACTTGGTCTGAACGCAGATTCAGCACACTCACAGATATTGGCTCCAAGTGCCTCAGCTGGAGCTGCTGGGTGTGAGTGCCTTTAAAAACCTGGCCCTTAGGACTTATGTATCCTACAAAATAATGCTCTGCTGAAAACTGCTGTCAGTCGCTGAACTAGTGCCACACATGGCTTGCCTTTTGTCTTTCCTTTTGGCAAAATCATTTACAGGACAGGTTCAGCTGAATCTATGCTGACATCCCAAATTGGTAATAAAAAAAACCAAACCAAAACAAAAAGCAAAACAAAAAGCAAAACAAAACAAAAAAACAAAGCCAGCAACTTCTGCAAAGCTTAAAACTAGATTCTGCTGTAGGTCACCCAGGTCAGCCCCTATATATCACCTGGAGCAGACTGAGAATCTCTTCTATGCTGCTTATGCCGCATGGCAGTTTATTTATTTGCTGTGTAGTTAAAGGTAGAAGTCACCCTATTTGAGACTGCTTGCTCTGTCTTCTGAATGTGCAAAATGGAGGATAAAGTATAGCAGGTGTTAAGTGCACAAATTTACTTCAGGACCCAGATAGCTTTAGTTGCCCTTATGCAATTATTACTTATACAATGTAGCATATAAACCATGTGCCCAAGTCTTTTTTTTGTGGGGAATCTGTGCTGTATTATGGTATAAATTGGAAGGAAGGAGGTAATGATGCTGGAAGGCATTTTACCTAGAGAAGGCAGAACTGGTGCTCTAACAAAGCTTGTTACCAAAGATATGATAGTTAGAGGATGGAGAGGAAGGTATAGTCAGCACTAAAGTTAGTCCTGGTGGTATGGGCCTGCAGCAAATCCCAAAGTCCCACAGGGCAGGAGGTCAAACCCTTGCTTCTCTGTCCTCCTTTTCTTCTCTTTGCTAAGTTGCATGTCATTACCAGGTATCCCATAACCATGGTACTGAGAAAGAAAAGATGAAATTTGGTTTCCTCTTCCTCACCATAAAACCATTAGTGTCCACTTGATTTAAAGTCTCTGCTCACAGAGCAGAAGCTGTGCTCTACACAGCTGAGAAGCTGAGTCCTACCATGCCTTGCAATAACAAACCTTAACATATATTCTTTCGAAGTTCTATTGTAACTAAAATATGTTGCTCCGATTGTAGTTTTAGTGGGTGAGACTGGAAATTTCCAACAGATTTCCTCACAAAAATAATCTTGTTTATAACTAAATGTCATTTACACATTTCTGAGAAATATTGCAATCTTCTGAATACCACTAGAATAGTAAAATTCCTTTCTTTAATTTTGTTATTTAACTTGCAATGTTTTAAATCAGTGATTAAATCAGTTTTTCTGTGACACTGTCATTTTCTCCAGGCCAACCATGATTTGGGGAAACAGTGTAGAAAGCATTCTCGAAGTGATGTATAGCTTTTAATGGTGTATTTCCTTTCTCCCACCTAGTGAGCAATGACATTTTGGTCATTGTTCCTATGGAGTGCATACTAGTCATTGAAAAGAAAGTGGGTCCTCATGGAATATGTTGGAGTACTTGTATGTATGTAACGTGTAATGCTAAATCTAGCAGTGTACAGAAATGTTCTTAACCCAGAAGAGCTTCTCACATCCCAGCTCCCCCCAGCTCCCGACCAGAATGCCCCCAGTGTGTCCTGTCCCACAGAGTCACTTGCTCTCGTAATCTGTACATGAAGTTGGTGGTGTGTTAACTCTTTAGGGAAAGAGCTGTGCTGTTTCTTCAACTCTTATATGCTAACTTTTGTGATCAACTTCATTAGCAGGTCACTTGCATGAGGTAACTTCAAGTGCACAAAATGTACATCTTTGTGTTTAAAATCAGTAAGCTACTTGCAAAGGCTACTGGGAGTAAATCTTGGGCTGCATAAGCCAAATTGGGCTTTATGTTATTTGACCTCTTTGTTGTTTGTAGAAATGCTAGAGGCTGGCCTGACGCTGTCCACAGAACTGAGTAGCTTCTGACGTCCCTGAGCTGATACGGCTGGTGGAAATGTGGAGTCGCCTCCATCCTAGCTGCATGGTTATGCACGTGTGAGGGCCCCCATAGCCCTCCTTTCCATTCAGCTCCTCCTGCTTAGGACATGGAGATGATGCATCTCTCCTGGGATGCTGCAGGATCTTCCACAGGCCTCCTCTTCAGTGGCCCCTTTTCCTGCCTGAACAAAATGCAAAGGGACACAGGGGAGATCGCTTGTGTAGGCCTTTGCCTTATGGCCCTATTTCAGCAAAAATAACTTGAAGATGGAAGAGCAGGTAGAGGGAATCCATTCTTTACACTAATGCTGCTGTTTAAGGCTTCCTGAAACACAAGAAATTTGCAGTCCTGAAGCTGAGATGAGGAAGCAGAGCATATGTGCTGTGATCATTTGTATTTATAGACAGAAATTTCATCACTGGTATTGGAGCGTAGGTTCTCCTTCAAGGCATACTCAACCCCAAGCTGAGAACAAGAGGCCTTATCAGAATTAATGCAACCTAGCCACAAACCCAGCCATGAGTCTAAAATCAGAGCTTGAAAGAAGAGTTTGGATTTAAGTTTGACATGTACATTCATTTTTCACCAGTTTTAAAAATCTGCCTTTGAAATGATGTAATGATTTTCACCATGGGATCCTTGGACAACCTTTCTGGAGTCCATGAAAGAAAATAAAGACTATGTATGTATGCCATAAAATATATACACCTTATTTATATGCTGTAAAGCAATCTGCAAGCGTGACATCTTCAGTGAATGGTTTCAGAGGCCCTATTGATCAAAAAAGTATGAAAGCAACAAAAAATAATTCACTTAATAATGAACAAAAATGAGCTAGTTTACAAAGAACAAATGGTATACTTAAAGATCTCCTTTAGTGATATCATTCCTATTTCATAAGTAAGGCACACTTTTAATACCTTCAGAAGAGAGATTTAGAGGAGTATCTACCAATCGAGTGCTGCTTACCATTTGTCCTTGTGTTTTACGGTGCACTGAAATATATACTTATAATTTTATCATGCTTTTTTGCTTCATTTTGCCTAATACACTGAGATGAACTAGTGAGGCGGAAACAAAATTAGGAACTTCCATTTAGACGCATTAGTCACACAGTAAGGTAATCAGCTAGTTAGAAATGGCATCATAAACTTGCCTCAGTGGAGCATATTTACTTTTTTCCCAGCAGCCACCCCATTGGAATAAAAGCTGTAGTCAGGAGGAGAAGGGTGATTAACAGGATTTTAAATATTTAGGGTTTTTTAATATCATGTAATTACTGCCTGGCTCCGATTACCTAAGTGATGATGATAGCAGTACTATAATTAAAGAAAAAAAATTAGTCCGAACTAAACAAAACCAGCCCCCTCTCTGCTGCCTCCCTTCCCCTAAAATAACTAGATGGGGTCTAGTCCTGAGCGTGAATGAAGCGGCACTTTGGAGGGAGGTTACCGCTTCAGGCGAAGCCCGACAAGGAAAGCAAGGTGATCTCTGGTTTCCTTTGCCGAGTTCTCCCTGCGTTTGGATGCAGACACAACGTGCTCCTTCCCCAGGCCAGCGCTGTCCTGGCCTGGTGCTGCTGGGGCCTCCCCCGTGCCCCCTGGGCAGCTCAGTCCCAGTGCGGGCGATGTCCCCGTGGCCACCACCAGAAAGGCGGTGTGGGTGGTGGGACGGAGGTGGCACCGGTGCCGCGGGGGCTCTGCCGCCGGCGGCTCAGCATGGCCGGTGACTGCGGGACGCGTGGAAAGCAGAATGAGATGCTGCTTTCTGGGAGGTGAAGGGAATGTCCTAGGCTTATTGAGACCTATGCAAAAGACCTGTGTGTTTTTAATGAACGAGGCCAGGTTTTAGATTTGCATTCAGCCAGTAATTAGCAGCAGAGTGGATTATGAATTTTTCTGTGGCAAAACTGCTGAGGTGTACTCTGATGTCTGGAAAGGTTTTAAATACAAGATTCATGAGCTAAGTGTGCTTTAAGATCACCAAGTGACCAAAAACCTAGGGCAGGTACCGGTTAATTACCCTCAGTGGAGTATGGTATGGATGACAATGATAATGACAGTTGGAATGGGCTGACAAACCTTGCTACTAGGCAGAGAAAACAATGATAAACATCTGTATAAAGACTCGTGTTTAAACTGTTGCTGAGTTGTCATCTGAAGAGTGTTATTGAGCGGTCAGAGAACTCAGAGGCTTCTTGCCCAGTTACTCTATGCTGAGCTTGTTCTATATTTTTAATTTTATATTTCAACTATTTTTTTGTCTTTCTGTGGCTTCTTTTGATGATGATGAAATAGCTGTGAAGTACACTAGTTACTTTGTAGTGAAGAGTAGGTGGTATTTAAGCACAAAATCCATTGAAGTTCCTTGTTCTCTTTGTTATGTGTTCACGTGAGGAAGTTATGTGACACTTCTATATTTTCATTTACGTGAGGTGTGGAGTTTTGGATTTCAACAGTGGGGTGTTTTAAGACTTTTAAAAGTCTTCTGGGAATGTGACTTTTGCAGTCTCATTCCTGGAAGCGTATTTGACCCATGCAGCATATAAAAAAGGTTAGTAACTGTACCAATAATAGCTGATTCTTTCACCTCTCAGCAAGCGCCTAATAAACAAGAAGAGTAGAAAAGAATGTTTGAATAGTCAGGAAGGAAAAATGAGGCGAAGGGGTTGCAAACAGTAAATCATATGAGTGAGAAATACGAATTCACTCCACAGCTTCTGTATGAGGTTCTTCAGGCTGCAGTTTCTTGGCAGTTTGACATCACACTGACTGTTTTCCACATATGTCAAAAGTTCTGCTTTAAAAAGACTAGACCTGTGTACTGTTGTCCTCGTTGAGAGGGAGCTGGTTTTTTTAGCTTTCCCTCTCTCTAGGAGAACCTGCTGCCCAAGGGCACTTTGTATGAGCACCTTGTATGGGGTTCTCCAGACCTCCCAGCCTGGTGAGTCTTGCTTGTTAGCCTTATGGATGGCCCAACAAGTAGGTGAACACAAAAAGTCAAATGAGCCTTTCAAAAGAAAACATTGTCTAATGTCCCTACTCAAAGTGTAACATGAGTATGTATGTCTTAGACTTAATTAATGTTTAGGTAGAACTGTTTCATCCAGGTAGGTCCCATTCGTTGATCTGGTAAATAAATATTGGTAAATGAAAGCATGTGTTTTGTTGCATACAAATGAACTCATGCCTGAATTGGGTAATGGAAGCTATATAGAAAACAACAGAGCAAATAAACTTGTACATGTCCCATTCTCAAAGAATTGCAGATTTCTAAATGTCCTTCACAGACTTGCTCAAAACATGGCTCCTCTGGCAAAGCAGATTTCAAAAGGACTGCTTGCAGTGTAAGGTGTTATGGGTGTTGATAGACCATAATGCAGAGGAATTACAAAATTTGGTAGAAAATTAGTAATAGCAAGAGATTTTTTTTTTCTTTTCAAGAAGCAAAAGAAATGCTCATTTTAGAGGCAAAATAGAAAATTCAAAAAAGTTATCTCTTTTTTCCCTACCAGAGTAAAAACCCCATGGAGGTAAGTCTGTATACCTGACTATAAATCCTGTTCCCAAGAACTAAGTTTCCCTGTATATTAACTTCGCTCAACTATCATTTGCTTTGCAAGCAAAGGCATCACATACAAAGCCAAAATGGAGAGAAAAAAAAAATTACACGGAAGAAAAGGAAGCTGTTGATGTGAAAGCATGGAAGTGCATTCTCTGGCTGCTCGTATGTCTCTGTGGCAGGAAAGCATTTCCCTGCACAGGGAAGCGTATGCTGCAGCCTAAGCAAGGAGCCACACGCGCTGGGGAGCTCAGCAGCACAGCCACTGCTGGGGCTGCGTTGCATGCCCTCAATGGGCAGCCAAACTAAAATGCAGAGATGCTCACCCAGAAATCCAATGTCGGCTGCCCTAGGTGTGTTACAGCATCCTTCTCCATTCAGTAAGCATTTTAGTCAACATACATATTTCTGGAAAATATTGATTACTATGCATTACAGAATTTTTCATTAAGCTTATCTAAGTCTCGCAGATACCGTGTGAGTGATAAAAGACCTGAGCTTTGAAATTGGATATGTCTGCACCAAGAAAAAGATGGATCTGTCCTAAGAGGATTGTGACTTACAGGGATGAAGTTACCCTTGTTATATCCTATTCTTTACATGAGCACAGCTGCAAAGCAGAGGATAACACTTCTTAAAATGCTGAAGTGACTTGAGACTCCACGTTTGATTCTCAGAAGTGACTTGAGCTACTCATGTCCTTGTAAGCTTCAGCCTTGCAACTATGATCAAGTTTAAAAGGGGTAAACAGGGGAAATAAAAGCTCTAATAAAAGCCACCACCTCAGCTAAAGCTCTTCTTATCTTTTCCAAGTCCTGACAGTACTAATGCTGAGTTAAATGCACTAGATGTGGTAATGCAGGGTCCTCATTTCATTCCTTTCCTTCTCAGGGTGGAGGACAACTATCATCACTCTATACTTTGTGTCACGGAGTCCCCCTTGACCAGGTGCCCATCTCTTTGGTCCAGACAGAAGAACAAGTGCAGCCTGACTTGGCCTCCACTGCTGTGAAGGTCTTATTATTCAGATAAACCCATAATTATAAAATGTTTATAAAAGCTTTTCAGCCACTCCTTTAGCTGTAAGAGGAGAAAGAGACATTGAACAAGCCAGCAGGATGAAAGGGTTGCCGTTCCCTAGGGACCGCCTGGTGCAGTGAGCACAGCCACGGTGCCGGTGGCTGCTCCTTTCACCATACACTTTCCTGAATGGGAAAAACACATGAGTCCTGCCCTAGAGCCAGAAATTGTCCTGAGCATTTCTAAGACCACCCCAGGAGCCCCTGTTCAGCAATGACCGCCTGCCAAAGCAGGGCTTCAGCCACCGATTGTGTGAAATGGGGTGTCAAACAACTTTTTTGCTAGAGCCATAACCAGGCCATTTAAGTAATAAAATAAACATTGATTCATTTCAAATGCTATTATCTAGGAGGAGAGGCATTAAATCTCCTCTGGAGCCTCCTGGAGAAATATCTAGCACATTTGCTATTATCTCATGGTGTTGTTTCCTGAAGCTCCTGTTTTCTCTGTGAAGATCCCTGTTTTATCATCCCTGAGATAGCTACCACGCAGCCTCCCTTACCCTCCATCCTCTGCATAATGTCATTTAAACTACACTGGCATTCCCAAAAGACTGAAGCTTGAGCTTTTACTGAGATTTTAATTCAAAGCAAACATAGAGGTAGTAATCTCTAAGCCATGAGCTGATGCTGTTAAGTATGGTATAAAATGCAGAAATGTCATCTCTGTGCCTCTCCTTCCATTTAGAAGCACCAAAACACTTCTCTTTCAGCAATAAATGCTATTTAACGAATTACTAAGATTTTATATGTTCTGTTTGGCAAAGAGGATTAATTATTCTTCCTGCTTAGTTTCTATTCAGGCAATAAATCAAATGACATTAAGCTAGTTTGCTCTTCCCTGTTTAGTTTAAAAGAAAAAAGAGGTATCTCTGTTTGTTTTTCACATACAATGCCGAGATGATTCATGTTAAGACAATTTGAAGCAATGTCAAATTAAGTGTTTCAGTAGGGGTTTTTGTTCCATTAAAACCTGGTTTCTGTTTCCTTAACACCTGGCTGCTGCAAACCAATGCTTTTTTGGTATCTCCCAGTATGTTTAATTTATTTAACAGGGTGCTTTCAAAGCAGTTCTAGAGTCGTATGCACTTTCTTAAAATAAATGGGATTGGTGGTGTTGGGTCACAGCTGATGGTCGAAGTTCTCTCAGGGTGTTCACTGATATTACAGCTCCAGCTGGCAACGAGTCCAAAGGCCAAATGAATTCCAGCTCTCTTTCTACTCGTAAGTGCAGTCCAGGCTGAGGGCGCTTAGAAGAGCAGCACACAGAATTGTGTCTTTATATTGATGTTCTGGTGTTAGGAGGGACGGAGGGGATGGGGGAGAAAAAGAAAAAAGTTTTAAGTTCCTTCTGCAGGGCCAGGAGAGCCTGATTTCATGCAAATTAAAGTCAGTGAGAGCTTGAACTCTTTATTCTATGGGTTGTGTTTTGTGAAGGACTTGCTGAGAAGGTTCCCTGCAGACAGCATCCAGTAATCTGCTCGCTAAGGTTCAAAGGCCCATTAGATCTGCAAAACAGTTTCTCTTGCGATTTCTTTGTCTTCCTGCTCATTGGTAGTCATGAGGGAGGCAGTGCGGTCTGTTCTGGTGTCCCAGGTAAAACATGTAAAACCACATCAAAAGAGAAAAGAAACTGGTCGAGAAATTACAAGAAGGAAAAAAAAAAAAAAGAAATCATCTGTAAAGCTGTAGTAAGATCTGTAGCACTCACATCTCCTCTCCTTCTCTTGGGGATCATTGCAAAAACCCCTATGCAACCCCAAACCCCTTATGTGGGAGGTCAGTGGGTGCAGAGAGGAGGGCTGAGCCCCTGCCTGCTGCCTCCCGTGCTGAAAGGGCCACTTTTGCTCTGGCCCCACCATCCTCCTCGACACCTTCCTGAAACCCGAGGGCTGCTGCACCATCCCTGACAAGGCTCGGCACCCCGGGAGCTCCCTTCCCGGAATGGGTGCCCTGTGGAGAAGCAGGTCTGGGGCCACCCGTGCGGCGTGGAAACATGCCTGGGGCTCTCCTGTGGGCACTGCGCTCTGGGGGGATTTCTTCTTGCCTAAACAAATGTCACTCAGAATTGAAGAACTGTTTGGTCTCTGAGTATGGGAAAACAGGACAGACAGAGGTTATTTTGGCTCATGGAGATCATTCACGCTCGTGAAATTTAGTCCCTTTAACAGGTTCTGGTAGTTTAATCTGTTTCTTATCCCACTGGTCTTCCAAATAGAAAAATGCTAACAATATGTCTTACTTAAGCCTTTCAAGTGATCCTTGTGAAACACTTTCATTTGCAGTGTAATGAGAACTATCAGGTATTATTGTTAAGGGCTGCTTCAGTCCTAGCTGGATACCAATTCACCTCTCGAGCTTGAAGAATAGTGTATTTCACTCCACATCATTTGTTCATATACGAAGAACAGACTTTGAAATACTCCTTTTTTGTTTAGTTGGAAGGATTGACACTAGAAAAGCTCATTTCATGAAATAAGTAGTTCTTGAAGTGATGGGTGACAAAGGGATATGCTTTAAAGTGAACAGCAACACAATTCTCTAGTTATCAAGCCTGCAACGTTAGGTCTATTCACAGAATGCTGGAACGGCTGGAGTCAAACTCCCATGCAATCTCTTTCAGGCAGACTGTGCTCACTCCAGCATACTTGCCAAATACATGTTAGGCAATCTGCAAAGAAAATATATATCACTTAACCTCTCTTTCTCAGTTTCTGCCTCTCTAAATCAGGGAAATTATTTGTGTTGCATACACTGGTCATAATGCATTTATAGCTATATGTAGGGCAACAGTATTACCTCTATTCTGTACATTAGGAAACTGTCTCAGAAATGCAGAACAGTTAAGTTTCTTCCAAGGGGAGACTTCTGGGGTCAGCCAGGACGGTTCACAAGGTAGCAAGTTGTCAAGCTCTCCTGATCTCCGTTGCTTCATCTTTTGGTTTTGGTTGTTTGGTTTCATTTTTAAATGAATAATAAATCACATCTCTTGTGTCTTCTATGCTTAGTTCCTAGCTTTGCAAGCAAAATTCCGTGCTCGCCCAAAGAACAACTGTAGCACCGCAAGTCAACATTGCTGCCCCGTAATCCTCTAGCTAACGCTGCTACAAAAACCAAGTGATGAGAGCCAGGCTGGGGAAGCTGTCGTGGTGAAAAGGGGACAAAAATTAAAGCTGCCCTCCCCTGGCAGAATCCCAGCTGGAATGCAGCACTGCAAACACCATCTGCTCTCTCCTGCAAATAAGCCCTTGCAGGGCGCGGTGGGCCTGCCTGTCGAGGAGGAGGGAAATTCTACCCCTGTGCATCATGGCCCCTGTGGATTTGGGCTCAGCCTTTGCTAGTAAGTGCAAACTATTATTAACTCTAAGTCACGTAACTGAGTCTAGACCTCGACCCTAGTTAGCTCCTCTCTCAGTTTGTGACCATCCAATGATATCAACAAATCTTTTCTTTTTTTGCAGGTTTTTTAAGTTTTTTGATTTTATTTTTAAAACAAATGTCACTCTCAGATATTTGCTAGGCATTTAAAAAAACAAAAAACCCAGCCCCCCCCCCCCCCCCCCGCTAAACTCTCTCCAAAATTTTATAGGAAGGGTTTTGGAAAGATGTGAAACTGCCACAGGACTTCTGTTAGTGTATAAAAAAACCAGCTTCAGTGTCTCAGTTCCTCGCACCTCTGAGAGAAACTTCCATTACAGAAATATCATCCAGATCTTAGAATGATGTCTGCAAGTGACTACTGATTCCTGAAAGCTTCCTTGCAGTCATCTCTATAAAGACAGAGAAATTCAGGGGTTACAATAAGTTTGTATGTTTCTTTAGGAAGCACAGCTAGGAGTGACGCACTGTTAGTGTCTCCACTTCTGTTGAGGAAAGGTGGACAGCTGATTGTAATATGCTTGTTAAGGAAAAAAAAGTTGGTGTTACTGATGAACTGCTGCTTGAAATTCATTTAAGCAGTTGATGAAGCAGATCCTGTGGCATTTCAGTTAAGTATCTGAAACTGGTACAGTGGTAGCTCCTTTGACCTTGAGGCTCATGTTCTAAGGTTTCTCCATACAGGGTCCTCCCATACTCAAGCTCTGTCCTGGACAGACACTAAATGTCCCTCTGTATTTTATGGCTAGAGACTTCTACATTTTTTCTTTGTCCATCACTGAAATAACTGGGTGTTTTGATTAACAAGTCATACTTCTAGTTTTAATATGCACTCAAGCGTGCTCTCCTGTTTTTTCCAATTATGTATTGAAGAAACATCATCTTCCTAAGTAATTTAGTCAGTGACTAGGGATTCTCAAGCCCTTCTCTGATTTCCAAAAATCATATTAAGTGCTGCCTCTTGTGTAATGAATAAGTACTTATCTCTCTTGCCTCGTATTCTTCCCAACCTGAGAACAGGCTCTGCTCTTTTGTCCCTTCTAATCTCAGGCTATCAGGAAAGCTTCTATTACTTCAAGGCTGATATCACTTGAAGTACCTTGGCTTAATCCCATTTCCCTAAAGATTTAAGGGATTTTTCTTCTTGGATCTGAAAAAATATAGTTATTTTAAAATAATTTGACATTAAAGCCCAGCTAAAAACTCTGCCCTGTTTCTCCTCTTTAAAGCTAATGGATAAGAAAGGCTCATTTAGCAAAAAATACTACGCCCCAAATTGCCATTTCATTAAGTGAGTTCTAATTCCATTATTATCATTGCTATTAAAATTTGAGGAAGACAGGAAGATTTATCAATAACTAAAAGAAAATCACTACATCCAGGCTATAACATTTTGGGTGGTAGAAGGAGAGATTGAAGATGTATGAGTAAAAAAGCTATTGGCATCAACAAAAACCCAAAGGTCAAACAGGTCATTAATAATAGATTATTATAGATTATTATTATTATTATCTATTGGTACAGATTAATCATAGATAATTATTATTATCTGTTACTATTGAATACTATATATTATTAGCTAAAAGATAATTTGCCATCTTCATGGAAGGAATTCACAATATACCTACATTTATATTAAGCTATCTAGGTCTTGTTCCTTAAATTCAGTCAGTTTTATGAATTCAGTTCAACCTCTTTCTTAAAGTGCTTTGCACCTGTTTTCTATCATTATTTTTGCTGGCATGGGGAAGTCCCTTTAAAATTTCATGTATGCATTTAAATCAGGGTTCTATTATTCTTCAGGGTTGTATAATTTAACAAAACTGTTCTTTTTTTATCAGTATTTTTAAAAGTATTTTAACATCTTATTCAGTGGTATAATTGCCTATTAAATTCTCTACCAGAGTTAAAAACTACTGCATGCTGTAAATTGTCCCATGAAGATTTCTTTACGTGTTACATCTTTCTCTTTACTGGAGTGCATGAGTCCTAGGTGCACATAGTTCTTCCACTCTGACATTTAACAGGAGCAGCATAATTTACCCAGGTTGCACAGTACCATTTTAAAGAGAAACTAAACAAAGAGCCTGATTCTTCTGAAGTGCTGCTGTGTGCTCTGTAGCCCTAGCCAAAGTCAACGAGAGCTATACTAAATCTGCGCTTCTGATTCAGACCACAAACTTTGATACTCTGCTAAAAATACATGGCGCATGCACGACACTTCTGACCAAGCCAGCAGATACAGTGCCATGTCTCTGAAGAGCTGTATAGCAGTGAAGCAGGGTGCAGAAGTAGCAAAAACCAGCCAGGTCCCCATCCTGTGCATGCGTGGGCATGTCATGAGTTTTACTCACACCCGTGGTTTCATTGACGCTCTTGTGAGATTACTCATATATAATTGTTTAAACACGTGTACGTTTTAGAAAGGTGACTAACTTGGATTTCAAAATTGCCAAGAGGAACATATTGGGTGAAAAAAATACCTGCTATGAAATCGTTGTGGAACTGTTTTGAAAGTTTTATGCTATATTTTCTTGGCTTTGATAATGGATGTTAGGAGAAAGCACAGCATAGTCCCCTATAAAATAGAGGGTTGGGGTTTTTAAAAGATACTTTTCTATGTTAAAATTACCAAAATGAAGAAATAAAGTTAAGAGAAAACTTTTAACAATAAGAAGGACATATTTTGGCAAAACCAAAATTTTCAAGGAAAAAGTTTCCTCAAGCCTCTGTGATTCGCAGAGACTGTTACAATAGGATTTTGATATGCACTAGAAAAAGTAGAATTATTAATTATGTATCTGGTTTAAACAATTATCATTTTACAGCTTACATCTGAAGGTGGTTTTTTTTTTTTTTAGAGGCTTGATATGTACCGACATATATATTTGGTCACATACTAAAGCATTTTTTAAATTAAAAATAAGATTGCTCACGCCACCTGCTCCTTAGCACTTTTCAAATGATTATTCACAATATATGGTAACCATATTAGTTCACCATTCTTAGGTCCTTTAGCTCCTACGCGTTATCATTCTTCTAAGGTTTTGAGTTAATTCCCTTCGATTACTGTATACGTCTCAATTATTTTGTGAATGCATTTTGTCTCTCTAGCAGGTCCTTACCGTCAGCGCAGTCCCATGGTGTAAATTATCCTGCCTAAAAGCAGCCTTCGTGAAAGCAGTCCGCACCTTGCTGGATGTCATTCCCCTGATGTTTAAGTCCTGCCTGGGAACGCTACTTCTACTTCCCATGGTAGATGGCATCTCTTGCGGCTTTTTCGTAGATCTGGAGGAGAGCTACGATGGGATTGATAACGTTGGGGGATTTGGGGGGTTTGGGGTTTTTTTGTGGCAGTGGGTTTTGGGCAGTGGCCTGAACCAGTCGTCTTCTAAAGGAACCTGCTGGTGTTTCCGTGTAGTGTTCGCGAGAAGGAGGAGATCTCTATTTTCTCCCGTCTCTCCGAGGCACCAAAGCGGCGCTCAGACCACCACCCGCTGGTGCCGGCCGACAAGCGCAGGGCACGGCGGGGCCCCCCGCTGCTCCTCGCCCACCCAGGGAGCGCCTCTTGCCCCAGCCTTGCCTTACGCCCCCTATTCAGGCGCGGAAACTCCACTTCAGCCTTCTCCCAAGCAGAGAAGGCATCTGATATCCTATTTCCATCTAGTTGGGTGCAGCTGGTGGCTCGGCCCCTGTGGGAGTGTTTCTTTCACAAGCTCCATTAGGCTCCTTTCCTTGTGGCTCGTTTGGTCCCCACCAGTCTTTCCAAGTATAAGCTGGCTTCAAACACAATAAGTGCTTTCCTGTTACATAGACTTCCATCCCCCAAAAGTTCCTGGGTTTCCCAGGCACCTGCTGTAATTCAATCTGTCTTGGTGGCAACCAGAAGCGTCCATGAACAAAATGCTATTTGGCAGGCGAGGGCAAACAGGTGTCCTATAGTATGAAGAAGCACATGTTCCGGCCCTCTCGTAGCCCCCTGCGCCTGAATAGATTGGTGCTCTGTGAAGCATAGGGCTGAAATCAGACCCATATTGCGGAACAGTAAGGCATAGGTGTTCAGACAGTATTAACGAGGCTAGACAGTAAGTTTGGGAAATAACAATAACGAGTAATAATATCCGTTTTGTAGCTCTGACTGGCAAAGAAGCCTACATTTCCTCACCTAGAGTGATGGAAAAGCCACAGGGAAGGTGAACAAACCAACTTTCGTGTATGTGGTAGGGCAACGCCACGTGAAACGTAGAACTGGATCTTCTACTTCATTACAAGGCAATGAACCTCTTTCAGCACTGAGTTCACACTGAGCTTTTGGCTCTGGTTACTGTATTGGCAACAGAGTTGTGCGCAAGCTACAGGCGGCTCCAGGGAAATAGCAGGAAAGCCCCCCGAATGTATGAATTAGAGTTGTCCAGATGGGGCATAACGCAGGCTGTGTAAGCATCTGATGATCAAGGCAGGAGACAGTGATTCATATCTTGGAGCTATTCCTAGAATTATTGTGGGGAAGCTCAACAGTGTGGTCCTGTGACCCTCAAAGCTCTGGAGAGGTGTTAAAACAAAGATCAGGAAATTTCATGAAAGGGGAAAAAATAAAGTTACTTTTGCAGGAAAGCACCTGTGAAAACAGGCAGGACTTTAAAGGAATGTTTGTCCCTGTTAATACTCCTACTTTGTCAACATCTTAAAAGAGGTATTTAGCACCCTGACCTTAAAACACGGCACGTGTTTCAGCAAGAGCTATTGCTGAGATTTCAGGAACAAGACTATCCCTCTGCTACCTTGGTATTAAGGATACTAAGTCACAGGAAACATTCTGGTGCTCAACAGAAACATGTATTTACAAAACAAATTGCCATGGGGATGCACAATAAACATAGTTGTGGAAAAGTTAAAACAAGGCTAAGATAAACACCTTGATTATATGTTATATTCACAATCTCTAATAAATGGGCAGTGGAGAGGAAAGAAAAAAAAAAAAGAAAAAAAAAGCTACTGGGAAAGATCAAAGTACTTCCTGCAAGTTCATGCAGGTAATCATACAGTCACTACCTTGAAATTGTAGACCCTGGATGTGGTCCCATAATAGATTGGCTCTAAGAACCCAGCCCAAAAGGAATAACCTGCGTGTGTAGAGAAAAACATTAGTCTACACTACAAAATGTAGCAGAGATGGTTAGTTACTGGCAGAAGACCTCAGAGACCTCTTTTTTTTTTTTAAATATCTACTTTATTTGTAGCAGAATGGATTTCACTATAAAACAATACCGTTGCTTCAGTGCTCTAGACTAGACAAAAATCATTCCACTGTAATCTGCCCTACAATTGTTAAAATATAGATATTTCTACAGGTAGGGAATAATGACGTGGCCAGGTTTTGTCAGGTAAAGAAACTTTAGGGAAAGAAATTAATAACTAGCAAGGTAACATTGCCATAAAATTGGTCCCACTTAAGGTATCTTCAAACCATGGTTAGAACCAGCTCTGAGGAAGTGATACACGGATGGCATCGCTAACACCAGTGCTCAAACTCCCGCCAAGCGGCAGGCACGTGTGGTGTTGTCCCACTGATGTTGCGAAGGAGCCTGCCTCGGTGTGCTGTTCTGCTGGAGAAGAGGAGGGGTACACGCGCAGCCGCTGCTGACAGCCCAGGCACGCAAGGGCAAACTCAAGGTCTGCCTCCGGCCAGATGGTGGTTCTGTCCCTAACCCTTTTCACAGGTTGGGAGGGGTGTATTTAAATAAAAGCTGGTGTTTCTTAGCAAAAGCCAGTGCTTGCCATCCCTTTTCTAGGTGTAAGAACCCACAACCATTGTCTAACTTTTGCTGAGAATTAGACACCTAATGAAGAATTTACACCATGTCCTCTACTATTTACTTTATCTTAGCTTCTCTCTGGCTGGTTTTTCAGCACTGGCATGTGAGCAGAACCTCCTGCAGAAGCAGTGCTGCTTGCTGTGTTTTGCAGGCTGGCCACAAACTCGTTACTGATGGGCACCTGTGCTCTGGGGCACAGGGCCAGCCAACTTGAGAGCAGGCACTGCTCAGTCCTGACAGATGGGGATTAACGTCCCTGGCCATTAGATCGTGTAATCTATACGTATCAAGTGTTCGGGACAAGATTCCCAGCCGGGGCCATCCTAGCTGCGGTCCATACTGAATTTCTGCTGTTCCCTTTAGGAGACTGTGCTGTCACTAATCTGGTCCCAACCTGGTTTTCTGAAAAATTGGGAGTTTTCAGACAAGCCTGACTGCCTTGCAAGTTTGTAATGTGAGGCAGTAGGGCAGCATGGTGGGCAGGGAGGTCTTACAACTAATTTGGGACCTAGGGGCAGAAATGCTCTAGCTGGTAGGAGAGGAACTCACTGCGGTGTCCCTTCTCAGAGGTCACAGCTCTAGGGGTGCTCAGGGCTTCCCCCTGCTTGCTGATTCCAGCTCTGCAGTGGGGAATTATGAAAAAAGTCACCCCAGGCCAAGTTGCAGAGGCTGAGTTGCATGCTCCAGGGAGAACATGAGCCAGAGGTACAGCTTTTGTAGAGAAAGGATAGCAGGCTAGAGACAAGTTCATATTTATTTGTTGCTTTGATTTAGGCTTCTGTCAGAACAAGATCAGATATGCTAGGGCTCATCTTCAAGACTGTAGAAATGTGTGCAAAGCTTATTAATTGATAAAAAATGAATAGGTCACAAGTAGGACAAATAGAAACCAGGGTGGATCAAATCATCTGCTTAAAGTATATTGCAAAGCATAAATGACAGTGCTAAAATATCAGTGCATGTCAGATATTAGCTAACCACATGGTATTTGTTATGATTGTAAAAAATTCCTGATACGTGAACTCAACTTGTTTTAAAGAGAGAAAGAGTTGAAAAAAGAAAAGATTTGTTCTCTTTCTTTAGCTCTGTTCTTTTTCTGACATAACATTTGCAGTCTTATTTTTATCTTTTGCTATTAGGACTTAAAATATGGGTCTTACAGACCCTGGGAGTCCTGCTGCTGACCACTAGCAGTAGCAGATCTGGCTTTTAATATCGTAATCATTAGCAATGAACTGGTAACTGCTGAACTTGGCACACAATAATCTAACAATGGCAGTCACAGAGTAGAAATGAAATTGTTCTGTTTTCTTTTGAAGGAACCTGGATATTTTCTCAAGATGTATTTTCTGTCAACAGCTTACAAATGTTTTGTGAGAACTGACCTATGCAATATACAGCATGTCATCTTAGAAAATGCTTATAGAGCCATTACCAAGTTCCCACGTAGAACATGGCAATCAGAATTTGCTCAATTTTTAGGTAAAAAATAGATGGATAAAGCTGTTCTGGATATACAAGGAAACCTCAGTTTTGTGCAAAATGCACACTGGAATCTAGGCTATAATTTTCCATTTTGTCTGGCCTTCCCCACCAAGGCACAGGCTGCACCTTTTGCTGTGTGTAGTGTTCAAAGACTAACCAGTTCTTGTGGTTTTGTAGTATTTCTGCTTATTCAACTTACTCTTTGTAATATTCTTGGCCCAGGAGGAAATAACAAAACCACCACTTTCTAGTAGTCCGTTCCTGGAAGACTTGTAGCCCAGTTTTTCAGTTTAATAGCTCAGTCCTACATGAGCAAAACTCAATGTTTTTTCTGATGTTTGTGTCTGTAGTACGAGACCATCCCCAGGGTGGGTTAAGCATTGTGAACTTCTGAGCCTTCTCAGGTTTGCTCATTTGTGATATGAAAGAGTATCTTGCTTAGTGAGATTCTAGGTCTTACGAGGGAATTACAGCTAATGGAAATCTAATTCAGAGTTCTACTTATTGCTATGTCTGCATAATTCTTATCAAAATTTGAAAGAGTTAAAGATTTAAATGGCTGAAGGAATTTGGAGCAGTATTAGTTATCACATCTCTCTTCTCTTGGATGCAGAGGAGAGAGAGCATTTTCTTCTGACCTAATTCCTCAAGCAGTTGAAAGTCATCAGGAGAAGCACAGGCTAGTATTGCCTTCACTGTGTACGCTTATAGTTTGGTAGAACAGCACCCATTCCTTTATATAGTAAAGGCAGAAATAAAATAAATTTATGTCCACCTTTGAAAATGTTGAAAGCCAAGTTTTAATTCTGTTAATACATCAAGAATAAAGAAATAAATATTCCCTCACAAACTGCTAACTTTGAAATTTTGACCCCAATGCTGGCACATTTCTCAAGATGAAAACATAACCCAGAATTTTTTGAGAGAGAAATTTTGATCATCCTTGACTGCAAGTCTGCATTATGATCTTACTTTGACATAAATGGGTATTGCGGGAGTTCTTTTATGAAATAATACAGCATTTCTCTCAAGAAATAAGATGGGAATCTGGGCCAGTCTGTCAAAATAACAGTTATTTGAGTACACGGCACCTTATAGATACAACTTGATTTCTCAGAGCTACTACTACAGTTTCGTTCTGAGTACAGGAAAATATCGTTGCATCTCAGATGTTGGCTAAGCACAAATTATTAGCAAATACCGCCTCTACTATCCCTTGATCAAAAGAAATGGAAACAGTCTGTGCCTCAGACCGACCCATCTGGACTTCATCCCTGTCTAACTTTGAGTCTTACCTAGTGAGCTAGAGATGAAACTTTGGTTTGTCCCCGAGCCACCCCTGCTGTCTGTGCCATTGTCTCTAGCTGGGTTAGCTGCTGTCATCCCCCTGGCCAGTAGCAGGCCCTTCTCGTGGCTTTCCAGTTACAGGGGGCTGGCAGCAGTGGGTTATTTATGGCCTCTTTGGTGCGTGGTTCTAGGAGGGAGACGTGGTAGCAAACAGCTGTGCCCTCAACTTTTTGAGTTCAGCAGAACTGCGTGGAAATGGAACAACCCTTATCATTTGCTTTTATTAAAGTGTTTTGGTAGGTCAAATACACACGGTAGGGTTCCCAGGCTTGAATGCCTGTTGGAAGAGAAGAGAGGAAACAAGTTGGGGCTGATACTTTCTGCAGTCTGCACTCACACGTGCTTATTCTGACCAAGAATATAAATGTTGCTATCAGTGCTATGTGCTGACGTCTTCTGGTGCAGAGGTCACTCTAGAAGTAGTTCAAAATCATGTTTGGAGGTATTTATGGTTTCAGTTCAGTAAGAAACATTCTATAGACAGTTTCCTTATCAGCACAAGCAAAAAAACCTACCAGCTGCATCTGTTGGACTATGCAAAGGTTCACAATGACTCTTCCAGTTTGATGTAGACAAACTCAGTAGCTGCCATGGGCAGCAGTGGCCAACCTGCAGCTCCTGAACCACTCATCGGTCGTATACCAGTCACGTAGCTTACATGCTATATGACCATATGATGTGGCTTATTGAAAGGCTGCGCTCTCCCAGGAGGAGTGCAGTCTGCCGTGCAATCCAGAGCACAGGATCCGTGGCAGGCAGTGAGGTTGGAGGGGCTTCCGAAGCCAGTATCACCAGTTCACCAGTAGGTCCGGGTATTAGCAGCTATCACAGCCCCTCCTCTTCCCTTCACTTTTCCAACAGATATCGCATGTGGTATGACAAGTTTATAGCTCTTTGCAATGTGATTTTGGAAGGTGAGTTATGATCGGAAAGTTTGGTCTCTCTTACATAGTGTTTGAGAAATTATAATTTTGTCGGAGAGTGAATTGTTTTGTTTGAAGTTCTGCCGAAGGTTAGGGCTTTGTTGGGTCAGACTTACTCCCTGAGGGGAGTTTTTGATGCAAGTTAGCTTTAGGAAACTAAAAGTATGTATTTTTCACGCTACTGTTAAATGTCTGAAGCTTACTGAAGTATGGTTGTTAATAGTACAGTTCTGGATGCAATATAAATATGGCTATGGGAAGTTTTCAAATTGATGCTTGGAAGTGTTTGAAAACTTGTGATATTATTACAGAACAGGTTTATGAATTTCTAAAATCTGTGTTTTAACCCCATCATCCTGAGCAAATAATGCAAAATAGTTCCAAATTAAGAAAATTTAGATGCTAACCAACCTTTATTGGTTTTGTTATTTCTCTTTCTTTCAAGGAGATGAAAAGATATTAAATCTCATGAAATATTAAAACATGGATGTTGAAATGAAAAAGTTAAGAAATGCACTCATTGAATTTCCAAAAGCTACATTTTGTCATCCTTTGTGTTCTATGGCATGTTTTTTTCACAACCGGATTATTTAGCTAGATACTTAAGAAAGTATAAATAGAAAATACTTCTTTGTATGCAACTTGAACAAATAAGGTTCTAGGAATCTTCATATTGCCATTTTGTGAATTTGTTTGATATTTAGATTTAATGTAACGTTAATTCAAAGTTGTCTTTCATTTCATTAGAAAGGCTAAAGTTTTGTGAGGGAGGAAGCTCCTGTGTATATGAGAGTATGCATGTGTGCTTCAGGGTGCCAAGTGTCCTTGAGACATTCCTGAACACATTTTTTCTCAGCCAGTAAGTTCTGCGCTATATCTGCCTATTTGGAATAAGGTCTCATTATGGATACTTTCTACCCTGTTACACGGATTCCTACACTGGACACAGTGTCATGTTGTTGTTGCTAAATGTAATTACTAATAGGAAAGGCCAGTCAGTAAGAGAAATAAAACCTGGTTTGTGAAGTTAGCTAATAGGATCTTTTTTTAATATATGTGTGAGATGTTGTGGATATTAGCTCGTAGGGTTTATGCTTATTTCAATGGTCCCTTAAGAACATCTTTGTAAATTTAAAAAGTTTATCTTCTGAAACAGTGGATTGCCTCAGTATCTCAGCAGCTTGTACATAGTCTTACCCTTTTGCCATCTGGCTGCACCTTGAACACACTACCTCAAAAAACAACTCTAGCCTTGACTTCAATCATTTCAAGTCAGATCGGTAGTTTCTGCATTTGCAAAAGGTCACAAAAACCCTAAGTGTCAAACTAAAATGAATTTACAGAAAAATATATTTATGGAGTTTGATTCAAAAAGAAAAAGTTTTTCCCTGGTATGAAATTCTCTGGTTTTATAATGAAGATAACTTCTTAATATTATTTAAGTAATATTTCCTAGAGGGAAAAAAATATTAAATTTAATGCTTTTATATTAATGTGTAAAACATATATATACATATATAATTATCATAGAGGGCACATGAATAACTGATAGTGGCTTCTGAGCACAGAATAAAAAAGCAACTTAATTTAAAAAGTCAACATCGCAAATAGACAATACTTATTTCACCAGATGGGGTTTTTTTCCTAGTCCAAATTCCTAGGATGACTGTTAGCAATCTTGTTACATTATTTGACTATCTCTCAAATTCAAAGATACTTAAGCTAATATATTGTAAGGGTTTTATCAGTGCCATCACAGTCTGTTAAGTCAGTGCTAGTGCTCCACAGAGCAATAACAGTGTATGTTAAAAATCTGTGGGAAATTTTCAGAAGGGACATAGAATCTTTCTGAGGAAATATAAAAGTGCATCTGTGCATACAGGACATATATAGTTAGTAGCATAAAGTCTTATAGAAAGGAACGTATTTGCAACTTCTAGAAGTACAATAATGACAAGGCTACTTCAACTCTCTGTATCATTATAGTCTAGTCAGAATTGGAGTTTTAAAAATAATTCTCTTCTGCTGAGACCATATAAATGGTTCGCAATGCAAGTTTGTGATTCAGAAGATTTGCAGCCAGGTGAGAAAACCTTTGAAGGGATAGGATCAAAACAGCTTCCATGGTCATGCTGAATGCTTGTAGTCTTTAGTGGTAAAAGGAACCTATGTAAAAAAATGCATATTTAATTTACTGTTCATGTAGGGGTTTTTTTAGTTGTTTTATGGTGGGGGGGGTGTCTTTTTTTAACTGTAAGAAACATGGGAAAAGGAAGTCTTAAAATTTTGTTCATCCCAGATCTGCTAATTAAAATTTACTTTTAAAGCATTTTTTCAGATCTTCCTTCAAGCAAAACATACATCATGTTTGCTTATGCGAGCTCTCCTGTGTGATGCTGTTGAGAGGCTAAATAAGCCAACATGCTTATTTGAAAACTAGGAGAGCTTGTGAGAAGGTCTCCTTCATGTGACAGCTGAACTCAATGAGTTCTGAATTTTTTTTCAAGGATGTTTCTTGTCTGGTCCTTGTACAATGCTTTGCCTGAGGTGTCACACCCCACATTTCAATAAGTAGCTAATTCCCAAACTATGCCTAGATGGACAAATGCTGAATTACTAACAGTCTTTGGAGGATGGGCGTCACTACCATACTTCAGGACTAAGGGATGGAAAATAGTCAATTGATTTCTTCTTAGGCTAAGTGTTTGCAGATTGACTAGTGATGGCCAAAGTGATAACCGATGACATGAAAGTGAAACAAGGACAGGAAGAGAGAAATGTTAGTAAGAACAGCCTTTGGTTAGTTGTGGGGGTGGCATCCTCAGCATGGAGCTGGAGGGCAGAAATGGACACAGGGCACAGAGAAGTATCTCTCTGTTCTCATCTTACCGCTTTCCAGAGTCAAAAATCTTCATATTTTAAAACTTGCCTCTGACTCACATTTTCATGGATTACTGGGGGAGAAAAGATTTTAGAATGTAACCCTGCAAAAAAGTACCACTGAGGACAGCAGATGTCATGATCCTTTTCCTCTGCTGTTGAACAGGCTGCTTTTAATGGCAGTCAGGATGCAGCAGAGCTTCTTTTAGTGACAGATTTGGCTGCCACATGAAGTATGTTACACTTTTGTTTGTATACCAGGAAGCTAGCTGAAGTTCCCAAGATCACACTATAAATCTCCCAAATATATTTTCCGTTATAAGTTAAGCAAATTAATACAATACTCTTCCATGAATATTTATTGGCTCTCAAGAGACATGGAAGAAAGATATCTATAAACCTGGAGCAATGTGTGTTTTTAGTTAAAGAACCAGTTCTACTTTGCTTGTGTTTTTCTTGCCCAAGAGATCCAGGTCTATTTTCTTATCTGGAAATAAGAAAAAAGACAAGATACAGCAGACTTAAAGGTCTAAAGGTCTGAATATGCAGGAATTTCATTTTTATCTTCAAAATCTGTTTTTGCACTGTATCTGCTTGGTCTATATATATATAAATTAATACAAATAAGAGAAAAATTGGTTTACTAATTATTTGATTTCATTTTATTTTGCCCATTTTCATTTTTTCTAAAATACAGTTAACAACAAAAGTGGCACTGCGATCCTTAGCTGATAAACAAGAAGCTGCTGCTAAGTCTATAAAAGCAGCATTCAGAATATTGTATGACAGCTTCTCTTGATTATTTATTTTCCCCTTTCAGGTGCACTAGTATGTCTTAAACTGTGTCTCTGGGAGTTTTTATAAAACTGAAGTTAATTAAGAGGCACATACAACTGTGATACTGGAGTAAAACCCAGAAAACCTGAAGGACAGCTACACTGTCATGAATGACAATTTTCAGAGGACTGTCAATCAATTTAAGCCACAGATGGGTAGTATTTTTTCAAGAAAAAGCAAGGCTTAAAAACAAACCAAAAAACCTAACCTGAATAGAAATGCTTTCCCTACTGAAACGGTTACTGCACTTGTCTTTGATTTGAGGTTGAAACAGTCTCCCAGAGTTTTGGAATCCTGGTGGCACTGTGCTAGTGGAAAAAGACTCACACAAAAAAAAAGGAAAAAAGAAAAAGCAAAAATAACGTAAACCAAAGTTGAAATAGAAAAGTGAATAGTCTAGGATTGCTGTCCAAACTGAGCGAGCTGCAAGGAGGAAAGGCTGCCAACACAGGAGAAAAAAACCTCATGCTGTTTTTCCTTGACAGTATTCCTTTAATATAAACTAAAACTATCTCAGTTCTTGACTGAGTAGTTTCTAAAATGCGTCACTCAAGCTCGACAAACTCTAATAAATTCTAGTATAAGCACAGGGCTGCACAGTCTACTGCAGAGAAGTTACGGATAGTGCATTTTTCTGTTACTAATTCCCTCCTCGGATCAGGTTGTTCAAAGCCCCAGGTCAGATGTGACTTTGAACAACCTGATACAGTGAAAGATGTCCCTGCCTACAGTAGGGGGGGTGGAGAGGATTTTTAAGGGTCCTTTCCAACCCAGACCGTTCTGTGATTCTACTTTTAATGCTGCCTTACCAATCTGCTGGAGGTATTTGCGTTACTATACAGGAAAAACATGAAAATCTGGGGTTGCAGACAGTTGTACAAGATCTCTTTACCAGTTTACCCTGCTGAAGGTCAAATATTCATAAATGCCAGAATGGAGCCTGTGACAAGTCCAAACTTCAGGTATAAGGTTCCCAATGCGCCAGGAAATATTTTACTTCACGCAACCACTAAATGAATTATTAAATGCAATAAATCTGTATGATGAGTGGACATAAAGACAGTGTAAGTTGAAATCAGGTTCTTTCATTTTATGGTTTTCAAAGCAGTATTCTCCTTAGCTGGTGGATAATAGGACTTCAAAAAAACCCATATCCTGTCTCCTGAACTACAGGCATACTGTTGACCTCTGTTACGTTCTGTACAAACCTGCTGTCCTCAGATAAGAAGACAAGAAATTATGTCAGTCAGTCTTTCCCTAATTGAGCTGATTGGTCACAGTATTAGTGACCATCTCAAAGGTAGTGTGAAGAAGCCTAGAATATGGTATATAGAGAAGCAATAAAGGATGTAAAAGGTCTGCCCTTACTCCTCCCCCCCACCCCCCCCTTTTTTTTTTCCTTTTACCTACATTTTTAAATCTCCTGGGTCTGCATCCGGAACAGTTTGTTCCTCGCTTCAGTGGCTCGGGATGAAGCCTTGGGGGTTTGACTTGGTGACAGCTTTGTTGCACTGTCAGTGCAGTAGCAAGGAGCACTGGTCACTCCTCTAAGGGACAGAACCTTAATTGGCAAAAACCCCTGTTGGTCGCATGTTCAGGAGGCAGGGCAAATTTCTGTGTTCCTAGGAATTAAACCTTATGAGCATGTCTGGCTGAATGTATAAAAGAAGACATTTGGCAATTTTACTGGAATCATAAACTATGTATAAAACATTGATAACACTAATTGTTACTTGAGGGATTTATTAGCCAAAGTAGTTACTTTTCTTGAGTATCCTGAATTCAAAACTTACTGACAAATCCTGCTTGCACATAAACCTCAGGGGTTATGAAATCTTATTAATTGGAAAGTGTAAGACACGGTTAAGCCATGAACATAACGAAGATGTTTCTAGTAAAACACTCCTGGGATACATATCTGTGCATTTCAACGAGCTGAAAACTTTTTCTAGCAATTCCTGTTCTACGAGCATTTACTATTTAATTCATACTATTGAGCTTCCTCAATCAACAAATACAAGTGTTAAGAGATCATGGGACAAATGAGTATATTAAAGATCATGAGAAGACATATAATTTTTCAAATTACTCTGAATTCAAGAGAGAGAGACAGTAGAAAAGCTATTCCATATGTCAAGACTCAAGACATGCACCATTTTTCCAGCAGCTTAATGACTTATCTTCCTAAGTTTTCAAACATTCAAGTGAACAGCTGTCAATGTGCAGGTGTGATATTCTGCTATTTTGTAGTATAAACTGTGATTCCCAGGTATAGCAGTGCTGGCAGCCCTATCATCCTTCAAATGTAATCATGCGCTCTTCTCCACTTGTGACCAATGAAGTCTGCATGGTCACACTGAGACGCTGCATGTCTTGGCAGGTCTGCTGCTGGCTTTCTTCACACTGGGATTATTTTAGATTGGCTGCAATGAATGTGTTATTTTCCATTTGTTAACACGTGGGGACTTGTAACTCTGACAACTGAGAAAAATGCACTCACTTATATGATGATTACTCTTGTTTTCTCAGATGTAATCTGAAAGCACACTCTTATCTTTACCTTCTCTCATGCGCCTACATGGTCCTAAAATCAGCTACAATCGCAGTACTAATTATATGATGCTTTCTTTGGCAGCAAGGAGAACAATTCACTAGGATTTTCTATTGTAGTAAATTCCAGATGTGAAAATAAAGATAATCTATACCCTTCTAGTAACACAGAAAAAAAAAAGCAGAATGATAGCAAAATACTCTTTTTATATTTTTTACTTTGATCAGAAAAATCATTATTTCACAGCTGTTTCTGGCTTGAGTAGGTAAGTTAAATTATTACAATTAAAATGCACTGGGATACTAAGAGTGTAATGATACACTGAGCTACCCTAGAGAGCTGGTGCAGTGCCAGCTGAAGTACGCAACCAAAAGTGGGTTTTATACATATGTCTTGATGTGTCCCAGTACTCAAGCCTCATGAGTAACAATAATAAACATCTGATAACAATTAATTGTTTATTGGATCTGGCACCACAGAGAGGATGCAAGTGATTTAAGAAATTAAAATTAAATTATAAGAAATGAACCCACGTGTAAATCAATATTGCCTGTGATTTCACAGTGCAATCATTCTGTTTCACATCCCAAAAGGCCACTTCATAGTGAGGTCATTAATAAACTTTTTCTAAATAGATCTTTGAATTATTCCCTTGATTTATTTTGTTAGGTGTGGGTCTGGTGATTACTATATATGCCTTCACCACCCTGAGGTTTGGCCAGTACAGGGAGGGATCCAGCCCTGACCTGAATGGAGAGACTGGCCACAGGATGGTATTGGGGATGCAGGAGTCCGTGTATTGCACTAGACAGGCATTAATTGGAAAAATGAGTGTTACAGTCCCACTACCCCCACAATAGATTTGTTCCTGGACTTCACTGTGCTTTTTTAAGGAAACACTTTCAATCTGAATTTTGCATTCTTGCAAGATGGGCCAGGTCAATTACAAGGCACATTGCAGTGATGCTGTTGCATATCTGGATGGAGTTGAAAGTGTCATTTTTGAGCTGCTAATCACTAAGTGGCTCGGACTATGATTTCACTACAAAAGCTTTTCTTTCTATGTGGTAGCATAACAATTATGATCACTATAGATATTCCAGCTAGTTCCTCTGATAACAAGAGGGAAAAAAGGCTTGACGCAAGTCCCATGGTAGACTTTGCTTTATTTTCCTTTGGTCCATGAGAGCTTTAATTTGCCGACTCTTATCTCATGCTGAAATATTCCTCTTTTCCATGGGCACTGGAGGTAGGGGAGGATGACAGTTCTGAGGGAGTTGCCTGCAGGCATCATTTCTCAGAAGTTCCTGTGGTTGCAGTTTTACCTGTTGTTTCAATGTCTAGCACGAGGAGTTAAAAGAAACCCGTCCCACTTTGAAGGTGAAAAAAGTCTTGTCTCATGCTTCTTGCAGGTTTTATTTTGCTTCTGTCTTCAACGTGCAAAACAGAAGCCTCTGTGCATGCCTGAGTCCCCTAGCACGATTCCCTGTCTGGCAAAGTCTTGCAGGCTTCCTGCTTGATGACTTCCACTGTAAAATCATGAGACTCTGCAACATCCAGGATGGCTGCTCTGTCGCACTGGCAAAATTGTCTTCTGCTGTAGTCTCCATGGGTTTCAGTAGTTCTGCTGCTTTTCAGACACTTTTAAGATTTGCCCTTGGTGCTTTGCTGACAGGCATATGCACCTCAACAGAATCGGCTTGAAGACACTGAACCAGAGAGAGAGCACTGAGCCCAAGCAATGGAGAACCAAGGAAGCTTTCTTGCTTGCCTTCTGTGTTTCTAACTGAATTCCATACAAATCACACATCCTTGATCTTCTCTCAGTAAGCCTTCTGCCATGCAACAGCCCTCCAGCAGCTAGAACCTCTCTTTGACTTGTGTTGAACTTGTCGGGTTACTTATATTAGCCCCTGAGCCTGGATTTGCTAGACCTGTGAAAAGTTAATTTGTGAAAGTGAAACAAAAATAATGCCTCGTACTGCCCCTTTCTTGCCCATTTTGAGTGTTCAGCTCTTTGTGTGCAAGACTTCTCGGGGAAAGGACTACTACAGCTGTTTCTAAAAGGGCTTTAGGGGCCTTTACCAGTCAGAAGATGACTAACTCAGAGTGTACCTCCCCTAACTTGCCATCTTGGGGGAGGGAAGAGTAGAATGATCTTCTTTGTTCACTCCTGTTCCATCAGTCACATTTCTTCTTAGTATCTGTAGGGCTTCCATTTTATTATAAATCGTATTCTTTCATCCTTGTGGTCCTTTCCCAGGATTTCAACTTACTCATATTCAGTATTTGTACTGCACTTCACATTTCCAGAGCACCGTCAAACTAGTGAACTCACCACAAGACTTTTACTGTCCTTTTTTAGAATCATTAGTAGCAGACCTGCGGATATGGTGTAAGAATTCAGTCTGATATGTTGATATCGCTCTCTAAGATAAGCATAAGCATCATAAATTGATGAGAAAATGGAGCATTTACTCTGGTGCCTATTAGAAATATTTCAAAAGCTGTTTGATGCTGTTGGTCCTCTGTTCCCAGTAAGAGTTTTCTGCAGCACGACACACTCTTCTTCCTCCATTCTCTGTTAGTCAAATCTGTCTACTTTTTGGGTTGCCCTGTATGTCTGTACCAAACTGCTGTATTGACAAAGGGTCAGTGTCTCACACTGAACTTCAGTATATTGATTTCGGGAGATTCGCTGGTTCTTTTTCTTGGAATGGCTTGGATTTCCTGATGGTTTAAAGCAGTGATTTTTTGTTAGTATTCATTCTCCATCATATGGTAAGTTACCCGTGCAATCCATCCCTTTGGCCAAAAGCTAATCAAGACACTTATACCATATTTGGTCTCTTAATACATCTAGTACTAGAAATTGTCATCAAACAGCATCCCAGTGCATGACTCCCTTTACCTTGACAATGATTTTCCCAAAGGCTAACCTGAATGATTCATGCTTCTGATTACTTCTGAAAGAACCACGAGCATCAAGACCTGATAATTTCCTTCTTGTTTACAACTAGCTCTCACGTGTCTATTGACAATCATCATATCCCTCTCCATTCTTCTCTTCTTGAGGTTCAACAAGGCGAAGGGCCAGGTCCTGCACTTGGGTCACAGCAACCCCATGCAGCGCTCCAGGCTTGGGGAAGAGTGGCTGGAAAGCTGCCCAGCAGAGAAAGACCTGGGGGTGCTGGTTGACAGCCGGCTGAATATGAGCCAGCAGTGTACTCAGGTGGCCAAGAAAGCCAACAGCATCCTGGCCTGTGTCAGAAATAGTGTGGCCAGCAGGAGCAGGGAGGTGATCGTTCCCCTGTACTCGGCACTGGTGAGGCTGCACCTTGAGTGCTGTGTTCAGTTTTGGGCCCCTCACTACAGGAAAGACATTGAGGTGCTGGAATGTGTCCAGAGAAGGGCAACCAAGTTGGTGAGGGGCCTGGAGCACAAGTCTTATGAGGAGCGGCTGAGGGAACTGGGGTTGTTTAGTCTGGAGAAAAGAAGGGTCAGGGGAGACCTTATCGCTCTCTGCAACTACCTGAAGGGGGTTGTAGTGAGGTGGGTGCTGGTCTCTTCTGTCAGGTGGCTGGAGATAGGATGAGAAGAAATGGCCTCAAGTTGCGCCAGAGGTGGTTTAGATTGGATGTTAGAAAAAATTTCTTTACTGAAAGGGTTGTCAGGCATTGGAACAGGCTGCCCAGGGAAGTGGTGGAGCCACCATCCCTGGAGGTGTTCAAAAAACACATAGGCAAGGCACTTCAGGACATGGTTTAGTGGGTATGGTGGTATTGGGTTGATGGTTGGACTTGATGATCTTAAAGGTCTTTTCTAACCTAAACAATTCTATAATTCTATGATCCTCCTGTGTAGTCCCAACAGCTGCATTTGTCCATTTCATTGTTTTTCCAGAGTTCAGGCAGTTGACTGTGACTTATTTTTCAGCCACTGTACTATTGTGTTACAGCATTAAATGTACACCCATTTATTTTCTAAGCAATTTTCTGTGAGTATAACTTTAGAAGAGGAGAAAGGAGGCATTCTCTTCAAAAGCATTGTTAACCACCTGTGGAGGCAAAATCACCAATGCATATGGAGCAAGAGTAAATCTGAGACTATGTGGTCTAACACCTGCTTCTTTCCAATGCATGTGGGGTCAGCAGCTCAAGTAACCCTGGCACAGAAATTTGCTTTTTGTACTTTTTGGGGGGGAGGGGGGGTTGTCATCTTGTAACCAACATAACATGATCTGTGTAAGGCAGAGTCTGAAAGCAGGCACTGAACCCATAAATAGGATCTTTGCAGCAGTGTTCAATGGTTGGGTAATTTAAGCAGAAGACAACAAGCGCAGCTGATGGGATTTGGTTGCTTCATATGTCTGTGCTTCTGTGAGACTGGAAAGCATGACTGCTTGTGCTTTGTAGCTTCTTGGGTGCCATTACCTTGTCATCTGAATTTGACTTCACACATGCTGATTTCTCTGATAAAAACTCCTGACATTTTTGCATTTTGCTAGTTACAAGAGGCACATCTTTGTTTAATTGTGCTCTGCAGCTTTCACAAATAAATTCAGCCATCTGTGGTTTTAGACCAGCTACATGCCTTTTCTTCACGTGTTATCGTCAATATTAATGTGACTAATCTTTAGCACTGGTTCCTGCATCATTCTAAATAAACAAATAAAAGTAGCTGTAGCTTGCAGCTATCAAAATCTTTTGGTGATCCATTTAATAAGAAGTGCTATGTTCTTACTGATTTGTAGAGTGGAAAGAAGAGCGCTGGAACTCCCCCATTATATTAATGGGTTATACAGATCTCCACTGTAATCCGTTGCAAAATTAACACAGGCAGTTGGTAACGGCTTTCATTGCCATGGCAGAACGAGAGATACATCTTTAATAAACTGATTGTTAGATGAAGTAGTCTAAATCTATGCTTATGTTAATCCAGTGTGATCAGGGGAAATCACACTCTTCAGTTACGTTGAAAGAATTCATTGGATCTGGGAAAATGGAACAGATATGGAAATTGTTTGTAGTTAATGATGTTTGTTGATTCAGCTAGGACATTACTACAGGCAAATTCATCCTAATTGGTACTCAATTAGGCAAGAGCTCTGAAAGTGTTTTAATTTGATGAGGGTACTTTGGGCCTTATTTCTAAGTTTAAAATCTTTACCTATTTGGGGGGCTAAATGAATTTTTACAGACACACAAACCTAGCTATTTACTTACAGACACAAATATAGGGCAGAATATAAGTAATATATATATCAAGACAAAGATGCTATGATTATAAAGATATACAATCTTTAAGTTCTGCTCTACTTTAAAACCTCACATGACCAAAGTTTATATGCTCACAGTGAAATTACTTCAAATCCAAAAATTCAGAGAATGCCACAAAACAATATTTTTGTTTATTTGTATATTTATTCATCTCAGCAAAGATCCATTCACATTTATAAGATCCATTAAAGAAAAGTATTAAAATTTAGATTAACTTTTTTTTTTTTTTTTACAAAAAAAAAGCAGGCTTCGAATAATCTATAATCTTATTTTTAGCATATGCGTTTTCCCATAGATACTTAAATCAGCCAGAAATTTGCAAGCTCCTGGTTGGCAGATGCCTTCTTTTTGAGGTCTTATCAGTGATCAAGTTTAACATGTCACATTTTGGTCTATGTCCAGAAACAGGAAGATTTCTGACTTCAACCCACCTTGAATATAATTTCAGCCCAAGGAGGTGGAGGCCCAGCTTTGTGCACAGGCAGCCACAGGAGGCACTGGAATACCAATAATGGCAGTATTAGCTCAGGGCATGAGGGATGACGAGACCTTCATGGGTGAGGATCACTGCTTGGTGGTCTATCTGTGGGATCTCATCACCCACGGGTTGGTGGAGAAAGGATGGGCTAAGAGAGACGCAGGCCCACCTATCTGACCTCTAAAACTTCACACAGTTCCTGAAATGTGCAGATCCCTCCTAACTAGAACTTCCTCACAACCCAGTTGACCCTTTCTGCCCACCTCATCCACCCAAGACCCGCTCAGTTTTAATGGTCGTTCTTTATAAACACAGATTGATTAAAAGATGTTCAAGATTATTTTTTTTTTGCTAAGTGGTTCAGACAACATGAATACACTGATTCAGAGAGACCAAATGCTGATGTAAAGTGAGGAATAAGATCGAGGTAGGACAATCGTAGCAGTATGTTTGTATCACGAAAGAAGAGAGGCTACATTTATATGAAGCCCCTGACTTCCAAGATCAGAACGACCTAATGTGCACTACCTTTTTTGAACAATTTACATCAAAAGCAAGGAAATCGGTGTGTAGAGGTGTTTGCTGGGGACATTTCATAGTGCCACCATATGTCACAGTCACAACACTGACAGGGAAAGACAGAGAGATGGCTTTAGGCCATGAGAGAGATACGGCTTTCCTGCCACGCAAAGGATCATGTGAAAATCTACATGCCTTTTGTAGCCCCAAAGTAGGAATGTGCTAGGAGGGTGTTCCCTTGTCTCCCTCTCAGGTGTCTGCAATGTAATGTCTTTTTGTTTCTGTTACCTTGTCTTTCTGCAAACTGTGAGCAAAGACTTTTGCTTGTGAGCTGAGCTGTGGCTGTGTTATCTGAGGATACCACTAAGTGAAACTCCAGTGAGAATCTGATTTCTCTTCTCTAGCAAGCATAAATGGTAGAGATTGTGCGAGTCAAGGATGGAGGAGATGGCAGCATCTCCTCCAGGGCCCAACAGCAAGCATGGTACAACTTTCCAGCTTAGAAAGCTTCCTGAATAGCAACTCATTGCACAGTTGGTAACCAGTGTAGTAATTCCAAGTCGGATGTTGTGTATCAAAGCTTTTGACAATCTTACAGGATTTGTGTATCAGGATTTTACATCGGAAAATGTAAAATGGAAAGTCCCTGAGATATCAGATAATTTAATATTATAACAAAAAAAAAACCACAAACAAACAAAAAAACAACAAACAACAAAAAAAAGCAGAAATTAAATAATAACCATTTCTTAGTATGAAATGTAATTAAAAAATTAACAAAACCAGCTGCATTCCATAAAATATACTGTGGAACTTTTAAAATACAGATTGCATGCTTTTCCAAGGGTGAAGTATGACCTTCAGACTCTACATGACAGTGGGAGCAATTTGATTTCCATCAAAGGGAATAGCAGGCATATCTAATGGCTTTAAACAGTGTTTGGATGCAAGAAGCAATATCTTGGTAATTTCTGAATTAAGCTTTTATGTATTGACTGACATTCAAAAATTGATGTCCAACAAGCTGATAGCTCTGGAGCTGTTCTCTGTGTGTCATCTGAAATGGAAGCAGAGTTTCATTCCAATAGCCCATAAAAAGGGGTGCTGAATACTGCTACCTACTGTCAACGCACTGACACCGAGTATAACAGTAAGGGTAGAGCTTTGGGCCAAAGCCCATCATACAGATATTGTGTCAGAGGTAATAGTGTCTAGCACGAAATAAGCTTTTTGAGGAATACAGTGCAAATAAGTACTTCTTCCTCTTGCACTGTCATCTAATTTTAAGAATCCAGTGGTTGCACCCACCAGCAATAGGAAAGGCTAAAGGCTGACTCAGTGTTACGATGACTGTAGGATTCCCAGTATTTGAATGAAACCAGGTCTATAATACACACCTGTACCTTCCCTACACTGGACTATTAGAGTATATTCACTCTACGCAAGCTACATTTCAGTCCATCCAGAAGCAAAGATGACAAAGTTGCTCGTTACATGGAGTCTGTAGTCAGCACACCAAACCCGGTGCTTCATTAATTGGTTTGGCTGGTTCTTGAGCTGAGAAGTTGCAAAGCGCTGCTTTTACCTTATGGTGTTCTAAAATAATCTGGACCTGAGAGAGCTGCTCTCAGTGCGATCCTGGTGGGGTTGCATCAGAGAGATGTCAGTGAAAACATCTTCAGATTATGAGATGGAGTTGCAAGAGTAGGGTGTACCCTGAATAATTTTCTTCTAAGCAACTTTGTCAGCACCAACTCTGATAACCTGGTAGTATTCAGATGCACAATCTTTCTTTTGGTCTGTATGAAGGGATATGAGAGATTTCATTTTTTCAGAGTTGGACTCTGTGGTGCTGTTTTAGTGCCAAAAGTTGAAGGCTGTATTTGCAGTGGATTTGTGAAGGTGCGTGTATTTTGGAATAGATCTGGAATTGGAATTTGATGGACTGATCATTGTATTGCTTTTTATCTTTAACATCTGGACTAATGCTAAGTTTGTAGTTACGTTTCTAAATATTAAGAGTCTGATTTAAAGAGCTGCTGAAAGCCTGCAACTCCCACTGTTTTCAGTCTTTTGCACTTACTCAGCTTCCTAAAATCTGACCTCTTTCATTTGGAAGCCTGACACTTGGCTCTCAACTTTCCAGTGTCAGTCTGCATTTCATTAGCACATCAAGAATGCTTTTTATCAGTTCTTCAATTGAGGTGTAATACCTTTTCCAAAACTCATAGGCAGATTTTGAACTAATATTTTGAATCTGGACATGCTTATAGCTGCTGTTTACTTTTCATCTGTTTAGAAGCCAATGAAAATCAGTATTTCCAAATTTTTGCACGTGGTGATGCTGGATCTTCTTATAACAGTGTGATGACCATTGTAGACCATTGATTTTCTCACAACTGAAAACTAGTAACTTGGCAAGCACCATTCAGCATTACAAAGTAATGTAACTGGATGTATGATAAGCTTTTTAATCTTTCTCCTTGGCACAAACAATGCATTTTTCCAGTTTGCAGGGCCTCAGGAGCACTCCCCACTACCTGCCACCTTTCTTCTGAAAGAGATGTAACTCCACACAGTGTGCAGCAGTAATTCTCCTGCTGCGGATGGAGGTTAGACACCATTCTCTGCTTTCTTACAGTGAGACTATGAAATTCATTTGAAAGTTACTTGAGTGATGCTCTTTTAGCACACCAGACCTCAGTCTCCGACAGCGGTGCTCCACTGCCAAAGCATCTTGTCGTGTTCTTACGTAGATATTCCTCTGTAGCCATCAGACAGAAGTGCTTGGAAAATTCACCTCCCTCCTTTCCTCAGCTTTATGTTCTCTCAGACTGTCCCAATGCAGACTTATTATTCATTTCACCATTATGAAGACATTCTGCAAAATGTTCTCTTTTCTTTAACAAGTGAAAGAGAATTTACCATCTCTTCATCATCAAGCAATGTATGTGCTGCCTTAAATCGTACTTCAATAGATCTCTGAATGGTATGAGTAATTAACAGCCTTTATAGAAGCTTTGTAATAACTAATAACATCAAAGGGTAGTAATAAACCAGAAAATAAACGAATAATTAAACCAATAAATCTTTTAAACATCAGTGGATTAAAAACTCCTTTGAAAATAAGCATGTGCACTAGCCAACATCTAAATGACGGACTTTGTCCAAGAAACTCACATGCTGCTTAGCAGAAGATGCAACAAATGTCCATCGCACAAAGGGATTAGTCTTGATGGTTTATGTGGTAAGAAATACATGCTCAGTCATACTCTGCCCAGCAAGTGTTGGGTAGCAAGATGCCCATGTGTTTTGAAACCATGCAGGTTAGGCTTGTACATCAGTCAGTAAGTGCAGATCAGTAAGAGCAGATCTGCAGAGCCGAACAGTTGCTGCTGGAGACCTGACATCCTCATTATACATTTTCCTGGTTTTATTTGGACTGGTCCTGTGTGGTGAATCTCTGTTACTGATGGGAGTACTGTAGATGCACTGCTGGAGGGTATCTTCCAGCTTTGTTTTATTCTGAAGGAATCCAGTTTGTGTACTTGGACACCGCTACGTGAAGCAAACATGAGGGCAGCAGGGACTATGAGGGGGTTAATGCAAAGCATCACTCCCCATCTGAGCTAAAGCACTACCATAGCTATGCTCTTCAATGAGTAAGAAGGATAGGGAAAAATGCCCTTAAATACTTTCTGTTCTTGGGATGTCTTACTCTGCATCATGCTTTCTCATTGTGGGGTTAGAGCTGCAACCTTGATTACCTGTATTGCTTGGGTCATGTATGGGGGAAATACAAGGTTTTTTACTAGGATGCCGTCAGGACTGAACTCAAGGATAAATCATATTCTGCTGCCACATGGCTGAAATACAGGGATCACCTTGTGGGCCACTGTCCACACCTGGTGAAGGGTGCCGTTCGTATTGTGCCCCAGGCAGCTCCGTGGCCAGTTACTGCTGCACTGCACGGGGGCTGGCTGAGACTCGCTGCAGACACTGTGTCTATAGACACCGTGAATTTACAGCCATTTGCTATGGTAGAGCTGAAAGCCTGACAGGAACTATCATACACTATTCTGTGAAAATCTGAAACAATGGGGCAGGACTTTAATTTGATATACTTGATTTTTACAGTGCAAACTTTATGGGTTTTGAAAAAGGATATTATGGTATTGGTATTCCAAAGTTGACATTGTATCTAAAAGTAAAACTATGTGTTATACAAGACTCGAATAACGGGATAAATATTGCTAAGTGCCACTTAGAGAATGAAATGCAGAGCTGCAGTACACCCACACACAAATAAAAATACTATCTGCTGGGAGTTCTTTATTGTGTTTAGCAGAACGCTATAAATGCACATTTAAATAGTGATTTTTATCACTATTTTATCTTATGTTTAGATTTATGAATGTGTAGAAATCAGAGCCTCACAAGCTCAGTTCACTCTTGGATACCTGAATACATTCAAATAATTTTCTTACAGCCTTGTGCAGAAAAAGAAATTGAAAATCTTCAGCTAACTTTCTTGGGATAATCCACCAACATTATGGAGTTTTGAGTCCATGCATGACCACAGCCATGATTTCAAAATTAAAAAAACAGTGCCAGGTTACTAGGGAATGTCACACATGAAGCATGGTTGCAGCCAGAGGTGGTATCTTGGTATATTTTGTTAAAACATTTCTGGATAAATTCAGGACCTAATTTTCCTAATAAATGAGCTGTTTCAAGATACAGACTTAGCATGTAGCCTTGCCAGCTTGTGCTTGTGAGTCACTTATTACAGAGATACTCAAAGAGATTCTTTGGTTTCTTTATGAGCCAAATGTGCTTTCCAATCTTTCCTGCAGTAACTCTAGAGCTTGCAGGCTTTCAGAAGTAATTTTAGGATGGTCCCAAGGAGTCCAGATGGAAATAAATCTGTCTGAAAACAATAAATGGGTTGTTCGGTTATGTTTTCTGCTGTGTTTCTTTTTTGCTCCATCAGTGAAAAACTGCAAACAGTTCCCGCAGTGTAATCTCTACGAGACATTTTGCAGTCTGCTGCTTGCTTCTTCCATTTGCTACTTCTCTGTTTGTGATATTTCTGCACCTTTTATGAAAGTCCACAGGATTTCAATATCAAGCACGACAAAGTGATGATTTAAAGCGTAGATTTTTCCCTCATTGTCTTCTTTCAAAATACGGCCAAAAATCAAGATGAGTTTGCACTTCTAATTTTTATTCCTTCAGTTCAAAGTCTAAACTTCCTTAAAATGTACATGTTTACACTGACACTTGTCTTACAAAGTTTGTCTTTGATCAGCCAGTGCTAATATACAGAGTATGACACAAGTGATCATAATTTTATTCAGCAGCTAGAAATGGCAGTTTAGGAAAGAGGAGGATTTATGCTTTGAAAAATATACACCTTTATACCATATTGTGAATTTCATAAAGTAGGAATATCTGGGGGAAAAAGAATGAACAAAAATGTTCATGATTGCTTGAAAGAATGTAGCAAATCAACCTGTATCACCTCTAAAATAAAAAATGCCCTAATATAAAAGTCTTCTTTTTTAGCTGTGTCCATGGATGTGTGTGGTTTTCTGACAGAAGGCTCAACTTTCTAGTCCCATTTTTGGTGATTGTGTCCAAGTGAGGTCAGTGTAACGAATAATACAGCTGATGACCAGGTATTTACAGATACATTGAATTATTAGAAAGTATTAAGAAACAGGATACTTTAAAAAGTACGAAATCATGAGTGTGTGTCACAGAAATTTATTCATGTTAAACTAAACTTTTATAAACCTTTCAGATAGGAACAAGAGTAGATTCATTCCTAATCCTTCCTTTGAACATTTAAACTTCCTGAAAACTATAAAGTGTATGATACAGCTGACGTCAAAAAAAAAAAAAAAAGCGGTATCCTGTTGTCGAATGTCTCAAATGAAGTGATTATGAAAATTTATTAGACTGATTGGAAGCAATGATAGGAAAGTAGTTTGGGGACAAAATGTCCTTTCAGTCATTGTTCAGAAGCAACAAGACGGATGGTGAGTGGCAGCTCAGAAGAGAAGGCTCTCTCCTCTGGTGGTGAGCCAAGGCCATCTTTGGCACGCTTGTGTGGGTGGAGAGCAGAAACCTTTATCAAGTGCTTAGAGAAGATTTTTGGCAGTCCTGGCAGGTCCTAGAAGATGTTGCAGATGACAAGGAGGAGAAATGCTCCCTGGGAAGTCAGAGGAGGGAGGAGCGTATGGCCAGTGCCTTGGGTAAAATGCACTGAGGCAGGGGGTGGGCTCTCCTGCGTATGCTGTTGACTGCCTGGGGTGTGGTGGTGGTGGGCATAACACCTTCTGGTGTACCTCTCAGGTGAGGGAGGAGGCAGACAGTTCCACGGGGCATGCAGAACATGCGTGTGTACCTTCCCCAGGGCCTGGCCGTGCTCAGCCTCTCCTCAGCACCGCTCCGTGGGCTGCAGCCCGGCTTCAGTGCATGTTACTTCATCCTCCATTCCCGGGCATCTCAGGGAGGTGCAGTTCAGCAATGTGACTTGCAGATTTTTTTATTCTGGGTTACGCTACAAGTTCTGTCTGTGAATATGGACTCACGTATGCGTGCATGTTTTCCTGCGCATGAAAAAATGACTGGGCAAGAACTAAACCTTCTTGTATTGATGTGCAGTTTCTATGGTCTGATGGGTGTCTTATTTGCAGATACAGTCCCCATCTCTGTCCCTATGGAGGGCTGGGCAGAAACCTGAGCTGGGCATGGAGGGAGCAGTGGGGAGAAGGAAGCCCTCCGCAATGAGCCTGCCGCAGCCCTTGCTGCCAAGCAGATGGCTCTCGTGTTTTGTCCCAGCTGGAGGGTTTCCATGCCCATGGCTCCATTCCTAAATATAAGGAATTTTAATAATAAGGCCTTGAGGTTGTAAACATATAGGTCACCATTACACATAGAAAAGAGGGGTTTCTTTTCTGCTGTGGCTCTGAGTATAGTTTTGCTGTATGGTCATAGCAGCATTCTGCAACGCATCTGATCTGGGAAAGGTGTAGGTTATTTGTACGCTTTGTAGGATATGCAGGGGAACAGATATGCATTAGATATCTCTTCTGTTCCCTTCTAATCTTTAAGGTGGAGATAGGCCCGTTTCACCAGGTACAGAAACAGAGAAACCAAACACAAACCACAAGATCCAAGAGCAAAACTCCCTCTTTCCCCATGCCAGGGAAAGCATCTCCAGGGTATCCGCAGGGTGAAACATGGTCTCCCCACCACTACATGGGGATGTGCACTGAATGCAATCAGAACTGCTTAAAACAATTATGGGTGGCCTTGTCAGCTGAGGCAGCTCCAGGGGCTCCACAGGGTCCCATGGGTGCCTGGCACCCACTGAGGACCCACCAAGGCTTATGGCTGCCTGTCGTGGGTGTGCAGTGTTAGCAGCAACTGAAAGGTGTCTGTCCCAGTTAGGTTACCTGGCTCTTTCTGTTCCTGAATCACTAGCCAAAGCCTCAAGGGCAGATGGCTTTCTAGAAAGGCGATCAAGCCTGCATGTGAACACAGGGTAATGTTTTCTTTCTGACCTTTTCAAGCTCCCAGGAGAGATGAAAAGAATTGAATCCCTGCCAGGGGAAGGCATGACAGTTGACACGACAATTTTGGGATTAGGCGGCTGTCTGCCAGTGCTTTTGGTAACTTAAACTGCATCTTCTTCCATTAATTTTCCTGTCCTGGGTCCTTCAGGACTGCTGTTAAGAAAAAGTTTAAATTAGCTTTGTTTTGGTCCTTTATAAAAGCTGCTGTTTCTTTGATGTTTGCACTCTTCTAAATGGATAAAATCAATCTTGCTGTACCACTAGGACTATTCTAAAAGAGAGAGAGAGGGGAAGAGAGTTGGAGAAGGCATTTCCGTGTCTCCTGAGGTGTACAGACCCCAACGTCCTTCTCCAAGAGAGGCAGCCATGAGTTACTGCTCTGCTGGGGAGGGAGATCCCTGTAGAATGGCTGGGGCAGCGCGAGCTGCCTGTAAGGGGACCCAGTGCCTGGGACAGAGCCACGGCTCATGGTCACGTTGTGCCCGTCCTCCTGGTGAGACCTTGTGTCTAGCATCGATTTAGCAAGGAAGCAAAGCACACATGAATGATGAGCACGAGTTGCATACTGCTTGCAAGTTTTTGTGTACTTGCTACAGAATTAGAAGATCTTTCTCCTCACTGAACTCTGATTTGCATGCCAGATTTCAGGCTCTCTTTCCGTCTTTATTTTGAAACTAGAGGTGTCATAAAGAAGGCTAGTTTAAAATAAAGTGTTTTATTTCCTTTCCTTTGCTTAAAAATTGGTAAGAATGATCGAGTATTATTTTCTATTTTAACGCTTTTATTTTTTTACTTATATGTTAATTCTCTTTCAAGTTATGAATATGCAAATGCAGTTGATGAAATTTTCCCAATCACTCTTGCATTTTCCATTGACAAACAAACAAAAAAAGCCCACAAGGAGACAGCATGGCATGGTAGCTTGTGCAATAGCCATGTACCAGAGCAGATCTATCACCAGCTGCCTTAGTTTCTCCCCCTATTAAATGATACATAACCTTCACTCTTACAAAAGTTTGAAAACCGTAAAGTGCTAGATTCAACAGTTGTAGTAATGGGAAATTGTATGTGGTTTGTCAACACAAATAACTCAGATACCGAAGCCTGTATTGCAAGTGTTGCCTGGGAAACCTATGTACAGCATAATGGGTTTCTAAAACCCACCATACAGGGTGTAGTGTCGTACATAAGGAAAAAAAGAACAGATTTCATACCAGCTCTCAGCAAAGGTAAAAAGAGGTAACTGGGACACCAGGGCACATCGTGATGACCAGAGTCACAACCGCAGTGCAAGTGTTGCATATCTGGTGTGCAGCTTGAACTGCGGACAGACAGTTAAATCCCTTTTATTACGGTCAATCACTTATGGATTTTTTTTTTCTTCATGAATACTTAATGCAACATATAATTAGATACAGCAAGTGAATGGCCAGGTCTGGAATTAAGACCTGAGCTTTCCTGGCTTTCGTTTTAATGCTGATATTACCAGACACACTGGGAAGGTTTGCAAGAGCTCCTGGTGCAGGCGGCTGAACGCTTCAGCCAGCACGGGGAGCAGCTGCCCTGCTGGAAGCCCGTGGTTAGTGCTGTGTGGAGCTAGGAGGCAGGGCTGGGGAAGCCACTCTCAAAAACTGGCCCCTGCTACATCATTAGCAGGCAGCGCAAGGTTTTGGTGTTGTACTGTTGAAACCAAAGTTGTAATTTTAATGTTTCCTCCATTTATTTTTTGACTCAGTCTATCAGCTAGTCTGTCTGTCGCTGTAGGAGCTCCTGGGAAACAAAATCTCTCATTCTGCAATGAAATCAATCATGGGCAAGGAAGTTACCCTTTCTTGGCTCTTCTCCACTTGCAAGTGGTTTCTTCACTAGGCAGTGAAAAGAAGAGCCACTGGTGACAAGTTGCCACACTCATCAGTAAGGGCACAGCTGCACTTTCAGGCGTCTCACGCTTTGAAATGTACATCGTTTTGCCTCAGATCCCTCAGAAGAAACAACAACGAGGAAAGCATGAGTAAAAATCCTTGAATAGGAAAGAGGGGATGGGATTGTCTCCTGTGGGATGATGCTGATACACTTGGTTTTCCATTTTTTTAAATCTCTGAATACGTAAAGATGTCACAAATGTTATTAGACAAACACAAAAATATACTCATGATTAAAAAAAAAATTAAATTTTCCCAACCAAAACTATGTTAAAACTGACTCAAAATATTAAGCTCTATTTTTGCATCTCCATTGCTGTAACCAGTGCTCCCATTCACCCCAATAAAGCAAAAGCCATGGAGACCTACATCTCTGATTGCACAACACAGATTTATGTTTCCTTCTGAAAACGTTCTGTGCAGTTGCTCATTCATATGTAATCGAGTTTAGCATGGGATAAGAGACTGTTTCATTGTATTTAAATGCACAAACGCTTTTTAAAGAACACAGTTTGAGGGTGACAGATTCTCTTGGTAATCTGTGTGAGCAGTATTGATTATTGGTCTAGATAAATATTTTTAAAAATCAGACTATTTTAACATTTCTTAACAAAATATTTTATAATAACAGTGCTTTCAGAGCTTTAATAAATAACAATATTTCTGACTGATTTTGTTTGGCTAATGAGCTGTTGTCAATTATTAACAGTACCTTCAGTGGCATGCATATTCTGACAGGAGCCCTTGGCTCATCAAAGAGAACAGAACCAGGGAAAGATGTTCTAATAAATTACTCCCTGAAAGTAGTGCTTTACTATGAAAAAACACTCCTTAAATTTAAGCTGACTCAGAGTAGCCTGTTTCAGGTCATGACAATATATCATCAAGGTTTCAGGAGTGCTGAAATGTATTATTAAAAAAATGAAAATAATAATGTTACAGCATTTTGGAGAGCTCAAAATGTCCTATTCTTCTTGCAGTTCTTCTTCGAAATACTTTCTGCAAGTGGGACTTGTCACAAAAAGGAAATTCCAGAGCTTGTTTATCTCTAATCCCAAGCCATCCTGCATCCGCAGAATGACCTGGAAAGTTAATCAGATTTATTAGCTATGCAAAATGCTGTATCTGCAAAGTGGCTCTTCTGCAGTTGCTTCCTCTGTAAAGGAACAGCACATTTTCATGTTGCTTTGTTACTGTGACAGTTTTGTTCTAATTATAACCGATCAGATTCAGATACCTTAATAGCTTTGCAACTACTAATTTTAATCAGAACTGAGCACACTGAGAGCATGTCACGGACTAGGTAGTCAACCCTGCTTCTATGTGCTGCTGCTCAGAGAAAATACGGGACGTTTAAATCGGGGGAATTACCCAAAGGGCAAATTTGATCCACTGTTTTTACAGACAAAGAGAAACACAAACTCAAGTGTGTAAACGTAGAGGCATACAGGCTCGTATCTGTCATAGTTTGGGAGCCACAACTGTTTAAAAGCCTAGGTTTTCAATGGCAAGCCTCAGCCATCGCTACAACTATTATTATTATTCTACTAAGCCTAATCCTAGGGAGTATTTTAGGCTGACAAAAGCCTTCTAACACTTTGTTTATTCATTGCACCTGTACAGTGCCCTCCACGCATGCTGAGTTAAAGTCCTGTTTCTCCCTGGTTTAAAATCTGTTATAGCAGGAAGCAGAGGTCTTTGATAGAGAAAGACAAGTGCCTTGGTGAGGAAAGTAGCACATCTTCAGAGCTAAATAAAATGAAGCCACCTGGTGAACTCTAAGGAATATGTTAATTAAAAAATAAGCAACCAAACCCAATATGGCTGAGTCAGCTGCAGAGGCAAGACCGACCTGCGCATCGTACTGGTAATTGCAGCCCTGTCACCTTCTCTAGAATGGTTACAGTGCGGGCTGCAGCAGGTCAGGTCACTGCGGGTGGGGAGGGTGCTGTCCCCGTTCCCCAGACCCTGGGGTCACGAGCCCCTCTGCTTCGCACCGGCACTGATGGCTCTGCCCTAAGCCTGTGCTGCGCTGGACCATTCTCCAGCACTTGACCCCGGGGACTATGTTTTCATCAGTTGGTCAGCGGCAATCTTGGCAGCACTTAAAACTTTGGCCTGCAAGTGAATGACATCGTAGCTCGTGACCAGCTAGCGCTTGTAAGATACCCACTGTACCTCTTAATTTTAAGGCACTTCAAGTGAAGAGCTTAAAGTGTGCACATCGCTAGTGAAGGACTGAAGCCCTAATTAATGTCATTGGGCTGATGTATTTGTCCTCCATCTCTCCCTGCATCTTGGCTGCTTCTTGGAAAGCTGTAAATTTTATTCCAGTGCAAATAATAGAATAAAGGACCAGAAATCTTTGTCTAGCAGTTTGGTAATAAGGGTTTGTATGTAGTTTTATAGAAATATCAGTTGACACCCTCAGTTTCAAAAGCAGTTACACGTAAGTGTGAAAATTGCTCCTTCTTCCCTGCCCCGTTGACATACTCTCCTTTACAAAGATACTTATCTTTGAATAAAGCTCTGCTTACAATTTTTAAGGGTTTTCCCTTCCTAAATTGTGAAAGACAGCAATAATTTAGACTTTTTCTCTGGTATCTGATTGTAGTGATGTGTATTATATGCAAAGTATTAATATAAAATTGTTACGAAAAAGACTCTTGAGCTCATACAATTACGGTTCAGTGAAGCTGGTAAGTAAAACCTGAACAATTGAGTATAAAGGTTTTATTTTGAAGTTGGAGAAAGAATTTTGCTGTATATATTTGGCTCACAGAAGAGTGATTTGATCTGATTACAAAATGGTTGGTGTGAAAACAGCCAGTCAGGGAAACAGCCGATACAGCCAATAAGCTATATTGGAATAAATAGTTGAAGTGGTGAAACATATTATTAACAGCCACTTCTGAGCAAATACAGCTAAGGAGAGAGACTGCTGATCCTAAGATTTCCACCATGTCTCAAGACTCTGCAGGGTGACCAGGATGGTGCAGGAGTCTTGTCTCACTCTGCACATCTGGTCTGGTATGGTGTGATGCAGACCAAAACAAATGTTTTTACTGCATTACTCAGTTATGGCATCTAAAACTAAAAAAGTAAGAAAGGGGCGTTGGATCATCCTGTCCTTTCTTTTCCTAGTATAGAACAATTTGTCTCTTTTAAGAGGCATTTACTAGCCTCTCACTCTTCCCTTAAGTACATTGTAGTTAAATGAGTTTCTATAAATAATGGAATTGCAGGTATTGATTACTTTTAAATTGCAGTAGTGTTGCATAATACGATATTGGCAGCTGTGCTATGATAAAATAGCATGTTATATTCTAGCTGAGTCGATGGAGGCCTGACTCATCCCCAGTGCCAGCGTGGCCGGCAGGTACTGCTGTCACCCACAGGGAAACAGCACTTCGATCACCAAGGGGGTCTTTAGAGGTGATGCAGACTTGATAGCAAGTAGACCTCCTTATATAGTTAGCTTAGAAAAGATGGCTCTGAGTCAGAAGGAAATGCAGAAGAGCTCTTATGTAGCTAGCTGAAAAGCATAAAGTCAGGGGTGACTACACACACACGGAAAAAGATGTGCATGAATGAGAGGTAAATGCTTATTCTGAAAAATAGAATGAGAGGTAATGCTTCTTCTTTGTTCCTGAAGGACTCTTCTTCCACCAGCTTATCCTTCAGTAATGCTCAAAGTTATTTTTAGGTTACCATTTGTACTTCTGGAGGGGGGTATCAGATAATTTTCTAAACTTGAGCACTGGTCTGACTCACAAGGTATCTTTGAAAGCATTTTTTCCACGTAAACAAAAAAAATTGCTTCTCCTCCTTTTCCAGAGTTCTAATGGCATTAATCCATTGCTACAGAGATTTATTAGGCCTTTAATTAGCTTCTTACAAGTTCATTTACGTTTCTGATTATGACACTTCCTTATGTGCCTTTTGAACTTTTGTGATCCTGTAATTGCTTGGCTAAATAGTTAGGACTAAGAGCCCCACCACATGTTCATTATGCATCCAAATTTCTCCTTCTCCTGATGAGACATGAGCACATCAAGGATACAGGACAAGGCTGTATATAATGAAGACCTTTCTTCCAAATACGCCAAGACTAAATGTTCCATTAAGGAGAAGAAGTGCTCTAGGGTGCTGCAACTCTATACTTTACAACCCCACCCTACCCCACCCCCCAAAAAAAAACCCCCAAAACCCCAAAAAACCCCACCAGAAACAAACAAAAAAAACCCGCCCAGCAAAACATAGGGAAATGCTTAAGGAACTATGACCACATGCCAATGCAGAAATTGCTACACAAAGACCTCTGAAAACACAAATCTAAGAACGCAATCCTGGAAAGTTCTTTGCTGATAGTGAGAGAGAGCAAACATTAAATCTGTAAGAAATATGTTGGAGTGATTCAGTGTTTAGTTATGTAGTTCTTAGCACAGTGTGTAGTTCTTAGCACAGAGCGATTAGCTCTAAATTCTTCTTGTAAATAGTTAAACACTTGCATATTCCCTGCTAGTGAAAGTAACTTTTAAGACCAACATGAAAACAGTAGTTACACTAAGCTTTGAGCACCATACTCCTATCTTTACAGGTTTCCGTCACACCCTTTGCTGCTTTATTAAAAAGATGCAGAATTGAAAGGACTATTGTCAGCAGAAACAAACAAACGAACAAACACGGGCTACTTCAAGCAGAAACATACAATGCACAAATTCAATACAAGTGCTCCTATCCATCATATCCATTTGGATCTCATGGCACATTCTGTCACCAAGGGCAATCAGGGTGTTGATTACACCATTAAAATGTCATCTGCCTTCTCTGTTAGTGAGAGGTGGAAAAAAATATTAGCTATTTGTTCCATCAAACTGGACACCCTTTGTATTTTGCATATACTTGCCTTCAATGGATCTTTTAAATGAATGCAGTTGGTGTTCACTTCTGGACTTAGGAACCATCAGCTTGCATTCTTGCAGTTGTTATTTTCATATATCATTTAATCAGAATACTGCATCAAGTTTCCCGCCATGATTTAAAGCCACTTCTTCTCTAAGTTTCCAAGTACTTAGCATCTTAGAAAGGCATTCAAACACCTTCTTCATAAGTTGTGTTTAGAGACAATAACTATCTTAGTCATTATTTGGCTGATGTGGTTAGCAAAATTATTGTCATGAATAACACTAGTCTTGGAGCTGACAGAAATACTCTGAAGTCTTCAATGTTTTTTATGTACTTGGTGTAATTTAGTGTAAATCCAGTACTTCATAATATATTAATGAAAAACTTTCATGATGTCTATTAAGAAAAATAAGATGGCTGAATCTTGAGAAAAAAAGATGGGCTCATTATGCAATGAGGCTCTTTCTTAAGTGCAGCTTACTTAGGATACCAAAACAAGAGCTGAACCAGTTAGGAAAAAATAAGGCAAATTAAATGTAATCCTTTTTTTCTTAAAGATCCATGTCTTTGTTAGCATTCTTGAGCATCTGAGCACATATGCATAGGAATAGGTTTCACCTGAATATAAGCACTTGTGGTGTAAAGCTGTACCAGAGTGATAATCAAATAACTGTACCCGTACCAGTGCTTCATGGATTTGGTACTAAGACTCACAAGTGCCTATATCTTAGGGCTGCTCCCAAGCTAACACTGCAATGAAGATGTACACGGAGACTCGTGGTGGCATGCTGCTTGTAACAAATCTTTCATGTTTGTGTTGGGAGGAGGACATAATATTGTAGTGATTATTGGCTTAGCGTTTAGTAGTGGTAATTGAACAGCTTGTATCTTTATCTTAGCGATATGGATGAGAACATCGATGACATCAGATTAGCTGTTTCCTTTCTATAGATCTAGCTATAGTATGTGAGATCAATCCAAAATTTCTTGCTGAGTTCATAGTGGTATTCTTCATGTCCTAATGGAGAGAGAGGTCACACCCTTGATATTTGTGCTTCAGTCACAGACATTTATTCTTTGCAAGGTATTATTGACATGATCTAGGTTAGATTTTATATTACCCCCAATGATTATTTATGGGCTAGCAGTGCCTGATTTTTATGTCAGTTTTCTGATTGTCTATTGCTATATATTGGGGTTTAAATAACCTTATTTTAAATAGATTCATGTTGAGCTGTCTCCACCAAGCTCCCACCATCAAATCTGTTTTTAATATGAAACACCTATACACTGGACTCCTCATTTGATGCTGGTGATGGTGGTGGCTTTTAAGTCTTTCAGAGAAGATTGGTAAGCATCCTTATGTTCTGTTAAGCATCTTAAAGGTTTGATTAAATGGGTGTCGATAACCAGAACAAGACAAGTGCAGCATAGTCTGCCAGTAATTCAACAAGACCATTAGAGTTTTTGAAGAAATCAATACCTCAATTTATATGACTGAAGGTGTTGAGAAAAAGGCTAGGTGCCACTGAATACTTGCAAAACGGAAAAGCAATAGAAAAACTAAAATAAAATCAAGACATAGGTTTACCAAGTAAACCAGCTGTACCCAGGAATGTTAATACCATGTCTGACTATCATAACATGGTTTGTTGACATCAGCTTTATGGGTATATTTAATATTACAATGTTTAGAGAATCCCATGTGGCAACATGCAATATGCTTGTACTATTGCCTATAAATAGAGTAATTTACAGTCCTTGGTTAGAAGATGGGTAAGTTCAGAGAAAGAGTTTGTTGAGATGTGGAAGAGAGATCAAATTACTTTCTGAGATTTCCAAGAAAATATTCTCCTGAATTCAAAATCAGCATAATACCACACAACCAGCCCTCACCTCACGGCTTTGCCACTCTGCTACAAACATAACACTAAAAGGCTGTAATTTGCAGACCAGCTGCAACTCTTGCTGAAGTCAATGAAGGCTGCAGTGGTTTGGCACCACTCAGATTCATAATCATTCACGGCATTGAGAAAATAATGATCAATGGAGAAACTGTAAATTAGAAAAATCTCCAGATATTGCTATTAATGGAGTTAATGATTCCTCAGACTAAATACAGTAAATACAGAATTGCTCTGCAACTGAGCTAAGAGATGAGGATTAAATTAATGTTACTGTGGCCATGAGACTGAATTCAATGCAACTAATATCCAGTGATTTGTTAAATATAGATTCAAATGCATTCTTTTTATGTAAAAGTCCAGTGTGTGCTTTCAGCAGCCTTCAGCTTTCCTCTAGGAAAATCAATTCAGAGGTCTTGCAGTTCAAATTTACATTAACACAAAAGGGCCAACTTGGGGTGTCATATATAGGTTCAAATCTATTTGATCCAATTCAGTTCACACTGAGTAGATTTAAACAGCAAACCAAGTCACAGTAATTGCATAATGTGTAACATCTTAATCACGACTATGGCTTATTTACTTCATGGCTGCAGCTGGTGTTGTGTATCCGCTTGTACCAGTTAAAACCTACAAGTAAATTTTCCACTTTCTGAAGATCTGTTGAAATAAATGGATCTGGTCTGAAAAAAACCACAGTATTTATCGGTCTTCAGCTTAGGCTGTTAATGAAAGACAACTTTGTTTCTTTTTAAAATACAGATATTAAGCTGCCTTTCATCAAACAAACTGAAAGGCAAGCTTTTCCCCTGCTCTCAGAGGAGGGCAATGTTAACCCTCAGACTGGCATTTAAGATGTGAGATGATGTCCGCATCGCATTTTGCTTATTGTTCTGTTTTTCTCATGGTAATTCCTAACACTTCCAGCTGAGGTCTCAGGCTGCGTTGTGCTCATCACTGTGCAAACCTATGCACCACGGCTGTGTGCCAGGGCAGGTGCCAGCTCGCTCCCCCAGCAAATCCAAAACCCAGACCCCAGGGTCAGAGTCCTAAGCCTGAGCTGGAGGGAAAGGCATGTGTACTTGGCCTCTGCAGGATGGCAATATGGCCCAGCAGAATGTGGTCTGCTTGTCATTTGGAGCAATCACCTATATGCCCAGGATATATCATTTAAATATATGCAAGAGTTCCTGCCCTAAAGAGCTGTAAGGTCCAAGCCAGTTCTTCAGGACCTAATTTTTTCAGATCTTTTACTGGGAAAAAAAATGGAGAAAATAATTGAACTGAATTTCTTTGACTGAACAAATAGTGCTGAAAATAAGAAAGGAGTTTATAAATCTAATTACAAATGTTATTACCATCATTTTATTTCCATGTGTTGTTAAACAGCTGTCACGTTTCCTGACTCTGTGTTTGGCTACACTGTGTATAGTGTCTTGCTTTTCCCAGACATGCTGTTCACAGAGGTATGTTGTTATCAGGTTAGAATTGAAACTCTGCCACTGACATGAGCTTCAGTATGTATTTATTATTAATACAGAGAATCCAGTAATGTTGTGAGCTTGCTGAATTAAAGGCGAAATCAAAGGCATTTTACCTGTCAAGACCTTAGTTCAGAGTTCTCAGTTTATCTTGCACTGGATGACAATGTGTCATTGATTTCTGAAATGGAGTGTGCAGCTACCTTCACTGTACCAAACCAGCCTGGCAACTTCAAATCTGCCCTCGGTGGCACATCTACCACTTGTTCAAACCCCGTATGAAACTGCCCGTAATAGGCACATTGTTTTACACTGCTATATCGTTGAAGGTATTGAGTGTGCGTTTACTAGATTCATCTATCCACGGTGAAGGCATCTATTGGTAAGGGTTTGATGAACAGAAAAAATGCTGCCCCAGCAAAATGCAAGGTTCAAGACTGGGAGCCCTGCTGGCAAGATGCGGATTGCAGAGCTGGGCCTTAAACCTCTGCCCGTGGCATGGATTGCCAGCATGCTCTCTGCTCGGTCTATTTTTACGTTGACTCCAGTCATAGGCAGGCTACAGACAGTTGCTATTATTTTAAAAGCAGACACTGTTCTGTGCAAAATCTAGGCGTGACCAATCCTTAATGGACTCCTTACTGAAAGCAGCATAAGCTTCTCCATAGTCTTCCAGGAAAATGTATCCATCTTTTCCACCACCTCCACTTCAACTGTCCATAAAACATCACAGGAGGTATCCTCTGCCTCAAAGGCTGAGAAATGGAGTTTCTGGCACACTGAGGAGGTGAGATAGTCCCAGAGCTGTTGGAAACACGTAGCCAAGAGTACATCAGCAGAAGGGCCCAAGGAGCCAAGCTGGCATGTCTGTGGGGCAGAAGGGCAGCTCGGCACCTCAGTTGGACACTGTCTCCACCAAGTGCTTTAGCTCCTGTTCTGCATCTCTTCATTCCCTTGTCCTGAACAACAGCAAGCTAATCTACGTCTAATGCCAAAGCGTCCTGAAAATACCGTGTTGTGTTCAGATGACCTTGCGTCCATCCTTTATCCTCATGTCAAGCATTTTCTGTCAGCTGACTTGAGGCTGCAGAAACACCTGCCTGATAGAAAACGCTGGAGAAAGCGGTGATTTGGGTTGAAGATGCTGAACCTGGTGCTGAGGGACTGGTTGGATGATTATAGCTGGTGCACGTCCTGTGTCAGACCTGAGTTTGAATCCAGCCCCATAAGTGACTTTAAAAGTGCAGTTGTTTTCTCCTCGGTTCCCATAATTATCTTTCATTTTCTTTTGCTAGCTTCAGTCAGGACTTAAAAAAAAGCTTTTCAGGGAAGGCTTCCAACTCTGCATGCATAATCTTCTGCATTTATGTTCAGCCAAGCTATGCTTATACTATATATCATCACAGAAGAGCGGGCAATTAAAAACGCAATTAATTTCTTGCTAATTGAATATTTTCTGAGTAATTCACAAACCTGGATGATTACCAACAGCAGGCAAATATTTAAAACTGTTAGCTAGCATCTAAAAGCATCAGAGATAATCATCTGGATTTGCACAACTTCTGGTCCATCTGTGTAACACAACATATGTCCCTGTCTTCAGTCAGAGAGGGTGTGAGGACTTGCTCCTTAGGAGGGAGAGTGTTACGTATTTAGGAGATGCTCTCTGAGCTTTCCTCTGATTAATTCTGTTGCGGGGTGGAATTCTGCTCTAAATCTGCTTTTGAGGAGCTGCACGTGATGCTCAGTAGAGGCCCTCCCTGCACCATTGCCAGCGAGAGGCAAAGGAGGGTGTGTAATAACACTTCAGTCTTCCTACCAAGAGGGCATCTGAGGGGCTGGAAAAAAATGAAGTAAGGTGTGGATGCTCACCATCTGGAGATCAGACTCCAGGCTTGAAGAAGGGCCTGGATTCCTCAGATTTTTCACATGGTTTGGGCAGACCTGAATCAAAGAGGAGCGATGTCAGGACTATGGGAAATTTGGAAATGAACTGCTGAGTCCAGAATAAGCTAGCCAAGAGTTGTCACAAAGTACGGAAAGCCTGCCTGGACTGCCTCCAAAGAGACTTGAGACTAAGACGAGCAAAGCCATCTCAGTACATCGTTGGAATGAACTTGCAGCATGGCAGTATGCCCAGGTTAGAGATGGCATCAGGACTCTGTTACTATCCATCTGCAATAAATTGAATGTTCACTATAATGCAAGAACACAATGTGTCCTTCTCCAGAAGGAATCATTGTCCTTCAGCCAGAGATCTGCATTACGGAGTGGATGCTGTAAAAAGCCCTTGGTGTGCCCAGGCAGGGTTTTCCCATGGGGCAGTACAGGTAAATGCCATAAGCCTGGCCCCGGTTATGTCTTTTCTGCAAGAGACACATTGCGAGGTGATAGCAGATCTTTTTACTTGTCCTGTTTCCTCTGAAACCAAGAGAAATATTGTGTCTTCGTGATTTTTGTAGACAACATTTTCTGTTATCTCTACATCTCATTTAGCCCAGAAGAGCAAGGTTTTGTTTCGTCCTTTGCCAAGAGCAAAAAAGGAGAAAATACTTCTCTGCTTCTTAGCCTTTCTCTTATCTTGATCACTTAAGCCCTCGTTGTCTTGACAGACAGCTGTTGCCTGCTCTAGTACCACTATCAGTCTCACAAGCTGTAGAGGATAGCATAGTCTCCTGGGGAAGCCAGCAAGTAAAGTTTTGGCCATTGATTAAATAGAAAATCATCCACCTATGTCACTGTGTTGGACCTTGTCAGGGTAAAGTCAAGGAAGAAGCAGCTTATTTTTAAACTCTATTTAACTTTTCTTATGGTAAACATTCGAACCATCCAAAGAGAATGTGATACTAGGAAATGATCCTCTGCTGCATGCCAGCTTCAAACAAATCTCAAACAGCACTGATAAAATAAGGAAATCTTTTTTGCTTACACTGTTTCAAAACAAGTTACTTAATTTTACTTTATCCTCTAGGTAACATGAAATTTCAGTCATACTACAGCACTTGGAATCTAATATTTGGCTCTTTCACATCACTCATTATCTCACTGAGCCCCACATACCAGTTTTTGAAAAGGTTTGCTTTTAAATCTTCCAAGGACAAATATGTCTTCAGTAACATTTAATGACTCAAAATATCCCAGAGAGAAAACACTTGCTGTGCTGCTGGCTCTAGTAACTGCATTAAAAACAAGCACCTCACAGTGGGTGTGATGGGACAAGCTTTCAGAAATTCTCCTTACTGTAGCTATGACTTGCTCTTCATCTTCCCTTTTGTTTTTGTTCCTCGAGTGGCTGCAACCTTTGTTACCCAAGTATGCGCAAGGATTTGGGGTTATTTTGAGAATTGGCCAGGAGGTCTGGGTAGATATATAGCCTGAGGGACAAATGATAATTGCCCGACCTCACTCGGAATCCCAGACGGAGGGAGGTAGAGCCACTGGCCTGCCAGAGGAGCATTTAAGGACAGCCCTCAAAAGCTTGGGAAGGAGAGAGCCCAGTGGGAGGAGGAGGAGCTGTAGGGCAGACGAAGGCCTGTGTTGGCTGTAGACAGTGTTACAGGGCCTGTGTGCAATCCTGCCTTACAGGCGAGTTACCTCTCAAGGCTGTGTGTTCTTTAAAGACAAGTAATGGGAGTATGATGACCTGTATCACGTGTAACTTGGGAAAATGGGTAGTGGCTGAACGAAGAGGAATATCTGGGGTAGGATCATCTGCTCTCTGCTCCCCATTCAGAGAGGTGTGATTCTCCCAGACTCCAGCTTTTGCAAGGCAGGACCAGACCGGGGAATGCAAACCCCTGGTACTGACTTGTCCAATTAGTTTTCCCCGCCCATCCTTACTTGCCCAAGTTCCGAGCCCCTCATCCCTCTTCCCATCTTCTCCTTTCCCTAATCTCTGTTCCCATAAGGATATTTTGTGTATAATTTTTTAATCACTTGCACTTATACCAAACTACTGGGATTTTTCAAGTTATGTTTCTCAAAAGGATAAAAATAAAATGATGACTGTAGATAGGACAGAATATGTTGAATACACAGAGTATCTCTGATGGCTGGAGGACCCCAGTTCCTGGCAGGGTTGGAGCTGTTACAGGTGTGTCTCTTCTACAGGTCAGTACTGCTCAGGCCCAAACTGATTTTTGCACACACAGATGAGCAACTTCCTCCCATTAAAATGTCAGTACTGTGGCAAATAATCACTGACAACAAAACTGGTCAGCCCAGATGTAAACCAAGCTATTCAGAAATCTAGATCAGCCTTTTTTTCTTTTGCTAAGACTAGGGTTTTGTCTGGCAATATCTGCATCTCATTCGAGTTCAATAACTGAGTTACAGTCAGATGGGCTATCTAGAAACTCTTTAATTAGTCTTTCTTTACAGCAATGTATGTCCAGACATATGTTCACTCTTAAGTTATTCACCCTCCTTACACGTTGCTAATTTCCAGATGATCTCAGTCAGTATTCAGATGTAAAAATGCGTAGAAGTTTCATAGTGAGGGTTGGAGGGGAGATTTATTTTTTCTTTTTCAACTTTTTAAACTCCAATCCTAGGCAAACGACAGCACACTAAACTAAAATGATCTTTTTTCTGTATCGATCAAAATGTTTTTCAGATATAGGCAAGAATTGTTTGCATTTCTTCAGAGAGAAAAGCACAGGCAGAATCAGCTAAAAACACAGTGTTAGCCAAAATGACCCAGTAAGAGGCAAAATGCGACACAGAACATAGCTGGCCTGCTTCTCAGTTGAGATAGCTGTGTAAGCCCTTTGAAATACTTAGCAGCAAAAGAGCAAATGACATTCAAATAGCATGTTCAACAGCATTCAGTTTAAATTTAACCTTCTAAAAGGTATATTGAAATCACCAGCTTGGAATTCGACTCACCTAATTTTACATTCTGAAACACTTGTCCTGCACCCAGTGCTGGGAATAGCTTTGCTGCTGAGACCATCACTGCCACTTCTCTATCTGCTTTTATTGGCTGGTGTTCAGATTTTATTTCTTTAGTTAAATTTTCTGGTTAAACATTATGTACGGGCACACCTCATTTGATCAGTTATAGCCATAGAGTTTAGCCAATTTATGGCTAAATAGCCCACTCCTGTCAAGGAAGGGATGGAATTCGCTGAATTAATATAAATTCCTTGAGGCAGTAGCTGCGTCTGAGCAGCACTAAGGGGAACCAATCCTGTTATATTATGATAGTTCAGAGACCTACAAGTGTTGCCCTTTTCAGCATGGTAAAATCCACATATGATGCATTTTAAGGTAAATGGAATCTCTTTTTTTGATGGATAGATGATGGGAATTATTGATGTGTCTGTCTAGCGTGCTGTTCTCTTGGCAGACAGCCTAGTCTTCAGAGGATAACTGAGAGCTCTTGTATGCTGTTAGGTTTTTTTGCAAGTGTTCTCAAATCACATACAAACAGACGAACTCTTGCTCTGCAAGATGCATGTGATGGCATTGATCTCAGTGGATGATGCTCACATCCAGCCAGGAGGGAACTGGGCCCACATCCTTTAAACCTACTGCGTGCTGAAGTAAGTTTCAGTCCCAAGAGGCGTATTTCCCCGGCATGAGCTGCCTGCGGTCTTCTAGGACTGGCTGCTCCAGAAGTCGCATTTCACTCTCAGCATGCTATATTGATCTCTGTGCCTATTTCTCAAATACGAAATAAGCATTCTTATATCCGCGTCAAAGGGTGAATCGTTGCTACTAAAGTTGCACCCATGTGAGGCAGTGAGGACTGTGCAGCCACTGTACTTTCAGAGCACGGAGTAGCATTGCTCAGTGCTCTCCAGCCAAGAAAATGCTTTAGACTCCCGTCCTTGCATCTTTTTTGACAGGTTTTATGAGGATACATAATGTATCAGTGGTACGCCAACAGCTAGCAAGTGTTCACGTAGATGTAGCCATTGAATACGCTCTAGATGAGCAAAACTATTTCAAAATAAACCTTTAAAGAACAAAATCTACATGTAGAAATAAGGAACAAACTTCCAGACATACTTACTAACACTCAGGGCGTCAGAGGATATTCTCACTGCCCACATGCCAAGTGTACGGGCAGCGTGGTCTGCCAGCGCTTGTTCCGCTGCATAATTTCCCTTCTTCAGATCTGCATCTAACTAGGCCTAAAATGAAGCACCAGTAAATTTAGCTGAAAACTTGAACAAATGTAATAACTGACTGAATAGTAGCATAATAACTTATGCTACTTCACACACAAGTTTACCATGGCCCAATGAGAACGAGGTGGAGTCTGCAACTTCTCCCAATGTGCTTTTTTGTAGGCAAGCGTGCAAGGCGTTAAGGGTGTGGTTGTTCAGTCTCAGTCAATAACATGATGAGTTTGGAAATTATCTTCTGTGTGTGTTCATTTGTGTTCTGGGATGTTTTGGGAGGATGTCTGTGTTTTTCATGTTACTTTTGCCTTCATACATGACCAGAGTATGTAGAAGATGATTACCAGGTCTGGGCTGCTTCAGCTCCTGTAGCCACATTTTCACTATGTCAACATACTATATTTGGGATTGTTTTCATTTGCAATATTATAGCTGTTTCTTCTTCCATGGTCTCTTGCTCCCTGTCTATCTCCTTAACTATCCTCTCTCCTATTGTAGCTGTCAGCTGAGTCAGGGCTTGCTGTGCCCATAGAAGTTCCTGCATGGTGCAACATATGGGTCTTCTGTGGAAACTTGGTTTGTGTTCTTCCATTTTAACATAAATTCTTTCCTATATACTGTCTGTTTGTTCATTTAACTCACCAACTAGAAGAAAGCTGACTAGAGGTCTCAGGATGCAAGTCACTAACGCAAGCACACTGAAGGAATTTGCTGTTCCTGCACTGGTGGTCAGCACGCATTCCATGGCACAGCTGTGAGCACAATGCCTACTGGAAGATTGGTGACACAGTCCTCTGTAAGTCATACTCTCACAATTTCCTCAAACAAAAGCTGTCCATTTTCACTCTGGCCAATGTCACTTGTGACTAGTTGAGATGGTATGACTGGCACTTTTCTCTGGGAATCCTTCCGACAAAGTCCCTATTTTAGTATCCATTTCTTGTGTGTCATTAATCATAGTGCTCTTCTATTTAATTTGATCAGCCCACAATGCATTTGGGAACCCCTGCCAATACTTTCGTTCTCCTCATTTTGAGAAGCAAGATTTGTGTAACCTTCAAGGGTGTTGCTGACATTACTGAAAGCTCCCTTTTATAGTTGGAATTTATGGATAGGGATATGTTGACGCTTTCTTTTTCCTCTGTTACTAATGGTTGCTGTTGCCGTGTGTGCCAATACCTCTCTTACACTTTCCATCTTCAGATTTTTCCCATGGGTGTAGATAATGACATGACGCTCTCTTTATGACACATGCAGGTCTACTGCTTGTTCATATCAGACTGACCACGTGATGGAGGTGGAGCATGTGCTCTAGAAATGGTACCTTACTGGTATTGAGTAGGGCCAGGTCTGCTACACAGAAATCACTTCATGTTTCTGCATTGTTTCCTTGATGCTTCTTTTCCCAAGTCCTTTTCCAAGTATTTTCTGTGGGTTTTTTTGCTTTCAAGATACACCTGTAGTCATGAAATAGTGACTATTCATACACCAAGCCTAATGCATCTCTTCCAATTTTAGCAGACACCCTTTTTTTTTTTCTAGCTACAGTAGTTGTTGACTGAGTCACTGCTTGCTGATGTTGAATCTAACAAAACTGAAGTGGCCACTGAGTCCTTCCTACAAGGACTGGATTTCATTAAACACTCCAGTCTGCTCACTGAAAATCTGAAGCTTCTAAAAGCAACACTAGTAAGGTTTGTTACCTTTTTTTTTAAGGTCTCAGTGTTTCTAGAAACCAGCACAGTCCTCTCAGAACTGTATTTTCTCCCTAGTTATGCAGCCTGTGTAGGCTACTTGGAAACTACACAGCAAAAATGAAATGCTCAAGTAATGCCTACTCAATTTAGATGAGTTCAAGTAAGCATTTAAAAATAACCCTTGGATGCTGTGCTTCATCCCACTATCACTGATTTGGTACTAGAAGTACTCTTGAGGGGTGCACAATTTTTGTTTGAAGGCCAAATGCAGATAAGAGAACAAGCCAGGCAAGGGCTGTGGCAGGTTTTCTGGTTTGCTTTTGTTTCTCCCTGGTATAAATCAATGATTCTTGACAGATTTTTGCTTTTCAATGCTGTCCTCTCCCTGTAACATCTTCTCCTCAGCCACCTTTGTACTTGCATTGTCTTACTGAGGCTTTGATTCAGCTCACACTGCTGAAAGCAGGTGTTGAAAGTATGGCCTTGGGTGCTGCATTCTTCAATACTGAGATTTTTGCATGTAGTCCTTCACTGTGTCTTTAAGAAAAGTGTCAAAACCTTCAACAGAGGGCAAAGCAGTTAAGTTGGTGCAATAAGCAGCTATATGAAGGTGAGACTTTGGAGAGCTTTAACCTTAAACATAGCCCTAGTTTAGTAATGATCCAGGGAAGTGGTGCATTTTTGGGTGCAGTGGGTCATTTTGTGGGGTCTTTTTGTCATTAACTGAAAAGATGTGATGTAAACTGTCTCAGTCAAATTACACCACATTTTACTGCTTGGTAGCTGTATTGCCATCATACTTTCATATATTACTTATGCTGTTGTCTCTTTTTTCCTGCTTATCCCATTATAGTCAAAAAAATTTACCTTTTATGAAGTTTTCCTACTGGCCCGTCAATATTCTAGCTTCTGTTCTGCTCAGCCCTTCTCCTTCTTCACAGACAGTGAATCCTCCACCTCAATTTCCCATTAACTAGTTCATTAGCTAGCTATGGTATTTTGTTGGTGTAGACTATATCCTACCAGCTTTCATGGCAACTAATCTCAATTCAGAGGTTCAATCTCATGTGTGGGTTTAGTGTGAGATACTTTGAGAGTTTTTTTTAAAGTTGCTTGGAGAATTCGATGCATCTTTTTCTCTACAGCCTCCAGTACCGCTTCTGAGCTCAGCAAGACTACATTAGCATGAACAGCAGCACCTCATTTTCTTTGAGGGCGGAACTCAGAAACTCCTTATTCTGCAAATTATAGTTAATGTTCTAGTATAAAAATTAAGTAAGACCAGAGTTAATAAGAACATCTCATGTACACATTAAATTTTAAGGGGTATATTCTCCATTCATTTCATGTGTGATTACTCCTTTTTGACATTAATTGGAATTCGGTGTAAAGGCTGAGGAGAGACCATCAGTGGTAATGTAAATTGAAACAAATCTCTGATATAATACAGCTTTTAAAGAAAGAGTCATTCAAGCAATGCTGCTGCTGTATCCAAATATTCTGTGTCATTAATGACTAAGGATCCTCTGGACTGTTAATAATTGTGTAGTAGGATGGTATAATCTACTGTTGCTACATGAAGGCATTAAATAAATATTATCCGTTAATAATTTTATGTAGCAAATACTTGAAATTGGCTACATAAGATGGACTGAGCTCTGTTGCAGACTCTCAGCCCACCGCAGTGAACTGAGGAAGGATAGCTTCAGTGTTGTTTACAGCACCTATAAAAAATGACTGGAAAATTGATAAGAAAGATGTTAGTTCCCGACTTGTACATCTTAGTCAGCTGAGCTGGAGAAAAATTACGAGAACAGCAAGGTCTGACTGCTTTCTTATGCAACCAGGAAAAAAATCCTTCTTTCTGTTGATAGACAGCTCGGTGCTCTGTTACGGCAGTTCAGCTGGAAAAGGCAGAAATGGGGGATGCTGAAGCACAGCTCACTTCTCGCTGCTCCTGGACAGCTCTCTGACTGCTGCTGCTGCGCTTCATACAGCCGCATGCCAGGACCCCCTCGCCAGCTCCCTGATGCGGGTCCTGCCTGTGGGTCTGCATAGCCATGGCACTGACCGAAGCCTCCTTCACGGTAAGGCTTTCCAAGATCTATCTGTAGGGAGAAAAGATCATTTATAATGTAGTCTACTCTCTCCATCTAAGTCCTTCCTTTACAATGGTACCTGTAGGGGTGGTTGGTTTTAAGCAATTTTCCTAAATCGGATCACTGCTCTGATTTCATTTACCATGCAGCCACACCAGCTGTGGTATCAGCACCAGAGAGAAGAGCATGGGGTAAGAAGGGCACAGGGGATGCTTAAGTTGGCCTCACTGCTGAGAAACTCTCATTTATCTCAGCTTTGCCGACACTTTCCTCCTTGAAAGCACTGCTTCAGAACTCACTTCTTCTGTAGGGCTTCAAGTGCCAGCCCTCCTTCGTTATGAAGGGTGTTAAAACAGTGGAAAAACAGCCACATACACCCCCAGAAGGAGAAATACAGCAACTAGTGCTTCTGATATGCCTTTTTGTTCTGTCCCTGTTTAGTTCTCTAAGTGATGTTTTACTCTCCTTCTACCTGATGAAATGCACTCATAGAAGTTAACTCCAGTTTCTTAAGCACATGCACACACACAGAGACCAGGATTTGCTTAGACTAAACATTTGTTTCCTTTTTAAATTGAGTTAATTGCTAATTATCTTCATTTAATTAATTGCAGTGAATGCAAATTTACACCTTCCCTAAAAATTCATTCTAGGAAACAAATAGTTGTTTCTAGTCTCTGCTTGTTCTAAGGCAAGCCAGGATGAGGCACAAGCATTTGTGTCTTGAAAGAAATGATTGCAAAGGGGATAGACTTGCATTTGTCATCATATGTTAACTATTTCATGTTAAATGGTAATCAATTAAATAAATGCAAAAGAGGACTAAAGCATCTGGCCTTGGCAAGGTTTTCACTGAAAGGTGAGAAGTGTGTTTGAAAGAGAATGCTTCCGTATTTTGGAAAGCATCAGTCAAATATAAGTGTGAGAAGGTGGTGGGATGGGAGGGACTGTGGTATGCTGTACTTTGAAATGTTTACAGCAATCAGATTGGGACTTATTTTGACTATTGCAAGGTTTAGCTTACTGTACAGAAGTGAGAAATTGAGTATGATCAAAGTTTATTTTAAAAAAGAAAAAAAGCAAGTCTAGTCCTGGGATTAGAATATAGCATGGTTTGAGCTCTCTGTGATGCAATTTAATCAGATTGCTGTAGCATTCAATACCTCAGTTCATAGTAAGGCTGTGGTGCAGAGCTATATTTTCCAATCTAGGATGATGAAACTTTGTATTTTCCGTCATCGTGGAAAAGCATTGAGAGGCAGAAGCAGAGAGAGCTGAATGGTTCTACAACTTTGCAGGTAAGAGTAAATCCATAAAAAAAGAGTACAAATGTATTTTTATTTTTAAATGCTAAAGATTTCTGATAGGCTGAGTTAATTCTCCTAACTATATGAAAATGTGGGGAGAAGAAGGGAAGGGATACTTTGCAGCAGGACTATGAATATTAGCCACAGTATTGCTCATGTGAAGATCAGAGGAAATAAATCTGGGGCAAGTAAAGAGACTCCCTGGTAAAAAAAACAGGCATGGGAAGAGAAGCATTCTCTATTGCTCTATAGACTCTGAAGATTACTGCAAAGTAAGGAGGAAATGGGGGGGGGGGGGGGAATGTTTTCCTGGTTTTGTCTGGGTTGTGAGGAGAGCAGCTATGACTCTGTACACATTTTTCCCACTTTAAATTCTCACATCTCTTTCCTGCTCCCAAAATGGCATCTCATTTCCACTCCCAAGTTTCCCCCTTAGCTGTGCTTCAAAAATGCTGTGGGTAGTCTTGTATCATAAATTATATCACTGAATTAGTCCAATTTACCAAACTGACTCCAAGAGAATATTTAAATTCTCTTTACTTCTGAGAAAAAGCATGGAAACCTTTGCAAAGGGCAAAGTGTGTGTCCTATGTGTTAAATTACAAACGCTCAGCGTATAAACCTCAGAGTTCTGGGAAATGGTGCGTTTAAGCCCTGGAACGTTCCCTGGAGAGTGAGGGAGAGCATCGCCACCTGCGCATGTGCCAGAGCCCTCCAAAACCCAGCCCAGGCACTACAGGCTGAAAGTGAGAGCATGATAGTGAAAGCCACCTAAGGCGTAAACAAACATTTATCCTGAAAGATGGATTTTGGGGAAGTCTTACGCTGAAAACTACTGAGTCCCTGGAAAACAATTCCTGAAGTCACTGATTTTTCAGCCCAAAAGCCTGGAATGCTACGAATGCATTGCCTGAAGTTTGATACGTCAATCTCTTTCAGGAAAGCAAATTTATATACTCTTGCACCAATGTGGTAATTTATACAGTGCTTAAAAGACTGTAGGCTAGTGAATAGTACTTTAAATGAAGGATTAACTTTTATACCTGTTGTACTAGAACTAGACTCTTTCCAAGAATGCTGTTTTTTAAAATGTCTGTTTATTTTAAAAAAGCTTACACTAAAAAAAATTCTTTTGACAACCCTATTTTTCAACACTCACTGAATAACTCCTAACGTGTCTCACTGAGGGTTCTTATGCTTGTGTTTTGTCTTGGAATACATTGCTTTTTTGTCAGTACCTTAATATGCGTGCAAAACCCTCAGTAGATGAAGCTGCAAGGAAGCAAATTGTGTATTTTTTAATACTTGCTGAAACTCGGATCCTTGCTTTGTGCTTCCTGCAGCATTATTCTCCTTTGATTACTGTTCCTGCTGCTTTTAGCTGCTGCCTCTGCATTTTAAGCGTAGTGGAAACGATGCAACCCTGTGCATTGTTCCTTTTTTAGCCAGTATAAAGAACTGGGTAAGTACAAAAGTACTTGCCATGATTTTTTCTGAGTTTGTTTGTGATGGTTTTGGAGTGCAAAGTAGCTTGGATTTGGCAGGCTTTTCAGGTGAGATGTAGCTGTATCTGAATTCAGAATTCCCTGAGCTTGGTAGATCATATTCTCATAACATGATTCAGTAAAGGTACTCTGGGGTATGCATGCTCAGAGTGTGCATATTTGTCTTCCTTCACTGCTATTTGTACAGCTTTTTTCAAATTTTTGCCAGGATGACAGTGTTTGCATTTGGCCTACTTTGGTTATTATTAGATTCTTTCTGTGCACTATAATTGACTCTTTTCTGAGATGCCATGTAAGATGCCTGAAGTCTTTTACATGTGTTATTTAAATATTTGATTTCTTCCATTAGTTTGTCTGCGTGCCCTGTTTCACTCTTCAGCAATAACCTCAGATGTTTTCAAGGCCCATAACATTTTGTAAATCTACTGAAAGAGACCATTAATACCTAGTGAGAAGCTAACTGGGAAATGTCAATTAGGTATAATGGTGCTAAAGTTCAAAAATAGCATCTTGCAAAGGGCTAAGACTTCCCTGCCGTGTGGTAACGTAGCAGGAAGCGATTAGGCAGGATGGGAGGAGATCATGCTCTGTAGCTATTTTGTCAACTGCATGAAATGATGAGGCATCAATAGTTTGACCAGTATTGTCAGCTGAGTGTTTTCTACTTATGCCAGTTATGATTTTAATATCAGCCAAATCCTGCTATATCCTTGCCTTATTTTAAGGTTTCTTTTAAAGATTATTTCTGTACTATTTAATAAATTCCTTCTGCAACCACCATCTAGACCTTGGGACCAAAGTAGAATCTGTAAAATTATTTAAGTATTGGAGAAGTGCTGGTGTTACAAAACTGGGATGGGAATCCAAAATGAACATTATTTGAACATAGAGAAATTTTTGGAATTTGAGGGAAAGGTGGGTGGTGGAGAAGAAAGAAGAACCCAGGTTATTGATTTCCTAATTACAAGCAGGTCATGTCAGACACTACAGTCAATAAGTTGTTCGCTCACATTTCTGCATGACTGGAGCATACTGTGAGTTATCATGGCGTATATTTTTATTTAAACAGCTGTGTAGATGACGTTACATAAGGGTCAAAGCTGGTGAGCTAAAGCATGTTGCAAGTGACATTTCAAAGCGATATCTGCTAGCTAGTGAAATTATACTTTCACGTGACTAAGCAATTTAAGATAAGTACTGTAGCCAAGAATCAAAATGGAATATTTTTTCCCCAAGTGATTAAGAACAAATTCTTCACACTGTAAAAATATTTCTCTGAGTTCATTCAAGCATCTAACCATCTGACTGGATCATAGCCAGAAGCTAACTGAACAAACTTGTGCTTGTATAGGCTGGAAGCAATGAAAGAACTATTGCTGGAATGTGTAGTTTTGAGAAAATACCTAATTCAGTTACTCTTTCAATAGAGATTATTGGAGTCTATCGCTTTAAATTTTTTAACCAAAGTTAAAGGAAGACATTCAACAACTGGGAGGCAAAAGCATAAATACCCAACATATTCTAGAAAACATTGGGGGGGGGGAGGGGAGAGAAAAAACCAACAAACCAAACCCAAAACCAAACCAACAACCAGACTTTAGCAGGTTCACGTACATTCATTAGGTTTTGAAAAGACTAAAATATACCAATGAATACTGTACTCTCTTCTGTTGGACATCAAATGGGCATTGTGTTTACAGGGGGACTGAAACACTCAAAATTCTAGTGTATCAGTTAGGTGCCAGATATTTCTGTGCTTGAGAAGCCAAACTCATTTTGGCATGGATTTTTTTTCTTTTTTCTTTTTTCTTAATTGCTTTTAAAAATTTTCGAGAACAAGAACAGGGTGGACACTAACAGTTCTGCAAAACAGAAATTGTCTTACTGATTTGAAAAATTGAACACAGCACTACAAATACCTGAGTTACCTTTTTCGCGTTTGCTAGAGGTGTCCTGCTCAGCAGTGGTACAGGTGGCAATGCATCAATTTAATCTCAGCCACCAGAATTAAAACCTGCTTCAGTTCAGATGCTATTTGCATTAAAATGTTGCTGTGCTTAGGCTAGTAAACCCTTCTTCTTCTTCCTAGGACTCTTCTGATGAGGGGTGGTAGTTAAGCCTATTCTTTTCATTAGGACCTCAATATATTAAAATCTTCAAAACAAAGTGCTGAAGTCACTATTTACCTCAAAACTATGCTCAAAAAAACCCCTGTATCTGGAACAATTCTTCAAGTTTTGGTTTAAACAGTTTTTTTACAGGACAATTTGTTTGGAATCCTTAGGAAAGTGGGGAGAATGCAGGGATATGTACGTCATCTCGCAGACCAAGCCTGCTCTCGCCAAGTCAACTAGCATGACAACTGTGATTGTAGTGAGAATTTGGCTGGCCCCAGAGTAATTGAAGCTGACAGCCAGTATGGAACTGAAGCACATCTGCCTCATTCAAGGAGGAGAGCTGTTCAGGAAATTAATATTGCTGTGTACTGTATTTTAGGAATTAACTAGCTGTGATAGAGAAAACATGGATATAAGACGACAGTTACAAAGCACAGAGGTTGCAAGCTAAAAGGAAACAGGCTTGCTGGAACAAGTAGTCTTTATTGTTGTTGTTTGTTCTTTATGGCTTGACTTGCATCATCTGACTGTTGGAGTTCTTTTATTCTCTGGTTATATTTTTTGTGAATTTAGGAAAACAGGATTTAGATCTTCAAGGCACTGAGAACTATAGCTTAAAGGATTTGCTCCTATGCTTAAAGTGAAATATGTGCTTAAATACTCTGTTGAATTGGATCCAGAATGTTCAACATCTCATGGGACTCACCTCCTGACAAATAACTCCTTTGCTGCATGTATCTGGAGACCAGTTCTAGCTAGTTAATGTACAAGAACCTTATTACTGCTCAAATTCTTGAAATGACCAAAATCACAGTGCTAAGAAGTTAAGTCTAGCCACATGGAGTAAAATGAGAGTCATGTTTTCATTCCCTTGATATTTACTGTTGTACAGGTTACGGCAAACTATGGTGCATCGCTTTGTGATATATAAAACTTGAGAGACTTAGTCCAAGTTCAGTCTCTTTAATTTTCAGATGCTAGATCTCAGCTATTGCAAGTTGTTATGGTCACCAATTTACTCACATTTGAGGTTTATGTATTTGTAAATGGATTACACAAGTGTGGTGGGTTGACCCTGGCTGGCTGCCAGGTGCCCACCAAAGCCGCTCTATCACTCCCCCTCCTCAGGTAGACAGGGGAGAGAAAATATAATGAAAGGCTCATGGGTCGAGATGAGGACAGGGAGAGATCACTCACCAATTACTGTCAGGGGCAAAACAGACTCAACTTGGGGAAATTAGCTTAATTTATTACCAATCAAATCAGAGTAGAGGAATGAGAAATAAAAACTAAATCTTAAAAACACCTTCCCCCTGCCCCTGCCTTCTTCCTGGGCTTAACTCCACTCCCGATTTTCTCTACCTCCTCCCCCTCCGAGCGGCGCAGGGGGACGGGGAATGGGGGTTGGGGTCAGTTCATCACACGCTGTCTCTGCCGTTCCTTCCTCCTCACGGGAGGACTCCTCACTCTTCCCCTGCTCCAGCGTGGGGTCCCTCCCACAGGAGACAGTCCTCCATGAACTTCTCCAATGTGAGTCCTTCCCACGGGCTGCAGTTCTTCATGAGCTGCTCCACCATGGGTCCCTTCCACGGGCTGCAGTCCTTCAGGCACAGACTGCTCCAGCGTGGGTCACCCGTGGGGTCACAAGTCCTGCCAGCAAACCTGCTCCAGCGTGGGCTCCTCTCTCCACGGGGCCACAGGTCCTGCCAGGAGCCTGCTCCAGCGCGGGCTGCCCATGGGGTCACAGCCTCCTTTGGGCATCCACCTGCTCTGGCATGGGGTCCTCCCCGGGCTGCAGGTGGAGATCTGCTCCACCGTGGACCTCCCTGGGCTGCAGGGGGACAGCCTGCCTCACCATGGTCTTCACCAGGGGCTGCAGGGGAATCTCTGCTCTGGCACCTGGAGCATCTCCTCCCCCTCCTTCTTCACTGACCTTGGGGTCTGCAGGGCTGTTTCTCTCACACATTCTCACTCTTCTCTCTGGCTGCCATTGCACAGGGATTTTTTTTCCCCTTCTTAAATCTGTTATCCCAGAGGTGCTACCACTGTCACTGATGGGCTCGGCCTTGGCCAGTGGCGGGTCCATCCTGGAGCCGGCTGGCACTGGCTCTACAGGACATGGGGAAAGCTTCGAGCAGCTTCTCACAGAAGCCACCCCTGTAGCCACCCCGCTGACAAAACCTTGCCATGCAAACCCAATAGAACAAGGTGGGGGGGGGGGGTAAGGAGTAAAAAATCAGTATACTGTAAGATTAATAGAGATTCTGAATTGTATGGCAAGGAAGAAAACAAATACAAATAATCGAAAACATGCTGCAAACTTGTTTACCTACCTACTCAGCTATTTGTTTTAACATCTGAATATTATTTGTAACTTAAGCTTCTTGCCTTCAGCTACATCTCTAGCATATAAAGAAAAACTAGGAAGTAAGAGGAGAAAAATGAATATTGTAGCTCTGGGAAACAGATCAAATGATATTTAGAAACATAATTGTAGCATTTTTCATATATGGGGGACTCCTAGGTTTCCTTTGCTCTGCTGCACTAACTAAAAGGCTGTCTTCCAATATGAGATCTGAGTCTAAGTTAATGTCTTAAAATTAACTTTGTTATTTACAGGTTGTTTAACTTAAAAAAGGCTTTTCTAACAGCTATTTTAGCAATCTAAAATATTTGATACAAAGAGCGGAGAAAAACTGAAATGCTCATAAAAGTCGTTTTTTTCTTTGAAAAAAGGGATGAAATATAGATGGAAAAATGTTAGCTAAAGCAGTGAATAGGCACTGGAAATTCTGAGGACAAGGACATAAGGATGGCAGGGGAGGACAGTGAAGTGAACACAGGCAGCTGCAGCCTGGGTAATGCAGCCTTGAATTGGCAGTGGAGGTGGTTCAGTTGTGAGGGAAGGATGGCTGCTGTTAACAACTGCTCCTCTTCTCCATGGAGCGTTGCCAACTAATAAAGACTGTGTTGTGAATCGAGTGCCCTCTCACCAAGCGTCTTGCCAAAGATCAAAATTATTTTCTGAGGATTGCAAGAATTTTTATGGTTATTTAATCTGCAGAAGTGACACTGTAGTGGTGTTACAGCATGTTGTCACTTCATGAAAGTTTGTAGGTGGGAAGCTGAAGCCTGTAAGTTAGATATTGGTTCGATAGTCTGAGGTAGCTGGAGATATGTTAACTAACAATGTCTAAAATATCTGTATTAATTGCATAATATTATGAAAATATTGCTATTATGTAGTGGGTTTGGTGCAGACCTGTTTGATCCTGAAAAGTATCAATTAATGTAACACCATATGGTGATCAAAGAATGGCACCCTTTCATTTACCAGCCCAGCGTTAGTAGCGATCTGATCCTCACTTTTGTAGCTTTTATTTTGGGACTTTGAGGGAAGATGTTCTCTGATGTTGCTGGTTTGGAAGGCATTCGGACATCTGAAGCTGGAGATAGACATGTGCTGTGCTGGAAGTCTGAACAGAGAGATTTGCTAAGCAAAGCAGATCAAACTGTGGGCCACAATCTCCATCTTGCTGTAGGTCTAGTAGTACTCACAGCTGGCACTGAAGTGATCACAAAGCCACCCTAAAGAAGCCATTGAGAACATGCTGTCTAGATCTAGGCCAGCTTCCCTTCTTTTTATGGCCTTCCCTTCTTCCTTTCTCTCTTTTCCTGAGTTTCCTTTTATCTGGCTAATGGATCATGGCAGAAGTCAGAGGATGAGCCCTAGAGCCCGAAGAACATCCCTATTTGCACTAGCAAAATCTAGCCTGCAAAATGAGCATTAGGAATCAGTGTTGCAAGTATAAATTGCAGAGGCTTATCTGTGACCATGCCCAAGTAGAGCAGTATAAAGGTCTCGTGAGGTTCAGCTGGCCTTGTGCTGTCCATCTTGTCCGTCTACATTAAAGTTCTTACCAAACAAAGCCTGATGTTTGAGATTCTCTTGTGCTCTCAATTTGTTCACAATTGATTTCGTTAAGTGAAAATTGTTTTTGTTAGACAATGGTCAAGGAAGAATTCATTATTTTCTTCTTGCAAAGTTATCTCTCTTCCACCTTTTCATCTAGGCATAGTTGTGATACAAATCTGTCATATTTGAGTCCTAGAGTGTCTGTTTAAAAAATGTTCATCATATTCTTAAGCCAGGATTCCATAAATCCAAAACTCGTTAAATAAATGCCATAGGGTTTTTTAAAAAAGAAAAAAAGCTTTTCCTAAAAACTTATCTAATTGTTTTCCTACTTACTGTCTATTGATTATACTACTATATTTCAAGTAATTCTTCATCTGATTATCTCTAAGCACTATAATTATGGCCAATTATCATAATACATATGTTGTATAATTTCATTATATCCACTGGTGACTCAAAATCCAAGCTGATATAACTGAAAGTAGAGTCTAGACCATTATATTTTGTTCTGCTGTGGGAGTCTGATGTAAGGCAGTCTCCCTAATGTCACGTGAAAGAATATGCGCTTTTATAAAACAGCATTTCTCATAGGAGATGAAAGATGCAGTGAGTAATAAAGTAGCTAGGGCACCAAAGCAGACTTGAAAATCCTTGCTGTAGTCACATCAAAACCCTGAAGTTTTTGTTGCTTGATCATCAAGAATGATATTTGATTACCTGAACTTGAGAACTCATTCCTAAATGTAAGCCTTCCAGAAAGCAACTGAGTAAAGCTTAACTTGGGCTCCTTCAGGAGGGAATTCAGAGCACCTGCCTCCACTGACAGGAAAAGGGTCTCAGAGGGCTTTGCTAACTAGATTTCCTGGTAAAATTAGATAACTAAATTCAGATGGGAATAATGCTCCTTTCCTTCTAAGGGTTCAAGCAGAGACACAAATTTCCCTAGATAGAGCTTTGCAGGATTAAAGAAAAATAGTTACTTCAGACATGGTATACAATCCTGTGATTTTTCATATGCTTCACTCCCCTGTGATTTACCCAAGTAAGGCACTCTACGTTTTGATTTGTTAGTGTGCAAGCATGACGTTATCTTATATCATTAGGTATCTGAACAAGGTCCATAACTAACCTGCCTACATTAAGATATGTCACTCAGAAGCAAAACATGGACTTCATAGTTACTTCTCTTACAATTCAGTAGAAAGTGTTTGTCTAGCTATGCAGTGACTGGGAAAATTAATGATATAATGTTACATGTTTTACAGAAACAATTCATATACCCAAAAACCAGGTGCCCAATGCCATTTTAGATGGCTGGGGTATCCTGTCTAGGCTTTGCTTGCTGCCTCAGAACAACTTGGATCTTTCCTCTGTACTGCATCCTATTGCCAGTCCTACATGGATGTCACTGATATCCTAGGATGTCTCAAATATCACTAGACAAAAACATCTAAGCACCTGAATCTCACCTTCTATATAACTATTTCATTTTAACAAAACAAATTGGTATGAGATACTGTCACTGAGATGTTCCATCCTTAAAAAAACTTCCAAGCTGTTATGTCTGATGGAAACCTATAAGCAAATCTTCTAAATTGGTGTTTGGTTTGGGGTTTTTTTTGCAACCCAGAATTGAAAACGCAAGTCCTTAGTGATGACCAAATTTGCTTCAAGAAGCAAAGTAATAATATTGTTACAAAACAATTAAACACCTAAAGCAAAACAGCAGTTATTTGGAAACCAGGATAATTTTGGTTTCATTATGGCGTGTTGTATTGTGCATCAGAGAATTTTGATACCGTTGCATTAAATTTCAGCTGGAGCCTATGGAATGTGACAATTTACACCAAATCAGCTTTTGACCTGTAATGAGTTATTTCCATTGGAATGTTTGACAGTTTACAAAGCTGTCATATGCATAACTTCAATAATAAATTAGAATGCTCATACAAAATATCTTGAACTGAAAAGCAGTGGTCTTCATGTTTAGTTAGAACAATAAACTTCAGCCATTAATTCTCATGTTGGGTCTTATTTTCTCTTACACATAAAGTGCAACAAAATTGCTGTCTTTTGTCAAATACCTGCAGAGGATACTACTTGTGTAATGTGCTACCAAGTTTGAAGTCAGTGCAATACAACAGGCATAGGAGCAGGAAACTGAGGTTTCATGAAGGAAAAGAGGTTTTTTTAAATAAACTTTTTAAAAATAAAAATTTCATAACCTGAAATCTTTTGAGCAAAAAGCTTATCCTCTGCAGAAATGTTTGATTAATAAAAAAAAAGTCTCTTCTGGAAAAAAATTCCAATGGCAAATTTGCAGTAATTTCCATTTTGTGATGCTTAGTTGGTTTAGTGTCTTTGTCATATTGCTCTGCTAACTTCAGCAACACTCAGTTCTGTTGCCGTAAGGTATAATAAATTGTGTTTGGAAAGGTATCTGCAACGCAAATGTCCCTCCCAAGTTATAAAGTCAAACATCTAGAGTTCAGTTGGCAGTAGATACATGTTTCTCGTTACTTACTACATCTCTAATGTAAACTACAGTCGTCTTCAAAAGAAGCTCAGACCTGACCCAGGGAAAGCTCTTTCACCCTTGTACGCTCATCTTTTGGAAACATGCTCTACAGAGAAGCGTTTATAACAAATAAGAAAGATGTTAGAACCTTTTGTGATAGTATTTAATCACCAAAAATAAAATATGCCCCTATTTAAGATAAGATAACAAGAGTATTGCCATTGCTCTCAATGAAGCCAGAACTAGGACGCCAGACTGGACTTAGCTGCTTTTTATTAAATGAGGCCTGGAGTTTCTTAAAAATTGTTCAGAATCAACTCTAAAGCCAAATCTCTGGTCTGCTACATATTACTGACAAAAAAGAAGTACAAAACTTGAAGCACTAATGAAAAGACTTAATGTCATCTTTTTTAAAGAAAAAGCTAGTATGTCAACAGGTCCAAAATAAACATTTTCTCAGTGGTGCTTTTTGTTTTCTCAACTTGAAGTTCAAAATTATACTTCATATCACTCGGCACAATGTTTCTTTACTAACAATTAAAAGCTCTTACAACTTCAAATAAATCTACCAAAATTTTACAATTTACTCTGAAATTTTCTGCCTTTGGCATAAATTTTTAAACAGATAAATAAATAGATATGTTGAATGTTATTGTAATGGTTATAAATACTCTTGGCCTAATCCAAAGGTTATTTTGTCTCTGTAAACATCTGCTGATGTTAAGGCCCCTGAACGCAGCTCTGTTTCTCTAACTTGGCAAAGCATTTAAACTAGCGCTTAACTTCAAGCACAGGAGAGATGACTGGCATCAAAAGGCTAACCTTGTGTGTAAATCATTTCTAGGTTATCTACCAGCTCCTTAGAGGAAAGGAATTAGCTTCAAAATATGCTTAGGCTTCCATAGCTCCAGGGGCAAAAGTCAAGCAAATCAGTAAGACCCAGTGCATAGTAGAAAAGAGGCCAAAGGTTCAGATACAGAAAGTTTCAGTTTCAAAACACATTTATTGTAACTGTGACCCTGTAGAATGCTATCAACAGAGCAGATACTGCTGAAAATATTGCAAATGTCAGGTGCAATTACAGCCAATAAATTCAGGAGATAGTTGATGGGTTTATTTCACTTTAGATGCAGATTATTTTTTTTTTTATTCAATAACTTATAGGGGTTTTTTTCTCAGTTACATTATTTGACTAGGCTGATGTGGCCAAAGTCAGCCATGACGGAATTGCTTAAAATTTGTCATGACCAAGAACTATGTAGGTTCTGGATTTTAGCAAGCAACCTGAAAAGACAGGCTAAGCAAACCAGGGAAGAAACCAGGAAAACTCTGAGGTGTGTGGTGTTGACTCTAGCAAATACAACAGATAAAAGGACCATGTTGATCCTGGGCAGCAAGTTATTGATAAAAGTTGGTATGAGAGCTATTGTTAGCCTGCAGACATAGGTGGGAAAAAGTGTACTACAGGCAGCTGGGAAGATCTCTGCCCAGAAGGCCCTGAAACAAGAGGTGACAATGTTAATGGAAATAGACAAGTCTGATTCTTCTTTAGGTCATCTGTGTCCTCAGCAATTCCAGTCATTTCCACTTTCCATCACTAGGGTTTAGCATCATCTTCCAGCAGCCTGAGTTAGCTTTCAGTCCAGCATTAGCAGCCTTGCAGAGTTTTAGTGGGATCTGAAGATCCCCGTTCTGTTCACTATAGCTCAGCAAAAAAATTTTTATTTTAGTTGGTGAGTCCATGCACATTTGTATTCTTTTTCTTCCTAGATAAGCTAAGTATATTTTCGTCATTGCAAAAATAAATATCCATTATATTTCACCTGTTTCTTTGGCTTATCTATATAGTAAACTCCAACTCAATCATAAACAGATGGTAAATTCCTAATACGGTAAGAGTTTACCCAGAAAAATCAATGTTGAAGAATGACGGCAAAGAGAGTCATATAAGTAGTATGACTTTGCCTTGTGCTCAAGTGTTTTTGGAGCCCAGACAGTACATTAAGAAGTGACAGATTCATGTAGTTTAGCTGGTGATTTATAAAGTTTGCTAGCTGATTTAATAGAGTGCTAGAAAGCGTTGTTGTTCGACCAAGTAAAGAGAATCATAAAATGGTAATGAATGTTATGACAGTTCATTAATATTTCATTTGGGGTCTCTTTCAGATGCCTGTTAGTTTATCTCAAGATCTAGGAGTATACTGCATATAAATCTGATGGCGGGTAGAACAGCACAGTATGCCAGGAGACAGAGAGGAGAGAGGTTTGGTGAGAGCAACGTATGTTTGAACAAGTGTCTCAAAAGCACTATATCCCAGTTAAGTTCTCTACTAAGTGGTCATGAATTGTAAAGTATCTAGGGCATCAAGCAGTGGTCTAGTATTTCCTTATTTGCTATTTGAACATTTAGGAAAAACAGATAGTGTCTTTCAAGCTTGTCATCTTTACCAATGACTTCTGAGAGTACTGGTTTACTGTAACTTTGGAGGTAAGCTTTATTGGAAAAGGCCGAATGGATTCCTATCTCAACAAGTATTTCTTACACATGCTGACCAGAGCAATATACAATGTGGAGAGACATTTATAATAAGGTAAATCTGGAACAAAGACTTCCATTTTTTCAGCTTTAACACCCTGAAGTGGGGAATGTACTTTCTACACTACTTTAAGTATAGCATGGGTATATTTACCCTCTAATCAATTATGTATTCCATTGTTAATTTTGTAATAGGTCTTGAATACTTCAGATTGAATTCTTTGTGTGACCTAATGCCAAATAATGAAAAAAAAAAAAAAAAGAAAAAGAAAAAAAAAGTTTTGTCCATATAAGCTGTATTTCAGTGGGTTTTGATCCACACAAGCAACATGGACCTGGCTTTTCATAAGAGTGCTGTCCACCATGAGGTGGAAATTCTTCTGTTTCCATTTCCTTGGTTGTTTCTCAGTGATAAACCCCTTTAGGATGATGGACTTATAACTTTATGCAGCCTGAGGGCTTGCACAACACGAAGCAATGAAAGAGCAACGTCTGAGAGCAGGTCAGCAATAGCGCCATGCCCGAAGTTCTGTTCGATGGGAATTACTGAGAAGAAGTGAAAACAAGTATGAAGGACTTGAAGGGGCTTACACAGATGGTTCATAGGTTTTCTGTCAGTGCTTGCACATGAAACAAGATTGAATCCCCTCCCACAGTCTGAAGGCTGTGGGGTGAAGGGTCTTGTTTTAGCTAATAAATCCTTTCAGCATTAGCCTATGGAATGCAAGATTCAACTTCATTTTTATATCTGTGGGCAAGATGAGCTTGTATTTGAGGATGAAAATGCACTATTTACAATGAATTAGAAGGAAGCTCCTAGGACAGACACCAGTTGATGCCACCTGAGAGACAAGGCAGGAATGGCATTTCCTGAAAGCTGCAAGGCCTTGCAGTTTGTCACACTGGTTGAATCGCATTTGTGAAGGGACCCAATTCAGTATTAAAATCTCTGTAGCATATACCATTCTTTACTTTCAGTAAAAAACCTAGAAGTCTATAAATGAGTCTTCTTTCACCAAATTAATTTGGTGCTGCAATACAAAGAAAAACGCGCAACTTCCCTATATAGTTTACCACATTTCATTATAACCAGCATAGGTAACTGTGGTGCAGTCTCATACAGGTAAGCCCAAAGAAATATATTTTTTTTCTATTATTATCACATCTTGGACAGTAACGCACTGAGAAGACAGTGTGCACGAATTGTTCAGTGACTTCTGAGATAGCTTGATCTATGTTTGCAAGATGGACAAAGAAGTCAGAAAATATTTCTGAAGAATTGCTTGCTCAGTTCTGGTTTGCATCAAGGTCTGTTCTGCAAACCAGAGGGAGAGAGAGAGATGCTGTCCTAGCAGATTTGACTTATGTATATAGTAATTTGTTTGGCCAGTGTTTATTACTTAATAATCAATCTTTATTATTACATTAATTCTAATTGGGATATGTGAAACATGTAGTGCATTGACCACACGACATCAGTTTACTTGCTGAATAATTTAAGCTATTTCCTTCTAATACCTTAGGCTGCAATATCATTACTTTTAGCCTGTCCTAATATTCTAGTTATATTGATGTTATTTCACTTGTTATTACCTTCTTGACATGAAATTGTTTTTTCAAATATGGAAATCTTGCTCAAATATTTCTAGATGACAGAATCCTGTATTAGTCTATAATGTATCATAATAACAAAACAGTGCAACATAAAGCAAATGATTTGTTTTCTAACCCGTGCCAGCCTTCACAGTAAGGGGACAAAAGATGCCAGAAGGAGAATTTTGGTCTGTATATTTTTTTTATATATTCTTATCCATTTTGCCAGAATGTAGGGAATAATCTTGCTGATAATACAAAGCCAGCAAACGCACAACCATTAAATGGACAGTGTGATTTATCCCACTTCACACTGCTTTATAAGCAGTATGTATCACTCCTGTGAGTCTTCTTCTGCTTAAAGAATTATAAGAAATATATCTTACTATTACTTTTATTGATAAAACAGACCAAACCACCTTAATTCATTCTTCATCCAGAGTCTTTTATCACAGCCTGGTTGTGATTAGGATTCTGATCACCCTGTGTGCCACTCTGAGATTGAGAGGCTCTATCTACTCATCTATTATTCTTCATGAAGCAAAGCTCCTGTGTACCATCTGTTTTCTTACTGAATCTTGCATGTAGCTGCAAAGAACTGGTCACCAAAGATTGAGTCTGGCAAGCAAGCTCTTGGTTTGCTTGGAGATGGCCAAGCATTCACTGCTATTGGCCTGTTTAAGTTTCAGGTGAAAATAAACTACTGTTCTCTGCTGTATTTTATTTTATATTTGATCTGGTATTTGTTTATATTTATTTTTTTTTAATTTTTATCTGATCATAATTGATTTTGTATTTTTGTTGCTTTTTTCCAGCCAAAAATCAATTGGGAAAAGACCCCAAAGCCATAAATAAGCATGCTGTAGAGCTTCAATTGAGGACAGGTCTGTCTTGCATTTTATAATACAACTTGAATTACAAAGGCTGTTTTATGCTGATCATAGAAACGTAGAACAGTTCGGGTTGGAAGGGACCTTAAAGATCATCTAGTTCCAAACCCCCTGCCATGGGCAGGGACACCTTCCACTAGACCAGGTTGCTCAAAGCCCCATCCAACCTGGCCTTGAACACTTCCAGGGATGGGGCATCCACAGCCTCTCTGGGCAACCTGTTCCACTGCCTCACCACCCTCACAGTGAAGAAGTTTTTCCTAATTACTAATCTAAATCCACCCCCTTTCAGTTTAAAGCCATTACCCTTTGTCCTATCACTACATGCCCTCGGAAAAAGTCCCTCCCCAGCTTTCCTGTAGGCCCCCTTTAGGTACTGGAAGGCTGCTATAAGGTTTCCCTGGAGCCTTCTCTTCTCCAGGCTGAACAACCCCAACTGTCTCAGCCTGTCTTCATAGGAGAGGTGCTCCAGACCCCTGATCATCTTCATGGCCCTCCTTTGGACTTGCTCCAACAGGTCCATGTCCTCCTTATGTTGGGGCCCCCAGAGCTGAACACAGTACTCCAGGTGGGGTCTCACGAGAGTAGAGGGGGAGAATCACCTCCCTCAACCTGCTGGTCACTCTTCTTTTGACACAGCCCAGAATGTGACTGGCTTTCTGGGCTGCGAGCGCACATTGCTGGCTCATATTCAGTTTTTCATCCACTAATACCCCCAAGTTCTCCTCAGGGCTGCTCTCAATCCACTCATCACCCAGCCTGTATTTGTGCTTGGGATTGCCCCAACCCATGTGCAGGACCTTGTGCCTGACCTTGTTGAACTTCGTGAGGTTCGGACAGGCCCACCTCTCAAAGCTGTTGAGGTCCCTCTGGATGGCCATCTGATGATGCCTGCCCCTTCTCACCCAGGGAAGAGAGATGGTTCATGGTGTGATCATGCTCAGATAAAACATGGTAGCAGCAACTGACTGAATATACCTGAATATCATCGTCCCATGATTGCTTTTGCTTAAATAGGTCACATAATCACCTTTGCTTTATTTTAAGAATATAGGATTGAAAGGGACCAGCTGTATCACCCAGCCATTGCAAGTTTACATTACGTTGTACAAGGTTGAGGGGCAGGGTGCTGAACACTGTGTAAGGTTGGGCTGTGGCCATCTCTGGGGTGTGCCACCATCCCTGCCCCATGTACCACTGTCTCCTACTGTACAGAGGTGTAGCTTTACCCAGCTCCCTGCCACTGAGCTTTACCCATCTTCCTTGAGAATTTTTTCCCCTTTAAACTACATGATGCTATTGGAGCTTCACAACCTGCAGTATTTTATAATAGTCTGTGCTATTCCCCAAAGAGCAATAAAAAGTAGCTTTTGAGGCTCCTCTTTTTGATCCATTATTTAGAGCCTGATTTGTGCTGTCTGCAATCCCCACATCAGTGCCAGTGGTCCTGCAGTTCTGCAAATTCCCTTCAGGACTAGACTAAAATCATAAATCTTTTTTTAGGAGGTATTTAGATATCATCATAGTACAATTTTTTACAATCTGCTCCTCTTACCACGGATTTGATTTTCATAGCAGAGGAGGGCTGTCTGAGGAAACAACTCTATTTCTTACTGACTCTCAGCTTCCAGATTAAATTTTTACTTGGCAACAAAACTTCCTTTCCCAAGATGATGGTTAGACTGTATTGCTCCTGGGCGCAGCTCAAGCAAACATTTGTGTTTGTACAAAACCTGGCTATTTTCCCCATATGCTCAGTAGGACTCTGGGAACTGAGCCATACAGGGTCAGCAAGACCTGAAGTCATTAGCTCTGTGCAGATTCTACATCAAGCAATGCAGGTTATTAGACTATGTCAGTAGTAGCAAGGGAGTTTATTTTTGCTTCATTCCTGTAAATGACAGCTTTATAATATGTGCACACTTGGGTAATCAATATTTTTTCTTTTTTTTTTTCTTTTGTTCTCCTTTTACAGCAAGAGTAAAACCATTCTTTTCCTTAAATATGCCAAGGCCTTTTTTCACTTCTATTTAATTCATTTTGAGATATACAATGTTTTGTCTGACATGGCAGACCGGCGATGCCACATGGCAGTCTGATACTGCATTATAATTCATTCAAATGCCATAGCTGCACACACTAATTGACAAAACTAGTCACTGACAGGGTCTTTAGCCCAAGCAACTTGCAGTCTAAGTGCTAATGATGCTGTGTGGTGCAAATCCATGGAGTCATGGGTGTGCTGCTGGCAATACCTGTGCAGAGGTTTTACAGGCTTCATCTTTGTATCACCAAGGAATTTTGTGGGGGCTTTTTAAAACAGCCCAGAAGGCAAATTTGTTGAGTGAGAGAGTGGGAATGCATGTGAGCATGTAAGTTACACAAGAAGCAGCGTAACTCCCCTTCCTGCTGGGTGAAGAGCCTTTGCATGGGGGTTCAAGAAGGAGCACGGAGGTTTGGTCCCTACTTCAAAGACTACAGACATATACTCCTTGAAACACAGTTCAACCAGAATGCTACTTGGTGGAATACCCTAGGGATATAAGCTATAATGGTATATTACCTTGTTTTGTCTCACAGTCCCTCTCTGAGATCCAAAGATGATCTTTTTTCGCCGCCTTTCTCTTTTCTCTCTCCCCCCTCCCCTTTCTCTTTTCTCTCCCCCCCCTCCCCTTTCTCTTTTCTCTCTCCCCCCCTCCCCTTTCTCTTTTCTCTCTCCCCCCCTCCCCTTTCTCTTTTCTCTCTCCCCCCTCCCCTTTCTCTTTTCTCTCTTCTCTCTCCCCCCTTATTTTTGATGTTGAGTAGCAAAAAAGCAGTTCAACAGGAGAGGAAAAGAATCTTTGTCCTCTCCCCAAATAACCTTAGGCCAATGCTGAAAACACTCTTCTGGGCAGTAGAACTAGGCAGAGAGGATGCTGGACACAAATCTCCTGGATGACCACTAACTTTCTGTGAAGCAGGGGAGCTGAAGCAGCACAGCCTCCCCTTCCCTCTCCAACCATTGATGCAACTGCCATGCAGTAAGGAGCCCCACTGCTCCCGCTGCACTGTCGCGTTCTAAGCAGACCCACAAGACGGCCTCAGAGCAGTGACAGCATACCTCTGCCTAACTTCCAGATCCCATTTCGCTGAGGGGTACTTAGGCTTATGTTCCTTCAGACTGCAGCGATTTAGGACACAAGCAAAATTCCAGGCACTCTTGAGTTTACGTGCTTCCAGGGTCAGGCTGTGGAGGAATGGATGGGTTTGCATGTGGATGCTTTGCTTCTTCCTAAATACTTCCTTATGACTCCAAAGTCCTTAGTCTTTAGCTTTCAAAGTGGCTATTTCATCAGTTTATTTTGCTGATCACAAAAGGTAGCTAGTAAAAATGAAAATGTTTTAGGGCATGACTCAGAGAAGAGGTAAACCTGTGGGGGCTCATTTGGAGATTTGGGTACAAGCACCTCCAGCAAAGGGAAGCACAAGGGTTCTCAAGATTCACAAAAGCAGTTGTCTCTAAGTCTTTAAGCAAGAGCTAAGAATCTCATTGTACATGTTATATAAATAGCTAGACAGAACAAAACCCTTCAAAGAGAGCAAATCCTGGAGACTAAAAATGGTACGTCAGAAATTCATCAAGAAAAAGGTGAAATTTATTCAGGTACTTATTCAGCCATTGCTCTGGGGACTATATAATCTGATATCCATGCTAAAAGTGCAGATGGAGCAAAAGAAACTTTTTTTTTTTTTGTCATCACAGATATCCCATCCAGCTGCCTCCTACATTCATCAGTGCCACGGGGGCCTCGCTGGAGTGAGATGTGTATCAAAGGAAACCAAATGACGTTACACCTTTTTACTATCATCTGTGGCTCTTGCCCATGACGCTGTGAACCTGTCATCAAAAAAAGCAACTTCAGTTTAAGACTAGAAGTTGTTTGCTGTATCTAAAGCGACTGATAAGGCAATAGGAAGTGCCTTCCTTCTCTGGCCTGTGGTCTGCAAGTCAGAGACAGTCTCAGAGATATGAGCTGCTGCTTCTGCCAGTGCTGTTTTGCTCCTCTTGTTGTGGGTGTTTCATTTTGTCATCTTTCCAAAAGAGCTGTTATCTTCAATGCCATCTGAAAAAAAACCCAAGCGTGACCTTAGGTAAGAAGCTAAAAGATCACTAACAGTGGTGGTTTGCCATGCCAAACCACTATCTCTACTCAGAACCTTAAACCTTGTTTAACCACCTCATATCATAGGATGACAAGGCCATGCTAGCATTTTAACCATCTGAACCTATTTATGCCACTGAAATGATCTACATCGCAGTGTAGTAACTGAGTACTGCTTCTGCTGTAGCGCTGGACGCGCTCTGAAAACCCTCAGGCTGGAAGAGGCTGTAGGCAAGGAAGATTGTCATCTGCATTTCTGCAAACCCTTCCCCCTGCCACCATGCACACCAAGTCTGGCTCTTACCTACATTATTAATTGTTTGTTTGGGTTTTTCTTATAAACGTTCTTCAGTTAGAAAAATCGTTGTTGCTTTTTGATAAGTTGCAACATGTATTATCTAACCAGACGTAACATGTCTGAAATTGGGAAAAATCAATGAAAGTGGATACCTGCTGCTTTCAATTCTGATATCAAAACCATGTGTGACATAATACTGCTGGTCAGAAGAAGCAGACTGAGCTGCTAATGGCCATGTTATCTGTGAAATACAGCTATTGCCTTTCCACAGGTTGCTTGGGGTAAAAGTGAAGAACAGTGAATTCTCACATTTCAGACTCCCTTTTGATAAAAATGTTTGGTTATTCAAATATAAGCTGATTGAAAAACAAAATTCAAAGTAGATATTAAAAAATTAAGTGGAAAGATGTCTTCATGCTTAGGGCCTAGAGCATGAAAGGTTCATATTCATGATAATTTCTGCTCTAAAGACTCTATGGCACTGGACAACTCTGCCAGGTCAGATGCTCAAAGTGGCCACACAACACTGCAATCAACTTGGTGGTATGAAGATCTTTAAGCAGCTCTTGAGGATCTGGATTTGGTCCCTGTGAGTCAGTTCCCTACCTCTAAAGCAGCAAAAAGTAGTTTTCTGTTTCAAACTATGTTTTGTAGGTACATCGTGAGTAATCGCAATACTTCTGTGATGGAGACCATAGCAGAACAGTTACACAACATTGTCATGGATTTAACAGTCAAATTTCTAACTTTGCTGTGCTCAACACCTAGGTCTAAACTTTATATAGTAAGCTATCTCAATTGAAAGTTAAATAAAATAATAGAAAGAACACACAGAAAGTAGATATTTTTATTAAATAAAATGTCAAAATAATTGATATTCTAAAAAATACTATGTTGAACTTAATTCCATATGAAGGTGTTTGAATTTCGTTATAATTGTTTAAAAGCACAGACAGTATAAATACATTGACTTTATGCATGCATCTTGGCTAACTTAAGCAACTGTCACACTCAAAGTGACAGCAGCTTGAGGTTGTCTTTCCTTTTGTAGGAAACAGTAAGTTAGAAAAGCAAAGTTTTCCCTGGTTGCAACTTCACTTTCTGTGGTGATGACAAATCAGTGTCTCTTAATGTACAGCTTTTATCATGAAATGTGTATGAGAGAGATGAGCAAGTTTAAAGAAAATAAGGCAGTGGGTACATACTCCATTTTATTTATTTAATATCTTGAATTATTAAAAAGACAGGTGCTGCTTGGCAGATAGCTTCCATTGTTGTATGAACTATCAACCAGCAAAAGGAGCAATGTGTTGACAGGTATCTTGACCATGAATTACAATTACAGGGATTGAACCATGAAGGATAGAAAAGAGTGAATCCCATTATAATTATAGCTAGAGTGAACAGAAGCCTACAGATACATGATAACAATATAAACTGGCATTAATTATTTTAGGATTAATTCCTTTTTAAAAAATAAATGTAGAAGATCACAAACTATAGGACCACTCTTTGCTAAATGACACTTAACACCAGGGCAAACTATCCTGGTAGACTGGTAACAGGCTGTAGTGCTTTTAATCCATAGGTCATTGCCTTGAATCGGTCTCAAAATGCTAATGATTAGTGGAGGGTCAAGGATCTCTTCACTGATCTAGACATTTATGTTCAGAAATGGCAAGAGCAATACAAGAAAAAAATGAAAGACAAAAGAAGAATAAAAGAGAAAAATGCAGTGATCTTTTTTTTCTTTTACACCATAGTAAGGAATATAGGCAAGATACCAAAAAAAGTCTTCCATAAGGAGATGAACTGTCTTTGCTTATAAGGTACCTTTGAAAGAGATGTGTTATATTTACTTTTCAGAGAATATATAGGATATGAATAGATTAAAAAATAGCATGATTTTGCAACATATTTCCCTAACTCATGAGTGAAAGAACATGATTTTAACATCTATCTTGGACTAGGAATTTTGATTCAAGTCTTTTCATCTAATGATGTTATTTTTTTACATGTTGGGGTTTTTTGGTTGGTTTGGGGTTTTTTTGTTGTTTTTTTTTTTTTCTTGGTCATGGACTACTGAACTAGACCTAAATAAGATTTGATTAAACTGCCTCTCTTCTAAGCTCTGTTTGATTCAGAATAGAATCAATTCTAGCACAATTGCTCTGTGCAGAATTCCACAGCTGAAGAAAAGTAGAGTCTTATTTCCTCCTGCCTCGTATTGTGCTCCACTTTCAAATATTGACTATGAGGAGATGTCCACATGGGGATTTAAGTGTGCTTTAAATTTCCACCATAAATTCCTCTGCACAGCATCCTCATGTAAGTAATCCATACTGTATCAGTCTCTGAAATACATCTACTTACAGACTACTGGTGCAGCTCCCATGGCATCTCCTTGCTGGAGAGTCACCGTTTTGCTGTTAGTGGGTTTTACATTCTTCCAACTCAGTAGAGAATTCAGGCCAGTCACAACCCTGTCTGTAACTCTGGAGTAGGGGGTTCCTCATTTTTTGAGATAAGAACTGTCTGAGAAAATGAATAATGTTTTGCTTGTTATTTGATTCAGCTTCTTACTAGCGCTGCCCTTGCCCTGGTTGCACTTGGAAAGCCCTACCATGCTCATCAGACTCCATTCAGAGTCCCGTCACAGTGTTTTTATCACAGTCACCTTTGCAGGGATACCTTAGGTGGTTGTGCAGAGCAGGGTTTACCCACTTTGCACTGCCCCCAGTGGGCCAAAAGCAGAGGTCCCATGTGGGTATCACTTCTGCAGAGCACACACCTGTGTGCCAGCTCTGCTTGGAACCAGGGACATCTCCCATCTTCAGAGGCCCTGAGTCTACAGTGAGTCTCCCCTTCATGTCACCCACTCCTCAGAGGTCCTTTGTCTAGTGCTGCACTCATTTCTTCTATGGTTAAATTATTTGAGGTCATCTAACAGGTCAGGTAAAGAGCAAGCTTTGAACTAGAATTTCTTAAACGTCCAGTATGCTGTTGGATAGCATGTGAAAGTTTTATAGTTAATGAAGTCTATGACTTTAGATCTGAAAATAATTCTATCAAAGACACCAACTTTCTTGGGTGTCTTTGGGAAAAGTTGAAAACACTGCTGGTCCTACATTCCCCTTTTGTGCTAGCAGCTCCCTATCACGGTAAGGATGTTATTTTTCACTGTAGAAAAAGATGATGGATATATTTTAATTCTTCTGTCTTTACTATATCCTCTTTCCCTTCTCAGACCTTTCTGTTTCTGACAGAGGGTGACTAAGAGTCAGTGGCTTTACTTATCTGCAGCCCCATTTCTTAACAGGTTGTTGGACCTGTTTCAGCTTTCTTAGTTGCCAGTCCACTTCTGCTATGGAACAGACCTTGTGATCCACAGTGGAGACTGCAGACATAAAAATAATAATAGACAAATTGGCATCCAGACGCTACCTACACTGCCACAGTTATGCTGTTATATGTACTTCTGGCAGTTGGACAACCTGCATGGGGCATTATTTTTCATGTTGTTAATAACATGTTATGACATTTTTTACTCCTGTGCAGCACGGTAGATTTGAGTACTGTCAAGAATTAAATTCACACTGTAACTCCTGATTATTTCATAAAAGAAATTTCTCTTTACCAGTTAAATAGCAAAATGATGAGTGTGGGCAGAGCCAAAGATTTTAATTTAACTAGTATTTATTGATCTACCTGTGGTCCAGCAAGTGAATCCAGCTATATATAACGTACAAAAATCACATCTGCCTCCTTCTGCCAAAGTTTATAAACACTGTCTCTGCTTCTTTGTTGCAATAGCTTAGATCTTCAATAGAACCACTAATGACCATGTGAACTCAGAGGTACACTCTTGATTGACTGTTCTTAACTTTCTTAAGTAGTCTTAAATGGGTAACTTTTTGTTAATTAAGCTCTGGACAGATGCTTTTATTCAGCAAGGGGTTTCAGGATGCTGTCGTGTGCAGCTCCCGGGGTGATTAGATGATTATCTTTCAGGAGAACATTGCTGGACCATTCTGCTTTACAGCTCATCACCATTATCTCTCATTAAGAGTCTAGCCTGCACAGAGAACAAGGTTTTCTCATCCTCATTATTTTCCAAACCACTAGTTCCCTGGCAAGAATATTTGTAAATCCAAGCTGTTCATTACAACAGCTAGATGAAAATGTGATCTAAAACTATTGCCACATAAAACAAAAACCAGATTTTGACATAATGGTCATGTTTTTAGATAAAATGTGAAAAACATTAGCAATTGTGTATTTATAGCTTAGAAGATACCCGTTAGGTCGCAGATATTTATGTACCCAAATGCAGAAGTTACTAAGGCTTTAATTCAAATGTAACCTGTTACGTCTTTGACACTTTGTTAATCCTACAAAGTTTAGAGACCATTAAAATAAAAAACTCTGTTATCGGAAGCATTAACATGGAGGAAATAGTTTGGCAAGCCACACACAGAAAGGAATAAGAATCTACTGAAAACTCTGGACATCTTATCGGAAAAAAAAGCTCAATTACAGGCTAAAAATCTCTTTGGGCTGTATTCTCAATTTTTAAAATAAGTGACATAATTTGAATGTGCTTTCAGCCTACTAAAAGACTAAATAAGCCATACCTAACTTTTCATGTTGCTATTCTGTTTAATAGTTATATTGACAACACCTTTCCTTTTATGTGGCAGGAACAGGCATGAAATGCCTCACTCTACTTAACATAGAACCCTGGTAGGGTGTGCTTGTAAAAGGAAAACTGTCCTTGTAAAAGGAAAACTGCACACATGCAAAGACTCAAAATGAGTAATTCACGCCTCCTCTCTGAAGCACTTAATACCGTAAATCAGGAGGCTGTCTGGGTCTATATGTCACAAAACAAATGTCCAGACTGAGACTGAAGAGGCTAATCTGCACCCTCTAGTGACCCAAACTAGTTGAAACATTGGCAGCTACAAATTACTAAATGACTTGGAAAGCTTCTCCCTTACTCAAGACCTTTATTGCTCTATGACTGGTTTAGGGTAAATAGTCAAAAATCTCAATAAAACTGAGAAAACTGGACGGTGTCAGGACATACAGAAGCCTCGGCAGACCACGGGTGTTGCCCCCTCCCCGCTGCCAGCCCAGCCACGAGCAGCTGTGTAAGGTGGAAAGCAGGCCCGTGGCGGCCGTGCTGTTTGCTCCGTCCTCCCCGCCACCCATTCTCGGACTTGGCACTCCTGGAGCACAGACTGGGGGGGTCCGTGCCCTCCGTGCCGTCCCCGCGCTCCCTTTCCCCTCTGCGGGAGGGCTGTGCCGCTCCCAGCTTCCCACAGCCATGCAGCAGGGTTGTACGGATTAGCCTGGGGGAGCCTCGAGAGCGCGTTCCAAAAATAAAGGCAGTTATAGTAATCTGCTGTGGCAAGCATGCGTGTGTATGATATGCGTTTACTGCAAGCCTAGTGGTTTAATAGGATTAAATTCTGATCAGCAGAGAGAAGATTGATCACAGTAATGAGAAGATGGGTAGAGTACATCTGGCTCAATGGCAAACTGGCTTGAGGAAGAAAGTGATACAGCGTACATTATGAAGGAATCATACTGGACCTCCGGCTTATTTGCTATATTAAGTGAGCGATACTGTAAGAAAATTGGATAGGCTAGCATCCCCTTTTTAGGTGAGCATCTAATGCTTTGCTGTGATACTTTATTCCTTTTTCAGTACTAGGCATGAAATGAAGTGTTCAAAATAATATGGTCATAAAAACAGATTTACAAACAGAGAGAAGAATTCCTAGCCCAGTAGCAAATGTAGTACCATGTAATGCAGCATTTGGTAAAGATTATCACGAAGCGATTTTCATGGCTGGATTCAAAACGTATGCTGTCAGTAGTCCTGTTTTCAGTAGCAGTGAACCTGACAGGGAGATCATCTGAGAATGAATAGACTCCTAATGTTGTCAAACTGCAGGGCAACTCTCCAAAAGGGACAGCTTGCAGCATACAGATGAAGTAAAGAAAACTACAGGGGGTTCGACTCCGGAAAAGTATAGTATAGGTGCTCATTACTTAGAGGTAAAGCAAGTGGAGAAGGAAAGTTCAAGCAGAGGGCTCCAGGGAATTACCAGGGAGAATAATTAAAAATTTGGAGGAATGCTAATGTGCTGAAGTAAGAAAAAGAGAAAATTTAAAGATTAGGAAAAAAAATAGGTCAAGGGAGTAGAAAAGGCAATGAAACCTGACGACTGCAAATGTGTTTTCCTGCCCTCCTGGCAGCCTTAGACTTGATAAGGAGAGATTGGCAGAAAGCAGGCAGCGCAACCAGCATATCCAAGTGCAACTAGCAGACACTTTTAATGAAAAACAGTAATTGGAAAATGTCCTCTTCAAAACTACTTTTGCCAGAGGGGGTTTTTTTGTGGTGTTTGGTTTTTTGGGTTTTTTTGGGGTTTTTTTTTTCCCCCGTGCTAATTTGCGTTTCTAGAACTTAATTGTTTGGGAGAATTTTTGCTGGCTTTTTGTTGGTTGTCCTGGTTTCAGCTGGGATAGAGTTAACTGTCTTCCTAGTAGCTGGTACAGTGCTATGTTTTGAGTTCAGTAGTAGAAGAATGTTGATAACACACTGATGTTTTCAGTTGTTGCTAAGTAATGTTTAGACTAAAGTCAAGGATTTTTCAGCTTCTCATGCCCAGCCAGCCAGAAAGCTGGAGGGGCACAAGAAGTTGGGAGGGGACAGAGCCAGGGTGTACCTGACCCAAACTGGCCAACGAGGTATTCCATACCATGGGACGTCCCATCCAGTATAGGAACTGGGAAGTGGGGGCGGGGAATCACCGCTCAGGGACTAGCTGGGTGTCGGTCGGCGGGTGGTGAGCAATTGCACTGCGCATCATTTGTACATTCCAATCCTTTTATTATTGCTGTTGTCATTTTATTAGTGTTATTATCATTATTAGTTTCTTCTTTTCTGTTCTGTTAAACCGTTCTTATCTCAACCCACGAGTTTTACTTCTCTTCCCGATCTTCTCCCCCATCCCACTGGCTGGGGAGGGAGGGAGTGAGCGGCTGCGTGGTGCTTAGTTGCTGGCTGGGGTTAAACCACGACATTGGTGGTGGGTTTTGTTTCAATGTGGCCATTCTGGTATGTTTGCATTGCTGCATTTCAGTTTTGATTTGCTGTTTTGACAGTGTAATAGGACTTTATTTAAACCTGGAAGTTTATCGTACAAAGAACGTACAGTTTTTAAACTTAGGGAAAAATCTCGTCGAGAAATCCATGCATGACTTCAGGAAATGTGAAAAGTCATTTATTTATCAAAGGAAAATTATGATGTTCTTCAAAAGTTGCAAGCATCTTTTTATGCTATCGTATTTTATTTTTACCATGTTTAATAGTAAGTGCCTACACATGGTCCACCTTTTTTTAGTTCAAGTCTTGAAGCAGAAGCAGTAAATAACAACTTCCCTAATGTTCATTATCTGATTAAAGAAATTGAGGCATGTAGCAGTACAGAGGTTAAAAGATAGGGAGGATTAAAGGATGAGTGTAGCTAATTAAGGAACCAGCCCTGCAAGCAATTACATACATGGTTAACTTTAAGTACTTCAGCATTAATGGGACTACTTGCATGCTTAAGTTAAGCACATGTGTTTGTGAACTGGAGCCTGAAGACCACATCCTGTGAGATGTTGAGAACATGCTATACACTGAAGGCAGCAGGATTGCCCTGATTCCAGTGGGAGCTGAGGATATTGTGCACTTTCCAGTACCAAGCTTCAGGACAGGGTAGCACAAGCTAATTGGGAAGAGGTTGTTGATGGGAGTTTCACAATAAGGCTTCCCAGGTAAAGAATGGACAGCGTTTCTTTTCAGAAACATTCAGAAGCAAGCCTTTGTTGATGAGCATCTATTTTCAATAAGCTTCACAAGATCCATACTGAAATTAAGGTTTTTTAATGCTATCAGACAGCAATAGAAGATAAAAAAGACATGAGCTGAAAAGGATCTGTTCCCCTGGGGTAGGTCGGTACAAAGTATGGTGCCTGCAAGAAGTGGGTTGCAACAAGATGCTGTTTTACTTCCCAAGCTGCATTTTATGCAACAGCATAAAGTGAGCTACCTCATTCACACATTTGGGCTCATACCAAGGTCACAGTACTGCCCTCTACAGCCAAAACCTCATACCCAAAGGACATATAGCAAGTGAGTCATTCTATGTATACGTTTGATCCAGACATCATTGCTTAAGTTATGAATTCATATATCCCTGGGAGCTGTTAAAATCTTAGAAACACTAACAACCGCTTTTCAAATAAAAGTGCACTGAACCTATTCCATTTATATGTAAAAAACTGTGACATGCTCTATATTATCCCTCTTCCCCTGGTAAAGGTAAATTTAATTTGATATCAGATCGAAGTTTGTACCCCTTGTCTCTGCTGTAGTGATGATCTATTCTGATTCAGGAAAAACACAGAATCATTGATCCAGCAGGATTTCTTTAGTTTGCCAGTTAAATTTTTAGAAACGTGACTATCTGTAACTTAAATGAGCAAAGGGATCAAATGTAATTTGGTCACATTTTCTAACAGTCATAACTGCCCACGCTAGCTGAGAAAATATTTCTTACACTGTGTTTGGTTTGCCGTTTCCTAGAAAGAAGGAATGGCTGATGATATCTTTTCTTATCGGTTTGTTTTTTGGGGGTTGGTTTTGTGGTTTTTTTTTCTTTTCCTGGTGTGCCAAAAGGAAAGGGCTTGTTTGGCATCATGCTCTAAGTCGTTTATGGTCTTTCTGTATCATTTCCAGAGAAAGAAATAGTTGTTGACACTGATTTAGAAATTAGGATTAAACTGTCAGCATCATAACTGCCAACCAGTTGAGCAGACAGTAAAATGATGAAAAGTGAGAAGACAGCCTTATCTTAGGCAGAGTATATCTCGTGTCCTATAGTTTCCTCAGTTGGAATCCATTAAAATGATTAATTCCCCCCCCCCCCCCCCCCAATTCAAAGGACCTACCTTTTTTAAACTGGGCGCTGTAAAAACTTCAGTACTGGTGTTTTCTCAGCTGTTGTCTTCACCAATGAGGCTCCATTAGTAGTGGCAACTGTGAGAATTTAAAAGAGGAGGGGGAAAAAGGCATGGAGGAGAGGAGGGATTGACTTGATTGATTGGGCTATCAGAGAAAATGTCTTTTGACAGTGAAACTCTTGGTTACTGTTGACTGTCTGAGGCGGTCTCTGAGAGACAGTAAGAGTTACAGGAACGGTCCCTTGTACTGGTTGTTGTTCCCCTTTGGGGTACGAATTCTGGAGCAGACCAACTGGGAGAGTTTAGATGCCAGCAGCAATATGTGGCTGCTTGGCGTTAAATTCCTACTCACTACAAAGTTCTATCCTTTCACAGAGACACCATTCTCCTCATGTTCAGTAAACTTTCCATACCCTGGCATGAGTAAATAGCCACAGCCAAAGAACTCCTTCTCCCAGAAGAAGGTGAGATTCTCCTGCCTTCCTCCTCAGCTCTCACGATTAGCAAGGTAATGCTGGAAATTATTTCTTTTCTGCCATTTTTGAGAGAGTGTCCATTAGCGAGGCCCAGATTCTCCCCATCGTGTACTTTTGCCCCACCACACACTCCCAAGCACATTTTGGGGAAAAAAAGTTTTTCTTAAAAATTAGAATTCACATATAATATTTTCAGCAGTACTTTTTGTGCAGTGATAAGCCTTATGTTGCTAGTGTGGATGCCCATGTCAGTATGAGAAGGTCCAGACTACATCCTTCTTTTCTTCAGTCATCTTGTCACAGTTCTTTCTTCTCCTTCTAGCATCATACCAATGTACCACTTTTCAGCAATTTTGAGTTAAATTTGAAAGACTACTGCACCTGAAAACAGGAGAGGATAGTTTTCATAGCCTACCCAGAGGGTTGGCAGCTTACCTATCATTCTGTGTATCAGTATCTGTACATCTTTCCCATACCATTTACCATTAAACTAGTCTCTGAAAGCCTCTGCCTGGCCTGTAGACTTTGTGAAAGGGTCACCAGTAGTATCTCAAAACTGGTTCTTGTGCACCTGAGAGGCCATCACCAGTTCCTTTATCTTTGCTGTTCACTTCATTTAGACACCTCAGAGTGGGTGCAGACCAGAAGCTGTGAGCACATGTGCAGTGGTGTGCAGGCTCACCTGGACCAGCCTCTACCAGAACGAGCTGCCAGCAGCAGCTTTGGGCTGGGGACCGTAGAGGAGAATTTGGCCTTTGCTCTGCCCTGGAGTCACCCCTCAGAATTTCCAATGACAGTATCTTCTAAAGGCCCTAATTCTTCTTCAACCTTGTGTAATTCAACATCAAAGTTCATATCCAGCTGTGCTTACTATGGCTTTTTTCCTTCTTCAGATCCAAATCTGTCGCTAACTGCATTTTCAACTTTTTCAAGTTCCTGGGTCTTTTGAAGTGTCACTACGCCTGTGTTCCCCACAGCCTATTCCCCAACCTGCTTTGCACTGTTATCAAGGACTGAGAGATCTTTTGTCCCAAATCCTCAAAGGAATATTTCAGTTCTTTCTTTATCCATTTCTGAGGCAGCTCTGTCCCTTGGCCTGTGCACTTCTTAATTTACTCTTAACATTCATTGCATTTTTCTATGGGCACTTAAAATTCACTCTTAACTTCCCTCATTTCAATCAACATTCACACAGGGACACTTGCATGTGTCTTGAATTGTCATTTTATTAAAACCCCTTGCTCCTTTACCATTTCAATTACCATTTTGTATAATATCATTTGCATTTGCATGGTACCTTCACCCACAAAAGACAAAAGTTTTTATTCTCTCTTAACAGATGACTAAAATGGAATCAGAGAGATTAGAAAGATATCTTTGCAGCTCAGTACAACTATATGGTCTCCAATTCGTGAGCTTAATTGCATTGGAGGAAAATACTGTAAGCATGATGGACTGACATGTAAATCAAAGTGATATAAATCACAGATCTGAATCATGGAATCTTGATTTGAATAACTGCTTTTAATCTTGGTTTGCATTTGCACTTTTCATTGTTATTCTAAAAATGTTTGCTCTTACTGATGTGCATAATTATTCAAAATTGCAACTGCACATAGCCTTTACTTCAGCTGGATGTTTCTTACTACGTACTGTTCATATACATGTTTGTTTAAGCAGAAAATTTAACATATATTTATTCAAATTCTATGGTAGAAACCTTAACTTGCATTAGAAAACAGTTCACTACATCTTCAATTTTAGTAGATGAGAGAGTTTTTTTATTTGTATCAAGTTGAATGTACAATTACAGTGCAAAAGATGTACAAATTGAGATTTTAAAAATATGCTATTAGTAAATCCTTTTTTTCCTTATCAAATAGCATCATTTATTAAAACATATATTAGCATTATATTAGTATTAACTACACTTAGTGAATTGGAAGCTTGTTTCTTGTTGCTATAAGCCAGATACTAGGACTCCAAATCTGCAGTAGAGGCATAATGAGGTTTTCAAAACTGCACTGGCAATCAGGTGCCTGCTTCCAAAGAAATCAATGGATACAAGGTGACCTGTAGGTAGTCTTAAAAATCCCCAGAGGCATCTGTTTGCAAACGTTTTCAAAAACCTGTGCTGGGGACCTTCAAATTTCTGAAATTAGTTTAATTCATTCTCACTTGCTTTGTCTATTCATGGATTTTGAAATACCAAAATAGGCTGTTCTTTCCGACTCAAAATTGATCTCATTACTATGAATGATTTGTTTAGAAAAGAAGTACATATTCTTTCTATTCCTGCTGAACTGCAGCACAAAGTCATTTGGCCAAAAGCTTTTCTGCAGTCCTGAAAATACTTACACCTACAGAAGTAAACAGAACCCATCATCTGCTCTGTTATAAAGATAGATATAGAAAATATATTTAGATAGTAGCACATTATATATGTTGTTAATAAAATGGTTGAGATAATGTAAAAATCCAAAAATGTTTCAGTGATTCCGCATATAATTTAAAAAGCAACATTCTTTAACTCATTCTTGAGTGGGGTACTTATTAATTACACATGGGTTTGTTTAGCAGTAAATTATACTAACTGTAAGTCTTAGCACATGCTTGCTCCGCACATGATTTCACATTAAATTTTAAATAGTTTTATAATGAAAAATAATCTTTTTTAAAAATATTTTGTATGACTGATTTGAAAAACTATTTTTGTAATCTATTCTTTCCTCGAGCTAGCAGTGGACCTCAGGAAACTTTTCAGACTTTCTCAGACCTGAACCCTGGTTTCTGTACACAGTCACCGAAACCTTCTCAAAGCCCCTGACAGCAGCGGTCTTGCCGTTTGACTCCTCAGCCCTTTGCTGTGCGGGTGGTTCTGCTATTGCTTATCCTCTAAGTGGACTCGTATTAGAAAATGATGAGCAAGTTTTTCAGAGTCCTAGATCTCTCCCCAGCTAACACAACAACAACAAGAAGAAGTAATTTTTGGGGGGATCAGTGTGCAGAAAGAGCGTAGCAGGAGATGTGAGAAGAGCCAGAAATGGGAAAGCCTGGGGGAGAAGGGATGGGGCTGGCCTGGGCACAAGGGGTAGACGGGCCTACAGTATGCAGATCACTTCGGGCCTCTGTGGCTGCTGACCGGGGGGGGCAGGTGGTCTTCGTGGTGCAAAATTGATGTGTGCCTCTGACAGGCCATGCCCTAAGCGGGCCATCATCATTGCCGGCTTGTCTTTTCTTTGTTCTCCAGTATTTGGGCAACAGCTGTGTAAGGCCGGGCTCTTAAAACACCCTCCTTGGCGAGGCGTTGCGCTGAGGGCTCACGAGCAAGACAACTATGCCGTAATTAATGCCTCCTTTGGGTAGAAGCAGCCGTACCGCTGCCTCGTCTGCCCCACACCTCGCCACCTCACGGCTGGGGCAGGCGAGCCCTGACCCGCGCTCCTGTCAGACCTGGCCTGGGCTGCCGCGCCGACCCGCCCTGCAGCAGCAGCGGGCCGGGGTCGGTCACCTCGCGGCCGGGGCAGGCGGGAGGAGGACGGGAAGGGAGAGCCTTCCCCTCGCAGCGACGCCCGCGCGGTGCTGCGGGGCCCTCCCGCGCCGCCTGCTGCCATCTTGTGGGGAGGGGCCCGCGCTGCCCGCCGCCTGCCCGGCGGAGGGAGAGGGCGGCCCCGGGCGGCGGCGGGGCCGCGTCCCTCCGCGTCCCCTCAGCGCCCCTGAGGCGGGACCGGGGGGTTTCTGCTGGGGCCCCCGTCCCCTCCTGCCCCTGCGCTCACACACAACCAGCAACTTCACCAGGATGGACAGCTGGGCCCGGTGCACGTCCTGGCGTTAATCATCGGGGCTGAGGCACCGAGGCCGTCCGCTTTCTTGAGGACGCGATGGGGGGAAATGGCAATAGTGCAAACGATCTCTCATGACCATAGCTGTTTGTAGATTGGGCATCGGAGGCACATGTGTCAAGGCCGCACGTGGTATTTCTTCGCCCAAAGTCGCCTTCTTTGCCCAAAGACCATGAGGCGGGCCTTCAGGCCGAGGGCCCCAGAACACGGCAAAGCCGAGTTCGGCCGCCCTCGGAAAATGCTCAGAAGCCTTTCAGAGAGGATGCTTTACCATAAACAGCCACCTGTCAAAAGCTGCGCTTAACCTTTCATAGAGACCAGAAAACACTTCCTACCAAATAGTATTTTTTACGATGTGAAAATTGTCGCGCTGTGTACAAAGAAAAGTAGACGTTTCAGTTTGACATACTAAGAATTATTATTTCAATTCTAACTGGTAATTTTAAATAATTTCCATTTTATTCTAAAGAATGACGTTTCAAGAGCTTTAAGAAAAATGTTTCATTTTTTAATCACAGGAAATGTTTCATTATGTTAAAATCTTTTTTTTTTTTTACTTTGTGTTTTACTTTGCTTGTAGCTTGCTGCAAACGTGAGCACTTTTCTGTTTTGTTTCAGGTTAACCCAATACAATTTTCATTTTGACAGATCTTCAGGCAAATCACAGTATCTGTTATTTATACAGCTCTGTCTGTTAAAGCAGTAAGTGATATTCACTGCTCACCAGTTTAAGGACAAATTGAGGCCCTAATCCTGTAAAGACCTACCTATTTTTATGGGTAGAACTGCTTACTGAGCATAAAGTTAATCACATTAAGCTTGTAAAGCACGAGAGATCCTACAATGGAAAAACATTAGAGATGTGCAAAGTAGTATTTTGACTTTCAAACACTTCTCCCTTTCTCTGCCTTTTCCTGCTGAGGGATGGGGAGACTCATTCAAGCAGAATTTAAAAACAAAAAAATTAGTTAGAATCTCAATTCTGCATATTTTCTTTCATTTTATGCAGACACCATATTCTTGATATTATTTGTATTTCAGTTTAAAATAATGTCCATTTGCTCAATTCAATTCAACTTCAAATATTTTATTCCGATCCTTTGTTTTAAAATACCATATAAACAGAACGGGTAAGAGCTGTGCAGACATGTAGAAAATTATTGCTCACCTTAATTCAAAAGGTGCTCCAAGTAATGCTTTTTTTACGGCTGGGATAATGCCCTGTTTGCTCTGCTTTCTTTCCTCTCTGCTATCTTCAGAACACAGATCTCAGAGTTACTGGCCAAACCAAAAGACACTGTGCTCTTTGCTAACCCTCTTCTTTGCATCCTCTCCCATCCCAAGTGCCTAAGAGCATGCCTCTGCTGTAGGCTTCAGTCAGTGTCATAGCTTAGGTGATGCTTTTCACTCTCCTTTTTTTGTGAGTGGAAAAAAAAAATCATAAACCAGCTTGAGAATGTTTTACCTTCAAACAAATGAGACAGGATGAGACATAGGCTTAATCTCAGTTTTGACTCAACCAGAGTTTGAAATGGACTTTTCTCAAAATATATTCTAAATGAGCATGGGAGGTGTTACTTTTGGCATCCACAGTTCCACCTGAGCCATACTTCTCCTAATTTCTTTCTTCTTTTGCTCTATTTTTCATCCTCTTTGCTGTAATTTGGCTGCACCTTCTCACCATTCAAATAGGGACAGACTCTGAGACCTAGCCCCCCACACACACACACACTTAAGATGGCATGATACGTGATAGACACAGGTTGGTAGAAGACTGGAACAGTTGTTAACAAAACGTATTGTTCCCATGCTGGGCAAGACAGAAATAGAAGTTAAGAGAAAAAGCTCTTCTAGGACTGGGAAATCTGAGAGCCATTGAAAGCTCTAAGACAGCCAGCTGTAAACCCATGCCTTCGTGCTGCGAAAACAGCTGGACTTTGGCATAGATGGTACCAGGCAGCTTCTGCAATGCCAGAGTGTCACTTGTGCACAGCTAATATTGCAGGGAAGCTGTAACACACCTCAGGACAAAACTCTTAGATTTTATCCTTAGGAGAGGAGTTCAGGTTTAAACATGTCTTGGAGTTGCTGATCATTTTTTATCACTTAGGGTGTTCAAAGGTTAAATCAGGCTCTGGCAATGTAGGTCCTCAGTTCCCATGGCTCTGAAGGCTTGTCTTTATTGCCTCTGCAGCTATGCCAGACTAGCCTGGCTGGCAGAGGCCCTGGTACAGATTCAAGACATGCTGACAGAAGGAATTTTTTGGCTGGTATAGCTGCACCACATTCCTAACTGACATAAGCAAAGACAGCATTTTTCTGCTGACGTAGCTGAGCGCACAGAAGAGGTCTGCCAGCATAGCTAAGAGAACTGGAAGTGTGGATTTATTTTAAAATTAAAAAAATAATAATAATCATGATTGTTCCAGAAATCTTGAAAATCTGAAGCCAAAAGGCTCTAGAACTATAAAACAAATTAAAAAAAATTATAATTAAAAAGATCTCATTATTTGCAGTAATGTGGAAGCATAGGTCGTGATTTATGTTTTCTTGCAACGGGAAACATTGCTGTTCAATTCGTGTGAGCCCTTCCCTTGTGCCCTGAAACCATTGCAGCCACTGTAGTCATACGTTGACACAAGTCTCCATTCTTTGGGCAGAAGCAGGGTGTAAACAGCATATACTTAAAGGTTCAAACTTTTTGTTGTTGTTGTTCCTTTTCTTTCTTCCTGATACTCTTCAGGAAATAAAACAGTATTGGTACCTCATTTCTTCAGCACCCTTAGTATTGTTTTATCAAGCACCAAGGATCTTTTTCTAATTAAAAATTGATGGTATAGAAAATAGTTAGCATGTCATTGGCAGAAAAATACAGAAAAAAAAATATCTTTGTATAAATCCACAAAACATATCACTAGTGACCATCCTAAAAAAGTTATCTCAAGCCACAAGATAAAGGCATTTTTTAGCAAGTAAATATAGAAGCAAAGAAGAAATTTAGACATTCAGGTCAGGCATTCATATGAGTAAATATATTCTTTAATTTATTAATGAAGATCAGAATCCTGTTAAATTGTTTATTAAACGGAGCTTCAATATCTTTTGTGTCTGTAGCTGAATGTATTTTAAAGAGTTAGAAAGTCAATACATTAAAGATTAAAATAGCATTATTCACTAGTCTGTCACAGCAGGGTGACCAACTCTGCTCCCATTAAAGCTATCATTGCCACAATACCTAAAATACCTACATTCAGAGACTGAGATAAATGTATACATGAAACATTTTAACATTATCAACCAATGAAAATAAAAGTAGCAATTAATAATCTTGCGCATCAATGTTCTGCTGCAAACATCAGTCTTCTAATTTAGTACACATTTCAAACTTACTATTCATGGATTTGAAAGAATTTGTATCTGTCAGGTTTGCCACTGATGCAAACACAAGGCGTCTTCAAACAAGTTAACGCTGTTATTGTGTGGTGCGCCCACTTCACTCTAATCTAAAAGTTTTTCCACACAGATTGAACAACAGGCTATGTTGCTGATAAAGCATTCAGAGGCAACTATATGTTACAATACATAAAACATTTTTAAGCCCAGCTTTGTCTGCGTAGAATAGTAACCTTTCTGGTTGAGATTTTGCTAGAGGGATTTTTTTTCTTTTTGCATATCTTGTTTTGGCAATAAGCATTTCAGCCATTTTAAATGAAGAAAGATTGAAATGTCATCTTTTAATATAGTCATTTTTAAAAATAGATGATACAAAATATAAACAATTACAGCACTGAAGTAATTATATACATTTGGCACTGCAAACAGATCGAGTTCTCCACTGCAGTTCTGTATTCATAACTTTGTCTTACATCTTTTATAAAAAAACATTGCACATGAAAGGAAGGTATTGTCATGACAGTAATTCCTTTATGGTACTTTATTTTAGGTAAAGATATCTGGGAATGAGGTGTCAGTTGAATGCATTGTTACTTAATATCATCTATCTGTGTATTCCAGTTTGTGAATCTGTGTGAGTGTGCGTGTTTCTATGTAATACATGGTGTATTTTAATATCTAGGTAGCTATTCAAATTGCTGTACCTTACTGGAGTGGAGCATAGTAAATTTTGGCATTTAACAACATTATGCATAACTCCAAGCAAGCAAAAAAAAAAAAAAAATGCTGTTAGCACGTCTGTTGTACCACAAGTGACCAAAACCATTAATACTGAAGTTAAATGATGTGCTATAGCCATAGACATACAAGGTGAAATATCTAGCCAACAGCTTCCAAAACTTTTGAATAGAAGAAGCAATTTTTTTCAAATTTTTCATAGACCACTGTGCCTCCATGTCATCAATCTTTATGAACACGTAAGAGCTGTAAATTAATGAACACGTAATGTGTTTAAGTAATTCACACACAAATTTATGAACATCTTGAAGTGCGTGTTTTTGTACTTAGAGCACCATCTACTGGGAAGTCGGAATTAATGCCCATAGCTTTCCTGTTTCTTGGGATCAAAGTATGCTGTTTTCTAAAAAAAAAAATACTGTAGCAGGGAGACCTATTAAGTGAAAAACAAAGCTTTCTTCATAATTAAATTTTACACTGTTATCAAATATAAAAGGGAAACTAGAGTAATGGAGTGAAATTAAAATTTTGTAGACTTTTAAAAAATTATTTTCCATAAATAGATATCATTAAATAATGCAAACTTGCATATCTCATAACAAATCTTTACACATACAGTTTTAAAGTATTTTTAGTAATATCGTGGTAGCTATACATTGGAAAAACTGATACTCCCCAAATTAAGATCAAAGCTTTATACTTGACTGATCTTTCTGCTATATATAGTGAAATAATAACCCAAGGTTATGGTGTAACAAATCTCTTTTTTAAGACTTAGAGCTAGAATATAGTTTTGTGTAAGGAAACTTTCAGAAAAGGAATTCAATGTAAGTCACAAGATGGCAAAATTCAGCAGGTATAAAATAAAAAACTTTGCAATATACCTGTAATTCACAAAGAATAATTATAAGGAGCTTGTTTACCTGCTAGTTAGTTTGCTGTCTGCATTCCCATTTTGTGTTGGGTTTGGGGTTTTTTTTTCATTTCTGATTCCTATCCTACCATTCTTGTTCAAGAAAAAGTAGGGCCAAACAGTGGAGCCTGCAGTTTGTGGAGCCTGCAGTTTGTGGGTTTAGGGCAGCAGGAGGTGGCAGGAGATTCACTCTAGTGAGCGTTGGTCAATTTATGCTCAGTTTATGTAAGGTATTTATCGTGACTATGACAGAAACAAGAAGTTGAGATGAAGAGGGAGAGGGGGGAAGAAGTTGTCTTGCAAGACCTCTGAAAAATGCTTTATGACATCATAACAAAATGAAGGAAACAAAGAAAATAGGGGTTATTCCTTTTATAGGTACTGGGTTACCCATATACCTACTGCCTTTTCATACTGAGTGTTTCCTACAATATCATGTCTGGGCACTATTTCTTCTCTGACACTGGGACTCAATTTGTCTAAAACCAGCTTTTGTGGCTCTAAAACCTTAAAATTAAATAGCTTCCTTAAAGAGTAATGTTTTGTTTAAACAGTTATAATACAGCAGAGGTAACAGAAACTCAGCTATTAGTTTATGTTTCTGCTGCTGTTTTCAGCTGCGATACTATTTCAGACGTCTTGAAGCACAGCTCATGATATCGTTAATTTATAAAGGATACAATATTGAATTGCTGAGTCTAAATAAAAATCTGTATGGGGTACTACTTCATTATTTTTTCCTTCTGAAAAGAAAACTGGAAGTTCTTTTGTGAGTAGAACTGGATGAATTTATTCAGGTAAAGGAAGCCACCTGAAACATTTGACAAAAATTTAAAAGGATTAAAGTACCTGCTGGAAAATTTGGAATAGGTCAAGTCATTTGGGGTTGGGTGGTTGTTGTTTTCTTCTGTTTATAGTCCCAGTCATTTTGGCTCTTTTTTGGTGTTTTTTTGTGGTTCTATAAACTTCTTATACTGGTACTTTGAGACATCATTACCCAAGTTTTATAGAAAAGTCTACCTTTGAGGAAATTTTGACCAGGCAGACTTGGGGGTGGGGGTGTCAGATTCCTGACCTGGAAATACATCCTTGTAAGCTTACATGTTGTTTGCAAATCCAAGTTCTGTGCAAACTTCTTTGTGCTCATCTTTGCCAAAGATCTTAAGACTGTTTGTCACTGTTTGCTTGATGGGGATGGGAGAAGTTTCAGTTAAATTTGAGGCTGGCCTGAAAAATCCTGCACTGAGGAAATTCACTGGACTGATACTGCCTGTACAGCTTGGGACATGGAAATCAATGGTTCCTCTATCTGGAGGACCATCTAAAGGGAAAGCTGTCTTACTCTAACTAAGAATAAAAGGCATAGGAAGACATCAGCAAGGGAAGAGTTAGCAAGAGATACAGAAACACAAAGGAAAAGTCTGATAAATAGAAAATGTCATGAAAATGAATAGATAGACAGTAGGAGAGAAAAAGGGGAATCTGTACAATGGGAGAGAACATGGTCTGAGAAAAGTTCAAAGAAAATGCTAGCTTAACCTCAGTAACCCGCTCACACTGGAAGGGCAAAGAATCTCATTTAACATTTCTTAGGTTTCAGAATTCATTGTACTTTGAAAGAATACTTGATAAATTATTTAGACAGTTTCAACTGAGATTGGAAAAATCCCAGCCTGTCAGAAGCTAGGTTAAAAAAGGTTGGTGCTGTATAAATAATTTACTTCTTTAGGGAGGAAAAAAACATACAAATGCTTGCGTCTAAAGTAGAGAAGCACTAAAACTGCTGAAGCTCACTAGCCATACAGTGAATTCAAGTCAGCACTACAAACTGAGTGCTGTCATTTAAAAGCAGAGGCTATGCCAAAGCTAAGTTATCAAAAGAAGGTCAACATTAAAGATTCTACAATTCACTGCTTTTATACATTCATCCTTTTAACACCATGACCATAGTCCAGTTTAAAAAAAAATTGTAAAAGCCTCTTTTTTCAGTTATTTCTGATAGCAACTCATTTAAGTAAAGCAAGCTTATCGTATCAGTGTTGGGTTTTTTCTAAATTCAATAGTTTTATTTCTATAAAGCAGACCCCCTCCAGCTTCATTATAACAATCCACTGTTCTTGGCAGATAGTTCCCGTTCCAGTCAGAATTGCTTGACATTTCAAGGGAACTAGAGCAGGGGGTTGGTTTGTTTGTTTTTATATAGAATAAGTATTACTCATTGTGTTTATTATAGTACTTTTTAAGACTAATCACCATAGTAAGAAAGGAAGGGAATTTTTTTATATACATATATATATATTCTATTACGGCTTTTATTTCAGTAAGTACGAGTGCAGAATTTGGCAACAGCATGCCCCCCTACTCTGACATACCAGCACTATGTAATATTCTGAGTAATGTCACTTGAGTGATATCAGATGTATAGTGAGCACAGAAGTTGTCCCCACTGCCAGCGCAGCTTTGCTGGCTGTCATGAGACAACGCTCCTCCCCAAAGACACCGTTCCACGTGGGGCTTTTGTCCCCCATTTCTCACTGAAGTCTACAGAAAATGAGGTGACTTGGCAGCTTAGGAAGGATAAGACCCTAAATGCAGTCCTTATTTCTAACTTCTGGCCACTGCAATAGGCCTTGGATAAATAGCTAATCAGCCTGTCACTTAATTCTGTGTACCATCAACACACTCAGTGGCAAGGATGATGAACGATATTTCTAGAAGTTTGACTGACCTGTATCAGGACCATCTCAGATTTGTGGTTAGCGGAAGAAAATAAATGCTGTAGATCTGGTAGGTGATTGATGGATTAAAGCTCTGCAGAAAGGAGGTTAGCTAGATCATAATACCTAAAAATTTAGTGTGTGCCCATATATAAAACTGGAATTCCACTTGTACGCCTCCAATTAGCTCACTAGTCACAGCTAGGATATTTGCATCTCAAAGTTGCTGTGCAAGGTCTGTCTTGATACTTGTCAGTAGAATTATTATGTGTTCCCTGTGAGAAGAAGATGTATTTAGACTTGATTTTCAAAGTATCACCACTGTGAGAGAGCATGCCAGGGCAGCACACCCTGTAATTTGGCTGACCTGTGGGCGAAGTTGAGGGAAGTAGAGTCATGACTTTATTAATTCCTGAGAAACTTAAAAGCATATGGCCCACAGCGTGACAATATCTACTGCAGGCATGGCTGTGACGGAGCCTTTTGCACCCCATAACAAGAAACATAATACTTTCTATCTATCCTCAGTGCCCTCGGTATGGTGGGTTTTTTACTAATTCATGTAATTTCTTTCTGTGATACTGATGTGAAAAAAATTGCTTTGTTTTGACCTATTAGCCCCAACCACATTTCAGTTCTCAGAGGCTCTAGCAATGATCTTCCTTCTTACGTCTGGGGCTTTAGCCAAGTGGAGTGGCAAATCCCTGCCCTCCTCAGCTTTTGCCCAGGGATGCCTCTGGACGTTTCAGGGACTTTGGGCTGGAAAAGAGGCAATCATTTGTTATCCTGATTCTTGTCAGCTCTGAGGCCTGTATTTGGCAAAGGTACGTGATTCTCACCAAAATAGGATGTGCCTGAAACACTGGTTTTAGTTTGGTATCTTTATACTCCATATTAAATCTTATAACTGCAAGAGTTTAATGAAGAGGTGATAATAAAAGAGTTGGCAGCTTCCTCTTTTGCATTTACAATTAATATTTTTTACATAACTAGTGGGCAGAACATAGATATATGTTCCAAGTTGTCTAGAAGCGCTGTGGATGAAGAAAATGACCACCCTCAGTTTTAGTAGCAGCATATTGATATGGTAGGTATGACAACAGCTTGTAAAGTCATATGGAGTTTGCAGTAGGGAGCTAAGTGGGGAACAAGAAAGTTTCCCTATTAGAGAGCTTTTTCAAAATAAAGTGGCAAAACCAGTGGAGAAAATATTGTCCATAATGGAATTCCCCCATTTTCAAAGAATAAGCTAAGTTAGTTCAAACTTACTGCAACACTGAGTTAATATTTTGTACGCTTGAATTTTAAAAAGAAAGCAAACTTTAGAAAAATCAAGCAATTCCTTAGTATTTATTGTTGATCCCTTCCAAATGAGGCTTTATCCTCTGCTTGTCATAGATCAAGGGGTTTATCAAGGGTTTATGTATTTATTTACTATTTTTCCCCAGATTTGCCAAATGTAGCATAACAAATGGAGAAAGGTAAACAGCACTAAATAATTGTAATAAAAATGGAACAAAAAGAAATGGAGGTTTAGTTTCCTTGTTAAATTTGATGTAATTCTTTGCTTTCAGAATTAGCTGCCTAATCAATATTTCTGCTCTTCACATTTACTTACATCAGCTACTGGAGGGGAAAAATCACTAGTGGATAAATATCACCAAGGATAAAAAAATCTATTTCGGTGTTATTTTGTCTCATATAGAGTAATAGTCACTATATTGGAAAATACTGATACGGCAAAAGAAACAAAACTGTTAAGCTCCTCTGCCTTTTATTAAAGCTAACTCAAGCTGGAGAGCAGGCTCCCTGGGGAAGGGGTTTCAAGAGCATCTGCAGATCCCTTCCCCCCAGAGTATCCCCTTGTGCTACTGGGGTACCTCTGCGAGAACAATTGAGACTCAGCCACTAATAGGAGATATGTGCAACTTTGGGTTAAATTCTCTGTGTAAAAACTGATGTAATGACATGCATGGGGTAGGAAGTGTAATTTTTAGACTGGTACAATATATTACTTCATGTTCTTAATTGCTTGTTGGTTGGCAGTAGGAGGTAAGACACAGGAAGGAGATGGAAAAGGACTTTGTGGTGTGTGTTTGCAGCCTGTTCCTACAAGGTGGCTCTCACAGGGTGGGTGTCAGGAAGCATCAGTTTATCTAAACTGATATAGCCCATCACTAACCTGGCACAGCACTGCCTTCCAGGCATCCCACTGGGGTCTGCTTCAGCGCCAGTGCCCACAGATGACAGAGACTGAAATGGAAAAACGGGCACCACAGCTACCACTGTGGTTATTGGAAGCATAATCACAGGGGCCGGGCTGGGGGAGGAGTATTTAAGCTGTATTTTGTTTCTACTCTTGCATGGCTGCATAACAATTACCGACTTCTATTGAATCTCTCCCTGTTTGCTCCTTGGCCGTGTAGCTACACGGGATGCAGCACCCAGGCACGCCCCAGCATTGTCGCTCGCCTGTTCTGCACGAGTAGTGCCAAGGAGCACTGCGCGGCCGGGGCTGCCGCAGAGATGCCTGGGCAATGCTCCGCCGTTCCCTGCGGTTCCCATTTGCATCTCAATGCCAGAACTGGGCCGATGAGCTGGGCTCCATCTCACTTACACCAGAGTAATAATTGATTTCAGGCCTGAGTAAGTCCATTGAGCTCAGCTGAGTTTCTCCAGATTTACACTGATGTAACTGAGATCAGTTTGTGACCTCCATGTAAGATGAAACATTATTATTGAGTATTTGTCCTTTTGCGTTCATGAAGAGCCAACGATATGCTACTGACAGTCATATGCTAATAAGATAAGGGAGCAAAAGATGTCTGAGGAAGGAAGAAATAGATTCAGTGCAAATCTTTTCTAATTCTGAGACAAAGGGGAACAGTATTTAGATAGAAATGGATCTGACAACCATACTATATATAGATCTAAACTTTCACTCCCATGATTTCAAAATGTTTTTTCCATCAAGTTCAAAAAAATGAGTTATCCAAATATTCACTTTTCTCTTTCTCTCATTGAACTTTATGCTTTCATGTGAACATGCTCACCTTACTTCACAATAATGCTTTGCTCTTCTAGTTTGAAAAAAAATTCTTTGAATATTATATTATAACCTTGAAAATAAAATGCAACACTTTGGTAATTATTTTTTGATTTGTAGTTCTATTTCCTGTTGTAAAAAAAAATCTGAATTCTTTGAAATTTGAGATAAAACAAAAATTCTAGAATTTCTCTGTGAAAGAAACATGCAGTTCCTGCCTGCTGCCCAAGCCTTATCCTTTCTGTGGCAGTATGTAGGTCTGTCCTGTCCAGAATACTTCCTCCCCATTGTATTGCCTTCAACTGCCATTGCATGGCAGAGATCCCCAGGTCTTCCTGAGGATGGTACACCACATCCACCTGAAACTCCAGAGCTTGTTACGTTATTACTTGCCTATGTAGAAAGCAGCAGGAAGAGTATCAAAAAACGGAAGTATGTTAGTCATTTTGGAAAGACAGGCTGTAGTAAGCATAGTTCAGCACTGATGTCATAGTAAGATTCAACACCTTTATCCTTCCAGGGGGGAAAGAGGCAAAGTCCTACATCATATCATTCCAATCCCAACACCTTTATCCTTCCGGGGGGGCGGGGGGGGGGGGAGAGGCAAAGTCCTACATCATATCACTCCAATCCCAGCTGTTGAGAATACCTGAAATGGGAGATGGGCGGATGAACCACATCAAATTGCTTGTCTGCTTGCCAACACATAGGCTGCTTTCCCTTTTGAAGTTCATCTATCAGCTTTTCACATTTCTGTTCCCCATCCTATCATTACCCAGTTCTGTGACAACCTCTTATATAGAGGCTGGCAAATGACAAACATGGCTAGGAAATATAATGTGAAATGTTTACAGATTATATATGTATAGCTGCATAATGAGTATCTAAGAAGAAAGCACATTTCTTGGCCGAGTGGATTTAAAGAAAGTCCTACAAAGTTAAAGCCAATGCTACAAAGTTCTGTCTTTCTGCTGCCTTTCACTCTTTCCCTTCCTCTATTCTTTTTCTTTTTTTCTTTTTTTTTTTTTTTTCACTTTGTCATGAAGCAATAAGGTCAACACAGCAAGCCCATCTCTCTATGCACTGGTTACTAGCTGAGGCTATGCCTTTGATGTTGGGAGTGGGATCTGACTTACTATATATTTCACTGAAGACTTTTTAAGGTACCATATTTTTTCAGCTAGTAAATAAAAGAGATGATCCATGCTTTTCAAAGAATGGGCATGTTTTCCACACTCACAGTGGTTCTCACTACCTGACTGAAATATAATTCAGACAGCACTTGAGAAGAATTGACTTTCTAAAATCCCCACCATTGCCGCAGAGGGGCTTTGGTCCAATTTTAAATAGATATTTCTCTTCCTGGTTTTGTTCAGTTTTAAGATGCTACTCATTTAGTGCAACTTCTTTTGCAAATCCCAGAATAAAAAGAAATTTTGCAAGTGTACAAGTCAGTGCTTTTAGAAGATAATGTATTGTAAAATGATCTCTGCATCCTTTTTATACTATAAAAGTGCTGACAGCACTTTGATGTGGAAAGGATGAGATACAGTAATCTGAGGGGCTGCTATGAAAAGAACGACATGCTTTAAGCTGGAACTATACAGAGAAACACACAGACTAATGACAGCTTCACACAACATCTAATTTGATTCCTTCTTTGCACCACAGTGGAATCACTAAACCACAGCCATCTGCTAATGAGCAGGGAGGCTTCTGAACAGAGGTCACCTTTCTCCCATATTTTGTAAAATTCACTCCACCCCAGTTATAAAACCATCCATTATCTCCTTTTCTTCCACGTTTTGTTGTTGGTGAGTTTACTGTCACATAGAAATCAAATCAAGAAAGGGAAAAAGTAGTGCCTGCTTTTGCAATTGAAATTACTTCTAATTTGAAGTAGAAATTACTTCTATAGCTTGGGAAATCAGTTACAAATATTCCTAAAAAAAAAAAAAAAAGCAGACCTTCTCTCCCCCACACACGCTTCAACTAAATAACAAATGTAAAGCTGGAATACTATAGTTTCAAGCAGGAGTAACACTACATATGTGCTTGCAGATCACCACTTTACCGGCAAGTGACCTACTGTGTGGGATCACTTTTTGGTATTGCCCACTCCAGTTGGCAAATGTTGACTACAATTGTCAAGGGCAAGAAATTTCAAGAGCAGCAGAACTATTTGCGATACTGGGAAATGAAATGTCATGCTCATTAATGCACCTGTTCAGGTTTCATATTTGACTGGGTTAATGCTAAAAAGAACAAACTTCCAGATAAAGGCAAATGCTGAATTTTGAATGCTAGAGAATAAATGCATCAAGTTATTTTTATGTCTATGAATGTTAGATAGTGAAGTATTTCCTAAAGCTCAGAAATTTGTCAGATTTTTAATTAGAACAAAATTAATACACTGAATTGCAAATAATGCACTGAATTCCTAGTGAAAAGGCATGCTCATTAGCTGTACCACAACTTTCCTGTGCTTACATCATGCACAAAACACATGTGACTCACCTCGAAGTATCTGTAACCATCACAAGGCACCTAAAAATTAAAAGAGTACTTGTTTCATTTTCTCAGAGTAGAGCTTATTCTTCCACCCCTAAGGTATGTGCTGTGATCCAAACAGACTGGAAAAACTAGATGTGTGGTGTCAAAGCTATGAAGATCCATAAAATAGTGATTAAGAGAGTAGATCTTTATTTACATTTATTTGAGAAGCCAGTATAGCCTTTAAAAGATTGTTTGCATAGATGCATTTGACAGATAAATTACAGAGCATTTCTTTTTATTATTATTAGGTAATCTAATTAGTTGTAATTCTAATACAACAATGAATAATTAAGTTTTTAAGTTCGGTGAGATAAAGAATGGACACACTCTGCAACACAAAATGAGTTTATTATTTCCAGGTAAAAATATTTAGTGAACGTGTAATGAAGCTGAGGGAAGCTGCAGAATCTAAATATCTCCTATGCAGAGAACAAAGCTACATGTCACAGAGTTAAGCTTAATTCTGGTGCTGCTCCCACAATCGAGAGCATAGTTTTATTCTTTGGAACTTGGGAGTACCTGCGAATGCTATAATTTATTTCTTGTATGCGTGTTTTATAGTACTTTCTCTTTCTCATAGTTATCTTCATTCACACAGATCCATACAACTCAGAAATAACCACAGCTGGCTGGCTGCACGCTTGATCTGAACAACATCGTCTAGTTTACTGCATTGCTGCCCTGGCACAGATCTTATCACATCACAAGCCTTTCACACTTACTTATCAGGCTGAAATGCTCTGTATAGTGTGCAGGTAGAATTCAAAGTGCTGGCTTTGACCTCTAGAGCTCTCAGCGGCCTAGGACCTAGCTGAAAATCATCTGTTGTTTAAATTGAGATATACCTGAGAAAACTAGATCACTCTGCTAAAGAGAGCTGTTAGCAGGCTATTTTGGGAGACCATGCCTACTATTTAAACTTCCTGCTTCTGTAGTACATGAAGTCCTGAGCTGTTCCTGTGACAGGTTATTGAAAATTATTTAAAGCAATTATTTGCATCTGTATGCTTTTTAATTTCATTTATAAATTTCAGTTTATGGCCAACCCATGCAAGGGGATGGAGAGAAAGACATAGAACTACCCCAAATTCTGTTTGTGGTAGATGTTTTTCAGGGTTAGACAATATTAGGGCATCAGGGTGGTGTAAGAAATATTGGAGGGGAATAAATTTTGTTTGTGTAGGAGGCAGCTGTCTTGAACCAGCAGTGAGTAAGAGAGTGAGCAAAGCCGGGGGGTCACCAGCCCAGTAGGTGGCAGAGGACCCTGCTGAAGCCAGAAGGTGCCTTGGCTGGGCAGTGGAAAATCAGCTGAAGTGCGTGAACATGTGACTTCGATAGACTTGCACTTACACACTCCCGGCTCCTCAGTTTTGTTGTGAAATTGCCTGTATTGCTAAACATAACAGCACGCTGCAAAGCTTACCTGTCAGTGACGGCGGTATATGGGACTGATGGGGAAACTGTCTGACAGGACAGGGAGTTCTTCCTTTCTGTTTCATGAATTTTGATTTGTCACTGTTGTATAGGGTAACTGCTATGTAAGGCGGATGCTCTTACCTTTCATTTTAAATTATTTTCAAATAGTTTTCATTGGTGTGGAGGTCATTGATAGGAATCTGTTTCTTGCTTTCCTTTCCAGTAAGGTCTGTTACCCCAGGAGAAGACCGACCATTACAGAGAAATGAAGGTCCATGCCTGCTTCTCCTGGCTGTTCCTCTCACAAACCCAACCTCAGCCTGTCAGCCACAATCCCCAGTTCCCTTTCTCTCCCTTTCTCTTCCTTTGCCACTCCCAGCAATGAGCTAATCATAGCTAAATGTTTACTGCCCATACACAAACTTGTAGCATCACTCTGATGTATACCCTTTTACTCAGCCATAAAAATTGCTACTTTTCCATAGATAACTACATTCATATACTGTCAAGCAGTCACATTAGACTGAGTATCATCTTTTCTGGGAAGATCTGCAGTCCAAATTGTCCTACCTGTATATGGTAGGTAATCTGCACTCAGTTTTGGATTATAATTAAATAGACTTACAAAACTAGTTTGCAGGCTGAAGCCAGTGATTAATTTTCCACAAAACCCACTCCTCTTCTCTTCTCTTCTCTTCTCTTCTCTTCTCTTCTCTTCTCTTCTCTTCTCTTCTCTTCTCTTCTCTTCTCTTCTGCTTGTGACTCTTCTCGTGCTTTGTGGTGTTAACAATACATTAAATTCAATTCTACACTGAATATAAAGATTAACAAAGGGATTTTTTTTTCCCAAGTGGCATCCTTTCCTGTTTTCAAGCCCTCTTTTTCTCTCTCACCCTTACCCTCTCCCTCATGGTCTCTCTGAATGTAAAGGCTCATTGACAGATAAACTGTCATTTTTTCATTTCCAAATTTTGCTTTAAAAAATTCCTCCTTTGAGGATGATGAATTTACTAAATGCTGTGATGATGATTCCTCAGTTTTTCCACAGTCATGATGCTGTCAATCAACTGTTGTGTATTACTCAGAAAAACTAGTGATGACTTAATAAAAAAATGCAAAAAAATTATATTGCTTCAGGTTATTATAAAAATACGCCTCTATGACATTTAGAGGCTATTCATGATTATTTTCATGTGTATTTCATGCATTTTAGGGAAAATGCCTAATAGGCTTGTTATCTGTATTTTTACGACTCTGTTGTAGCTAAAGCTGTTCCTTATTTACTCTCTCTTTGTTCTTCACTTCATGCCATCTTTCTTCTCTGCTTATCCACACACAAACAAACAAACAGTGCTTCCCGCTGCCTCCTGGACCGCTGCCAGCTGTCCTGATGTCAACCGGCAAAGGACAAAACCAGCCCAGCAATAAAGAAACTCGCCAAGAAGCAATGCTTTGCAGCCTCGGCAGACAGCGCATCCTCCCTTTCTTCATGATGCCAGCAAAGATGTCCTCTGCAGGCAGAGTTCTCCATACTGGAATTATTAGAATTCAGTCATTTAGTTAACTTTCTATTATTTGGCATAAAATAAGAAAACTAAAATAAACTGTCTTTTGACAGTCCTTCCAACCAACATCTCTGGTTGCAATGCTTGGCAGAATTTTTATGTTTAGAGATTGATATACTGGTGAGTAGTTAATTGACTTAATTTTCTTAAACTGCCCCTTCCCAAATAAAAGCTCTTGGGGGCACTGTTTCATTATGAAAAGAAAGGAGAAGAGCTGAGAAAAAGATACTTCTGTTCTCAGAATTTAATTTCCCACAACGACACACAGTGATACTACAGAGAATGACACATAAGTGATAGAAGCTTTACCAGTAAATTTTGGAGCTATGAAAACTCCTCAGTGTCAAAAATTAATAACTACATTCAAAGTAATTTATAACAGGAGCTGAGAAGCAGTGGAACAATATATTAGGGAACTTACAAAAGGATTTCCAGAAGTAACAGCTCATTATAGCTATAGGTAGGAGGTGGGGAAAAAATCCATATTGTTGCTAGCAATTGGTATGGTAGAAAATAACAACAGCTATTTGATTAGGTAGGGAAAAAATAGAAATACATTTTACTTCCTAGAGAATCTGTGCCTGAAAGAAGAAATTCTAAAAAGAATTGATTAACAAGACATGCTTTCTCCTATTAATTCTTATACAAGCAAATTACCTATGATCCAATGCTTAAAAAAACCACAACAAAACCCCAAACCCTTCAACACTTACTAATGCATACTGTCAGGAATGCACATGAAACAGAAAATCAAATCAGGTTTTCAGGTTTTCAGGAAACGTTCATGTCCAAAGCCAGACTACCTTCAAATTTTAAGATGATATAAAATGAGATTTTTAAAATTACATCTATAAAGTAAACCCAGTTTAAAGCTGAGTCATAGTAGGTCTGCAGGATGCCTCATCCAAGTAAGAGTTAAGGAACATGTTTTTGTAAATCTTAGTAATTTTGTTCTTTTTGACCTGTGCTCTTTTTTGAGAACTACTGAATTTGAAGTGTACTGAATGGGGTGAGTATTTGTGCTTGTTTTCAGCTCTGTTAATTGAGGCGGCTGTCTGTCCTTGCTTTAACCTACTTTCTCTGCTGAAGTCATTTTGCCTTATAAATCCCATGGAGATTCGAGACACAAAGCCAGTTTATTTCTACAGTGGTCCCACTTTGTTCAGAAATATTGCCAAAGGCTTATTTGGAAACCCTCCTCATAGGAAATAGGAACATTTGGTACTTTGCAAAGACCATAAGGACTCAACTCAAAATAGAAAATACAGTTACCAACCGTAAGATGGTATACTCCCTCCCTTCAAATTTAATATCTGAGGAGAAAGCCCACTAAAAACAAAAAAAATTCATATTCATCAGGTATTAAAATGTGATGTGACTCTAAGTATTTATTTAATTATTGGTTAATTGCTTGATAGTTCTTATATATGACATTTTCTGATATGGACTTCACCACACATTCTGTAGCAAAATGTTAAAGGAAATTACTATTTTTGTGTATACTTTCATGCTCCATTTTATGCCTGAAAATGTAGAAGTCTTTTCACCATGATCAAAAAGGATGGGACATTCACAACTGCATATTTTGAAAAAGAAAATCTCATATTTATACAAATTTGTAAAAAATTGAAGTACGTGTCAGTGTGCTGGAATGCCTCCTGTTAAGCAGGCTGCAGAGGTGACTGATAGAGAGTGCCACCTGTATCCAGACAGGTTTTTTGTGAGCAGTCTTCATAATTGCTTTGTGCTTTCAAAAGAGAAGAGCATCATTATTTTACATGATCCTCCCCACAGCGAGGATGAAATCTATCTGTCCAGAAGGACTCCTGGGAAGCTGACAGTTTTTTGTCAGTGTTCAACTGCAGCCATGGTTTCCCCAGAAGTTTCATGAAGTAGATACTTTACCAGTAACAGGACAGCAAAGAAATATAACCATACCAGCAGCTGAGCAGCTGAATTTCCTACCCTGGGTAGCTGAGAGGAACTGTGCGTGGCCATAGGGGTGCAGGGAGGAGGCAGTGCTTGAGATTAGAATTTAACCTTGCAGCGGAAAATAAGAAATATGTTCCTTGAGTGCAATAGGATTCTGCCCTTCAGAAGATCCTGCCCATGTCATCATACAGTCTGTTTCGATTTAGACCATGAAGCAAATCCATTCTGTTATTCCTATTAATAGTTTTTTATTTGTTATTTATAGGAGGTCTTCATCAAAGCAATAATGCAATTAGTTTGGCATTACTCCATTAGCTGTGCCCTGGTGCTTGCAGATCTTCTGATCTGCAGGCCATAATGATAACTAAATCATCAAATAACAATAAAGTATTCTAGATCCTAAAGTTGCTATATCACAGCCCTTTGGAGAAATACAGCCATATGCCATAGGAAAACCAGTGCCCATTTTTAGCACAAGTAATACTGAGATACAAATCACATCACACAGAGTCAGAGTTAATTAAGTCAGGTACCTACTGTTTGCCTATAGTTTGCAACAGCTATTAATTTGAAGGTTTGCTATAGCACTAAGAAAAGATAATTAACAAATGTAGCATTTCATGACATGATGAACACATTTCTAAAGGGGCTTGTTATGGTGACTTCTTCTGGATAACACTGTTCTCAGTAAAATTTTAGACACTATATCATAGTAATTTAAAGGGGAAAAAATGTTAACAGATCTTACATCTGTCTCTAGGTAAAGTGGAAAAAGGCCAAGAGCTCCTACTGTTGAATATACAGTATGCAAAACCACACTGCAACTAGTAAAACTATCAAAGGAGCATCAACATTTTGGCATTTGTTTTCGTTATTTTGAACACATAATTTTGCCAATTTCTGTGAATTTGTTTTTATAATATATACATTTTTAAACATGACAGAAACTTCATATTTTGTTTAAAATCACGAGATTCATTGCAAGCAGTCGCTAGCTCCAGTCAGACAATACCTTTCCCTCTGCATTGCTGAAGAGATGAAAGATGAACACAACATCCAAATGCCAGTTCAGTAACTGAGAAATAGTTATGCTCACTTGTCCTGTAGTTAAAGGCTTGACTGGCTGCTTCTGCTCGATGAAATAATGATAAAAATACAGCAGAAAAGTGACAGAAGGAACAGGGGACTATTTTTTTTTAATTGTTGTGAAAGACAAACTATGGGAAGAACACATATTTTCCATTTCTAGCTTGGAAAATCAAAGGTGAAGAAGAATGGTCTAACCATCTAGCCACGTTTTTAGAAGCATGTAACAATTAATTCATTGATCCTTAATACAGGACAACATTTTGGTGGAATTTCCATTACAGGTGGAATATTCTTGTTTCTGATATCTTTACAGTCATGCTCCCTTTCTATTTAAAGAGTAAAATTTGAGTAAAATTACATATCAAGATTTCAGTAAGAGAAGGATTACATCATGTAAGATTTCCACACTTAGCGAAGAATATGGACACAACCCAGCAAACCACTAACTACCCATCCCGCTATGCTATACAATCACCGGTTTAATGCAGGTAGGCCAAAAAAAAAAAAAGTGCATTCATCATACCGTGTCCTATAGTTTCTGGGCACAAACCCACTTTCTGGCACTGAACGTCATGTCCCCACGAGGGGGCTCTACTGTTCCAGCTCTGCAGAAGAGCAGAGCGATTGTTTTCTTCAAAGGCCAGGAGATAAAAAAAATACTTCATATAGGCTAAAAAAAATCAGCACAAAGGAAAAAAAACATAATTGAAAGGGGTTTAGTTGCTAAATAAGCTAAACCTGCCAAGTGATGACACAGCTCAATTCATGGTATAGCCTCAAAACTTTAGACAGACTTCTAACTGCAGGGGCTGGCTGTAGAGAAACATCTTGGTTTGATGAACTCTTATCACTGTGGGAGAGAACCAGCATTCTTCTGCAGTTGTGTAAGGACGAAGTGAAACTAAGGACATGAATACACCAGTTTACACAGACCGGAGCGACCTGTACCTACAGTGCTACCTCTGGCTTCAGTCCGCACCACTAAATAGGAATGACTTCAAACAAACAAAAAACCACTAACATCAATGAGCAAAACCTGAGCGTAAAAAAAAGACCTTTTTATGCCAATCTGCATTTGCTGTGCCCTTCTTTTCTGAATAATATGCTTAGTCTGTGTATTACTTTAAGGGTAGAAGGTGCCTGAAGGGACAGGAATTGTTTCCAGTCCTAGAAGCTGGTCGGAGAACAGCATTGCCACAAAATTAAAAGAAAGGAAATGTTAGCATACGGACTAGGAACCTGCTTTAAACAGGAGCTGAGCAGAGTTTTGACTACTATGAGAAGCAGCTGAGAGGCTGTCATTAAAAATAATAGAAAACATATGTGATGTGTTTTCACACACTGGAAATTGTGTGGAAGTTCCACATATGATCATGCCTACCCACTGAGCTCATGGGGATAGCTTTGCTTTGATGAGGTTTCAAAACAAGCTAGGAGTCTGCTGGCGCTTTCTTGGAAAAAATAAAATTTGTGATGGAGTGTCACAAATGTCACCCATTTGATGTACCAAAGAGAGATATTTCTCAGTTAGTATTGTAAATCCATGATCTCCTAGCATTTATTAAAATGTAATGGTGATGGGACTTCACAGCATAGATATTAGATACCTCTAAAACAGTGGTATATACATGATGTAAGAGCATTCTTCTTTCTTTCTCTCTCTCTCCCCCACATGTTGCTTCTTAATACCCTGTAGCAGAGATTACTGCTGCCACAAAAAAGGTAGCAGAAGGGATTGCACAGCCATGTCCCACCCCGCTACAGAACAAGTTCAGCTTTGTTGTCTCAGTCCTCCTTTGCTGGCTAGGCTCAGCTCACTTATCTGACCTTGTACTGAAACCACAGAGGATGTGATTTCTTGTCTCAGCTGAGGTGTGGAGTAATATCCTACAGCTGGAGCATTGTAACAGCTATCTGGAGATAGAGTTTGAGCCTTGCACAAAAATGTGATTCCTCAGCATGCTAAAGGTCACACTGATTAACTCTAATGGGAATTAGTTGTGTATAAATGCCTTACTCCTAATAAAGCAGGCAGGGAAACCAGTCTCCAATCCCTCATTCTGTGATTAATTAATAAAGCAATATTAACTGCAAAGAATCAGCTACCAGAATAAGGTATTGGAGCAGCTATGGTTGCTTATCCAGTAGTATTAGGTACTTTCAGTGAGCTTCTAGATACAAGCCTTTATTGCTTATTTGTAGAAGACTGGGAGTTGATGGAGCTACAGCTGCTCATGCCAGGAGGGGCACGAGTCCAGGGAGTGCAGCATGTGGGTGATTTTTAACTTGTATCATTTCAAGCACAATGACAAAAACTGCCATGGGAAAATAACATGACTAAAACTATGTTTCCTGTGGCTTACTAATGGAGTATTCATGCACAACATTAAGCTGATGAATATGAAATTGTTGGACACATTATCCTTTCTCCCTTTGTGGAGGTTTCAAAGATTATAATTATGTTTGGTTTAATTGCTATTAGTCTCAGTTGAATTGTCACTGCTTTCAGCATTTTCAGTGTGTAGAAATTTATATTTTAAATTTGCCTTATCTGAAGGCACAACTTCTCATGTTGATTAAATTTTGTATGAATTGGGTGTTATTGTATTTTAAGGTCTGATCTATCATTGTGCTCACTTAAGAGAAGGAGAAGCATTCCATGTTGATTATTGCTGTCCTAAATATACATAAAGCCACTTCACATGAGTTAATTCAGATACCAGAAGCAATGTGATCCTGCTAGCCCATCCATAGCACTGTGCTGACCTAATGAAACAAGGTGTATCAGACAGCACGGATTTCTACTTAGTGTGGCTATATGGTTTCTAGTACCAGAACTAGCTCACTTAAACTTAACGTAGCTCATTTATCTCCACTCCACTTGCATTGTGCAGGAGACATGCCCCAAGATAACTCAGAATACATATAAACCCATATGAAAGTAATCTCCAAAGAGCTCTAGTTAGACCACTCTCATGCAGTTTCTTCCAGTGTGTGTTTGATAATGTTCATGAGTTACTCTTGCTTTTATGCATTTTACTGGAACTGCGGGGATCATGTTTCAGTACAGCATTGAACAGAGTCCTGCCATGCTCTGACTGGTTCCACTGGGTGAAGGTGTTGCTACCTGGGGACCTGCTCTTTGCACGTGGGGGCAGCTCTGCAAAGTCACTGGGGTTACTTGTGCAGACATGTAGGACTGATGATTGAGTATACAGTTCCTCAGAGCTTTTTTTTTTTTTTTTTGCTTGTTTGTTTCTTGTGTGGTTTTGTCTTTGGTTTTTTTTTTTTCCAAGACTTCATAATCATGCTCCATTCCAATTGCAAGAATTCACTTCAGACTGAGATAGAGATAAGAAATCCTAGTCATCTCTTACACTTACAGACTAGCTGCATAGCTCCTGCAGGGTGATTAGGATTGCTACAGTTAGATGCTTCATCCACCACAACCACAGAGACCTGAGTGCTTCCCAGGCAATTAAGAAGGCCCACATGCTGAGCAAGAAGCTGTGCAAGACACACCAAGCAAGAGGATGTGCCTGAACTCCTCCTACTCTCTAGAAGTCAGAAACCACAGTCATGGCTCTGCTTCAGACTCTGAACATGTGGGATCTTGAGTGTAACAGATTCAAAAAGGCTGGTCTGAGGTATTCACCCTGCATTGCTGCCTACTCCTTAAAGCATTCACTCATGAATTGCAAGCTTTGGACATGCAAGTCTTTTCACCCTCACAGAATTAAAACTTATATCTCAAAGCACATTGCCAAACCACAAGACTAGACCCACTATAAAACTGAAGGTATTCTCCATTCACTCTGATGAGGAATAAAATGTAAGGGTGACACACCGCAGAAAAGGGACTGCAAGATGAGCAGACCAGAGAAGCAATGAGCAGAAGGGAGCTTTACTCCATAATCCAACAGTAAAAGCATTAATTTAGGAAAGGAGAAAGGGAAAACCTCACTTCACTGCTTCTATTCAGTATTAAACTCCCCTTTCCCTTTCTTGTTCAATGAATTCCACCTTCCCAGCCCCTCCTCTGCTTTCCACATTTAAGCGGAGAACTGAAGAGTGTAATTTATGCCACCCCATGTCATTCAGCTGCTTTCAAAACATAAACTTGTTTCTCAGAGGTAATCAGTTGTCTCCTGGTGAAGGCACCTCAAAGCAGACTGTTTATTTCCCATCCCTGTCCTCAGGCTCCCTCTGAGGGGAATGCTCAGCTGTCCATGTTTGTTCTCTCCCAGGGCGTTTGCAGGGACAGCCTGAGTGATGGTACGTGCGCCATCAGCCGCAGGACGTCCTTCTCGTGAGATGCTGCTGCCACATTGATGCCATATGCCTTTTTATTTCATGACACCTGTTTACACAGCGTGAGTCAGGAAAAAGATTACTTTCACAGCAGAATGGGAAACCACAGAGCGTTCACGGGCAGGCAATGTTGTATTTGCAGTGGGTTCACGGAATATCTAGTGAAAGCATTTAACAATTCATATTGTCAGAATCTGTATAACCATCCAGATACATGCTGGTTTCAGTCTCCTGTGTAATCACCACAGTTGCAAATAATTTTGAAAGCCAAATAAATAAAATTCTGTAGCTAAAACTTAGTTATAAGCAGAAAAAAAATCATGTCCTTTTCCTGATTATTATTACTTAATATATCCTATCCCGGTGTTTGTTTTGATTAAGGTTTTCTTGCTTTATCGATTATTCTTCTTAGTTTTGCAAAGTAAGTGGGAGAGTTGACTTTTATGACTTTGTAAGTAAAAATAGCTATTATCTCTGGAGTGCAGAATATTTATATCTGGTATGATGCACAATTTTACGATAGCACTACTGGCCCTTGGAAAAGCTTAAGAACAGGTTTGTTAACACTTCAAGTGCTGAAGAGCAAAGACTGGTACCTTAGTTTAAACCAAAGCAGTTTTGAGTTAAAATACTGCATAGCATGCTCAGTGATCTCAGTCACAGGACGATACTCCCTTTCTCTTACTCTTCTGTGGGTTTATAGTCTTGGACAGAAGAGCAGGGCAGACAGTTTAAATCTTGGTGGCTAAGTCTTCCACTGCTGCACCAGTTTAAACAGACTTAATCTATCAACTCATGAACATAATCTATCAAATCATGAACATCCCCTCCTCATTATGTTGTGATATTTTTTTTAACACTGATGATTTAAGCCTGTAATACTTGTTGCAGTTAAAGTAGTATTACAGGTGTGTTACCTGATGTGACAAAACAGAAGTACTATAATGTTCAGTAGAGTTGATTTAAGAACTTAAAAAAAAGAAAGAAAAAAATCTTGCACCATTTTCCAACCTTGAGAAAGTTTTACTAAATTCAGGTGATAGTTTTAAAAATTAACATTACCAGGAAATATTAAAAAAAAACTTAAAATATTAATTGCATTGCATTCATATAGTTTCATCCACAAAAGAAAAAAATCACAAAAACTGTGATCAAATAAAAGCTAGATCTCACCCCCCCCCAAATACACTGGAGGAAGCTGTGTTTTCTGCATTGTTCTACAAAAGGGTTATCAGAATAGTGAGGAAGATTAGAAATTAGCCCAATGTATCACAGCAAGCCATTGGCAAAACTGGAAAAACAACTCAGAATTCCTGAACAGAAATTATATGGTCAAGGAAAAAACAAGCTATTCCATTCCCACAGCCAGGAATGTGGTATCATTAGGGAACAGAGGAATACGTAACTGAAGAACATTTAGGGAAAAAGGAGGGGGGAGGCAAGTCGTTTCCCTGAGCAGGGTATGAGAAACAAGCCTTTATAAAGCAGGAAGATGGATTCCTGTTTGAACAAAACCAGAGTACGCAGAATTCTTTGTCTTGTGTCCTTCTGCCTGCATGAAGCAGTTAAGCAAAAGATTAGCTACAAAAACTACAAGTCATCTGACCTAAAGAGAAAGGAGAGCTGAGAGTGGTTGTTTCAGCAGTGAAAAAACATATGGGGCTCTAAATGCTTTGAGAGCTCATGGGGCAGGGTGCAGAGCCAAGATTGCCCTTTCAAGTTAGCTGAGACACCAAAGTGGTCACAAAGGACCCTGACTCAAGTGTAATCTTAGAAAAGTATTGCTTCATCAACAGTTTCCATTATTGAAATTATATAGTTTAAGAGAATAAAATTAGTGTTCTACCTACCTAATATTTTACCTAATTTAAAAAACCCCAAACCAAACCAAAAACAACAACAAAAAAAAACCCACAAAACCCTGAAACAACAAGAAAAAAACAAACAGTTCCAGGTAACCTGATAAGTACAGTATGAGAGTAAAGTTCTTTCACAAATGGTAAACTGGAAATCTTTGTAGGGTCAGGGGATGCATTTCATCCTAAGAGCAGGCTTAGGATTTAGGAATTCCCTCCATAAAACCTGCAATCTCTCGTGGCAGGCAATAAGCAGCATTCCTCAGAAAGCAGTACATGTGGTGCCAAACACCCTGCGTCCCCAAGAATCACACCTTCAGAGAGCAGAAACCAGAGCTGCTCTTTAGAAGCTGTTCTTAATTGAAAGTTTACAAGAGAAAAAGCAAAAGTCAAGCATGCAGTATGACAGAACTGCTGCAGTGGGAAAGTAAGTGACAGGTAAGAAGGAGGGAGGAAAAGGGCAGCATTGATGTTGCAGGAAAGTATATGCTTTGCAAATCAAGAAAAAGTATCTCTAGAAATGATGAGAAATTTGGATTGTAGGGTCTAACCCTGGAGTAAATAACCTCTTAGACATGAGTTTGAGTCAAACTCCCCTCTTATTATACTAAAAGGAGATGTATCTGCATTTTGAATATGGCTCTCATTACTACTAGTGACCCTACTAAAACAGAGATGTGCATGTCCAAAAGAAAAGTGAGAGGCAGCATTGTTTTAGGAATGCTAAGAACAGATGACAGCAGAATCAAAACAAATGCTGGGGTTTCATAATAATATGTAGAAACTATCATTTGATTATGTACTTCATCTATTCTCTCCTTTACATATTTTGTAAGCCAACCAAGCCAACTAGGTGTGTTCATGAAAACCAGTATTTCTTCACAAAGCACCAGTGACAATGGACACTTAATGGCATCCATGTGCCTTTGCAGGATGAAATGCTGGATCTGAGTTTTAACTAAATGGTATGACTGCATGAAAGTTATCATGATTAAAACGTTTTCCTATATTTGCATCAAAAAATCCCAGCCTCATATTTTCTAATGTATACTCAATGGATGCATAAATGCTGGGGAGGAATGGTTCTTTTAAATTGTAGCATTTCAGAGCATCTGGTTATGTGATATAATGTTACTGGTAATCATCTGTATGACATAACTTGGTGGTAGAATCAAGCCCTATTTAATGTGAAGCATAATTATGGTAACATTTGCAAGCTATATAACTAAGCCTATCTTTTACCCTTAGAAAATATGTAAGTCAAACATAAAAAAAAAATCCATAAGCAATTAAGCAATAAGGCCCCAGTAAAAGTCATCACACTAAGCCCATGCTGTTTACAAGATCACAGCTGTTAGGCCCCAGCTCTGCCAATTCGCCAGCCCCACACTTCACTTCAAGCAAGAATTGGATACAGAGGATGTTGTAGTCCTGGTTTTGCAAAGCAATCCACAGGGCGCAATGAGGAGGTGGTTTGCATCACTGTGATTTAAAAACATTTTGTTTAAGTACAAATAGTCCTGTCCCAAGAGAATTCTCACAAAATTAATACTGTATTTCCATATTGATGAGAACAAATAAAACATGAAGTGTTAAGCATGTAAGTACAACTAATTTTTAATATGCTCATCTAGTGCTCTATACACATGTATCTAATGTAATGACAAATCTTTCAGACCATGTACAAATTAAAGTTTCCTTGTTATTAAGAGTATCCCCATCCTTTAAGTAACTACATTTTTTAAATCAACATCTTAATCCTCCAAAAGCAGAAGCCTTGTATCATTCCCACAATGAGAACTGACTTACATGGGTATACATCAAGTGCTAACAGAAGAATGAGACTACTGAATAATAAAGGAAGCAAATCAGCATCCTGAAAGGTCATTTTAAAAATGGTACCTATTCCAGCAATTGCATGTAAGTCTGAGATGTTGTGAACAAGAAAAAAATTCTGGGATTCCTGACAGTAAATAATTTTTAGAAAGTAGCAAGAAGATACTGAGAACTATGCTTTCCAAAAAAAAGTGTGGAGCTTAAAATTTGTACCCTAAGCAATAGGGTACAGAGTAACTCAATAGAAGATTTCCAATTACTCCGCATTGAAGGGATTTTCCTCAAAAACAAGCACTGAATAGGACTTCTACTTTACATGAGTTTTCTTAGAGAACTTTGTGTCACAAATTTCAGAATTTAGGTGTTGGTTTTTTTTAAATGAAACATCTTCATTTTGCTTTCTTTAGTTCACCATTTTGATTTCACTGTTTATTCCTTACTTTGTGGTATATTGAATTAGCTGGTTTTCTGCACTGTTTCAATAACATTTTCCTATTGTTTCAGGAAATAATGCAACTCTACTTTTTTCCCCATGCATACTGTTTCCCCACACTGTTGTTGTCTGGTGTGAGACTGGCCAGCATCACAACACAAAGAGGAGATTAAGCCCTTATGCCCCAATTGGTCACTCTGCACCTGAAGTTCAGCTATCCAGTCCCTTTTTGCTTTACAAAATGCTAGGGAGGACTTGAGTTGCAGGTTTTAGGACCACAGTCACTAAAAACTTATTCAGATTGGCTCACCAACCTGGAGGACCAAGGCAGTGAGTCAGGGCTGCAGAACATGTGGCAGAGGAAGACTACATGACCCTAGGCACAACCAGGAGCCACCCAGCTTCTGGGTCCCAGACCTGGCCACCTGGGCTGCCCCGGGGGCTTGAGACAGGGCAAGGACTCCTCTACAGTAACTGCAAGAGACACCTCCCTCTTGACAGCTACCTAGTTGTGAGAAAGTAAAGGAGACATTTCCCCACTGCCAGGACTGGAGCACATGATTGAGGGTGCAGTTCTCACAAGAGGGGAAGGGAGAACAGGAATAAAACACATAAAATGACACACTTTCATCCGCTGATCTTTGCATGGATGCTGCAGGCAAATAGCTGCCGCTCCCAGGAAACAATCTTGTGGATTGTTCTATGAATATCATAGTTGAGCAAATTCCAGCTGTGGGAGGAACACAGGGAATGCATCAGCAGATAACACCGTATTTTTGTCTGTGAGTCAGCATAAGGCCAACATAAACTATGGCTCATCAAAATTACTCTGCTGTTGATGCGTTTCTCCCTTCTGTTTGAAAGGGGGAATTGTGGGTAGCATTTTTCCAGCATTGCTCCCACCTTGTTGCCACCTTCTTCTCCTCAACAAATACTGTGTCCCACTACACGTGTGCGCACAGGGACTTGCACGCAGATGCTGGCGGGCGCAGTGTAGCAGTACTGCCACGCGGCTCGGTTGCAGATGTCCCTGCAGGAGCCATCTGGCTCTTGGCTGAATTAATGCCTTTCTGACCCTGATCTGCTCTGTCCTCTAAGAGTTTATTTTCATTATCTCACAAGGGTAGAAAATGAACCGTAAGCATTTTAAGACCTTACATAGCATTTCCCTTTTTTTTCCCCCTCCCTATGCATTTAATTGCTTTCCACAATCCAAACAGATTTGTGCCTACAATAAGCCACAGGCCCTTTGTTAGCGTGAATCAGTGGTGCTCAATTACTTCAAACTTTCAGAGGCCAAAAAAACCCCCTCTAATAAACGGGTATCCTAACAGCATTGTAACACTCAATATGGTATGATGTATTATGTCTGTCCTGGACATATTTCAAGTAATGTTTAACCAGCAGCTTACGCATAAGTGACAGAAGTGAGTGCTACAGGTGTTATTCAAGGGGCAGGTGTACTAAATTCATTCAGAAAATTCACTAAATTTTAGAGATGCTGGAAGACTTTGGATAACTTCTCATCCTGAAGGGAAGTGAGTCGACTGCTTGTTTGCTGTTACCTATATTTCTGACAGGAACGTTGTACATTTGGTAGCAGCGGGGTTGTTTTTTCTGAGATGCCTTCACCTGCCAAGTCAGCACCAGAGAAGCGCAGGCTGAGCTGAAAGGAGCAATACGGCTGCTATAGAGACACTCACCCAGGAGTCACCCTATCGGCTTATTTCCCGCTGGGTTTTGGGGTTTTTGTTCCCTGCCACAGCCGGTACACACATTTTCATTCTAAATAAGAGACTGAAAGGGTGCGGTACGGACGAGGCCGGTAAGCGCGGCCCCCCGCAAGATTGCCGCCGGGTCACCGCCGCCGCAGAACTACGTTTCCCGTCGTGCAGCGGTGCCGGGGCGGCCGGAAGTTCGCCCTTCCCCTGCGCGGCTCTCGGGGCTGTAGCCGTCAGCGTGCGCGCGCCGAACGCCGCCGCCGGGCGGGTCCTGAGCACGGCGCGCTCAGTGCGCGCCGCGTTCCGCCGGAAGCGACGTTGTTTGCGGCCCAGCGCGGCGGCGGGCGGTAGGTGCGGAGCTGGGTGGGCCGCGGGCTGTTGGTGGGTGACGGCGCTCCCGCGGGCAGGGCAGGGCGGCGGGTCACCCTTCTCCCCGGGAGTGGGGGGAGCCCCCGAGCGCCGCCCGCCCGCCCGCCGGCCGGGTCCTCCCACGGGTTGGGGGGCACGACCTCCCCTCCCCGGTGGCAGCTCAGCCGCGGGCGGGGGGCCGCGGGCCGGGCGGTTGCGCAGCCCCCCGGAGAGCTCGGTGGTCGGCTGGGCCGGGGCTGGGCGTCGTGAGGCTGGGCCCGTGGGCAGGGCCTCGGCATCCTCTGCCGCGGCCTGGCCGCCGCGTCTCGCTGTTGGCGCCGGCTGTGCCGGGTGGCCGCGACGGTGGTGCTGGTGAACTCCCGGCTGCCGTTTTACAGCCTTTGTCTGCTCCGACAGGGGCTGTGTAACCTTAAGAGATCTGACTAGGTTTCGGGGGGGGGTGGGGGCTCTTTGTTGTGGTTTAAGGAGTTATGCAAGCATAGCTTTAGAGAACAAATTAAAAGCGCGGGTTCCTGCACTGTGTGCAGTAGAAAGTTCATGATTGTCTTCTGTGTGTTATAGATGAAATGTTCTTCATGTGCTGAACTCCACCTTGGATTGCCTCATTGCTGCACATTCAGAACTTCATAAAAAGTAGGAAGTAAAGATGAAGAGCAGGGTGACACAAGTAAATGTAAGTGTTCTTAAACCTAAACCGTAGGGTTTGATTATTCCCTTCTTACTGGTGATTAGGCCTGTAGTTGATGTTATGTTAAATGAAACTCCCTGGATGTAAAGCAAACAATATCCATAATGGACAGCAGCTGTTTACAAGAGAAATATTACTGTGAAGTCAGTGAATTGCAGCTGTTTCTAGCACTTGTTGTCCTAACATCGGAAGTTCTGAACATTATTAGGATATAATGATAAAGTAATGGGTGAAAAGTGACAGACTGATGGCTTAACAGAGAACATAAGTATGTGGAGAAATAAAGAAAAGAGGTGTTGAAAAATTAACAGTGATGTTAAAATGGAAAGATACAGACATGGAGTAGCAGTTAATGTGGCAACTCTATTTCTTACTGTGGAAGTTAAAGCTTTCCCTTTTAAAAGTTGTGTGGTACATTTCTGAATGGATGGGAGTGAGTTTTAGGAATGCAAGAAAAAAAATTTGCTTTAAAATTACTCTCCGAAATTGGCGCTTTAGAAATGCGATATTTGTCAAGTACACTAAATTTGGGACTGGTTAGCGGAGCAATTATCTACTGATACACTGTCTCAAATCTATGGTGTTTCTCTGCCTATAATTCTAGAGTTTGACCCTGCATAGGCTTCTTCACTCTTTTGGTTCCATCTTTTCTGACTGAAGTGATTTTTAATAGGGATGCTTAAGGGGTAGTTGATACTTTCTTACGTCTTCCTAATCTGATGGTAATGGTAGTGCTCGCTCATGTGTCAAAGTAAGCCAGTCAGCACTGTTTTGGATGCTTTCAGTTAATCCGTTTGATCAAAATGGATGAGGAAGAAGACTTGTGGCAGAAAGCCTGGTCATGAAGAGCTCAGGGTGACAAGTTCTTCAGCAAACATAGCTGCTTTTGCAGGGAGACATGATGACTGCCAAATACAGAGACATCCATAATGTTTTATTTCTGTGAACACTTGTCTTTTTGGGTCTGCTTGGGCAAAGGCAGATGATGTAGAACTCATGAGAATGGATCATCCTAAAAAGACCCACTTCATCCTATCTGCTAAATACCATTTAAATACAGTAACTGTTCTGTGTTTTTCAAAGATTTTTATTACCACTTTCTTGGAAGCTTAGGATACATTTTTGCATCGTATTATTTGGAGAAAAAAACCAACAACTTCAGGACTTATTTTAACCTTGAATGATTTCAGTGATCTGCTGCATGGTATAGTCCCACAAATGAGTATTGAAAGGGCAAGAAAACCTTGTTGAAAAATGTGAATTTCTTGTACTAGCTTTGCCATCAAAGATAATGTTGCTCTGGAATTAAATTGTCAGATGGACAGTACTTTTGTACAGCTGCATACTCCCAGTAAATGATGCAATGCATTTGTATTGCACCGTTGTCTTGATTCAGGCAAGATAATAGTGGGAATAATTTTAACACAGTGTTAGAAACATACCCTAGGGAAGGTGATATTCTAGGATATGTTGTAGTGGCCTCAAAAATACAAATATAATTTACATACATATACACACACCCCAATTTGAGTGATAGTGAGTCAGCCTCATCAGTCTGTTGATACAATGGTGCTCATAATCTTTGTGTTGCTATTATTTCTTTAGGAAGCCTCAGTTAATATTGGTTTTACTTGCACAGCTCATTATAAACACTGCACTTGCCATTTAGTGAAGATACTTTTCTTTCTAATTAAGTTTTTGGAGATCATTGGGTATAACTGTCCATCAGGGTCTGCTTATAAAGGAGGTGTCATTGTATTCTACTAACCAACAGTTTTCACTGGTTCTTTGGTGGGGCAAAAACTGGCATGCTAGCATGCTATTGCATAGAATGCCACTTCAAATGAGATTAGTATTTCTGCAAAAAGTTCAGTCAAGGTGCATAAGCAAGTCCTTGCATTGAGTTTCTGCATTGATGTGAAGTGTTACCTATTTCACAGCTGATCACTGGCTGATAACATAAGATTGTGGTTCTGAAAAATCATAAATAATATTTTAAGGGAAGAGAGAGGACCCTTACAGTCCTACAGAAAAGTATAGGGGTTATAAAAGCTGCTTCTCAGCTGTACCAAAGTAGTCTTGAAACATCTTGATGAGGTGAATGTCTACGTGCATTGTAGATGCTGTTATGCTCCAATTTTTGTGTATGACTCCATACTTCTGTATGTCATGGTTCAGCCCACAGAATTTGCTGTGAACTATTTAAGTGTGTATCACTTAACTGTGCAAACTTACATTTCAAAAAAATCTAGATTTAAATTTACTTCCACGATCTGTTAAGTGGAACAGTGTGACTTAGATGTTTATAATGTATGAAGCTAGGAATGACTCATGAGAAAATAAATCATGGTTAGTAAAAAGGAGGAAGGTAAGGAGAAATTGTGCAATATAAGGGATTTTTAGGAGAGAGGAAAGACATGCTTCAAACAAGAAGTGGTGGAATTCTGTTAATGGTATTGCATGTGATGCAACAAAGTGTAAAATGGTGTATGGAAGAAGGAAGCAGGAAAGGCAGACTGAAGGTCCATCTATTCTAGTCTCCAGCAGTAATTGACAGCAGATGCCTTGAAAAGTTTAGGAACAGGGCAACCACTAAAAGTACTCGCCCACATACTCTCCCAGTCTCTGCCTATTTGCAGCTTGCTGAGCCAGATACATTTTTTTGGTAACCTATGTGAATTTCTCTTCAGTGTTTGTCCAGTCTCTTGAACGCGTGTAAGCATTTGGCATCTGCAGCATCCTGTAGCAGGGAGTCCAGCTGCCTGATTACTTGTTATTTAGAACCATCTCTCTTTGTCATAACTGACTGTCACTAGCTTTATTTGATAGCCCTTACTTCTTGTAAAGGAGTAGGGAACTGAAAACATGATATGCTTTGATCTCAAGATATACATGCTCACAGTAATTAATTAATGTTGGGGCTTGATTTTTTTCTTTCTGTTTTATTAAAGCATGGCTCCAGCTACGAGAGGAGGGAAAACTATGGTTCACGCCAGAGAAGTTTATCTCCAGAGGACAGGTAGAATGATTAAGTTTTATACCCTACAATTCTGTACATCTGTCAGATAGCGAGTTAGATAAGTTAAAAAAAAAACCACTACAACACACAAAAAACAGGTTCTGTTTCTTTTTATATAGCACCATAACTGAGCACTGAAAAATAAGTGTACATTTAGTAAAATACTTGCATGGCAATATAGTTGTAATTAAATAGATTTTTTATTAAAACTAAATCTTTAAAAAATCCTTAGCATTCAGTTAAACTGTCACGGGACTTGAAAATGGAAATTAGATGCCAGCTTTTTGCTTGGACTCACATGTTGCTGATACCACCATTGTAACCTTAGAGTAAGATTATTGATGCCAGCAGGAGGTGGAGAAATATAATTTGCAGTCTACCAAGGTATGAGATGAACTGTTACCAGTTTACTTTTAATTTCACATCTTAATTGGAATGAAACTTCTTGTACTAAACACAGTATCATTTTTTTTCTAATAGTGTCTGTTCTGTTTCATGCTACGCAGGCAGAAGTAGGTGAAACAAATGAATGCATATGTTCCAAGGAATGCACAGTGCTGAATTTACCTTTAGTATTTGATGTTATTACCTTTAGGTATTTAATTTTAAGTTTTAGGAGGAGCTTCCTTCTACAGTGCTGCTGTGATTTTTGATTATTTTTTGCTGACAACAAATTATTATAAAAGGAGCATCTTCTGTTTGAATGATGCGTATATTGAAACTCACATTGCAGAAGTGGAGCAGTTCTGTATTGTAACATTGCATTGGAAGCAGATACTAATAGCATTGCTTTTCTAAGCCTGTTGCTAAGAATGTTGTGTCTTGGGTTGTGAATAGGGATGTAGATCGTGACAGATCTCCATCTCCCAGAAAGAGAAGATACTCTGATGACAGCAGATATGATCAGGAATATTCAAGAAGGGAATACTATGATGACAGAACTTCAGAAGGAAGGTACCAAGACCTTTCTTAATCAGTAACAAATATGCATTTTAAAGAATAAAACGTGTAAACTTTTCGTGAACCCTTGGATGTGTGGTGGTTTTTTTCCTTTCTTTAGAAGGATTGAAAGGGGGAGAGAAAGACACCATGAGAAATGGGAGGAGAGAGAATTTGATCGAAGGAAGCAGAGAAGATACTCATCACCTGATCGTAGAAGTCCAGAGGAGTCAACAGTCCAGAGCTCACTTGCTCATGATGAGACCACTTCAAAGAAGAAGAAGGAAGAAGTGGATCCAATCCTTACTCGTACAGGTGGTGCATATATTCCACCTGCCAAGCTGAGGATGATGCAGGAGCAAATCACTGATAAAAACAGGTGAGTTGAAAGTAACATATTAGAATTTTGAAAAGCAAAACAGTGAAGGGTTTTAGTGAATGTTGGTGAAAATAGGATATCTTTTGAGGGCTGTGATCATTCTTTTGAAGGTATATTTTTATCAGAAGAAAGGTAAGAGAATCAGATTATGGCTGTACCTGCTTCTGCTGCAAAGTGTAAATGGAAAAGTGGGATACAGAGCACAACCAGGGATTTTTTGGAATATCTTAGAAAACTGAGCGTACTGTGTTGTAACATATCTGTGGAGAATTACATTTTGGGATATCATGTTTATTCAGTGATTTCCTAGTATTTAAATGTATAATTCTGAACTAGTTTTCACACGCAGTGACTATTTTCTTACCTATTTTACTGATTATAACTTACATTCACGTTTTCATATACAAATAAAAATTCACTCAGTGCTACCTCAAATTTATGCATTAGTAATTTGTGATACCTTTGTAATAGCTTGGCGTATCAGAGGATGAGTTGGGAAGCCTTGAAGAAGTCGATCAATGGTCTTGTCAATAAAGTGAACGTTTCTAATATAGAAAATATCATTCATGAGCTCCTTCAAGAAAATATTGTTCGGGGAAGGTAAGTCTTAGTATTTTAGAACAATTCTTAGCGTTAAAACAAATGTTAGCGGTTCTGCTAATATGTATACTGTTCATGTGTATATCACTATGTGTGCTATGTGTAGTGTATGGATGCTAGTCAGGTTTTGAAGTTAACCTTAGCCTACATTATCCTATGTAGACTAGTCCCCTACTTGGGGAAGGGGCCAGGGGGGTAAAGGAATTGTATGTTTGGAGGAATAAAAGTGCAACAGATGACATATGTTTCCTTTTCTTAAAGGTTTTTCCTAAGCATTTTATTTGAATGACTTGCAATTTACAGTCTGTCTATTTACTTTTGTATTCCCGGATTTTTTCTGTGGGACAAATATTTGTAGCCAGTATCTAGCAAAACAAATTTTATTGCAGTTATCTGGCCGGACTGTTTATTGTTGTAATTAAGAGAAGGGATTATTATGGTATTTGAGCTCAGTACTACATCATGGTGACTGTGCAAGTACTGTGTGATGACTTCCCTTGCTTCAATTTTGATGTCAATAGAGGTTAAATATGCTAGTCTAAAGGAGTATGGGTTTCTTAGATTGGCTACCATTTAAACAAACAAAACTAAACCACTACAAAAAAACCCTCTGAACAAAATATCCAGAATTAATTCTGTTACATTTCAAACAGATGGCAACACTTTTTCAGTCACAACGTAATCACTGTTATTTGAGGAGGTTATAGCTAAGGAATGCGTTAGTTACATGTATGTCATACGTGATGGGAAGATCAGAATCCTGCAAATAATGTAAAAATAACAGAAGAGAATTAAGTAAAATCTGGGGGTTGAGCAAGTAGTTCCTGAATATGATTTCTGTTAAAAGTCATAATGAAATTTCAAACAGTCTGTTGCAGGCAAGTAAAAAGCAGTTCTGCGTTTCATGTCACTGAAACTTAATTTTCATACAACCAGTAATATTTTAGTTTAAAAATTAGCTTATTGAAAATTTTTAGAATAAACTTGTCTGTGGAAGTGTTTGTGTGTGGTTTATAAGCTTATAAATTTCAAAATAATGTAGATGTAAAATCACACCATTTTCCTTTTTATAGTTAATTTTTACTTCCAAATTTGCACAAAGGTGCGTATAAAAGTAATGACATGAAGGTTTATGTGGCCGTAACATCCTTTTCTGAGTTTTCTAGGAAGAGGGTAAATAAGATCTGAACCAGACCAGTTTCAGTTTGTAAGGAAGAACTAACAGTTTCAAAATTAAATATTCTGTTTCTGCGCACTAGTATGAAGTGAGTTCTATTTCATTTGTCAACTCTAAAGTAAGTAAGAATAAGGTCCTTATGTAGTTTGTATATAGTACCCTGTAGGAGGTTTTTTGAAGATTTCAACAGACCAAAGAGAAGACAGAGTCGGACACCAGTGTGTGCACTTTGAAGATTCATATCTGGAGGGCTTTTTTTTTTCTCACCCATTCGTAATGGAGTAATACAGCAAAAATAAAATTCTATGTGCTAAAGCGTTAGAAAAAGCAAAACTGGGGGCAGGAGTCTCATTCTTTTCAGACTTTAGTCTTGACATACATTAAGTGAGAACGTTAGTATAATAACTGTTATCTCATGGTGTTTACATTCATTTAGGCTCTAAGTAGTAGGTTTTTATAATCAGTTCTCAGTTCCAAAACATAATTATTATGTTGAAAATATGCAGTTTCATTTGAGAAAAGCATTGAAAAGTATTACTTTGCTGATTCCGGTTTTACTGAGCATTCAGTTTTATTACTCCTAGGTAGATATTTATTGTTAGGGACCTTTTATGGAAATAGAATTTTTATTTCTTAGAAATTTGTTTTGCTTGTTGAAGTTATCGTTATACTGAAACACAATTATGTGTTTCTCATAAATAGTTGTGGAGCAGATGTTTTTTCTGGCACAAACAGGATTTTGTGTTTTCAGTTGAGGAAAAGAAACAGCACAATCATATGAACTTCAAAGCTAAGAAGAGCCTGCTTTGGGGTTAAAAAAGGGATAATTGCAGGATACAAGATGAAGACTTTTTGCATGCTTATCATCTTCAAATGTAGTTCTAATAGGAATATTTAATAAAGATAAGGTATCAGTTTAAGAATTTCTGAGGTCACACACATTTGGGCAACATTTTGCTAAACTCCATTTCTGGCATGATAAACAATAGTTTGAAATTGACCATCTGGTACCTTCTAACTATTCCAACTGTACAATACTATTTTATGTGATATGTACTGAATAAAAACATTAAATGTTTTATTACCAGAAAAATCTTAAACTTATGTATTTTTACAGGGGATTGTTATCTAGATCCATTTTGCAAGCTCAGAGTGCCTCTCCAATTTTTACCCATGTTTATGCAGCTCTTGTGGCAATTATCAATTCAAAGTTTCCAAATATTGGTGAATTGATTCTCAAGAGGTTGATACTAAATTTTCGCAAAGGATATCGCAGAAATGATAAGGTATGTAAAATGTGAAGAAGCAACATGCTGAAACTTGTAATTCTGCTACGTTAACCTTGTATCAAGTGTATTTAAATTACATACTTCAAAGGAACACATCCAAGAGTTGTAGGTTGGGACCTATCATTAGCACAGTAAGTATAGTAGTATTAGAGTATCGTGAAAGCTTGACAACCTGTTCTGGGTTGGTACTGTGATAGTAGTTTTGGTTGTTTGTTTTAAATCAATATCCCAAAATAGTTTCATGACTTAATCTGAGATGAACAAATCCGTAGTATGTCTGAGTTATAAATTTTTTTCTTCTCTATACGATGTGTTAAAATTTTGTTTTATTTCTTTTGCAGCAACTCTGTCTAACATCTTCAAAATTTGTTGCACATTTGATGAATCAGAATGTGGTATGTTACTTCATGTTTCTTCTCAATCCAAACCCTGTATGGCTATTTCTTTAGTCTCAAGACAGCAGCAGCCTAAGTGAAGATGCTCTCCCTGTTCTAAAGGTTACTGAAAATCTGAGTTCAGGTTTCCTTTTCATGGCTGCGTTAAGTTGTTAGGACCATTTTAGAAAAGACATTGGTAACTGCCTATGCAGTTTTCATCACTTACCATTGCATTTATGCTCCAGAGCTTCCCCAGACTTTGTAAATATGTTTGGGCTAGTATACAGACAAACCTTGATGCAAAGCAAACATCATTTAAGGCTCTGTCCCACAGATCTTAAACAGATTTTCTTGCAACACTGTCATCTGACTTAAACATCTGTGTAGGCAGAACTAGACTCAGTTGCATCTAAATCAAATTTGTATCCAGCTCTATGCTGCTACTTTATGTGTTAGAAATCAGGATACTCCAATTTAAATAATGGCAAGAAGCAGTGTTTCAGGAATGTATTGGGAATGTACAGCATTTTGGTAAAAAGCATACTAATCCAAGTGTGCCATTTGCTTATGTGCCTGATCCTGGAAGACCTGATTTAGTTATAGGCACAATGCATTTACAACTAGTTTCTGTAAAGTAAGTGCTGTGTTATTTGCTTTGTGGAAATGCATTCTGTTTTTTCTTAATGGCAAAATGTTTTTCATTGCTTGCTTGTTCATTTCAATAGCATAGTCACATTCACTACGAAGTTGGTGTAAATACAGGTGGTAAAATTGTATTTGAAATTTTTCACTTTCTCTTAATTAGCTTTGTCCCACTACTGTTGCCTTGTGTGTGTGATTAAACAAGTGTGTTGTGACATCCTCAAAAGCTGGACTGCTCCATCAAGTAAATGACTGTAATAATAGTGTAACATTGTACATTCTGATTCTTTAGTGATATTCTTTCCATAGGCTCATGAGGTTTTATGTTTGGAAATGCTCACTTTGCTTCTTGAAAGGCCTACTGATGACAGTATTGAAGTAGCGATTGGATTTATTAAAGAGAGCGGGCTCAAATTAACGGAAGTTTCTCCTAGAGGTATTAATGGTAAGTGTAATTAGCCAGAACATTTGTCTTTTTGATGTTTGTATTAGTAAATCCTTTTCATATTTACATTTCTGTCTTTTTCCCAAGCAATCTTTGACCGTCTTCGACACATTCTACATGAATCTAAAATTGATATGCGTGTTCAGTATATGATAGAAGTCATGTTTGCTGTTCGGAAGGATGGCTTCAAGGATCATCCAATCATTCCAGAGGGATTAGATCTAGTGGAAGAGGAGGATCAGTTTACTCATATGTTGCCATTAGAAGATGACTACAACCCAGAGGATGTTCTTAGTAAGTTAGAAATGGCAGATAATTCTATGACTGCATTCCCCATGAAAACAAATTTAAGATTAAATATTCATCATGTTCTTCATTTTGTATTTTAAATAAAGATTCTCTTTTATTCTAAAGATGTTTTCAAGATGGATCCAAACTTTATGGAAAATGAAGAGAAATACAAAATGCTGAAGAAAGGTAGGGGTGTGCGTACGCACGTTTTATAAATAATATTTATATATTTACACACTTATTTATAGGGCATTTACTTAACCAACTATTGTTACCAACCTTTATTATTTAACATTGGGTGATATTTGTGTCCCAGAAAATTGTCAGTTGATCATAGACCTTTCCAATGTATTCCTGCTATTTTCTTCAGTATTGTTTCTCCAGCTATGTTTTCATTTGTTTATGACATACCTATCTTTTGGGCTCTGCCACAGCCTCCACCTGAGACACCCTTTCACTCTTAGGTGTTGGATCAGGTGGTTTTGGTGATGAAACTACTGTGGTCTATATTCCTTTAATCTGGGATACTGCTCTTTCAGAAATTCTTGATGAAGGTGACAGTGAATCTGAAGCAGATCAGGAGGCTGGAAGTAGTGAGGAAGATGAAGATGATGATGAAGAGGAGGATGAAGATGGTAAGTGTGTGACTGGCACCTTTCTAGTGATTGATTGGTTGTAGATGAAACAAGAAGGAAAAGCTTAACTTGTTACACATGTTGCAAAACTAAGACTGTTCAAGTGTTAAGGGATGTTTTAATCTTAAGTTATTCTCAGATCTAAGTGTTTACTGGCAAGTAGTATAAAAGTAATGGTCTAAAAGGAAGCATTCAACACAGGCAGAAAATGAAAAGCAAGTTTGCCTGATTGTTCTTGACCATATTGGTTTAATGCAAGAAAAGCCTTTCAAACATAAGCTATTGAAAAAAAGAACATGAAAACACTTCCTTAAAAACTAGCAAAGACAACCTTTCTGGACACTTTCTAGTGCTCTATCATATTTTTAAGTTACTTTCAAAATCAGAATGAGTTTTCTTACAACTGTATTTACATCCTCTATATCTCATTTCTTACTTCAGTTCAGCCCCCTTTCTTGATCTTTAGTGGAAGCAGTCAGTGTTGACACATTTTCAAAGAATGTATTTGATTCCCAGGAAAAAAAAAGATGGATAAGCATAACTGAAGTGTTTGTGCAGACAAAGCCAGCCACGTCCCATTCTTGTAGAATACCAGGAATGGATTTCCTCACCAGTTTCCTGGAGTATTTCACAGAAGAGCGGAGCTACCAGGCTGATGAAAAGTATGAGAATTGACATAACTTTTCATCACTTATGCTATTACCAAACTTTAAAAGAATGAAGGAATATTGAATACCTTATGAAGGTGTTCCCGGAATGGTTTTAGTTTGGAACAGATTTTTCTACACTTGCTCCAGGGCAAAGCAGAACTTCTGCAGAGTGCTGGAACGTAGATCCTACACATAACAGAAACAAAGAATTTCCTGTTAAAATCAGGGAGGCTACATAAAGCATTGTATAGTTAAATTACGCAGAAAATACCTTGCTAATAATGTAGACAAGGAGTGTTAAACCCAGAGGTTGCAGTGGCTAAGTCATGTGAAAAGCCTTCAAAAGGAGAGTTATCCTCTTAAAACTGTATCTCTAAATATTTACCTGTTACAGATGAGGCAAATACTGATTTTTTTTTTCCATTCTCTGTAAAAATAAAAAATAATACATAAAAGTGCTAAACAGTCCTAAATACTTCTAGAAAAAGTAGTACATAGTGTGCTACAGACTTAGTAAATAGAGGAGCTGTTCTAAGAGTTTACATATATCTGCCTTAATGTTTTGCTTTTTACAAAACCATGTTTGTCTTTCCCAGGTCAGAAAGTTACTGTCCATGACAAAACAGAAATTAACTTGGTCTCCTTCCGTCGTACAATTTATCTTGCTATTCAGTCAAGGTAAATAAAATTTGTACACCTATGAGTGTAGTTCTTTTGAAATGGATGAACTGGAATTCTCTTACTTTTTAAATTCTTTTTTAATGTGCAATTTAAAAAAAAAAAAAAAGGCAGGGAAGTGTTCTTTATGGAGCCTGACCCAACTGTATAATGCAGACTGTTTTGACAAATGGGTACCCAAATTCTCATTCTAAGATGAATTCTGTTTGTTTCAAAATGTTTGAGTAATGCACTGGGACTTTTCTGTGAGGATTGCTGTAATCAAAATTTTCTGAGTGAATAAAAGTCAGTAATCTGCAGATTATACAGCATCTTAATAATTTCTGAAAAAAATTGTGACGTGCTTAAAGTAGAGATGCTGTAGAGTTTCTCCTCTTCTGAGAGTAAGGAGTTCTGCAGTGTGGTACTCTTCAGGCCTGTTGCCATCTGTATTGTTTGGAAAATAAGTATACAGATACCAACCCTGAATACAGATACCAGCCCTGAAGTGTACTGTATTTGTATTCGTCTTGAGAATGAAATCCCCTTGCATTACATGGCATGGACAATCAAAACATGGTGGTATAACCCCTGTGTCACCTGGGTGAAAGAAGACATTAATCTGTTGCATGCCACTCAATTCCATTGTTAAAAGTAAGCATGGCCCACAATATTCTGCAGGTCTGAACCTGCATGAGGAGTGAAATAATGTAGTTGTGGTATTGATCATTAGACATATGAATTAATACACTACGGAGATGTATGAAAGGCTCTTATATTTCTCAAAGTTACTGTTCAATACTTTGTTGCCATACTTAAGTTTGTTCATCTTCTACTGGGGTGGGAGGAGGTGCTTTCTGGTAGCTGAAGGCTTTCAATGTGAAAGAACGGGAGTGCAAAGAGGAGAGTGTGGTACATGCTGCTTTTGGAGCTTATGTACAGTGCTTGCATTCCAGTGTTTTTTCAGGCTGTGCAAAATGAGCTCACATGTTTGTGTTTTGCTGAGTTTTGTAAGATGATGTAATAGTGATAATGACCCAAGTCATCTTGTTTTCAGATTGTCTGCAAATGTAATGACTTTGGATTAATTTTCAGATACAAACTCATGAAATATAAAACGTTTATTAAAAAAAACCACAACAAAACACCCAATAAAACAGCTTTCTGAGTTAATGAGATACTTTATTTCAAAACAGTTGAAGTTTCAGCACCAATAATAAATCTTAATATAGTTCTGAAATGTTTTTTGTGTAGTGTATATTGCAGAGATAATGAGAAGTATTTTTTCTATTATTGCAGCTTAGACTTTGAAGAATGTGCTCACAAATTGCTGAAGATGGACTTTCCTGAAAGTCAGACCGTAAGCCTAATTTCTTATTCTTTTTTGTTATTAACATGGTTAAGAAACAGTACTATTTCAGAGCAAATAGACTGACACATATTTCATAGGACATTTGTCTTATGCAATTGCTTCTTTCTGTCAAGCAGTTCAAATGTTTGCTTATAGCCTGTTTGAAAAGGTTTGTTGGTTGGACTGTTGAAACATCCTATGACAAAAGTACTGTAGCAAGGCAGTCATTCTCAGAGCTCTCTCTGTCTTTGAAAGAGCTCTGAGTTGAAGATCATATTTGCAGGCAGCTGTAGACTTTATCAGTGGGGCTTGAAATTTAGGATAGTGCTAAAAGAATGTGTTTTGTTGCTTTCACAGTCCTCTGAATAATAGTGTATTGAATTAAAGCAGTTGTAAGTATGCTTTGTTGTAGTCTTGGAGATCATCAGACAAAATCTGTTTTGTCTTCAGACACTGTGTAAGGTCAATACAATTGGTATGTTTTCAAATTTTCCTGAGAGTGCTGTTGATTTTCTTGTGGCTTGAAACAATGTGTGTAGAAGTAACCTTATTAGTATAATAGTAACTAGTAAGTGGAGTTCTGGGCTACAGTTAGGTGTTCATTCTAAACTTGGTTTAATTTAGTAATCAGAAATTGGTTTGCCTATTATTTTTTCAGTTCTTGTACTGTTTTGTTACTAAGCAATTTACATGGAAGTAAACTAAGAATTCTGATGATTGTGTATTTTCTTCCCAGCTTCTTTAATTCTGTGCATGAAACGTAATACTAAGCATGCATAGGATTGTAATTCTCAGTGAAGCATAACTTGAAGAATTCTAAAGAGAAAAAAAATCCTGTTTTCCAGAAAATCAATTCAGTTATAAAGAATAGAGAGAACAATCTAGAACATACATTCTAGGTCATATCAACAGAGATATAACTTGTCTAAAACTGCTTGTTAGGTAACTGCTTAGAGAACTACTTAACTGTTGGCATTTAATACCATTGCAGTCTATCAACTACTAACTGTTCTGTGTGCAAGATCTAGTCAGAAAAAATAAATTTAATGGGGGAAGGAAAAAAAACCCAGAAAACAACCTAATTCTGACTAATGTCAGAATCTTAGGTGCATAAAAAAAAGGTAATTTTCTTTTACCACTTTATTTGGTGTTCTTGAGATTTGACTTAATATTTGCTTTTCTGTGAATCCTTTGCTTGCTGCAAACAAAAATAACCAGATGTACACAGATGAATTTAAGGTGTTACTTTTCATATACTTTATGGGGTGCTAATTTACTGAATATTAATCATCTTATATTACATAATCCTGTGAAGGGCTTTATTTGTGTCTCAGATTTGAGAAACTTTATATTTCCCCTATCAATCACAAATTAAAAATACATGAATGTTAACTGTATGCAAAAAAAAAAATGTGCAAACATGCTTGGTTTTCCCTGCTGCACTGTAAACACAGAAGTTGTTACTCCTAATTTTGTAGGAAACCTTTCAGAGCAACTCCCGGGTCTTGTTTTGAGACTTAAAGTATGGGTAAATTGAATATATATGGAACTGTTGGGAATCAATTAAATACAATGCTAACTAGAGTACAGTAGCTTTGTGACCAGCAGCACTATAATCTCTGAAATGTTTCCACTGACTTTCATGTCTCTGTAGAGAACATATGATTGGAGGAGACAAAATAGAATATCCCGCTAGCTGTGTAGTCAAGTCTCTAGACAATATTACTTTGTTCCCTTAACATCTCATTCCAACAGATTCTTTCCTATCACTTTCTGCTTTGGAAAATGTGTAAAACGCACTAAGCATCACAGGTTTTAATATCAAAATTTATAGCATCTTTGAAAACTACTACATTTATATGAATAATTTATGTATTTGGATATTAGTTTGTGGTGCTTAGATAATTTATTTTGGTTAGCACACCACCCTATTAATTAAAAAAAGAGGAATCTGAGGTGATGTAGTTATGATTCAGCTGTAATTGCTATGTATGAAATGCTTTTAAAATAAATACAGAAGTGTTATTTTTAGCATTTTGTGTGTGTGGGAAAGTATGTATCTATCTGGAGAGATAAAAATAAATTAGTATCAACCTATGATTCAGTACTAGTTGTAGGAATTACTACAATTCAAGGTTCAAAACTGCTGTAAAACTGCATCTTCTTGTCACATGAGGCAGCGTCTTTGTGCTGATTTCTTTTTTTTCCCTAAGAATCATCATTACTTTCCACCTCACCTTAATCAAAGATGTGAGAGCTTTGACTTGCTCATTGTATAGACTTACAGCTCCTCAGGAGTGTTTATGGGGGCAAAAAGAAAAAAAAAAAGGTTTCCTGATGAATGTGAGAGCAGAAAGAACGAGATACAGACAATAAAATTGTTCAAGGATTTATGGGGCTCGAGTCTGTCCGTGGATAAAATACTGCATGCATTCAGCAGGAAACTTCTGGTTGAATTAACTGCCAGTTTCTAAATAAGGGAAATTATTTTTTGTTCTTTCAAGTTAGTATCTTCTGATTGAAGCCTTTATTCAATTGATTCCCACTGCCTTCATTTTCAAAACAAACCACAGGATTGTTTTTTTTAGCCATAAAGCACTTTTCTTGGTCAGTTTTACTGAAAGCTTCAGCAACCTGTATTGCAGGATATTGTGTCTTTATAATTTTTGTGTACCTTATGATTCAAAGCTTTAACCAATCTTGAGAAATTCCTGAAATGTGTGCTGAACTCTTGGGTGAATCTTCAAAGTTTGTTTATGCTTGTAAGAAAATTGCAATTTAGATCAAGTGTGGGAGAGGTGATAAAGTCATGGTTGGTTGTTTCTTACAGTGAAGACCCTGTAGGTAAGAGCTCATTCTCCATGCCAACTTCTGCTATGAATGGCGGTTATCATGAGAAGCAGGTACTAGAGTGTTTGACTGAAGTATTGTTTAATGCGGTTTCTATTCCTTAAAAATCAGGTGAAACTTAAAATTCTTGTTGCAAAATTTCTGTTCAAATTAAGTCTAATTTTACAGTAGCTTTGTGTTTTCCTTCTGGATGGCTTTACTTAATAAAACCATCTTTCTTTAACTCTGTCATTACAACTGTTTTCCACAGGTTTTGAGTAGTGACTTGTCAATTAAATACAATCTAAAAATTGATAAGAATATTCAAAACCTAAAGACAGATATGAACAACAGTTTTGAGACTAATATAGTCTTAACAACTTTCTTGCAGGTTAATTGTTCCAGAAATCTTTATGTACAGAGATTTTTGTCATGATTTAGGGCTGAGTTAAGGAATATATTTAGCAGTTTTTATCAGTGGTTGAATTATCAGATTATCACGTCATGTTAACTGCTGTGCAACACAAGTGTTTGTATGATTAATACCAGTAATGGATCTGTTGCACAGCTCTGACTTGCAGAAAGAGGATTAAGGTTCAAATAGATAATCTACAGAATAGAACAACATAATACTGCTTTTTGGCATTGCAGTTTAGTATTGGGTGCTGAGGGGAATGTTGGCAGTCTTTTTTTTTAATTATTATTTTATTTATTTACTAGCCTGAAATTGTGTTCTGACTTGAGATGAACACATTTTTCATTTTGCCATGAACTGAAATGCTGCTTTTTCAGAAGGAAATGATGCTGTTAAACAGAAACATCCATCTTCCATTTCCCATCTGATTTGCATGCAGTTAATTTTTAGTCTCCAGCTATATATTCTCCTTCCCCAAAATACTCGCTAATTTCCATCTCCTCATCCTTTATTTTTTCCCACACCCCTTTTATGGGGTGAAAAGTTTGCCTACTACAGTGTCCTGTTTTTCTTTCCCTAGAAAACACCTTTTCTTTCCACAGTTTTCTCTTCCAGATTCACAAGCTCAGTTTTCATTTCCAGCTTTTCAGTTTCTCTTTGACACTTTTTCTCATTCATTTATTTTTGCTCCAGGATTCTGGATATATAATACCTGTTTCTTGTACCTGGACCTTGTAATCAGGAGGACAATTTAAAGACACTTGATCTGTTTCTCACCCTTTTAAATCCTTTTTTAGATGACTCCCGCATGTTCAGTGTTGTCTTCTGCATCAAAGGGCCCTTCTTCAGTCATTAAAAATTCAATCTTCTAAAACGTATCATTTTCTTCTGTATTTTATTAATCTTTGATAGATGGAAGCAATGTGCTTTCTTGTTTCTTACTTTATGCTTACCCTTAACAGATTTTTTGTTGCCTGTGTTCTTGGAGGAGTACATTCAGTTTCTGATGGTTTTACTTGAAAGAAAAGAAGCTGAGGATTCTTACAGTAATACAAATCTATACAGGAGTGACAACTACTTACCTAGAAAATTGATCTTTCTTTAGGAAAACGTATGTGAGGAACAGAGATTTTTTTTTTTTTGTAAGATGCTACTGCCTACAGAGTATTGAATTTTAAAAGGTTCTTAGCATCATTCAAGCTGAGAGCAGAAAGGGAAATGTCTTACCTTGTTGCCCAGTCTCCCTAAAGGAGCAGAGGAGGGGATGGATGGCCAACCAAAAAAACAACCAACCATACATTGTTCTTGGTCTTTGAAAATGTGCCTAAAAGAGATTGGCTTTTAGGCTTTTGTTCCTTTTTTTGGTTGTGATGAGAACTAAACTTGTAAACAGCGATGCTTGGAATTTTTCTAAATTAAATTAAAGCCTCTTCTACAAGAATCTGCCCCTCAATGCAGTTATCCCAGACAAAAGTAATGGGTCCAGGATATTTTTTTTTTTTTTTTTTTTTTGCTTGGAAAGAGAAAAGTTATTGTAGGCACAACCTTCTTGAAAGAATTATGCATGCATTTGACACGTTTTCGTTTTTACAGGATGGTGTCACACTTGCTCAAAACAGTCCTAGTTGGAGAGGTGGGGGTGTCAGTGTCTCTCTTGTGCTATTTATGCACTGAGTCTTGAAGATAACACAAGTACTTCTTTTGATTTGACATTCAGTGAGAATGTAGTCCAGGAAACTGGTATAGAGTAGGATGGTCTAAAGCTGATAATTATGTTCCTATCAAGTTGAGGATTTCTTAGATTCATCACTTACCTTTGTTATTGTAGGGCATTGCAACTGGTAGTTTTGGCAACTGCACCATAATTAGTTCACAGACTTGCTACTGCCTGTAAAAGGTGATCATACTCAAGTAGATTTCCTGTCTTTTGAAGCAGGACTTTTTGTGGGCCTGAGATGCTGATTCAATCTGAATTTTCATAATTTATCAATTAAAAATCCCAAGTACATAGCAGTAACTCTGACATTGTGAGGTTAAAGGTATGTTTAATTGGAGTTCTGTTAATGCATAAACTTCCTTTATTTCCCTGCTTCTCTTATTGTTAATGTCTGGAAGTGTGAGTCTAATGACATGAATACACCTAACTTTCTGAACCATGTACTATTTTAGCCTGGACTGTGACAGCATTTGGTTCAGATTTTTGATTAAATTTAACTACTACTTTTCAAATACATTGCCTTAAATCTGCAAGTTCCATCAAAATCAGAATGATCTTGTTCTCAAACTGCTCATCTGAACATCAGTGTGGCTCAAGACATTAGTTATCTTTGTTTCCAGGTGGTTTAGTATGATAAATAACAATAAAATAAGAATTTATTGCCTATCATATAAAATACAATGTAGATCATAAGATGAAAAGCAATGTGAGGTCTGTTCCTCAGGAGTCTTCAAAAGGTATTGAAGAAAGAAAGGAATTATTAGTGTTATCAGTAGCCTAGAGTTTGAGGTGGGTCCACACTCCCACTAGAAATTTAACATTTTTCAAGTCAATGTGTTAATTTGTGTACTTGTTTATATTATGTTACTGTCTGACCATTTTACACTGATCAAAGTTTTTACAAATTACATAGTGTTTTTTACCTGGTTTTCACACATGTAGGAACCTCAGAAGACTACAACATAAAAAAAAACCAACAAACCAAACACCCAACCGTGCTTCTGAACACACTACAGTTAGGATATAAAATTTTGGTAGACAACAAGGTCTTGCTTCTTCAGTGGTTTTAATTTGTGTAACATACAGTACCATTGCCATGAGTGTAATCCCTGAAGACACAGAACATCAGGAAATGCACATATAGGTGCAGAATCTGGATATTGAATTAAAATTTGGAAAGACCCATTAGTGGAACTGGTTTACCCTCTTTCATTCTCTCCAGTTAATAATGTAGACTACACAGTTAAAATCGAAAACTGTTTCTAAATAGCTCAGTAGGTATGAATGAACTAATTGCTTTGGCTGACCTGAGATTCCTTTAATGACCTGAAGGATGGAAGAGGGGTTATCCCACAAAGGGTCTAAGCTTTCACAGGAAAAATCGTCTAAACATATAGATGGACTATTCAAAATATCAATTGAAATAATTAGTAATGGATTAAAAGAGGTCTCTTAAGCCACAGCTATATGGGATGAAGGCCCAGAAACACAACTTAAGTTTTAAAAAGTACTTCTTTAAATACATATGCTCATAACTTTTAATAAGTTTAAATTTTTCAGTTCTTGCTGATCTTTTCTATCAGAAAATAAATTAAAAAAAAAAATCTTAAGACTAATTTTCAATTGTCTTAGGTGCTTAAAGCTTAATTGTATTTTTTGGAAAATATGCTGCATGTGCTTTATAAATGTGGCAGGTGATATTTGTGTTGAAGTATTTCCAATAAGCATAAAATAAAGTTTTCTAAAATTGCGTATCTTTATGACATTAAAGATAGTAATGAGGTAAAAATAGCCAGTTTCATTATATAATTGGGAAGCTCATTGCCTTTTCTGTGTATGTTGTGGTATATGTTGATGTGTACACAATGAAGGTATAGAAGGGATACAGAATTATCCTTTATTTTTGTGTTACTGATAACAGGCATTAGCTAGAATTCTGACTAGACTTTGATCTTCCAAACATGTATGTATGCATTTAACCTAAGGGGATGGAATTGCTCAGATTACCTCAGTGACATCACTTAATTTTAAGTTTGGCATGTGTAGCCTTCAGGTGGAAGGGAAGTAGATACTGTGGGGCTTTAATGTATTATTTCCCCACACTCTTTTGTGTGTGTGTTGTAGGCTTGTGGCAGCATGATTAAAAATGTATCTATTCTTATATCCAGTTAATGATTCCTGTGTAAAATGTTACAGGTTTGATTTGTGCAAGATTTTTGAAAAATGTATTCAGCTTTAAGCATACATTGATCTAAATATAAAACAAGCTGAGATAAAAAACAGTAAAGGGACAATGAAAGTTGAGAAGGATCATTAGCTGACCAAACCCAGGACAGACCTGGAGACAGTACAGTAGCTGCTGAAAGCACTGCATGTAGTTTGCCAAATGGCCACCTGCTACTGAAACATCTTCCATGGCTATGCCAGCCTTGGCTCTAAGTGGTAATTCGACAAATACAGAGAAAGAGGAGAGAAGCTGGAAAAAATAGGCACATGTGATGGTTACACACATTAAAATATGCAGCAGTAGGGAAAGCTTTAAGGTAGTAAGTGGAAGTAAAATACACTTCAGCTGAAATAAAAGAGGAAAAAGGAAAAATGTAGCATCTGTAAAAGCAGTGCAAATGTATAAAATGCAAGGCACTAATTTCACATAAATCAAATTTCACATTGATTTAAACCAACCTATGTCCTTTACTAGGTTTGCTTCCAACAAATCAATTCCTCTAGTTCCTTGTATGATTGTAGAAACCAAGTGCTGGTATTGATAGTTTTATATTTTAAGAAGCTACATTAGCTTACACAGGGTGGGGATGTCTCATGATTGCTTCAGCTTGTATAGGCAATGGATGGGACAGAGCTGTGTGGCCAAAAAGGGAGGTGGAAATTACATTGCTTCCAGCTAGGGAGGAAAGAGGGAGACCTCCTCTTGGAGGTAGCCTGGGGGGCAGCTCAGAAATTGCAGTCTTAGCTGAATGCAAATCTTCAAGGAAAGAAATAGCAAGGAATAAGGGAAGAAACGGAGAGAAAAAAAAAAGCACTAAGGAAGCCGTGATGAGAAGGGAGTGAGAAAGCTGAGTTGCTTTAGCTTTTCTGTCTGCAGTGAACATAGCCTTTGTGTGAAGCTGAGAGCATATAGAGTGGGCAGGGTGTGCTTATTTTTTAAAATGGTAAAGCTGGGGAAAAAAGCAAGTCTGGTTTTTCTGTCTTCTCCTAGTTTGCCCTTTAGCACCTTTAAATGTTTGATGATACTTGCCATGTTAGGTTGAGCCATGGTCCGTCTAAACCATTGTCCTATTTGGGTAAGAGCTAGTAGGAAATGTTCAGGGAGAACTGTAAGAAATACAGTATATTTAAAGGGAGCTTTCTCCTTATCTTCTGTCTTAGCAGTTTTGGGAAGTGCCTTTTTTTTTTTTCATGATACAATAATGAATTTAAGATCTTTATGAAAGATTATTCACCATCTGTATGTGATGTCACATATTTTCAAAGCATTTTACTTCATGATTGGAGAGCTATACATACTTAGCTAAGCTGAATAGTCACTTGCTGAGCATTGTATGAAAACTGTTGAACATCACAGTGTATAAATTGCCTGTAAAACTGGGAAACAAATTCATCGCATTCTTTAAAGCAAGCGATGGACTAAAAAACACAGGCTGTTCCTGCCATAAACATCACCAGAAGTGTTATCATTGGGAGTACAGGAATGAGTTAACCTTTAAAGCTATAAATGAAGCTAGAATTGCCATATGAACATGTTGCATCTCTAAAATGATTAATTTTTTTTTTTTAAAGTATGTTAATTTTTAATCTGGAAGACAGTTACTCTAGACCTAACCTCAAATTGTTTAGATAGCACTAGCAAGAATGTCTTTGTGGGCAAATCTATTTTCATGCATGTGGTTATTCAAGATACCCTCCTAGAAATCATTGTAATATTTAATTAAAATGTTAAAATACTTAATTACTGTAAACCACAGGGGATACCAATGTTGTAATTGCATTTAAGATGAGGCAGAAAAGTAATTTGTTTTTCAAGTCTTGCTGATGTTATTAACAGTGGCATCAGCACTTTACCCTTTTTATTGTTTAAAAACTGATTAACTGCAGCATTACTGTAAAACAGGATAATATAAAAAGTTAATATGCATTTTAATACATCACACTAACACAATGTGACAGTGTTGAAAGGAATGCCTTTAAACACATATGTAAGTTTGATACGTTACTGCCTTGTTGTTTGGAGGAGGTATTTTTTTCTTGTTCAGCATGGTTGGCTTTTTATTTGGTTTGAGTTTTTATGATGGGAAAAATGTTTCTTTTTGGAACACGTGCTTGGAAGAATGGCACAAGTGGGAGAATATGAAATCTGGTATGTGTTACAGTAAACTGGTATAAGATATAAAGAGGACAAAATGCTTGAAATTATCCAGTATTTTTTATGGGAGTGTTACTGTTAGTTTAAAGAGAAATTAAACTAAATGTGAAAGATGTGTGACTGACAGCTGAAAACCTATTTGGGAATGTCATAAATTGGTTTATGCTATGGAGTTGGTCTTGCAAAAAAAATAATAAAAAACTTAATGGGGGGAAAACTGGAGTCCTGTTTAAGCACAGTGTCTTTCATGGCTCTTAATTTATATAAAAATGTTTGCTTCATTTTTCTTAATTAATGTTTCAAAATGTGCCCTAAACCAGTTCATAGCTGTATTACAGCTTACATAGTAGGTTAGCGGAGTGAGTTTGGTTTTAAACTCATGCATGCTTACTTGCCTAGATCACTGCTCTCAGCTGGTGAAGGGCTCTGGTCCTAGAGGCGAGGTAAAAGCAGAATCCTCCCCTTGTGTGTTTCCCTCTGGTTCTTGGTGTGACGTGTGTGAAAGAATAGGAGGAGGTAGCTGCCAGAGGGTGATTCAATAATGATCTTGGCGTGATGGTATTGGGGAACAAGGAGAGAGGGAGCCAGACAACCTGTATTCCAGAAAGACTGGGACTAGCTGTTCTAGATAGTTGGTATCAGTGGTAGGAGAGCATCTTCTGCGGGACTGTCGTAGCTGGTGCTTACGTCTGTGACCACCATGGAGATGGGGGAAAAATGGAAGGCAGGCTGTCAGTGATGGGGAATGCACAAAAGTTTTGGGAGGCTACTCTAGCTAGGCTTCCTCTGCTCCTTCCTAACCAATGAGAGATGGTGTTCTAGAGGGTAATTCAGAATATAAGCCTAAACCAGCTCCTTTAGAAAACTTCCTCACTGTCTTGGTTATAGAGGAAGTCTAGGCATATCAGCCTCCCAAGGTCAAGTTTAGTCTTTCTTGAATGTCACCCTCAGGCCTTTCTGGTGAAGCAGTTAGTGAAACACTGCCTTCTGCTTGCTTATGGTAAGCAGAGGTGGTTGTGAAAATTACGGCTGAATAATTAAAGATATATTATTACATACCGAAATCTGCAGATATTTCTGATTTTGGAAATACACTGCTAAGCATGCACATTATATTTGAGTTTCCAAATGGCTTGTAAGCCATTTTGACATTTGGAAGTTGCAAAGAATCTTCATTTTCTATAAATGCAGAGATTGGTGCTATTTTTAAAAAGAAAAAACAAAAACCACGAAGAAAGTCCTTTAAGCCTTCCTTCTTTATCTTAAACCTCCTTTTTGCACTGTGGTAAAGTCATTTTGTGAATTAGTTTTGACCTTTGAGGGTGTTAACTCACAAATTTTAGCTTCAGCAGAAGAGGAAGTTTGAATGGCAAAAGTTCATATTCATGTCCCAGATAACTTCTAAAACATGAGAAATTCAGAAAACTATTGATGTTGCCAATGAAGTTTTATGTGATGGTTCTTGTTTCAAAGCTCGCATCCATGTAAGGCTTTTTTCAATATTTTAGTACTTAGTAATGATGGGGTTTTGCTGCTACAGTGAATTTACCTAGAGATTTTTTTTTTTTCTTAAACCAGAAAGAACTCTGCAATATGATACTCGATTGCTGTGCTCAGCAAAGAACATACGAGAAATTCTTCGGGTTACTGGCAGGGGTGAGTTCGGTTTTCAGATTTTACACTTTATGGTAGATAATTTCATTGGTTTACTCAATTTTTTGGTGTGTCGAACTTAAGTTTTACTGGATAAATAAAACTAATAGCCTTTTTATCATTTCGAAAATGGTTATATTAGTTGCTTGGTTGTATTAGTGGATTGAATTAACATTTTGATTGTAATAAGTATAGTAAATGCAGAATGAGAGAACTCATTTTCTCTTTATATTGTTGTGATAGAACAATAAATCAGTGGCAAATGAATGGTATTAAAAGGAGGTAAAAGTATTATGAGTTACCAGAAAATAACCTTTTTACAGTGCTGAAGATTAATTTTGGAGATGCCTGTCTTTTACCACTTCATTCAAAGCTGCTTAGTAGGTTTTATTTAGAGCACAAGACTGAATACTTACTGTCCTGAGCTTGTGGGTGGGGTTTTTTGTTTGTTTGTTTTTCAGTAAAGTGCTAGCTCTTTGTTTTTATGTAACTAATTGCTAATTTAGTTGCAGTTATTTCTTAGTTAAGTTTTCCCTATGATATTAACAGGTCTGACCAGTTATGATAAAATACTTGTCTTCTCAAGGGAGCAAGTTATGCTGGAAGGGAATGCTTTTTCCATTTGTATTTTTTGTCCAGTATTTGAGGAAATACTTCTGCTGACAGTCAGTTACAAAGAACTAACCATATGAATCTACATGTTCAGTAGAATATGAATGTTAATTTCTGTGTTCTTTGGAATGTTTATATCCAAAATGTATTACCTCTGTGTTCCCTGCTGCCTCTTTAATTTTAAATAGTCATTCAGTGATGTGATGAAAAAAAGTTACATTTGATGGGGTTACATCAGGTGAAAATACTGGATGTATGGAAGTAAAAGAAATGCCGGATAATTTGTTGTAGTTCAAAATTGATAATTACTACTTTGCAATGCAGATGAGTTTCTTGTTCTGACAAACTGCTGAAGGCAATAAAATGTATACATTTGAAGGTATTTTTCTTCTCCAAGGGTTATTTAAAAGGAAAATCTTGCAGTAAATATTTGCACCATTAGGTCACTTACATGTAGGTTATTTGCATGTTTAATATTTTGTTTAATCTGGTTGTTTAATTTGTACAATGTTGTCTCAGCGTTTCTGCATGTTGAAAAAAGAATACATGGAATCCTTTGAAGCTATTTTCAAAGAACAATACGATACTATTCATCGTTTGGAAACGAACAAACTGAGGAATGTTGCCAAGATGTTTGCTCATCTACTGTACACCGATTCAATTCCCTGGAGTGTAAGTAAAAAAGGCTATTGTCCTAGATATCTTTTTCAATAATTAATCTGCAGTATTCAGAAATAATATATAATACTTTAGTTTTGTATTTATTCTACAGTTTGGAACTACTTGTATTCGTAGCAAACTGGATTATTTTAAGTATTTTCTCAGGCACCGTTGAACAATTCTGTGTTGCTCCATCTCCTCTTTCTGCCCCTGTGCATCATCCTCCTCCCTTCCCCATTCTGAAGTAGTTGATTTAAGCTGTTATTTTATGGAGCTCAGCTGGAATTGGATGATTAAAATGTACTTTTTTAGAATTTTGAACTTTTAATCAGCAATGTAAGTAGCAGAACTGTCTCTGAAAAACAAGAAACCTTTAAAAATTATCTTAATATATAAAATTAAAAGTTCTAAAGAATTATAAGAAATTTAAAAATACTGCTATTTTGTGATTTAAGTGCCAAATAAATAAAAGCAGTCTTGCATTCTGAGATATAATAATATAACATTAAAAATGAAGAAATAAATATCAAGGTAACTTCTGTTTTCATACTCTTCTGTTCTTGTTTCACAGCCTAGCCTAATTGTCATTCTTCAGGCACACACAAGTCAGTCCAAATATTTCCCCTCTTTAGAACTTAAGTCCAGAATCTTTAACTACCCGGAAGTTCACACACCTGATTTTTCTCTTTAGAAGCTTTCCTGGATAAAATAAATCCTTGAAGAATTACTAGCATAGATATGATCAGAAACTGCTCCCAGGTGGTAGAAAAGAATTTTTGAGGAAGCAAGTCTTGACTAGGAATTACAGGGTTTATGTTCTTGCAGGGGGAAATTAGTCTTTATTAGTTATTTCATGAGAAAAAAAGTTTTTAAGATAAATAAAAAGAACGTATGTTTAAACCTAAGGGGTATTTTCTAAATGTTTTTCTAAATATTTTCAGGTCCTTGAATGTATAATACTGAGTGAAGAAACTACCACATCCTCCAGTAGAATTTTTGTCAAAATATTCTTTCAGGAACTCAGTGAATATATGGGACTTCCTAACCTAAATGCAAGATTAAAAGATGAGTAAGTTGAAATTTTATTTTCAAAACTGTAAATTTAATTAGTTCCTTTATCTGAAAAAGTACAGATAAGAACTCTGTTTTCAAGTTCAACTAAGACTGCAGTTCTGTAGCTGCAGTACTTCAAGAATCAGTTCATGTATAGATTTAGTCATTGCAAGAGTCCCATTAAGCTGAGTGTGTTACTACCAATTTGAGTTCAAATATATGCATGACTATTTGCAAGATGTATCTTTTTTTTTCCCAATGATATTCAGCTTGTAGAAGAATTTTCCAAGTGCAAGTCTATTTTTATTGTCAGCTATGTAGCTGTGTAATAAATGTTACTGTGGCTTTTTGCTGACAAAACTTAGAAGAAAGCAAAATAACTACTAGTAACAGTTTTTCTATGATTAGTTGCTTATCCTTAAGTGTAGTGTAAATAACACATTATTTTAAGTCTGTATATGATTTAATGCATTGTATTCTGGCAACGTTCCTTTCAGTTGCTTGAGCTATTTCCTGTAAATTGGGATTTCCTCTATGATGAAGAATTTAGTAGATGCTTTAGCTCATAAACTTATACTTGAAACTATACTTAGGGCCTCATTTGGTGGGATTTCAGCATAGATACCTAGATCTTCGAACTTCTTGGTCAACAAGTATTATCCTTTGCTATCACAGGCTACTGCAATTTCACAAGTCTCTTCAGGGCTTCACAAAGTCAGGCTTTCTTTTGTCATAATCTGACAGTATGTATGTAATTCTTGTGTGTGAAGAAGTTTGTTTTCATAAAAGAACAAGGTTTTAGATAGCATATTGGTCAGATACATCACAGATATAAACAATGAAAGTATAGAAAAATGCATGAAGAGAAAACTTTTACTGTCCTATGGAGATCCATACAGTTTGTTTTTCAGTTTACTAATGTCAATGAGAATTTGTGCTAAGCTGGCATGGTGCTTAATTTAGATGTTTGTTTCCATCAGAACATTGCAGCCTTTCTTTGAGGGATTATTGCCTCGGGATAACCCAAGAAACACTCGCTTTGCCATCAATTTCTTCACTTCTATTGGCCTTGGAGGACTAACGTGAGGAACACTATTCTGATTTGATATTTACTTTCCTTCTCTCCCCTCCCCCCTGCCAAAAAAAAAAAGTTGAGGGAAAAAAAACCCTTTTTTTGTTGATTAGGGATGAATTACGAGAGCATCTTAAAAATGCACCAAAGATGATAATGACACAGAAACAAGATGTTGAGTCATCAGATTCCTCTTCATCTTCAGAGACAGACTCTTCCTCGGATTCTGATTCTGACAGCAGCAGTAGCAGCTCAGAGTCATCCAGCAGCAGTGACTCCTCATCTAGCAGTGACAACAGCAGTGACTCTGGTACTTAAACATTAGCTATAAATATTTACTTCTATTTACTTCTATACTCCTATTTATTTTTATGTATACTTGTTTTGAGGAAGAACTAGCTGAAGACAGTGTTACTTTCTCTGCTTTAAAAACTAATTATTTTTTTAAAACTTAAAAGTTTTAAAATACTGCTCATGGAAATTTATTTTAGAATTTAGAAAAACAGAATTCCATTTTTTAAAACTTAAATTTCTGAGGAACGTTGTTTTGTAGATTAGTTTTTCTGCAGAGTTGATACCTGTTGCACAGTGCTATCACTTCAGTTTAGTGAAGGATGGAGGGATTAGAGTCATTCCCTATTAATATTTCTGTGGGATGCTTACTGGTGAACTGTAGAGACTAATGTCTACAGCTCTTTTTTGCTTGGCTTGATTGATTAAGCTTGATACTACTTGTGTCCTTCCCTGTAAATATGTACTTCTTCATGGGTCAGAAATGACATTGTTCAGTTCTAGCAATGTGTTTAAACTTTATTCTTCTTCAGAGTCTCCATTTCTAATTCCTCTTCCTAAGGAAGAGTTTGTGTGGTGTTACAGTGAAGGTTCTTGTCTGCAGAGAAATCTCCAAGGAAGAATTAGGTTTTGCTGACAACTTAGTATTTTGTAGTTTTATGCATTAATTAGTGTTTAGCATTTATACCATCCTGCTGATGTAGAACCTTCTATTTGACATGAGGTGTCATAAACGCTAGTATGTGTTAGTGTGTACATTCTCCCCCTTGTATATAACATGAGCAGATGATCACACAGCATGCATTTCTATAGTACAGAAGCTTGCTGATTCAAAGTTAATTTGATTTATTACGTGCCTTTGAAATGAAAATGTTGATTAATAAAATAAAAGCAGTGTGAACTGCTCATGCTTTGGAAATGCACTTTTGTTCTCCATTGCAATCTTACTGTACAAAGTCTGATTTGTGTGTCATCACATTAATCGCATTAATGACGACAAAGCACTAGAGGAGGGCACAGTTAAACAGGGTCAGAGAAGGCGTTGGTTCAGCAAAGAGCCAGATGGCTCCTGCATGGGCAGCTGCAGCTCTGCTGAGCTCTTTGATAGGAACCAGAGAGGTAAGTCCTTAGTGACAAACCAACTGAGTCTGCAGTCTGCTAGTATGAACACTTTATTTTTGTAAGTTTAGGACCTTACCTTTTACTACTTGTCCTTTCTCCATTCAGGAACACATTGATTAAAACTTGCATTTTGATATCTTTGCAACCTGGTTTCACTTTTTTTTTCCTAGTTCTTGTGTACTTAAATACAGTGGTCAGAACACTTAATTGGAGATAACTATATTCTTTAATGGTAAACTTGGTTGAGGCCCATTACTGGTTATAACTCCAAGTCTTCTTGTGTTTGCAGCTTTTTAAATCTTTAAAATAACTTGGTAGAGTTGAAAGGCATTTTTCAGAGGAATGTGCTACAGTATTTCAGTGTTTTAACAGTGCAGTGCATAAGAGAAAATAGAACTGCTGATTAGAAATGGAGAAGTTGAGCATACAGCTAAATGAGAGATCACTGTCTTACTGACAGTTAATGTGTGGAACTTCACCAGCTAGCTCAGCTCAGGACTGCTCTGGAGAGGTCCTTCCAACCAAAACCAGTCCAGCAGAGGACAAAATTTGCTGGTTATTAAAGCAGCTTGTTCCTTTGTATTTCCTTTCTTGGGTTTTTTTCTGCATTCTGGTGGATGTAAAATAGTAGGGGAAACAGTGTTTAAAAAACTTTATTAAAATCTGTTTGAATTGATCCATCATCATGTTTTATCAGAATGCGAGGAAGCCTTAGTTCAGACATGAGACTAGCCAGCTGCTGTAGAATTCAGATACTTGATGTACTATTAAATCAGTTTATGGCTGTGGTATTTTCAAAAGGTGTTTAGAAACAGTAAGCTGATATGATACTATAGTTCATACAATAAGGTGAATTAACAATTATTCTAAATGGCTGTTATTGATAAATACTGTCAAGTGAAACCTAGAGGTTCCTTCTAAAGAGCAAACGGGAAGAGTAAGGCCTCTTCCACTGAGATGAGCCCTGCTGTGTATTTGGAAATACAGAAGCTAGTTTTAATCTTAAATTGTTGACAAAGCTGTCACTATTTCTCCTGAAAATGAGCCAGAGGGCCATTGTTATGTTGCTTGGTACCACTATCTCAAGCTGTTTCAGCATGCCTCCGTCTCCTTATAGGGTAGTGTTGGAGATTTTTCTCTATCTGCTGTTTTTAATCTCCATTGACTGATAAGCTTTTCCAGGAAGTAATTGGAAAAGTAAACTATTTTTAAGAGCCTGGATGGTCTGGGAAGGGTGATCTTTCTAAAAAAATTATTTATGAGAGTGCTTTGATGTATGACTTTACAGCCTATGCCTGGTCCTTTTGTATCTAGTCAACAAGAGGATGATGATGGGTAGAGGATCTCAAAAGTCAGGCATCACTTGCAGATAGCTAAGGGACAAAAGCCCTGTTGATGGATACTTGTGAGCGGCAGGCCCATCTGTACAAATTTGAGTTGTTCCCTCTTAAGCAATTTACTTGGCGCGGGGGCGGGGGGAGCAGAGAAGCAAGGTTGTTGAAGTTCTGTCAGTACATAGAATTTCAAATCTTTTAAAAAATGAAAGCATGTCTTATGTAACCAAAAAATTCTTGGATCAACAGGTTTGCAGATCTTATGTCAGACTCCCATTGAGTGAGTTACTCTTTTTACACTAATGTGACTGCTTAGTAATGTTTTGCATTCAAGTGCGGGTTTGTTGAGTTGTTTGTAAGTTGAGGAAGAAGTTTCTTGTTTGAGCTGCATCATGTTCTCAACACCTGTATAGGCATTGTAAAGGGAATGAAATGCAGAAGGCTGTTCCCTAATTTCTTATTTGTATGCTTTTAAGGTTTTGGGGTGATGCACTGTGACCTTGCTTTTTGTTAGCATGAGAGTCTTGTGTTAGTAACAGCTGAGTTACTGAGAAGTATTGAAGCTTAGAGGAAAAATGGAGAATAGTCTTGGGCTTTGTAGTCATTCACACTTTTATGGAGAATTTCTCTTTATGTAAAATAAAAAGCCTGTAGTGCAGACAGACATTTAAAAATACTCAGTACCTGCTCTAATTAAAGAATGGGTGAATTTTCCCCCATTGCATGAGATACTCAGTTGGGGGTAGGGGGGAGCAATAAAGTCAAAGCTCATTATTTTGAAACCTTTGTCCAGATACATACCCACAAAAGTTTTGTGACAAAAAAATAACTCTCTAGAACTTTCTATGTAGTTTAACAAGTTAAGCATAATAAATTAAAATGCAACCTTATTCCCCTATTTGTTATAATTTCAGATGTTCCTAAAGCAAAAAGAAAGAGAATGCAAAAGAAAAATAGAGAATCTGATAAAGTTTCCAGGAAAAAACAAGAAAGGAAAAGGAAATCACTTGAAAAGAAAATGGGAAGGAGGCAGCAAGAGGAAAGAAGTGATACTGAGAGCAAATCAGAAAGAAATTACCAAAATTTGAGAGAATCACACAGGAGAGATGATGTATCAAAGTATCATCACAGAGATGAGTCCAATGGCAGAGATGGTTACCATAGTGGAAAGGATAGGAACCATGAAAGAAGTAAGGATTTGGAAAATAAACACAGTAATTCAAAACCAAAAAAAGCAGAGAGAAGAGCTTCTTTGTCTGATGATGAAAACTACAGACACTGGAGCAAAGATAATGGACATCGCAGTAGAAAAAGAGAAAGATCAAAATCCAGAGAGAGAGCCCATAATAATTCAAGTCCAAGAGAGGAGGAACAAGAAGACCGATACAGAAATGGTTCAGAGAAACACCGAGAGAAGTACAACCGTTATTCTGACCAGTACAGAGAATCCAGAAAGAACGAGGACAGACGAAGGGAGAATTCCCCACACAGACGAAAATAATACCTAACCAGAGTTTGAAATAAATGTGCATTTGAGCTATTAAAACTGTATTTTAAAAACTATTACTGAACTTTCTTTAAAAAAATATTTTGTACAAAGTGATAGTTTGCATTTGTAAATTTTATGAGACTTTTTCAAATTTTCAGTACCACTTTTTTGTAACTATTGCATTAAGCCTTTCTGTTAAATTCTTCATTTGGAAAGATGAAGCTGTTTATTTTGTGAATAAAACCATTAAGATATCAGTGAAATGGGTGGTTTTTTCACTTTCAAGTATTTGTTATTGTAACTTTATAGTCTTAAAAACATTGGTTTTTAACTTTGCTTGTTAATTGAAAGTCAGATACTGAGGCTGGGGTGATAAATGTAAAATTTCAGATTTCAATATGAATGTTATGTGAGAAGGCTTTATAAAAATTTTCAAAGATCAGCATGAGTGCTTCAGGCATTCTGTAGCTGTATATTCTTTCAACTTTGCAAACATGAAAGCAAGTTTGACCAAAATTTTCAGGAAATATTTCAGTTTATGTTTTTCTTCAAGAGTTAAAAATTGGAAAAGCAATATTGCTGTTTTAAATGTCACATCTGAAAGTGTGTCAACTTGTTCTGTTACTTTTCACAATGTTTTTTAATATTGTAACATCCTGAGCTAGTTACACTTGTGATCTTAGAGAAAGGAGGAAAAAAAAGTTGGTGGGGTTTTTTTTTTCCAACTATGAATTTGATTTTGAAGTCATGGACTTCAACTCTCGCCCTACAAAGGAAGTGTTTTAAGGAACATCTTTCCCAGTATATATTAAAAAAAGAAGAAATTGAAATAAGAGGTGTTTCAAATCTTTTTAGATGTGTTGAACTACATGGCTTGAAATGCTCAAGTTTATTAGAAGAAAAGTTTAAAAAAAAAAAATTCAATTGCTGCAGCAGTTTATATTATAAATTGATCTCCCTGGAGTCATTTGAAACAACTAGCTCAACATTTATTGTATGAGTAATGAACCAAAGTCATCTGGTTAAGACTCTTAAGTCTCATTAGTAACTAAGGAAAACTTTGGAAGTCTTTTTGGCATGAAATAGGAAGTAGTGTAGACATGGTCAGTAGGAAAGACAGGTGATAGTTTTATGTTATGCAATTGTTGATGCTGTAAGACTTCTTTTTGTGAAATGAACACAATTGCTGGATATACGAGAACTTACATGTTTCTTGTGTAAATCCTATTTCATGTTGTATAAAGCATAGAAAATATATTTGAGCTGTTTTATAACAGAATATAGAACAATTCCTAAGGAAATAGATCGGTTTTGCCTAAACCTTGTCACAACGTTTTTCTAAGAAAAATGTCACACTTTTAAATTTTTTTTTTTTTATTTAACAGAATTTATTTCTGCAAGCTTTCATGTAATAAAACATTTTCATTCAAAAACATTTGCATGGAAATGAAATTCATATTGCAGAGAAAAAATAAGGTTTCTATCTTATTATACCACACAGCTAGAAATGCTTTAGTGGCATCATGAGGTATATGTTGTTTAAGCTGTGGTGGTCTTCTGTCCAACGCACTTATTTTCAGAAGGATTTGTGCATTTGGGCAGTGTGTATTAATTCCAGAAAAACTTAATTTGAAAGAATGCTTTCTAAAAAGAATTCTGCTGATAATTGTTATGCTTTTTTGATAGCTTTTTACAAACATTATTGAAAATGATCTGTACTTCATAATGATTTAATTGTACAAACTCACTTTGTTTATCTAGAGTGATACTTCCCTTACTATGTTATGGGTTTAATAGCATAAATTTTATTAACCCATAACTTTTGAGATACTCTGTTCAAGTTTAAAAGCCTGTTGTTTACATCTTTAATAAATGAAAATACATTAAAACAATAAATCTGAAAACAAAATATTTATTTAAAAAAAAAGGCATTTGATCTCAGACATGCAGATCAGGAAATGCCAGCTTAAACATTTCCAATTCTTTGTGTTATTTCATACTACCTGATAAAAATATTGTGCTCTTTGGTGAAAAAAGGGACAGGGTGAGATTAGGACTTCAGCTGGGGTCTTAGCTGCAGTTACAATTTCTTGATGTTTTGGGTTGTTTTTTTTTAATTTCCAGAAATAATAATAGATATTAAATTTAGTAGAATGACTTATTAAAAATGGCTCTTATTTTTACCATTACTACTCTGAGCAGGTTCATGTTAGCTAGAAGCAGTAAGACAATGTGCAGTGGTTCCGATGTGTGCATGTTAACAGACGTGTGCTCAGAGGAATGGCTGTGCTATGGCAAACCAAAAGTGTCTCCAGCCCAGAGGCGCGGTGGTCAGTAATACCGATTGCATTCCCAGTTTTTAGCAGACGGTTGCTTAAGGACTTCCTGAGCCAGCGGCACTGTGTGCATCTCTGAATAAGGTCTCACCCATTAAATGGCCTAATTCTTTTAACGCATTTTGGGAGGATTCTGCATCACCCTGTGCCAGGAGTTCCACTATTTTACTGTACAGTGTGTATAAAAGTATGTTTCTTTCATAGCTTCTGCCTGATCACTTTCATTTGCTACTTTCTGATGTGTTTTCTGAGTAATGGTATGTATTTTTTTCCTGTTTGCCATCTTGTGTGTGATTTTATAGACCTAAACCTGTATATTCTTTGCTATTTCTTTTCCAGAAGTTAAAATTCACTTGTATTCTCCCCTTGTGTGGGACTGCTGTATAGACGTATCAGTTGTCCTGCCCTTTATTTATTTATTTAACTATATTCTTTATAAGGGAAAAGAAGTCAAAATACTATTAAAATATCCTCATTTTGAATACTACATAGTATTCCAGGAGTTGTACAGTGACAGAAGAGTTTTGGGGGTTGGTTTGTTTTCAGTCCATCCTCTAAATTGCTGTAGAGCTGACTGATCCACACTGATCCTGGGCTTCCTTTCCACAGCAGTAACAGCTAATTGTAGACCGTGCACAGTAATGAAGTGACTCATGCATCTAGTCTATAATTAGTATTGGAGCTCTAGCTTGTGTTTTGAATACCAGTTTTGAGTGAAAGGCTTCCAGAAGTGGAGGTTCTACGACATTCTTCACTATTTTTGCTCGGTTTTTAATCCTTGTTACTTAAAAGTGTGATTGGAACACCCTAGCCTTAGCTTTCTGCAATTGGGTCTGGTTATGACTTGGTTTAATAGAGACCTCTGCTCTCAGAAGTCACCTAATGTAGGTACCTCTAAGCCGTGTGCAGGTAACGGCTTGGCTGCCTCTAATGTAAAACAAATCCTAAGCTGCTTTGGTCTTACTGAACTGCAAGTTTCAATCACAAGTGCTCGATGCTGAAGAATGAAAACGTGATGGCAGAGAAATGTGCGGTTATTGGCCCTGTAGGTAGCAACCTATGCCATTGGACTTCAAAGTGTGTTACGAGCGGGGGTGTTCATAGCGATGCAGCGTTGGTCTTCGCAGTGTGTTTGAACATAGAACTGTCGTCAGCTTCTTGGGTTGGCTCCTGCAGTCCCTTGTGCCGGTCAGCGTTCAGGTGCAAGTTCCTCTTACGCGGGGCTGTACGTACTAACTGCCTTCGCCTGTCAAGGGCGACAGCTGTTGGAAGAAACTTCCAGACTCGGCTAGGTCTGAGCTGCTACGAACTAAAAAGATGTTTGGGAAGGAACTTCTGGTGGACCTGTTCTGATCTTGTATGCTTAAAATTTACCTTTCAAAAGTGGTTCTAACGTCCAAGTCCATAGATACGGTAAGGGAGACTGCATCCCTTTTGCTAGGACTCCCTGGCTGAGTTTCTGAATTTCCTCACAGTGATGGCCTTGGGTGTTACAGAGATGAGCTGCCCGCTCACCCAGTGAATTCACCATCCATGTAGGAATCAATCTTGACTGAAGGGTTTGTGGTATCTGTAAGAACTGTAATTCTACTCTGTAACTATAATTTTATTTGGAGCAAGGTCTGTGAAGGTTGATTATTCATGCACTCAAGTCTGAAGAATGTTTTTTGGGGAAGAAGATGACTTACCACTGTTGAGGCCATCTTGTTATATAAATCATCAAAATATGACCTCATAGTATGAAAACAGTTAGATAAATTTTGGGACAAAACTATCCTCTCTGTTAAAAACACTTTAAAATTGTCATTAACAGATCATGCTTTCTAAAGCAGTTTTAGTTGCTATTTAAGCAATATTGCAGTCTTTACATTGTAGATAGTTTACCTCCACAGTTCTCCATGGGAATGGGAACCTGACTACAAAAATGTTTTTCTATTTGCATTGTTCATGTTAAATGACTTTTATAAACAGATTATGTACATATGGAAAATCAAATTCTAGTCTGAAAATTACTAGTAGTACTAGTCAGATTTAGATGGTATATTATTTTAACCTAGGAGCATGGTGTTCTCTAATTTACTTACAGCTCCAGTAACATAACTCTTCTTAACTTTTGAATGCAGGGTATGCTCTAAAATAGCATGTCAGCCACCAGAAAAATACATGAGCTAGGGTGGACACTTCAAGCTCCAGTAGCAATTGAAGTGCCTCCCTGTCATTAAATTTGTACAGGTTTATGAATATAAAATATAAAAGAAGACACTACTAGCTCATCTTCATTCGCCATTCTTAAACTACTTTGAATAGTCTTTCACTGTTGCAGAAAGTATAAGGCTCATTTTCTTGGAGAAGCTAAAAAAGCAAGAGTCTATTATGTTAGCAGAGAGAATTTACTCCAGTTACTCTTAATAACATTCAGAGAGCAGGGAAACTTGTCTTTCAATTTATTTTCAATTAGAAAGTTGCTTTTTTTTAAAGCTTTTTTATTTGTCAAAATATTTTTTTAAGAAATGGTGAAGTCAAAATGCAGAATAAAGGGGCATTTCAATTAAAACTCTACATAAAACATACATTAGTAGGTTAGAAGTGGCATGAGCAAAATACTGCTTTATATGCTAGAAAAACTTGAGGTCACTTCAGAGATGTTCTGCTTTTTATATGTTTTCCTTGAGCAAGTCTATAATTTGGCTGAGACTAGTCAGGGATTTTCTTTTCTTGTCTACTCATAACTATCATAAAGCAGTTTCTTCTAACTTAAAAAAAAGGGGTGTGTGTGCAACTTAAAACCTTAGTGTTGTTGAGAAAATGGTTTGTTAACCCATAAAACAGACAAGTCCACTAAGAAAATTAACTCACATTTTGACTGTTTAAGCTATGTCCATTTAGAGTTATCTTTTTCCATTATGTTGTAAAATAAGGCAGGGACCAAAATTTTTCATGAAGGAGAAAATAAGCTGCAACATTTCTTAAAAAGTGGGGCGGGGGGGAGGGAGAACAATGGCATGGAAGAGGATGCAAAGCTCTGAGAAACAAGAGAATTTATCTTCAGTGTCAGGGTGCTGATGGCAGGTAAGGAGGTGAGGTCAAAGCTGTTCTTATAGCGAGGAGCCACTGACACCGGTGTGTAGGTGCAATGCTAATTGGTTTTAGCTTGTTGACTGGTATTGCTCCTTAATTACTTAAATGCAATGTGCATTCTCCCTTTAAAATTGCTGGGCCCTTGGCTTTTTTTCAGTTGCTTACCTATTGCTTTTGGAGGTACTTTATGCCTCAGTCACAGCTGTGAAATCTCATGAGAAATTTCAGTTTCTGGGCTTTTTGTATAATAAAAAGCTGTGTAAAAATTCCATTGTTACTACCTTACCTAAAATTTGGTTTAACCTGAAGAAGATTCCTTGTATTTTCAAGTCCCTATAGATAATTCCACTCCATCCCATAAAGACTGGAATTTTTCAGCATCCTTTTATGCCCTGGAGTAATATTTAAGCTAGTTGGAGAGATGTCCGTTGATTTAAAAGGGAGAGGAGTAAGATCTTTCATCTGGTCAGTTACAGATACTGCTCCTGTATTGCCTGTATTTGTGTTGCTCAGTATTCTTACTCTCATTTGGCTTTCCCTCATTTTCTCCTGCTCTAGTTACAGTTTTTCCTTTTTTTTTTCTAGCACTTCAGAGCTTTGTTCTTTATCACATGCAACATTAGCCATTTAGAAAAGTATAATGCCGAAAATACAAATCAAAAATGTACTATATATCACTTGCATAATGCATCAAAAAAATGTTCTTTAAAGGATAATTTGGCTGAAGTAACAGTGTGTGCGCACACCTACAATAAAGAACAAGCATGCAGCATGCTTCTTGCCTTCTCCTCCTTACCTCAGAATAGCGAGTTACAGAACAATTGCAAGTTTGATGAGGTTGATGAGTCTTACGTTTGTAAACAGTTCTTTCTGATTGCCTTTATTTTGTGCCACCTTTGCTAGGAAGAGACACTGGTGGAGTTTTACAGGTTTCTGAATTTGGATAAAGAGGTGGTTGAAGGGTCTCATGTATGCCAATGTGCCCTCGGAGGAGCCACAGTGGTACTAGTAACAGCAGAAAAAGTAAAGAGGGGTCAACATGTAGCATAGAGTTGGATCCCATAGGCCTCTGTATGCCTGTAGGGAATACTAAGAGTTGGTATCTTCTTACTGGCAGACTACGTAATCAGCCAGAGTCTTTTGGCTGTAAAGGCTCATGCAGAGGCTCATGGAGAGAGCTGTGCACTGCTCAGTCAGTTTATCCATCATCTATACCTGGGCAAGGCTATTAAGAGAGAGAGGCATCTTACTGTCCCCTGCCTGTCACCCTCATCACACAAGTTCAGAGCTGGGTGTGTTATGTTGATGTCCATTTTGGTGATCATTGCTCTAGTAATTTTTCACCCAAGGTAAACGGTAGCTCTGGTCTGCTGTTCGTGCACACCGAGGCTTTTCACAACGGCTGGTATGAACCCTGTGAATCTAACCTACCGTGGCTGCTTTACGGGTCATAAACAAAGAAAACCTCTGCAGCATACAATGAACTGGAAGAGCCACTCCTGGGCATAAAGAGAGCCCAGAGGAAATAGCTTCCTTACACCAAGGTTAGCTTTTGCAAGTACTTTCTTCCTTTCCTCTTTTGTCTTCTTCCTCATCCTCAAACATAGGCGAACGTCTTACGTGAAATTGTGAAATGTCCCAATTTTTCATTTGCTAAGCTAGAGACACAATGAGAAGTGCCCAAACAGTCAACTTGAAAATTCCTCTGGAAAAACAATGGAGGTCAGTGGTGCTGGAGGGAGAAAGATTCCAGGAATTCATGAGTGGTCCCAGTTAGGTGGCTGACAGCAGCCCTTTATTTTGCTGTTTCAGTCTTAGTGAGAATGCTGTTCTCCCTCTCTTGTCCCCACCTGTGAGAGACTGAAAGAGTTAATGTCTCAAACATTGTGGTGGGGCAAGTTCTGCTTAAAGACAAACCCTGCACAGCAAGGAACCCAGGTGAAAACCCCATCAGCTCAGACATCAGCAACAGGAGGGGGAGGGCATGCTGGAGGGTTCAGCTCCCTGTTCTGATACAAAGATCAAACGATGGCCATGTCTGCAGGGAAGGAGAAGTTACTCCACAAAGGACCCCCAAACCCAAAGGCTCACAAACTGCTTGTTAACCTGATGAGTTCAGGTGCCTGCCCAAAGGAGGGGCAAGGATGATAAAAAGACACCAACTGAAGCCCCAGGCACGCAAGCCCACCAGGACTGGACACCTCAGCTGACAACCAACGCTGGACCCAGGACTGGTGAAATCTTTCTCTCTTCCTTTTTCTCTCTCTGTCTTCTCTCTTTCCTTTTCCACGATCCCTACACCTCATCCATTTCAAGATATAAACTGTTGGCCAAGTCTGAGACTAAGAGTAGATTCAGCCGCCCCTGGGCCCTTCTCTAAGGAGGAGTCTGGAAAGCAAGGGGGTCTGCTCTGAACCTCCTGACTCAACGGGAGGGATCTCCTTATTCCCTGAATCGATGTATATGGTTACACGGTTTACAGAAGTAGCCTTATGCCAATTCCTGTTGTGAGAAACCCTGCCACCTACTACCATGCCTCCCCAGTTCAGTTTGCTTCTGTCATGAATAAAATCTTTAACTGATTGTTTGGTGGTGTTTCACCTTAATTTAGCCTGAGGGAATTTCGAATTACACATGACTCCCTGGTCTGTCCAGTCTGGGTTGTGACACCACCCCTTACTGCTGGGAGCGTTAGACACAGTTTTTCAAGGGAATGCATGACAACAGATCTCTCTCAAACTGTCCTCCCCTTCCCATCTCCCATGTGTCCCTCAAAAAGGAAGAGATGGTCCCCTCTTTCTGTTCCCTTCTAAAAATGGCATCTCGTGCCCCACATCTGGTGTGGATATATACACCTTGAGAAGCGGGCTTAAGTAATTGACAGGTTTCATGTGGCCTTCTCTGGGTCTCCTCTGTTCACCTGCGTTAGCAGTCTTCAGAGTCAGGGGATGTTTATGGTGGACAGAAAGCTGTGTTAATTTGGGGGTTGAAATAGCCAATTGAAAAGTTGATATATTAGATCATATTATGCTAGGGGTGCAGACAGCCTTTGTGGCTTCCTATAAGGAAGGAATACTTAAGTGATGACTACCTGGAATGGGACGCACACTTTTAACGAATATGCTGCTTTTGTTCAGGCCTTGAGGTTGGATGTCTGGTCTGTAGGCTCTTGTTCTTTGATTAGATTCGGAGGGCCCCCTTCTTCTTGTGCTGTACACTTTGTTATCAGTCACCAGAGGTGGAACACAAAAGTGCTTAAGAAAATATTGAAGCCAAGTGACTGACTTGATCAGTGATTGAAATGAGAAACTGAAAATACGCATTTGGGGGGGGGAAAAGTCCCTTTTCAGCTCTGTTCCTTCCTGTCCTCTCTTTTCTGCACAGAAGAAAAACCCTTGTTATACCTCTTCGTAGAAGAGAGATGGTGCATCAGCCTATTCTGATCACTGTGCCTGTTTGAAATGGAAATTCTTTGAGATGTCATCCACAAGTGCTTCACAGCCCAACATTTTCTCCACTCGTGCCGAGTATGTGATTATGGCGGTGAGGAGAAACTCTGAGGATGGGTTCGCTGCTATGCCCATGGCAGGGAAGGACGCAGCCTCCATGCTCCTGGTGGAACCTCAGGCTAAATTCATCCCTATGCACGTGGAGTCAGTTTGCTTGTTTCATTTTGCAAAGTAATTCTTTCCTCCCATTTCATTTTTAGCTCTCTATTTACAGAGGCGCAGACGTATTGGAGAACTGTATTTCGGTTTTCCACATGTGTATAAACACACAGTTCCACTTGCATACAGTTATCTATTTTCATTCTCTTTTTACATGAGAGCTTAAGATTAGTTGTATGTGTGAATTAACATAGTTCATTGGAATAAATTTCAGCTATTTATGCTCTGTGTAATGAGCTTCATCAATGTACTACCTGAATAGCTCCCAAATGTTATTTTTCATCTACACCCTGTTAACAGTACAAAATATTCATAGTCTTGATGTTATGAAATCTAGCTGGAAAAAAAGTGGTACATGGTACATTAACTGAGGTTCTGTGGTGGTATATGGTGTAACGTAATGCCACCAAAGTGGAAAAATGTGTATTTTTTTTTTATAGTACCTAATGACAGGCACTTCAAAAGGTGGGATTACAGATACCAGCATTGTTAGTGTATATTTTGGTGTCACATTCTGATGTTTTATATACATGCAATTATACTTTCCTTTCCAGGATTAACTGAAGTTGAAGCTTAACTAGAACAGTATGCATGAGGCTCTGCCTCAGCGTACCACGGAAGATGGGTGGCACATCCTGTGGTCTGTGTGACTGTGATTACCAATGTGGGTAAAGAGCAATGACTGGATTTAGTGCACAGGGCTTCTACCCAAGACTTGAGGTCTGCCTCATTTTGGGTGCATATATAATCAAAAACTTTCTTTGTTTCACAGTATTTATAGGAAGGCTTTATTTCCGTAATTGCAGTTTCACTGTAGTTTACAAAGAAAATATAGTGTGAAGACCAATTTTTTTAAGATCTGTGTATCATACTCCAGTGGAGGGAGAGTGAGTTTCAAGGTTAGTTGCATGGCAGCTGTCATCAGTCTGTGAAATCCTCATTTTGAATGACAGGTTTAATTTGCACTTTAACCCTAGCATTGGCTTTAACTTCATCTTCTTCCTTGTTACTAATAACTCCAGTCTCTCCTTTTTCTGTGAAGACCACTATAAGCTCTTTTTATAAAAAGAAATTAAAGGGGGGATGGGGGACACATCTCATATATCCAGAAGGTCTCTCTTGTTTTCTTAATAAGCTTTCTGCTCCACCTGATTGTTCTGCATTACAAGTGAAATATTTAGCTCCTTATCAGTCAGTGTTTCAGAAGAAGATGCCACAAATCTTGCAGACTATTGTTATGGAATTGTCTACAACATTAAAAGCAAAAAGCTGTAATCTGTTTTAAATGAGTTGTTTTCATTTTCATTGAATGTCTTTCCTGTTACGAGATAGGATAAGAAGTGCTCATTTTCTCTTCCATATAATATTCGTTATTGCCAATGTCCAGGGCTAAGTGCTTTTCTATTCATCTTTTCTGTAAACACTTCTTCAGGGTTTCACTTCAGAAGGAAAGCCTTCACAGCCTATAATCATTTTTATTCCCTTTCCTTTCTCTCTCGCCTGTCCTCTGTGACTCTACGCCATACTCTGGGGCCATCAAGCACAGTGTCCCAGTTGATGGGACCATACCACTAATTTTCAAAATGACAATGCATTTTCCTTTTTTTTTTTTTGCTTTTCCTTATGCTTTGGAACAGTCTGTATGTTTGCTTCTTGACAGCCACTGAAGGGTGATCAGGGAGATTGAGCTGCCCACAGTGATGCTCTAGTCTTTCTTCCCCAATTGGTACACCAAAATTGTGTGAATAAACCACAAGATTCACAACATGCCCATTATCATATTCTTGTCAGCAATGACTTTCAGCTGTCATTGTGTTGTCCTTTTAACTAATTCAAGTTCTTTGGTTTCCTATCACTTTTGTTCCAAGTAAGTTGAATGATAGCCAGCAGTACTACACAACGTTAGAATATGGGTTTTGGACTGTTTCACTGTTAACGTGTTGCTGTACAGAATATTGACCATATCTTAGTATGCTTTATTTTCTGGCACCATGCTTCAAATCCCTGATCTCCTCTACCTCACAACTGGTTGGTTTCTTTAATAGCCTCTTGTGCAGGACTTGTTAAAGGTTTTTTGAAAGTCCAGATGAATGAGATTATTCCAGGTAGGTTCCCTCTTCTATCTTTTGGTGGTTCCTATAATTTTAATTACAATTAAGTTAATACTTTTAATTTTTACTGAATATTTATCATGTAACTAAAAATGAGGTCAATAATTCCCCTAAAGATCTTTGATACAATTTATACAACTGACAACTCGAATTAAAGGATTAAATGGTTGAAGAAAAGATGAAAATCTTTGCAAGGGGATAATTCAAGGACTTTAAGTTCAAATACTTTTAAAAAGGTATTTAAAGGGAAAGGTACTTAAATGAATAAGATGAAGAGACTGGGTGTGAAAAATTCTTTCCCTTGTGGCTCCAGGTGGTTGAGCAGCTTTGTTTGAAACTACTTCAGGAACAGCTAGAGTTTAATTTGTTTCATGCGAAGGACCAAAAAAAAAGCAATGAAATAAAATATTTTACTTATTAAAAACCATCTTAGTCTCTTGAACTGCTTAGTTCAATCACAAGTAGACATTACAGTGCTGCTGTGTCCCTGACCAGCTACGGCAGGTGACAAAAGCAGGAGGAAGTATGAACACAGCATCAGTCCCTCTGGATTTATTAATCTGCTGTCAGGCCATGTGTTATCCCAGACGCAGAGATGCAGCAGCCTGGCACGCAGCACAGGAAGAACGTTGCATGCAAAGAGGCTTGAGTGCAAGGCTGAGGACAGCACTGCCACATCTCCTCCGCTTGCTCTCTGCCTTCAGTTATAGCTAAGTGCTTGACCGGTCCCTCCTCCGTGCCCTCCAGCCAGCTGAACTGGTGGCAGGAGGAGGGGAGGGCTGGCAGCTGTGGGAAGCAGAGTGCTGGGAGGGAGGGCCATGTCCCAGAAACAGCCTGGGGCTGGCGCCCAGCACTGGGTCCTCCTCAGATCCTACCTGATGCAGCCCCAAGAAGAGCATGCGGGAACCCCCAGAGTGACCGACACAAACCCACACAGGAACAGGAAACAATCTCCTGTCCTATAAACTCCCCTATGGCAGACAAAATTGCATACAACGTGCTCGATTTAGGTTGCACACACGCTTCATGCGCCCAGCCCGTGCCGGAGAAGGTCAGAGCTGCACAGCCAGGGCTGGCTCCATCTCTCCAGTCTGTTCTGCAGAGTCCTTGCCCTCTTCTCCGTACAGAGTCGTAAGCAAGTTCTCTCATCATGCTTTATGTTATTTCTAGGTGCTAATCTTAATGACTGGTCTTAAACAGGGTTGTAGTTTACAACTCGAAACAGCAAAATAGTGCATAGTTAACTTTGAGATGTGATTGGTGTATTTGGGGTAGAAACCAGGAAACACATGTTCATAATCCTAAGAGAGTGGGATTATGAACCCACCCCCCAAAAAACAGCCTGATTTCAAGAGGGGGGTGGAGAACATCCCCCAGTTGATACCAGTTCTACTTGTAGAAGTACACAGGGCAGAAAAAAAAAAGATTGAAAAGTTTTTTGTCATCGCAAAATTCTGTAGGTGGGGGTGGGGATTTTTTCTTAAAGACCTGTATTATTCAGTCAGAAGGGACCACCTAGTGCAAGGTTCACACAGAAACTCTGCTTGCTTTAATCAGCTGAGAGCAAGGTACGACTCTCACCTTTGGCCAGAAGGGCCGATGCTGGCCTGCGCAACAAGGGCTGCCGAGGGGCAGCAACCAAGCTTTGAGAAAATAATTTTTTTCTTGCCCATTTAGTAGTCCTCATTCTACTGCAAAGAAAGAAGGAATGTAGGCTCTTAGGGGGAGCCCGTGTCCCCACTGCATTTGCTGTTGTGAAGATTTTAAGCTCCAAAGGGAATTGGTGGAGGGTGTACTGTTTTGTGGGACAATGGCTGGCAGTAGAGACTGTCATGTCATATATGGTTTCCTTTGCTGAGACACAACAGCCTGTCTGTGGCATGCAGTTGCCAGACTGTCACATATTTTCAAAACAGCTGATTTCATATGCCTACTGGGAAAAGAAATATGAAAAGTTGTCCCTAATGAGCTAAAAATTGTGAGAGAGAGGGACTTTGTGTAGGTGTAGATCTGAGCAGAGCATCACTTTGTCTTCCTCTCAGTCTGATCACAGAATTCATTCATTCATTCATTGCCATGGTTGTTTCCAATAGGAATTTCTTGTTATATGAAAATGAAACTACCCAGTATCTTGCTTGATTCTTTCTTATTTGCTCATGTTGTGCAAATGAAAAAAAACCATAACCTACGGTTTTAATATATCTGGATTGTTTAGTGTAAGGAAGGTTGTTTCTCACTTCTGTTGAACACTGCTGCAGCCACGATTGCTGATGTCTTGACCAACTTATTCATTTCACCTTTACAGTGAAGTAAGAGGGAAGGGGGAAAGAGCGAGTGCACATGAATCATTTGGTAAAATATCCTGTAGGTTAATAGCTCATTTACCTTACGTCATTCAAATTCCGTTCAATTCATTTCTCAGCATAATTACAGGGTGGACCAACTTTGATAAAACCTCCCTCATATATAAACTGCATTTGTTGTTTTGTAGATAAATGTGTATCTGCGCTGAAGCATTCTCTTATCCATGTGGAAAGCAGAATATTCATTAGTGTTCCACCTGGAGCTTCTATCAAATGGACATGGTAGGAGCTCAGGGGGAATTTATTTCCCCTTTCTGGTGCAGGCAGTAGATCTGGTACCAAAATCTTCGCATTCTCCAAAATCTATAATAGACCTTGAAAAGCCCCCAGAGATTCCTGTGCCTTATCGTTATCCCTGGGACTGCTGCTGTATTTCCTTACAGCCTGTTGCTGGCGCTCACAACACCCAGGAGAGAGACTTGTTCTATAGCCAGCAGAGGCGTCGTGAAATAGAAACATCATGATATTTTTTCTGCTAGTTCTGGGAAGCACAGTACCTGGCGCATGTTATAAACCAGTGCCTCAAGCCTGCGTGCCCTGCAGAGAACCTTGACTACAAAGGTCGCTCAGACCTGTATCTGGCATAGTTGTGGGAAGGGCTTCACAGAGACCACCTTCACTCTGCTCCAGTAATAATGTTGCTATCTGAGGAGCATGGTGTGGTAAGAAATCCACCGGTACAAGACTAGGTATGGCTTTTTTTTTTCAACTGTAGCCTAAGCAATTCGCTTCTGAGATCTGAGAGCATCCCATTCTGTTTCTTCTTTTGACAGTACTGAGGCTACCCTTTTTTTGTACATGCTATGCCTCCTCTTAGAGAGAAAGCAGATCTCACAGTAGTGCAGATTTTACCTTGCACATGAGGTTTGATTTGCTCCTCTGTAGTTACATCTGATGTAATTTGGTTTGGTGATACTATTTTGGTGACTGTTCTTTTTTGGAACTGTGTAACCATAAGGAGGCAGCTTTTGATCTGTTTAGTATATAATTAAGCTGTATCTCTTGCTGTCTTTTTTCTACAGAATGAGCGAGTAAACGAATAAAACTGTGCTGGGAGAAAACCAACTATTTTTTCAGTTGAGTTATAAACCCTGAGAAAATCAGATGTAGAATTGAAGTTTTGATACAATTTCTATTCTATCAGTACTAATCTCCTCCTAAAATCTTATTGTACAGGATCCACACAAACAATCTAAGGAAAGATTAATAACTGAAAAATTGTTGTTGGACTTAGTGGCAAATACAGTAATTGTAGGGGTATAATTTTGTAAGGCTGTGGGGTTACATGTTTAATAAGCAGCTATTTAATTATAAGTTGTGTCAAGTTTTTTAAAATATACAATGTAATTACAAGGTATTAAAATTAATTAAAATACAAGTATTAAAATTAATCTTTAAAATGAGGAACCCATCTTGAGTTTCCCGAAGTTATTTTACTGCATTATCTGCCAACTGAAATTCAGTAATTGCAATATTACTCTTTAATCAATAGTATAATCAATAGTATAACACTGTGCATGAAATCCCTGTGTATTTTAAAAATGGTATGTCCACATAATAAATCCATCCCTCCTACCGGTTAAGCAGAATTAACTTTCTGAAACTCAAATGAATATATGTATGCAGGCATAAAAAACCTATGAAAGTAGGAAATCAGAATAATCTAAATCTTGTTCTTGGTCACTTTTTGTTTCTCTTTCTGTGCTGTTGTGGCACAAGCATGCTCTTGCAGGTGTCCAATTACTGTCCCTGTAGACTGATTCGTATGACTCATCCAGTGTGTCTAAGAGACATCCACCCTATTGATGCAATTTCTCACATTTCTGCTGAAATTAAACAAGCACAGCTGCAGCTTGCCCTTTAAATATTCTTTGACCTGGTCTCTGTTCAGATTTTGTGTGAATGTAACTATTTAAGCTAGGTCTGGGTTTTGTCCTGTATTTTTCTGAAACAGTTATCTTTTGACAGGAAAAAAAAAAAAGTTTTAGTATGGAAAACGAAAAGTTTCCATATGAGAGAGAAGTCTTTCTATGCAGTCTGTTTGCTGGTGGGCAAAAAACCAAACCAACAAACCAGTAGTCAAATACTTATAGATTTTCAGAAATAATAGTATGGCACACAATGTCAACTAACACAGATTAATGCTAGTACAAACTTTTAGTGTGGATTTTTGTATCAGCAGAGCTGATGTGTATATCTATATCCTGGTATAGTAATACACTTGCATAGCCTTCCTATACTGAAATATGCTGCAATACCAGCATAAAGCACCTAATAGATGTGTCCATACCCATACGTAGAATTTTATGGCATGCTATAGTAGTTCAGTTAAGTAGCTAAGTAGTATCACCTGTGTTGCCAAATTTGCACTGGTGGTCTTGTTTAAGATCCAGACAGAGCTGCAGTTAGAGCCAAATCCTATCCTTGTTGTCACTGGAGTAATTCTCCCTGGGGATTAATTAGAAGGACTATTATTTATAATTCTGGATGATGCATTGAGGTTTCATACTGAATAATGTTAATTCAAGTACTTGCAATCAAGGATCACAATGCATTTTCATAAGGCTTTCTTTTATTCTCATGTTCAGAGAAGGTCCTGAGGCAGTTGTATAGAGTCTGTCTTTCACCACCACTCTTCTTTTTTACCCCACAGTAACTTTTTCCAAGGTAAGCTTTGGCTATGTAAATAATAAAAGATTACTCTTATTCTTGTACCTTTTTCAATTCACAGCCCAAGATAGAAGATGACTAGTTTCTCATGTGATCTAAACCACTAGCATGTACATTGGATTTTGTATTTCATAGTTTTCCACTGGGGAGAAGTGGCAAAGTTATACTGCATATGCTTGGTTTGTTTGTCCTTGAAGTGGCAGAGCTCTTACAGAAGAGACCATCCCTTCCCTAAAGAACGATCTTTTAAACTCAGATTTTCTTGGAATCATATTTTGTTGCACTATTTTTATATTAATAGAAAAATTTCCAATATATAAGCATACATGATACATCATCCTTGTTTTTGACTCAGTGACACCAAAGAACAAATGCTTTAGCTCAAATTCCTTATAGTACCCTTCTCACAGTTCCTCATCTCCTATGCTGTGCAGGTAGTAGTATTTTTAAAAACAGATGGGAACTCAGGAGGTGACTCTGATCTTTCACCTGTACTTTAGAAGAGAAACTGCACAGTTCTTATCTGGAAATCCCTGGTGATTTTTAATGGATGCTGGATTAGGAACACTGAGGGAAAGAAATACTCTAATTGGTTTTGTTTTTCAGCTGAAGAACAGTTTGTTTCTGTGTTAAATGAAGTAGTCAAAACAAATAGAATGCCATCTGGCTAGCTTACCTGGGTATTTTACCAGGAGGTTTTCAGATGTTCCCTCTGCCAGTTTTCAACCTCTTAAGTCTTATATTACTAATGTACTTTCTTTATCCGATTGTTCTTCCCTGTGTAGGAATTATCTTATTCCTTGAACTGAATTAGAATTTAAAAAATCTGACACTTTTTTGCAAAGATTTTCACTGTCTGCTGTTGGAATTATTTACCCTCTAAATTACAAAATCTCTAGTGTTTCTAGCATTCACAATAAATCAGTTATGCAGAGGAATAGGCCTCCATGTTATCTGCGAAGCTGATATTCTCAAGGGACAGGATAACATTGAATAGTCTTAATATGTACCAGTGAGCTCTCATTCTTAGAACAGATTGTGACTGAAAGGAAGGTTTTAGCTGCTTTTCAAGTGCTTGGAAAGATGTCATATGTTTTTCTTTAGATACTTTTTTTCTGCTTCAGTTTCTCAAAGGAAGAACATCCTGCAAAAAGATAAAAACACTTAACATAGCTGGGAAGATAATGAAGTACAGATGCAAATATTTCATTTAAACAAAATATTTATTGCTGATTTGCAACTTTCTAATATTGTTTTTACTTAGTATAAAACAGAAACATTTGTTCACAAGTAATTTTGAGAAGAATTGTGAATATATAGATCACCATGGATTTGTGAAGAAGCATTCATATGACTACCCGGTTATTCTGTTTGTTATTTATTATTTATATTGAATGTGTATATACAACCCTAATCATAGCTCATAGATGTGGTTTTCTGAGCACGATGTAGGCAGATAATAAAGAGAATTCCTTGTGCCAAACAGCTTACAATCTAAATTGACAAGATTTTACTCAACATGCAATCAGGAAATAGAAACACTATCATGGGAATTAACTGACCTGTCACACAATACAAATAGCATAGTTATGAAAGAGTGAACGGTTGGCAGATAGTTCATAGAGTAAAGCATATTCATATAAACAACTTTTCAAATAATTTTGAATAAGGCAGATAATTCGCAGGCACCCTCCCTAAGCTAAATTCATCAGATACTGAGCATTCTAGCTATAGTTGGCAGACACAAATTTAAAAAAGGGGTATCTTTGAGCAGTTAAGAAGACAAGTGGGGCACTTAAACATATTTTTAAAACACCAGAAAATTGGAAATCTGTGGAGAAAAATAAAAAAGAGCAGTGAAGAGTTAATAGCAAATTGCAAAAAGCATCTCAAGTAACAAGGACTCGATCAAATATAGGTGCAAGCTAAAAAAGAACAACAAAAAAATCATTGCCCTACTTCAAAAATAGATTGGTTAGCAAGTAGCAGGGTGGCTAAGTAGTTGCTTTGTCTGTTTTTACAGGGGAGGCAGATGGAGATCTACTACATCTGGGATTGTTTCCCCAGAGGCAGTAACAGGGAAGCTAGAATATGTACAGGCATATAAGATATCTGGTTATAAAATGTCAGATTCCCTTAGAGGAACTGAAACTCAAGATATGCATACAGCTGTGAATTTTAAATTGATGAAGTTTCAAAAGTCTTAAGAAAAATAATTGATCCAGAAACAACTCTAAAGAACTTCTTTAGCGGAGGAAAAAAAACCCCAAACCCAAACAGGCAACAAAGAAGGAACTGCATGCTAGTGGGCAAAACACTTACAAGGTCTTTTGAAGCAATGTTGTGAGAAAATACCAGGATAAACTCAGTTTGATTAGGGACAGGGACATGGATTCAGGCATGGAAGATCATACTTCAGTCATCAGAGGGACTTTCTTCACCATATTTTTTCCATGCATGAAAGTAAGTGGTTATATTTTTAGCTGTGTTTTTTATTAAAACTCTGTTATCAGTTTTTATTTTGAAGACCATAGAAATGAGTCAAAATCTTCAGGGGAAAAAAAAAAAGCAAAAACCTCTCAAGTTTTGTCTTCACATCTACATGGTGACAAGGCTATTACTGTCTTGCAATGGGTAGAGTGCAAAGCAAACACAGAAGGCTGCCCACATTCAGTTAAAATCAAGAGACTATGAGTTTAGAGAGTCTGGGCCAATTACCCTGGGAAAGAAGACATGTTGAGGTAATCACTTAGAAACATCTCCCATTATAAGAAGAAATGGTACTTAATGGGAGGGAAATATTGAACTAACTCTACCTGTAGAAGCCAGTTAAAGAGGAATATTGGAAACAGCTGGGTTTATTTCCAAAGATGGAGACTTGTGTAACATGCCTTGGAAGTATTTATTCTTCTTGTTGTTGTTCCTTGCATTATTGGCCTTATGGGATCACCAAAAAGGCAAATCAACATTTGGAGCATTAGGACACTAATTTCATATTTTGCGTAGACCACAAAAAAAAAGAAAGGAAAAAAGCGCCTATATTCATATATCAAATGCCCTGTGGCAGATTATTTTTTAAATGGACTATAATAAAAAAATATTGAGTCTTAATTGTAATAAAAAGCACAACAGTCAAGTAAAGGAAGATTTCCTCAAAACAAGTAGTAGGCCTTTCATATATATAAAATGGAGCAGTGTGGAGAACTCAGCAGTTGCCTTGTTTTCTGGAGGAAAAAGTTACTTAGATTTCTTGCACTGTGTCTCTTACAGGGTGAATCACGTCTGTGAGGGTTGCTTGAAGCCTCCCAGTGGTGACCTCTCCTCATAATCTGATACAAAGTGTCATCCAGCTTTAATATTATTGTTCCCGTTGGCCAGAAATAGTTCCCAGTTCTTGGGATTTCCCTAACTGATTTTGGGTTGCAGGCATTCCTAAGAGATTTGCTTGCATGCAACATTGTGCACAGATCTATTCCTTTCAGTGACAAACTCACATCACACTAAATCTATTCTCAATGACAGATGTTTTAAAAAAACAAACCCATCTAAATTTATTTTGGTAGAGCCAAATTTAATGTTCTGAATAAACTGAAATGATAAAATGAAATTCTGATTCACACTCAGTATGTCTTCTTCCTACTCTACATATTCTTACTTTACTTAGGATAGGATCCCACCTCTACCTGTTTTTATAAGTTGGTCTATGCAGCTTTTCAGTGGAAATGGAGCAAGCAGTAGCCTCTCCTTTCCGTGAGGTTCCTCTGGGTTTACAGACAGTTATCTCCTTGTAAGGTCTTCTAGGTTAAATGGTCTTCCTGTTGCTCATACCACTTTACAGTTGTTTTGATATTCTTCAACTCCTAAGAAATACTAATTGTACAACAATTCTGTAATTTCATAACTTCTAGTGTGCTTTCAGGGTTTGACAGAGATGAAGTGTGACACTTCGACAGTACAGATCACAGGGCATTTAAAATTTTCCATCTCTCCCACCTATACCATCTTCTAGAGCACAGCATTTGATAGGGAGCTGGAGTCAAGAATGGTGGGTTGCACAGTGGAAGACTTAACTTAAATGTTTTATAAAGATGTTTACAATTATGGGTTAAATGTTGCTGTTTCTGATAAGAACAGTTCTTTCAAAGACAGATCCAAGGTATACTTTCACATAAAGTGTTCAAAACCATATACAATTATCTCTCCACCATTACATCTCTCTGTAGGAGGTTGATGGTTAGCATTCACTGAAATATCTTTTTTTTTTTTTTAAAAAAGTAATTCATGAGCCTACTGAACATAAATGTATTTGTTCTGAAGAATGTTATAGTATTCACAGGGGTTCTTAAACATTTTCATCTTAACAGCGAATACGGTACATGGCCATTGTAGACCACCTTTTGATTTAAGATTGAATAACATCTCTATGGCAACTAAAACAACTGCTTAAATAGAAAAATAATATTGTGTGAACATAATATTCTTAGTTCTTTACAACAGGACTTAATGGTTAGATATGAAGAGAAAATCGCTGATTTTTTTTTTTCCAGTCCTGATAGGTATTTTGAGATTTCTGAATGTATTTTGGAGACTCCTGTTCTAGATTACAGTGAGTTTGTCTTGAAAAGGGCTAAAAGATAGACAAAAGATAATGAAATACGAACATGTTGGATATTGCTAATGTGCGATCATACGTGGATGTTCTTTTTCAAGATAATTAATATGGTGTCTGAATGACCCCCAAATCCTGCCAGCCTGGGTCTCTTTTTTTGTGAGCGGAGTTACTGAAGGGGTTGTGTATACTCACAATTCCTCTACCATTGGCCCAGTGTTCCCAGTTTCAGTAGTGGATTCTTCCAACTGTGTCATCTGTTCTGCTGCTACAGATTCAGACAAACTCAGAATTTCTGGGAAAAAAGAAGTGTGTCCTGTTTTCAGCGTCTCTTTCTTTCTGTAGGAGAGGACATCATCAAACCTTTCAAAAACACTTAGTGATGCTTTAGAGTTCAGATTTCTTCTGAGCAAGAAGTCTGTGGTAGGTAAAGCACCAGAGAAGGGCTATATTCATGTTTTCATGGGATGATTAATTCAAACTCTGAAATTTTCCTGTCCTGAATTATAAAAGAACTTATTGAGCATAAAACTGTAAACAAGGTATGATGCAATTCTTAATGGTATTAAGTAGTACTGCTCTTCTCCAAAAGCTGAAATTAAAATACAGCAAGAAGGTTTTCTTCAATGATGTTAAATGTTCTTGTTTTCCTTTCTGCACAGGAACAACAAATTAAGTACCGTAGGATTTCCCCCATTTGCATCATGTTCTACAGGAGGGGGATATTCGAATTGTAAGAGCTGATGCTATAAAAATGTTTATACGTAAGTGTGCCTCGATTTTAATGTTTCTGTCATTTGTAGTATTGTTTTTCTATTAAGAAAGTACACTTACAAACCCTGATGTTTTCTAGTGTAATGATTGTATTTAAGATACGGGTTTGTACAGTTTATAGAGGAGAACTCACTAGTAGCGCTTTTTGTTTTGCGCCACGCACAGGTGGGCTGGCAAAGCCAAAGGTGTGGGAGTCCTACTAGCAGTTTGTTTAAATTTGGGAAACGAAGAGTAAACCCCTGACGACCAGAAACTGAAGGGGAGCAAGAAAAGCAGAAGGCGCGGCGCTTCAGCTGGGTTTGGGTTGGTTTTTGGTTTTGTTTTTTTGTTTTTTTTTTTTTGTTTTTTTTTTTTTTTTCGCAAAGCTGTTGCTTCTGGGACATGGCTGTGCTGCTTCTGGCACGAGAAGTCCCAGAGGAATCGGAAAATCCTGAGGTAACCGCGATCGGCCGCCTCTGGCTTTGCCCAGCGAAAACAAGCAGGCTGTGCCGGGGGAGGCTCCGTCCGCCAGCAGCCGGCTCCTTTCCCCCTCGCCGAGAGGCTGCCGGCCCCGCTCTTGGGGCGGCCGTGCCTCCCCCTCGCCCCGGGCTGTCCCCTCAGCGGCGGGGCCGGCGGGGCGGCAGCTCCCCGGCGACGGAGCGGGCGGCCCCCCGGGGGCAGCGCTCGCAACTCCGGGCGGTTCGAGCCCTCGGCGCGGCCACCCGGGCGCTGCGCCCGAACTCCCGGGCGGGGGCGGCGGCGGCGGGGAGCGAGCCGGGGCCGCCCGCGGGGAGCCAGGCCCTCAGCCCGCCCGCCCGTCGCAGCCGGGCAAGAGACGCGGCCGCAGGTGCCACCGGCCTGCCCGCCCCCGGCGCGAGCTCCGCCCCCGCGGGCGACCCCCGGCCCGCGCGGGCCCCACCTGAGCCCGCTGAGGCGGGGCGGGGGCGGCGGCGGCGGGGAGGGCCGCCGGGGCCGGGCGGACGCATGCGCCGGGACGGCGGCAGCGGGCGAGCCGCCGGGGTCCGGCGGAGTTGGGACGCGCTCGCCTCGGTCCGGCCGGAGCGGGGCCCGCCGCCCCTCCTTTGCCTCTCGCCGGCAGCTGAGGTAAGGGGCGGGCGGTGCCGCGGGGCTCGGCAGGTGCCGGCGGGGGAACCTTGCTCAATGTCACGGCGCGGCGGAGGACGGGGGGGGAGTCGGGGCGCCGGGGATGCCCAGCCCGGCCGCGGGGCGCGGCCAGAGCCGCAGCCCCCGGTGGAGCTCGCCCGCTCCGCGCCGCCGGGCAAACTTTGCCGGGGCGAGCGGCGGGGAGCGCGAGCCGCAGGTGGCGGGCGGAGCCGCAGGTAGCGGGCGGCGGCGCGGGCTTCCCCGGGGTTCCCGCCTGCCCGGGCGGAGGGGCTTTATCGGCATCTCTGGCAGCTGCGGGTGTTTCCAGAGAAGAAGGCGCGCCTCTAAATAGGTCAGGGTCTTCAGCAGTGCGCGAGATTTGCGTAACAGTTTTTCTTACCTCGGAGAGGTACGAGGCTTCTCTTCCTGGGCTTCAAGGCTAGACGGAGCTCTGGTTTCCTTGCATACTGAATGACTTTTTGGAAAAAAAAGAAAAAAAAAAATTTGTTGCATGAGGATAGCGCAGCTGTCTTGTTTTATACATCACAATGACTTTGGGAAAGGTAAATTTCTTCAGCAAAGGAGGAATTAACCTACATGAAGGAGTCATCCTTGATGAGCTAATTACCCGTGATAAGTGTGAGTGCTTGGCTTCGCAAGCTTCTTCATCACAAGCCCCTGGATGGTGGTGGCATGCTTAAAATGTTAAAGTCCCGGTGACACTATGTTTCAAAGCATGTGAAGGAGAGGTAGGTGCAAGGTTGCGTTTTCTGTGGGTGCAGACAGGAAATTTCCTTGTTTCAGAGGAACTGTCAGAATATTCACGCATACGTGAATGCTCATGTTTGTTTTCTGTTGATTTTTGACTCCTGAACAAACTAGGGAACTCTCTTCATGGGTTTTAAATCTTCTGGGCACTAGGTCTTCATTGTTTAAGCTTGAATGGAAAAGTTAGACAAGTGTGGCACTGCGAGTACTCAAAAGTTCAAATAAATCTTCAAACTGAATGTTTAACTGCAGCTAACTACTGCTTACAGGAGGAGGGAGATGATAGTTTTATTTCCCATCCTCTTTGCTGCTACTTCAGTGGTGTGTTTCGCAAAGAATAAAAATGAGGTGCAAAACAAATCCTCTATTACTGTCAAGAACCTACAAGCTTTCTTGTACGGATGAAATGTAATAGGAAACAGTAGTGTAAAAACCTTGAGTTGATGGGGATGTGTCTGTGTGACTGCAGTAGATGTAGGTGAAGCACTGTGACTGCAGGTCCAGAATGAGAGGTAATGGTAGGACACTGGTGAGCCGCCCAGGCTGGTGAGTGCAGGGAGGACGTGCTTTTTGAAGCTTCTGCCTCTCACGGCAGCACTGTACTCACCAGTGGATGCAGCCGCCCACTGCCCTGTTACTTCAGTTCTGAAAAGGAGAAAAAGGTGTCTCTTTGCACAGTCCAGAGCTGATGCTAGATGGGTTTGAATGGGTTATGCTACTTCTCCTTTTCCAAATAAGTAATCTTGCTACTCCTTCTAACTTGCCAGTAGACTGCTTAGAGGGAGGGACGAGTTTTTTTGTCTTGCTTCTTTTTGGTTGCTAAGGTGTTCCTCCATGTCTGCAAACTTTTTTCTGGTGTTTGGTCTCACCACATGGGTTTTCTGTACCTCACACCTCTCCCAGGGAGCGGGGATTGATGTGACTGTGTGAACCCTGAAGGCAGAAGAGAAATTGGGAGTTGTGAAATTGGTTACGTTACTAACTTTTTTCTGTTGTTTGGTTAAATAATCCATAAGGTACTGAGAAATTAGGAGGGAAACAATTCTCTTACATGGTATCTTCACTAAGTTACTGAGTTCCTGGTTCCCCCCCCCCCGCGATGAATAATATAATGGATGCTTGGTTAAACTTAGAAGTATTAACAAAAACTAGCTGGTATCAAGAGATTGTGCCATCTTGCCTCTTTCTGCACTAACTGGAGCTGTCCGTCGCCCCCGTGCTCTGTCTGCACTGCGTGCTCCCTCACCAGGGCTGAATGTACTCACATCAGCATCAATCTCTCTTAACCACCTGCTCCCAACTGTCTGCATCTCCCCCCCCCCCCCCCCCTTTTTGGATTTCTTCAGCTAAGTTTTAATTGAGAGGATATCTTCCTACTTGAGTACAGTTGCTTAGGGTTAAGGTGGTGTAAAAGCAGGAAAAAAGCCTTGTGGAAGATAATCTTTTGAGGGAGTGTAGGCTTGTTAGTTAATTAGCTCTGCAAGTCCTAGGATTTCAAACAGCAATGACGATTGCTGCATAAAACAGATGCTTAACTGTCATTGCAGTCTTTGCTCTTCAGGTTATCACAAGGGACTGTGGTTTGAGAATATTTGCTCTAAGAGTTTGAGATTTTTTGAAGTGAGGCATTAGTGTTATTTTAAAAATGAACATATGGTACAGCTGTGGTAGTCTCAGATCCTGAAGCATTCGTCAGGCTGTGGTGGGATATAACAGAGTATAGAACTGGAGTACAAGGTTCTCTCTAGTATACTGAAATATGCTGCAAAGCTTAAGTCATCTGTAGTTAATGGGAAGAAAAGATGACTTTGCAGTCTGAGTAGCTTGCTTTCTGAAATTCTGCTATCACTTCGTTATATGCTTTAAAACCATTGAAATTCCTTGAATGTCAACTTGTAGCAGATATGTATTTTAGTCCTGTAACTTTTGTATTTCATTCAGAAAATTGTAGTACTTAATGTATGTCACCCATCAAGATACAAGCATGAACATCTTCTCCGATGTGATCCTATATTGTCTTTGATGTGGCAAAGGTAGAGGCAGATGTTAAATGCCATAACATCCTGGTTAACAAAGGGGAAAATTACCCAAATCCATAGACTGCACTTGCATCTTTTATCCTCAAGCTGATGAATGCACAGAGAGTTGAAGAAATTACAGGAACTTCGCTCTTCTGGGTGACGGTAGTATCCCTCTAGCTGCATAGGTTGATATATTTTCACTGGATGCTCTGCTTGCCTAACTTTACAGATGCAGTTCAAATCTTGGTCGAAGGACTATTTTCTGTTGTTATTTTGCCCACAGGTGCAAAATGTACAGGTTCTTTTCAAAGGTAAAATTTCTTTTTACTGCACCTTCACAGAGCATGCATAATCTTACTATAGGAAGTTTATGATTTTCATTATTTAATGAATGACAATGTTTTTAAAACAAAGCATCTAAAATATTTTAAAAATTTGTGTCCTAAGGATTTAAAAAAAAGTTTTTCATAAAACTAATCTGTTTTGTGATTTTACATAATGTAGAGATAAAACTGGGGAATTACAACAAAAATCATATCTCCACAGTGCAGTCATTTGACATCATTCTACGTTGTTGGAGAAAGTGCTGCAAAACAGTAGCTAGTATTCCAATACAGTTACATTCAGTGGAAGCATATATTATTAAGTAAGCATTGCTTAATTTATGGCATCAATAGTATGTTGGTAAAAATAACAAAGTACTTGGTAATTTGTTTTGGTATAATGTGGCTTTTAGCAACAGGAGGCCAGGGTCTTGCTCTGCCAAAAAGAAAGCCTTTTTTTCTTATGCCCTGCAATACATCACACTTCATGAAGTTGCGGTAATATTTCCAAGAGTGATGAATCATGCCCATTAACTTTTGCAATTTTACTGTGTTTCCTTTCTAGATCAGTGTTCTCATGAGATCGTCTGCAATAATTCTTTTGAATTTCTCAAATGTAAAGCTTAGAATCTTAACATGTACGTTGTACATTTTGCATGCAACTGTGATTTTTCTTATGCATTAGCTAAAGCTGACATTGGTTTCTATAAACATATTAATTGACATGTTAAAAATTCATTAGAGAACCTGAGCTGCCTAAGGCTTGTAAAAATAGAAGCCTTGTAAACCAATCTAACTGTATCAGTGCAGTCCCAGTCCTTTGCTTATCAATATTGGTAGCTTACCAATTTGCTGCTATTGAACTGCCAGAGGAATCTTGTAATGACAGGTGGTGCTAATACACGTCTAGGCACGTTAGAACTGTGCTGTTTACATCATTGATGACTATTTGGATATGAGCAAGTTAGGCTGTTATGAAAACATTGCTAATACTTCATTCCTCAGTGAAATTACCCAGTAACACTTTGTTTATTGACAATACATTTTTTGGTGTTAAACATTTATAATAAGGAATTTAAGGGTGGGTTTAGCTACACATGAGTACAAGTAGAAGCTTTAGATACCTAAAGTCCTTTTCACCTCACTTTATATACCTAAATGCTTTTCAATTACATAGTCTTCTCTGTTTAAGTGTTTCATAGGTTTTAAAATGTTGTGAGTCTGCCTTGAATGCAGACACTGCATAAATAGGTTTCAGTGTACAAATAGGTGAAATGCACTTTATTCTGTGGCAGAATGCAGGATCTGCATAATTATGCATCTTGGTTCACAGTTTTCTAGACCTTTTCCTGGTGATTTTGCTGTGTGACAGAATGATAGGTTGTGGTATTGGTAAAACGCTGTGATTCTGGAATAGACTGGACAGCGTTTCATTACTCTTGGCTTTCTGTCGGCAAACTGTTTGATCCAGACGTGCTAGTGCTGAAAGTATGGAGGACTTGGGGCACACCTGCAACTAAGTCATTCTGCATGTGAAGTAGGGTAATCTTGTCTCCTACAGCCCACTGAATCATACTGAGAGATGTCTCACAAAATCTCCTCTTGCAAACAAAGCTCAGAGCCAGTCCACTCTGTGATAATACGATGACATTCACCCCATTACTTGCATCTGTGCGGCAGGGAAGGCAATCCTTATAAGACTAAGGTAAGTCTTGTGTGTAAAGAAAGACTATGTAACTGCTTACTACAGACACTGAAGAACAATTCTGTACCTGACTGAAATGATAGGGTTAAGGTCAGGAGAGCAAAGTAAAATTAACTGAGGTGAAGCTTGAATTATATTGTGATGTGATGTTAAAACATACTGCCTCTTTTTTTTTTTCTTTTTTTTTTTATGTGCCATGGTATTTTTATGGTTTGTGAGGCTTCTGGTGCATCATGGCAGCCAAAATACTGCCATTCTACAACCCATGTCTTTTCATGCCGAGTGGTTCATAATCGATTTACTTAATGGTGGCCAGTGTAGTGATTCCCAGCAGAGGATGCCACCTACTGAATCTTTACACAGCATTACTAAACTGGTAAGATCTAACTAGTTTATAGCATAAACTCATGTTTATGTTTTGTTCTCTCTGTATATACCTGTGTAGGTACCAGAAAGTTAGTATGTGGTAGGAGATTTTGTTCAACCGTTCATGCTGTTGAGTTTTAATTTGACACTTCTCAGTCCATCCCATTTAAATACAGTAGACTATCAGGTTTCCTTAGTCTTATTACAATTTGATAGAATTTCAAAGATCAATTAGTTTAAGGATCAGTGATGTGACAGGCAATGTTAGTACAAAATGGGAAGGGGGGGGAAGAAAAAGCATAATGTGATTTTTATGTAACCTGGTTTACACTTACAGTGTTTATTTGTATCTATCATAATTTTGAGTTTTAAAAATGCGCTTGTTTTCCTATGCCAGGAAAAAAAATTGAGCAGAGAGACTCATTATCAGGATGTATCCCAGAGAAGATGAGTTTGGGTAAGATATTAAGTGAATGCTCTCAAAGTTCTTACTCTGCCCCGTGCAGCAAGACTTTCAAAGAAGGTATAGGAACCTCCTAATGGGATTTTATAATGGAAATGCTAATAAAAGGTAGCAGAGAAGTACCTAGTCTTTATCTTTTCATGACTGCATATGAAAAAACCCAATAAAATTGCATAATTTTTCTTCTGTTAGCCACCTGCTAATAATTGGATGGTGAATCTTTGACTTGGAATTGCAAATGCATATAAATGCTTAGATGCACTTCATCTTTCTTTTAAAATTATATTATTTAATACGTGTTACTGATTAAGAAAACACCTTATAAATCAGCATCAAAGCTTTATGGAAAAAGATTCTGCCTTTGTCCATTTTTGCAGTCTGTTATCTGCAATGCAGGTGCAGTCTATGCCAAACAGCTGCATATTTGGTAGATTGTGGGGCCTGTGCATAGTCAGTAACGTGTTTGATGCTTAACTTGGTCCCTTGTTAATCAGAGAAACAAGAATAGCCATATTATAGCTATCAAACAGCATTAAGACAACTTAAAAGTTGCAAAGTTAACTATCTGAAAATTAAAAAATGCCAGAAAGTGTTGTCTATACAACCTTAACTGAGCCTGTGGGTATGTATAATCACGAGTCATTTTTGTTTTTTTTCTGTGGGACTCTCACCAGGCCTTATGCACAGGATAGGTAATGCTTGCTTACTGACAGATGACTCTTCCTGGATCTCTTGGTGCATGGCTTGTCACTTCAAGTGACAAGAACGTTATTCTGAGAATGTGGGCTTTTCACTTTTCACTGGTGCTCAGCCTATAGTAGCTGTGTGCTTCACAAACAGTATTAAAAAAAAAATAATCTTTGCAACACTTCTATGACATAAATGAATGGCCGCCTTCTGGCATGGGGGGGAGCTTCAGCACAGAGAGAGGTCTTCAGCAATGTTAGATGCTCAGTTTGAGTCATGGGGACTGGTACGTCAACACTTGGAATGATGTAGTGCGTGTTCACAGCAGAGCTTCTGTTGCCTTGAATGGCAGCATAAGCATTCAGCACTTCTATAAACTAGAGCTTGCAGTTATCAAGTTGGGCTCCCAGAAAAGGCGTGCGCAATTAGTGATTGTGGAAGGACTGATTTAAGCAACTTGCCTAGCATTACTAGCAGCTTTGTGGTAGAGCCCAGGCTACAGATAGATTCTGCACCGCAGCGCTCAAGTACCTTAACCTTGAGAGAATCTTTTTCTCTTGCAGTCTCCTGCTTTTCTTCCAACTTCTCCAGCAAATGAGGTAGTTTTTTTCAGGAGGTAGCTGTTCTTATGACTTAGGTCAATTGTCTTGATTCATCTCCAGCCTGTGAAGAGAGGGAATACATGATCTTGTAATTTAAAGAGCCTAGCCTTTTTTTTTTTTTTTAAAAAAAAGCTAACTGTACAATCCATAAATTCTGTCCTAAGAAATCATGGTAAATCTTGAATTTTTTATCAGTGCTTTTCAGATGTTTAGATCCAGAGCCTGGCTTCTGGAGCTTATGGAATGATTGAAGAAATTAACTTAGTACTGCTGTGTGGATCAGCATTACAGGCTTGACATGCTTTGTCTGAGTTTCAGTGATATTTGCTCAGATATCATCAGATCCCAGTCTAGAGAACTTCAGCACATTCTTCTAGACAGGTGATGTCAGAAGCAGCAGAACCTTATTATAGACAGTTTGGGGCAGCCAAAATAGAGTTATGACCCATAGGTAGTATGAAAAATATGAAGTACTCTAACATATGGGTAGGGGTGTTTGGTGCTATTGCCTTATTCTATATAGTATTAAACTGCTCAAAATTCATATATGTTGTCTGCAAATGTATAAAATAAATTTTGAAGATGGAAATCACTCTTGTCTTAGAAGTATCTGAGACTGCTGTAGCTTCACTGATCTAGGTTTGAATAAGACTAAATCCACTGTACTTGGGACCCCTTCTCTACTGCAGGCAGGTGACAGATGCTCTGGAGCAAGTGGTGTTCCTGAAAGGCTAGACAAGAGCCGCCTCCACAGGCATATTCTTTCTCTTTCAAAGAGGTTTGAGAAAACATTTCAAGTCAAATTCTGCTTTCCTCAGTATGTAGGTTAGTTTCACTAACTCAATAATGCTACAAAAATAGCTTAAGAAACCACACAATGGAGCTTTACAAACTTCAGCAAGTATCAAAGAAAGTTGCACTGATGATCAATAAGAACATATGTTGACAGAACTAATGTCAAAATTTGATGATATTGTCAACTTCATAATTTGGTTATATTGTCAACTGTGTTGCAATGCCGTATGTTAACTCTAACTTTGATGAGTCTAAGTTGTCCCCTTCATAATCACAATTTATCATGTAACTCAAACAGGATGGGGAGGAGAAAGCGAGAGGTAGACAAAATAGGAATGCTGTAATGCTTGTATTTAACTCTTTCAGTGAATTTGCATTAGCCAATATTTCTGCATGTAACTTGGTGGTGTTTTGTTGTTGGAGTTTAAAAGAGCTGGAAAAAACTCTGCCCTTGAAGGAACCCCATGGACCTCTATTATGTGTTATTTGTTGCTCTCGGAAGCTTTTCGCCTTGCTTTCTTAATTATAAATTAGAATATTGATCAAGTATCTGTATCATAGTTTTATAAGAAAGGATTTGAATTTTCTTCTCCATCTGTAAATTGGACATCTAGATCTTGAGCAAGGATAGGAAAACTTCCTTCTTGTTCAGAGGAAGAGATTTATACTAATCTGATTTGGTGAATGTTTGAAAAAAAAAAAAAAAGCACATGCTGGCGTTAAACCCCAGATGACATGACACAGAAGGGCTGCAAAGAGTGTGGCCAACAGGAGTGGGGGGGGTTTGTAATTTCTACATGCAGCACCACGGCCACTTCCTGCGTCATGTGCGGTACGCAGTTGCTCAGAGGTTATTTTAACATGTGGTTGTGATAACTGTGGGAACTGTCATGGGGAGTTAGGAGTCAACAGCATGCAACATGCTGAGTGGAGGGGGCCTTGGCAGATTTGCTTTTGTAGACTACTACCATATAAATGTGTTTGTAGTATTACAATGATGTTTTGTATGGAGTGGCTCTTGTTTTTACAGAGCTGGAGATCGCATTTTGTGTGACACTGCATCAAAATTTTGAATGTTTCTGATTATGTATTTTTGACTATATATATTTTTTTGAATCTGTTCCTGTCACTTATTGTTATGTTGCTACTGTCATGCTCCTTCTTCCATCTTACGAGAACCCTCAAATCCCTTTCACATTAATGACTTGTCGCAAAAAACAGATATATTTTAAAATTACTTATAAGGTTGAAGTAGCTGGCTTTGGACCACAGAAGTATTTTACGTTGTTGAAAAGGATCATTTCAGCTTGCGTTTCTGAATGGGCTAGTTTTCAAAAACAGGCATTAGTGTTTTTTTAAGCATTGTCAGAATCTCTCTAGAATGCATGTTACTAGGATTTGTATTTTATGTTTTTCCAAAAAGCCACAGGCAGAACTTAATGCACTGATCAGAGTACTGCCAAATGCTTCTTAGAGTTAGTAGTATAGCATGAAGATGGAAAACTTCCTCAAGTTTGCTTGGGATCCTTCAGGTTTGAAGGTCGCAGGAGAGTGAGCTGTGGCTTTGTGGGCTGACTGCAGGCAGCCCTGCCTGGCAGCGGCGGCGGCGGCGGCTGCTGCTGCTGCTCCTCCTCCTCCTCCTCCCTGCCACTCCTGATCATCCTCCACACCTGCCTCTTTGTTGTCCCCTCAGCCAGCTTAATGCCTTGGTCTTTGGCCTGTCCTTCAGTAGTTGTATTTCTTGGCTTTTCTAATTTCTTGACCCCTGCACTGGCTTGGTGAGCTTAGTATTTGACCTAGTTGTGTATCTGATCCACATACCCCTTCCTGATTGTAGCCTAGCTCTACAAATTGCAAGAGTGGCCAGTGACTTGCTAGGATACTTGGGATACCCAAATAAAATGTGAATCTTCAGATGGATGCTGCCCATTTTTAATAAAAATGTTTTTGACCCCCTTTTCCAGTCAGTCAAGCCTGAAATATAAATATTTTTTTTAAATTTCACATACTTTTTTTTCCCTGAGTAGAATAAAAGAAGAATGCTCTTTATTTTTAAGGCTTAGTTGTCAAACCTATGTATACACTCAGAGTGGAAAAATATTTGTTCTTCCTTGTTTTAAGGTATTTGGTGGTATTTGGAAACCAAAGTTAAGAAAATGGGGTATAAGAAATCATATAAGCACTTGATTATTCCTTGCAGTTACATGTCATCGAGACTGATGAATATGTATAGTTTAAAATGTATATAGTTAATAATTACTCTGAGATTAATTCTCTTGCATTTGATGAATTGCTTTAGTAGCTACAATTATTAGGTCACTAAAAAGAAGGTGAAGAAGGAATAAAAATAAAACAAATATCCATACCTCTATAAAAGTCCTTTAGAGAAAGAGCTCTTGCAGTTAGAGGATCATCCTTATGTTGTATTTTTATATGGCCTTGGATTAACAGGTTTCTCACCGCCTAATGGATGCTCTATGTCACAGTAATATTATGCATACTTGAAAGCCCTCTTGGGTTTTGAGTTTTATATGTATTTTTCAGTTAACACATCTACATCAGATTTACCTCTAACCCTTCAAAGAAGATCTTTTACCACATAATAGCATTGACTGAGAAATCTGGTATCAGGAAATAGATTGTTTTTTCTCAAGTGAGCCATAACTTATTGGCAAAGGAATCCTGTAAATAGCCTGAAGTGCTCACACTTAAGTTTAACTGCTAGATTCAGGTGCATTTGATTAATGCTTTGCCTTAGTGTGTGTAGAGATTTCTTGGGTTGTGAATTTCTGTCTTCGGATGCATAAGAGTTTGCTCTAATTGGAAAAAAAATTGACTAAATTCAAAGACTGTATACAAGGCTGCACTGCAACACATGTGTGCAAGGCAGAGTTAAGTCTGTTATTAAAAAAAGAAAAAAGGCTGACTCAGGGTTTCATGGGGCTTCCATGCTAGGAAATTAAATATTGATGTCTTTCAGATAGTAATGCCCACCTCTTCGAGGAAAATACCTATCTGCTTGAAATGTCTTTTAATATTTGGCAATATTTTATATAAAATATGGCCAATTTTAGAGCTTTCTGATATGCAACAATGCAAAATTATATGCTTAGCTGACCCTTTAATTAGCTCTCATTCTGTCTCTCATGATTTATAGCTCCATGACTCCTATGTAAAAATGATACATGACTTAATGAAGGGGAAAGCTAGAATGGGTTCACACCTCTCGTTGTTTAATGGTTTCCCCTAGCTAGGTGACTGGTGTGCTGAAGGAGAAGAGAGCAGCCGTAAGCATCTTCTCATTTATTATGGCAAGGGTGTAAGAGTCTGTGTTGCTGTGACTTATAGTTGTTTTCTTCCTTGTCACATATACAATTCATTGGAGCAAGGAGAGAATGTGTCTCTTCTGTAAAGCATAAAAATAGCAGGTAAGAATAGAAATGCAGATGTAATCTTTCTTGCTCAAACTTAGTTTAATGCAGCTGTTTCACGTGTTCAGAATCTAGCTCTAACTTTTTCTGGATAGTAGAGAAATAGTATTCCAGTGTGATTTCATTCCAATAACAGGGTGGAAAACCCTTAGCAGGCCAACTGTTTTTGTTAGCTAAGGAGTTTTGGGGTGGGTTTTTTCAGATGGCCACTTTGACTACTTAAGTACCTTTTGAAGAAAGAGGTAATTGCTGTATTACTTACACCTGAAGTTTCTCTAGTTATGTTTCTGTTAGTTTGAGAGTACTTGTCTTTACAACATCTTTGATATGGTTGTTCTGATATTCTTAACTACAATACTGTAAACTCAAATTAGTTAATTCTACATTCTTAATAGTTTAAGTGGTCTAAGTGTGTCTTCTGGAGTGGAGAGGGGAAAAAATTCCTGGATATCGCAGAAATGAACTGACTTCAGCCTTGTTTAGATCTCCAGAAATCATTTGGTTTCTATTTGGGGCAGCTGCTTTCGGTAATCGCTGGGGGGAGCCATCTGAAATACAGGAGTGGAATGAGAGGTCCTTTTTATTTTGCTGTGCAGCTGCATAGTTTAAGTTCAAGAATTATCACCTTCTGCCACGAGTGCAGTAACATTACAGGTATACCTGTTTCTAGCATCTGTGTGGGACACACACACAAATTTAATCCTGAATCTGTTGTGATCTGTAGGCATTTCCTACATATCCCAGGAAGTGGCCATTACTTATTTAGTCTGTAGTCCTATCTCTGTGGAGCCACAAAGGCTAGAGTCTTTGCTGGCTTACATCTGAGAGTTGTGGTCTGTCCTGAGAGATCTGTAGGTCCATCCTTTCCCCCCCCCCCCCTTGTGATGTTTGGACTTAATGCTATTAATCTTCAAAGAACTGTGGTACCTTTGCAGTTTGTATGATACTGTATACATGAACTACTGTCTTTGTAAGTGAAGACTGTTACCTACTCCCATGATGGGAGATATGTTTCTGACATATTTTGGGGTTCACAGAGGGTAATGTTTTGCTATTGCCAGGTGTTGATTCATTAAGTATTTAAGAATTTGTAGAATTTACAAGTTCTTCCTTCAGATTTCTGTCACTTTCTCATATTCATAAATATTTGTTCAGTGTTTGTGGACTTTACAATCTGTTCTGGAACCAGCAGTCTTTGGGACAGCTGGTGCAGGATTTTTTAGGTGTCTGGGGAAAAAAATAACAACACTCCCCCTCTTCCAAGTGTCCTCCAAGCACTGGCAGTGGGTCTAATTGTGCAAGTGGGCTATGTGGGTCATTGTCGTATTTGTATCTTCGACTTCTGGGCATTGGACTCTTGTAATTCTTTTAAATGTCAGTAGAAGAGAAACTGTGACTTGCCATTTTACAACTGCAGTTTGTGCTTACTCCATTGTAAGTTAACAGTTGCAGAATTAACATTGCAGTTAACAGAAATACAGTATTCAAGGAGCTATGCAACCTTCTGAGGTTGTGGCAGAGCTTGAGAAATTAGTGAAAAGCAAAGGTTACTACTGCTCTCGGGAAGGTAGATCAGCCCTCTTAAACTCTGTATTTGGTGATGTGTTAGCTTGTAATTCCAGAAGTGAATTATAGAAGGTTTCTCAGCACTTTTGAGATTGTTGCAACTTCTGGGAAATCTTAAACAAGCTGTGATTTCTGCTAGACCTTTCAAGGAGGCTCTTTTGCAATATGTAATAGGGATCTTGCTCAAAGTACAAGGAACACCAAAAGAGCCATTTCCAGATTACAGTAAGGAGTATACGTGTCATTCACTGAATAATCCTGGAAGTACTTGCTGCCAGAATGGCAAATTTCATAGTGCAATCCCCCTCATGCCCTATGTGCTGCCATATAACATGATCTGCCTCACTCCTCTCAAATCTGGATGGAGGCTGTTTAAAGGTCTGTGTGTCAGGCTTGTGTCTCAGTTGTAGAACAGAATTTTGGCCATGGTGGTGGTTCCAGATTCTCTACATGTGTGCTAGCTTGCTCATTGCTACGAGGTAGGCTGAGGTCACCTACTGAGAGCGGCTCTGCATGTGAATGAGGATACCCTAAGAACATGGACTTTCTCTTTCTAGTTTAGGTCATCAATTAGGAAAGAGTTTAGCTAATATGAAATATAAGCACCTGTGCTGAGGTACTGTAAGTAAAGATGTTTAGATTTGTGTAAATTAATAGTTACAGATGCTATTAAAATCATCCAGCATCTTAATATTTCTTTGGGAATGTTTTATCCAATTATGAGTAGGCTCATCCTGGCTTAACCTGGGATATGATCAGTTATATTTGACAAGGTGATATGTTTTGTAGGGAATTGGAATTTTAATTACACATTTTTCTAGGTAAGAAATATATATGCTGGTGTACATGTGAATATAGTAGGGTACCACTGATAATATCTTTATGTACAAAGGTGTTTGCATACTTGCTGTCACCGTGAGGTTACTACTGAACTATTAATATGTTCTTGTTTCCAACTCCAGTGTTTTTTGAGGTATGGATACATTGATGGACCTGGCTCCAATCATGCAAATATATTTGCATTTGTGGTTCCCTCCTTTTCTAGGGAGATTGTTGTATGCTCACTGATCCACCTGTGCAGAAGCGTTTGTGAGATCAGAACCTAAGCGTATTACTGTTAAATGTAATTAGATGTTAGATTTGCACTGCAGTGCCGTTTCTTCCAAGTGTCACCCAAGATTAACTGAAGAACAGGAATGATTGAGGACACTTTAACTGCTGAATCCTAGGAAAACTGTTCTGAACAGGTGGACTTTTTAAATTGAGAACTGGGGACTGTAGGCCATTACCATGTGTAACTCCTTGCTGAACAAGGAGTTTTAAAATGTTCCTCCTTGCTCAGTGTACTTTTAAAGAATAAATATTTTTTCCTGTGAAATAATTTGATCAAAAAGTAGTATCTAAGTATTAGTGTATTGATTATTTGCTGCTAATTTTTTATATATCTGAGTGGTGGCGTTTGCTGATAAATCTTTCCTCTTTGTCCATATAAGAGATTTGGAATGAGTATCTGAAAGGTGGGGTCACGATGATCAAATCGAATATTTCTGAACTTGAATGAAATATTCTATTAAAACGGCAAACCGTGGATGCCATACTGCCACTGTTTAGGCTTGCTATGTTTTAGAAACCTTGGGATTAGTGTTTATCTGTCCCATAAAGGACACAAATCATTTAGATTAGAAGTAATCTGATTGTATTGAAGTACAAATTATAGCACAAAGGCCATTCAAGTGGGTTAAGTGACCAGGGTTGGTAAACACCATATGACTGCTGATTGGTCGATGAAAGAGTATTAACTGAAAGATAATGATGGATTTTAATCCAAATCTCTAAAGGGCAACAGCTGTACTTCCCAAATGACTTCATTCTCCGACAGAGTTTTAGGACACCAATTTATTTGTTCCCAACTATTCCTCTTGCACAAGAATTAATCTGAAATATAATTCATTATTCCTATATAGAATATAGCTATTCCATGCAGCTTTCTTTGATTAGATTTCTATTTTACTTTCAGTAAATGAGTTCACTATGATTTTTATGCACATTGGAAAAATTGCAGTGTTTTTCTTTCAGTGTTCTGCAGTATGCGAGGGTAAATTGTTAGTGCGATTTGGTTTAGGAAAATCAGCTGATGTTCTTCCTTGTTCATGTCTTTTATTCACAGAGTATGAAGTCTAGTGAAGTATTTAAAAAATAAAAGGGGGGGGGGGCAAACTGAATAATTGGTATTCCATATGAACTTGTTTCCAGAATGCTTACTGATTTTAATCCCTAGAATAGCAAGTAAATGCTTATCACTGATAATAAATTACATGAATTTGTGTAGTGTGCTTTATTTCAGAGGGTCTGTATGTATTTAAAAATGGGAATTGCATCACATAACAATGAATTTATGATATCCTGAGAGTGAGAAGTGGCAGCTCTTTAGCAGTACAATGTAGCAATGTTTAGGATGTGAAATGAAAAATTTAGGCAGGCTGTATTTATTAATGACCTCAGTGTTGGGGCTATACTACTTTTTTTGTGGTGTGTGGTTGTTGCAATAAGAACTTTGCAAGGTTCCAGGTTTTCTCTTAAAGTTTCCCCCCCAAATTTGTGCTTACTCTGAAATATGCATGTTCATTAAAGGAAACAGATGAATTGACTGCAAAAAGAAAGTAATTTAACTTTGTGGTTCCCTGGTCCATCTATTTGGCTTGGGAAGATCAACAAGAGAACAGATGAAGTGGTCCTAAATTATTGTTTACAGTCCAAGCAGTCAGACACAGGAAAAAGAGTTAAGGTCCTTTAAAATGATACTGTTTTATCTATCTTCATATCTAGAAAACATGCATGATTAAACCATTCCTCTATTGTTATTCAGGATTTATTCAGATAATCTAGATAAGATATTCCCTCAGGGCAGAAGCAGGCATTAGATCAGCCTGTGTACTGTACCTACAGATTGTTTTGAGAGCAAAAATGGAGTCACTAGTACCTAAGTCATGTTTTGTCCTTTTGATGTAGCTGCACCTATTGCTATAGCAAGTGTAAGTAGGTATGGATCTTGTCCTTTGGATTTACAGTATAATTCAAAATGAAGTTAGGAAAACTTTACCTGGGACAGAAGTTATTTGTGAATACCTTTGCAGAACTGGGACAACATTTTTCAGTGCATGTTGAAAGGAGACCTTGAATGCAGCTATGTTAGAGCAGTCTGAAATGCCTTTAGGAAATCATGACAAAAAACTTGTGACCTACCTCTACTTGGTTTTGGAACCTGTGAATTCTCTTTTTTTTTTTAAATAAATGTAATAGATACTGCTTAGTTATTGAAATGGAAGAATTTTCTCACCGAGAAGCTGGATAAAACAGAGTTCCAATAAATGGTAACTATACTGCATGTGCTATCTTGAGAGTTAAAGCTATTTGAGTAATGGCTTGTGCATTTGGGTAACAGGATGTCTGTTTTACTGCCACTTCATGGAAAGGGTAAAGCAAGAGAATCTGACTAGGTGCCCATATATGGTTTATATACGTGTGTGTATATGCTTGGCCCAGCGGTAGCAATGGAATATAATGGTGTTGCGTGTCATGCTTGCTCAAGGAGTTGTGCAAGAACTTTGGTCTGCCCAAAGTTAGGCAAGGATAGGAGATAGGATAGAGTAACCTGTTAAATTTTGTTTCTTGTGTTGCCAGACTAAAGGTGTCTTACAGCTTCTGACATTTTGAATGTGGTTAATCCGTAGGGGATTAGCTGTATTAATTTTTGGTCATTGCAGTTTATGAAGCTGGGCAAACCCAAAGGTGGACATGAGATTGCTCCCCTTTTTTGTATGCTCCAGTTACCTCTGGGAATTTTTGCAGTGTGAGAAATGTAAGGCTGGGCCACAAGTACGCAATGAGAAACTCAATGAAATGAGAATGGTGACTGTCCCATGACTTTCTCTTGAGAATTTGTCATGTTCCAATGTGAACTTTGAATATCTTTAGAGGTCAAAAGCTCCAGGTTGATCAATACCAGGATACTGTTGTACTGTGGCTGAAGGTTCTGCTATAGCATCTGTAGTTGCCCTCAGTTACAGAGTTAGCCGTTAAGATGCTTCTTTTTCCCTATTGCCTATTTTTTGCTTTCTTTGGGTTTTTTTGTTTAATTTTTAGAAGAGATTTTTCATATATTAAAGGAGTGTGAGGATTAGGATACAGCCCCACTTCCTGAAAAATATTTGTTGATCATCTCTAGCACAGCTACAGCTGCCACCTGAGCCATGCCCCAGTTCAAAATGTGAGCAGGATTGAGGAGACTTTTGCAGTTCAGCCTAGTTCATGAACGGTCTCTGAATTAAAGACCTTGTTGTTTAAAAGCATTTGGAAACCAAAGCTGTTACCTCACTTAACTTCTCAATGTCAATTTTGATTCCTGCTCCAAATTTGGGGAAAAGTCTTTAAATGATAAACAAAAAACCCTTTGAATGTTCTTAAGTTTCCGATTTTTCATTTGTGATGCTTGTTTGACAGTGCTGAAACAGGTGCTCATGATGCTATTTAATGACTACGCAATTTCTGAAAATAACATTTTGACTACATTGATTATTGTCTAGAGAAGACTTTGGCTGCAAAACAGGATTTTCCAAGGCGAAGTAGAAAATGTAATTGGAAAATTTGCAGCCATATGTATTTGGAATTTTTTTCTGGAAACTAAGTCCTTAATATCCATTCCTTTACGAGGATGTCTTGTGGGGTCTCTGAACTCTAGTTGTTTTCACATGTGGTTTCCTGTGGCAGATGATGGTGTTTCTGCTGACAGTTGAACTGGGCTTTCTTTGTTCATATCTTGGCTAAGGACTGATAAATACTTAGAAACAATAAAGTGGCATTTAATTGACCGTTTGGGTTACTGATGAATTGGCCATTTAGCATAAGCTGAATGAATTACAATAGCTGAGAACTCTCACTGATACTTGCCAGTTAATTGCTATACCTAATGAAACATAATTAAACAAATAAAAAAGATTTGTATATTGTTTATAAGTATTTTGTTAAATGAACTAGTGATGCCTAACCTTCCTGCTTTTTAGGGATAAGGAAGTATTAACGTTGCAATTGCAAAACTGATGAAGCCCCATCTGGAGTTCAGGGAACCGATTTGATTACCGCTAGTGATAAGTTCAGACTGAGGCGGGTGCAGAGAAATGTTCTGGTCAGGGAAAAGAAGATCCTGGTTTTTTTATGGGGAGACTTCATTATTCTTGGAAAATAAAGGCTAAGGGAAGGGGGAGGTTGTGGGAACATGGGGGAAGTGGAGACACCTGCCTTCTGATGCATTTATGGACTGAACAGGCCAGGGGAAGAGAAACTTGAAACCAACACCTAGTGTTGGCCTGGAACAAAAGTGGCTGGAGATCACCCTGGAAAACCTTGTATGGCCAAATACAGGTCTGATTGTCAGAGCTTTGTCCTGGCTGAGGTAGATGAGGACTGAAATTGAAGGTTTGTTTTTGTTATTGTGGGTTTTTTTTTTTTGGGGGGGGGGGAGGTGGGGGCAGGGGTTGAGTCCTGTGTTTCTTACAGTGATAAAGGATAGCAGCAGTACAGGACTTTATCAAGTGTATGGCTGAGAGAACATCAACGCTCCTGCCTAGCTGCCAGAAATACTGTCAGCTCTGAACATTCAAAAATCTTGTCAGCTCCTAGAAAAAAATGGAAATTGGTTTCTCTTTAATTCCCTTCTAGTTTTTGAGCCTCTAGGGTTCATATTTTCAGTCATCTCTGCAAGGATTAGAGGGATATTTAAAAAGCTAGAGTTCCTAGGGATTTTTATGACTGCATGAGCCAGGCTTAAGAAAAATGCCTAATACTGCAAGATACAATTCTGAGAGCTAGCAGCCCTGAACTGATGAGTGGAGTGTCATAAGCAAAAGAGACATCAGATTGACAAATTAGTTTTTCTTAAGTGAACCTTTCCAAATGTTTGATGTTTCAAAATGTCATGTTTGTGATGTCAGCACAGGAGGCATATTCAATCCACTGGATCTTTTAAGGCAATAAGTGTATTTTAAACTGTCTTTTAACAGAAATTGTTTTCACTTATCAGCTATACAGCAAAGTATAACTAGGTCAACTAGGTAAGCTAGCGTGAGAGAGCAAGGCCTTCATTAATCGGGGGATCCGTTAGAGGAATTGTTTATCACAAGGATGTTTCGTATTATGAAGTCAACTGTCTATACATTGCAAAAAGAGTATTTTTTTTAAATGTCTTAATTAAGAAAATGTTTAGGAAGTTGAAAAACCACCAAATGTCTCCCAAGGAATGTGACAGCTCAGACAAGGGAGCAAGATCTACTGAAATAAGGTATAGAAGTCTGCTTTACTGCAATCTTAAAGTTGCAAAGGGCTTTGAAAAGTGAATGACTGGAGAGAAATATCTCAAGAGTAGAATGGGCTTCTGAAGGATAACTTCAGCTGTAAATGCTAAAGTAAAAGCTGCTTGTTGTGTGCCTCAGCATTTTCAAGTGCAAAAAATATATATTCTGTTCACACTTCCATCTTTCTGGGGGTTATATTTATTCAGAGGAGATTAATGGCCAATTTTCAGTGTGACTGCCTTAATCGGAAGTTTATCCCTTCGCAAAATGACGTTTTTACTTTTTATGGTAGCAGTATGCATGAATTTCTGTGAAGACTTCAGATTCATAGTTGTAAAATGAAAGGTGGAAAAATGTTTATATCCCTAAGGAGATGCCAGAATTCTATTCTGTGCAAGGTGACAGTATAAGACTAACTGTGAATTGTATAATTTTATTTGTCAGATCTTTTTGTGTTAAATAACTTTATTATGGTATTGAGTTTTAATTACATTTATGATTACATGGACATGTAATAAAGCCATGTGTTCTTCAGGTAGCAGCAGTAGGATGCATAGATTGGTATTTGTGGTCTCTGCAGTAGAGGAAGCAGCCTAGGATGGGTTAAAGCAACTGACAGTTGTACTAAGTCATTTAAAGAAGAGTAAGGAAACTTTTTGTTAAGGCGCATGGAGAAACTACCTTGTACCCCTCATTGCCTCTGGTTCCTTGTGCGGGGGGAGAGGAATGACAAATCCTTCTCTTTGCATATACTTTTCCAGACTTTCTTTAGATGGCCCCTGCTTTTTCTTAAGAGCTAAGCTGTCATTTGGAGGTGACTGGTGCATTCTGTTCTTCTGCCCCACATGGTATGAATGCTGGAGGAGGTGATGCATTTGTGCTGGCTGGAGGCATCTTCCTTCAGCATCTGCTGCTGGGCTTCCAGGAAGGATCTCTGCTGATGCAGCTGTGTTGGCATGGGCTGTAGCACCAAGGGCTCTAACAGTGTTGGGCCTCCCCAGAGACCTTTGCAATCCCTATCTCATTACTGTGCAGTACTGACCTTCATGATCTCTCTCCTTTGTGTCCTGTTTTTCTGATGTTAATGATTTAAAGGCAATTTGGCAGTGTTCTGAAATTCTACTTCTTAAGCAATGCTTTTTTTTTTTCATCTGTGCAGACAGTGATGTAACCTTTATGCTTGTGCAAGAGCTAATTCCCTGCCTCAGTGAAAAGTTTTTGTGTACCTAGTAATTTAGAAATGTTCAGAAAAATGCACCAGTGGATGTGTTTTTTCTATTTTCTCTGCTTGCTTTGGATCTTTATCAATGTACAAAAAGAGACGTAATTAGATGATTTAATAAGAATTTGTAGAATTATTTTATGTAGTTTGAGTGCTTAATGGCCCCAGACTGGGGAAACGGCTGTATTCTGTTAACCATCTATAAATGGATATGACAGATGAAGTGAGTAAGAGGAAGTTTACACTGTTTGTAAGGCAGGGAGAAGATGTCACACTAGTTCTGCTTTTTAATTGACTTTTCTTTCCTCTATATGTATATAGTATGACAGCACATGAGCAGGGGGATAAGAAGAATCTGTGGAGATACGAGGGTAGGAAGAGAGTTGGGGCTGGGCAAGAAACCATAAGATGGAGAACAGCTGTCAAAATGATGGCAGTAGAGAGATGCAAGGAAAGGAGGCAGAAAAACCACCCTGCCAGCAAGAAAGAAAACTTCTAAAATTTCTTCAGGCCAAAGAAATCTGTAAGTTCTGCAGAATTTCATCATGCTTCTTGGTCTCAGGTTCCCTCTGAGCTTGTGGGCTGTATGTGCCTTTTGCCACTGATCACAGAATCCTTTGCTGCTCTCAGGGCATTAGAGGTGGCCCCAGCAGCACATTGTAATTTGTTCTTGATTTACTGCATGTCTGTTACAGTGCAACTTACCCTTATTTTATTGGGCATTTAGAGACCTATAGCCTCCTGACCTGTCTGATCTAAAATAAACTTAAACTAACCTCGTAGGTCTCAAGAAGTCTTATAAACTTGACAGCAGATGGCACATGCTTTTTGTTTAACCCGACATATACTATCTTCGTGGGTGGTAACTGCCTTAGGACAAAATCAGCATCCCACCAGTCACCATCTGGGATGGCAGATGATATGTGGGACTGTCATGAATAAGCATTCTGATGTTTGTAAATGTCCGAAGGAAGACACTGCTTGTTAGTGCAGCAGTTTGTATGCAGTCAACACTGCAAGAAGCTCACTTTTTGCAGTAATCAGCAACAGCTGAATTGTGTGCTGTGGGTCCATCTCTGTAATACGGGAGGGTGTAAGGTGATTCTTCCATAGTTGTTCATTTTGATGGTGAACTTGAATGGCCCTTATTTTGACAGATCTTTAATCTCTGTTGGTGCTTTTGTGCTAAAAAAAATTCTTCTGTTTCTTAGGTACTGTGTTAGAGGTGATGTTTAGATGCCTCTTATCAGATCATACCTGATGCTGATAATGAGCAGCACAAATGCATGCTATACAATGTGCCCTTGCTTTGACAGTATAGTCTGAGTTGATGGGTGGAGGGAGGGGGCGATTTGGACACAAAGGTGTAAAATAACTTGCAAAAGAACATCGCATAGTTTTGTTCCAGATGCAGGAATGGAAATGCACATCTTCTGGCCCTCCTCCCATTTTTCTTTCTCCTAGGTGGGGGATGCACAGACAGAAGTGTGAACCATGAGGATACCCACAGGCCACTTACCTCGTCCTCTCTGTCCCTGGCTCTATGCACTTAAGCCTCTCTTCCGGACATGAGTACTTTGAGAAATACTATTTAGACCAGTTTTGCTTGGAAGGGTTGCTTGTCATTCATGTTGACAGGCTCTTTAAGTAGAGTATTTTAGATAGTAAAGGTGGTCCTGTAGGAAGCTCTGGCTTGTATCAAGTACAAACATCTTTGAAAAGAAGAAATCTGTGCATGTATCGTGCGATTTGCTTTATACTGCAGTTAAGACATCAGTTTTGTTTTGTGTTAAAGCGATTTTTATTTGCACTTAGCTAGTCTGTGTATTTGCTGAAATAGGTATGAAGCAACAGTGTAATGAAATGGCATCTACTTTAGTGATTCAAATAGCTGACTTGACTATTCTTTTTCTCTGTACCTTCAGGATACTTGGTGCAGAACATCTACAAGACCGTGGGGCTTAAAATGCTTATTCAGTTTAGTGCTGTTGGAATTGCCAATGGTTCTTTGGTATGAAGATCTTGGGGTGGGGGGATATGCTATCTGAGTCTTTTCAAGTGTTTTTGCTTCTTAAGTATGATATGGAAATAGTATACTGATTTTATACAAATCAATAATAAAAGGGAAGAAAACCAAACAAAACCCCACATGAATTCTTAATTCACATACTACCTTTCAGCTTAAAATTAAAATGTAAAGGTTAGAGGTATGTCCAAAAGTTTATCAAACCCAAAGTAGATTAATGCAGTAGTACAGTTGCACTGGGTGGAATGCAAAGGAATGAGGAATGTTTGTCTGTCAGATTTGTATGAGCAAATGCACTCTAACAGGCTTTTAATTGAGGGTAGAGCAAGGTGGATTATCTGCAGCATGGAAGCACACGTGCTATTTCTGGACCAGGGTGTGAAATGTCAGCAAAACCAGCAAAAGGCTGCCACGTTTTTTATGAATGGAAGTGTGTAATGTAATGTGGAATAAGATAGGTATTCAGAATGGATTTTGCAGGCAGCAGTCGCTTAAAGCCTGAGGTGACTGGCAGCTCGAGTTCAGGAGAGGTCTGTGCAAGTCTGTGTGTGAGCAGGAGGAATTAGGGAGTGGCCGTATCTTCGACTGCCAGAGGCCTCTCCAAGTGTGTATCAGCACAAAATACGCGTAGCTCTGGTTCCTTTAAACAAGGAAAATGGGAAGTGAAGGTTACATTCAAGGCAATGCTAACTTCTACCTGGTCTGTTCCTGCAGGTGACTTCAAACTAGGTGATCCACTTGCCTGTTCTTATGGTCTGTCAGTACCAGTTGGATAGTTCTCTTACAACTTGATCGTAAGTCTTAAGTAGTTAATAAGACAAAACATACATTATGTCCCTTTACATTTGTACTATAAGGGAACATTGCTTTCAATATTTTTTTCAGTTCCAAAAGAGAATCAATAGTTTATGTGGACATGACAGTCTCTCATGGATGAATATTCTGGGACCATCTTTTTAGGAGCACTTTTAGGGTTGACATTCACTGCCACTGATCGTGCTTGCAGTTTTGAGCAGGGTTTTCTCTTTGTATTCTTAGTGCTGTCAAGCAAGATGATTTATTTCAATCTCACGCTATTTCTGAATGTAGTTTGTTCTTTGTTCATGCCCAGCTATTATTTTCTCACAGTCCTCAAAGTTCCTGCTCTTGTGTCCATTACCAGGCTTTATCCTGAAATAATGTTTTCCAGTACAGCTTATATTCAGCTCCTAGTATTGTCAGACTTAGGCTATATGAACAAGATGGCTGTCTACTATGCCTGGCTTTCTGTTATGGTTTCCTTTTATGTTCAGGTGAATTCTTGATATTTTTAAGAAAGGTGGGAAATGATTTTTGCTTCCTGAGACCAAAGCTTTATTTGCTCCTCAAATGTGATTATGCTCAGCAGGATAAAGCAACAGCCAGGTATAAATACCCTATGGGAATCTCCCATTATGTCAGTGGGTTTTGATCTTTATTCGTGCAAGTTCATGCCTAAACCTTTTTTTTTATAATTAAAATAGATGCTTCACTAGATGTACCTTACATCTTGTACCAGTTCTCCAATTAGTTAACAGCCATTTGCTTTACAGTGGGTATTGTTATCTTATGTTTTAAGAGATGATTCTCTTTGATCATCTTGAGATGATTTCTACATCATTTTTGTTTTATAAGTTTGTTTTCAGCTCTTCTGAGTTCTAAAATCTGGTGGAGATGCATCTAATTGTTTTATGTTATTCAATGTAGATGTTGTTTTGATGGAGGAATACAAGAGGAGTCCTTTGATTTAAAAGAATACTTGGATACAATGCTTTGAAAGGTAAAATTAAACAAACCAATCTAGCAACTTTGTAGAAGTCTAGAGATTTAGGACATAGTCTTAGAAAGTTATCTTAGAGACAATATAATTAAATTTATTTTATCAAATTAGTAATTGATAAGACAGTTCCCTAGTGTCTAGGAAGCAGATTGTGAAAATGAGCAACATTGGGAATACGCTTAAGAAAACTCACTTTGTTAATTTCTACTTGGAAAAATTAAGCCTTTTTTAAAATTTTCATCTACTTTTTGAGGAGTTGCTATTAAAATTACTTGTACTTCTCACATGTTTAACCTTTTAAAAGCATCCCACCTATTTTTTTAATTATTATTATTTTTTGCTGACTGCTTGGCATTTTGGCATGTTGAGATGTTTTAATCCTGGCCTTTGTCCAACAAAGAACTAATTAAAGTCTGCCTATATTTTTGTGGTTTTTTTGATTCTTTCATGGGTGTTGCTTTAGAAATACAGAATATTTGGGGTTTAGATCTTTGATAGAAAACTAGAGTTCCTGGATGAAATAAGGTGTAAATATGACCCAATAATGACAATCAGTGATAAGGTGTAAATATGACCCAATAATGACAATCAGTGATAAGGTGTAAATATGACCCAATAATGACAATCAGTGATAAGGTGTAAATATGACCCAATAATGACAATCAGTGATAAGGTGTAAATATGACCCAATAATGACAATCAGTGATAAGGTGTAAATATGACCCAATAATGACAATCAGTGATGTTTGGTATGTTGTGGACTCTGTTTATGAGGACACTAAAACACAAAGACTGGACTGTGTGGTACTTGATTGAATGTGTTGCGGAGAACACACTGGGGTGGCAGTGTGGTTATCGGGCATGTTGTATGGATTTATTCAACAGACTTGTCGATGGAGAAAACTAAGGGAGCTGAGTAGCCATTTTCCTGGCAGGTCTATTCTCTCTGATTGATAGATTTACACATGTGGTAGGGGAGGACAAAAGTCTGAGATGACATATAAAACCATGTGTTGGTCACTTTGGGCTTCTAGATGTTCTACAGTTAGGTAAGAGCACTTAAAGTAGAGTGCAAGTTAACTGAAGGTAAGTAATGACTTAATGACAGATTCCCGAGCAGAAGGCACCAACTTGTCAAATGGTTCATCAAGCAAAATCATGTTACGATAATGCTGGAAAACTATCTGTTCCTCTTGAAGCATAATCCAATATATCTGTCTGGACTTCAGACTTGATTAACCTTCTTGGCAGCAGTCAGATATGTTATGTCAGGTGAGGATATATCTCTTTGGCAAATAAGTCGATGTGTAAATCTATTCTTGTTAAGAATGCCAGAAACCTGTGAGTATGGGGGTTAAGGAGGAAAGGATCAACTTTATAATTAGAGCTAGCTACAAACATGGGCACATGCAACTGCAGTCTGTGATAATGTAAGTCAAGAGTGATTTTATTTATTCCAGTTTAGCTGAGCTCACAGTATAGTACAGTAGGTCTAACTTCAGGTTTCCTTAACATGGACAATTTCAAGGCTGGTAGAACAAAGCAAAATACTACCTGAATGTTTTCAGTTTTCTGAATTACCTTGTACTGAACAGCTAATGTTTGTGTTGTGAAACAACCATCTGTTTTTGTAGCTTAAAGAGAATCTTGTTCAAATGTTAAATACTCTAAAATGTGTTAGTGAAGAGGCTGTCAGCCATTTGTCATACTACACCATTCAAAACTTTTCATGCACAGGAATAGCACGCTGACTTCCTATTCCTCTTCACATTGATAAACCGGCATCAAAATACAGGCTAAAAAATTACTTAACCCAGTTTGGTCAGTGTGCCATGATTACCTGATTATTCTTTACCTGTCACAGGAATAAAAATGTATTTACTTTTCTGAACCATCCAGTTTTTACTGTAACTTTAAATTAAAACATTCTATGTGCATTGTGAGCAGAGATGAAAGAAATAAGGAAGAGTGATCAGATGTGTATGGATGGGTAATAAATAGTTTGACAGGTGGAAACATTGCAGAATATGATGTCTCCTTGAGGAATTTCAGAACAAGATGAAGATCAAACATGGCAGTTCTCTGTTTTGATTTGTACTGAAAGAAAGAGGAACACATCTTCTGAAAGAAAGCTGGTCCCTTAAACATATGGGGGATTTTTCAAGGTTGGCTTCAAAATAGTCTCTAGTGCTTTTTTAACACTGTAGGATACTGCGCATGAGGCTCTATGCATATGCTGTTCACCACAGTATCCCAATAGAACTTGTTGCCCAGATGGTGCAAACCATATGCCTCTTGATAGTTTATCTATGTTTGGGAAATACTATCTAAAAATATAAGAAAGGTCATAAGACTCCTCAAAAGCAGCTCTAGGGAGTTTCTTTTAAATAATGCTCTGGAGTTATTCAAGCTGGTTGTCTGAATGAACCTTTTTGGAAATGTAACAATATAGAAAGCCAGTTAATTTTTATATTGGTTCCTGTGTCTTCCATAACTCATTTAACTATTTCCAAAGGCTGAAGGAGAAAATTCTCTTTGCCCATATGTAAGTTGTTAAAATACGTTTTCTATTTTGCTTACCTGGCACAGATCCACAGAGGGACGGCAGTCTAATTACATTTTGAGCACAGTGTTTCTTTGAAGTATCAACTAATTAGAAATGGTCATTGCGAAAGTTTAGACCAGCACTCAGGAAAAGAATGCTTCATGTAACCATCACTAATTCATTAGGATAACCAAAGCTTATTTCCTTTGAGTAAAGATTTGCACATTCTCACCTACAGCAGTGTACTATATATAATACTTCTTTGTAGCTCCTCTGAAAGCACAACTCTGTTTAAAAGTAAATTAGCTAAATTGAAAGGCTAATTGCCTTGAGCTTCAAGTACAAAGGATGTCCATGCTTAGATTTCTTTGCCAGCTGCAAGAGGCTGAGAAGATGTGGTTTCAGAAATCCTAACAGGGTATCTCATGACACAGAAGAATTTTAATGTGGTGTCATAAATCACTAATTTATTCTTGCTCCAGTATTGCTTGCAGAATCTATTCGGATAGATCACTTCTGTGTACTGGGGAGGAAATGTGATGGGGTGGGGACAATTTATGTAGTCTGGTGACAGCTTACGTCAAATACCTGAAAAGCTCTTACACTTGCCTTGCTTCCTGTTGTGATTTTGATCAGAGTAAAAATGAGTATATCTGGTTTGAATCAGAACTTACTGTTGCAAGAGAAAGAAGCAGACTTTCAAGTACCTGTGAAAGATGAATGACATACAATCCCTTTACGGACTTAGATTTTTCTAGATAATTTCAGCTGGATGTTTTCTACCATACTTGGATGCTCTTCATTTCCTGCTTTTTTTCTTCGTTTCATGTTCTCACCTTTCCATTTTTAATTGCATCTGGTCCTCTAAGTCTTTGAGTAAATACAACTACAGTGATATAGCACTACCTTTGTAACTCCAGTATGATTGACAAAATCATGTCCCTTTTGTATGGGACATTTTAATTTGTGGATATTGTTATGTATCAGCTGCTGCTGAGATTTGGCTTCTACTGTGCTGTATCCAGGTTACACAAAAGTGGGAGCCTGCAGGATTGATCTATTGTATTTTCCCCGTATGATAATTTCCATCCTTTCTCCCTTTTAATTAACTCATTCTTTTTTTTTCAGTCTTAAACCTACTTCTAAATACCTCACAATCCCATCTATATTACTCTAAATGATTTTTTTTGATTTTGCAGAATGTAATGATCATGTAACTTCTCTTTATTCTCAGTTCACTGACTGTAGTCTCAAGTAGCTGCTTCTGTTACATGATAATGTTATTGAGCTATGTGTAAGCCTGAGGAACAAAATGGCCCCATTTCATATCTGACTCCTGGTGGGTAAGAATAAATACCATCCAGAATTCTTCAAAATCTGTCTGCAGTGAAAAGCTCTTTTTGAAGGAAGAAGACACTTGCCAGATGCTTGCTTGCATAAATTTGAGGGACTAGGAAATGTAGAGAACAGGAGGAATGCAGAAGTTTTTTGGTTTGTGTGGTGGTTTTTTTTTTTTTTTTTAAATTACAGTTTAATATGTATGTACAAGTTTCTTTCATAGAAGTGTAAAGCATTCAGATAGCTTTCTAAAGAAAGGTTACCTCTTACAAAATAAATTGCATTCATGGTGACATTCTTAACACTGACTCAATGCAGAATTGTACTTGTTCTGTATATTCTAGAGCTGGGACATTTCAGCAGAGATGTTTAAAGGTGTGTTTTTCCAACCCTAACTTTAAAGAAGAAAGGAAGGAGACAAAATTTTAAAGACAAATGGGACCTTTCATGTAATAAACTTTTTATTTTTTGAACAAATAGATACACCACAAGAAGTGATCAGTTATAGTAAAAGCTGTATTACTGTGTGAAAGATTTGCATACTGTAAAATCTCGGTGGATGTTTGCCACCAACATTTTCTTTTTAAACACTTTAGAAGGGACTGGACAAGGCTTTTCAAACACAGATGATTTGCTGTACCAAATGTTCAGGTATCTCAAATCCCAGGAAGACGAGGGCTGGGATTTCTGTTTAGGAACAGGCAGACTTCTGAGTGTTAGCATGGTTTGGTCTTTGGCTGCATGTACAGGTCCTCTCCAGCGTAGGGCCGGTCAGACACTTTGCTGCTGCAAGCCCTGCTAAAGCAAATGTTTAAGATGCCTAGTGCAGGTATTTTTCAGAAGTGCTTTGCATCTGCTGCTCCCATCAGTTGTTGTGAGGTCATTGCTGCTTATAATCAGGTCACCTTTTAATTTAGATGCAGAGCTTTAGGCAATCAGGGTTATTTTAAAATTTCAGCTTGTGGTTTTTAATTCTTAAATTAGTAGCAAGAGGACTCATTTGTCCTGTGTTAATGCAACTAAGATGGTACTTTGTAGTAAAACTGCGTTTAAAACTATTTTGTTTGTAAAAATAAAAGTGAACCTTGGACAGTAGTTTCTTTTTCTTCGTCTGAACATTAATTTTCTTTCTAGACTGGCAGCTGGGATGCCTTAGGGTGTAGGTGCAGTGTTTGAGTCCTTCCTGTGCTCAGTTGTTCTTTCCAGGTGTGTCCATATTAAAAATATTTTTGGTCACATCAGGAGTGCACTTTTGAGGCAAGTGCTCTGATTTTCCCCACTTAACCCCACTTTGGTTCATATTTTAGCAGTCTCAGACTTTACCAGTTGAGAGATTTTGTTCCTTTGGATGAAAGTAAACCAAAGGGTGCAGTCCAAATGTGTATCTTGTGCTGCCTTGATAATGGGCTAATGCAGTACCAGGCTGGTGCTTTCCAAAATAAACCTCCTTTGTAAGGTTCTCGTGCTGTTACAGGTACTCAGCAGAGCTGTCTGCTCTATCAGTCTGCTTTCTGGTCATGCAGCTTCCCAATGCAGATGTTTGCCTCTGTCACTTTTAAATGCATCCAAACTACCTGACTTTCATTAAGATCTTATAGATTATTGAAATAATTACTGAATTATATTTTGAATTATTATTTGGTTTCTGCAGACTTATGAGATTTCTGGCAAGCCAGGATTTTTAAACTGTTACCTATTTTATTATTAAATAATTATGTTTGTATGTTTATAGCATCTAAAAAAATGTAATATAAAAAATACTTTTGTTTCAAAACCTTTTACTTCAGGGAACAAAACTGACAACAGCACCGTTGAAAGAAAAATATACAGAAAACAAAGGGAGTAAGGGAAATTATTTATGGTTTAAAAAATACATTGAAAAGTAACAAATACTAAAGCTCTAAGCAGATTAAATTTTCAGATGAAAATGTCATCTAAGCTCAGCTGAGTCGAGGATCTTGGTTGCTTGCCTTGAAATATGATACTTATGCTTAAATGATTTAGTGTGACAGTGTCTAGCCTAGGTTTGCAGGATCAGTAGTATTTTGTTTTTAAAAGCAATAATGTACCTGTACCCTACAATTATTTTTAATAATTATTTTTTGGTTTAATATTTGATGTGATGTATATCTTAATGAATATATTGTTTATATTGTTTATTTGAAGACAGGACTGTCAGTTATATGAAACAAATATATGACTATGAACTCTATTCAGTATACTTGATCAGTGAATCATGCTTGAGGAGGAATCTGTACAAATGCTAAAATTTTAAGCATGGGCTAGAGTTAGGAATGTGATGAAATACTGCATCCCACCATATAAATGACTCTTTAACCTATTTCTGAAGTTTTTTCCATTTATGTACCTGTACCAAAGAACCAAACAGACTTTCTCCTGGTAATATACTTGTCTGGGTAACGAGAGGAGTATTCTAGTATTGCTTGTGAATACTACACATTTTTGGGGAGGTTTGCTATGACTGCTTTTGTGGTTTGTTTTGAGTGTGTGGAGTTGTGGTCTCTCTAATTCCTCCTGCCTAACAGGGTGGTATGTGCACACAAAGATATCTTTGCTTCTGAAAGCTGAACATAGGTGCAGTCTTCCCTGGAAAGAGATGCTCTTCTGCACAGCTCCCTGAGCCAGCCATCAGCTGATCCAGAGTATTTGGGGGGGGAGAATAAAGTGTAAACAGCAAGTTGTTTAGCCAATATAACAGAAATATTTTCTATTTGAGTTACCCTGGACCCTTCTTCCCCTTATAAAGAGCCCCTTCCCCCCCCTTCCTTCTCTGCTGGTTTAG